>NW_027362769.1:171557798-172907798 GCF_046119375.1 Phyllobates terribilis
ATTCTTGTACATAGGAGCAGTATTATAGTAGTTATATTCTTGTACATAGGAGCAGTATTATAGTAGTTATATTCTTGTACATAGGAGGCAGTATTATAGTAGTTATATTCTTGTACATAGGAGCAGTATTATAGTAGTTATATTCTTGTACATAGGAGCAGTATTATAGTAGTTATATTCTTGTACATAGGAGCAGTATTATAGTAGTTATATTCTTGTACATAGGAGCAGTATTATAGTAGTTATATTCTTGTACATAGGGGCAGTATTATAGTAGTTATATTCTTGTACATAGGGGCAGTATTATAGTAGTTATATTTTTCTATATAGGGGCAGTATTATAGTAGTTATATTCTTGTACATAGAAGCAGTATTATAGTAGTTATATTCTTGTTCATAGGAGCGGTATTATAGTAGTTATATTCTTGTACATAGGAGCGGTATTATAGTAGTTATATTCTTGTACATAGGAGCATTATTATAGTATTTATATTCTTGTATATAGGGGGCAGTATTATAGTAGTTATATTCTTGTACATAGAGCAGTATTATAGTAGTTATATTCTTGTTCATAGGGGCACTATTATAGTAGTTATATTCTTGTACATAGAAGCAGTATTATAGTAGTTATATTCTTGTACATAGGGGGCAGTATTATAGTTGTTATATTCTTGTACATAGTAGCAGTATTATAGTAGTTATATTCTTGTACATAGGGGCAGTATTATAGTAGTTATATTCTTGTACATAGTAGCAGTATTATAGTAGTTATATTCTTGTACATAGGGGCAGTATTATAGTAGTTATATTCTTGTACATAGGGGCAGTATTATAGTAGTTATATTCTTGTACATAGGGGCAGTATTATAGTAGTTATATTCTTCTATATAGGGGCAGTATTATAGTAGTTATATTCTTGTACATAGAAGCAGTATTATAGTAGTTATATTCTTGTACATAGGAGCAGTATTATAGTAGTTATATTCTTGTTCATAGGGGCAGTATTACAGTAGTTATATTCTTGTACATAGGAGCAGTATTATAGTAGTTATATTCTTGTACATAGGGAGCAGTATTATAGTAGTTATATTCTTGTATATAGGGGGCAGTATTATAGTAGTTATATTCTTGTACATAGGGGCAGTATTATAGTAGTTATATTCTTGTACATAGGGGGCAGTATTATAGTAGTTATATTCTTGTACATAGGAGCAGTATTATAGTAGTTATATTCTAGTACATAGGAGCAGTATTATAGTAGTTATATTCTTGTACATACGGAGCAGTATTATAGTAGTTATATTCTTGTACATAGAGGGCAGTATTATAGTAGTTATATTCTTGTACATAGGGGCAGTATTATAGTAGTTATATTCTTGTACATAGGGGCAGTATTATAGTAGTTATATTCTTGTATATAGGGGCAGTATTCTAGTAGTTATATTCTTGTACATAGGAGCAGTATTATAGTAGTTATATTCTTGTACATAGGAGCAGTATTATAGTAGTTATATTCTTGTACATAGGGCAGTATTATAGTAGTTATATTCTTGTACATAGGAGCAGTATTATAGTAGTTATATTCTTGTACATAGGGGCAGTATTATAGTAGTTATATTATTGTACATAGGGGCAGTATTATAGTAGTTATATTCTTGTACATAGGGAGCGGTATTATAGTAGTTATATTCTTGTACATAGGGAGCAGTATTATATTAGTTATATTCTTGTACATAGGAGCAGTATTATAGTAGTTATATTCTTGCATATAGGGGCAGTATTATAGTAGTTATATTCTTGTACATAGGGGCAGTATTATAGTAGTTATATCCTTGTACATAGGAGCAGTATTATAGTAGTTATATTCTTGTACATAGGGGCAGTATTATAGTAGTTATATTATTGTACATAGGGGGCAGTATTATAGTAGTTATATTCTTGTACATAGGGAGCAGTATTATATTAGTTATATTCTTGTACATAGGGGGTAGTATTATATTAGTTATATTCTTGTCCATAGGGGCAGTATTATAGTAGTTATATTCTTGTATATAGGGGCAGTATTCTAGTAGTTATATTCTTGTACATAGGAGCAGTATTATAGTAGCTATATTCTTGTACATAGGGGCAGTATTATAGTAGCTATATTCTTGTACATAGGGGCAGCATTATAATAGTAGCCAGACATACACTTTCCTGAATATTCTATGAAGATGTATATGTACTTTGGGGCCTTTTATACAATATTACGGCCATGGACTTTTGGGATGAGTAACACATGTGGATGAGATCTGTGCTGAGCATCCTTGTGTCTGGTGTCTGGGGATGGATGCAGCCTCTTCTCTACTTTCTGCCGTCCCCTGTCTGATTCTCAATTAACTGTCAGTTTTAAAATGTAGACGAAATTGATTATGTAATTACAAGCGATCCAACACAATTAAGGTTATAGATTTAGGTTTTTATTACAGTAGTTTTGTTAACCTTCCATTCTACAGTCTTCTTCATCCTAAAATGAATAAGTGGCTGCAGAATAGACAATCGTACCCAGTTTGGAGGGCACATCTTCGGCTCAGTGAGTATTAGCCTTATTGTGATATATGTAACAGTATAACTTGTTACCATTAGTGATGAGCGAGCACTAAATTGCTCGGGTGCTCGTTGCTCGGGTCGAGCACATTGGAATACTCAGGTGCTCGACCCGAGCAACGAGCCCAATGTAAGTCTATGGGAAATGCGAGCATTTTTCCGCTTACCCCCGGAGATCTACAGAGGGCCTAAAAATTACCCAAATCGATGGGAACAGTGCTCAAATGACATGGGAACAGCATGGGGAAGACCCCTGGAAGCATTTCTGACTCTCAGGTCACCGCTGTCAACAACGTTGTCAGAGTATTAGGCCACTTTTACGGACTCACAATAAAACATACAAAAACAAAATGGATTTTCCTGGGAATATATATTAAGGAACATCCTTTCCAGGGTAATGACTTGTATATAAGGCAAAATAAATAACTAAAACCAAAAATACTCCTCCACACCTTGGGCTATGTTCACACGTAGCGTTTTTGATGCATTTTTGCACTTTTGCATTGCTTTCAACAAAGACAAATGCATTCACTGGGAAATGTTATTTTAACATTTTACAACCTTATCTGGCCATGTGGTGTGTGACACATCATCAGACACATGCATACAGTGCTGAAAAGTCATGGGAACAGCATGGGGAAGACCCCTGGAAGCATCTCTGACTCCAAGGTCACTGCCTAAAACTGTGCCCATCATAAGTGACCCTTGGCGCATGTGAAGATGCCTCCCGCCATGCACGTGTCGTTGCAGACTTGCAACAATCACCGTCCACGTCCTTGTCCCAGTGCAGTGTTCAGTAGTCCCTACCCAATTCCTTGGAATGCAAGCGCAAGTATGCTGCCAGCCAGCCACCCGTCCACAGGCTGCAATACTATACTGCCAAATTTTTGACAGTAGCTTGCAGTTGAAATGTGGCCTTTCAGGCTCGTGGAGGCGGAAGCTTTTCATAAACTCATGCCGGCGGCGGCCGGGTGTCCATACTCGGTCCCCAGCCGCCACTATATTTCCCAGTATCACCTCCGCCTTCCACAAGTACGGGTCCCACAACATTACCCATGCCCTCCCCAGTGCACTTACTGGGAAGGACCGCCTAACCACAAACACGTGGACAGGTGAATGTTGCCAGGGACGGTACGGAGCCAGTCCACTGCTTTTTTTGATGAGAGTTGTATTTAGCTCGGTGAAAGGACTGGCATAGAGGGAAACCGTATCTATATTCCGGCTGTCATTTCTCCGTCACCAGGTTCCGCCCATTGTCACACACGACCATGCCTGGCTGTATGTTCAGGGGTGAGAGACACAGATCAGGCTGCTGTGTTACAGCTTTTAACAACTCTGCAGCGCTGGGCGGTTTGTCAATTAAGCATTAAGAATGATATCTTCAGCACAGCCTGTTGCCGCTTGGCCAAGGCAGTGCTGTCAGCTTGTGACTGATGTGGTCATTTCGGAGATTGAGAAGGAGGTGCATGAGCTGAATAATGTGATTACATTGTTGTTAAATTGGTGACGCTGTTTTTATACTAAAGAAAGATCCTATTGTTTTGTTTTTTTTACGTTATTTTTTAAGACAAATGCATTCACCGGGAAATGTCTCATTTTACAACCTTATCTGGCAATGTGGTGTGTGACACATCAGACACATCCTGTTTTATTTATGATGGAGGGACTCTGAAAGTCATAAAGCCTATTTTTATAGGGACATCAGACGGCCCTTACTATTCTTAAAAGGCCAGCAGTCAGCCCTCGCTATTCTTAGAGAGCCATCAGCCGGCTATGCTTTGTTGTTTCCATTATTAACAAGTGGGTCTCCTATACTGTTATTGCGTATCCAGTGACTGGAAGGGCTGCCAAAAATTTGGACGCAACCCAATACCCCTTTGAAGAGACATAGAGGAGGGTTTCAGTAAAAAAAAATTTCCCATTATAAAGGAGCAGGTCTCCTATAGTGGTAATGCCCATGCTGTGACTGCAAGGGCTGCCAAAATTTGGGAGAAACCCCACTAAGAATTTAAAGACACATAGAGCAGGGCCACAGTAACGACAAATTCCATTTAGAAAGGAGAGGGTCTGCTATACATTTATAGGTTATGCAGCGAGTCCAACGGCTGACCAATTTTAGGAAAAACCCCACTAAGAATTTAAAGACACACAGAGCAGGGTCACAGTAACGAGTACGACATGTTCCCATTAGAAAGGAGAGGGTCTGCTATACAGTTATAGGGTATGCAGTGAGTCCAACATCTGACCAATTTTAGGAAAAACCCCACTAAGAATTTAAAGACACATAGAGCAGGGCCACAGTAACGACAAATTCCCATTAGAAAGGAGAGAATCTCCCATAGTGTTGGCCTATGCAGTGAATGCAAGGGCTGCCAAAAATTTGGAGGCACTTCAATGCCCCTTGGAAGAGATGTGGAGGAGGGCCTCATAAAAAAATGTTCCCATTAGAAAGGAGCGGGCCTCCTATACTTGTAATGCCCATGCACTAAGTGCATTTACCCCTGGGGGGTATACATGAACATACTCTATAACAATTTTTTTTACGGGTATCATAAACACCCTTTGAAAAAATTATGTGGGTGTTGCATCACGGACCACGGTCACCCTGGTGATATGGTGGTGGAGGATGAGGAGAAGGAGGAGGACAAGAGCAAATAGCCAAAATCAGGAAGCGTATACCCATGTGCGGGTGTGAAAAGGTGCATGGGAATACACCTCTCAAGAAAAGACACTGGATTGGAGTTTATGTTATGCTGCTATCATTCGGTAGTGTTGAGAAGTCTGGCCCAATCCAGCCCTTGTTCATTTTTATAAGAGTCAGCCTGTCAGCATTTTCCGTTGACAGGCGGATGCGCTTATCAGTTATAATTCCACCAGCGGCACTAAAAACCCGCTCTGATAAAACGCTGGTTGCAGGGCAGGCCAGGCCCTCCAAGGCGTAGAGAGCCAGTTCATTCCACGTATCCAGCTTGGATACCCAATAATTATAAGGCACAGAGGAATCACGGAGGACGTTGGTACGGTCGGCAAGATACTCCCTCAGCATCTTCCCAAACTTTGCACTCCTTGTGAGAGTACCCCGTGCCTCAGGTCCTGTGCAACGGGAGGGGCTGAGAAAACTCTCCCAGAACTTTTACAGTGTTCCCCTACCTCTGCTGGATTGAAGTTGTGTCTCTCTCGCCTGTACTCCTTGGTTGTCCAACGAAGTGTGCCCTCTGCCGCCAGCGTTTTCAGATGGGAATTTTTTTCATAGTTCTGCAACAAGGGCCCTCTGGTACTGCCCATTTTTGTAGACCTGTCTGCCTCAGGAATAAGAGATATAAAGTTCTCCTTGTAGCGTGGGTCTAGAAGTGTCACCAACCAGTAATGACTGTCACCCAAAATTTTGAGAACGCGAGGGTCATGGGAAAGGCAGCGTAACATAAACTCAGCCGTGCGTGCCAGACTACTAACAGGCAAGACTTCCGTGTCCTCACCAAGAGGACAACTGACCATGCTCTCCTCCTCATCTCTGTCCTCTGGCCATCCACGCTGAACAGACGGTATGACAGCTGGTCAGGTAGTACCGTCTATAGTGCATGAAACTAGCTCCTGTCCTTCCTCCTCCTCCTCCTCTTCCTCATTGTCACCCAATCCACGTTGGGATGAGATGAGGCTGGGCTGTGTGTAATAACCCTGTATGGTCTCATCGTGCTCCACCTGCAATGCATCCTCTTTGATTGTGAGTAGAGAGCGTTTCAGAAGACAGAGAAGCGGGATGGTGACGCTAATTATTGCATCATCGCGCTCACCATCTTTGTGGAGTCCTCAAAGTTTTGGAGGATGGTACATATGTCTGACATCCATGTCCACTCCTGAGGTCTTATGTGTGGAGTCTGAACTGAATACCGACGGCCTTGTTGATGCTGGTACTCAACAACTGCCCTCTTCTCACAAATCCTTCCCAACATCTGCAGTGTAGAATTCCAACGCGTGGGGACATCACACACCAGTCTGTGAGCCGGAAGTTGCAAACGCTGCTGAAACACGGCAAGGGCGGCAGAAGCTGTAGCTGACTTTCTAAAATGGGCACACAGGCGGCGTACTTTAACAAGCAGATCCGGCAGCTCCGGGTAGGATTTGAGAAACTGCTGAACCACGAGGTTAAGCACATGGGCCAGGCATGGTACGTGTGTGATCTCACCTCGCCTCAGAGCCGCCACCAGGTTCCGGCCATTGTCACACGCGACCATGCCTGGCTGTAGGTTCAGTGGTGTCAGCCACAGATCTGCCTGCTCTTTCAGAGCTGTCCTCAACTCTTCAGCATTGTGCGGTTTGTCACCTAAGCATATTAGCTTCAGCACAGCCTGTTGCCGCTTGGCCGAGGCAGTGCTTCCAGCTTGTGACTGATGTGGTCGTTTCGGAGATGGAGGCTGAAGATGTCTGGAAGCATTATCCGCTATCCAACAAACAACCTTTTGACATTGCTCTGGGCTCAATAGTGGTGTGCTGCGGTCCCCTAGGAATTGTGACAGGAATTTCAGGCGAGAAGATGTGGGTGTTTGTTTTGGCTCAATTTTGGCTTGCCCACGGCCTTGTCCTCGGCCTCTGCATGCACCATTACCATCACGTCCAGTTCCCCGTTCCTTGCTACGTGCCTTGCCCATTTTAAATGGAGGACAGTATCTTCCACGCTCACTACAAATGACTGAGTTTGCAGCGAACTTATATGTGATCTGTGTGACGGAGAAAACAGAGTTTTAAATACCTGGCCTGTAGGTAAGTAGTTTGAACAGCAAACTGCTGTGAATTGCTTCACTGACACACTGAAAGAAGTTTTTAATGGAGGCCAGAATGGCAGTATTTTCTGACAACGTATATGTGATCTGTGTGACGGAGAAAACACAGTTTTAAATAGCTGGATTTCTAGTGCTGTAATATGGAAAGGATCTGGCTGTATTCTGCAGTGCCAACAAGCAAATGGTGCAGAAAAACGGTGTTCTCTGGATTGCTTTTTAAGCAAATAATGAGGCTTAAAATCCAAAAAAATTATTCCTGGCCCCTGAGACCTGGACCTTTGTATTGAAATATCTAACAGCAGCAGAAGGCAGAAGTGGAATGGAGCCTCTTGTGCTATATGCACTGCAGTCTGCTATATACCCTGCCTGCCTGCCTATATACACTGCCTGCCTATATACACTGCCTGCCTGATATCTCTGCAGATGGATTAGTCCTCAGAAGGACTGTTTGTTGAGATGAATATGTGTAATGTACGGTTTTTCTCCCTACACTACCTAATACACAACCCAATCTCTCCCTGACGCAGCAGCAGCACCTCTCCCTACACTGTCTGATCCGGAGTGACTGTGACGAGCATGGCGGCGCCAGGTCTGATATACACCTGATGACGCTGTGCGGCCAGCCAATCACTGTAATGCCACAACCAACATGGCTACGGCATTACAATGAGTGTCAGGCAATCCCTGCATGTTGATTGGTGCTCTAAAGAGCGCCAAACATGCAGGGAGGGGACCCGAGCTCCCGCCGAGCAACCCCGGAAATACTCGGCGAGCATCGAGCAGTAGCGAGCATGCTCGCTCATCACTAGTCACCATGTCTAGGTTTTTTTCGCCTTTGCCTTCTTCTAGTGGAGTGCTGGTATATATTCCAGATTGTATAAAAAGGTGGCTTTGTACATTTAAAGAAAATCTGCAACAAATAACCCAAGACTAATTCTCCAATTTCTTTGCAGTTCTTTTTGGCACATGGATTAGCTGCATTCATTGGGGATAATTCACATATAATTACCTGGTGTGGTTTCCACTTGGAACTTACAGTCACACATTTTATGTTGCTTCCATGTTTCATCTCCTGGATTCCAAATTGGTGCAAAGAATTATCCGTGCAGTATCAGTAATATGCCAATTTCACATGGATTTGGCGCAGAATACCTGGGAAATCTATGTAAAACATCCCAAATGTGAACCTGTCCTCAGACTAATTGAATATTAATATTATGTAACAGTCTTTATAAAGGGCCACTCTGCTGTTGTAATAGGGCATGGGCTTAGAGACTGGGTAGATTTTACATAAATTATTTCCAAAGTTTGCTACATATTGATCCTTAAAGGAGTTGTCCAGTCACAATATATTGTGGACCTATGTATTGGGTAGGTCATCAATCACAGACTTGAAGGAGTCTGACACCCCCCCCCCACACACACACACTGATTAGCTGATATTTGCTCTGGCAGCTTTGAATGGAGGTGTAAAGCACAGCACAAATCATTGTGTAGCAAGCGCTGCAGGGTGCTGCAGAACAGTTCCTATTCAAGAGAAGACTACAGAACATTGGGTGCCCACTGATCTGATTTTGATGACCCATCCAATGGATAAGACCGTCCAACCCCTTTAATAGTAGCCACTAGGCAAGTATACATATGCATACTTAAAAACGTCAAGCGACATATATTCTACATGTAGACAGCCTGAACGTAGACCACGAGCCCGTCACTGTTGAAATTGTTGAAAGCCCAGTTGGATGGACGCCCACTGAACCAAATAATTGCTTGGTTTGTCCTATATTTTGCATGAAATTCAATTAATTTCGACCTTCTCTAGTAATAATCACAGAAAGTAAATGATCCAAAAGCTTCACAATTACCAATAATCACTGTTTTCATCCCCAGAATTAATGTGACAAGTTAATGATGAGAGTGAAAATACTTGATGGTGTTTGCTTCCAGTTCTGAAGGGGTTAATATACGCTTTCTCCCCGAGTATTTTTAGCCTTCTCCTTGCAATAAATAACTGGCAATGGTGGAACCGTCTGCTCAGAGAAACAATGTCTGTTCCAGCAGAGGGTCACTGCTTAAGTCATTATTGATCCTTACTTTTAATGACAAATTAGATTTTTCTCCCGTTCTCATCTACAACTAGAGAAGAGATGGAGCCGCGCAGGACCCCCACATTGTGCCTCCTGTAGGGGGAAAATGGTCTGAACCTCCAGGGAAGGAATCAAATCCTAAGTAAGAGCATCAAGTAAATACTCATTTAAGTATTAAGTAGATAAATTTACATTGCTTAACTCAATTCACAGTCGCTCCACCATCTTATCCTCCCAAACCATCAACACCCGGATCACCGTACGAATCTCATCCCAGCGGCCAATGATCAAAACAGGGACGGGATTCTGTAATCCACTGATCCCTAAGGCCAGTTTCATACGTCTGTATATTTCCAGTACCGAAGATATCCGTGTCCTGTGTGTCCGTGTGTCCCGTCCACGTGCCCCATCAGGATCACACATACCGGCGCCTGTGAATCAGTGTACAGGTAGCGTTATTCCCAAGCACCAGGTGCTGAATGCTGCCCTCATCATGGTCCCTTGCCGGCGCTGCGATGTTGTACATAGGAGCAGTATTATAGTAGTTATATTCTTGTACATAGGGGCAGTATTATAGTAGTTATATTCTTGTACATAGGGGACAGTATTATAGTAGTTATATTCTTGTACATAGGGTCAGTATTATAATAGTTATATTCTTGTACATAGGAGCAGTATTATAGTAGTTATATTCTTGTACATAGGAGCAGTATTATAGTAGTTATATTCTTGTATATAGGAGCAGTATTATAGTAGTTATATTCTTGTACATAGGGGGCAGTATTATAGTAGTTATATTCTTTTACATAGGGAGCAGTATTATAGTAGTTATATTCTTGTACATAGGAGCAGTATTATAGTAGTTATATTCTTGTACATAGGAGCAGTATTATAGTATTTATATTCTTGTACATAGGGACAGTATTATAGTAGTTATATTCTTGTACATAGGGTCAGTATTATAGTAGTTATATTCTTGTACATAGGAGCAGTATTATAGTAGTTATATTCTTGTACATAGGAGCAGTATTATAGTAGTTATATTCTTGTACATAGGGTCAGTATTATAGTAGTTATATTCTTGTACATAGGAGCAGTATTATAGTAGTTATATTCTTGTACATAGGGGGCAGTATTATAGTAGTTATATTCTTGTACATAGGGGGCAGTATTATAGTAGTTATATTCTTGTACATAGGGGGCAGTATTATAGTAGTTATATTCTTGTACATAGGAGCAGTATTATAGTAGTTATATTCTTGTACATGGGAGCAGTATTATAGTAGTTATATTCTTGTACATAGGAGCAGTATTATAGTAGTTATATTCTTGTACATAGGGGCAGTATTATATTGTAGTTATATTCCTGTACATAGGGGCAGTATTATAGTAGTTATATTATTGTACATAGGGCCAGTATTATAGTAGTTATATCCTTGACATAGGGACAGTATTATAGTAGTTATATCCTTGTACATAGGGACAGTATTATAGTAGTTATATCCTTGTACATAGGGACAGTATTATAGCAGTTATATTCTGGTACATAGGAGCAGTATTATAGTAGTTATATTCTTGTACATAGGGGCAGTATTATAGTAGTTATATTCTTGTACATAGGGGGCAGTATTATAGTAGTTATATTCTTGTACATAGGGAGCAGTATTATAGTAGTTATATTCTTGTACATAGGAGCAGTATTATAGTAGTTATATTCTTGTACATAGGAGCAGTATTATAGTAGTTATATTCTTGTACATAGGGACAGTATTATAGTAGTTATATTCTTGTACATAGAGGCAGTATTATAGTAGTTATATCCTTGTACATAGGGACAGTATTATAGTAGTTATATCCTTGTACATAGGGACAGTATTATAGTAGTTATATTCTTGTACATAGGGGCAGTATTATAGTAGTTATATTCTTGTACATAGGAGCAGTATTATAGTAGTTATATTCTTGTACATAGGGGCAGTATTATAGTAGTTATATTGTAGTATATAGGGGCAGTATTATAGTAGTTAAATTCTTGTACATAGGGGCAGTATTATAGTAGTTATATTCTAGTATATAGGGGCAGTATTATAGTAGTTAAATTCTTGTACATAGGGGCGGTATTATAGTAGTTATACTCTTGTACATAGGAGCAGTATTATAGTAGTTATATTCTTGTACATAGGGGCAGTATTATAGTCGTTATATTCTTGTGTGTAGGGAACAATATTGATGTATAGGATGTCAGTGTTGCAGATATTTTGGTTTTTCTTGTTTTTAATCATGGAGTGTGGATTTGTAGTTATGTACACAGGAGTGCACGTTGTTACTATATTGCTTGCTTATCCTTTTTGTGGTTGAATTATTCTTTACTGATGTTGCACCCTCTTTATATATTACTAGATGGTGGCCCGATTCGAACGCATTGGGTATTCTAGAATAGGTATGCGGCCGAGGGGGCGCAATTAGCAGAGCGGCGTTTAAATTTGGCGCCCAAATCGCTGATGGGTCGCGTTAGGCAACCGCGACCAATCAGCAAAGTGGTGTTTAAATTTGGCGGCAATATCGGTGATTGGTCGCGGGCAGCGGCCGCGACCAATCAGCAGAGCGGTGTTTAACTTTAGCGCCAAGGTCACTGATTGGTCGCGTGCGGAGAGCGCGACCAATCAGCGAATCGTATTGGTGAGGAGCAGAATCGTATTAGTGAGGACCGGGGAGCGCCGCTGCCTGTGCGTCTACTTCCGCTGCGAGAACCCGGGACATGAGCGGGCGCTCGCAGCAGAAGTATCCCGACCCGCAGCGCCGCTCCCCGGTCCTCCCTTCACTCCCTAGCCGCTGATGTCCCCACGGTATCAGCATGGTGTTACAAAGGTCCGGACATTTGTGTTAAAAATCGCTGATTGGTCGCTGGCGCTGCCCGCGACCAATCACCGATCTTGGCTCCACATTTAAACACCGCTGTGCTGATTGGTCACGGCCGCTGCCCGCGACCAATCACCGATTTGGGCGCCACATTTAAATAGCGTCCGCGACCAATCAGTACAGCGGTGTTTAAATGTGGAGCCAAGATCGGTGATTGGTCGCGGCTGATATTTAAATTTCGCGCCCAAATCGGTGATTGGTCGCGGGCAGCGCCTGCGACCAATCAGCGATTTTTAACACAAATGTCCGGACCTTTGTAACACCATGCGGATACTGTGGGGACATCAGCGGCTAGGGTGTGAAGGGAGGACCGGGGAGCGGCGCTGCGGGTCGGGATACTTCTGCTGCGAGCGCCCGCTCATGTCCCGGGTTCTCGCAGCGGAAGTATCCGCACAGGCAGCGCCGCTGACATCCATGCGGCTAGGGTGTGAAGGGAGGACCGGGGAGCGGCGCTGAAATCCAATTGGTCGCGGCCGCTATTTAAATGTGCCGCACAAATCGGTGATTGGTCGCGGTCTTGGCCCGCGACCAATCACTGATCTTGCGGCTAAAGTTAACCACTACCAGCGGTCGGGGTCCTTCTGCTGGTACAGGCCGGGAGATGAGTGCCTCGCGCCGGTCATCTCCCGGCTGCATCTCCGTCCCGCAGATGAGCCGCTAACGGCCGCCTTCTTTTTCCTGAAATTCCGCGGCGCTGATTGGCCGCTGCCGGACCAATGAGCGACGCGGGATTTCCTGGACAGACAGACAGAAAGACAGACAGACAGAAAGACAGACAGAGAGACAGACAGACAGACAGACAGACGGGATAAGACAATTATATAGTAGATAGGCCGGACATCTTTACATTCAATATTTACAATGTTTGTTATCGTGATTTCTTGTGTGGGGGCCGCCACTAATTCTTTTCTTCCACACTTAAGAGTGAAATATTATGGGATATATATATATATGATTTTCACAACTGATAGTATTATTACCTCCTCCCCCCATGAAGTGAGAAATAAAAGCTGTATTCTCTGATACTTGTGCGGCTGCGTTTCTTCACCTCTGATAAAAAAGACTTTGTTATAAGTAAGAAAGTAATAGAAAGTATTTACATTCTGACAGCTAATTATCCCATAGAGCCACGTACTGAAGGATTAAATACAGCTAAAAGGATTCTGGGTACAGATATGCAAATGACTCTTTCCATGAAGACACGCTGGGCTTTATCAGTTATCGAGCCAGAGATATAGAGCCTTCAGTAGAACCAGAGGACAGACGGATCTGAACCTGTTAGATTTCATCAGTGCAAGATATGGATCAGTGGCTTCTGCAGTGAGGGGCAGAGAGAATATATTAATTCATTATATTTCTCCTCCTCTCTGATTCTAAGATTATCAGAGGTGGAAATATTCACTGGAATCAGGAATCTGAATGTAAAGATCTTCAGAAAGTGCAAGCAGGTGAAATTACATAGATACGAGTTGTGCAAAAAGAAGGTAAGTCTGCTACATACAGTAGTTATGTGGAAAGAAAAGTTGAACCCCCAACCCCCCACAACCAGCACCAACATCTTTAACTGCTATAATACTGCCCCTATGTACAAGAATATAACTACTATAATACTGCTCCCTATGTACAAGAATATAACTACTATAATACTGCCCCTATGTACAAGAATATAACTACTATAATACTGCTCCTATGTACAAGAATATAACTACTATAATACTGCCCCTATGTACAAGAATATAACTACTATAATACTGCTCCTATGTACAAGAATATAACTACTATAATACTGCCCCTATGTACAAGAATATAACTACTATAATACTGCTCCTATGTACAAGAATATAACTACTATAATACTGCTCCTATGTACAAGAATATAACTACTATAATGCTGCTCCTATGTACAAGAATATAACTACTATAATACTGCTCCCTATGTACAAGAATATAACTACTATAATCCTGCTCCTATGTGCAAGAATATAACTACTATAATACTGCTCCTATGTACAAGAATATAACTACTATAATACTGCCCCTATGTACAAGAATATAACTACTATAATACTGCCCCCTATGTACAAGAATATAACTACTATAATACTGCTCCTATGTATAAGAATATGACTACTATAATACTGCTCCTATGTACAAGAATATAACTACTATAATACTGCTCCTATGTACAAGAATATGACTACTATAATACTGCTCCTATGTACAAGAATATAACTACTATAATACTGCTCCCTATGTACAAGAATATAACTACTATAACACTGCTCCTATGTATAAGAATATAACTACTATAATACTGCCCCTATATACAAGAATATAATTACAATAATACTGCCCCCTATGTACAAGAATATTACTATAATACTGCTCCCTATAAACAAGAATATAACTACTATAATACTGCTTCCTACGTACAAGAATATAACTACTATAAAACTGCCCCTATATACAAGAATATAACTACTATAATACTGCCCCCTATGTACAAGAATATAACTACTATAATACTGCTCCCTATATACAAGAATATAACTACTATAATACTGCCCCTTTGTACAGAAATATAACTACTAGAATACTATCCCCCATGTACAAGAATATAACTACTATAATGCTGCTCCTATGTACAAGAATATAACTACTATAATACTGCTCCTATGTACAAGAATATAACTACTATAATACTGCTCCTGTATACAAGAATATAACTACTATAATACTGCTCCTATGTACAAGAATATAACTACTATAATACTGCTCCTATGTACAAGAATATAACTACTATAATACTGCTCCTATGTACAAGAATATAACTACTATAATACTGCCCCCATGTACAAGAATATAACTACTATAATACTGCTCCTATGTACAAGAATATAACTACTATAATACTGCTCCCTATATACAAGAATATAACTACTATAATACTGCCCCTTTGTACAGAAATATAACTACTAGAATACTATCCCCTATGTACAAGAATATAACTACTATAATACTGCTCCTATGTACAAGAATATAACTACTATAATCCTGCTCCTATGTGCAAGAATATAACTACTATAATACTGCCCCCTATGTACAAGAATATAACTACTATAATACTGCCCCTATGTACAAGAATATAGCTACTATAATACTGCCCCCTATGTACAAGAATATAACTACTATAATACTGCCCCCTATGTACAGGAATATAACTACTATAATACTGCTCCTATGTATAAGAATATAACTACTATAATACTGCCCCTATATACAAGAATATAACTACTATAATACTGCTCCTATGTACAAGAATATAACTACCATAATACTGCTCCTATGTACAAGAATATAACTACTATAATACTGCTCCTATGTACAAGAATATAACTACTATAATACTGCTCCCTATGTACAAGAATATAACTACTATAATACTGCTCCCTATGTACAAGAATATAACTACTATAATACTGCCCCCAATGTACAAGAATATAACTACTATAATACTGCCCCTATGTACAAGAATATAACTACTATAATACTGCTCCTATGTATAAAAATATAACTACTATAATACTGCCCCTATATACAAGAATATAATTACAATAATACTGCCCCCTATGTACAAGAATATTACTATAATACTGCTCCCTATAAACAAGAATATAACTACTATAATACTGCTTCCTACGTACAAGAATATAACTACTATAATACTGCCCCCTATGTACAAGAATATAACTACTATAATACTGCTCCCTATATACAAGAATATAACTACTATAATACTGCCCCCTATGTACAAAAATATAACTACTAGAATACTATCCCCTATGTACAAGAATATAACTACTATAATACTGCCCCCATGTACAAGAATATAACTACTATAATACTGCTCCTATGTACAAGAATATAACTACTATAATACTGCTCCTATGTACAAGAATATAACTACTATAATACTGCTCCTGTATACAACAATATAACTACTATAATACTGCCCCCTATGTTCAAGAATATAACTACTATAATACTGCTCCTAAGGACAAGAATATAACTACTATAATACTGCCTCCTATGTACAAGAATATAGCTACTATAATACTGCTCCTATATACAAGAATATAATTACAATAATGTAACATTCCTAGCGGCGTGCTTGCATAGTGCATCACCTCCCACCATGCAAGACCGCAATCTTACCTGTCAGTCCAGCCTGCAAATCTTGCTCCAGTTCATGCTGTGTGCATGTCTCTTGACTGACTGCTTAGGGCGGTGGCCCGGTTACTTCCTGATTCTTATAGCTGCTGTGGGCGCACCCCTAATGCGTCTCCAGCCTATTGCTGTGAGTCACTGGATATTTAAGCCCCCTCCACCCAGTAGGAGGTGCCTGAGCAACACTATCATTCAGTGTGCTCCTTGACTCTGAAGTTGCCAGGTCCAGTTCTGCTTCTTGCCTTTTTCCGCCATCTCTGGGGGCTGCTTACCCAGACCTGTTATCTCTGACTTCTAGTCTGTCCCGCCATCTCTGGGGGCTGTATACCCAGGCTCGTTCTTGTATCTCTTTGCAGTAGCAGTTCCTGTCTGAACTGTATCCTAGCCTGTTACCTGTTTGTCTCTATGTCCGTACCTTCCCTTTTCCTGCAGTATCTGAACCTGCACCTATCTCCAACTCGTTGTCTCTGTACTTCTGTTTGTGAGTTTTGTGTCCACTCGCTACTTCATAGGAAGTACCTTGTGTGTATCTGGTTCTGCTTGTCCCTTTTCCCTTCCTCCATATCTTCCTGTATTTTCCAGTCTGTTCCATGTGAACAGAGCCCTGTCCTCTCTGCCTTGTCCACCGCACCTGCGGTTTCGCTCCGCTTTGTCTTGCCCACCGCTCCGGCGGTTTCTCTCTGCTCTGACTTGCCCACCGCTCCGGTGGTTTCTCTCTGCTCTGACTTGCTCACCACTCCTGCGGTTTCCCTCTGCTCTGCCTTACCCACTGCTCCGGCGGTTTCTCTCTGCTCTGACTTGCCCACCGCTCCGGCGGCTTCCCTCTGCTCTGCCTTACCCACCGCTCCGGCGGCTTCTCTCTGCTCTGACTTACCCACCGCTCCAGCGGCTTCTCTCTGCTCTGACTTGCCCACCGCTCCGGCAGCTACTCTCTGCTCTGACTTGCCCACCGCTCCGGCTGCTTCTCTCTGCTCTGCCTTGCTCATCGCACCAGCGGTTTCTCTCTGCTCTGACTTGCCCATCGCTCTGGCGGTTTCCCTCTGCTCTACCTTGCCCACCGCTCCGGTGGCTTCTCTCTGCTCTGCCTTGCTCACCGCTCCGGTGGTTTCTCACTGCTCTGACTTGCCCACCGCTCCGGCGGTTTCCCTCTGCTCTGCCTTACCCACCGCTCCGGTGGTTTCTCTCTGCTCTGACTTGCCCACCACTCCGGCGGCTTCCCTCTGCTCTGCCTTACCCACCGCTCCGGCGGCTTCTCTCTGCTCTGAGTTACCCACCGCTCCGGCAGCTTCTCTCTGCTCTGTCTTGCCCACCGCTCCGGCAGCTACTCTCTGCTCTGACTTGCCCACCGCTCCGGCGGCTTCTCTCTGCTCTGCCTTGCCCACCGCTCCGGCGGTTCCGCTCTGCTCTGCCTTGTCCACCGCACCTGCGGTTCTGCTCTGCTCTGCCTTGTCCACCGCTCCGGCGGTTCCGTTCTGCTCTGCCTTGTCCACCGCTCGGCGGTTCCGTTCTGCTCTGCCTTGCCCACCGCACCTGCGTTTTTCGCTCTGCTCTGCTTGCTCAGCGCACCAGCAGTTTATCTCTCCTCGGCCTTGTCCTCCGCTCGTCTACCGCATCTGCGGCTCTGTACCTGTCTCCCAGTCTGTACTAGACCCTATTCAGCCTGCGCTCCAACCTGCTAGTAACCCCCGGTCTGCACTCCAGCTGTGCTTACCAGTATCTCCCTGTCTGCATACCAGCCGTGCTTGTCAGTGCCCACCTGTCTGCATACCAGCCGTGCTTGCCAGTGCCCACCTGTCTGCCTACCAGCCGTGCTTGCCAGTGCCCACCTGTCTGCATACCAGCCGTGCTTGCCAGTGCCCACCTTTCTGCATACCAGCCATACTTGCCAGTACCCACCTGTCTGCATACCAGCCGTACTTGCCAATACCCACCTGCCTGTGTGCCAGTCTAACCTGCCTGTTCCTGCATTCCCCAGTGTGGGTCAACAACTGTGACCGGGGTCTGACCTGGAGTCACACCTGGTCCCTTTGCTCGGTTCCTCCTTGGTCCACGGAGTCGACTAAGCCGCCGTGCGACCTTGTTCGGATCGGGTTGATACTTAGTTACGCCCCTCCAGGCACTCCTCGGTTCATGGTACAGTGGGATCACTAATCATGCTCACGCCAGTCAGTCCGGGCGTGAGCGTAACAAACAATACTGCCCCCTATGTACAAGAATATAACTACTATAATACAGCTCCCTATGTACAGGAATATAACTACTATAATACTGCTCCTAAATATAACTACTATAATACTGCCTCCTATGTACAAGAATATAGCTACTATAATACTGCCCCTATATACAAGAATATAATTACAATAATACTGCCCCCTATGTACAAGAATATAACTACTATAATACTGCTCCCTATAAACAAGAATATAACTACTATAATACTGCCCCTATGTACAAGAATATAACTACTATAAAACTGCCCCTATATACAAGAATATAACTACTATAATACTGCCCCCTATGTACAAGAATATAACTACTATAATACTGCCCCCTATATACAAGAATATAACTACTATAATACTGCCACCTATGTACAAAAATATAACTACTATAATACTGCCCCCTATATACAAGAATATAACTACTATAATACTGCCCCTATGTAGAAGAATATAACTACTATAATACTGCACCAATGTACAAGAATATAACTACTATAATACTGCCCCTATATACAAGAATATAACTACTATAACACTGCTCCTATGTACAAGAATATAACTACTATAATACTGCTCCCTATGTACAAGAATATAACTACTATAATACTGCCCCTATGTACAAGAATATAACTACTATAATACTGCCCCCTATGTACAAGAATATAACTACTATAATACTGCCCCTAGATACAAGAGTATAACTACTATAATACTGCTCCTATGTACAAGAATATAACTACTATAATACTGCTCCAATGTACAAGAATATAACTACTATAATACTGCCCCTATATACAAGAATATAACTACTATAATACTGCCCCTATGTAGAAGAATATAACTACTATAATACTGCTCCTATGTACAAGAATATATCTACTATAATACTGCCCCTATGTACAAGAATATAACTACTATAATACTGCTCCTATGTACAAGAATATAACTACTATAATACTGCTCCTATGTACAAGAATATAACTACTATAATACTGCCCCTATGTACAAGAATATAACTACTATAATACTGCTCCTATGTACAAGAATATAACTACTACAATACTGCTCCTATGTACAAGAATATAACTACTATAATACTGCCCCTATGTACAAGAATATAACTATTATAATACTGCCCCTATGTACAAGAATATAACTACTATAATACTGCTCCTAGATACAAGAATATAACTACTATAATACTGCTCCTATGCACAAGAATATAAGTAATATAATACTGCCCACTATGTACAAGAATATAACTACTATAATGCTGCTCCTATGTACAAGAATATATCTACTATAATACTGCCCCTATGTACAAGAATATAACTACTATAATACTGCTCCTATGTACAAGAATATAACTACTATAATACTGCTCCTATGTACAAGAATATATCTACTATAATACTGCCCCTATGTACAAGAATATAACTACTATAATACTGCTCCTATGTACAAGAATATAACTACTATAATACTGCCCCTATGTACAACAATATAACTACTATAATACTGCTCCTGTGTACAAGAATATAACTACTATAATACTGCTCCTATGTACAAGAATATAACTACTATAATACTGCCCCCTATGTACAAGAATATAACTACTATAATACTGCTCCTATGTACAAGAATATAACTACTATAATACTGCTCCTTTGTACAAGAATGTAACTACTATAATACTGCCCCCTATGTACAAGAATATAACTACTATAATACTGCTCCTATGTACAAGAATATAACTACTATAATACTGCCCCTATGTACAAGAAAATATCTACTATAATACTGCCTCCTATGTACAAGAATGTAACTACTATAATACTGCTCCTATGTACAAGAATGTAACTACTATAATACTGCCCCTATGTACAGGAATATAACTACTATAATACTGCTCCTATGTATAAGAATATAACTACTATAATACTGCCCCTATGTACAAGAATATAACTACTATAATACTGCCTCCTATGTACAAGAATATACCTACTATAATACTGCTCCTATGTACAAGAATATAACTACTATAATACTGCTCCTATGTACAAGAATGTAACTACTATAATACTGCCCTATGTACAGGAATATAACTACTATAATACTGCTCGTATGTACAAGAATATCAATACTATAATACTGCCCATATGTACAAGAATATAACTACTATAATACTGCCTCCTATGTACAAGAATATACCTACTATAACACTGCTCCTATGTACAAGAATATAACTACTATAATACTGCTCCCTATGTACAAGAATATAACTACTATAATACTGCCCCCTATGTACAAGAATATAACTTCTATAATACTGCTCACTATGTACAAGAATATAACTACTATAATACTGCTCCCTATGTACAAGAATATAACTACTATAATACTGCTCCCTATGTACAAGAATATAACTACTATAATACTGCCCCTATGTACAAGAATATAACTACTATAATACTGCTCCTATATACAAGAATATAACTACTATAATACTGCTCTTACGTACAAGAATATAACTACTATAATACTGCTCCTATGTACAAGAATATAACTACTATAATACTGCTCCTATGTACAAGAATATAACTACTATAATACTGCCCCCTATGTACAAGAATATAACTACTATAATACTGCTCCTATGTACAAGAATATAACTACTATAATACTGCTCCTTTGTACAAGAATGTAACTACTATAATACTGCCCCCTATGTACAAGAATATAACTACTATAATACTGCTCCTATGTACAAGAATATAACTACTATAATACTACCCCTATTTACAAGAATATATCTACTATAATACTGCCTCCTATGTACAAGAATGTAACTACTATAATACTGCTCCTATGTACAAGAATGTAACTACTATAATACTGCCCCTATGTACAGGAATATAACTACTATAATACTGCTCCTATGTACAAGAATATAACTACTATAATACTGCCCCTATGTACAAGAATATAACTACTATAATACTGCCTCCTATGTACAAGAATATACCTACTATAATACTGCTCCTATGTACAAGAATATAACTACTTTAATACTGCTCCTATGTACAAGAATTTAACTACTATAATACTGCCCTATGTACAGGAATATAACTACTATAATACTGCTCCTATGTGCAAGAATATAACTACTATAATACTGCCCCTATGTACAAGAATATAACTACTATAATACTGCCTCCTATGTACAAGAATATACCTACTATAATACTGCTCCTATGTACAAGAATATAACTACTATAATACTGCTCCCTATGTACAAGAATATAACTACTATAATACTGCCCCCTATGTACAAGAATATAACTTCTATAATACTGCTCACTATGTACAAGAATATAACTACTATAATACTGCTCCCTATGTACAATAATATAACTACTATAATACTGCTCCCTATGTACAAGAATATAACTACTATAATACTGCCTCCTATGTACAAGAATATAACTACTATAATACTGCCCCTATGTACAAGAATATAACTACTATAATACTGCTCCTATATACAAGAATATAACTACTATAATACTGCTCCTATGTACAAGAATATAACTACTATAATACTGCTCCTATGTACAAGAATATAACTACTATAATACTGCTCCTATGTAAAAGAATATACATACTATAATATTGCCCCTATGTACAAGAATATATCTACTATAATACTGTCCCTATATACAAGAATATAACTACTATAATACTGCTCCTATGTACAAGAATATAACTACTGTAATACTGCCCACTATGTACAAGAATATATCTACTATAATACTGCTCCTATGTACAAGAATATATCTACTATAATACTGCCCCTATGTACAAGAATATAACTACTATAATACTGCTCCTATGTACAAGAATATAACTACTATAATACTGCTCCTATGTACAAGAATATAACTACTATAATACTGCCCCTATGTACAAGAAAATTACTATAATACTGCTCCTATGTACAAGAATATAACTACTATAATACTGCTCCTATGTACAAGAATATAACTACTATAATACTGCCCCTATGTACAAGAATATAACTACTATAATACTACCCCTATGTA
The DNA here is from genome assembly GCF_046119375.1 of Phyllobates terribilis. Classification (NCBI taxonomy): domain Eukaryota; kingdom Metazoa; phylum Chordata; class Amphibia; order Anura; family Dendrobatidae; genus Phyllobates; species Phyllobates terribilis. The sequence continues at coordinate 171,580,721 of NW_027362769.1, forward strand.
CAAGAATATAACTACTATAATACTGCTCCTATATACAAGAATATAACTACTATAATACTGCTCCTATGTACAAGAATATAACTACTATAATACTGCTCCTATGTACAAGAATATAACTACTATAATACTGCTCCTATGTACAAGAATATAACTACTATAATACTGCCCCTATGTACAAGAATATAAATACTATAATACTGCCCCTATGTACAAGAATATAACTACTATAATACTGCCCCTATATACAAGAATATAACTACTATAATACTGACCCTATGTACAAGAATATAACTACTATTATACTGCACCAATGTACAAGAATATAACTACTATTATACTGCCCCTATATACAAGAATATAACTACTATAATACTGCTCCTATGTACAAGAATATAACTACTATAATACTGCCCCTATATACAAGAATATAACTACTATAATACTGCTCCTATGTACAAGAATATAACCACTATAATACTGCCCCTATATACAAGAATATAACTACTATAATACTGCTCCTATGTACAAGAATATAACTACTATAATACTGCCCCTATGTAGAAGAATATAATTACTATAGTACTGCACCAACGTACAAGAATATAACTACTATAATACTGCCCCTATATACAAGAATATAACTACTATAATACTGCTCCTATGTACAAGAATATCACTACTATAATACTGCTCCCTATGTACAAGAATATCACTACTATAATACTGCACCTATGTACAAGAATATAACTACTATAATAGCGCACCCTATGTACAAGAATATAACTACTATAATACTGCCCCTATATACAAGAATATAACTACTATAATACTGCTCCAATGTACAAGAATATAACTACTATAATACTGCCCCTATATACAAGAATATAACTACTATAATACTGCCCCTATGTAGAAGAATATAACTACTATAATACTGCTCCTATGTACAAGAATATAACTACTATAATACTGCACCAATGTACAAGAATATAACTACTATAATACTGCCCCTATATACACGAATATAACTACTATAATACTGCTCCTATGTACAAGAATATAACTACTATAATACTGCTCCCTATGTGCAAGAATATAACTACTAAAATACTGCTCCCTATGTACAAGAAGATAACTACTAGAATACTGCTCCCTTTGTACAAGAGTATATCTACTATAACACTGCCCCTATATACAAGAATATAACTACTATAATACTACTCCTATGTACAAGAATATAACTACTATAATACTGCTCCTATGTACAAGAATATACATACTATAATACTGCCCCTATGTACAAGAATATATCTACTATAATACTGTCCCTATATACAAGAATATAACTACTATAATACTGCTCCTATGTACAAGAATATAACTACTATGATACTGCCCACTATGTACAAGAATATAACTACTATAATACTGCTCCTATGTACAAGAATATATCTACTATAATACTGCCCCTATGTGCAAGAATATAACTACTATAATACTGCTCCTATGTACAAGAATATAACTACTATAATACTGCTCCTATGTACAAGAATATAACTACTATAATACTGCTCCTATGTACAGGAATATAACTACTATAATACTGCCCCTATGTACAAGAATATAACTACTATAATACTGCCCCTATGTACAAGAATATAACTACTATAATACTGCTCCTATATACAAGAATATAACTACTATAATACTGCTCCTATGTACAAGAATATAACTACTATAATACTGCCCACTATGTACAAGAATATAACTACTATAATACTGCTCCTATGTAGAAGAATATATCTACTATAAAACTGCCCCTATGTACAAGAATATAACTACTATAATACTGCTCCTATGTACAAGAATATAACTACTATAATACTGCTCCTATGTACAAGAATATATCTACTATAATACTGCCCCTATGTACAAGAATATAACTACTATAATACTGCTCCTATGTATAAGAATATAACTACTATAATACTGCCCCTATGTACAAGAATATAACTACTATAATACTGCTCCTATGTACAAGAATGTAACTACTATAATACTGCCCCTATGTACAGGAATATAACTACTATAATACTGCTCCTATGTACAAGAATATAACTACTATAATACTGCCCCTATGTACAAGAATATAACTACTATAATACTGCCTCCTATGTACAAGAATATACCTACTATAATACTGCTCCTATGTACAACAATATAACTACTATAATACTGCTCCTATGTGCAAGAATGTAACTACTATAATACTGCCTCTATGTACAGGAATATAACTACTATAATACTGCTCGTATGTACAAGAATATAACTACTATAATACTGCCCCTATGTACAAGAATATAACTACTATAATACTGCCTCCTATGTACAAGAATATACCTACTATAATACTGCTCCTATGTACAAGAATATAACTACTATAATACTGCTCCCTATGTACAAGAATATAACTACTATAATACTGCCCCCTATGTACAAGAATATAACTTCTATAATACTGCTCACTATGTACAAGAATATAACTACTATAATACTGCTCCCTATGTAAAAGAATATAACTACTATAATACTGCTCCCTATGTACAAGAATATAACTACTATAATACTGCCTCCTATGTACAAGAATATAACTACTATAATACTGCCCCTATGTACAAGAATATAACTACAATAATACTGCTCCTATATACAAGAATATAACTACTATAATACTGCTCCTACGTACAAGAATATAACTACTATAATACTGCTCCTATGTACAAGAATATAACTACTATAATACTGCTCCTATGTACAAGAATATAACTACTATAATACTGCTCCTATGTACAAGAATATAACTACTATAATACTGCCCCCTATGTACAAGAATATAACTACTATAATACTGCTCCTATGTACAAGAATATAACTACTATAATACTTCTCCTTTGTACAAGAATGTAACTACTATAATACTGCCCCCTATGTACAAGAATACAACTACTATAATACTGCTCCTATGTACAAGAATATAACTACTATAATACTACCCCTATTTACAAGAATATATCTACTATAATACTGCCTCCTATGTACAAGAATGTAACTACTATAATACTGCTCCTATGTACAAGAATGTAACTACTATAATACTGCCCCTATGTACAGGAATATAACTACTATAATACTGCTCCTATGTACAAGAATATAACTACTATAATACTGCCCCTATGTACAAGAATATAACTACTATAATACTGACTCCTATGTACAAGAATATACCTACTATAATACTGCTCCTATGTACAAGAATATAACTACTATAATACTGCTCCCTATGTACAAGAATATAACTACTATAATATTGCCCCTATGTACAAGAATATATCTACTATAATACTGTCCCTATATACAAGAATATAACTACTATAATACTGCTCCTATGTACTAGAATATAACTACTGTAATACTGCCCACTATGTACAAGAATATATCTACCATAATACTGCTCCTATGTACAAGAATATATCTACTATAATACTGCCCCTATGTACAAGAATATAACTACTATAATACTGCTCCTATGTACAAGAATATAACTACTATAATACTGCCCCTATGTACAAGAATATAACTACTATAATACTGCTCCTATGTACAAGAATATAACTACTATAATACTGCTCCTATGTACAGGAATATAACTACTATAATACTGCCCCTATGTACAAGAATATAACTACTATAATACTGCCCCTATGTACAAGAATATAACTACTATAATACTGCTCCTATATACAAGAATATAACTACTATAATACTGCTCCTATGTACAAGAATATAACTACTATAATACTGCCCCTATGTACAAGAATATAACTACTATAATACTGCTCCTATATACAAGAATATAACTACTATAATACTGCTCCTATGTACAAGAATATAACTACTATAACACTGCCCACTATGTACAAGAATATAACTACTATAATACTGCTCCTATGTACAAGAATATATCTACTATAATACTGCCCCTATGTGCAAGAATATAACTACTATAATACTGCTCCTATGTACAAGAATATAACTACTATAATACTGCTCCTATGTACAAGAATATAACTACTATAATACTGCCCCTATGTACAAGAATATAACTACTATAATACTGCTCCTATGTACAAGAATATAACTACTATAATACTGCTCCTATGTACAGGAATATAACTACTATAATACTGCCCCTATGTACAAGAATATAACTACTATAATACTGCCCCTATGTACAAGAATATAACTACTATAATACTGCTCCTATATACAAGAATATAACTACTATAATACTGCTCCTATGTACAAGAATATAACTACTATAATACTGCCCACTATGTACAAGAATATAACTACTATAATACTGCTCCTATGTAGAAGAATATATCTACTATAAAACTGCCCCTATGTACAAGAATATAACTACTATAATACTGCTCCTATGTACAAGAATATAACTACTATAATACTGCTCCTATGTACAAGAATATATCTACTATAATACTGCCCCTATGTACAAGAATATAACTACTATAATACTGCTCCTATGTATAAGAATATAACTACTATAATACTGCCCCTATGTACAAGAATATAACTACTATAATACTGCTCCTATGTACAAGAATGTAACTACTATAATACTGCCCCTATGTACAGGAATATAACTACTATAATACTGCTCCTATGTACAAGAATATAACTACTATAATACTGCCCCTATGTACAAGAATATAACTACTATAATACTGCCTCCTATGTACAAGAATATACCTACTATAATACTGCTCCTATGTACAAGAATATAACTACTATAATACTGCTCCTATGTGCAAGAATGTAACTACTATAATACTGCCTCTATGTACAGGAATATAACTACTATAATATTGCTCGTATGTACAAGAATATAACTACTATAATACTGCCCCTATGTACAAGAATATAACTACTATAATACTGCCTCCTATGTACAAGAATATACCTACTATAATACTGCTCCTATGTACAAGAATATAACTACTATAATACTGCTCCCTATGTACAAGAATATAACTACTATAAAACTGCCCCCTATGTACAAGAATATAACTTCTATAATACTGCTCACTATGTACAAGAATATAACTACTATAATACTGCTCCCTATGTAAAAGAATATAACTACTATAATACTGCTCCCTATGTACAAGAATATAACTACTATAATACTGCCTCCTATGTACAAGAATATAACTACTATAATACTGCCCCTATGTACAAGAATATAACTACTATAATACTGCTCCTATATACAAGAATATAACTACTATAATACTGCTCCTACGTACAAGAATATAACTACTATAATACTGCTCCTAAGTACAAGAATATAACTACTATAATACTGCTCCTATGTACAAGAATATAACTGCTATAATACTGCCCCCTATGTACAAGAATATAACTACTATAATACTGCTCCTATGTACAAGAATATAACTACTATAATACTGCTCCTTTGTACAAGAATGTAACTACTATAATACTGCCCCCTATGTACAAGAATACAACTACTATAATACTGCTCCTATGTACAAGAATATAACTACTATAATACTACCCCTATTTACAAGAATATATCTACTATAATACTGCCTCCTATGTACAAGAATGTAACTACTATAATACTGCTCCTATGTACAAGAATGTAACTACTATAATACTGCCCCTATGTATAGGAATATAACTACTATAATACTGCTCCTATGTACAAGAATATAACTACTATAATACTGCCCCTATGTACAAGAATATACCTACTATAATACTGCTCCTATGTACAAGAATATAACTACTATAATACTGCTCCCTATGTATAGGAATATAACTACTATAATACTGCTCCCTATGTACAAGAATATAACTACTATAATACTGCCCCTATGTACAAGAATATAACTACTATAATACTGCTCCTATATACAAGAATATAACTACTATAATACTGCTCCTATGTACAAGAATATAACTACTATAATACTGCTCCTATGTACAAGAATATAACTACTATAATACTGCTCCTATGTACAAGAATATACATACTATAATATTGCCCCTATGTACAAGAATATATCTACTATAATACTGTCCCTATATACAAGAATATAACTACTATAATACTGCTCCTATGTACAAGAATATAACTACTGTAATACTGCCCACTATGTACAAGAATATATCTACTATAATACTGCTCCTATGTACAAGAATATATCTACTATAATACTGCCCCTATGTACAAGAATATAACTACTATAATACTGCTCCTATGTACAAGAATATAACTACTATAATACTGCCCCTATGTACAAGAATATAACTACTATAATACTGCTCCTATATACAAGAATATAACTACTATAATACTGCTCCTATGTACAAGAATATAACTACTATAATACTGCCCCTATGTACAAGAATATAACTACTATAATACTGCTCCTATATACAAGAATATAACTACTATAATACTGCTCCTATGTACAAGAATATAACTACTATAACACTGCCCACTATGTACAAGAATATAACTACTATAATACTGCTCCTATGTACAAGAATATATCTACTATAATACTGCCCCTATGTGCAAGAATATAAATACTATAATACTGCTCCTATGTACAAGAATATAACTACTATAATACTGCTCCTATGTACAAGAATATAACTACTATAATACTGCCCCTATGTACAAGAATATAACTACTATAATACTGCTCCTATGTACAAGAATATAACTACTATAATACTGCTCCTATGTACAGGAATATAACTACTATAATACTGCCCCTATGTACAAGAATATAACTACTATAATACTGCCCCTATGTACAAGAATATAACTACTATAATACTGCTCCTATATACAAGAATATAACTACTATAATACTGCTCCTATGTACAAGAATATAACTACTATAATACTGCCCACTATGTACAAGAATATAACTACTATAATACTGCTCCTATGTAGAAGAATATATCTACTATAAAACTGCCCCTATGTACAAGAATATAACTACTATAATACTGCTCCTATGTACAAGAATATAACTACTATAATACTGCTCCTATGTACAAGAATATATCTACTATAATACTGCCCCTATGTACAAGAATATAACTACTATAATACTGCTCCTATGTACAAGAATGTAACTACTATAATACTGCCCCTATGTACAGGAATATAACTACTATAATACTGCTCCTATATACAAGAATATAACTACTATAATACTGCCCCTATGTACAAGAATATAACTACTATAATACTGCCTCCTATGTACAAGAATATACCTACTATAATACTGCTCCTATGTACAAGAATATAACTACTATAATACTGCTCCTATGTGCAAGAATGTAACTACTATAATACTGCCTCTATGTACAGGAATATAACTACTATAATACTGCTCGTATGTACAAGAATATAACTACTATAATACTGCCCCTATGTACAAGAATATAACTACTATAATACTGCCTCCTATGTACAAGAATATACCTACTATAATACTGCTCCTATGTACAAGAATATAACTACTATAATACTGCTCCCTATGTACAAGAATATAACTACTATAAAACTGCCCCCTATGTACAAGAATATAACTTCTATAATACTGCTCACTATGTACAAGAATATAACTACTATAATACTGCTCCCTATGTAAAAGAATATAACTACTATAATACTGCTCCCTATGTACAAGAATATAACTACTATAATACTGCCTCCTATGTACAAGAATATAACTACTATAATACTGCCCCTATGTACAAGAATATAACTACTATAATACTGCTCCTACATACAAGAATATAACTACTATAATACTGCTCCTACGTACAAGAATATAACTACTATAATACTGCTCCTATGTACAAGAATATAACTACTATAATACTGCTCCTATGTACAAGAATATAACTGCTATAATACTGCCCCCTATGTACAAGAATATAACTACTATAATACTGCTCCTATGTACAAGAATATAACTACTATAATACTGCTCCTTTGTACAAGAATGTAACTACTATAATACTGCCCCCTATGTACAAGAATACAACTACTATAATACTGCTCCTATGTACAAGAATATAACTACTATAATACTACCCCTATTTACAAGAATATATCTACTATAATACTGCCTCCTATGTACAAGAATGTAACTACTATAATACTGCTCCTATGTACAAGAATGTAACTACTATAATACTGCCCCTATGTATAGGAATATAACTACTATAATACTGCTCCTATGTACAAGAATATAACTACTATAATACTGCCCCTATGTACAAGAATATACCTACTATAATACTGCTCCTATGTACAAGAATATAACTACTATAATACTGCTCCCTATGTATAGGAATATAACTACTATAATACTGCTCCCTATGTACAAGAATATAACTACTATAATACTGCCCCTATGTACAAGAATATAACTACTATAATACTGCTCCTATATACAAGAATATAACTACTATAATACTGCTCCTATGTACAAGAATATAACTACTATAATACTGCTCCTATGTACAAGAATATAACTACTATAATACTGCTCCTATGTACAAGAATATACATACTATAATATTGCCCCTATGTACAAGAATATATCTACTATAATACTGTCCCTATATACAAGAATATAACTACTATAATACTGCTCCTATGTACAAGAATATAACTACTGTAATACTGCCCACTATGTACAAGAATATATCTACTATAATACTGCTCCTATGTACAAGAATATATCTACTATAATACTGCCCCTATGTACAAGAATATAACTACAGTCATGGCCAAAAGTTTTGAGAATGACACCAAAATTATATTTTCATGTGATCTGCTGGCCTCTGGTTTTTATTAGTGTTTGTCTGATGTTTATATCACATACAGAAATATAATTGCAATCATATTATGAGTACCAATAGGTTATATTGACAGTTAGAATGAGTTAATGCAGCAAGTCAATATTTGCAGTGTTGCCCCTTCTTCTTCAAGACCTCTGTAATTCTCCCTGGCATGCTCTCAATCAACTTTTGGAGCAAATCCTGACTGATAGCAGTCCATTCTTGCATAATCAAGGCTTGCATTTTGCCAGAATTTGTTGGTTTTTGTTTGTCCACCCGTCTCTTGATGATTGACCACAAGTTCTCAATGGGATTAAGATCTGGGGAGTTTCCAGGCCATGGACCCAAAATCTCTATGTTTTGTTCCATGAGCCATTTTGTTATCACCTTTGCTTTATGGCAAGGTGCTCCATCATGCTGGAAAAGGCATTGTTGGGCGCCAAACTGCTCTTGGACGGTTGGGAGAAGTTGCTCTTGGAGGACATTCTGGTACCATTCTTCATTCATGGCTGTGTTTTTAGGCAAGACTGTGAGTGAGCCGATTCCCTTGGCTGAGAAGCAACCCCACACATGAATGGTTTCAGAATGCTTTACAGTTGGCATGAGACAAGACTGGTGGTAGCGCTCACCTCTTCTTCTCAGAATAAGCTGTTTTCCAGATGTCCCAAACAATCGAAAAGGGGATTCATCAGAGAAAATGACTTTGCCCCAGTCCTCAGCAGTCCACTCCCTGTACCTTTTGCAGAAAATCAGTCGGTCCCTGATGTTTTTTTCTGGAGAGAAGTGGCTTCTTTGCTGCCCTCCTTGAAACCAGTCCTTGCTCAAAGAGTCTCCGCCTCACAGTGCATGCAGAAGCACTCACACCAGCCTGCTGCCATTCCTGAGCAAGCTCGGCACTGCTGGTAGTCCGATCCCGCAGCTGAAACAGTTTTAAGATACGGTCCTGGCGCTTGCTAGTCTTTCTTGTGCGCCCTGGAGCCTTTTTGACAACAATGGAAGCTCTCTCCTTGAAGTTCTTGATGATGCGATAGATTGTTGACTGAGGTGCAATCTTTGTAGCTGCGATACTCTTCCCTGTTAGGCCATTTTCTGTGCAGTGCAATGATGGCTGCATGTGTTTCTTTAGAGATAACCATGGTTAACTGAAGAGAAACAATGATACCAAGAACCAGCCTCCTTTTAAAGTGTCCAGTGATGTCATTCTTACTTAATCATGACTGATTGATCGCCAGCCCTGTCCTCATCAACACCCACACTTGTGTTAATGGATCAATCACTAAAACGATGTTAGCTGCTCCTTTTAAGGCAGGACTGCAATGATGTTGAAATGTGTTTTGGGGGTTAAAGTTAATTTTCTGGGCAAATATTGACTTTACAAGTACAGTAATTGCTGTTAAGCTGATCACTCTTTGACATTCAGGAGTATATGCACATTGCCATTACAAAAAATGAAGCAGTAAACTTTGGAAAAATTACTATTTGTCTCATTCTCAATACTTTTGGCCATGACTGTACTATAATACTGCTCCTATGTACAAGAATATAACTACTATAATACTGCTCCTATGTACAAGAATATAACTACTATAATACTGCTCCTATGTACAAGAATATAACTACTATAATACTGCCCCTATGTACAAGAAAATAACTACTATAATACTGCTCCTATGTACAAGAATATAACTACTATAATACTGCTCCTATGTACAAGAATATAACTACTATAATACTGCCCCTATGTACAAAAATATAACTACTATAATACTACCCCTATGTACAAGAATATAACTACTATAATACTGCTCCTATATACAAGAATATAACTACTATAATACTGCTCCTATGTACAAGAATATAACTACTATAATACTGCTCCTATGTACAAGAATATAACTACTATAATACTGCTCCTATGTACAAGAATATACATACTATAATATTGCCCCTATGTACAAGAATATATCTACTATAATACTGTCCCTATATACAAGAATATAACTACTATAATACTGCTCCTATGTACAAGAATATAACTACTGTAATACTGCCCACTATGTACAAGAATATATCTACTATAATACTGCTCCTATGTACAAGAATATATCTACTATAATACTGCCCCTATGTACAAGAATATAACTACTATAATACTGCTCCTATGTACAAGAATATAACTACTATAATACTGCCCCTATGTACAAGAATATAACTACTATAATACTGCTCCTATGTACAAGAATATAACTACTATAATACTGCTCCTATGTACAGGAATATAACTACTATAATACTGCCCCTATGTACAAGAATATAACTACTATAATACTGCCCCTATGTACAAGAATATAACTACTATAATACTGCTCCTATATACAAGAATATAACTACTATAATACTGCTCCTATGTACAAGAATATAACTACTATAATACTGCCCACTATGTACAAGAATATAACTACTATAATACTGCTCCTATGTACAAGAATATATCTACTATAATACTGCCCCTATGTGCAAGAATATAACTACTATAATACTGCTCCTATGTACAAGAATATAACTACTATAATACTGCTCCTATGTACAAGAATATAACTACTATAATACTGCCCCTATGTACAAGAATATAACTACTATAATACTGCTCCTATGTACAAGAATATAACTACTATAATACTGCTCCTATGTACAGGAATATAACTACTATAATACTGCCCCTATGTACAAGAATATAACTACTATAATACTGCCCCTATGTACAAGAATATAACTACTATAATACTGCTCCTATATACAAGAATATAACTACTATAATACTGCTCCTATGTACAAGAATATATCTACTATAATACTGCCCACTATGTACAAGAATATAACTGCTATAATACTGCTCCTATGTACAAGAATATATCTACTATAATACTGCCCCTATGTGCAAGAATATAACTGCTATAATACTGCTCCTATGTACAAGAATATAACTACTATAATACTGCTCCTATGTACAAGAATATAACTACTATAATACTGCCCCTATGTACAAGAATATAACTACTATAATACTGCTCCTATGTACAAGAATATAACTACTATAATACTGCTCCTATGTACAGGAATATAACTACTATAATACTGCCCCTATGTACAAGAATATAACTACTATAATACTGCCCCTATGTACAAGAATATAACTACTATAATACTGCTCCTATATACAAGAATATAACTACTATAATACTGCCCACTATGTACAAGAATATAACTACTATAATACTGCTCCTATGTAGAAGAATATATCTACTATAAAACTGCCCCTATGTACAAGAATATAACTACTATAATACTGCTCCTATGTACAAGAATATAACTACTATAATACTGCTCCTATGTACAAGAATATATCTACTATAATACTGCCCCTATGTACAAGAATATAACTACTATAATACTGCTCCTATGTACAAGAATATAACTACTATAATACTGCCCCTATGTACAAGAATATAACTACTATAATACTGCTCCTATGTACAAGAATGTAACTACTATAATACTGCCCCTATGTACAGGAATATAACTACTATAATACTGCTCCTATGTACAAGAATATAACTACTATAATACTGCCCCTATGTACAAGAATATAACTACTATAATACTGCCTCCTATGTACAAGAATATACCTACTATAATACTGCTCCTATGTACAAGAATATAACTACTATAATACTGCTCCTATGTGCAAGAATGTAACTACTATAATACTGCCTCTATGTACAGGAATATAACTACTATAATACTGCTCGTATGTACAAGAATATAACTACTATAATACTGCCCCCTATGTACAAGAATATAACTACTATAATACTGCTCCTATGTACAAGAATATAACTACTATAATACTGCTCCTTTGTACAAGAATGTAACTACTATAATACTGCCCCCTATGTACAAGAATACAACTACTATAATACTGCTCCTATGTACAAGAATATAACTACTATAATACTACCCCTATTTACAAGAATATATCTACTATAATACTGCCTCCTATGTACAAGAATGTAACTACTATAATACTGCTCCTATGTACAAGAATGTAACTACTATAATACTGCCCCTATGTATAGGAATATAACTACTATAATACTGCTCCTATGTACAAGAATATAACTACTATAATACTGCCCCTATGTACAAGAATATAACTACTATAATACTGCCTCCTATGTACAAGAATATACCTACTATAATACTGCTCCTATGTACAAGAATATAACTACTATAATACTGCTCCTATGTACAAGAATATACATACTATAATATTGCCCCTATGTACAAGAATATATCTACTATAATACTGTCCCTATATACAAGAATATAACTACTATAATACTGCTCCTATGTACAAGAATATAACTACTGTAATACTGCCCACTATGTACAAGAATATATCTACTATAATACTGCTCCTATGTACAAGAATATATCTACTATAATACTGCCCCTATGTACAAGAATATAACTACTATAATACTGCTCCTATGTACAAGAATATAACTACTATAATACTGCTCCTATGTACAAGAATATAACTACTATAATACTGCTCCTATGTACAAGAATATAACTACTATAATACTGCCCCTATGTACAAGAAAATAACTACTATAATACTGCTCCTATGTACAAGAATATAACTACTATAATACTGCTCCTATGTACAAGAATATAACTACTATAATACTGCCCCTATGTACAAAAATATAACTACTATAATACTACCCCTATGTACAAGAATATAACTACTATAATACTGCTCCTATATACAAGAATATAACTACTATAATACTGCTCCTATGTACAAGAATATAACTACTATAATACTGCTCCTATATACAAGAATATAACTACTATAATACTGCTCCTATGTACAAGAATATAACTACTATAATACTGCCCCTATGTACAAGAATATAAATGCTATAATACTGCCCCTATGTACAAGAATATAACTACTATAATACTGCCCCTATATACAAGAATATTACTACTATAATACTGCCCCTATGTACAAGAATATAACTACTATTATACTGCACCAATGTACAAGAATATAACTACTATAATACTGCCCCCTATGTACAAGAATATAACTTCTATAATACTGCTCACTATGTACAAGAATAAAACTACTATAATACTGCTCCCTATGTAAAAGAATATAACTACTATAATACTGCTCCCTATGTACAAGAATATAACTACTATAATACTGCCTCCTATGTACAAGAATATAACTACTATAATACTGCCCCTATGTACAAGAATATAACTACTATAATACTGCTCCTATATACAAGAATATAACTACTATAATACTGCTCCTACGTACAAGAATATAACTACTATAATACTGCTCCTATGTACAAGAATATAACTACTATAATACAGCTCCTATGTACAAGAATATAACTACTATAATACTGCCCCCTATGTACAAGAATATAACTACTATAATACTGCTCCTAGGTACAAGAATATAACTACTATAATACTGCTCCTTTGTACAAGAATGTAACTACTATAATACTGCCCCCTATGTACAAGAATATAACTACTATAATACTGCTCCTATGTACAAGAATATAACTACTATAATACTACCCCTATTTACAAGAATATATCTACTATAATACTGCCTCCTATGTACAAGAATGTAACTACTATAATACGGCTCCTATGTACAAGAATGTAACTACTATAATACTGCCCCTATGTACAGGAATATAACTACTATAATACTGCTCCTATGTACAAGAATATAACTACTATAATACTGCCCCTATGTACAAGAATATAACTACTATAATACTGCCTCCTATGTACAAGAATATACCTACTATAATACTGCTCCTATGTACAAGAATATAACTACTATAATACTGCTCCCTATGTACAAGAATATAACTACTATAATACTGCCCCTATGTACAAGAATATAACTACTATAATACTGCTCCTATATACAAGAATATAACTACTATAATACTGCTCCTATGTACAAGAATATAACTACTATAATACTGCTCCTATGTACAAGAATATAACTACTATAATACTGCTCCTATGTACAAGAATATACATACTATAATATTGCCCCTATGTACAAGAATATATCTACTACAATACTGTCCCTATATACAAGAATATAACTACTATAATACTGCTCCTATGTACAAGAATATAACTACTGTAATACTGCCCACTATGTACAAGAATATATCTACTATAATACTGCTCCTATGTACAAGAATATATCTACTATAATACTGCCCCTATGTACAAGAATATAACTACTATAATACTGCTCCTATGTACAAGAATATAACTACTATAATACTGCTCCTATGTACAAGAATATAACTACTATAATACTGCCCCTATGTACAAGAAAATAACTACTATAATACTGCTCCTATGTACAAGAATATAACTACTATAATACTGCTCCTATGTACAAGAATATAACTACTATAATACTGCCCCTATGTACAAAAATATAACTACTATAATACTACCCCTATGTACAAGAATATAACTACTATAATACTGCTCCTATATACAAGAATATAACTACTATAATACTGCTCCTATGTACAAGAATATAACTACTATAATACTGCTCCTATGTACAAGAATATAACTACTATAATACTGCCCCTATGTACAAGAATATAAATGCTATAATACTGCCCCTATGTACAAGAATATAACTACTATAATACTGCCCCTATATACAAGAATATTACTACTATAATACTGCCCCTATGTACAAGAATATAACTACTATTATACTGCACCAATGTACAAGAATATAACTACTATTATACTGCCCCTATATACAAGAATATAACTACTATAATACTGCTCCTATGTACAAGAATATAACTACTATAATACTGCCCCTATATACAAGAATATAACTACTATAATACTGCTCCTATGTACAAGAATATAACTACTATAATACTGCCCCTATATACAAGAATATAACTACTATAATACTGCTCCTATGTACAAGAATATAACTACTATAATACTGCCCCTATGTAGAAGAATATAATTACTATAATACTGCACCAATGTACAAGAATATAACTACTATAATACTGCCCCTATATACAAGAATATAACTACTATAATACTGCTCCTATGTACAAGAATATAACTACTATAATACTGCTCCCTATGTACAAGAATATCACTACTATAATACTGCACCTATGTACAAGAATATAACTACTATAATACTGCACCCTATGTACAAGAATATAACTACTATAATACTGCCCCTATATACAAGAATATAACTACTATAATACTGCTCCAATGTACAAGAATATAACTACTATAATACTGCCCCTATATACAAGAATATAACTACTATAATACTGCCCCTATGTAGAAGAATATAACTACTATAATACTGCACCAATGTACAAGAATATAACTACTATAATACTGCCCCTATATACACGAATATAACTACTATAATACTGCTCCTATGTACAAGAATATAACTACTATAATACTGCTCCCTATGTGCAAGAATATAACTACTAAAATACTGCTCCCTATGTACAAGAAGATAACTACTTAATACTGCTCCCTTTGTACAAGAGTATATCTACTATAACACTGCCCCTATATACAAGAATATAACTACTATAATACTACTCCTATGTACAAGAATATAACTACTATAATACTGCTCCTATGTACAAGAATATAACTACTATAATACTGCCCCTATATACAAGAATATAACTACTATAATACTGCTCCTATGTACAAGAATATAACTACTATGATACTGCCCACTATGTACAAGAATATAACTACGATAATACTGCTCCTATGTACAAGAATATATCTACTATTATACTGCCCCTATGTACAAGAATATAACTACTATAATACTGCCCCTATGTACAAGAATATATCTACTATAATACTGTCCCTATATACAAGAATATAACTACTATAATACTGCTCCTATGTACAAGAATATAACTACTATGATACTGCCCACTATGTACAAGAATATAACTACTATAATACTGCTCCTATGTACAAGAATATATCTACTATAATACTGCCCCTATGTACAAGAATATAACTACTATAATACTGCCCCTATGTACAAGAATATAACTACTATAATACTGCTCCTATGTACAAGAATATAACTACTATAATACTGCTCCTATGTACAAGAATATAACTACTATAATACTGCCCCTATGTACAAGAATATAACTACTATAATACTGCTCCTATATACAAGAATATAATTACTATAATACTGCTCCTATGTACAAGAATATAACTACTATAATACTGCCCACTATGTACAAGAATATAACTACTATAATACTGCTCCTATGTACAAGAATATATCTACTATAAAACTGCCCCTATGTACAAGAATATAACTACTATAATACTGCTCCTATGTACAAGAATATAACTACTATAATACTGCTCCTATGTACAAGAATATATCTGCTATAATACTGCCCCTATGTACAAGAATATAACTACTATAATACTGCTCCTATGTATAAGAATATAACTACTATAATACTGCCCCTATGTACAAGAATATAACTACTATAATACTGCTCCTATGTACAAGAATGTAACTACTATAATACTGCCCCTATGTACAGGAATATAACTACTATAATACTGCTCCTATGTACAAGAATATAACTACTATAATACTGCCCCTATGTACAAGAATATAACTACTATAATACTGCCTCCTCTGTACAAGAATATACCTACTATAATACTGCTCCTATGTACAAGAATATAACTACTATAATACTGCTCCTATGTGCAAGAATGTAACTACTATAATACTGCTCCTATGTACAGGAATATAACTACTATAATACTGCTCCTATGTACAAGAATATAACTACTATAATACTGCCCCTATGTACAAGAATATAACTACTATAATACTGCCTCCTATGTACAAGAATATACCTACTACAATACTGCTCCTATGTACAAGAATATAACTACTATAATACTGCTCCCTATGTACAAGAATATAACTACTATAATACTGCCCCCTATGTACAAGAATATAACTTCTATAATACTGCTCCCTATGTACAAGAATATAACTACTATAATACTGCTCCCTATGTACAAGAATATAACTACTATAATACTGCTCCCTATGTACAAGAATATAACTACTATAATACTGCCTCCTATGTACAAGAATATAACTACTATAATACTGCCCCTATGTACAAGAATATAACTACTATAATACTGCTCCTATGTACAAGAATATAACTACTATAATACTGCCCCCTATGTACAAGAATATAACTTCTATAATACTGCTCCCTATGTACAAGAATATAACTACTATAATACTGCTCCCTATGTACAAGAATATAACTACTATAATACTGCTCCTATGTACAAGAATATAACTACTATAATACTGCTCCTATGTACAAGAATATACATACTACAATACTGCCCCTATGTACAAGAATATATCTACTATAATACTGTCCCTATATACGAGAATATAACTACTATAATACTGCTCCTATGTACAAGAATATAACTACTATAATACTGCCCACTATGTACAAGAATATAACTACTATAATACTGCTCCTATGTACAAGAATATATCTACTATAATACTGCCCCTATGTACAAGAATATAACTACTATCATACTGCTCCTATGTACAAGAATATAGCTACTATAATACTGCTCCTATGTACAAGAATATAACTACTATAATACTGCCCCTATGTACAAGAATATAACTACTATAATACTGCTCCTATGTACAAGAATATAACTACTATAATACTGCTCCTAACTACTATAATACTGCCCCTATGTACAAGAATATAACTACTATAATACTGCCCCTATGTACAAGAATATAACTACTATAATACTGCTCCTATATACAAGAATATAACTACTATAATACTGCTCCTATGTACAAGAATATAACTACTATAATACTGCCCAATATGTACAAGAATATAACTACTGTAATACTGCTCCTATGTACAAGAATATATCTACTATAATACTGCCCCTATGTACAAGAATATAACTACTATAATACTGCTCCTATGTACAAGAATATAACTACTATAATACTGCTCCTATGTACAAGAATATATCTACTATAATACTGCCCCTATGTACAAGAATATAACTACTATAATACTGCTCCTATGTACAAGAATATAACTACTATAATACTGCCCCTATGTACAAGAATATAACTACTATAATACTGCTCCTGTGTACAAGAATATAACTACTGTAATACTGCCCCTATGTACAAGAATATAACTACTATAATACTGCCCCCTATGTACAAGAATATAACTACTATAATACTGCTCCTATGTACAAGAATATAACTACTATAATACTGCCCCCTATGTACAAGAATATAACTACTATAATACTGCTCCTATGTACAAGAATATAACTACTATAATACTGCCCCTATGTACAAGAATATATCTACTATAATACTGCCTCCTATGTACAAGAATATAACTACTATAATACTGCTCCTTTGTACAAGAATGTAACTACTATAATACTGCCCCTATGTACAGGAATATAACTACTATAATACTGCTCCTATGTACAAGAATATAACTACTATAATACTGCCCCTATGTACAAGAATATAACTACTAAAATACTGCCTCCTATGTACAAGAATATACCTACTATAATACTGCTCCTATGTACAAGAATATAACTACTATAATACTGTTCCTATGCACAAGAATGTAACTACTATAATACTGCCCCTATGTACAGGAATATAACCACTATAATACTGCTCCTATGTACAAGAATATAACTACTATAATTTTGCCCCTATGTACAAGAATATAACTACTATAATACTGCCTACTATGTACAAGAATATACCTACTATAATACTGCTCCTATGTACAAGAATATAACTACTATAATACTGCTCCCTATGTACAAGAATATAACTACTATAATACTGCCCCCTATGTACAAAAATATAACTACTATAATACTGCCCCTATGTACAGGAATATAACCACTATAATACTGCTCCTATGTACAAGAATATAACTACTATAATACTGCCCCTATGTACAAGAATATAACTACTATAATACTGCCTCCTATGTACAAGAATATACCTACTATAATACTGCTCCTATGTACAAGAATATAACTACTATAATACTGTTCCTATGTACAAGAATGTAACTACTATAATACTGCCCCTATGTACAGGAATGTAACCACTATAATACTGCTCCTATGTACAAGAATATAACTACTATAATTTTGCCCCTATGTACAAGAATATAACTACTATAATACTGCCTCCTATGTACAAGAATATACCTACTATAATACTGCTCCTATGTACAAGAATATAACTACTATAATACTGCCCCTATGTACAAGAATATAACTACTATAATACTGCCCCTATGTACAAGAATATAACTACTATAATACTGCTCCTATATACAAGATTATAACTACTATAATACTGCTCCTATGTACAAGAATATAACTACTATAATACTGCCCACTATGTACAAGAATATAACTACTGTAATACTGCTCCTATGTACAAGAATATATCTACTATAATACTGCCCCTATGTACAAGAATATAACTACTATAATACTGCTCCTATGTACAAGAATATAACTACTATAATACTGCTCCTATGTACAAGAATATATCTACTATAATACTGCCCCTATGTACAAGAATATAACTACTATAATACTGCTCCTATGTACAAGAATATAACTACTATAATACTGCCCCTATGTACAAGAATATAACTACTATAATACTGCTCCTGTGTACAAGAATATAACTACTATAATACTGCCCCTATGTACAAGAATATAACTACTATAATACTGCCCCCTATGTACAAGAATATAACTACTATAATACTGCTCCTATGTACAAGAATATAACTACTATAATACTGCCCCCTATGTACAAGAATATAACTACTATAATACTGCTCCTATGTACAAGAATATAACTACTATAATACTGCCCCTATGTACAAGAATATATCTACTATAATACTGCCTCCTATGTACAAGAATATAACTACTATAATACTGCTCCTTTGTACAAGAATGTAACTACTATAATACTGCCCCTATGTACAGGAATATAACTACTATAATACTGCTCCTATGTACAAGAATATAACTACTATAATACTGCCCCTATGTACAAGAATATAACTACTATAATACTGCTCCCTATGTACAAGAATATAACTACTCTAATACTGCCCCCTATGTACAAGAATATAACTACTATAATACTGCCCCTATGTACAGGAATATAACCACTATAATACTGCTCCTATGTACAAGAATATAACTACTATAATACTGCCCCTATGTACAAGAATATAACTACTATAATACTGCCTCCTATGTACAAGAATATACCTACTATAATACTGCTCCTATGTACAAGAATATAACTACTATAATACTGTTCCTATGTACAAGAATGTAACTACTATAATACTGCCCCTATGTACAGGAATATAACCACTATAATACTGCTCCTATGTACAAGAATATAACTACTATAATTTTGCCCCTATGTACAAGAATATAACTACTATAATACTGCCTCCTATGTACAAGAATATACCTACTATAATACTGCTCCTATGTACAAGAATATAACTACTATAATACTGCCCCTATGTACAAGAATATAACTACTATAATACTGCCCCTATGTACAAGAATATAACTACTATAATACTGCTCCTATATACAAGAATATAACTACTATAATACTGCTCCTATGTACAAGAATATAACTACTAGAATACTGCCCACTATGTACAAGAATATAACTACTGTAATACTGCTCCTATGTACAAGAATATATCTACTATAATACTGCCCCTATGTACAAGAATATAACTACTATAATACTGCTCCTATGTACAAGAATATAACTACTATAATACTGCTCCTATGTACAAGAATATATCTACTATAATACTGCCCCTATGTACAAGAATATAACTACTATAATACTGCTCCTATGTACAAGAATATAACTACTATAATACTGCCCCTATGTACAAGAATATAACTACTATAATACTGCTCCTGTGTACAAGAATATAACTACTATAATACTGCCCCTATGTACAAGAATATAACTACTATAATACTGCCCCTATGTACAAGAATATATCTACTATAATACTGCCTCCTATGTACAAGAATATAACTACTATAATACTGCTCCTTTGTACAAGAATGTAACTACTATAATACTGCCCCTATGTACAGGAATATAACTACTATAATACTGCCTCCTATGTACAAGAATATACCTACTATAATACTGCTCCTATGTACAAGAATATAACTACTATAATACTGTTCCTATGTACAAGAATGTAACTACTATAATACTGCCCCTATGTACAGGAATATAACCACTATAATACTGCTCCTATGTACAAGAATATAACTACTATAATTTTGCCCCTATGTACAAGAATATAACTACTATAATACTGCCTCCTATGTACAAGAATATACCTACTATAATACTGCTCCTATGTACAAGAATATAACTACTATAATACTGCTCCCTATGTACAAGAATATAACTACTATAATACTGCCCCCTATGTACAAGAATATAACTACTATAATACTGCCCCTATGTACAGGAATATAACCACTATAATACTGCTCCTATGTACAAGAATATAACTACTATAATACTGCCCCTATCTACAAGAATATACCTACTATAATACTGCTCCTATGTACAAGAATATAACTACTATAATACTGTTCCTATGTACAAGAATGTAACTACTATAATACTGCCCCTATGTACAGGAATATAACCACTATAATACTGCTCCTATGTACAAGAATATAACTACTATAATTTTGCCCCTATGTACAAGAATATAACTACTATAATACTGCTCCTATGTACAAGAATATAACTACTATAATACTGCCCCTATGTGCAAGAATATAACTACTATAATACTGCCTCCTATGTACAAGAATATACCTACTATAATACTGCTCCTATGTACAAGAATATAACTACTATAATACTGCCCCCTATGTACAAGAATATAACTACTATAATACTGCCCCTATGTACAAGAATATAACTACTATAATACTGCCCCCTATGTACAAGAATATAACTACTATAATACTGCCCCCTATGTACAAGAATATAACTACTTTGCATGGTCGTCTTAATCTGCGGGTTAATTACACAATTAATATGTGAAGGGTTTTGAAGTGGGAAGTTTAATTGGAGAAAAATAACATTTAGCAGAGTGGAGCTTGCGCTGCATGTGAGGTGTGAGTTCTGCGCTGCGACCTTAACCCCTGCATGGCTGTGCTGATCCTCTGTGATGCAGATCTCCCGGCTTCTGATCAGGAATATGTCACTTGTTGGTTGTCAGATGCTCCTTGATCAGTTCACAGGAGGTGACTGTGAGTCCCATACAGTAAGTGTCACGGAGACTCCCCTCTGACTGCACAAACCATCGCCTTTCACATAGTGGTCTCAGTCGCTGCGGTGCGTAATGGAGAACCACAGGTGATGATCACTACTTTTAACTCTTCCATGACCGGAAGTATTTATTAATAGGATCATTTTAAATAAAGCATTTTTCTTTTCTTTATTTTTTTGTTGCAATTTTTTTAAGAAAATTATATTTTTTATGTTTTTTTTTACTTTTCTTTCAACCTTTGCCCCTTTAAAATACAGCATTGTTTAGGTGCACTAAGACAGAAAAAATTGTGTGTTTGCCCAATTTGCAATCTGTTGGTTATGCCATGAACTAGGACAAGTGACAATTGTGCTGCTCGGAGATTAGAATATATGATCGACCGTGCATTAATAATATTGAACTAGGTGGCGCTGTTGCACCCGCTAATTACATAACAAATCTCAAAATTCTTAAAATAATCAATCACAAGGCTCAAAAAGAAATTGTGAAATATTGTCTTTCAGGCTCCGAAAGTCCTAACTAGTCATTCAGGAAGCTAAGAGAAATCACATGACTCCTGAGAAAGTGGGAGGAGTCCAGCTGTAGAGTCAGGAATGATCATAAAGATGGAGTAATCTAATGGCAGCCGGCATTGGTGAAATTTTCCTTGAAACAACTCAGCACACTATAGATAGCTCCTCGTGGGTGGGGTTTAAGTAATGGAGGAGGGGCTTAGGAAAAGGCTTAAAAGCTTAAAGGGACTGTCCTATAAACAATATTATGTGCCTATACTCAGAATAAATGATAAATTAATGATTACTGGTGGTCCTTCTCCCAAGACCCCTAATCTCCAGAGTGAGGGGCCCAGAATCTTCTGTGTCCATGAACAGTTAGTGATC
This sequence comes from Phyllobates terribilis, assembly GCF_046119375.1. NCBI lineage: Eukaryota > Metazoa > Chordata > Amphibia > Anura > Dendrobatidae > Phyllobates > Phyllobates terribilis. The sequence continues at coordinate 171,605,238 of NW_027362769.1, forward strand.
ATGTCTTCCATAGTGGTGGTCGCACATGCTCACTATTGACCCATTCGCACATAGGACTTTGGAGCTTCGTTGTCGTGATCATTGGGGATCCCAGTGGTGAGACCTCCAGAAATTGTGCATTAATCATCGATATTGCAATTATTTTTGAAGATTTTTTTTACAATGATCTGTGGATGGTGATACAAGGGACGGACATACCATTGGTCCAATAAGGGCCCAAAGGTTCAGGGGGCCACTTCTATCTCCAGAGTAGAAGGAATTGTGCAATATGATGAACTTTTGGACTGCAAAGGGCCCATATATTGTTCTTGAGCAGGGGTCTCTTGTGTCATGTGGTGATATACATATAACTGGACCTGAGCTGAATTATCCCTGCAATGGGCAGCCATGCACTTCTGCTACAATGTGCACCAATTTCTTCAGTTATTATTAATGAATCCTTCAGGTCCTGCTCATTCCTACTTTTCTTGCAACTTTTGAAAAGTGTCTAGAAGTGGAAAAGTTGGAAATTTTGCATTAAACTCTGCAACTTTTTTTTTTTTTCTGCCTGAAAACTGTTGTAAATCCATTAATAAGATTTTTCCTTCTCGCGCTCGTTTTATAATGTTCGGCTACATGTAATTGAAGATAATTGAATTTCCCTCACTGTTCTCGCCACGAAACGTAGAGAGCCGTATTAACAAGAATCAGGCGGCAATTGAATTAGAGAAGGGATGGATGGAAAACAACTGATTCTTTATCATATCCAAATACTCAGTGTGACGTTAATGTCCACAGACGCCGGCACGATCGCATTTCACTACCAGATTCGACCGCGTAGATTTAACCCTTTAACTGCTGACAGATGAGGTGTCCAAAATCGGGTGTCCATGCTCCATCGTGGCAAAAGTGGATGACAAATGGGAGTGGCTTGTCACAAATAACATAACTTAATAGAGCTGTCAATCACAGTGCAGTCCCACCTACACTGAGCTCTTTGGCACTGTACACACTGGGAGCGATGGTCACTTCATATACCCATATGTGCCGTACAGAATGGCAAAATACAGGGGATGTCTCATTGGCACAACCCTTAGGACATAGCTGCTCAAAGTAAGGACGGCTCATAAAGAACGCTGTTTTTCTGAAACATCCAACCAAGCAGATAGTGCTGTAATTGCCATGTACTACCTGAATTCTCCAGCAGTGGCCGCTGCAGGAAAAACATGTGGCCAGTCTCAACTTGTGGCGATCAACTGATTGTTTCATAAAAGAGGTTGTCGCAATCAGACACCTGAAGAATCCCTTTAAACAGGATTTTCACTATAAATATATAGTGTTACATGAAACCAGGGTTCGTATTTGAATAGATTACAGTGTTTTACAAGATTAGCAAAGAAAAATGACTGATTTCTTCCAAAAACAGCGTCACATTTTTTCACGGGTTAAGTGCACTATTGCAGATTATATATCTATTAAAGTACATGAGGCTGAACTGCAATACCAAACACAACCTGTGGACAAGTGTGGCGCTGTTTCTTTAGGAAATCAGCCATGTTTTTGGAATCCTGGAAGCCATGATGGATGCCTTATTCCTATAGGGGTCTGAATAGTCTCACAAGCTGAACACGGCCCTGTGCAGCACTCCCACCTCTCCTGGCTTGTGCTGGTGCCTCTGTCCTTCTACCTCCTTGCATCCAGTGATAAGACTGGGAGGACCGCCGGGCATCCTAATAAACAAGTCCTGACTTTGATGTGCATTGGTGGGAGAGAAGAAGCTCGGGGGCATTAATTTACCGCGCACGGCTCTTTCTCTGTAGCAGTAAGGCCACAAGTCCTAGGCTTCCAGAAAACACAGAGAAGCAGGGAGAGGCCTCACACCGCACGTTTACACGTATGTAACGTTACATGGGGACCCTTCTAATGTGTCCATGTTACCTAATAACCTAATAAAGCATGTGGACGGCTGCAGATCCACTATAGGCACAGATAGCACTGCATCCTTGTTTTCCATGTAATTTTGTAGGTATAGATTGTACTGCCCCCCTATTTCTCGCTGTAAATGATGAAGGCATAGATAGTGCTGTATTCCTGCCTCTCCCCGTAAATGATGTGAGTTCAATCAGTACTGCCTCTCTGTCTCACTTTGTAAATAATGTAGGTACAGATAGTGCTGCCTTCCTGTCTCGCCCTGTAATGGAGTGGGCACAAATAGCAGTGTATCTTTCTCCCCCTGTAAAGGATGTAGGTACAGATAGTACTGCCTCCCTGTTTCTCCCTGTAAATGATTTAGGTATGAATGACACTCCCACTTTGCTCCTCCTTGTAAATTATGAAGATCCAGATAGGACTGTCTCCCTGTTTCTCATTGTCCATTATGTAGGCACAGATAACACCACATTCTTGTCTTTCCCAATAAATAATGTAGGCACAGATAGCACTGTATTCCTGTATCTCCCAATAAATGAAATAGGCACAGATAGCACTGCATTCTTGCCTCTACAATTAAATGATATAGGCACAGATAGCACCGCATTCCTGTCTCTCCCAATAAATGATGTATGCGTAGATAGTACTACATTCCTGTCTCTTCCTGTTGACTATGTAGGAAAGGTAGCCCTGCCTTTTTTTCTTCCTGTATAGGTGTAGACAAACATAATTCGGCATTCCTACTTGTACAGTAAATGATTTAGGTTCAGATAGTACTGCCTCCCTGTCTCGTCCTGTAAATTATGTAGGTAAAGGTAGCACTGCCTCCCTTTCTCTTCCTGTAAAGGTATAGGCATAAATAGTGCTGCATTCCTGATTTCCAAGTAAATGATTTAGTCTTAGATAGTACTACTTCCTTGTCTCTACTTATAAGGATGTAGGTACAGCTAGAACACCCCTTTGCCGCTCCAAGTAAATTATTTATGCTCAGATAGTAGTGCCTCCCTGTCTCTCCTTATAAGGATGTAGGTACAGATAAAACACCCCTTTGCCACTCCCTGTAAATGATTTCAGTTCCGATAGTACTGCCTCCCTGTCTCTCCTTACAAGGATGAGAGTACAGATAGGACAGCCCCTTGGCCACTCCTGATTAATGATGTAGGTTCAGATAGTACTGCCTCCCTGTCTCTCCTTATAAAGATGTAGGTACAGATAGGACAGCCCATTTGCCACTCCCTGTAAATGATTTCAGTTCCGATAGTACTGCCTCCCTGTCTCTCCTTACAAGGATGAGAGTACAGATAGGACAGCCCCTTTGCCACTCCCTGTAAATTATGTAGGTTCAGATAGTACTGCCTCCCTGTCTCTCCCTGTAAATGATGTAGGTATAAATAGTATGAAGGAAAAATGGATTCTGTCTGTTAATTTTAGGTAACTGTGAAAGGGTTTGTCCCAAGTTTTTAATATATCATCTATCTATTCTATACGCATTACAATTATAATGGATCTATGGATAAAACTTCAGGTAAAACATCACCCTGAGTTGCAGTTTGTTCTACCTCTTTTTTTCCATATTTCTGCCATTCGAGTCCTGAAAAAGACACCACTGTAACTGAAGTGAGGAGGAAAGCCCAAAGTTAAGAAAATAATAGGTAGCAGCTAAGGAAGGAGATTAGAGGGAAATTAAAGAAGATTGAACGTAGGGAGAGTGAGATAATAGTCAGTAGGGTGGAAAGGAAGAGAAAGGACGGAAGGAATAAGAGAAAACGAGGCGAGCATCACGCATGAAAAGACTGGAGATAAAAGCCTGAACAGCAAAGGTCACCGCCTTCGTGACCTGAATCATTGCCATTTGTCGCTTGGCGCCTCTTAACCTCTCCCATCACATCGGCTGCCTAATAATAGGTTAATTAAGACGCCGCGAATCTGATTAGAAGCTAAAATAGAATATCTAATTACAACAACACGTACAGACGGCGCAGGTAATACACCGCCATTCTCTGATCTGTGCCCGAGGATGGCGGAAACCTGAAGGCATGAGTGTGGACACAACTGGAGTAAAGAGTGGCGACCTTCGTGGATCTCCAGGTAAAAGTGATAACGGGTGTATATAATCTAGCAAACTCAGGTAAAAAGGGTAGGACGGTATTAACTCCATGGTCGTCAGTGCCAGGTAGGTAACAGGGGTTATCAGGGAAGTTTTGTCTTATCTGGAAAGTCAATGAGCAAATAGATTTATGTTGCCCTGGGCCGGAGTCCGTCCTTGTGGCAGCCAGACCACTTCACTTTTGCAGGTGAGTGCCTCTTAAGCTTGGAGCATCCCTGGTCTGGCATCCTGGGTGCCTCTTAACCTTGGAGCATCCTTGGTCTAGCATCCTGGGTGCCTCTTAAGCTTGGAGCATCCTTGGTCTGGCATCCTGGATGCCTCTTCTGCTTGGGGCATCCTTGGTCTGGCATCCTTTGTGTCTCTTGTTTTTGGGGCATTCTTGGTCTGGCATCCTGAGTGCCTCTTGTGCTTGGGACATCCTTGGTTTGGCATCCTGGGTGCCTCTTAATCTTGGAGCATCCTTGGTCTGGCATCATGGGTGCCTCTTGTGCTTGGGGCATCGTTAGTCTGGCATTCTGGGTGCCTCTTGTGCTTGGGGCATCCTTGGTTTGGCATCCTGGGTGCCTCTTAATCTTGGAGCATCCTTGGTCTGGCATCATGGGTGCCTCTTGTGCTTGGGGCATCCTTGGTTTGGCATCCTGGGTGCCTCTTGGGCTTGGAGCATCCTTGGTCTGGCATCCTGGGTGCCACTTAAGCTTGGAGCATCCTTGGTTTGGCATCCTGGGTGCCTCTTAAGCTTGGAGCATCCTTGGTCTGGCATTATGGGTGCCTCTTGTGCTTGGAGCATCCTTGGTCTGGCATCATGGGTGCCTCTTGTGCTTGGGGCATCCTTGGTCTGGCATCATGGGTGCCTCTTGTGCTTGGGGCATCCTTGGTCTGGCATCATGGGTGCCTCTTGTGCTTGGAGCATCCTTGGTCTGGCATCATGGGTGCCTCTTGTGCTTGGGGCATCCTTGGTCTGGCATCCTGAGTGCCTCTTGTGCTTGGAGCATCCTTGGTCTGGCATCCTGGGTGCCTCTTAAGCTTGGGACATCCTTGGTTTGGCATCCTGGGCGCTTCTTAAGCTTGGGGCATGCTTGGTCTGGGATCCTGGGTGCCTCTTGTGCTTGGAGAATCCTTGGTCTAGCATCCTGGCTGCCTCTTAAGCTTAGGATATCATTGGTTTGGTATCCTGGGTGCCTCTTAAGCTTGGAGCATCCTTGGTCTGGCATCCTGAATGCCTCTTGTGCTTGGGACATCCTTGGTCTGGCATCCTGGGTGTCTCTTGTGCTTGGGGCATCCTTGGTCTGGCATCATGGGTGCCTCTTGTGCTTCAAGCATCCTTGGTCTGGCATCCTGGGTGTCTCTTCTGCTCGGGGCATCCTTGGTCTGACATCCTGGATGCCTCTTGTTCTTGGGGCATCCTTGGTCTGGCATCCTGGGTGCCTCTTAAGCTTGGGACATCCTTGGTTTGGCATCCTGGGTGCCTCTTAAGCTTGGAGCATCCTTGGTTTGGCATCCTGAGTGCCTCTTGTGCTTGGAGCATCCTTGGTCTGGCATCCTGGGTGCCTCTTGCGCTTGGGGCATCCTTGGTTTGGCATCCTGGGTGCCTCTTTTGCTTGGGGCATCCTTTGTCTGGCATTCTGGGTGCCTCCTAAGCTTGGGACATCCTTGGTCTGGCATCCTGGGTGTCTCTTGTGCTTGGGGCATCCTTGGTCTGGCATCATGGGTGCCTCTTGTGCTTCGCGCATCCTTGGTCTGGCACCCTGGGGGTCCCTTGTGCTTGGGGCATCCTTGGTCTGGCATCCTGGGTGTCTCTTCTGCTCGGGGCATCCTTGGTATGACATCATGGAAGCCTCTTGTTCTTGGGGCATCCTTGGTCTGGCATCCTGGGTCCCTCTAAAGCTTGGGACATCCTTGGTTTGCCATCCTGGGTGCCTCTTAAGCTTGGAGCATCCTTGGTCTGGCATCCTGAGTGCCTCTTGTGTTTGGAGCATCCTTGGTCTGGCATCCTGGGTGACTCTTAAGCTTGGGACATCCTTGGTCTGGCATCCTGGGTGTCTCTTGTGCTTGGGGCATCCTTGGTTTGGCATCCTGGGTGCCTCTTGGGCTTGGAGCATCCTTGGTCTGGCATCCTGGGTGCCACTTAAGCTTGGAGCATCCTTGGTTTGGCATCCTGGGTGCCTCTTAAGCTTGGAGCATCCTTGGTCTGGCATTATGGGTGCCTCTTGTGCTTGGAGCATCCTTGGTCTGGCATCATGGGTGCCTCTTGTGCTTGGGGCATCCTTGGTCTGGCATCATGGGTGCCTCTTGTGCTTGGGGCATCCTTGGTCTGGCATCATGGGTGCCTCTTGTGCTTGGAGCATCCTTGGTCTGACATCATGGGTGCCTCTTGTGCTTGGGGCATCCTTGGTCTGGCATCCTGAGTGCCTCTTGTGCTTGGAGCATCCTTGGTCTGGCATCCTGGGTGCCTCTTAAGCTTGGGACATCCTTGGTTTGGCATCCTGGGCGCTTCTTAAGCTTGGGGCATGCTTGGTCTGGGATCCTGGGTGCCTCTTGTGCTTGGAGCATCCTTGGTCTAGCATCCTGGCTGCCTCTTAAGCTTAGGATATCATTGGTTTGGTATCCTGGGTGCCTCTTAAGCTTGGAGCATCCTTGGTCTGGCATCCTGAATGCCTCTTGTGCTTGGGACATCCTTGGTCTGGCATCCTGGGTGTCTCTTGTGCTTGGGGCATCCTTGGTCTGGCATCATGGGTGCCTCTTGTGCTTCAAGCATCCTTGGTCTGGCATCCTGGGTGTCTCTTCTGCTCGGGGCATCCTTGGTCTGACATCCTGGATGCCTCTTGTTCTTGGGGCATCCATAGTCTGGCATCCTGGGTGCCTCTTAAGCTTGGGACATCCTTGGTTTGGCATCCTGCGTGCCTCTTAAGCTTGGAGCATCCTTGGTTTGGCATCCTGAGTGCCTCTTGTGCTTGGAGCATCCTTGGTCTGGCATCCTGGGTGCCTCTTGCGCTTGGGGCATCCTTGGTTTGGCATCCTGGGTGCCTCTTGTGCTTGGGGCATCCTTTGTCTGGCATTCTGGGTGCCTCCTAAGCTTGGGACATCCTTGGTCTGGCATCCTGGGTGTCTCTTGTGCTTCGCGCATCCTTGGTCTGGCATCATGGGTGCCTCTTGTGCTTCGCGCATCCTTGGTCTGGCACCCTGGGGGTCTCTTGTGCTTGGGGCATCCTTGGTCTGGCATCCTGGGTGTCTCTTCTGCTCGGGGCATCCTTGGTATGACATCATGGAAGCCTCTTAAGCTTGGAGCATCCTTGGTCTGGCATCCTGAGTGCCTCTTGTGTTTGGAGCATCCTTGGTCTGGCATCCTGGGTGACTCTTAAGCTTGGGACATCCTTGGTCTGGCATCCTGGGTGTCTCTTGTGCTTGGGGCATCCTTGGTCTGGCATCATGGGTGCCTCTTGTGCTTCAAACATCCTTGGTCTGGCATCCTGGGTGCCTCTTGCGATTGGGGCATCCTTGGTCTGGCATCCTGGATGCCTCTTGTGCTCCGGGCATCCTTGGTCTGGCATCCTGGATGCCTCTTGTTCTTGGGACATCCTTGGTCTGGCATCCTGGATGCCTCTTAAGCTTGGGACATCCTTGGTCTGGCATCCGGGGTGTCTCTTGTGCTTGGGGCATCCTTGGTCTTGCATCATGGGTGTCTCTTATGCTTCAAGCATCCTTGGTCTGGCATCCTGGGTGCCTCTTGTGCTTGGGGCATCCTTGGTCGGGCATCCTGGATGCCTCTTGTGCTTGGGGCATCCTTGATCTGGCATCCTGGGTGCCTCTTGTGCTAGGGGCATCCTTGGTCTGGCATTCTGGGTGCCTCCTAAGCTTGGGACATCCTTGGTCTGGCATCCTGGGTGTCTCTTGTGCTTGGGGCATCCTTGGTCTGGCATCATGGGTGCCTCTTGTGCTTCGCGCATCCTTGGTCTGGCATCCTGGGTGTCTCTTGTGCTCGGGGCATCCTTGGTCTGACATCCTGGATGCCTCTTGTTCTTGGGGCATCCTTGGTCTGGCATCCTGGGTGCCTCTTGTGCTAGGGGCATCCTTGGTTTGGCACCCTGGATGCCTCTTAAGCTTGGAGCATCCTTGGTCGGGCATCCTGAGTGCCTCTTGTGCTTGGAGCATCCTTGGTCTGGCATCCTGGGTGCCTCTTAAGCTTGGGACATCCTTGGTCTGGCATCCTGGGTGTCTCTTGTGCTCGGGGCTTCCTTGTTCTGGCATCATGGGTGTCTCTTGTGCTTGGGGCATCCTTGGTCTGGCATCCTGGGTGTCTCTTCTGCTCGGGGCATCCTTGGTCTGACATCCTGGATGCCTCTTGTTCTTGGGGCATCCTTGGTCTGGCATCCTGGGTGTCTCTTGTGCTTGGGGCATCCTTGGTCTGGCATCATGGGTGCCTCTTGTGCTTCGCGCATCCTTGGTCTGGCATCCTGGGTGTCTCTTGTGCTCGGGGCATCCTTGGTCTGACATCCTGGATGCCTCTTGTTCTTGGGGCATCCTTGGTCTGGCATCCTGGGTGCCTCTTGTGCTAGGGGCATCCTTGGTTTGGCACCCTGGGTGCCTCTTAAGCTTGGAGCATCCTTGGTCGGGCATCCTGAGTGCCTCTTGTGCTTGGAGCATCCTTGGTCTGGCATCCTGGGTGCCTCTTAAGCTTGGGACATCCTTGGTCTGGCATCCTGGGTGTCTCTTGTGCTCGGGGCTTCCTTGGTCTGGCATCATGGGTGTCTCTTGTGCTTGGGGCATCCTTGGTCTGGCATCCTGGGTGTCTCTTCTGCTCGGGGCATCCTTGGTCTGACATCCTGGATGCCTCTTGTTCTTGGGGCATCCTTGGTCTGGCATCCTGGGTGTCTCTTGTGCTTGGGGCATCCTTGGTCTTGCATCATGGGTGTCTCTTGTGCTTGGGGCATCCTTGGTCTGGCATCCTGGGTGTCTCTTCTGCTCGGGGCATCCTTGGTCTGACATCCTGGATGCCTCATGTTCTTGGGGCATCCTTGGTCTGGCATCCTGGGTGCCTCTTAAGCTTGGGACATCCTTGGTTTGGCATCCTGGGTGCCTCTTAAGCTTGGAACATCCTTGGTCTGGCATCCTGAGTGCCTCTTGTGCTTCGAGCATCCTTTGTCTGGCATCCTGGGTGACTCTTAAGCTTGGGACATCCTTGGTCTGGCATCCTGGGTGTCTCTTGTGCTTGGGGCATCCTTGGTCTGGCATCATGGGTGCCTCTTGTGCTTCAAACATCCTTGGTCTGGCATCCTGGGTGCCTCTTGCGATTGGGGCATCCTTGGTCTGGCATCCTGGATGCCTCTTGTGCTCCGGGCATCCTTGGTCTGGCATCCTGGATGCCTCTTGTTCTTGGGACATCCTTGGTCTGGCATCCTGGATGCCTCTTAAGCTTGGGACATCCTTGGTCTGGCATCCGGGGTGTCTCTTGTGCTTGGGGCATCCTTGGTCTTGCATCATGGGTGCCTCTTATGCTTCAAGCATCCTTGGTCTGGCATCCTGGGTGCCTCTGGTGCTTGGGGCATCCTTGGTCGGGCATCCTGGATGCCTCTTGTGCTTGGGGCATCCTTGGTCTGGCATCCTGGGTGCCTCTTGTGCTAGGGGCATCCTTGGTTTGGCATCCTGGGTGCCTCTTGTGCTTAGGGCATCCTTGGTCTGGCATTCTGGGTGCCTCCTAAGCTTGGGACATCCTTGGTCTGGCATCCTGGGTGTCTCTTGTGCTTGGGGCATCCTTGGTCTGGCATCATGGGTGCCTCTTGTGCTTCGCGCATCCTTGGTCTGGCATCCTGGGTGTCTCTTGTGCTCGGGGCATCCTTGGTCTGACATCCTGGATGCCTCTTGTTCTTGGGGCATCCTTGGTCTGGCATCCTGGGTGCCTCTTGTGCTAGGGGCATCCTTGGTTTGGCACCCTGGGTGCCTCTTAAGCTTGGAGCATCCTTGGTCTGGCATCCTGGGTGCCTCTTAAGCTTGGGACATCCTTGGTCTGGCATCCTGGGTGTCTCTTGTGCTCGGGGCTTCCTTGGTCTGGCATCATGGGTGTCTCTTGTGCTTGGGGCATCCTTGGTCTGGCATCCTGGGTGTCTCTTCTGCTCGGGGCATCCTTGGTCTGACATCCTGGATGCCTCTTGTTCTTGGGGCATCCTTGGTCTGGCATCCTGGGTGTCTCTTGTGCTTGGGGCATCCTTGGTCTTGCATCATGGGTGTCTCTTGTGCTTGGGGCATCCTTGGTCTGGCATCCTGGGTGTCTCTTCTGCTCGGGGCATCCTTGGTCTGACATCCTGGATGCCTCATGTTCTTGGGGCATCCTTGGTCTGGCATCCTGGGTGCCTCTTGTGCTTGGGGCATCCTTGGTCTTGCATCATGGGTGCCTTTTGTGCTTGGGACATCCTTGGTTTGGCATCCTGGGTGCCTCTTAAGCTTGGAACATCCTTGGTCTGGCATCCTGAGTGCCTCTTGTGCTTCGAGCATCCTTTGTCTGGCATCCTGGGTCCTTCTTGTGCTTGGGGCATCCTTGGTTTGGCATCCTGGGTGCCACTTGTGCTTGGGACATCCTTGGTCTGGCATCCTGGGTGTCTCTTGTGCTTGGGGCATCCTTGGTCTGGCATCATGGGTGCGCCTCTTGTGCTTCGAGCTTCCTTGGTCTGGCATCCTGGGTGCCTCTTGGGCTTGGAGCATCCTTGGTCTGGCATCCTAGGTGCCTCTTGTGCTTGGGGCATCCTTGGTTTGGCGTCCTGGGTGCCTCTTGCGCTTGGGGCATCCTTGGTTTGGCGTCCTGGGTGCCTCTTGCGCTTGGGGCATCCTTGGTCTGGCATTCTGGGTGCCTCCTAAGCTTGGGACATCCTTGGTCTGGCATCCTGGGTGTCTCTTGTGCTTGGGGCATCCTTGGTCTGGCATCATGGGTGCCTCTTGTGCTTCGCGCATCCTTGGTCTGGCACCCTGGGGGTCTCTTGTGCTTGGGGCATCCTTGGTCTGGCATCCTGGGTGTCTCTTCTGCTCGGGGCATCCTTGGTATGACATCATGGAAGCCTCTTGTTCTTGTGGCATCCTTGGTCTGGCATCCTGGGTGCCTCTAAAGCTTGGGACATCCTTGGTTTGCCATCCTGGGTGCCTCTTAAGCTTGGAGCATCCTTGGTCTGGCATCCTGAGTGCCTCTTGTGTTTGGAGCATCCTTGGTCTGGCATCCTGGGTGACTCTTGTGCTTGGGGCATCCTTGGTCTGGCATCATGGGTGCCTCTTGTGCTTCAAACATCCTTGGTCTGGCATCCTGGGTGCCTCTTGCGATTGGGGCATCCTTGGTCTGGCATCCTGGATGCCTCTTGTGCTCCGGGCATCCTTGGTCTGGCATCCTGGATGCCTCTTGTTCTTGGGACATCCTTGGTCTGGCATCCTGGATGCCTCTTAAGCTTGGGACATCCTTGGTCTGGCATCCTGGGTGCCTCTTGTGCTTGGGGCATCCTTGGTCTGGCATCCTGGGTGCCTCTTGTGCTAGGGGCATCCTTGGTTTGGCATCCTGGGTGCCTCTTGTGCTTAGGGCATCCTTGGTCTGGCATTCTGGGTGCCTCCTAAGCTTGAGACATCCTTGGTCTGGCATCCTGGGTGTCTCTTGTGCTTGGGGCATCCTTGGTCTGGCATCATGGGTGCCTCTTGTGCTTCGCGCATCCTTGGTCTGGCATCCTGGGTGTCTCTTGTGCTCGGGGCATCCTTGGTCTGACATCCTGGATGCCTCTTGTTCTTGGGGCATCCTTGGTCTGGCATCCTGGGTGCCTCTTGTGCTAGGGGCATCCTTGGTTTGGCACCCTGGGTGCCTCTTAAGCTTGGAGCATCCTTGGTCGGGCATCCTGAGTGCCTCTTGTACTTGGAGCATCCTTGGTCTGGCATCCTGGGTGCCTCTTAAGCTTGGGACATCCTTGGTCTGGCATCCTGGGTGTCTCTTGTGCTCGGGGCATCCTTGGTCTGGCATCATGGGTGTCTCTTGTGCTTGGGGCATCCTTGGTCTGGCATCCTGGGTGTCTCTTCTGCTCGGGGCATCCTTGGTCTGGCATCCTGGGTGTCTCTTGTGCTTCGCGCATCCTTGGTCTGGCATCATGGGTGCCTCTTGTGCTTCGAGCATTCTTGGTCTGGCATCCTGGGTGCCTCTTGGGCTTGGGACATCCTTGGTCTGGCATCCTGGGTGCCTCTTGTGCTTGGGGCATCCTTGGTTTGGCATCCTGGGTGCCTCTTGTGCTTGGGGCATCCTTGGTCTGGCATCCTAGGTGCCTCTTGTGCTGGGGCATCCTTGGTTTGGCATCCTGGGTGCCTCATGTGCTTCGCGCATCCTTGGTCTGGCATCGTGGGTGTCTCTTGTGCTTGGGGCATCCTTGGTCTGGCATCATGGGTGCCTCTTGTGCTTCGCGCATCCTTGGTCTGGCATCCTGGGTGTCTCTTCTGCTCGGGGCATCCTTGGTCTGACATCCTGGATGCCTCATGTTCTTGGGGCATCCTTGGTCTGGCATCCTGGGTGCCTCTTAAGCTTGGGACATCCTTGGTTTGGCATCCTGGGTGCCTCTTAAGCTTGGGACATCCTTGGTCTGGCATCCTGAGTGCCTCTTGTGCTTGGAGCATCCTTGGTCTGGCATCCTGGGTGCCTCTTAAGCTTGGGACATCCTTGGTCTGGCATCCTGGGTGTCTCTTGTGCTTGAGGCATCCTTGGTCTGGCATCATGGGTGCCTCTTGTGCTCCGGGCATCCTTGGTCTGGCATCCTGGATGCCTCTTGTTCTTGGGACATTCTTGGTCTGGCATCCTGGGTGCCTCTTAAGCTTGGGACATCCTTGGTTTGGCATCCTGGGTGTCTCTTGTGCTTGGAGCATCCTTGGTCTGGCATCAGGGGTGCCTCTTGTGCTTCGAACATCCTTGGTCTGGCATCCTGGGTGCCTCTTGGGCTTGGAGCATCCTTGGTCTGGCATCCTGGGTGCCTCTTGTGCTTGGGGCATCCTTGGTTTGGCATCCTGGGTGCCTCTTGTGCTTGGGGCATCCTTGGTCTGGCATCCTGGGTGCCTCTTGTGCTTGGGGCATCCTTGGTTTGGCATCCTGGGTGCCTCTTGTGCTTGGGGCATCCTTGGTCTGGCATCCTGGGTGCCTCTTGTGCTTGGAGCATCCTTGGTCTGGCATCCTGAGTGCCTCTTGTGCTTGGGACATGCTTGGTTTGGCACCCTGTGTGCCTCTTACGCTTGGAGCATCTTATGTTTGGCATCCTAGGTGCCACTGTTCCTTGACGCATCCTTGGCCTGACATCCTGGGTGCCTCTTGCACATGTAGCATCTTTGGTTTGGTATCCTGGGTGCCACTTTTGCTTGGCGCATCCTTGGCCTGACTTTCTGGGTGCCTCTTGCACTTGGTGCATCCTTGGCCTGACATCCTGGGTGCCACTAGCACTTGGCGCATCCTTGGCCTGACATCTTGGGTGCCTCTTGCACTTGGTGCATCCTTGGCCTGACATCCTGGGTACCACTAGCACTTGGCGCATCCTTGGCCTGACATCTTGGGTGCCTCTTGCATTTGGCGCATCTTTGGTCTGACATCCTGGGTGCCTCTTGCACTTGGTGCACCCTTGGCCTGACATCCTGGGTGTCTCTTGCACTTGGCGCATCCTTGGCCTGACATCCTGGGTGTCTCTTGCACTTGGCGCATCCTTGGCCTGACATCCTGGGTGCCTCTTTGGCCTGGCAGCCTATGCTGCAGTTATGTGCACATAACCTATTGATGAAAATGGTACAGATTTTAGAACAATGCCATGTTCATTTCGGAGTCCCATAAAAAGGGACTACCAGTGGTCCCTGTGGCTATTTATGTTCTGTGCATTAGAACCGTCGGGGGAATCCGCGTGCTATAGCCATAATATAGACCTTCAGAGTCAAGCAAATGGTGGTGGGCTGCAGTCAGACCTCCACTAATCACATTAATGACCCATCAATGATTTTCATGGTGAGCGCAGTCCACATTGTACTAGAGTATCATGCTATGCTGCAGGGACTGGGCTCAGTTTCCCCTTCCATCACCTGACTGACACTTCGGCAGTAGCTGCTAGTTCAGCTTATGAAATGCTCAAATTGAAGAATTTCTCATGGTGACGGGTTCCCTTTAAGAGGTTTAGCTAAATAAAAGAATGAATCTCCCATACGGCGGAGTTCGTTAAGCTGCGCTGCTTCAATGCTCCCTACTCAGGCTGATAAAACAATGCACATGTAATAAGACGGAGCATCCGCTATATCTCAGCCTGCAACAGAGACAACGAAATGGTACCATAAAGACAAGGAAATAACTCAGATATTCCTGGGATTTGTGCAGATGACAATTCTCTGAGCTGTGGTGAGAGATGAGCTGTGTGTACGGTATATATACAGGATGTGTGTGCACAGTATATACACGTGTCTACAATGAGATATATATATATATATATATATATACACACACACACATATATTAGGGTTGGTGCAATCCCATTCCGTCAGCCATGAAACTGGACTGTGGCCACCATGTGGGAGTTGGAGTCGGAGTACAGCCTCTTACCAGCCGACATCCGCCGCTCTTTTGATTATCCTGCCGGGTGTAACATCATTGTTGTGGAGTGATGCATGTGTGATTTCAGCCAGGACATGTGTGTGATTGCACTGTGCACATACAGAACTGTGCAAAAGTTCTAGGCAGGTGTGAAAAATTCTGCAAAGTAAGAAGCTTTCAAAAAAAGAAGTGTTAGTAGTTTATTTTTTATCAATTAGCAAAATGCAAAGTGAATGAACAGTAAAGAAATATAAGTCCCATTAATATCAGATGACCACCTGTCGCCTTTATCAACAGTATCTGGTGACTGCCCGTCACCTCCATCATCAGTATCTGGTGACTGCCCGTCACCTCCATCATCAGTATCTGGTGACTGCCCGTCGCCTCCATCACCAGTATCTGGTGACCACCCGTCACCTCCATCATCAGTATCTGGTGACCGCCTGTCGCCTCCATCATCAGTATCTGGTGACCGCCGGTCACCTCCATCACCAGTATCTGGTGACCGCCTGTCGCCTCCATCACCAGTATCTGGTGACCGCCTGTTGCCTCCATCACCAGTATCTGGTGACCGCCTGTCGCCTCCATCACCAGTATCTGGTGACCGCCTGTCGCCTCTATCATCAATATCTGGTGACCGACCGTCTCCTCCATCATCAGTATCTAGTGACCGACCGTCTCCTCCATCATCAGTATCTGGTGACCGCCTGTCGCCTCCATCACCAGTATCTGGTGACCGCCTGTCGCCTCTATTATCAATATCTGGTGACCGACCGTCTCCTCCATCATCAGTATCTAGTGACCGCCCGTCGCCTCCATCATCAGTATCTGGTGACCGCCCGTCGCCTCCATCATCAGTATCTGGTGACCGCCGGTCGCCTCCATCACCAGTATCTGGTGACCGCCGGTCGCCTCTATCATCAATATCTGGTGACCGCCTGTCGCTTCCATCATTTCTACTTGTACAGTTTTTGAAGGAACTTTGCAATGAAACAATGGGGCTCTTGGTGGACAAGCATTTTTTTGTTAATTTTATTTTAAGACCACCATGATATATTTATATAGTAAAAAAAAAACTAGTGAAGTATTGCCAGCATCTCCCCAGTAGCTATGTGAGAACTCTGCCTTCGCGGGTTATAGCTGTGATGATCGCGTGTGGCCCTAACATAAGAGCAGCCTTTTCCGTATAATCCAATCCTTGGCCTGACATCCCGCTATTGTCCCCTGTTGTCAGCGCCTCCTGCACGAGCATTGTGTGTAAACCGAGGACGGAACATGAAAAGCGCTGTTCTCGCTCCGTTATAAAGTATCACAAACTCCAACAACTGTTCTTTTCTGCAGGATCGATACGACGTAACGTACATTGTGCAGGTGGCGCGTGACACACAAAGGCAGAAGGAAGTGTAACAAGCGCCGGCTATTTAAGTTGTGGGGGAATGTAAATCCTCCCCCTCTCTATTTCATAGATTGACTTTAAGTGCTCACATTAAAATCAAAAAGGAGGAAGAAAAAAAATCTCAGGCAGAAAAACTAATTGTTCTTTAATTAGTTTGCCAGTGTGACAGCAGCGGTGGGAGGGGGAGACAACGGGGCTCCGAATTTCAAATCCGTTTCCTAACAAGGGGGATTAAGTGCTTTAACCCTCTCCTGACTAGTGACAATGTTTAATAATCTCAGACCCGGGAGATAACGTGACGATAACAGAGGAATAAACACAGAGCGGGCGATGCCGATACGCAAGAAATGATGGCGGCCGGTGGGTATCTCTCCCAATTACTGCGGCACTGTGCAGGGTCAAAGACGTCCAAAAAGTGTCATATAAAGTTATAAATGCCCACCTGCTGGATACATATGTACCGCTGCCAGACACGCCAAGCACATACCACTAATGTCACATACCACTAATGCCACACACGTCGAGCACATACCACTAATGCCACACACGCTGAGAACATACCACTAATGCCACACACGCTGAGCACCTACCACTAATGCCACACACGCTGAGCACATACCACTAATGCCACACACACTGAGCACCTACCACTAATGCCACACACGCTGAGCACATACCACTAATGCCACACACACTGAGCACCTACCACTAATGCCACACACGCTGAGCACCTACCACTAATGCCACACACACTGAGCACCTACCACTAATGCCACACACACTGAGCACCTACCACTAATGCCACACACGCTGAGCACCTACCACTAATGCCACACACACTGAGCACATACCACTAATGCCACACACACTGAGCACATACCACTAATGCCACACACACTGAGCACCTACCACTAATGCCACACACTGAGCACCTACCACTAATGCCACACATGCTGAGCACCTACCACTAATGCCACACACACTGAGCACCTACCACTAATGCCACACACGCTGAGCACCTACCACTAATGCCACACACACTGAGCACATACCACTAATGCCACACACGCTGAGCACCTACCACTAATGCCACACACACTGAGCACCTACCACTAATGCCACACACTGAGCACCTACCACTAATGCCACACATGCTGAGCACCTACCACTAATGCCACACACACTGAGCACCTACCACTAATGCCACACACACTGAGCACCTACCACTAATGCCACACACGCTGAGCACCTACCACTAATGCCACACACACTGAGCACATACCACTAATGCCACACACTGAGCACCTACCACTAATGCCACACACACTGAGCACCTACCACTAATGCCACACACTGAGCACCTACCACTAATGCCACACATGCTGAGCACCTACCACTAATGCCACACACACTGAGCACCTACCACTAATGCCACACACTGAGCACCTACCACTAATGCCACACACACTGAGCACCTACCACTAATGCCACACACTGAGCACCTACCACTAATGCCACACACGCTGAGCACATACCACTAATGCCACACACACTGAGCACCTACCACTAATGCCACACACGCTGAGCACCTACCACTAATGCCACACACACTGAGCACCTACCACTAATGCCACACACACTGAGCACCTACCACTAATGCCACACACTGAGCACCTACCACTAATGCCACACATGCTGAGCACCTACCACTAATGCCACACACACTGAGCACCTACCACTAATGCCACACACGCTGAGCACCTACCACTAATGCCACACACACTGAGCACATACCACTAATGCCACACACGCTGAGCACCTACCACTAATGCCACACACACTGAGCACCTACCACTAATGCCACACACTGAGCACCTACCACTAATGCCACACATGCTGAGCACCTACCACTAATGCCACACACACTGAGCACCTACCACTAATGCCACACACACTGAGCACCTACCACTAATGCCACACACGCTGAGCACCTACCACTAATGCCACACACACTGAGCACATACCACTAATGCCACACACTGAGCACCTACCACTAATGCCACACACACTGAGCACCTACCACTAATGCCACACACTGAGCACCTACCACTAATGCCACACATGCTGAGCACCTACCACTAATGCCACACACACTGAGCACCTACCACTAATGCCACACACTGAGCACCTACCACTAATGCCACACACACTGAGCACCTACCACTAATGCCACACATGCTGAGCACATACCACTAATGCCATACACACTGAGCACATACTACTAATGCCACACACACTGAGCACCTACCACTAATGCCACACACGCTGAGCACATACCACTAATGCCACACACGCTGAACACCTACCACTAATGCCACACACACACTGAGCACATACCACTAATGCCACACATGCTGAGCACATACCACTAATGCCAAACACACTGAGCACCTACCACTAATGCCACACATGCTGAGCACATACCACTAATGCCACACACACTGAGCACCTAGCGCTAATGCCACACACGCTGAGCACATACAGCTAATGCCACAGACACTGAGCACATACCACTAATGCCACACACATTGAGCACCTACCACTAATGCCACACACGCTGAGCACATGCCACTAATGACACATATGCTGAGCACTTACCACTAATGTCACACATGCTGAGCACATAACACTAATGCCACACACACTGAGCACCTACCACTAATGCCACACACGATGAGCACAAACCACTAATGCCACACACACTGAGCACCTACCACTAATGCCACATATGCTGAGCACATACCACTAATGCCACACACACGCTGAGCACATACCACTAATGCCGCACATACCACTAATGCCACACACACTGAGCACAAAGCACTAATGCCAGACACACTGAGCACATACCACTAATACCACACACACTGAGCACATAGGACTAATGCCACACACGCCAAGCACATACCACTAATGCCACACACGATGAGCACCTACCACTAATGCCACACACGCTGAGCACATACCACTAATGCCACACAAACTGAGCACCTACCACTAATGCCACACATACTGAGCACATACCACTAATGCCACACATGCTGAGCACCTACCACTAATGCCACACACACTGAGCACCTACCACTAATGCCACACAGACTGAGCACCTACCACTAATGCCACACATGCTGAGCACATACCACTAATGCCATACACACTGAGCACATACCACTAATGCCACACACACTGAGCACCTACCTCTAATGCCACACACACTGAGCACATACCACTAATGCCACACACGCTGAGCACCTACCACTAATGCCACACACACACTGAGCACATACCACTAATCCCACACATGCTGAGCACATACCACTAATGCCACACACACTGAGCACCTACCACTAATGCCACACATGCTGAGCACATACCACTAATGACACACACACTGAGCACCTACCACTAATGCCACACACGCTGAGCACATACCGCTAATGCCACAGACACTGAGCACATACCACTAATGCCACACACACTGAGCACCTACCACTAATGCCACACACGCTGAGCACATGCCACTAATGACACATATGCTGAGCACTTACCACTAATGTCACACATGCTGAGCACATACCACTAATGCCACACACACTGAGCACCTACCACTAATGCCACACACAGGCTGAGCACATACCACTAATGCCACACACACTGAGCACATACCACTAATACCACACACACTGAGCACATAGGACTAATGCCACACACGCCAAGCACATACCACTGATGCCACACACGCTGAGCACCTACCACTAATGCCACACACGCTGAGCACCTACCACTAATGCCACACACACTGAGCACCTACCAATAATGCCACACACGCTAAGCACATACCACTAATGCCACAGACACTGAGCACATACCACTAATGCCACAGACACTGAGCACATATCACTAATGCCACACGCGCTGAGCACATACCACTAATGCCACATATGCTGAGCACTTACCACTAATGTCACACATGCTGAGCACATACCACTAATGCCACACACACTGAGCACCTACCACTAATGCCATAGACACTGAGCACATACCACTAATGCCACACACACTGAGCACATACCACTAATGCCACACACGCTGAGCACATACCACTAATGCCACATATGCTGAGCACTTACCATTAATGTCACACATCCTTAGCACATACCACTAATGCCACACACTGAGCACCTACCACTAATGCGGCATATGCCGAGCACATACCACTAATGACACACACACGCTGAGCACATACCACTAATGCCGCACATACCACTAATGCCACACACACTGAGCACATAGCACTAATGCCAGACACACTGACCACATACCACTAATACCACACACACTGAGCACATACCACTAATACCACACACACTGAGCACATAGAACTAATGCCACACACGCCAAGCACATACGACTAATGCCACACACCCCAAGCACATACCACTAATGCCAGACACACTGAGCACCTACCACTAATGCCACACAAGCGCTGAGCACAAACCACTAATGCCACACATGCTGAGCACATACCACTAATACCACACACACTGAGCACATAGAACTAATGCCACACACGCCAAGCACATACGACTAATGCCACACACTCCAAGCACATACCAGTAATGCCACACACACTGAGCACCTACCACTAATGCCACACACACTGAGCAAATACCACTAATGCCACACACGATGAGCACATACCACTAATGCCACACATGCTCAGCACATACCACTAATGCCACACACGCTGAGCGCCTACCACTAATGCCAAACACGCTGAACACCTACCACTAATGCCACACACGCTGAGCACATACCACTAATGCCACACATGCTGAGCACATACCACTAATGCCACAGACGCTGAGCACCTACCACTAATGCCACACACTGAGCACATACCACTAATGCCTCACACACTGAGCACATACCACTAATGCCAAATACGCTGAGCACATACCACTAATGCCAAACACGATGAGCACATACCACTAATGCCAAACACGCTGAGCACTTACCACTAATGCCACACACGCTGAGCACATACCACTAATGCCACACACGCTGAGCACATACCACTAATGCTACAGATGCTGAGCGCATACCACTAATGCCACACACACTGAGCACATGCCAATAATGCCAAACACGCTGAGCACATACCACTAATGCCACACACGCTGAGCACATACCACTAATGCCACACACGCTGAGCACATACCACTAATGCCACACATGCTGAGCACATACCACTAATGCCACACACGCTGAGCACATACCACTAATGCCACACACGCTGAGCACATACCACTAATGCCAAACATGCTGAGCACATGCCACTAATGCCAAACACGCTGAGCACATACCACTAATGCCACACACACTGAGCACATACCACTAATGCCACACACGCCGAGCACATACCACTAATGCCACAGACACCAAGCACATACCACTAATGCCACAAACACTGAGCACATACCACTAATGCCACAGACACTGAGCACATACCACTAATGCTACAGACACTGAGCACACAGGACTAATGCCACACACGCCAAGCACATACCACTGATGCCACACACGCTGAGCACCTACCACTAATGCCACACACGCTGAGCACCTACCAATAATGCCACACACGCTAAGCACATACCACTAATGCCACAGACACTGAGCACATACCACTAATGCCACAGACACTGAGCACATATCACTAATGCCACACGCGCTGAGCACCTACCACTAATGCCACACACGCTGAGCACATACCACTAATGACACATATGCTTAGCACTTACCACTAATGTCACACATGCTGAACACATACCACTAATGCCACACACACTGTGCACCTACCACTAATGCCACACACACTGAGCACATACCACTAATGCCACACGCTGAGCACCTACCACTAATGCGGCATATGCCGAGCACATACCACTAATGACACACACACGCTGAGCACATACCACTAATGCCGCACATACCACTAATGCCACACACACTGAGCACATAGCACTAATGCCAGACACACTGACCACATACCACTAATACCACACACACTGAGCACATACCACTAATACCACACACACTGAGCACATAGAACTAATGCCACACACGCCAAGCACATACGACTAATGCCACACACCCCAAGCACATACCACTAATGCCACACACACTGAGCACCTACCACTAATGCCACACAAGCGCTGAGCACAAACCACTAATGCCACACATGCTGAGCACATACCACTAATACCACACACACTGAGCACATAGAACTAATGCCACACACGCCAAGCACATACGACTAATGCCACACACTCCAAGCACATACCACTAATGCCACACACACACTGAGCACCTACCACTAATGCCACACACACTGAGCACCTACCACTAATGCCACACACACTGAGCACATACCACTAATGCCACACACACTGAGCACATACCACTAATGCCACACACACTGAGCACATACCACTAATGCAACACACACTGAGCATATAGGACTAATTCCACACACTCCAAGCACATACCAGTAATGCCACACACACTGAGCACCTACCACTAATGCCACACACACTGAGCAAATACCACTAATGCCACACACGATGAGCACATACCACTAATGCCACACATGCTCAGCACATACCACTAATGCCACACACGCTGAGCGCCTACCACTAATGCCAAACACGCTGAACACCTACCACTAATGCCACACACGCTGAGCACATACCACTAATGCCACACATGCTGAGCACATACCACTAATGCCACAGACGCTGAGCACCTACCACTAATGCCACACACTGAGCACATACCACTAATGCCTCACACACTGAGCACATACCACTAATGCCAAATACGCTGAGCACATACCACTAATGCCAAACACGATGAGCACATACCACTAATGCCAAACACGCTGAGCACTTACCACTAATGCCACACACGCTGAGCACATACCACTAATGCCACACACGCTGAGCACATACCACTAATGCTACAGATGCTGAGCGCATACCACTAATGCCACACACACTGAGCACATGCCAATAATGCCAAACACGCTGAGCACATACCACTAATGCCACACACGCTGAGCACATACCACTAATGCCACACACGCTGAGCACATACCACTAATGCCACACATGCTGAGCACATACCACTAATGCCACACACGCTGAGCACATACCACTAATGCCACACACGCTGAGCACATACCACTAATGCCAAACATGCTGAGCACATGCCACTAATGCCAAACACGCTGAGCACATACCACTAATGCCACACACACTGAGCACATACCACTAATGCCACACACGCCGAGCACATACCACTAATGCCACAGACACCAAGCACATACCACTAATGCCACAAACACTGAGCACATACCACTAATGCCACAGACACTGAGCACATACCACTAATGCTACAGACACTGAGCACATACCACTAATGCCACAGACACTGAGCACATACCACTAATGCTACAGACACTGAGCACATACCACTAATGCTACAGACACTGAGCACATACCACTAATGCCACAGACACTGAGCACATACCACTAATGCCACAGACACTGAGCACATACCACTAATGCTACAGACACTGAGCACATACCACTAATGCCACAGACACTGAGCACATACCACTAATGCCACAGACACTGAGCACCTACCACTAATGCCACACACGCTGAGCACATACCACTAATGACACATATGCTTAGCACTTACCACTAATGTCACACATGCTGAACACATACCACTAATGCCACACACACTGTGCACCTACCACTAATGCCACACACGCTGAGCACATGCCACATATACTGAGCATTTACCACTAATGTCACACATGCTGAGCACATACCACTAATGCCACACACATTGAGCACCTACCACTAATGCCACACACGCTGAGCACATGCCACTAATGCCACATATCCTGAGCACTTACCACTAATGTCACACATGCTGAGCACATACCACTAATGCCACACACGCTGAGCACCTACCACTAATGCCACACACGCTGAGCACATACCACTAATGCCACACATGCTGAGCACATGCCACTAATGCCACAGATGCTGAGCACCTACCACTAATGCCACACACTGAGCACATACCACTAATGCAACACACTGAGCACATACCACTAATGCCACACACGCTGAGCACATACCACTAATGCTACAGATGCTGAGCACATACCACTAATGCCACACACACTGAGCACCTACCACTAATGCCACACACACTGAGCACATACCACTAATGCCAAACACGCTGAGCACATACCACTAATGCCACACACACTGAGCACATACCACTAATGCCACACACGCTGAGCACATACCACTAATGCCATACACGCTGAGCACATACCACTAATGCCACACATGCTGAGCACATACCACTAATGCCACACACTGAGCACCTACCACTAATGCCACACACTGAGCACCTACCACTAATGCCACACACGCTGAGCACATACCACTAATGCCAAACACGCTGAGCACATACCACTAATGCCACACACCATGAGCACTTACCACTAATGCCACATATGCTGAGCACATACCACTAATGCCACACACGCTGAGCACATACCACTAATGCCACACACGCTGAGCACATACCACTAATGCCACAGACACTGAGCACATACCACTAATGCTACACACGCTGAGCACATACCACTAATGCCACACACGCTGAGCACATACCACTAATGCCACATATGCTTAGCACTTACCACTAATGTCACACATGCTGAGCACATACCACTAATGCCACACACACTGTGCACCTACCACTAATGCCACACACGCTGAGCACATGCCACTAATGCCACATATACTGAGCATTTACCACTAATGTCACACATGCTGAGCACATACCACTAATGCCACACAAACACTGTGCACCTACCACTTTTGCCACACACGCTGAGCACATGCCACTAATGCCACATATATTGAGCATTTACCACTAATGTCACACATGCTGAGCACATACCACTAAGGCCACACACCATGAGCACATACCACTAATGCCACACATGCTGAGCACATACCACTAATGCCACACACGCTGAGCACCTACCACTAATGCCACACACGCTGAGCACATACCACTAATGCCACATATGCTGAGCATATACCACTAATGCCACACACACGTTGAGCACATACCACTAATGCCAAACACGCTGAGCACATACCACTAATGCCACACATGCTGAGCACATGCCACTAATGCCACAGACGCTGAGCACCTACCACTAATGCCACACACTGAGCACATACCACTAATGCAACACACTGAGCACATACCACTAATGCCACACACGCTGAGCACATACCACTAATGCTACAAATGCTGAGCACCTACCACTAATGCCACACACAGTGAGCACCTACCACTAATGCCACACACACTGAGCACATACCACTAATGCCAAACACGCTGAGCACATACCACTAATGCCACACACGCTGAGCACATACCACTAATGCCACACACGCTGAGCACATACCACTAATGCCACACATGCTGAGCACATACCACTAATGCCACACATGCTGAGCACATACCACTAATGCCACACACTGAGCACCTACCACTAATGCCACACACGCTGAGCACATACCACTAATGCCAAACACGCTGAGCACATACCACTAATGCCACACACCATGAGCACATACCACTAATGCCACACATGCTGAGCACATACCACTAATGCCACACACGCTGAGCACATACCACTAACGCCACACACGCTGAGCACATACCACTAATGCTACACACGCTGAGCACATACCACTAATGCCACACACGCTGAGCACATACCACTAATGCCACAGACACTGAGCACATACCACTAATGCCACAGACACTGAGCACATACCACTAATGCCACACACACTGAGCACATACCACTAATGACACACATGCCAAGCACATACCACTAATGCTACAGACACTGAGCATATTCCACTAATGCCACAGACACTGAGCACATACCACTAATGCCACACACACTGAGCACCTACCACTAATACTACAGACACTGAGCACATACCACTAATGCCACGGACACTGAGCACATACCACTAATGCCACAGACACTGAGCACCTACTACTAATGCCACACACGCTGAGCACCTACCACTAATGCCACATATGCTTAGCACTTACCACTAATGCCACACACGCTGAGCACATGCCACTAATGCTACAGACACTGAGCACATACCACTAATGCCACAGACACTGAGCACATACCACTAATGCCACACACGCTGAGCACATACCACTAATTCCACATATGCTTAGCACTTACCACTAATGTCACACATGCTGAGCACATACCACTAATGCCACACACACTGAGCACCTACCACTAATGCCACACACGCTGAGCACATACCGCTAATGCCACAGACACTGAGCACATACCACTAATGCCACACACACTGAGCACCTACCACTAATGCCACACACGCTGTGCACATGCCACAAATGCCACATATGCTGAGCACTTACCACTAATGTCACACATGCTGAGCACATACCACTAATGCCAAACACGCTGAGCACCTACCACTAATGCCACACACGCTGAGCACATTCCACTAATGCCACAGACGCTGATCACCTACCACTAATGCCACACACTGAGCACATACCACTAATGCCACACACGCTGCACGCTGAGCACATACCACTAATGCCACACACGCTGAGCACATACCACTAATGCCACACACGCTGAGCACATACCACTAATGCTACAGATGCTGAGCATATACCACTAATGCCACAAACACTGAGCACCTACCACTAACGCCACACACACTGAGCACATACCACTAATGCCAAACACGCTGAACACATACCACTAATGCCACACACGCTGAGCACATACCACTAATGCCACACACGCTGAGCACATACCACTAATGCCACACATGCTGAGCACATGCCACTAATGCCACACACGCTGAGCACATACCACTAATGCCACAGACACTGAGCACATACCACTAATGCCACACACGCTGAGCACATACCACTAATGCCACACACACTGAGCACATACCACTAATGCCACAGACACTGAGCACATACCACTAATGCCAAAAACACTGAGCACATACCACTAATGCCACAGACACTGAGCACATACCACTAATGCTACAGACACTGAGCACATACCACTAATGCCACAGACACTGAGCACATACCACTAATGCCACACACGCTGAGCACCTACCACTAATGCCACATATGCTTAGCACTTACCACTAATGCCACACACGCTGAGCACATGCCACTTATGCTACAGACACTGAGCACATACCACTAATGCCACAGACACTGAGCACATACCATTAATGCCACAGAAACTGAGCACCTACCACTAATGCCACACACGCTGAGCACATACCACTAATGCCACATATGCTTAGCACTTACCACTAATGTCACACATGCTGAGCACACACCACTAATGCCACACACACTAAGCACCTACCACTAATGCCACACACGCTGAACACATACCGCTAATGCCACAGACACTGAGCACCTACCACTAATGCCACACACAGTGAGCACCTACCACTAATGCCACACACGCTGAGCTCATGCCACTAATGCCACATATGCTGAGCACTTACCACTAATGTCACACATGCTGAGCACATACCACTAATGCCACACACACTGAGCACATACCACTAATGCCACATATGCTGAGCACATACCACTAATGCCGCACATACCACTAATGCCGCACACACTGAGCACATAGCACTAATGCCAGACACACTGAGCACATACAACTAATACCACACAAACTGAGCACATAGGACTAATGCCACACACGCCAAGCACATACCACTAATGCCACACACGCTGAGCACCTACCACTAATGCCACACACTCTGAGAACCTACCACTAATGCCACACACGCTGAGAACCTACCACTAATGCCACACACACTGAGCACCTACCAATAATGCCATACACGCTGAGCACATACCACTAATGCCACAGACACTGGGCACATACCACTAATGCCACAGACACTGAGCACATACCACTAATGCCACACACGCTGAGCACATACCACTAATGTCACATATGCTGAGCACATACCACTAATGCCACACACACTGAGCACCTACCACTAATGCCACACACGCTGAGCACATACCGCTATTGCCACAGACATTGAGCACATACCACTAATGCCACACACACTGAGCACCTACCACTAATGCCACACACGCTGAGCACATACCACTAATGCCACATATGCTGAGCACTTACCATTAATGTCACACATGCTGAGCACATACCACTAATGCCACACGCACTGAGCACCTACCACTAATGCACATATGCTGAGCACATACCACTAATGCCACACACACGCTGAGCACATACCACTAATGCCACACATACCACTTATGCCACACACTCTGAGCACATAGCACTAATGCCAGACACACTGAGCACATACCACTAATACCACACAAACTGAGCACATAGGACTAATGCCACACACGCCAAGCACATACCACTAATGCCACACACGCTGAGCACCTACCACTAATGCCACACACGCTGAGAACCTACCACTAATGCCACACACACTGAGCACCTACCAATAATGCCATACACGCTGAGCACATACCACTAATGCCACAGACACTGAGCACATACCACTAATGCCACAGACACTGAGCACATACCACTAATGCCACACACGCTGAGCACATACCACTAATGTCACATATGCTGAGCACATACCACTAATGCCACACACACTGAGCACCTACCACTAATGCCACACACGCTGAGCACATACCGCTATTGCCACAGACACTGAGCACATACCACTAATGCCACACACACTGAGCACCTACCACTAATGCCACATATGCTGAGCACTTACCATTAATGTCACACATGCTGAGCACATACCACTAATGCCACACACACTGAGCACCTACCACTAATGCACATATGCTGAGCACATACCACTAATGCCACACACACGCTGAGCACATACCACTAATGCCACACATACCACTTATGCCACACACTCTGAGCACATAGCACTAATGCCACACACACTGAGCACATAGGACTAATGCCACACATGCCAAGCACATACCACTAATGCCAGACACACTGAGCACCTACCACTAATGCCACACACGCGCTGAGCACATACCACTAATGCCACACATGCTGAGCACCTACCACTAATGCCACACACGCTGAGCACCTACCACTAATGCCACACATGCTGAGCACCTACCACTAATGCCACAGATGCTGAGCACTTACCGCTAATGCCACAGACACTGAGCACATACCAGTAATACCACACACACTGAGCACATACCACTAATGCCACAGACACAGAGCACATACCACTAATGCCACAGACACAGAGCACATACCACTAATGCCACACACACTGAGCACATACCACTAATGCCACAGACACTGAGCACATACCACTAATGCCACACACACTGAGCACATGCCACTAATGCCACACACATTGAGCACATAGGACTAATTCCACACACACTGAGCACATAGGACTAATTCCACACACGCCAAGCACATACCACTAATGCCTCACACGCTGAGCACCTACCACTAATGCCTCACACGCTGAGCACCTACCACTAATGCCACACACGCTGAGCACCTACCACTAATGACACACACACTGAGCACCTACCAATAATGCCACACACGCTGAGCACATACCACTAATGCCAGACACACTGAGCACTTACCACTAATGTCACACACACTGAGCACTTACCACTAATGTCACACATGCTGAGCACATACCACTAATGCCACACACACTGAGCACCTACCACTAATGCCACACACACTGAGCACATAACACTAATGTCACACATGCTGAGCACATACCACTCATGCCACACACACTGAGCACCTACCACTAATGCCACACACGCTGAGCACATACCGCAAATGCCACAGACACTGAGCACATACCACTAATGCCACACACACTGAGCACCTACCACTAATGCTACACACGCTGAGCACACACGACTAATGCCACACATGCTGAGCACATACCACTAATACCACACAAACTGAGCACCTACCACTAATGCACATATGCTGAGCACATACCACTAATGCCACACACACGCTGAGCACATACCACTAATGCCACACATACCACTAATGCCACACACTCTGAGCACATAGCACTAATGCCAGACACACTGAGCACATACCACTAATGCCACACACACTGAGCACATAGGACTAATGCCACACATGCCAAGCACATACCACTAATGCCAGACACACTGAGCACCTACCACTAATGCCACACACGCGCTGAGCACATACCACTAATGCCACACACTCTTAGAACATATCACTAATGCCACACATGCTGAGCACCTACCACTAATGCCACACACGCTGAGCACCTACCACTAATGCCACACATGCTGAGCACCTACCACTAATGCCACAGATGCTGAGCACATACCAGTAATGCCACACACACTGAGCACATACCACTAATGCCACAGACACAGAGCACATACCAGTAATGCCACACACACTGAGCACATACCACTAATGCCACAGACACTGAGCACATACCACTAATGCCACACACACTGAGCACATACCACTAATGCCACACACACTGAGCACATACCACTAATGCCACACACACTGAGCACATAGGACTAATTCCACACACACTGAGCACATAGGACTAATTCCACACACGCCAAGCACATACCACTAATGCCTCACATGCTGAGCACCTACCACTAATGCCACACACACTGAGCACCTACCACTAATGCCACACACACTGAGCACCTACCAATAATGCCACACACGCTGAGCACATACCACTAATGCCACAGACACTGAGCACATATCACTAATGCCACACACGCTGAGCACATACCACTAATGCCACATATGCTGAGCACATACCACTAATGCCACACACACTGAGCACCTACCACTAATGCCACACACGCTGAGCACATACCGCTAATGCCACAGACATTGAGCACCTACCACTAATGCCACACACACTGAGCATCTACCACTAATGCCACACACGCTGAGCACATACCACTAATGCCACATATGCTGAGCACTTACCACTAATGTCAC
This sequence comes from Phyllobates terribilis, assembly GCF_046119375.1. Taxonomy (NCBI): domain Eukaryota; kingdom Metazoa; phylum Chordata; class Amphibia; order Anura; family Dendrobatidae; genus Phyllobates; species Phyllobates terribilis. The sequence continues at coordinate 171,636,529 of NW_027362769.1, forward strand.
ACACGCTGAGCACATACCACTAATGCCACACACACTGAGCACCTACCACTAATGCCACACACGCTGAGCACATACCACTAATGCCACAGACACTGAGCACATACCACTAATGCCACAAACACTGAGCACATACCACTAATGCCACAGACACTGAGCACATACCACTAATGCTACAGACACTGAGCACATACCACTAATGCCACAGACACTGAGCACATACCACTAATGCTACAGACACTGAGCACATACCACTAATGCCACAGACACTGAGCACCTACCACTAATGCCACAGACACTGAGCACCTACCACTAATGCCACACACGCTGAGCACCTACCACTAATGCCACAGACACTGAGCACATACCACTAAAGCCACACACGCTGAGCACCTACCACTAATGCCACATATGCTTAGCACTTACCACTAATGCCACACACGCTGAGCACATGCCACTAATGCTACAGACACTGAGCACATACCACTAATGCCACAGACACTGAGCACATACCATTAATGCCACAGACACTGAGCACCTACCACTAATGCCACACACGCTGAGCACATACCACTAATGCCACATATGCTTAGCACTTACCACTAATGTCACACATGCTGAGCACATACCGCTAATGCGACAGACACTGAGCACCTACCACTAATGCCACACACACTGAGCACCTACCACTAATGCCACACACGCTGAGCTCATGCCACTAATGCCACATATGCTGAGCACTTACCACTAATGTCACACATGCTGAGCACATACCACTAATGCCACACACACTGAGCACATACCACTAATGCCACATATGCTGAGCACATACCACTAATGCCGCACACACTGAGCACATAGCACTAATGCCAGACACACTGAGCACATAGGACTAATGCCACACACGCCAAGCACATACCACTAATGCCACACACGCTGAGCACCTACCACTAATGCCACACACGCTGAGAACCTACCACTAATGCCACACACGCTGAGAACCTACCACTAATTCCACACACACTGTGCACCTACCAATAATGCCATACACGCTGAGCACATACCACTAATGCCACAGACACTGAGCACATACCATTAATGCCACAGACACTGAGCACATACCATTAATGCCACAGACACTGAGCACATACCACTAATGCCACACACGCTGAGCACATACCACTAATGTCACATATGCTGAGCACATACCACTAATGCCACACACACTGAGCACCTACCACTAATGCCACACACGATGAGCACATACCACTAATGCCAGACACATTGAGCACTTACCACTAATGTCACACATGCTGAGCACATACCACTAATGCCACACACACTGAGCACCTACCACTAATGCCACACACGCTGAGCACATACCGCTAATGCCACAGACACTGAGCACATACCACTAATGCCACACACACTGAGCACCTACCACTAATGCCACACACGCTGAGCACATACCACTAATGCCACATATGCTGAGCACTTACCATTAATGTCACACATGCTGAGCACATACCACTAAGGCCACACACACTGAGCACCTACCACTAATGCACATATGCTGAGCACATACCACTAATGCCACACACACGCTGAGCACATACCACTAATGCCACACACACTAAGCACATATCACTAATGCCAGACACACTGAGCACATACCACTAATGCCACACACACTGAGCACATAGGACTAATGCCACACACGCGCTGAGCACATACCACTAATGCCACACACTCTGAGCACATATCACTAATGCCACACACGCTGAGAACCTACCACTAATGCCACACACGCTGAGAACCTACCACTAATGCCACACACGCTGAGAACCTACCACTAATGCCACACACACTGAGCACCTACCAATAATGCCATACACGCTGAGCACATACCACTAATGTCACATATGCTGAGCACTTACCACTAATGTCACACATGCTGAGCACATACCACTAATGCCACACACGCTGAGCACCTACCACTAATGCCACACACGCTGAGCACATACCGCTAATGCCACAGACACTGAGCACATACCACTAATGCCACAGACACTGAGCACCTACCAATAATGCCACACACACTGAGCACGTACCACTAATGCCACATATGCTGAGCACTTACCATTAATGTCACACATGCTGAGCACATACCACTAATGCCACACACACTGAGCACCTACCACTAATGAACATATGCTGAGCACATACCACTAATGCCACACACACGCTGAACACATACCACTAATGCCACACACTCTGAGCACATAGCACTAATGCCAGACACACTGAGCACATACCACTAATACCACACACACTGAGCACATAGGACTAATGCCACACATGCCAAGCACATACCACTAATGCCACACACACGCTGAACACATACCACTAATGCCACACACTCTGAGCACATAGCACTAATGCCAGACACACTGAGCACATACCACTAATACCACACACACTGAGCACATAGGACTAATGCCACACATGCCAAGCACATACCACTAATGCCAGACACACTGAGCACCTACCACTAATGCCACACACGCGCTGAGCACATACCACTAATGCCATACACGCTGAGCACCTACCACTAATGCCACACATGCTGAGCACCTACCACTAATGCCACAGACGCTGAGCACTTACCGCTAATGCCACAGACACTGAGCACATACCAGTAATGCCACACACACTGAGCACATACCACTAATGCCACAGACACAGAGCACATACCACTAATGCCACACACACTGAGCACATACCACTAATGCCACACACACTGAGCACATACCACCAATGCCACACACGCCAAGCACATACCACTAATGCCTCACACGCTGAGCACCTACCACTAATGCCACACACGCTGAGCACCTACCACTAATGCCACACACGCTGAGCACCTACCACTAATGCCACACACGCTGAGCACCTACCACTAATGCCACACACACTGAGCACCTACCAAAAATGCCACACACGCTGAGCACATACCACTAATGCCACAGACACTGAGCACATATCACAAATGCCACACACGCTGAGCACATACCACTAATGCCACATATGCTGAGCACTTACCACTAATGTCACACATACTGAGCACATACCACTAATGCCACACACACTGAGCACCTACCACTAATGCCACACATGCTGAGCACTTACCACTAATGTCACACATGCTGAGCACTTACCACTAATGTCACACATGCTGAGCACTTACCACTAATGTCACACATGCTGAGCACATCCCACTAATGCCACACACGCTGAGCACATACCACTAATGCCACACACACTGAGCACCTACCACTAATGCCACACACACACTGAGCACCTACCACTAATGCCACACACACACTGAGCACCTACCACTAATGCCACACACACTGAGCACATATCACTAATGCCACACACGCTGAACACATACCACTAATGCCACACACGCTGAGCACATACCGCTAATGCCACAGACACTGAGCACATATCACTAATGCCACACACGCTGAACACATACCACTAATGCCACATATGCTGAGCACTTACCACTAATGTCACACATACTGAGCACATACCACTAATGTCACACATACTGAGCACATACCACTAATGCCACACACACAGCACATACCGCTAATGCCACAGACACTGAGCACCTACCACTAATGCCACACACACTGAGCACCTACCACTAATGCCACACACGCTGAGCACATACCACTAATGCCACACACGCTGAGCACATACCACTGATGCCACACACACTGAGCACCTACCACTAATGCCACACACACTGAGCACCTACCACTTATGCCACACACACTGAGCACATACCACTAATTCCACACACGCTGTGCACCTACCACTAATGCCACACACGCTGTGCACCTACCACTAATGCCACACACGCTGTGCACCTACCACTAATGCCACACACGCTGTGCACCTACCACTAATGCCACACACACTGAGCACCTACCACTAATGCCACACACACTGAGCAACTACCACTAATGCCACACACACTGAGCACATACCACTAATGCCACACACGCTGTGCACCTACCACTAATGCCACACACGCTGTTCACCTACCACTAATGCCACAAACGCTGTGCACCTACCACTAATGCCACACATTCTGAGCACATACCAGTAATGCCATACACACTGAGCACCTACCACTAATGCCACACACGCTGAGCACATACCACTAATGCCACACACACTGAGCACATACCACTAATGCCACACACGCTGAGCACATACCATTAATGCCATACATGCTGAGCACATACCACTAATGCCATACACACTGAGCATATACCACTAATGCCACAAACACTGAGCACCTACCACTAATGCCGCACACACTGAGCACCTACCACTAATGCCACACACACTGAGCACATACCGCTAATGCCACAGACACTGAGCACATACCACTAATGCCACAGACACTGAGCACATATCACTAATGCCACACACGCTGAGAACCTACCACTAATGCCACACACGCTGAGAACCTACCACTAATGCCACACACGCTGAGAACCTACCACTAATGCCACACACGCTGAGAACCTACCACTAATGCCACACACACTGAGCACCTACCAATAATGCCATGCACGCTGAGCACATACCACTAATGCCACAGACACTGAGCACATACCACTAATGCCACACACACTGAGCACATACCACTAATGCCACACACGCTGAGCACATACCACTAATGTCACATATGCTGAGCACTTACCACTAATGTCACACATGCTGAGCACATACCACTAATGCCACACACGCTGAGCACCTACCACTAATGCCACACACGCTGAGCACATACCGCTAATGCCACAGACACTGAGCACATACCACTAATGCCACAGACACTGAGCACCTACCAATAATGCCACACACACTGAGCACGTACCACTAATGCCACATATGCTGAGCACTTACCATTAATGTCACACATGCTGAGCACATACCACTAATGCCACACACACTGAGCACCTACCACTAATGCACATATGCTGAGCACATACCACTAATACCACACACACTGAGCACATAGGACTAATGCCAGACATGCCAAGCACATACCACTAATGCCAGACACACTGAGCACCTACCACTAATGCCACACACGCGCTGAGCACATACCACTAATGCCACACACTCTGAGCACATATCACTAATGCCAAACACGCTGAGCACCTACCACTAATGCCACACACGCTGAGCACCTACCACTAATGCCACACATGTTGAGCACCTACCACTAATGCCACAGACGCTGAGCACTTACCGCTAATGCCACAGACACTGAGCACATACCAGTAATGCCACACACACTGAGCACATACCACTAATGCCACAGACACAGAGCACATACCACTAATGCCACACACACTGAGCATATACCACTAATGCCACACACACTGAGCACATACCACCAATGCCACACACGCCGAGCACATACCACTAATGCCTCACACGCTGAGCACCTACCACTAATGCCACACACGCTGAGCACCTACCACTAATGCCACACACGCTGAGCACCTACCACTAATGCCACACACGCTGAGCACCTACCACTAATGCCACACACACTGAGCACCTACCAAAAATGCCACACACGCTGAGCACATACCAATAATGCCACAGACACTGAGCACATATCACAAATGCCACACACGCTGAGCACATACCACTAATGCCACACACGCTGTGCACCTACCACTAATGCCACACACGCTGTGCACCTACCACTAATGCCACACACGCTGTGCACCTACCACTAATGCCACACACACTGAGCACCTACCACTAATGCCACACACACTGAGCAACTACCACTAATGCCACACACACTGAGCACATACCACTAATGCCACACACGCTGTTCACCTACCACTAATGCCACACACGCTGTGCACCTACCACTAATGCCACACATTCTGAGCACATACCAGTAATGCCATACACACTGAGCACCTACCACTAATGCCACACATGCTGAGCACATACCACTAATGCCACACACACTGAGCACATACCACTAATGCCACACACGCTGAGCACATACCACTAATGCCACACACACTGAGCACATACCACTAATGCCACACACGCTGTGCACCTACCATTAATGCCATACATGCTGAGCACATACCACTAATGCCATACACACTGAGCATATACCACTAATGCCACAAACACTGAGCACCTACCACTAATGCCGCACACACTGAGCACCTACCACTAATGCCACACACACTGAGCACATACCACTAATGCCACACACGCTGAGCACATACCACTAATGCCACAGGTACAGTGTACTCATGCCACATGCACACTGGATACATACTGGACGGGAGTCATCCCGACCACGTGGTACCATAAGACTGGACGAGCTGAGCAGCCATCATTAAAATGCTGTTCCAATTTCACAAATGTGTCACTCATGCGTGTGCGCAGTTCACACTCTGGCCAATGCTGCACATGCACCACCTACATGCAACAACCAATAACCCAGATACTTTTTTTTTTGAAAGCCCAAGATCGTGCTCTAAATAATTGACAAAAAGTGCCAAAAAAAGTGCACTGGGATGCGGTCAGTCATAACCGGGTCAAACTGGGCACCTACCACTAATGCCACACACACTGAGCACCTACCAATAATGCCACACACGCTGAGCACATACCACTAATGCCACAGACACTGAGCACATATCACTAATGCCACACACGCTGAGCACATACCACTAATGCCACATATGCTGAGCACTTACCACTAATGCCACACACACTGAGCACCTACCAATAATGCCACACACGCTGAGCACATACCACTAATGCCACAGACACTGAGCACATATCACTAATGCCACACACGCTGAGCACATACCACTAATGCCACATATGCTGAGCACTTACCACTAATGCCACACACGCTGAGCACATACCGCTAATGCCACAGACACTGAGCACATATCACTAGTGCCACACACGCTGAGCACATACCACTAATGCCACACACGCTGAGCACTTACCACTAATGTCACACATACTGAGCACATACCACTAATGCCACACACACTGAGCACCTACCACTAATGCCACACACGCTGAGCACATACCGCTAATGCCACAGACACTGAGCACATACCACTAATGCCACACACACTGAGCACCTACCACTAATGCCACACACGCTGAGCACATGCCACTAATGCCACATATGCTGAGCACTTACCACTAATGTCACACATGCTGAGCACATACCACTAATGCCACACACACTGAGCACCTACCACTAATGCCACAGACGCTGAGCACATACCACTAATGCCACATACGCTGAGCACATACCACTAATGCCACACACACGCTGAGCACATACCACTAATGCCGCACATACCACTAATGCCACACACACTGACCACATAGCACTAATGCCAGACACACTGAGCACATACCACACACACTGATCACATAGGACTAATGTCACACATGCTGAGCACATACCACTAATGCCACACACACTGAGCACCTACCACTAATGCCACACACGCTGAGCACATACCGCTAATGCCACAGACACTGAGCACATATCACTAATGCCACACACACTGAGCACCTACCACTAATGCCACACACGCTGAGCACATACCACTAATGCCACATATGCTGAGCACTTACCACTAATGTCACACATACTGAGCACATACCACTAATGCCACACACACTGAGCACCTACCACTAATGCCACACATGCTGAGCACATACCGCTAATGCCACAGACACTGAGCACCTACCACTAATGCCACACACACTGAGCACCTACCACTAATGCCACACACGCTGAGCACATACCACTAATGCCACATATGCTGAGCACTTACCACTAATGTCACACATGCTGAGCACATACAACTAATGCCACACACACTGAGCACCTACCACTAATGCCACACACGCTGAGCACATACCACTAATGCCACATACGCTGAGCACATACCACTAATGCCACACACACGCTGAGCACATACCACTAATGCCACACACGCTGAACACCTACCACTAATGCCACACACGCTGAGCACCTACCACTAATGCCACACACACTGAGCACCTACCACTAATGCCACACACACTGAGCACCTACCACTAATGCCACACACACTGAGCACCTACCACTAATGCCACACACACTGAGCACCTACCACTAATGCCACACACACTGAGCACCTACCACTAATGCCACACACACTGAGCACCTACCACTAATGCCACACACATTGAGCACCTACCTCTAATGCCACAGACACTGAGCACATACCACTAATGCCACACACGCTGAGCACATACCGCTAATGCCACAGACACTGAGCACATACCACTATTGCCACACACACTGAGCACCTACCACTAATGCCACACACGCTGAGCACATACCATTAATGCCACATATGCTGAGCACTTACCACTAATGTCACACATGCTGAGCACATACCGCTAATGCCACAGACACTGAGCACATACCACTAATGCCACACACTCTGAGCACATACCACTAATGCCACATATGCTGAGCACATACCACTAATGCCACACACACGCTGAGCACATACCACTAATGCCACACATACCACAAATGCCACACACGCTGAGCACCTACCACTAATGCCACACACTGAGCACCCACCACTAATGCCACACACGCTGAGCACATACCACTAATGCCACACACGCTGAGCACATACCACTGATGCCACACACACTGAGCACCTACCACTAATGCCACACACGCTGAGCACCTACCACTAATGCCACACATGCTGAGCACATACCACTAATGCCACAGACACTGAGCACCTACCACTAATGCCACACACACTGAGCACCTACCACTAATGCCACACACACTGAGCACCTACCACTAAGGCCACACACACTGAGCACCTACCACTAATGCCACACACACTGAGCACATACCACTAATGCCACACACGCTGTGCACCTACCACTAATGCCACACACGCTGTGCACCTACCACTAATGCCACACACACTGAGCACCTACCACTAATGCCACACACACTGAGCACCTACCACTAATGCCACACACACTGAGCACATACCACTAATGCCACACACGCTGTGCACCTACCACTAATGCCACACACGCTGTGCACCTACCACTAATGCCACACATTCTGAGCACATACCAGTAATGCCATACACACTGAGCACCTACCACTAATGCCACACATGCTGAGCACATACCACTAATGCCACACACACTGAGCACATACCACTAATGCCACACACGCTGTGCACCTACCATTAATGCCACACATGCTGAGCACATACCACTAATGCCATACACACTGAGCACATACCACTTATGCCACACACACTGAGCACCTACCACTAATGCCGCACACACTGAGCACCTACCACTAATGCCACACACACTGAGCACATACCACTAATGCCACACACGCTGAGCACATACCACTAATGCCACAGGTACAGTGTACTCATGCCACATGCACACTGGATACATACTGGACGGGAGTCATCCCGACCACGTGGTACCATAAGACTGGACGAGCTGAGCAGCCATCATTAAAATGCTGTTCCAATTTCGCAAATGTGTCACTCATGCGTGTGCGCAGTTCACACTCTGGCCAATGCTGCACATGCACCACCTACATGCAACAACCAATAACCCAGATACTTTTTTTTTTGAAAGCCCGAGATCGTGCTCTAAATAAGTGACAAAAAGTGCCAAAAAAAGTGCACTGGGATGCGGTCAGTCATAACCGGGTCAAACTGGGCACCTACCACTAATGCCACACACACTGAGCACCTACCAATAATGCCACACACGCTGAGCACATACCACTAATGCCACAGACACTGAGCACATATCACTAATGCCACACACGCTGAGCACATACAACTAATGCCACATATGCTGAGTACTTACCACTAATGCCACACATGCTGAGCACTTACCACTAATGCCACACATGCTGAGCACTTACCACTAATGCCACACATGCTGAGCACATACCACTAATGCCACACACGCTGAGCACCTACCACTAATGCCACACATGCTGAGCACATACCACTAATGCCACATAAGCTGACCACATACCACTAATGCCACACACACGCTGAGCACATACCACTAATGCCGCACATACCACTAATGCCACACACACTGACCACATAGCACTAATGCCAGACACACTGAGCACATACCACTAATACCACACACACTGATCACATACCACTAATACCACACACACTGATCACATAGGACTAATGCCACACACGCCAAGCACATACCACTAATGCCAGACACACTGAGCACCTACCACTAATGCCACACACGCGCTGAGCACATACCACTAATGCCAAACATGCTGAGCACCTACCACTAATGCCACACACGCTGAGCACCTACCACTAATGCCACACACGCTGAGCACTTACCACTAATGCCACACATACTGAGCACATACCACTAATGCCACACACACACTGAGCACCTACCACTAATGACACACACACTGAGCACATACCACTAATGCCACACACACTGAGCACATACCACTAATGCCACACACACTAAGCACATATCACTAATGCCACACACACTGAGCACATACCACTAATGCCACACACACTGAGCACATAGGACTAATTCCACACACGCCAAGCACATACCACTAATGCCACACACACTGAGCACATACCACTAATGCCACACACGCTGAGCACATACCACTAATGCCACACACACTGAGCACCTACCACTAATGCCACACATGCTGAGCACATACCGCTAATGCCACATATGCTGAGCACTTACCACTAATGTCACACATACTGAGCACATACCACTAATGCCACACACACACTGAGCACCTACCACTAATGCCACACACACTGAGCACATACCACTAATGCCACACACACTGAGCACATACCACTAATGCCACACACACTGAGCACATACCACTAATGCCACACATACTGAGCACATACCACTAATGCCACACACACACTGAGCACCTACCACTAATGCCACACACACTGAGCACATACCACTAATGCCACACACACTGAGCACATACCACTAATGCCACACACACTGAGCACATATCACTAATGCCACACACACTGAGCACATACCACTAATGCCACACACACTGAGCACATAGGACTAATTCCACACACACTGAGCACATAGGACTAATTCCACACACGCCAAGCACATACCACTAATGCCACACACACTGAGCACATACCACTAATGCCACACACGCTGAGCACATACCACTAATGCCACACACGCTGAGCACATACCACTAATGCCACACACACTGAGCACCTACCACTAATGCCACACACGCTGAGCACATACCGCTAATGCCACAGACACTGAGCACATATCACTAGTGCCACACACGCTGAGCACATACCAATAATGCCACATATGCTGAGCACTTACCACTAATGTCACACATACTGAGCACATACCACTAATGCCACACACACTGAGCACCTACCACTAATGCCACACACGCTGAGCACATACCGCTAATGCCACAGACACTGAGCACATACCACTAATGCCACACACACTGAGCACCTACCACTAATGCCACACACGCTGAGCACATACCACTAATGCCACATATGCTGAGCACTTACCACTAATGTCACACATGCTGAGCACATACCACTAATGCCACACACACTGAGCACCTACCACTAATGCCACACACACTGAGCACATACCACTAATGCCACATACGCTGAGCACATACCACTAATGCCACACACACGCTGAGCACATACCACTAATGCCGCACATACCACTAATGCCACACACACTGACCACATAGCACTAATGCCAGACACACTGAGCACATAGCACTAATGTCACACATGCTGAGCACCTACCACTAATGCCACACACACTGAGCACCTACCACTAATGCCACACACGCTGAGCACATACCACTAATGTCACATATGCTGAGCACTTACCACTAATGTCACACATACTGAGCACATACCACTAATACCACACACACTGAGCACCTACCACTGATGCCACACACGCTGAGCACATACCGCTAATGCCACAGACACTGAGCACATACCACTGATGCCACACACACTGAGCACCTACCACTAATGCCACACACGCTGAGCACATACCACTAATGCCACACACGCTGAGCACATACCACTAATGCCACATATGCTGAGCACATACCACTAATGTCACACATGCTGAGCACATACCACTAATGCCACACACACTGAGCACCTACCACTAATGCCACACACTCTGAGCACATACCACTAATGCCACATACGCTGAGCACATACCACTAATGCCACACACACGCTGAGCACATACCACTAATGCCGCACATACCACTAATGCCACACACACTGACCACATAGCACTAATGCCAGACACACTGAGCACCTACCACTAATGCCACACACGCTGAGCACCTACCACTAATGCCACACACACTGAGCACATACCACTAATGCCACACACGCTGAGCACCTACCACTAATGCCACACACACTGAGCACCTACCACTAATGCCACACACACTGAGCACATACGACTAATTCCACACACGCTGTGCACCTACCACTAATGCCACACACACTGAGCACCTACCACTAATGCCACACACACTGAGCACCTACCACTAATGCCACACACACTGAGCACATACCACTAATGCCACACACACTGAGCACATACCACTAATGCCACACACGCTGTGCACCTACCACTAATGCCACACACGCTGTGCACCTACCTCTAATGCCACACATTCTGAGCACATACCAGTAATGCCATACACACTGAGCACCTACCATTAATGCCACACATGCTGAGCACATACCACTAATGCCATACACACTGAGCACCTACCACTAATGCCACACACACTGAGCACCTACCACTAATGCCGCACACACTGAGCACCTACCACTAATGCCACACACACTGAGCACATACCACTAATGCCACACACACTGAGCACATACCACTAGTGCCACAGGTACAGTGTACTCATGCCACATGCACACTGGATACATACTGGACGGGAGTCATCCCGACCACGTGGTACCATAAGACTGGACGAGCTGAGCAGCCATCATTAAAATGCTGTTCCAGTTTCGCAAATGTGTCACTCATGCGTAAGCGCAGTTCACACTCTGGCCAATGCTGCACATGCACCACCTACATGCAACAACCAATAACCCAGATACTTTTTTTTTTTGAAAGCCCGAGATCGTGCTCTAAATAAGTGACAAAAAGTGCCAAAAAAAGTGCACTGGGATGCGGTCAGTCATAACCGTGTCAAACTGGGGAAAGGTCCCCAAAGACCATTCCCGGTCCCTCCGAGCCAGACGGCCACAGTGAAGGTCAGGAACGAGTAGCCTCCCATAGCTGAAACCAAGGGAGACCCAGTCTCGCTACTAGGATCTGCCTGGACTCCACCCGAGCGAGAACTAGGACTCCTGGGGCACCTCTTTGGAAGAGAACAGGGACTCTAGTGCCACCTACTGGAGGTAGCAGGTCCCTGGTTGTTTCTCCTTGCCCTGATCCATTTAACCGAGAGTTCTTTCTGTTAACTTGCACATAGAGAGACCTATCAGTTGTGGAGACCAACTTCGGACAGGTCATCCAAGTCCCCTGCCGAATTTTCAAAGTTCCTTTCTCTTAAAGGAGTTGTCCGGTCCAAGTTGATAAGTCTGCAGTCACTCTGTGAAAGACCCCCTCGGTACTCGGTCTACAAGCTCATACATACCCTTCGGTCCCGACTCAGAAACCGGTGAATCCCCGTGGCGCACAGTGTCTGATTCATGCTGCACATGGTTCGGGCACCATGAATTTGATAACTGGTTCCATTTAGAAGATTAATCATGGATATTGTTTGTTATCACACGGGCAGCACGGTGGCTCAGTGATTAGCAGTGTACTATATGTAGAGCAGCACGGTGGCTCAGTGATTAGCAGTGTACTATATGTAGGGCAGCACGGTGGCTAAGTGATTAGCAGTGTACTATATGTAGGGCAGCACGGTGGCTCAGTGATTAGCAGTGTACTATATGTAGGGCAGCACGGTGGCTAAGTGATTAGCACTGTACTATATGTAGGGCAGCAGGGTGGCTCAGTGATTAGCAGTGTACTATATGTAGGGCAGCACGGTGGCTAAGTGATTAGCACTGTACTATATGTAGGGCAGCACGGTGGCTCAGTGATTAGCACTGTACTATATGTAGAGCAGCACGGTGGCTCAGTGATTAGCAGTGTACTATATGTAGGGCAGCACGGTGGCTAAGTGATTAGCACTGTACTATATGTAGGGCAGCACGGTGGCTCAGTGGTTAGCACTGTACTATATGTAGAGCAGCACGGTGGCTCAGTGATTAGCAGTGTACTATATGTAGGGCAGCACGGTGGCTAAGTGATTAGCAGTGTACTATATGTAGGGCAGCACGGTGGCTCAGTGATTAGCAGTGTACTATATGTAGGGCAGCACGGTGGCTAAGTGATTAGCACTGTACTATATGTAGGGCAGCACGGTGGCTCAGTGATTAGCAGTGTACTATATGTAGGGCAGCACGGTGGCTAAGTGATTAGCACTGTACTATATGTAGGGCAGCACGGTGGCTCAGTGATTAGCACTGTACTATATGTAGAGCAGCACGGTGGCTCAGTGATTAGCAGTGTACTATATGTAGGGCAGCACGGTGGCTAAGTGATTAGCACTGTACTATATGTAGGGCAGCACGGTGGCTCAGTGGTTAGCACTGTACTATATGTAGAGCAGCACGGTGGCTCAGTGATTAGCAGTGTACTATATGTAGGGAAGCACGGTGGCTCAGTGATTAGCACAGTACTATATGTAGGGCAGCACGATGGCTAAGTGATTAGCACTGTACTATATGTAGGGCAGCACGGTGGCTCAGTGGTTAGCACTGTACTATATGTAGGGCAGCACGATGGCTAAGTGATTAGCAGTGTACTATATGTAGGGCAGCACGATGGCTCAGTGATTAGCAGTGTACTATATGTAGGGCAGCACGGTGGCTCAGTGGTTAGCACTGTACTATATATAGGGCAGCACGGTGGCTCAGTGGTTAGCACTGTACTATATGTAGGGCAGCACGGTGGCTCAGTGGTTAGCACTGTACTATATGTAGGGCAGCACGGTGGCTCAGTGGTTAGCACTGTACTATATGTAGGGCAGCACGGTGGCTCAGTGGTTAGCACTGTACTATATGTAGGGCAGCACGGTGGCTCAGTGGTTAGCACTGTACTATATGTAGGGCAGCACGGTGGCTCAGTGGTTAGCACTGTACTATATGTAGAGCAGCACGGTGGCTCAGTGATTAGCACTGTACTATATATAGGGCAGCACGGTGGCTCAGTGGTTAGCACTGTACTATATATTGGGAAGCACGGTGACTCAGTGGTTAGCACTGTACTATATATTGGGCAGCACGGTGGCTCAGTGGTTAGCACTGTACTATATATTGGGCAGCACGGTGGCTCAGTGGTTAGCACTGTACTATATATTGGGCAGCACGGTGGCTCAGTGGTTAGCACTGTACTATATATTGGGCAGCACGGTGGCTCAGTGGTTAGCACTGTACTATATATTGGGCAGCACGGTGGCTCAGTGGTTAGCACTGTACTATATATTGGGCAGCACGGTGGCTCAGTGGTTAGCACTGTACTATGTATTGGGCAGCACGGTGGCTCAGTGATTAGCACTGTTGCTTTGCAGCGCTGGACAACATCTGCAAGGAGTTTGTATGTTCTCCCTGTGTTTGTGTGGGTTTCCGCCGGGTTCTCCAGTTTCCTCACACACTCCAAAGACTGATAGGGAATATAGATTGAGAGCCCCAATGGGGACAGTGATGACGATGTCTATAAAGTGCTGTGCAATTTATGGCACTATTTCAGTGAGTAAAATAAATACATTTGCTGTTGTTGAGAATCGTTTTTAAAAATCCCTACAAACTCTTTAAAACTTTAGATTCCTACAGTCGCCACTAGGGGGAGGGCACTGAATATCCCTTTCCCATTGGATCGCATGTTACATTTGTATACAGTGATCTTCCCCTATTGACAACTGTAGGCTGCCGTCAATTTGTCAGTCAGTTCCAGCTTTGCTTCATCTATGTTCTCCACAGGTATGTGCTTAAATCGCTGCAAACATGACATGTCTTCCGTGTCCTACAAGACTGCGAAACCCAATTGTTATCCCTAATAGTAAGGCCAGTGTATGAGAAAAAAATGCCTAGACGAGTGACTGGTTGCATGGGTGGCACATAATCACTGCAGAAGGGGTAAACCCAGGATGCCACCAGAGCGAGAGCACCAGGGCAGCAAAAGATGATTTACTATTGTACTTATTTGCTGTTATTAGGAAATTGTTGAAAAAAAAAAATGAAAAAAACCTACCTACAGTCACCACTAGGAGGAGCTCACTGCAGACAGATCGCTGTCCCATTGGACTCATTATTATTTAAATTTGTATGCAGTGAACTCCCCCTAGTGGTGACTGCAATGTAAGCAGCCAGAATTTCATCAGTCTGTGTGGAGTAAAGCATGGTATAGGGATCTCTGTACTGGAAAATATACTGAATTTTGGACTTCGCATTGATAGGATGCTTATAGCTGGACCCCACTAGCCACCAAATTAAGGGGAGGTGGCGCTTGATCATTGTTTTTCCACGGGCAGCGAGGTGCATTTGGGGGTGGCTGTACCTGATATTGCATCTTAACCCTAATGAGCTTTATTTTCCTGACTGTTGGCAAAAAAAAATCAGATTAACCCTTTAATTCTGCACAGTAGGTATGGGGATATAGACATTGACCGGCACGTCCTGGTTTTGCTCCCGGCTGCACTGCTGTCCACATTACCGCGACGGGCCGAACGACATGTGACCGCTCTGTCTAATGTGCGCATAAAAGAGCCTCGGGACGCTGACGATCAATAAGGGAATAGTGAAGCCATTTACAAACACAGATCAAGAGAGATAGCGTGCCACGGAAAGATCTACTCCTCTACGGAGCCAGAAAATCTTTAAGCAGCCGCCCAACTTATCACATAGACAGCTTTATTGCCGCCACGGCTAAGTGGGCTATAGAAAAGAGATCTGGAGCTGTCGCTCTCCATTCCTGTGTTTTACCATTGACCCCCTCGGCTGCGGAGACGACTAACGCGAAGCTCTGCATCGATGGCGAGGACGGGAAGGGTTAACTGTCACCCCGTGCCTGTCACTCCACATGTCCTGCCTTGGCGTTTTCTCCCACGCTTCCCGTACGCAGTTATTTCACCACTTTTATTCCGTCTTTACCGGTGTTTTTTTTTTTTTTTTTTTTTTTTTTCTCGCCGAGGGAGAAGCAAACAAGTGAATTAATCATGCAGGTCTGAGAAGAAAAGAAACGCGTCCAACCTGCCATTTACTGCGCAATTCTCATTGCTAAAGCGAAGAATCCAGAAAGTTCAGTCCAGATATTGGAAGATGAACAGAAGTAATTGCAGGATTCTTAAAGAGGAAGAAACCGGCACGTAACACAACCCCCATCACCTTCATCCGAGAACGCCGGATTCTACAGCAACATTGTATCAGGACAGAGCACAGATTTCATATTCTCTTTAGTCTGGTGGGAGCTTTCCCCTGCGCTCATTGTAGCCCCCCGCAGAGTAATGTACTTTATATCAGCTACAGAAAAGAGAGAAAAATGTATCCGAGGTCGGAAAATCTAGGCCAAATACGACAAGAGCAATATCCTCTAATAGTGTTCCCCTATATAGGAAGGTTCTGAAATTCTAATTCTCCAACGTAGAAAAAACATCATTGGTGGCAAAGTAATTCACCTGAAATCACAGGTAATCCAATCGCCCCCTGAAAAAAAGGGTCTCGCAGGACTGTACCCAACCCTGTGCAATGTCTTTAAAGGGAACCTGTCATGTCCTATCTACTATGTAAACTGCCCCCATAGCGTTGTTAGGAATGCAATGTGTATCACTAGCAGGCTTTTTTCATTAAAATTGGTGCAAATATGATGATTCTATAACATTTTATATACTTATAATCCTACCTGCTTGTTCAGTCATAGGGGTGTGATCCTCATATTCAGTCAGGATTTGCGCCGCCCCCACACGTTTGAATTTTGCTCCCAGCGAGCGCTGATATTAGTGGGGCGCAGGCGCTGTGACACGGCCAGGCAGTAATGCTTCCAGCGCTGGGAGCCGCGCATGCGCTGTGACACGGCCAGGCAGCAATGCTTCCAGCGCTGGGAGCCGCGCATGCGCTGTGACACGGCCAGGCAGCAATGCTTCCAGCGCTGGGAGCCGCGCATGCGCTGTGAGGCTGTGTACTTTCCAGCTTCACTGCCCATGCGCTGTGACGAGCGGGTCCGGCCGCACACAGTGAAGCTGGAAAGTACACAGCCTCACAGCGCAATGTTCGGCTCCCAGCGCTGGAAGCATTACTGCCTGGCCGTGTCACAGCGCCTGCGCCCCACTAATATCAGCGCTCGCTGGGAGCAAAATTCAAACGTGTGGGGGCGGCGCAAATCCTGACTGAATATGAGGATCACACCCCTATGACTGAACAAGCAGGTAGGATTATAAGTATATAAAATGTTATAGAATCATCATATTTGCACCAATTTTAATGAAAAAAGCCTGCTAGTGATACACATTGCATCCCTAACAACGCTATGGGGGCAGTGTAGAGGGCAGCTAGGACGCGACAGGTTCTCTTTAATGAAAACACAGCATTAGTAATGTAAAGTGACATCCACGTATATGAATGTAACTACTATAATACTACTCCTATGTACAAGAATATAACTACTATAATACTGCCCCTATGTACAAGAATATAACTACTATAATACTGCCCCCTATGTATAAGAATATAACTACTATAATACTGCTCCCTATGTACAAGAATATAACTATAATACTGTCCCTATGTACAAGAATATAACTACTATAATACTGCCCCCTATGTACAAGAATATAACTACTATAATACTGCCCCCTATGTACAAGAATATAACTACTATAATACTGCCCCTATATACAAGAATATAACTACTATAATACTGCCCCTATATACAAGAATATAACTACTATAATACTGCCCCCTATGTACAAGAATATAACTACTATAATACTGCCCCTATGTGCAAGAATATAACTACTATAATACTGCCCCTATGTGCAAGAATATAACTACTATAATACTGCCCCTATGTGCAAGAATATAACTACTATAATACTGCCCCTATGTACAAGAATATAACTATTATAATACTGCTCCTATGTACAAGAATATAACTACTATAATACTACTCCTATGTACAAGAATATAGCTACTATAATACTGCCCCTATTTACAAGAATATAACTACTATAATACTGATCCTATATACAAGAATATAACTACTATAATACTGCTCCTATGTACAAGAATATAACTACTATAATCCTGCCCCTTATGTACAAGAATATAACTACTATAATCCTGCCCCCTATGTACAAGAATATAACTACTATAATACTGCCCCTATGTACAAGAATATAACTACTATAATACTGCCCCTATGTACAAGAATATAACTACTATAATACTGCCTCTATGTACAAGAATATAACTACTATAATACTGCCCCTATGTACAAGAATATAACTACTATAATACTGCCTCTATGTACAAGAATATAACTACTATAATACTGCCCCTATGTACAAGAATATAACTACTATAATACTGCCCCTATGTACAAGAATATAACTACTATAATACTGCCTTTATGTACAAGAATATAACTACTATAATACTGTCCCCTATGTACAAGAATATAACTACTATAATACTGCTCCCTATGTACAAGAATATAACTACTATAATACTGCCCCTATGTACAAGAATATAATTACTATAATACTGCCCCCTATGTACAAGAATATAACTACTATAATACTGCTCCCTATGTACAAGAATATAACTACTATAATACTGCCCCTATGTACAAGAATATAACTACTATAATACTGCTCCTATGTACAAGAATATAACTACTATAATACTGCTCCTATGTACAAGAATATAACTACTATAATACTGCCCCTATGTACAAGAATATAACTATTATAATACTGCCACCTATGTTCAAGAATATAACTACTATAATACTGCCCCTATGTACAAGAATATAACTACTATAATACTGCTCCCTATGTACAAGAATATAACTACTATAATACTGCCACCTATGTTCAAGAATATAACTACTATAATACTGCTCCCTATGTACAAGAATATAACTACTATAATACTGCCCCTATGTACAAGAATATAACTACTATAATACTGCCCCCTATGTACAAGAATATAACTACTATAATACTGCTCCTATGTACAAGAATATAACTACTATAATACTGCCCCTATGTACAAGAATATAACTACTATAATACTGCCCCCTATGTACAAGAATATAACTACTATAATACTGCTCCTATGTACAAGAATATAACTACTATAATACTGGCCCCTATGTACAAGAATATAACTACTATAAAGATCTTTTTATTTAAAAACTGACAACCAAATATTACAGAATAATTACATTAAAATCACAAAATAATAAATATTAAAGAAAATAAATACTGTGTTGTTACATCACTTACACAATAATATTAGATAACATTGATAAATCCCGCCACATGAATGTTCCTCCAGTTCACATTACCTGAGTTAATCTTTATGTCCTTCTTATACACTCTTATGTCCCTCCCATTCAGTCACAGGTGGTTTTAACTAGCTCTACCAGCCCATACATTGTAGGTTAAAAGCCCAAGCAGAGACATATTGTCCATACAGGCTTACAGCCCAAGAGTGGCATATCCAGTGGTAGCGTAGCGTAGTTTCCCATCATACGAAGGTGACCTTGTCGTGGTTGATGGGCACACATAAATTGGCCAAATTATGCGCAAAAAACCTTCATTTTTCAAAGTGACATTAGTCTAGATACAATATTTCTTATATATTCATGTATGGAGTGCCGAAGTTCTTTTTGCTACTTCTTATACACTGACTTGAGACTTTCCAGGATCTTATACCTGACACTATCACAGGACAGGACCTCCTTATTGATGAGCAGGCAGCACCGTGCACACCACAGATGATAGATGGTCACCACATTTATTACATATTGTGAGCTTCGGTTATACTCCCTGAGCTCAGGCTGGAAGTCTCCGTACAGCAGCTGACCATACAACTGTCCCACCAGGTGCGGTAACTTTAGGGACAAGGACACACACTCCTATACCTGCATACTGAAAGGACACTCTAGAAGCAGATGCTCCATAGTCTCCTGTATATGGGGGCACTCTTCTCTAGGACAGGATCTGTCTGATACATTCCTGCACTTTAGGTTATCTCTGACGTAGATCTTACCATGGAGCCCCAGCCAAGCCACGTCTCTCATATGAGTGGGAATTCTGGGATCTAGTACGTTTTTTGCAGCCTGTTTTACATCTAGACTTGGGGCGCCCCTCAATTGAACATGGACACTAAAGTGAGATGACAGCACGTTCTTATACAACTCCTTCCTACTGAGCTGCCTGACGTCCTCATACAGGATCCTCCATCTAATAACCTTACTTATTACATGGACACCATACCAAGAAACATTATTCTTTAGTCGGCCTGAGATTCTCTTGATGGGGTCCCCTACCGACCACACGGACACAAGCTGCTGGATCTGGCTCTTAAACAAACAAGACCATGGCGTCTTCTCTGAATTCTTACAAAAAGAGAAATTCTTCATAAGAAACATGAGATTAAAGAAGAGCTCAGGACAGGGCATGGAGAGACCACCCTCCTTATGGGGGAGATAGACAATGTTTCTCCTGACCACATTCACTCTGTTACCCCACAAGAAGTGAAAGAAGACATTGGTAAGTCTGGGGAGTAACGCATCGGGCACAGGGAACACCACACTGATATAGAGGAAGAGCGGGAGCAGGAAGGTCTTCAGCAGGCGGACCTTCTCCAGATACGTCAGCTTCCAGTGTCTCCAGCTCTGCACCTTCTGCTCACACACCACCAGCTTCTCCTCCCAGTTCACCTTCCCATCATCTACAGCTCCAAACACTACTCCCAAAATCTTTATCTGACCCTGAACTGTTCTGAAGGGCACAGAGAAGACATCACTGTCACCCCCCAACCACAACGCCTCGCTCTTCTCCATGTTCACAGAGGAGTTAGACACATTGGAGAAGGCTGTGATCTCCTGCTGTAGAGCCGTACAGTCTTCTCTAGAAGACACCACCACCGACACGTCATCCGCATAGGCGCAGAACTTTACATCCTCCACTGTACTCTGCAGGCAACACCTCAGCCCTGTGAAACCTCTATGATCCTGCACTTTTCTGAGGAAAGGATCCAGACTAAAGACATACAACAATGGGCTGAGAGGACAGCCCTGCCTCACCCCTGACATGATCCTGAAGGGCTCAGCCAAGTGACCATTAATCAGCGGCAGGCTTACAGCCTCCTTATACACAACCTGCAGCCACTGCACAAACCGCACCGGGAGGCCATAGTGTAACAACACCTGGTACAGGTAGTCATGATGGACTCTATCAAAGGCTTTACTCTGGTCTAAGCCCACAATATACGCCCCCACATTGTGCTGCTTAATGTACGTCACAGCTTCTCTCACCAGCAGCAATGAGTCCTCTATCGTCCGACCCTTCACACCACACGTCTGGTTGGCGATGATCAGCTCACCCGCCACCTCACTCAGCCGATAATACAAGATCTTGGCCAGGATTTTATAGTCAGTGTTTAGCAAAGACAGTGGACGCCAGTTCTTTACATCTTTTAGATTTCCCTTCTTTGCTAAGAGAACCAGAACAGATCTATACTGGGACTGTAGGAGCTTCCCTGCAGAGAGGCAATCATTATAGACCTGCACCAGGTCCGGAGCCAACAAGTTCCTGAACTCTTTGTAAAACTCGCTGGTCAGGCCGTCCAGCCCTGGGCTCTTGTTGGCCTTTAAGGAGTCAATGCTCCTCTTCACCTCATCCTCAGTTATGGGATCGGCCATACTATCTGCCTGCACCAGGTCTAACGTTGGTAGGGACACCCCCTTCAGATAAGCTTTAATGTCATCCTTATTAATATGAGCCCCTTTATACAGATCTCTATAATAATCCCCAATGATCCTGTGGACTTTCTCCGGCTCTGACTGCTCCACCCCATTCTCATCTAACAAGCCAGTGATCAGCTTCTTACTAACCCTGTTCTTACAGGCAATAAAGGGATCTGGGTTATGGACGCCCCAACTATCAAACTGTCCCTCCGCCTTAAGAGACTTGAGGCGATCGTACTGCAGCTCCCTCATCCGCTGCTTTATATGGCTGACGCTCCGTCCGTCCACCTCCTCACCACCATTCATCCTGCTGTATAGCCGGCTGAGGTGCAGTCTCAGGGCTGTGTATCTCATTTAATCCATATTACTACGTCTCCTGGCTGCTCGTATAATAAACTGCTTGATGTCACTCTTCATGATCTCCCACCACTCAGCTGTGTCATCACACATACACTGGGTGGTCCTACGTTCATTATAGAATGTGGTGAAGGCCTCTCTGAACCGAGGATCTTGGACCACAGAGCTGTTCACCTTCCAGTACCCCTTTCCACAGACCACAGCTTGGGCCAAATCCAGCGTCACACTCAGCATACAATGGTCCGAATACTCCAGGGGGCTGATCCTGTACTGAGAGCATCTCACCTCCCTCTTTATATACACCCGGTCTATCCTACTGGCATTACCACCCTTATGGTAAGTGTACGTCTTACTGGTATGATGAGACCCATAGGGGTCTACTAGGTGGGCCTGCTGGACTATATTATTAAGGAACGTCTCATCATATCTTAGTTGCTTATGACTGCTGGATCTGTCCACATTACAGGACACATTATTAAAGTCCCCACACAATATAAATACTTTAGATGTAAAGCAATATGGTTTCATGTGGTCAAATAGTTCCCTCCGCTCTTTCCTGGTCTGCGGAGCATAAATGTTTATCGCTCTATAATGGATGGAGTCCAATGTAAAGTCCAGCATCAGACAGCGACCCGGACAGATCTCCAGGACGCTGTCCACCTGGACATTCATGGTATTAAAGAGGACCCCCACACCGTCATTTCTCTCCAGACCGAAGGACCAGTATGACGGCCCAAGTCTCCATCTCTCTTGGCTGCATACACATGAGCATTGCTCTTCAAATACGTCTCCTGCAAGAAGAAGACGTCAGATCTCTCGTCAGACAAACGCTGGTAAATCGCCTGCCGCCGGCTCACAGTCCTCACACTGTTCACATTAATGGAGTTTATTCTCAGCCGCATCCTGATCACTTAGACTTTTTGGTCTTCTTCCTCCTTCCACTGCTGTCACCTGTAGTGCCCCATCTCTTTGTGGTCACGGGAGGGTCAGGATCCCCCTCATCAGAGACGTTTTCGAGGACGCATGAAGGACTTTGCTCCATTTGTGACTCTTCATCTTGGTCTTCTCCCAGCACATTGTAACGTCCAGGACTTATCGCCAGCACTGGAGGCTCAGAGGTTTTCTGTACTGTTGTGACTTTTCTGGTGGGATCCACAGATGCATTTTTTCTTTTTACGGTCACAAAGCCTTCCTCATCCACACTGGACAGTGCAGGAGGACTAACTGCTTCCACAGATGTACTGGGCTGATGTTTGGATGGTTTGGTGACAGGCTTTCTGGACACCTTAGGCCTCTCTTTAACAACTGGCATTTTAGGCCCTACTTTAGTGGCTGATCGAAGCTTAGGTCTTATTATATTGGCTGATGGCGGTTTAGGTCTTTCTTCAGTGGCTGGTGGTCCTAGTAGTGCAGCATCCGTTAGTACCTCAGACTCTGGAGCAGGTTCACTGATACTGTGACTTCTGTCCTCATCCATACCAGCTTCTGGGACATCAGAACCTCTGGTGACATCTTCCTGAATAACTTCTGAGGAGGTCTGGCCATTATATTTATTGTGTTCTGCATGCCGGCAATCCCGGAACGTATGCCCTGGTTCTGAGCACAGATTACAGATGACGGGTCCTGTGCATTTGTCCTTTGTATGACCTGACTGTCCACATAATGAGCACGTGATACGAGAGCAGTTTATGGCGAGATGCCGTCCCCCACATCTATGGCACAGACGTGGCTGACCAGGGTAGTAGCAGATCCCCCTCTCTGAGCCCAGGTAGAAGGAGTGCGGCAGATGTCTGGTTACACCGCTCTCTTGTATCAGCTGGATTTTCAGTGTATATCCTCCATTCCATATCTGCTCCTCATCATAGATCTTGTCAGGATGACTTCTCACTATGCAATGCCGGTTCAGCCAGTGCTGCAGATCCGCCAGCGCCACCACCTCAGACTGGAACAGGACAGTGGCCGTTATCTCCTGCGGCTTAGACAGCTGGATACAATGGAGGTGATCCCAGATCTTATCTTCTCTGGTGTCATTATAGATGTTCCAGAACAAATCCAGATCACACTGGAGCTTAAAGCTGATGTCATAGATCCTGCTGGATGGGATATGGATCAGAGCGTAGACCTCAGACGCACTGAACTTCATGAAGTCTTTTAGGAGAACTTTCCCAATGTAAATTCTGGATGGGATGTTCTCCTCTGGTCCTGTGTATTTTATCCTGACTGCGTTTCTCCTCTGAGGCGGGGGGTTCACTGGTCTGGTGACATTAGAGAACAGTCTCCTGAACTGATGGTCAGCAGATGGGTCAGTGCCGGAGCTTTCACCAGTCGCAGATGGGTCAGTGCCGGAGCTTTCACCAGCCGCAGATGGGTCAGTGCCGGAGCTTTCACCAGCCGCAGGTGGATCAGTGCTGGAGATCTCCACCGCTGCTGGAGGATTAGTGCTGGAGCTCTCCCTAGCTCCATGATTACTGACACCTGACTGTGCTGCAACAACACCCAGATCTACTACTGATGGTTGCACAGTATTGTCTCTATTCACTGACATGGATGGTTCAGAGTCCATTACCACTGCAGTGTGGTCTCCATCCGCTGACATACATGACATAGAGTCCATCACCATTCACTGACATGGAGGGTTCAGAGTCCATTATAATATTTGTATTATCTGTTGCGGACAGACATTCACTAGCACCAGTGAGCGGGGTCTCACTCACAGCGCTGAGGGGGGTCTCACTCACAGTATCAGTACAGGGTGCACTTTCTTTCTCACTCTCAGCAGCTGAGCTCACTTCATTGCTGCATACAGAGGTCACTGCAGTTAACCCCTCATTTGCTGGCACACTTTCCTCTGCAGCACTTTCTGGTGTCTCGGACCCCTCACATTGTGCCCCTGATATCAGCGCTGCACTTCTCACTGGGCTTCCTTGCTCCACAATGCTGTACACAGTTTTATATTTAATGTCCTTATTCCCTATGAAGCGTTTTCTGCTCACAGTCTGGGCTCTGGATTCTTTTTTTTTCTCTTTAGCCCAAGTCTCCTTTCTGGGCGCAGAGTTTAAACCTTTCTCCAGTTTTTCTTTCCTGATCAGCAGCTCTCGGCTGCAATCATCCAGACACTCGCACTTCATCAGTTTTACCTTAGGATCAGTCTCTTTCTTAATTTCTTCTTTTAGTTTGTTGATTTGCAATTCCAGCTTAAATATACTTTGCCTTGTAACTTTAGCATTTAATCCTCCAACATAACAAGCAGGTTTAGAAGACTCACCAGCCACCATCTCCAGCTTTCCATTACCATCAGGTGCAGGCTGCAGGCCAGACTCCAGACCAGGGGCTTTCCCTGGATCATCAGCCCAGCTCCCCTCCCCTCCACCTGGGTCAGAAGCTTCCGCCCTACTGAGAGCTCACAAGCACACGTCTATCCTCTCCTATGTACAAGAATATAACTACTCTAATACTGCCCCCTATGTACAACAATATAACTACTATAATACTGCTCCCTATATACAACAATATAACTACTATAATAGTGCTCCTATGTACAAGAATATAACTAATATAATACTGCTCCTATGTACAAGAATATAACTACTATAATACTGCCCCTATGTACAAGAATATAACTACTATAATACTGCCCCTATGTACAAGAATATAACTACTATAATACTGCCCCTATGTACAAGAATATAACTACTATAATACTGCCCCTATGTACAAGAATATAACTACTATAATACTGACCCCTATGTACAAGAATATAACTACTATAATACTGCCCCTATGTACAATAATGTAGTTCCTATATTATGATCGGTTTGGCTGTAACCTTTGATCCCCACTGCACTTGCGATTCTCCATTACAGCTCGATGTTTGGATATGACTTTGCAGAGAGACTGTGATGGAGTAACTTCAGCTGTATTGTGTCCTCACTCTCAGGATTGGGGTGGTTCTCGGCGGTCGGACCCCCAGTTATCACTCATACTGTGATTGCATACGCCATCTATATTTTATAACATGGAGATTCCCCTTTAATTCCCCTGTATGACTTCTGGTGCTCGGTGCAGTCATTCTTTTTCCTTCTGGACATTATTGCCCGTTCATTGACCGCTGAGATTTGTGTCAATATTTTTATTCCGTTACAGTCAAGATAAATCGATTGCAGATTTACAGCTTTTGCCCTTAGCTGGTTGTCGCCCCCCCCGCCCCCGCCCCCATTCAGGTGCGTTTCTCCTCCAGTATGGCCGCCATGTATCACTGCGGGCTCCGGCGCGCCACTGATGTGTTAGTCCGCTTCGCAGTCACAATCTCGTGGCCATTCTGTAACGACTCGCTGGGTCGGATCTTATCATCATTTCTCATCTGACAACGATTTTCCCGCATTCCAAACTGTAAATTTCCCAAGTAACATTCAATAACATAAAGATTTGCTGACTGGCGGGAAAGATGCTGAATAATTACTTCTGCCGGCAGATTCACTAAATTGCAGCACACGACTGCTAGTTATTGCATGTTAAACGGATATTAAACCCATGTAGGAGCCCGGGGCGGTGAGAATCCGCTGAGACGCTGCTATCAAGGTAGCAGTAATGCGCCAGAAAGGGGAAGACGAGGCCAAGGTTGAATCAGAGCTCTCCTGAGCATCTCCAAATGAAGCGGAGTCATTCTGCGGCCCCGTGGGCCCCCGGGCTTCCTGGAAACCAATTCTGGGTTAAAGAAAAATTTTAAAAAAAACCCTCCAATCTTTATGCCGAGGGCGGTAATCAGCATCCGAGGTCCTGGGAGATGTCAGCGTCTTTATGGCCTTTGCTCTGTTGCTGTTTTGCTGCGATCAATCTGCTGTAATATTCTCTTCTGCTCCAGTCACATCCAAATCTGCTTCAAAAATCAGCCAGTTTTATTTCACGGCTATTTTTTTTTTTTTTTCTTTTTATTATTGCTCCAGTGGATCTAAAGTTCAACGTGAAGCGACGCTGCCAAAAGACTCGAAATGAAAATCAACTATCTTTTTGGGCCTACAGCTGCTTTGCAGAGCTATATGTCTCCGTGGTAACAGACTACAAACAAATTCTGTGTAGTCTGGTCTCGTAGTTACACTCCCTACTTTTTCAGTCCCTATGTCTTGCTATCCTACTGAATGTTTGTAGACAATAAGTGGGGGGGATAGATGGAGTGAGGTGAACGTGTCTGCAGGGTCAGACTACACATGGTTTGTTTGTAGTCTGTTACCATGGCCGACTTTAGCTATGTGTGACTGGTGTGGTCGCACAGGGTGACACAGACCATGCTTCAGTGGGGGCGCCGCACGGAGTCACAAAGTCAGAAACTTGCTGTCTGCCGCCACCGCCTCTCTTTGCTTCTGCTCACTGGGCCTCAGGGGCAACAGTTCAGCAGTGCATGATGCACAAGGCGGAGGAAATGGCTGGTGCTGATGGGGGGAGGCTGGTGCTGAGGGGGGGCCTGGTGCTGGGGGGAGGCTGGTGCTGAGGGGAGGCTGCGTCCGGCAGGGTGAGGCTGAGGAGGCAGAGAGGATGACCAGGGCTAGTCGAAGTGAAGCAGGGGCACAAATTGCTTTTCAAGAGGGTCCCAACCTTCACGGATAGGTTGGAGGAACAAGAGTAGTTGACAAATAGGGTAAACCCCCCCCCCCCCCCCTTTACTCTTCACTACTTGATTTTTTTTTATATATTTTTTTCTACATTTTTTTTATACATTATCACTTTTTGATTTATGTTTTGAGGTGTATTTATATTCTACAATTTATAGGTTTTTAATGAATATCAATAAAGATATTTTTAGTAGTGTATAATCGGTGAATATATATGAATATGCACTGTTTACATTTATTAATTCGATGATTGCAGGCCTAGGCGGTGGGCAGGCCGAGGCGGCGGTGGTCAGGCTGAGGCGGCAGCGGTGGGCAGGCTGAGGAGGCAGTGGGCAGGCTGAGGAGGCAGTGGGCAGGCTGAGGAGGCAGTGGGCAGGCTGAGGCGGCAGTGGGCCGGCGGTGGCGGTGGGCAGGCCGAGGCGG
The DNA here is from genome assembly GCF_046119375.1 of Phyllobates terribilis. Lineage (NCBI taxonomy): Eukaryota > Metazoa > Chordata > Amphibia > Anura > Dendrobatidae > Phyllobates > Phyllobates terribilis. The sequence continues at coordinate 171,666,216 of NW_027362769.1, forward strand.
CGGTGTTCAGGCTGAGGCGGCAGCGGTGGTCAGGCTGAGGAGGCAGTGGGCAGGCTGAGGCGGCAGTGGGCCGGCGGTGGGCAGGCTGAGGCAGCGGTGGGCAGGCGGCGGTGTGCAGGCTGAGATGGCGGTGGGCTGGCTGAGATGGCGGTGGGCAGGCTGAGGCGGCCATTAGATTCTTCTTGACTGGGTGGCTGTCGCGGCGGCGGCGGTGCCGCTGGCTGTGTGAGTGGCTAACTTAAGTCCATGAATTAATTTGCCCACCATCTTAGTACGTGATTGTGAGATACAATCATTCCCTCCGCTCCTGAAATGGGGGAGAGAATGATTGATGCAGGAGGGTATATATGATTGGGAAACATCTTTATTATTATGGCAGTGTAATTATTGGGGGGGACATCAGTCTGCGCTCGGCCTGCAGTGCATGGACTGGGCGCCGATCTCCTGACCCCCATGCTCATACATACTGTGAGGCTGCCGAGTTCAGGTCAGGAGACAGCGGCCGGTCCATGTACTACGGTCCGAGCACAGACCTATATTCACCGATGGCTGAAGGAGCCTTAAAGGGGTTGTCCAGTCTAAATCCACAAGCCTGCAGTCCCTTTGCGCCACTGACTGCAGACTTGTGAATCCTCACATCGTACGCATTGTGTGCTGTGAGGATTCGCCAGTATCAGAGACGGAAACGGCGGTCACATGGCTGCAGACTCCCGGCCAAGATCCGACTATATGGGCGCAGATTCACTCAATATACTTCCATTGAGCGAGGCCATGCTCCTCTAGTCGGATTCTGGCCAGGAGTCTGCATTTCGCATCCTTGCCGCCATGTTCCCGGCTCTGATACTGGCGAATCCTCACAGCGCACAGTGTCTACAATATGAGGATTCTAAAGTCTGCAGTCAGTGACACAGAGGGACCGCAGGCTTGTGGATTTAGACTGGACAACCCCTTTAAGGCTCATTCAGCAGTGATTTACTACCTGTGATCCCGGAGCTCCGTGCTGGTCATTGCAGGATCTCGATTCTCAGCCTCACTCAGCAGTGACCATCCCCTGAGCACAGTCACTTTTTACCACTGTTGGTGGCCCTGGAGGACTGGAGTTGCCTTCCCTGGCTTAGAGGGAACTTTTTGCCATCTAACTACACTCCCATAAATGGTCACCAGCCTCAAATCTTATTTTTCAACTTTTATCAAACTTATACTTCCCAGTGCACTCAATAGATTATCTTCCTATCCTTCCTCTTTATGTTTGTTGAGATTGACGCGCCCCCTGGGCCGTATGTGTAGGGGAATACCCGGAGCCGGGTCTCTGTGTAATGCTGGGGGTTGTAGTCTCCGTGGCGGCGACCCGGTCTCGTGGCTCAGGGTGGTCAAACCAGTGGCGGATCTGTTTACTTGATTTTGTAATGTTTAAATGTCTGACTACGCCACCCGTGGATTGCGGTCACTGAGAACCGCCGCTGCAGGGCAGACCGCTGAGGCTGATGTGTGCGCAGCAGAGGGTAGTATAACTCCCCACGGGAGGAGTATAGCCTCAGGGCAGTGAGTGCAGATGGTGGGGGTGATGGTGCGCGGGAGCAACAGTAATGACTCAGAGTCCAGTGATGCAGTCCAGGGCCTTTACTCACAGTTTTACACTCCAAGCCACTTCTGCAGGTAATGGCTGCCTACGTCGTACTGTGCTCACCAAGTGAGGGGCTGGGCCAGCTCCCAAGTACCTTTGGAATGCTTTTCAGGACCCCCTTCGTGTGTCCTTTCTCTGGCCTGTCGTACCCCACAATTGACCACGTTTCTGTCCAGCTGCCTCGGGCCTTGGCGGGCAAACGTATGTTCCGTTTCCCTGGGTCCTATATGGTGCCTTCCTAACGGGTGTAGTGAGGGGCCGTGCACATACAATGCCACGGCCTCCGGTTACTAGCTGTGGGTAGTTGCTCTCCTCCACTAGATGAGGGATCCGGTTCCCTTTCTTGGCCTGACCCCCCTACTCTGGTAGCAGCAGGCGTGCGGTGGCGGCTGGCCGGTCCGCACCCCTGGGGTCCCTTCACTCCACTCCTGGAGCCTCCTCCGTTCCTCTCCCTTCCTTTCTTCTTCTACTCTGACTCTAAGATGGTGCCCACCATATATACTCCTCTATACAGTGCACCCGGGATCTACTCTCCCCACCCACACACTACTGGGTTCCCCCTTTCTAGGTGTTCTCTCCCCCCACTCCAGCCAGGGACAGGGGCAGTTGTGCTCACACCCGGGAGCATTGTCGCCCTGTCCCCCGGAAATGTGGTGTAGTGCATGTGGGTATTAGGGTCCTGAGCCACACTCCATCCTTACCTGGAAGTGAGATATCACACCTCTGGGTGAGACGCAATACCTCTGTAGCGACCGAACCCTCGGGGCGCTACATTCCCCCCTGGTAAATCACAGCACGTCCGCGGGCTGGAACAGAGCAAAAGACAATTGATTTCAAGACATGCAGAATTAAAGTTTTTTTTGTTTTTTTTTTAAACGTTACTTGTCATAAAACTTTTCTCTTTTCAAAAATATTATAATACTTTCTTCATATACATAAGACATTATAAAACTCTTTTCACTTGCATAAACACATCTGTCACATATAAAACATTTTCCTTCCTAAACATTCTTTTTAGTAGAAAAATATGAAACATTATCGGCAACAGTTCAACGACGAAGTCTCTTTAATAGGCCACAGTCCTTGCCGCGACCAGGTGTCCATGTCACCCAGCAAGGTGCAATTCTACTAAGTGCAAACTTTCAAACACCTTCAGGTATCTTTTGAGGTGGGGGTGTATAAAACCAATAGGGGGCACTTTAAGAAGTGCAACTATTTACAAAATTTGGCTGCTCCCAGTCCTCAGCCGGATAGAAAAGGGTTGGCTGCTCCCAGTCCTCAGCCGGATAGAGTTACCCGAAAAGGGTCTGTGAACTAACAAACTTTTTATAATCCGTAAACAGGTGTGACTTGAAACTCTTTCACCCTGACGGGTAACTATGTACAGTTCTTGCTGTTGTTCTTCAGTAGCGGTCTCCCTCTAGTGGCGGTGTCCCCCTCGTGGACGTTCCTGCTCCTCGTACTCTTCAGACCCGTCCGGGTCCTCTGTGTAGCAGGGTTCAGGGTAGTGCTGTCCCTCTACCCGCTGAACGTTGAGGGCGTACCACCCTCGCAGGCCCCGGTGTCGGGTGTATGACACCTGATCCCCTGCGAACAGATCCCGTTTCGGGTGACCCTCGGGCAGGCGACTCTCCACATCCCTCCGATTGACAAAGACGTCTGTGTCGGTTGTCGGGTCCCGAATGAACCCCCACCCCTTCTCTTGGTGGAACCTGACCACGATCCCGGTGACCTTGGGACCGCGTGCAGCCTAGGGGTCTCGGCGGGTCCGGGTCTTTTCCTCCGCGCTCCGGGCCTGTAGCTGTTCTTGTCTCTGGCGCCGCGCCTGCCTCTCCTTCTCCAACTGTGCAATCTCCCGGCGGCAGAATTCCCGCCTGCGAGCTGCATCCGGTCGCGTCTCTTGCGAGAACCCCATCAAGTCCTCCCCGGTCTGGCCCCACTCTATTTGGACCTCTTCATCCGGGAGCTGGGGGATGGTGACTGGCTGCGGAGCGGGCAGGAGCGGAAGAAGTGGGGCTTTGGCCCCTGCGGACAGGTCCCTTCGATGGCAAGGGTGAACCCATCCGAGTAGCAGGGGGACCGGCTCTCCCTCAGGACCGACAAGTTGACTGTATAAGTCGGTCCCCAGGGGTGGTAGTGTTGGGACCGGGGGCGCTCGTTGTTGGAAGGCGCCTGGGGGCATCAGGCCTTGCGACCGGGCCTGGAGCGGGCTGCTTCCGGCCGCACCCGGGATCAAGGGGCACGGCGTGGGACGTGGTCCGGCGGCTGCGCTTGGGGCTTTGGGCCTAGGTGCAGGCGGCGGAAGCAGAGGAGGTGCAGCGACATTCGGGGCGATCAGCTCCGCGACGGGGTCCAGGGGCAGGTTAGTGGCGTCCGGGCTGGTATCAGGGGCGTCCCCCTTACCTGCTCCCTTTGCAGCGCTGTTCTCAGCCTCCGGTTGTCCTCCTCTGTCCTCAGGGGCAGGCACGCTGTCGGGTGCTTGCAGCGCCACTTGCTGCCGGGCCGCGACCCGCCGGCCCATCTCTTCTTTCCACCCCGCGATGGCCTCCCGCTGCGCCTGGACCATCCTCCGGTCCAGATCCTCCAGTCCAGCCCGGAGGAATTCAGGGTCTTCTCCGGGGAGCTGGGCGATCAGCTCCGTGAGGCTGCATGGAGCCGCTTCGGCCTGCAGTAGGCCACTGGTCAGGGTACTGGGTACTGGGACTGCCGTTCCCCGCCATCTCCGGGTGTGGTCTGCCAAGATTGATCCAAACCACACCCTGCCCCTCGGTTTTCTTTCCCTTCCGCCCCTGTTGGGGGTGGTCTCGGGGCAATCTGCTGACAATCACTCTCAGGGGCAGCCCCCCCACGTGATGGACATCTCTACAGCCGCACTCATGGCTGTTGGGGGTGGGCTCCGTCTTTGGCGCCATTCTGGGACCTGGCCCACGATGGGAGGTGGCTTCTTGTTGTCTTTGGCGCGCACATAATGGCGTCCGTTCTTCTGGGGCGGGCGCCACATTCAATACAGTGAAACAGTCTCTAGACGCACAATACCCGATGATAACGGGTTGGTTTCTATCCTGCCAACTACGCCGACTATTATTTTTCAAATAATTTAATTGCAGTATGGTTGGGTGAGGCTTTTTTATTGGCCATTTTACACTATATGGAAAAAAACACACACCAGAAAAGCATAAAAGCCGGGCATCGTTCTAACAATGTGCACCCCTGGTCCCCAGGGTCTCACAGGACGTTATATCACATGAGACCTGCAGCCAATCAGCGGTGCTTACTATGCCCTCTTTCAAAACCCAAGACTTCCATGCTGTTTTTAACCTTTTTAGTGCTAAATTGTTGCAAAATTTGCACAACAATTTCAGACCTATAATTACTCTAGGGTGGACATTTGCGAAAAAAAATATGCAACTTTGTAAAAAATTGAAATTGATGAATCAGCCTAAAACTTCTTGAAACCCCAAACCCTCTCCACAATGATGGATATAAAAAAATACAAACACATATCAAAGAGACTTTAAAAAATGGAACAAATTATTTGTCAGAAATAAAAAAAACAAGTGAAAAACTGCAAAACAAATGCAACAATGTGTCGGTCCAAAGTAAGACTTTAAGGCCTCGCTTTCTGCGTAAAAAAAAATCGCTTCGATGTTGATCCAGAAAAGTGTCGGGGAGTGTTTTTTTTCAAATAAAGTCTTTTTTTGTGTTTTTATTTTTTATTGCTGAGTTAGTAATGGGGGTGTCTGATAGACACCTCTCCATTGCTAACCTATTATGGGCTTGATGACAGTACAAAGTTGACAGCATAAACTATTACCCCGACTGGCAAAGCACCAAGACAATCTGGAAGAGCCGGCAAAGCACCAGAATTGGCGCATCAAATATGATGCGCCAATTCTAGGGCGGCTGCGGGCTGGTATTTTTAGGCTGGGAAGGGTCCAATAACCAGGGACCTTCCCAGCCTGATAATATCAGCCCACAGCTGTCTGCTTTACCTTTGCTGATTATCAAAAATAGGCGGGACCCCACTTCATTTTTTTTATTATTTATTAGGTTAAACAAAGATAAACACCCTTTAGTGCCACATGAAAGGCATTAAAGGGTGCAAGTATATTATATGTAGGGGGCTTGTGAAATTATATATCTACAGGACATCTATATATCTATCTTGACAGTTCTCGCTGAGAATTTACTGTACTCGGCTGATGAAATGTTGAGATTTGTGCATAAAAATCGGACGGCACACACATGGTCCGTGTGCAGTCCGTTTTTTTTTCTCGCACCCATTGACTTGCATTGGCGAGTCTCGTCAGATATACCACCTGCAGCATGCTGTGATTTTTTTTCTCAGCCTGATTACAGCTGAGGAAAATCTTGCAAATGAGCACAGCCTCACTGAGTAACATTGGTGCGAGTGCAACGCGATTTTTTTTCTCGTACTGCACATGCCGTATTTATACGCAAGTGGGAGCGAGGCCTAAAGGGAATCTGTCACCAGGCTTTTGCCATCTAATCTGAGAGCAGCATAATGTAGGAAAGACCCTGATTCCAGCGATGAGTCACTTACTGGGCTGCAATGTTGTTCTGGATGTACATGAGCTCTATATAACCCTGCCCCCCACCACTGATTGGTCGCTCTCTGCCTGTGCACAATATACACAGAAAGCAGCCAATCAGCGGTGTGGGCGGGGTTATACAGAGCTCAGCATTCAGGGAACTGCTAGATCTGCAGCAAAGAAAACAGGGATTTTCTCAAAACTGCAGTAAGCAGCCCAGTAAGTGACACATCGCTGGAATCATGGTCTCTGCCCCTACATCAGGAAGAAAGGAGGAAAATCCTGCTGACTGTGCACATTTTGTATCAGGTCCTGCTAACTGGGGGCAACCGGCAGCTGAATGAATGCGAGCTTGTTTTTGCAGGTCCCCTATGTTATATGTGCGGGCAGTGATGCTGTGCTACATTGCTATTTTATCTACCTTTATATACAGGTGATCGCTTTTATGCCGCCGGTAATGTTTTTTTTTTTGTGCATCTGCACTGGTCGTCCTCCATGAAGCACCTGATACAGCAGAGAGTATATATAGCCGGAATATTCTGTGTCCTGCAGTATTCACAAACAGCTGCAAGTTATTTATATAAGCCGCACCTGGATCGTAATATCCTGCAACCTATATTGCCCATAGTAGGGCTCATTTTTAAGGGTATGAATAATATTGCAACCATTTGCATTACTCCAAATCATCACATTCATGGTTAAATATTTCCTACTGTTATATATGCAGCTCCTATGCAGAGCTATGTGTCTCCATGGTGACAGACTACAAATGAACTCAGCGTAGTCTGATCCTGCGGTTGTTTTGCTACTCCTCTATTTAGCTACAGACAGGGCCGACATCAGGGCATTACTGCCCTTACTGCTGTATGGGGACGGGCCCCCTGCTCTAGTGCTTCTACCCCCCGGGCCCCAGGGTGTAACAGAGTGCTGGTGCCACCTCGGTGCAGGGAGCATTCCCGGAGCTCCACGGCCGTCAAACCTGAACGGCTGGGAGCTCCAGCTCCCTCCATCTTTTCTGGACTTCTGGTCAGGTAACGGCGCTTACGCGTTAACGTCATCGTTTACGTGCCTTCATGTACACTCTCCACTGGCCGTTGCCAGAGCACAAGAAGCTGAGCTGTGCCTGCAGGGGATCGTAAGTAAGGTAAGTATCATAAAACTTTTTTTTTCCTTTGTGAAATGAATTAAATGGGTGAGGGGAGGGGGTGGAGGACTGCAAATGATGGAGTGAGGGGGGACTGCAAATGATGGAGTGAGGGGGGACTGCAAATGATGGAGTGAGGGGGGACTGCAAATGACGGAGTGAGGGGGGACTGCAAATGACGGAGTGAGGGGGGACTGCAAATGACGGAGTGAGGGGGGACTGCAAATGATGGAGTGAGGGGGGACTGCAAATGATGGAGTGAGGGGGGACTGCAAATGATGGAGTGAGGGGGGACTGCAAATGATGGAGTGAGGGGGGACTGCAAATGACGGAGTGAGGGGGGACGGCAAATGACGGAGTGAGGGGGGACTGCAAATGACGGAGTGAGGGGGGACTGCAAATGACGGAGTGAGGGGGGACTGCAAATGACGGAGTGAAGGGGGACTGCAAATGATGGAGTGAGGGGAGACTGCAAATGATGGAGTGAGGGGAGACTGCAAATGATGGAGTGAGGGGGACTGCAAATGATGGAGTGAGGGGGACTGCAAATGATGGAGTGAGGGGGGACTGCAAATGACGGAGTGAGGGGGGACTGCAAATGACGGAGTGAGGGGGGACTGCAAATGACGGAGTGAGGGGGGACGGCAAATGACGGAGTGAGGGGGGGCGGCAAATGACGGAGTGAGGGGGGACTGCAAATGACGGAGTGAGGGGGGACTGCAAATGACGGAGTGAGGGGGGACTGCAAATGATGGAGTGAGGGGGGACTGCAAATGATGGAGTGAGGGGGGACTGCAAATGATGGAGTGAGGGGGGACTGCAAATGATGGAGTGAGGGGGGACTGCAAATGATGGAGTGAGAGGGGACGGCAAATGACGGAGTGAGGGGGGACTGCAAATGACGGAGTGAGGGGGGACTGCAAATGACGGAGTGAGGGGTGACTGCAAATGACGGAGTGAGGGGGGACTGCAAATGACGGAGTGAGGGGGGACTGCAAATGACGGAGTGAGGGGGGACTGCAAATGATGGAGAGAGGGGGGACTGCAAATGATGGAGTGAGGTGAGACTGCAAATGATGGAGTTAGGGAGGGATGGTAAATGATGGAGTGAGGGGGGACTGCAAATGACGGAGTGAGGGGGGACTGCAAATGACGGAGTGAGGGGGGACTGCAAATGACGGAGTGAGGGGGGACTGCAAATGATGGAGTGAGGGGGGACTGCAAATGATGGAGTGAGGGGGGACTGCAAATGATGGAGTGAGGTGAGACTGCAAATGATGGAGTTAGGGAGGGACGGTAAATGATGGAGTGAGGGGGACTGCAAATGATGGAGTGAGGGAGGGACGGCAAATGATGGAGTGAGGGGGGACTGCAAATGATGGAGTGAGGGGGGACTGCAAATGATGGAGCGAGGGGGGACTGCAAATGATGGAGCGAGGGGGGACTGCAAATGATGGAGTGAGGGGAGACTGCAAATGATGGAGTGAGGGAGGGACGGTAAATGATGGAGTGAGGGGGGACTGCAAATGATGGAGTGAGGGAGGGACGGTAAATGATGGAGTGAGGGGGACTGCAAATGATGGAGTGAGGGAGGGACGGCAAATGATGGAGTGAGGGGGGACTGCAAATGATGGAGTGAGGGGAGACTGCAAATGATGGAGTGAGGGGGGACTGCAAATGATGGAGTGAGGGGAGACTGCAAATGATGGAGTGAGGGGAGACTGCAAATGATGGAGTGAGGGAGGGACGGCAAATGATGGAGTGAGGTGAGACTGCAAATGATGGAGTTAGGGAGGGATGGTAAATGATGGAGTGAGGGGGGACTGCAAATGACGGAGTGAGGGGGGACTGCAAATGACGGAGTGAGGGGGGACTGCAAATGATGGAGTGAGGGGGGACTGCAAATGATGGAGTGAGGGGGGACTGCAAATGATGGAGTGAGGGAGGGACGGCAAATGATGGAGTGAGGGATGGTCGGCAAATGATGGAGTGAGGGGAGACTGCAAATGATGGAGTGAGGGGAGACTGCAAATGATGGAGTAAGGGAGGAATGGCAAATGATGGTGTGAGTGAGGGATGGCAAATGATGGAGTGAGTGAGGGATGGCAAATGATGGAGTGAGGGAGGGACGGCAAATGATGGAGTGAGGGAGGGATGGCAAATGATGGAGGGAGGGGGGACTGCAAATGATGGAATGAGGGAGGGACGGCAAATGATGGAGTGAGGGGAGACTGCAAATGATGGAGTGAGGGGAGACTGCAAATGATTGAGTAAGGGAGGAATGGCAAATGATGGTGTGAGTGAGGAATGGCAAATGATGGTGTGAGTGAGGGATGGCAAATGATGGAGTGAGGGAGGGACGGCAAATGATGGAGTGAGGGAGGGATGGCAAATGATGGAGGGAGGGGGGACTGCAAATGATGGAATGAGGGAGGGACGGCAAATGATGGAGTGAGTGGGGACTGCAAATGATGGAGTGAGGGAGGGACGGCAAATGATGGAGTGAGGGAGGGACGGCAAATGATGGAGTGAGGGAGGGACGGCAAATGATGGAGGGAGGGTGGACTGCAAATGATGGAGTGAGGGAGAGACGGCAAATGATGGAGTGAGGGGGGACGGCAAATGATGGAGTGAGGGAGGGACGGCAAATGATGGAGTGAGGGAGGGACGGCAAATGATGGAGTGAGGGAGGGACGGCAAATGATGGAGTGAGAGGGGACTGCAAATGATGGAGCGAGGGTGGGGGACAGAGAACAGCAATTGAAATGGGGAGAGCAAATGAATGGAAGGTGTGGGGTGGGGAGAGCAAATTAATACTTAGGGAGTCTGGGGGAGAGCAAATAATGATGAATTTTTTCAGGGTAGGGGGAGTAAATGATGTATTCAGACTTGGGGATGAGGAACAGTAAATGATGAATTGAGGGTGGGGGCAACAAATGATGATTTGGGTGTGGGGCAGCAAATAATGATGAATTGAGGGTGAGGGAGAGTAAATGATGTATTGAATATGGGGAAGAGCAGTTGATAATGAATAGAGGGTGGGGTGGGAGAGAGGACATAATGAATTGGGGTAGAGGGAGCATGTAAACATAATGAATCGGGGGAGCGGGAGGTACAGAGCGGGGGTTGTTGAGAATGCAGTGGCTTGTATTGAATTGGGGGAAAGACTACAGGTGCTAATTAATTTATATATTAGGTGAAGAAAGTGGCTATTTATAGTCCAGTGGGGCAGAGTGGTGGATTACAATTTATATTTGGAATGGTGGGTTGCATAAAAATTAATTATATATTAATGGTGGGTGCACATCTGTATTCAGCTGTGTATTGTATAAGAAGGGGAAAAAGTGGGGAATGTGCTCTGTAAGCTGCTCTAGATAACTGTTCTTTTCTGCAGAGATGAATCCTTCCTTGCTGGAAGAAGTGATGGCGGTCTGCACTAGATGAAGAGGAAAAGCGAAGATGAAGGACTTCAACTAGACACGTTACCAGTAAGTCAGTGTGTTACCTATACACTAACACTATATACTATGTACAGATCTCCTGCATATAATGTAACTGGTGATCCCTGTATTACCTGTACATTGACACTATATACAGAGCTCCTGTGTATAATGTCACTGGTGATCACTGTATTACCTGTACACTATACACTATATATAGAGCTCCTGTGTATAATTTCACTGGTGATCCCTGTATTACCTCTACACTGACACTATATACAGAGCTCCTGTGTATAATGTCACTGGTAATCCCTGTACTACCTGTACACTATATACAGAGCTCCTGTGTATAATGTCACTAGTGTTCCCTGTATTACCTGTACACTGACACTATACACTACATACTATGTACAGATCTCCTGTGTATAATGACATTGGTGATCACTATACTACCTGTACACTGACACTATATACAGAGCTACTGTGTATAATGTCACCAGTGATCCCTGTATTATCTGTACACTGGCACTATATACAGAACTCCTATGTACAATGTCACTGGAGATCCCTGTATTACCTGTACACTATATACAGAGCTCTTGTGCATACTGGCACTTAGTATTATGTTTTTTTTTATTAATGATCAGTATTGTAATATTCGGTCACTATGTGGTAGTAATATGTGGTCTGGTCATGGTATGATGGTATTTGTCCCTTGTATGTGATATTATTGGTCATTTAAAAAAAATGTATGTGACAAATTCCCTTAAAGAAAAATAAAATATACCTAAAAAGAGTATTGGGTATTTTAAGAAATGTTTAATAGGTTAGAGTAGAGTAAGGCCCGGCCAAAAGAGTCTAAATTGTCGTGGTGGCGGCTTAAAAAATCTTTTGGCCAAAACAAAAGCTGCTGGCTATGTATGTGATCTGGTGTTCGATGGGAAGTGGTAATGTGTTATTGGTGAGGACGGGGTGCAGAAGTGGAGTTTTTGCAAGAGTGGGTGGGGGACTGTGGAAAGTTTGAGGGGTGGAGGCGGAGCTGTGGTGGAGATGGAGTTTGGGTTGAGCCTGGGTGGACTCTGAATGGGGCCTGAAAATTTTGTTAGTATATGGCCCTGAAATTCCTGGTGGCAGCCCTGGATACAGATAGTAGATGATGAAAGGAGGAGAGAGACTAACACGTGACTGCCGGATAAGAATGCACTGAGGTTTGTGTGTGTATTCTGTAACCATGGAGATACATAGGTCTGCTTGGGAGCTGTGTACCCAAAATGGTAGAAGAGAATTGATTAAGACATTTTTACAATATAGCTCTTACACTCTTGTAAAATACCATATCAGCAGGTTCTGACCATTGGGAACTGCTGGCTATGGACTTCTGGCAATCGGTGGGAATCTTATCAGACCCCCAGAATTTTAGCATTTATGGCAAATCTGGATAATAGGTAATGGGTTGGGATACTCTTTTAATAGAAGATTAATAAGGGTAGAGTTCCTGTTCTTTTGTGTCCACATTATTTTTGGAGGGGGGGGGTGACTTTGTAGATTTCCAAAATGTAAAAAAAAAAAAATGGTTTGACCAGAGATCAACTTAATGGAACCAGAAAACCCATTGAGACGCGAGGTTCAGAGCGACCTCCTGTGCTGCAGGGCGCCGGCGCTCCGGATACTATGGCTGCGAGCTGTAAATTGGCGCCCTGAGACCCTGAGCTGCCCCCCGAGCTGCTGCCATCCCCGGCCTGCGAGATCCCAGATAAATTGATACAAGGAGCAAATTACCGCCCACTTGTTCTGTCTGACCGGGCCATAAAGTACAAGGCTCCCGGTGCAGACGGCGGCTGAGTTGTGGCTCGCTCACCTTCAGGGGACACGCTGATGTACGGGGTCTCGTGTGGACGCTCGCTACACATTATGACCCATCAACACTTTTCAATTTAGAGCCCTTGATCTGTAATGGCTGATAACATTAGGGTGAAGCCGGCACCGAGGTAATCGCGTATATAAATTCTGCGCGCCGGCGGCAGGTCATGAGGTCCGGATAAGTAACTGTGCCGGACAGGCTGGAGGCGGCAGCGGGTTTTGTCAGATCATCTATTCCTGGTGTTTCGGGTACCAGAACCAAAATGGGCCTCGGCTCAGAATCTTTCACAAAACCTACCGGGAATATTTGCATGAGGGTTTATACCTTTTGGGACAATTTTTTGCCTTACTTAAATGCATATGTTTGGAGCTAAAAATCATTTTTGCAATTGGGTTCCATTAAAAATATTGCACCTTTTGCCTTCTGCACTGCGCTGTCCATTGCTGGCTGAAGGATGAGTTAACTGAGAACCTGTCAGTGAGCTCATTCTAACACTATGATAGAGAGCTTTCTTCTCTTTTAGGTTATGTTCCCACGATGGCTGCGTATTTTTAAAAAAGGTGCAAGTGATCTGTTTAACTTAATGGGTGCAGAAAATCTGCACCATCAAAAAGTCACCAAAAGCTCATTGTGGAGACGAAGCCTAATTTGTCTTTTTCTGAGCTCCTCTCAGCTGATTTATGATCACAGACCACATCAAAGTGGAATGTGCCGGGAAACAAAGAGCCTGTAAATGGAAAAAAGTGCAACATTTTTAATGAAAAGTAATTACAAAAATAATTTTCAGCAACAAATACACACATTTAAGTAAAAATAAAAATTGTCTCCATGTCATGCAAGGTGAGGGAAAGACTAAGTTCAGCACAAAGGGTAGTGGGGAAGGAAGCCCAAACACTAGGGAAAGGGGGAGTGGAGACCCCTAGGCAGATCTAATATCACCCTGCCTACCCTACCATTCCTACATAGGTGTGGAAACTATCGCCGAGCAGGAACCTAATTCCTGAATGTCCCTAGACCTAGGCCCTAGATAGGGAGGGAACAGGGTGAGCACTAGTCAAGCCCCACTATAAACTAAAGACAATAAGGTAGACAAACAAAGGGGATACTAAGAGATAACGCCAACTGTCCTCCAAGGGTACCAGAGAAGAAACTAGCCAACGTCTAGTGCTCCAAGCCAACACAGACATACATAGAACTATCACCGGCGCCTCTCTGGAAAAACTGAGCGTTTGACACACCCTTGCTTGATAGTTAAAATCAGCAGCAGAAGGTGGAGGTAGCTGCTGGGTCCTAAAGGAAGAAGGCTATAACAACACTAAAGAGATGAGAGGATCAAGCAGGCATCTGCAATACCAAGCGCAGTGACCTTCTGCAGCCGGCTCCAGAGCGACTGTCTGTCACACCTGACAAACTCGTACCTTCTGCAGCCGGCTCCAGAGCGACTGTCTGTCACACCTGACAAACTCGTGACACTCCAGGATTCAACAATTCTGATCTTAGCCTTTTGCTATTAATAGTGGCATCTATGGGGTTAAACTGAATGTATACAAGTAAGAAGTAGAGGACAGTAAAGGGGAGCACTTGAACTGTGGGATCTGACTACAGAGTTTGTTTGTAGTCTGTTACCTTGGAGACACATATTTTTGCATAAACACATTAACCAGGAATCTATCGGGTTTAAAAGCTAAATTGGGAACACTTATCCCATTGCTTTCCTCATGGGTACCGATAAGTTCCTATGGCAGCTGTGGGTCTAATAAAGGGCCATATGTATGTGACAATAACTCTGACAACTGTATCTATGGCACCCCAGGGGTCCGGTTGCCACAGTGGCATTGCCTCCCTCACAAGAGGTGATGCCATGCCTGGAAGCAAGCAGGGGTCCCCTAGTCAGGTTTACCAGCATGCAACACTTTCCTGGCTCCAGACCAGCAAGGGGAGCTCCTCCCCTTAGCAACTGGGATCTGGAGGCGGGGTTAGTTAGAGTTAGGGAGAGGAGTTGAGTACAGGCCAGCGACGAGGAAAGACCTGGGGAGTGGAGCTGCACGGCAGCTCACCCCAGAGAGAAGCGTAGAAGAACCGGACACCGGAGTCCGAGGTTGTGGGGCACCGAAGGCCCAGCAGCAGAAACCGGAGGGCAGGAGACTGCAGGTCTCCTGGCCCCATCAGACGCCCAGAGGCTCAGCAGCACCGTAAGGCCCAGCACCGCCACGTGGGAGCGACACTCCAGGAAGGCCCGAGCTGCCTGCCATACGGGTGAGCACAAAGACGTTTTACTCAGGGACCAGGGCTGCAGCATAGCTGCAAGCAGCAGGGCCTAAGAGATTAGCGCAAAGGGAAGGCCTACAACTTCACCTGGCGAGGTGGATTCCCAACTTGCTTCCGGGCTGCCCGGACCTCTACTACCAGCTAGTACCCGTGCCTCGGTCTACCTAACCACCGCAAGTAAAGATAAGAGGAAACCGCCATTAAGTTGTGGACTGGTTATTATCTGCGCCATCCCCTGCACTACACTGCACAGCAACATCTATAACCTCACCATCTACACTGCCCTGGAGCTAAGCTCTGCCTGTGGAGAGCTGAACCAACTCTGCTGCGTCACCATCAGCTCCAGAGGATCTGCACCGCAGCGGCGGCTCCATATAGCCGCATACCACAGGTGGCGTCACGAATACTAAACTATAAAAACTATAATCCCCTTTTTTTTTGAGCGCCCTGGGTCTCAGACCGACGGGTCACTGCCACTGTGACATCCCCTACACCGACCGGCCCGGCACCGAGTATCCCACGGCCCAGGGGGCGCGTCAACTTGGCATCACAAACAGGATTGACGAAGCCCGGTATAACCGGGTCCTGTGTGCCATAGACTTTATTGAACGGTGTGATCACGTCATTTGCAGTCCGCCAAGGGGAAGCAAGAGGCCCCGATCCGGAACCGCCGGGTAAGAGATCCTTCCGCCTGCAGAGCAGCATACTGGTACGTCAGCAGACGCCCAGGCCCTGGCTGAGGTTCACTAGGGGGGAGGAAGATGCCCAACATGGAGGAGGGTTCAGCCGCAGGCACGTCCGCTGCCACTGTAATGCCGTTATCAATGCCGTATATACCAGGGGTGGCGTGGTTGCCCCAGTACTCAGGGGAGTCGCACACCCTGAGCGACTTTGAGGAAAGACTGCGCAGTTTGTTTAAAGTGTACCCCCTGTCTGAGGAGCAAAAAGTCAGCATCCTCATAGGCCAGCTAATCGGTGCAGCCTAGAGAGAGGTGAAGGGACAAAGGCACTGTAAAAGAAATACTGGCCCGGCTGAAGGATACCTTCGACACCCGCACAGCAGCAGAAATTAAAATGAAGTTCTATGGGTGCAAATAAAGGGTGCAGGACAGTGTGCGGGACTATGCTCTAAACCTGCAGGAGGCGCTGTGGGCCATCAAACAGGTAGACTCCGACAGTGTGCGAGACGAGGATAGATTGCTGACTGAGCAGTTTATCGAGGGGCTCCTGTCTAATGCTCACAGGACACAGCTGCGCATTATGGCTCTGCAAAACCCTGATCTGGACTTTGCGCAATTTAAAGACCGAGCCATCCGGGTGCTACGAGAACCCACCCCAGGTGGCACTGCATCCCTCCGGCGCCCAGCTATCACATACCACAAGGAGGTGGCGTCCTTTTCCCCAGAACCTGTGGAGGCTGACGCGCAGACTCTGGACAATGACCCGTCTGCAGACCTGCACCTTCAGGTCCAGGAGCTGACCAAAAGTGTGGCTGCGTTAACCAAAACCGTGCAGGCCATGCAAGTGTCTCCAAAGGAAAGAATCCAGCTGGCTTCTAGTCCAGATGACGTCCCGTGGCGACGACAGAGAAGAATTCCACCAATCAGAGGGAGGAACAGCGATCACTACGACCAGGACAGACAACCCGTCTGCCGCCGCTGTCAAAAGGCGGGGCACTACGCAAGATTCTGTCATTTAAACGAGCAACACCTGGGGCAGAGGGCCAACCCCCAGGAGTAAGGCGACCAGGCCCACAATCTGAGGCAGTGTGATGGCTTGGGCATGCATGGCTGCCAGTGGCACTGGGTCACTAGTGTTTATTGATGATCTGACACAGGATGTACCAAACTGTAGATTTTGCCACTCCTAATATTGTAGCAATTTCTCGTATGGGTTTTTTCTGTTTTTGCAGGTTAAGGATGGCTTGTTTCACCTGCATGGAGAGCTCCTTTGACCGCATGTTTACTTCACAGCAAAACCTTCCAAATGCAAGCACCACACCTCAAATCAACTCCAGGCCTTTTATCTGCTTAATTGAGAATGACATAACGAAGGGATTGCCCACACCTGTCCATGAAATAGCCTTGGAGTCAATTGTCCAATTACTTTTGGTCCCTTTAAAAACAGGGTGGCACATGTTAAGGAGCTGAGACTCCTAAACCCTTCATCCAATTTTAATGTGGATACCCTCAAATGAAAGCTGAAAGTCTGAACTTCAACTGCATCTGAATTGTTTTGTTTAAAATTCATTGTGGTAATGTCTAGAACCAAAATTAGAAAAATGTTATCTCTGTCCAAATATATATGGACCTAACTATATATAACCACATCCTGGTGAACTCCACCAACTGTACACCCGCTTACCTGATGAGAGCAAGACCTGGCAAGTTACCCATTGACTTAGACATGAGAGTATTAACACCAGAGACATCACCAGATGCAGATTGGGATACAGAGCGGCAGCAACAATACCGTAAGGTGCAAGAATGTGTGGAGAGAAGTTTGTCCCAGGCAAGACAGAAGCAGGAGAAAACTTATAATCAGCACGCACCTGCCGTTCCCTTATCACCTGGAGAACAGGTACTCAAGAGAAAGAGATGTGACAATAACTCTGACAACTGCATCTATGGCACCCCAGGGGTCCGGTTGCCACAGTGGCATTGCCTCCCTCACAAGGGGTGATGCCATGCCTGGAAGCAAGCAGGGGTCCCCTAGTCAGGTTTACCAGCATGCAACACTTTCCTGGCTCCAGACCAACAAGGGGAGCTCCTTCCCTTAGCAACTGGGATCTGGAGGCAGGGTTAGTTAGAGTGAGTGAAAGGAGTTGAATACAGGACAGCGACGAGGAAGGACCTGGGGAGTGGAGCTGCACGGCAGCTCACCCCAGAGGGGAGCGTAGGAGAACCGGACACCGGAGTCTGAGGCTGTGGGGCACCGAAGGCCCAGCAGCAGAAACCGGAGGGCCGGAGACTGCAGGTCTCCTGGCCCCATCAGACGCCCGGAGGCTCAGCAGCACATAGGGCCCAGCACCGCCACGTGGGAGCGACACTCCAGGAAGGCCCGAGCTGCCTGCCATACGGGTGAGCACAAAGACGTTTTACTCAGGGACGAGGGCCACATCACAGCTACAAGCAGCAGGGCCAAAGAGATTAGCGCAAAGAGAAGGCCTCCAGCTCCACCTGCCTAGGTGGATCCCCCAACTTGCTTCCAGGCCGCCCAGACCTCTACTATCAGCTAGTACCCGTGCCCCGGTCTGCCTAACCACCGCAAGTAAAGATAAGAGGAAACCGCCATTAAGTTGTGGACTGATTATTATCTGCGCCATCCCCTGCACTACACCGCACAGCAACATCTATAACATCACCACTTCCTGCCCTGTAGCTAAGCTCTACATGTGGAGAGCTGAACCAACTCTGCTGCGTCACCATCAGCTCCAGAGGATCTGCACCGCAGCGGCGGCTCCATATAGCCGCATACCACAGGTGGCGTCACGAATATTAAACTATAAAAACTATAATCCCCTTTTTTTGATCGCCCTCGGTCACGGACCGGGTCACTGCCACTGTGACATCCCCTGTACCGACCGGCCCGGCACCGAGTACCCCCCAGCCCAGGGGGCGCATCACATCACCTTCCTATATAGGAGAGATCATAAAGTCAAGTTCCGCGATGAAAGAAAAAAAGCTTAAATAAATCTTCTATAAAAAATAAGGTGACAATTCATTATTGCATTTACGCTTTTATTGTCTACTTTTTAGAGAATTTCACCTCCTGTTCTTCATTTCTGCTTTAGTTATCTATTCATTTGCACCTTTTTGAAGTCTATTTTATATGTTCTCAGGTTTTTTTTATGATCACCATTGTGGGCAAGGTTTGGGGTTCCTATATGTTTTTGACTAATTCATATACTATATATATTCATATACGTCTAAAAAAAAATTCCCTGCAAATTTTGCAACACTGTAGTGGAACATGTGACTTTTTTGTGCTAAAAAGCCGCAAAAAAAGTTAAAGGGAAAAATAAAAATAATCTTTTACAATGTGTGAAATTCATAAACCTTCTGCTGCATTGTGAATAATTTGTTGCAAAATCAACGAATAAAATACAAAAAAAGAAAAGTAACTTAAAAGCCGAATTAAAAGAGAGGGCATTCACAAAAATTATGAATTACATAGCTGAAAACGTGAACATCTATTAAAAATTTTCAAAATCACATTTAAAAAAAAGACAACAACAAAAAAAAAAGAAAAATGCTTGTACCATTAAAAAAAGAAAAATATGCAAAAAATGTACATAAAATAATGCTGCATTCACTCGTAGGGCCCGATTCATTATTGCATCTGCAATTATTTTTTGTCTCATTTTGCCTTTTCTTTTTGGTTTGTGCCAAATTCTATTTTTAAGTTGCGCTTATTTTGAAATCTATTTTTTACTATTTGTTTGTCTGTGTTTTCTCTGTTCACCATTGTGGTCGTGATTTTTATCATTCAGATGTTTGTAGCCAATTTTGAAATAGTTGCAAAGTTTTTGTGCAAACGTAAATTACCCCAGTCCTGCTCCCTCCTGCAGTGAACTTTTTTACGCCAGAAATATTACTGTAAATGTTACGAATTGTGCACAATATTTTACTTTTTTTACAAAACTCCAATAAATACCAAAAGACAAAAAGGGAAAGTGACTTAAAAAAGCACAACTGATGAATTGAGCCCACTGCGTTTTTGACTATTTTTGGGTGTTTTTTTGTGGTGTGATTTACTAGTTTTACACAAGTGATCAGCTGTTACTTTATAATCTATAAAAGGGATTTCCGGGTTTGGCACGAAAGTCTGCAGTCAATCACAGCACGCACGAGCCAAACCTGGACAACCCCTTCAAATGCTCTACATACAAAGGTCTCAAATTCATCATTTGTGAGGGTTTTGTTAACTAATTTTATTTGACGGGGAAAAACAACAGCAAAAAAGAATTTTTTTGGCATGTCTATGAATTGACTTTTTTTTCTGCTATTGTTCCATAGTATTTTACTAGGTTTTCAAAACGGCACAAAAAAAGTGTTACAAAGAAACATGAAAAACTCTGGGTCAGATTCATCATTTGCATTTTTTTTAAATCCCTTTTCTCTTACTGTGTTGAGAAACTTGTTGATTTTTTTTTTTTTTGCTCCAAATTCTTCAAAATGATGTATGAGGTTAATTAATTTTGCGCCAAATGAAAAATTCTCTTTATTTTTTTACTTTAAAGGGAATCTTTCACCAGGTTTTTGCTATCTCATCTGAGAGTAACATGATGCAATGGCTGATACCCCGATTCCAGCAATATGTCACTTACTGGGCTGCTTGCTGCAGTTTTGATAAAATCAAAGATTTATCTGCTGCAGATGTAGCAAAGCCCGGAATGCTGAGCTCTGTATAACCCCGCCCACGCCACTGAATGGTTGCTTTCTGTGTGCACTGTGCATAGGCAGAAAGCAGCCAAACAGTGGTGAGGCGTGGTAGGACTACATGGCAGCAGGTTTACTAGTTCTCTAGTGATAATCTGCTGCTGATAAAACAGTTATTTTATAAAAACTGTAACACGCAGCCCAGTAAATGACACATCCCTGGAAACAGGGTCTCTGTCTCTGCATTATGCTTCTGTCCAATACCTTTTTTTAGACTTTTAGAGTGAAACATTGCATGTTTTGTTAAAAAGTTACAACATTTGCTTCCCAAAAGAAACAAAAAAATAGACTTTATAAAAAGTCACAATTGATAAATCGCCCAAAAAATCTGGAAAAAAAAACTCCCCAATGACGAACAGAGAAAAAGAAAGTGAACACATTATAAATAGCCGTAAAAAAAAAGGAATAAAAAATCAGGCGAAAAACATCAAATACTGGACGAAAAACAGGCGCAAGAGCAATAATGAATCGACCCTTATTGTTCAAAAGTAGTAAAAAAAAAAAGTTCATAATCATAATGACCCCAGAATGATATGACCGGCGCATTATCTGCACCCCAAGGGGCTCGGTGCATAGAAGAGCACCAAAGCAAAACAAGGGCAAAATTGTTATATTTTTAATCAATCAAAGAGGAAAAAAATACATAAATCCTAAATAGATACATGCTATATATTAAATAAAGGGGAACTCCGACATTTTAGTTTTAACCCAATGCCAACCTGAGTGTGCCAGGAATGTAGTTACCCATCGCATTATATTTCCCCTCTTGCTTTCTGTGTGACTGTATTGAGGCGCACAGCACAGCGTGTCCCTCCCCCGCGCCGTGCCCCTCCCCCGCGCCGTGCCCGCGCACGCCCTCCGCTCCCGTCCTCCTGCGGTCACTCTTCCTCCATGGTGCAATGAGCTATAAAATACCACAAATGGCCGAGCTCTTATCTAATCAATAAATATCACTTACAAAAAGAGGTGAGCGTCTTTTAAAAGACTGAACTTTATTAGTAAGATATAAATGTATTTATGTCTCGGGATCGCTCCGTCGTGTTTAACCCATCGTTAGATTTAATGCATGTGTCAGCGATCCATACCAGGAGTGTCCTACAATGCAGGTTGTTGGCCGGAGCCTCATCTCTCTATAAAGCAGGGTTATATACGGAGGAAGCCTCCATAACAAGCAACTCACCTATGTGAAGATATGTGTGCAACACTTCCCCTTTAAATATAGGATCAATTCCGTAAGAACCTTCGGCAGCGTAGATAATGTGCTCATAGAGCTATAGATATTTCTAGATTATTACTATTAGGGGGATTATTTCCATTACTAACATTATATTATGGAATTGCCCTTTAAGCAATTGTCTGCCACATTATTTTACATGGATATTACTTTAAAAATCATCTAGAAATTATAACATCCACCTTTCTAATGAGAAAATTGGCGGCCACACGTTAACTCCTCTGTATGGAATTCAATGGAAGGTACAGAGACCACGATTGAAGGGGTAGTCCACCCTATGAGGGATAATTTGTTTTTTGTTTTTTTTCACTTAAATGCATGAAATTGGGTATATTCTTTTTTTTTTTTCTCCATTGGGTTTCCAAAAAAAAAATGTACACCTTTTGCCTTCTGTAGTGTGTGTGTGTATGTGTGTATGTGTGTTGGCTGTGGAATGAGGTAACTGAGAATCTGTCAGTGAGCTCCTTCTTTATCTAAATTTTTCTGAGCTCTTCTCTGCGGATTTCTGATCATGAATGTGCAGAGAAACAACAAAGAGCCTGTAAAAGGTAAATTGTGCAAAATTTTTACAGAATCCAAAAGGAGAACATTTTTTTAGCCCTATATACATGAATTTAAGTAAAAAAAATAAATAAATAAATAAAAAAATATATATATATTGTAATCAAAGATGGACAACCCCTTTAAGGGTACTCAGTTATCAATACCTAGTACTGACTTAGTAGTAGTTCATAGATTATATTTCCAGTTTACACTCAGCAGTTTTTGAACAAAAGCGTTATCTGGGGCCATTATATTATGTATTGCGACTTAAAATTTGTGGTTACAAAGTCACCATCCGGTTCCCGATCTGTATGATCTCTGTAACTGTTCAAAAAGCAAAATCAATTAAAAAAAATGTATCATCTTCTGTAACATAGTATCTAAAAACAAGGAGAGGAGAGAGAAGGGAAAGGGGGGAGATGAAGCTGCAGACTGACTTCTTTAGCTTGTGAGAGAGAGCAGCTGATTTGTCAGATTATTCAACATAGCTGTGACATCACACAAAGAAGACTCCGCCCACTGAGCACAGTTGTAGTGACAAAATGAACTTTTATAGAAATTATGCAAAAAACACAAAATACTGAAATCTGCAGGTTACATGGGACCTTTCTACACGTCACATATCTCATAGAATCCAATGCATAATTATTACCCAACTTCCACCCCCATCAAGGTCCAGAAAGGTTTGCAGTCCTAAGACAGAGAGGACTATGGGCAGCTATGCTGATGGGGACCAGGCGGGATGGGACTTTACTAGGGCAGCTCATGCTAAGGACGGAAGAAAACTCCCTTTAATGCACTCAAGGGGGAAATTCTATCATTTGCAAAATTCATTTCCAAAAACGCCAATAAAGTCCTGCAGTCAGCGCTTACAGGCGGTATAATTAAATCCTGACCGTTAATGCCGTAACAGTGTTGATTGAAAGCAGCGACGTGATTGATATATGACGGTTTTATAGCTTCCAGTCACAGCATTAAGTCAGAACACGGCATTATGGGAGAAGAGAGCGGCATTATGGGAGAGCCTGTTTGTCTTTTATGTATCTCTGTTTTCAATTCAGTGACCCAATCACCGGGTGTCATTCATATTAATGGTCCCGAGGACCACTTACACAGATTGTACACGGACCGGCTGGCCCCGTGCCAGGGAAGGGCGGCTATAGGAGATGCTGGGATGATATGGAAATAGGGAGACGTCTATACAGGGGAGACATGGATATAGGGGAGACATTAATATAGGGGAACACATGGATATAAGGGAAACGTAGATACATGGGGAGACATTGATATAGGGAGACGTGGATATAGGGAGAAATGGATATAGGGAAAAATGGATATAGGGGAGACGTGGATATTGGGAGAGACGTGTGATGAAACAGCTTCTAATCTTAATCAGCCAGACGCCTAGATTTGTTAGGCCAAGAGAAATGCACTATTGTGTTTGTGTTGACTTTAGAACTTGTGTGTGTTTCTTTGGTGGGTCAAGAAGGACAGACCAGTATTTATATAACCCTGAATGTTGTCTTCTCTTGGTTCTGAAACAATGATGTTTGTTACTATGCTAATTGCATATTGTACTAAGGCCAGCTAGATGTTTATTTACAAGAACCCCCCCGCTATACCAACTATGTAAATTGATTAAAAGTTCAAACAATGAGACATGAGCCCTGTGGAATACTACCCTCCCTAACCCTTGCCCTGTGGATGTGTACTTGGAAGAACAAATGTGAACTATTTAAGGAACATATGCCTCTGTAGCAGGCAGATTTGAAACAGAGAATTAAGAGACTTTACAAGAAGAATAAAAGACCAGACTCTCTTCAGACCATCAGCTTGGTAGCATGGCTTTATCCAAAAAGACACAGATTTGGATTCTACATGATTCCAGCCAAAGAGTATATGGCCCTAACTGGAATGATACGTATCTGACCCACTGACCATCATAGAGCCCATGGATACATTTGGGGAAACCAGGTTGGGACGATGAAGTCACCTGACCCCATGGATATGGTGTTTGAGGTTGCCAGGTGGGAACCCACGGAGACATTCAGAGAAGCCGGATTGGGACCAGCTGGTCATCTGGCCCCATGGAAACTCTCGGAGAGGCCAGGATGGGACCCTCGGATCTCCTGGCCTTGTACTTTGATGGATTGTCAAATTCCTAAGCCTGTTGGGTATTTTGCTGGACCTGTTCTATGTGTTTATTGTTTGTTTGGTGGTTCAATAAAATATTGCCACACTGTTTTAACTTCAGCAGTATTATGCCCACGGAAGACCCCGTGTCTTCACAACATGTATATAGGAAGACATGGATATAGGGAAAGACGTGGATATAGGGAAAGACGTGGATATAGGGGAGACAAATATGTGTTTGTTGCTGTGAAACATGCAGCCGCGGCGATGCGAACATATTTTTCGAGCTTGCTGAAGATACTCGGTTAGCACTCGAGCAGATATCACCTTACCCGAACACGTTCACTCAACACTAATGGCAATATGACATAACTATATGGGAAATTGGAGATACCCCTCTGACCAAGGCAGCATACAGTACTGCTCATTGTTATTGGCACCTTTACATTAATTTTGTATGGAAACATATTTTGACTCGACTATGGTAAATCATAAGAGATTCATCTGTGATTGTCAGTGCCCATGTGACAAGAATTAGCCAATGAGTGATGACTTCAGTGTTTTAAAAAGCCATATGGTAGGCCCTGTTCCTTTGTCACAATGGTGAAGACAAAGGAGCTGTCTGAGGACATCAGGACTGTCTGAGGACTGCTATTATTAGCAAACACAAGACTTCCAAAGGGTATAAGGCCATCTCCAAAGTTTCAAAAGCGCACAATGTTATTAAGTAGTTTGCCAAGCATGGAACTGTCAAGAATCTCCCTGGACGTGGGGGAAAAAGGAAAATTGACAACTTTGTCTTTGAAGGTTGGTACGAATGGTGGAAAAAACACCACGTCAAACATCCAAAGACCTGAAGGTCAACCTGGGAAGTCTGGGGTCTTGGTTTTAACAAGTACCATATGCCACACACTAAACCAAGGAGTGTTTTATAGGCAAAAGCCAAGGAAGAAAGATTACTGGAGAAAAGACATAAAAAGGAACGACTGATCTTTGCCAAAGAGTACCTTGACAAACCACAATCCTTCTGGAAAAATGTTCTGTGGACAGATGATAGAAAAATAGAGCTTTTTGGCAAAGCAAAGCAACAATTTGTTTACAGATGGTGCAATGAAGCTTATAAGGAAAAGAACACCAACAGTTAAGCATGGTGGAGGATCCATAATACTGACTGTGGGGTTGCTTTGCTGCATCTGGTACTGGAGGCCTTGACCGCATCACAGGAATCATGAAATCAGAGAATTATCAAGAGATTTTAGAGTGAAATGTCCTACCCAGTGTAAGAAAACTTGTTTTGAGTCGAAGATCATGAGTCCTCCAGCAAGACAATGAATGACCCAAGCACACATCCTAAAGTATACAGGAAAAGTTAAAAATACTTGCTCAACACTAGTCCTGACCTCAATCCCACTAAAAAAATTTTTGCGTGAGCTTGAACAAACCGCAAAGGAAGAGTGGGAGAAACTTCCAGCTGAGAAGTGCAAGAAGCGTATAGATGGTTACAAGAAATGTTTGGAAGCTGTTGCAATGCCAAAGGGTGCGCAACCAAGTATTAATTAGGGGGGCCTTTATTTCTGCACATGATGTTTATTCTGTTTCTTCTATGAAATTGCAACATGATATGATATTCGTTTATGATCGGTGCAGATCCGACTTCTGGAGGAACCTCCACCTATCCTGTGTGTAAAGAGGCTGCAGCCCTGGGGTGGCGCTGTGCTACTTCTGCACGGTGCTGCATTCGGTTCCGCTGCTGTGCTAGAACTGCAGTTTCCTGCACAACCAGGTGTTCAAGGGGCGCTGTGCAGGGGATGCAGCCTTTCAATCTCAGTTTTGGTTGGGGTTTCAAAGGTCAGCACCCAACCTCCCCCCGTGATCATAAAATCTTTATCTTTCCAAGTTTGCCTCCAATGTGCATCCTCATACGTCTGCACGATAACAAACCACTTCAGTCTCAGCTCTGCTACATCCAACCCACATTGGCTGTGACCTTCATAAACGGCTGTGTACAATTTGCTGCAGACTTCACAAGCCTTACGTTTAGGCTCTTTCCATTTGGGCACATTGTTTTCTTCCCTTCCCATCCAGAATATCACATATCACTTTCATCGTCCCCTGTTATTAGGACAGAATAGCCGTTATTTCCGCTCAGTAATGTTCACCTTCCAGCGCTTTATCAGGCGGATGAGACTCTGCTTTACGAGGTGAGAAAATACAAGTCTTCTCCAGGTGAGGGGGTCTTGGATTGATATCCGCGTGTGACACCAGGTGACAACTGCTCGTCTCGGGGGAGTGTGACACTCCTGACAGCGAGTGCCAGCGCTGCGCGGCGGGTAATCAGACAGCTGAAGCCGATGGATCGCAGGTCGACGTCCAGCATTCAATGTCATCGTGTTAATTATCTCCTCGTTGGTGACACTGACGTTATTTATCAGCGTAAACGACACTTAGCGCACATCAACAAGATGGGAGTCCGTGCTCCCCGACGCGCGGCGGTGCGGTGCTCTGCAGATCATTCCACAGCTTGGGCCTCATTCACACACAAGTAACGGATAGATATTCGTTTGTTTTAAAATAAAAAAAAGTGATGGAAGTTCTGCACGATATCCAGGTATCCTGACCCCAAAGGGGTTGTCCTCTATAGGACATTTATGCCATTTATGTAAATGTTTGATAAATGTAGGTATCGCTCTGGGGATAGGTCGCACTTGTGCATCTCACTCCCAAAAATGTCAAGAGCCCTTACTTGGGAATTTTTAAGAGCATCCATCAAAATGAATGAAGAGAGCAAAGCGCGCGCCGCCTCCGCGCCAATCCTGACAATGAGCGACAGAGACCCCTTTCTCGGGAGAGATGTGAGTCCGAATGGTGAAATATCTCCAATAGTACAACCCCTTTAAATGCCACTTTTCTATTCTTTGCTAATAAATCAGAGGGATCTTTATGATGATCACAGGGAAGGTGAGAGGGTCCTCCTTAAAGATACCCCCGTCTCTGAGTTCATGGTAGGTCTACTGTAAATCTGGTCTTCTCCACGTCCTCTGTGGTCAGATCTTCTCCAGAGGTTCCGGGGAGACAAGAAGTGTTTCTTCATTTCCTCCCCTGGCTTCTCTGCAGGAAGCACTGGTGTGTGGCACATAATGGCTACTTCTGACGATGGCTCCTCAAGTGCGTGTTACAACATAAATGGGAGAAGAAAACCTGTAACCTGAAGAAACATTGAAAGTATCGGTAAATTAAGAGTTCATCCAGCTGCCCAGGATCCACCAAATGGTTCTGGGGACTTGGCTGGGAACTTCTCTTCCAGGGCATCTCATGCAGATTACAGAGGATATGTCTGATTTTACTGCTATCCTTCCACCAGAGAAGTTTTGGGGGTCCTGTTGTGCCCTCCACAGGCAGCTGTAGATCTGCATTAGGTTTATCGCAGCCAGTGATATCATTGTGTGATGTCATAACTGAGCTCTGAGCCAATCACTGTGAGTGAGAAGCTGCAGCTGCATCCCCCTCCTCCCCTACCTTCCTGTATTCTGTTTTACAGATAGGTTTTTGATGGCCGATGAGGTTTCTGTACATTTACACAGTGCTTGCAGGATTAAATACATCCTACAAAGACATTTTCACATGTGAACTTACATCCACAAAAAGTGCATGATAATTGTGAACAGTTTCTATGCAGACCACAAGACTATAGGATCTGATTACATGGGATTTGCTTGTGTAGTCTGTAACCAGAGTGACACATAGTTTTGCACGAGAGCTGCAAATTTACCTCATTTTTTAATTTCAATGCATTGATGCAATTAATAAAATTCTGACAAAGCTATTTTGAAATGTATTCACACTCATTCTTAAAGACACACTGCAATTGCAAGGACGTATTTGTAAAAAAAAAAAAAAATAAAAATTGCAATGGAAATTAAAGTTGACAATCACACAACATGCAACTTTTGCAAATATTTAATCCTTGGTTCCTTGGTGGGGTGTGAAAAGTCACATGTTGTATTAAGCGACTGTTCAGAATAAGCTGCCCTGTGTGTCCCTGAGGAATAACACTATCCCTGGCCATTATTTGAATTATATGAATTGTATCCTGCATCTTCACATGTTTTCCCCTCTGCAGGCTCTGTCTTTATCAGTTGTCCCTAATCTATCGGGTGGAGACTCGCTGCTATGATGTTTCCCACATACAGCACACAGGAGAGATCCCTGCTCTCCTGTATGTCCAACAGTAGCACGGAGGACATTATACAGCAGGACTGAGCAGTGTAGATGTGAATCCAGATCTGGTTGAGATAAAACATTTATTAGAAAGCAGCAACATAGAGGAAATTATATAGCAGTAGGGTGCAGTGTTGCGGTGAGCTAAAACATTTACTAGAAAGCATCAGAATGGAGGATATTATAAAGTAGCACTGAGTAATGCAGATGTGAATCCAGCTTTGGTTGAGATAAAACACTTATAAGAAAGCAGCAATATAGAGGAAATGTTACTGTACTCAGCAGAACAGATGGGAGTCCAGCTCTGGAGTGAGATAAAGCACATACTAAGAAACAGCAGCATGGAGGACATTATACTGCAGGACTGAGCAATGTAGATGTGAATTCAGATCTGGTTAAAAAAAACTGAGGACATTATACAGCTGTACTGTGCAGAGTAGATGTTAATCCAGCGCTCCAGTGAGCTAAATCACTCACTAGAAGTTGTCATGATGGAGAATATTATAAAGCAGTACTGTGCCATGTAGATGTGAATCTAGCACTTGGATGAGACTAAATGCTTACTAAAAAGCAGCAGCATGTAGGACATTATACTACAGCACTGAGCAGTGTAGCTGATAATCTAGCACTGGGGTGAGATAGAATACTTACTAAAAAAGCAGTTTTGCATGTTTTATACTCCTCTCTCACTCCGCTCCTTTCTACTCCACCTTCCATAGACTTCATTAGGCAGCTGTAATCTGATCTCTCAGTGAGCTGGAGCCCCTCTTGTTTTGAGTAAAATAGATTTCGGCAGTTTTTTGGAGTGAATGATGAATTAAGGGTGTGGGGGGAGAAAAAGTGGGTCCGGGTGTAGGGAGAAGTATATTTCAGCGATAATATATATTATAAAGTTCCTTACATTCCCTTGTTCTACAGATTTCTGCAGAGTTTCTGGACTCGACTGCCACCAGTTGAAGAAAAGACATTAGGAAATGTTACTTGAACCGAATCTACAGAGTGCTGTAATTCACAGTTTTCAATTTACATCAATGGAAAAAAACACATAAAAAACTCCATAAAACCACAAGAAATTTATCAAAGTTCAGATCAAAAAATAAGCAATGTCCTGATACATGGAAGGGAAGGAGCGTTTCCACCCAGGCAGGGAGAAGGGAAGGTTTAGTGATTGCAGTACATGTGCAGGCTGAATGACAATGACACTGAGAGCCCTGGAGGAAGCCGTGTCAGCTCCTTGATCCTGGCCACTAAAAATGCTGGCAGAATCAAAACTCTGTATAATTATAAAGAAAAACGATAAAGCAAAAGGACAGCGCAGCAGAAAGAGGGATGTCCGGTGTGCAGAAGCTACTCTCATATACCTGATTAGGCAAATCTATACAGGAGGGTCCCACATTCAGGGTCCTAATCTATTACGAAGACTCCAGAAAAGCTACGAAGAGGGTCTCCCCCCACTCTGGAGGACTGGACATTTCCACGGATTACTTAATAACCCCATTTATTTAAATTACAACTGTGTAATGCTTCATTTCTCCAGTGGTGGCACTGCAGGAAAATTGAACACTTCCTCAATAGTGTATTTTAAAACCAGCATTGCAGCTAGGATTTCATTCACTCAGGGCAGAGTTTCAGTTCATCGCCCTCACTTTATATCTACAGTAGTGTTCAAAATAATAGCAGTGTGTTCAAAAACATGAGTTAAGCACAAAATCTTTCTACTGGCTTTTCTTTCCAGCATTGGGAACATTGCACACTGTTTTCTACTTCAACTCATGAAAAGAAATGTAGATAATTTTAACTACTTTACAGAAAATAACAAAAATTTAACATTGTTCTGTTCTAAAAAATAGCTGTGTCTGCATTTGTCTTTACAAACTCACAATATGTCTCTTCTTTTTTTGAGGATTTAGCATTCCTGTGAATCACTTAACCTAATATTTAGTTGTTACCCACAGTTTTTTAGAACTGCTTTACATCTATGTTGCATAGAGTCAACCAATTTCTGGCACCTGTCAGCTGTTATTCCAACCCAGGATGCTTTGACTACATCCCACAATTCTTTGGCATTTGTTGGCTTTGCCTCAGAAATGGCAGTTTTGATGTCACCCCAGAAGTGCTCTATCGGATTAAGGTCCTGGGCTGGCCTCTCCATAACCTCAATTTTGTTGGACTGAACCCAAGATTTAGCTTGTTTACTGCTGTGTTTAGGGTCGTTGTCTTGGTGAAACACCCATTTCAAGGGCATATCCTCTTCAGCGTAAGGTAACATGACCTCTTCAAGTATTTTAATATAGGCAAACTGGTCTATTATCCCTGGTATGCAGTGAATAGGTCCAGTACCATAGCAAGAGAAACATGCCCATATCATGATGTTTCCACCATGCTTCACTGTCTTCATAGTATACTGTGGCTGAATGCAGAGTTTGGGGGTCGTCTGATGAATTGTCTGTGGCCCTTGGACCCAAAAAAAACATTTTACTTTCATCAGTCCACAAAATTTTTCTCCATTTCTCTTTAGGCCAGTTGATGTCTTCTTTGGCAAATTGTATCCGCTTCAGTACATGTCTTTTTTTTAACAGTGGGACTTTGCGGGGAATTCTTGCTCAGAGATTAGCTTCACACAGGCGTCTTCTAACTGTCACAGTCCTCACAGGTAACTGGAGACTGTCTGTGATCATCCTGAAGCTGATCATTGGCTGAGCCTTTGCCATTCTGGCTATTCTTCCATCCATTCGAATGGTAGTCTTCCGTGTTCTTCCACGTCTCTCTGGTTTTGCTTTCCGTTATAAAGCAATGGAGATCATTTTAGTTGAACAGCCGATCATTTGTCTGCACTTCTTTATAAGTTTTACCCTCTCCAATCAACTGTTTAATCAAAGTACGCTGTTCTTCTGAACAATGTCTGGAACGACCTATATTTCTCAGGCTTTCAAGGAGAAATGCATGTACAACATGTGCTGGCATCACCCTTAAATAAGGGCCACCTGATTCACACCTGTTTCTTCACAGAATGATTGACCGCACTAATTGAACTCAACACTGCTATTATTTTGAACACACCCTGTACAATTGATTATTCACATACACAGACTCAGAAACCTGCAGATCATGAATGCGGAGTCTGGGGGTTTTCTTACAATCTACTGCACCAACTGGTAAATTGTCTGACATGTGGTGATATAATTTATACCAAAAATAGTGATTAATCCGGTTAGTCATATTGGACTGCTGTTATTTTGAACACTACTGTAAGTTCTTTTGTCCATTCAAAGTGGCTTGCCAGTGCCCCCTGGTGCTCAGCACCACTAGTTGTACAAGATTAGGATTAGAAAACCATGGCTGTTTTATTCCAAAAACAGCACCACCCCTGAGTTTAGGTTGAGTGTGGTATCACAACATTGCTCCAATCACAACAATAGAACCGAGCTACAATACCACGCACAACCAATGTAGAGTGGTGGCGCTGTTTTCTAATCTTGTACAACCCCTTTAATATTCTGTGAGCGGATAGTCCTCTACAATATAACTTGTATTTAGTATAAGTATATATTGTAACATTATAAGCAGGAGTGACGCTGATTTTGGAAGAAAGAAGGGATGTTACCTATTGAACCACTAAATTAGCTTTCTGGCTATGCTTCATTCTATGTATAAAGAAATACTTAGTATATTTATAATACCACTGGTGTTTCAAGCCACTTAAAATCTCAGCTTGCTGTCAATGAATGACCCTGTCCTGGATATGTCCAACCCATAGAGGGACTCAGCAAATCAACAGAGAACTCTGAAAAAATGTAATTGTGCCTCGTGGGTTTTTCAGCTTTCGAAATTACACACATATATTCCTATTCACTGACAGCAAGCAGAAGTGTTTTGCAGAAACTGATACAATAAGTAAATTGGAAAGTTACAGAGTTGCGGGGATTTATCTACAGGAAACCAGGGCCGTCTAGTGGAGGATTCACATGCACAATTTGCTCCAATCCGTGCAGGTATTTTGCAGTGTCTGTTCCTTTAATGACCCAATAAAAGATGCTATTACTAAACAGTAGTTTCCATGATATTGCATCTTCCAGCAGGTTGGATTTTACAGTCTGGAGACAGGAATAGAAGCAGAGAACAGAGCAGAATAACGTGATTTATCCAGATGCCCAGGAGTCTGGGACAAGAGGATTATAGTTGGGCTTTTGGACATCAAAGGCGCTGACCTGAGGCTCCAAGTGGAAGAACGTCAGCAGGAAAATGTCTTCTGCAGATATTTAGTGACTCTGTCTCTTCAGAGCCTCACTCTATTCAGTCACAGGCTCCAGAGTCAAGAGAAAAAGCCC
Organism: Phyllobates terribilis; assembly: GCF_046119375.1. Lineage (NCBI taxonomy): Eukaryota > Metazoa > Chordata > Amphibia > Anura > Dendrobatidae > Phyllobates > Phyllobates terribilis. The sequence continues at coordinate 171,699,003 of NW_027362769.1, forward strand.
CTTAAAAGGAAGAAATCTCCCCCAAACTGTAAGAAAAGCTTTTAAGCCTAATGCTTGGTAAACTGGCCAGGCAAATAGATGGTGAGACTGTCACACTTCTCCGGGCTTAGAATAATAAAATGAAGTCTGTAATTAATAAGATATTGCTTATTCTGTATTCAATGAAAGGTCAAAACATTTCAGGGTGGGATCGACCCTTTCATCAGGCCAAAGTCAGAAGATAACCCTCTGCCATAAGCATCAACAGAGCAGCATTTACAGTTTCACAGCACTGATTGGTAAGCAGCCGGCAAAAATCACAGCTCAGCTCTGCTCTGCTTAGGAATTACAGGCTTCATTGTGGAGGATTGCAGGAGAGTGGAGCTCTGCTAGAAACCAGCTAACAATGATGTGAAACCGCACAGGCAGCAATACTGATGTAGATGACGGAGGGTACAATCAGACAGGCAGGGTCCTGTACCGGAGAGAGTAATCTATAGGTAGGATATTCTGTACGTCAGAGGTGGAGGTAGCAGAGCTGTGCAGGGAGAGAGACTGCACTGTGCATGATCCACCTGGAGATGGAGCTACAGCAGAATAGATCCAATGACAACTGGAGGGTAAATAGACCCTGGAGGGGCATCCATAGGGGGTGATAGGTGCAAAATAGGGCAGATTTAAAAATGACTTATATTAGCACAACCAAATATATGTACATTATTATAGGACCACCTCGTGATAGCATCTTCCTGATGGCGGCTATCATTAACCCTTATTACTTGCCACCCAGCTTTCCCAGGAGCAAATATTACTTCACAGAGCAGTCCGCCTGTTATCTGGCGTTCTCTTACATTTATGCCCTCCACACATAGTATAGTGATATGTGGCGCGCTAACGAGACGTCCACGTGCCGAGTCTTCACATGTGGTTATGTCTGCTGGGTGCGGAGGATCTGACAGGAGCATCTGTTCTGCCTGCAGGATCCTCCTGACTCAGCGCCAGCCTGCGGTGCCGAACCTCCTGGGTAATGGGCACAGTTACCAGTCTCAGTGACATGGCAGGGGCACAATCAGCGGCCTCCCCCATCCCCACGGCACCTATCTCCCCAGCAATGACGTTGCGGCTCCATGAACTTACAATTCACCTCTAGGCACAATACTTTCAGCGCTTTGCGTTAAATAAAGGGTATTTTCCTCGCCGCGGGTCTATGGAAATCAGCCGCACAAATGCAATTAAAATATTCTGGAAAATCAATGGCTTTATGCGACGGCAAGGAAGCCGGCATGCCTGACTGATTTACCTACAGTTATGAGCCTGGTGGAACCGACCTCCTTAAAAAAAAAAAAGATGAATTCTTCTATAATGAAAAGTTTTGCAACTTTCTAATAAACTTTGTGCTTCAATCCCTCAAGACCTCTGCTTGCTGTCAGTGAATTATCACACCGGTGGGGGGCTCAATTATAGACGGTGCTTAAAGATGGAGTCGTTCCTGAGCCAATTCTGCTTCATGTGACGAGATCAGTAAAATAAGTGACACATAAGATCGGGGTCGCACTGCAGATCCAGATGAGGGGGCAAAGCTTACACCCCTGCTCCATTCATTGTGTCCTGGCTGCTCACACAGGTGCATATATAACAATGTTCCAGTGCAGATGTGAGACACTTACGTCAAAGTTTTCCATTCACTGACAGCAAGCAGAAATGTTGCAAATCTTGAAAAATTTCAACATCAGGTATATTAGAAAGTTGCAGAACTTTATCTTCTTTTTAAAGGGATTTTATTGAAAATGTATTTTTCTGGCCCCAGGATCGCCACCAATATACTGATGGATTTGTGGTTTAGTAACACGAGAAGGTTTGCTGACGACAGCCCCATCCTTCGCCCCAATTTCTACCACATTGAAGAAGTTTGACAGCTAAGGACTTGACTTTTTTGGGTGGAAATCCGCTGTACCAAATTATGTGAGTGATGTGAGATGAATGTCCGCAGGTTTGTTCTTCGCTCCTTCCGTCTTCTAAAGACACAGAACCAGTGCAATATCCTAATGAAAGCTGCCCCAGTAGTAAGATCCCCTGTCATTCTCCGCACCGGCCCAGTGTGACATTTTGTCTTTTCTTTTCAGATCATCACCTTGTACCCCTTCCCGCCTGTAGACTCCCAGCCGAGAGCACATGCCCTTTCTAAAAACAGCCCATCATCGCCGGCGCTGCGCATTCATCTCTCCGTTCCCCTCGCTCTCACCTCATCTCCCGTCTGAAAATATTTGCATTTTAAGGATCTATAGCCGTCTCTGGTAGAAGGGTAATGTCACCGCGAGGAAAAGGCAGCCAAATCCAAGGACGTTCAGCGCCTGCCGTCTAACAGCCCAGACTAAACCTCACGCCGCTTCTCACTAAACCCAGAAAATTTCTATTATTATTTATATTCTCTGCGTTATTAATGTGATTTATCTGGAGCCTCTCAGACAGCAGGAAAAATAAAATTTCTACAATTACACATCAACATTCAGCACAGACGTCATTCACATTATTCCTGCTGACTAATGAAAAAGCACAATGACAAGAATACAACCACTATAATACTGCCCCTATGTACAGGAATATAACTACTATAATACTGCCCCCTATGTACAAGAATATAACTACTATAATACTGCCCCTATGTACAAGAATATAACTACTATAATACTGCCCCTATGTACAAGAATATAACTACTATAATACTGCCCCTATGTACAAGAATATAACTACTATAATACTGCTCCTATGTGCAAGAATATAACTACTATAATACTGCCCCTATGTACAAGAATATAACTACTATAATACTGCCCCTATGTACAAGAATATAACTACTATAATACTGATCCTATGTACAAGAATATAACTACTATAATACTGCCCCTATGTACAAGAATATAACTACTATAATACTGCCCCTATGTACAAGAATATAACTACTATAATACTGTCCCTATATACAAGAATATAACTACTATAATACTGCCCCCTATGTACAAGAATATAACTACTATAATACTGCTTCTATGTACAAGAATATAACTACTATAATACTGCCCCTATATACAAGAATATAACTACTATAATACTGCCCCCTATGTACAAGAATATAACTACTATAATACTGCCCCTATGTACAAGAATATAACTACTATAATACTGCCCCTATGTACAAGAATATAACTACTATAATACTGCTCCTATGTGCAAGAATATAACTACTATAATACTGCCCCTATGTACAAGAATATAACTACTATAATACTGCCCCTATGTACAAGAATATAACTACTATAATACTGATCCTATGTACAAGAATATAACTACTATAATACTGCCCCTATGTACAAGAATATAACTACTATAATACTGCCCCTATGTACAAGAATATAACTACTATAATACTGCTCCTATGTACAAGAATATAACTACTATAATACTGCCCCTATATACAAGAATATAACTACTATAATACTGCTCCTATGTACAAGACTATAACTTGCTGAGTGCCGCCTCCTCATTCTTGACTGTTGGCTCATTTGCCTGAAGTCACACAGCATAGAGGCTGTCAGAAAAGCAGGAAGAGGAGACGCCTGGCGGGGAATAGAGCTGGAGTGACAGATGCTTCAGATCTACCATAGCTCTTCAGCCTCATTTCCATACCAACTGATATGCTAATTTCTCAGTAACGGAGTGGCCATGTAAAGGTATTTCTGGACTGGTCTCTGAAAGGTCTACATGCGCATATAAATATTTTGGGGTGTGAATCTTGCTGACAGATTCCCTTTAGGATGACTTATATGGGATCTTTAGGTTCGGGATGACTTTTGCTGGATACATTTTAGGCTGTTGTGTTAGGAGTGAGATGTTTCTATAGATTTTCTCCCCTTGTGATTTGTTTTATGGAGCGGTTTGGTTGTACTGATCGGACGCACGTAGTTCATCCTCTTGTGCCAAGAAAGACGTTCTCTCGCCAGGATATTCTCTCCTCTGGAGCCAGAAGTGTTTTCTTCTGTAATTAACAGGTAAATTACATTACAAGGAGCATCCGGCTTTCTGTCCTTGGGAGTGATATGGATCTGGAGGGTTCGATCCTTAAAGAGGTATATCCACGGGGAGCTCCATGACCAGTGGCGGCTTCACCTCCTTCGTGGCCTGTGTCACGTTCCGGCTTATTCAAGGGTAGGAGAATTTTGGTTGCAGCCTTGAGCTCAGAGAGTTAGAGCAGAATTGGCCTCACTTTTGGGATTTTTTTCCCATTAGGCTCTTAATGCAGCTCCTGTAGCTTTAAATGCACTTGTTGGGGCTGGCATTTGGCTGGGTATTACTGAGGGATATGCTTTGTTAATAATTTTGCCTCTCAGATTGACCTGACCCCTGATTAAAGCTGATAGGGCTTTGGCGGACGCCTCGTTAGCTATGGGTTTAATTTGCAGCGGAGATCTCTCTGAAGGACGCAGGCTGCCTTTGATTGGAGAGTCAGGGACAGCTCTGTCGGAGGTGTAATCAGTGACTGCGTTTTTCTTCTCTCCCTTTTCTCTTCTGATAATCAGGAAGAGTAAGAGGGGCCCCAGTCACTGCGAATACTGACCCCGTGGGGGGCTATGATTAACCCTTCTAAAGCCAGTTGCAAAATCCATTTCTGCAGGTAATCAATTCCCACGCGTTTTGGCCCCTATACACTCTGATGCTTTTGAGTCTGGAATATCCAATGGGGGGAGGTGAAGGAAAAGTGACACCTAGGGGCACATTATAGAGGGGCACTGGGGGTGATGGACACTTTTTTAGCCCCTCTGGCTATTATCTAGCCAATAGAGAACAGGGGCAGTACCAAATATTCTCAGAATCGGGAAAGGCTCCTTTAATGGCATATACTATACAAATCGGTCATTGACCCTATACTTATTATTACGCACCCTATATCTAAGCCTGGCATGGCATCAGTGTGACACTGAGCAGGTGCATATATAGATAAGTAGTTTATTATGGGAGAGGGGAAGATATTTTTTAGAGGCTCCGAATGCTGCATTTTCATGTGTATGTTGATAAATGGGATTATAGAACAGAATTGATATCTGATTATTCAGTTCCACGGAGGGAAAGAGTTAAAAGCGGCATCCGATTTGTTTCTAGAGGCGATCTTGACTCTGAATATGGGGAGACATAGAATTATGGAGGGACCCGCAGGATGATTACTGATCGCCCACAGCACTTCTATTAAACAAATGCACCTCTTCAGCGGCCGTCCCTGCTCTTTATGCATCATCTGGGTGAAGTAGAAAAATAGTTTTCACCTTGGTCTAGAACAAAAACACAGCAATGAGGCTTTGTACAGTCAAAGCGATGGTCGCACTGGCAGAGAAGCCTTGCTCTATAGCGCTGCCTAGAGGTTTTATAGAGATCTGTGCTGATTTGCAAGAGATGGGACCGTGCTGAATCCTTCATCCTTTCATGGCTAAATATGAAAAAAGTAAAAGTGCAAAAATGTTCCTAATTCTCTAATATCTTGGGGCTCAATGAGAGTTGGAGCCTTGTGCAGAATAAGGTCCATGGGATGGGGTGGAAGAGGGAGGATCTGGGCTGAGGGTCACAGTGCTCTTTGCAGTTGTTTCTGCTGACTTTGTAGGATTTGCTACAATGTATCCAGTCTAGAAACCTTCTGTGAGTAAATTCATCTGCAGCAAAGAGATCTTTCCTGTCCTGTTTGCTATAATGTATCAGTGCAGGTAACTGTATCTGTCTAAAGTCCACAAAGGGACATTTTTCTAGCTTTTTGAATATATATATGTGCTAGGTGCGCCCCAGGCTACAGTATGTCATGTCCCAGGGAGTGTATATGGATAAATATATGTATACATATGTCACTTAGACATTTTAGGTCCGATCCATTTTGCGTTTGCTCCTGTTTTTGGTGTTTGTTTTTTTTTTGCCTCTTGAGCCTTCGCTGTATTTGAAGCTCATTCTTCGTTTAATTTGCGCTTTTTTTAACTCTATTTTCCATGCGTTCACCTGGAGTATTTTTGGTTCCCCATTATGGGTTTATTTTTTGTTTTTCCAGATATTTTTAGAGAAATCATCAATTGCAACATTTAAGAAAAAAAGTCCCTTCATTTTTTTGTGCAAATGCACTCTAGTCCCCCTCCACCTTGGAAGAATTTGGCACAAGATAAGTCATCACATACCACAAGACAAAGAGAAAGTGACTTAAAAAGAAACATAGAACAGAAATTCAAAACCATCTCCAATCATTAGGCCAGATAAATCAGATTTATTTATCTTTTATGATACAGTAATTAAAATATATCTGACAACTCATCTAAGTTATCAAACTCAACGACACCCACTTTTTTCAATGGTTTTAGTCCTGATGATCACTTGATCGCTTCAGATCAGTTGACATCACTGGATCACATGGACATTAGTTACAAGTTTCTCCAGCAGTGGCCACTACTGGAAAAATGTAGTATTGCATATGCTCATTCAGGTGAATGGAAGCCATGACCAATCGAGTCCTCCAGACTGGAAGATACTTTTTCATAGTTGTTCCCCATTTTGGTCAATAGAGGTGGATCTTGAGTAAAATCTCCTCTGTCATGATGGTCTTGTTGGGACAAACCTTTAATGGTATTTTTTAATGGGATCTTGTCAATAGACCACAGATGGTCAAAAAAACAGCTTGTGTTTGCTGAAAAGTTTAAAGGTCAATTGGATTTTTAAATATTTCTGAAAATATTGATAGAATATTCAGTTTAGCAACATTCCTCTATATTCTTGCTGGGGTCTTACATTGTAGTGCATGCAGTACTCATTATCTGAGCACATTGTGAGTATTGTAGAGACGGGTCAACCCGTTAGTGCGGCTCATTGACCTCCCCCAGAACGTGTAGGTGACCCCAATAATTTAACTTTGACACATTAAACCTATATCACACTTGGAAAACACAATATGAACTCTGCAGATATTGGCAATGGCAGCTCCATTTAATTATAGCATTATTACAAGTAAATCCCGCAGCGGCCTCCTACGGAACCTTCCGCACAACTTTTTCCTTATAAATCAATATTTCTCTGAATTTTAAAATTACCAGAGGATTTCACCGCGAATTGTTTGATCAGAAGGAGAAAGGAAAGTGAATGAATTTCTATGTGATCAACAGAACCCTGTACTGGAGCTCTGCGGGAGCATTACTCTCATGTAATTACCTCCAAAAACTGTGAGACGGGAAACATAGAAATGACTTATTTTATTATCAGCTTCCAGCCAAAATTATACTGAAAGCCTAAATGGTTAAAAAGGGAAAAGTCCTGCACACTAATGTGCACATGGATTAATAGGTCCATCAATGGAGATCTCATGGAGCAACCCCAAATGTAAAAAAGTCTCTTGACATTATACAGTCATGGCCAAAAGTATTGAGAATGAGACAAATAGTAATTTTTCCAAAGTTTACTGCTTCATTTTTTGTAATGGCAATTTGCATATACTCCTGAATGTCAAAGAGTGTTCAGCTTAACAGCAATTACTGTACTTGCGAAGTCAATATTTGCCCAGAAAATGAACTTTAACCCCCAAAACACATTTCAACATCATTGCAGTCCTGCCTTAAAAGGAGCAGCTAACATCGTTTTAGTGATTGATCCATTAACACAGGTGTGGGTGTTGATGAGGACAGGGCTGGCGATCAATCAGTCATGATTAAGTAAGAATGACATCACTGGACACTTTAAAAGGAGGCTGGTTCTTGGTATCATTGTTTCTCTTCAGTTAACCATGGTTATCTCTAAAGAAACACGTGCAGCCATCATTGCACTGCACAAAAATGGCCTAACAGGGAAGAGTATCGCAGCTACAAAGATTGCACCTCAGTCAACAATCTATCGCATCATCAAGAACTTCAAGGAGAGAGCTTCCATTGTTGTCAAAAAGGCTCCAGGGCACCCAAGAAAGACCAGCAAGCGCCAGGACCATATCTTAAAACTGTTTCAGCTGCGGGATCGGACTAACAGCAGTGCCGAGCTTGCTCAGGAATGGCAGCAGGCTGGTGTGAGTGCTTCTGCACGCACTGTGAGGCGGAGACTCTTTGAGCAAGGGCTGGTTTCAAGGAGGGCAGCAAAGAAGCCACTTCTCTCCAGAAAAAACATCAGGGACCGACTGATATTCTGCAAAAGGTACAGGGAGTGGACTGCTGAGGACTGGGGCAAAGTCATTTTCTCTGATGAATCCCCTTTTCGATTGTTTGGGACATCTGGAAAACAGCTTATTCGGAGAAGAAGAGGTGAGCGCTACCACCAGTCTTGTCTCATGCCAACTGTAAAGCATCCTGAAACCATTCATGTGTGGGGTTGCTTCTCAGCCAAGGGAATCGGCTCACTCACAGTCTTGCCTAAAAACACAGCCATGAATAAAGAATGGTACCAGAATGTCCTCCAAGAGCAACTTCTCCCAACCGTCCAAGAGCAGTTTGGCGCCCAACAATGCCTTTTCCAGCATGATGGAGCACCTTGCCATAAAGCAAAGGTGATAACTAAATGGCTCATGGAACAAAACATAGAGATTTTGGGTCCATGGCCTGGAAACTCCCCAGATCTTAATCCCATTGAGAACTTGTGGTCAATCATCAAGAGACGGGTGGACAAACAAAAACCAACAAATTCTGGCAAAATGCAACCATTGATTATGCAAGAATGGACTGCTATCAGTCAGGATTTGGTCCAAAAGTTGATTGAGAGCATGCCAGGGAGAATTACAGAGGTCTTGAAGAAGAAGGGGCAACACTGCAAATATTGACTTGCTGCATTAACTCATTCTAACTGTCAATATAACCTATTGGTACTCATAATATGATTGCAATTATATTTCTGTATGTGATATAAACATCAGACAAACACTAATAAAAACCAGAGGCCAGCAGATCATGCGAAAATATAATTTTTGTGTCATTCTCAAAACTTTTGGCCATGACTGTACAACTAACTAAGGCAGACGGATAGGAGTTATATGCTTATAGGGGCCGTGTTATAGTAGTTATATTCTTGTACATAGGGGCGGTATTATAGTAGTTATATTCTTGTACATAGGGGCAGTATTATAGTAGTTATATTCCTGTACATAGGAGTAGTATTATAGTAGTTATATTCTTGTACATAGGAGCAGTATTAGTATTATAGTAGCTATATTCTTGTACATAGGGGGCAGTATTATAGTAGTTGTATTCTTATACATAGGAGCAGTATTATAGTAGTTATATTCTTGTACATAGGGGCAGTATTATAGTAGTTATATTCTTGTACATAGGAGCAGTATTATAGTAGTTATATTCTTGTACATAGGAGCAGTATTAGTATTATAGTAGCTATATTCTTGTACATAGGGGGCAGTATTATAGTAGTTGTATTCTTATACATAGGAACAGTATTATAGTAGTTATATTCTTGTACATAGGGGGCAGTATTATAGTAGTTATATTCTTGTACATAGGGGGCAGTATTATAGTAGTTATATTCTTGTACATAGGGACAGTATTATAGTAATTATATTCTTGTACATAGGAGCAGTATTATAGTAGTTATATTCTTGTACATAGGGAGCAGTATTATAGTAATTATATTCTTGTACATAGGAGCAGTATTATAGTAGTTATATTCTTGTACATAGGGAGCAGTATTATAGTAGTTATATTCTTGTACATAGGGGGCAGTATTATAGTAGTTATATTCTTATACATAGGGACAGTATTATAGTAATTATATTCTTGTACATAGGAGCAGTATTATAGTAGTTATATTCTTGTACATAGGGGGGAGTATTATAGTAGTTATATTCTTGTACATAGGGGGCAGTATTATAGTAGTTATATTCTTATACATAGGGACAGTATTATAGTAATTATATTCTTGTACATAGGAGCAGTATTATAGTAGTTATATTCTTGTACATAGGGAGCAGTATTATAGTAGTTATATTCTTGTACATAGGGACAGTATTATAGTAGTTATATTCTTATACATAGGGACAGTATTATAGTAATTATATTCTTGTACATACGGGCAGTATTATAGTAGTTATATTCTTATACATAGGGACAGTATTATAGTAATTATATTCTTGTACATAGGGGCAGTATTATAGTAGTTATATTCTTGTACATAGGGAGCAGTATTATAGTAGTTATATTCTTGTACATAGGGAGCAGTATTATAGTAGTTATATTCTTGTACATAGGGGGCAGTATTATAGTAGTTATATTCTTGTACATAGGGGGCAGTATTATAGTAGTTATATTCTTGTACATAGGGGCAGTATTATAGTAGTTATATTCTTGTACATAGGGGGCAGTATTATAGTAGTTATATTCTTGTACATAGGGGCAGTATTATTGTAGTTATATTCTTGTACATAGGGGGCAGTATTATAGTAGTTATATTCTTGTACATAGGGGGCAGTATTATAGTAGTTATATTCTTGTACATAGGGACAGTATTATAGTAGTTATATTCTTGTACATAGGGGCAGTATTATAGTAGTTATATTCTTGTACATAGGGGGCAGTATTATAGTAGTTATATTCTTGTACAAAGGGGGCAGTATTATAGTAGTTATATTCTTGTACATAGGCGGCAGTATTATAGTAGTTATATTCTTGTACATAGGGGGCAGTATTATAGTAGTTATATTCTTGAATATAGGAGCAGTATTATAGTAGTGATATTCTTGTACATAGGGGCAGTATTATAGTAGTTATATTCCTGTACATAGGAGCAGTATTATAGTAGTTATATTCTTGTACATAGCAGACAGTATTATAGTAGTTATATTCCTGTACATAGGAGCAGTATTATAGTAGTTATATTCTTGTACATAGGAGCAGTATTATAGTAGTTATATTCCTGTACATAGGGGGCAGTATTATAGTAGTTGTATTCTTATACATAGGAGCAGTATTATAGTAGTTATATTCTTATACATAGGGACAGTATTATAGTAATTATATTCTTGTACATAGGGGCAGTATTATAGTAGTTATATTCTTGTACATAGGGGGCAGTATTATAGTAGTTATATTCTTGTACATAGGGGCAGTATTATAGTAGTTATATTCTTGTACATAGGGGGCAGTATTATAGTAGTTATATTCTTGTACATAGGGGGCAGTATTATAGTAGTTATATTCTTGTACATAGGGGGCAGTATTATAGTAGTTGTATTCTTGAATATAGGAGCAGTATTATAGTAGTGATATTCTTGTACATAGGAGGCAGTATTATAGTAGTTATATTCCTGTACATAGGAGCAGTATTATAGTAGTTATATTCTTGTACATAGCGGACAGTATTGTAGTAGTTATATTCCTGAACATAGGAGCAGTATTATAGTAGTTATATTCTTGTACATAGGAGCAGCATTAGTATTATAGTAGCTATATTCTTGTACATAGGGGGCAGTATTATAGTAGTTGTATTCTTATACATAGGAGCAGTATTATAGTAGTTATATTCTTATACATAGGGACAGTATTATAGTAATTATATTCTTGTACATAGGGGCAGTATTATAGTAGTTATATTCTTGTACATAGGGGGCAGTATTATAGTAGTTATATTCTTGTACATAGGGGCAGTATTATAGTAGTTATATTCTTGTACATAGGGGGCAGTATTATAGTAGTTATATTCTTGTACATAGGGACAGTATTATAGTAGTTATATTCTTGTACATAGGGGCAGTATTATAGTAGTTATATTCTTGTACATAGGGGGCAGTATTATAGTAGTTATATTCTTGTATATAGGGACAGTATTATAGTAGTTATATTCTTGTACATAGGGGCAGTATTATAGTAGTTATATTCTTGTACATAGGGGGCAGTATTGTAGTTATATTCTTGTACATAGGGGGCAGTATTATAGTAGTTATATTCTTGTACATAGGGGGCAGTATTATAGTAGTTATATTCTTGTACATAGGGACAGTATTATAGTAGTTATATTCTTGTACATAGGGGCAGTATTATAGTAGTTATATTCTTGTACATAGGGGGCAGTATTATAGTAGTTATATTCTTGTACATAGGGACAGTATTATAGTAGTTATATTCTTGTACATAGGGGCAGTATTATAGTAGTTATATTCTTGTACATAGGGGGCAGTATTGTAATTATATTCTTGTACATAGGGGGCAGTATTATAGTAGTTATATTCTTGTACATAGGAGGCAGTATTATAGTAGTTATATTCTTGTACATAGGAGCAGTATTATAGTAGTTATATTCTTGTACATAGGGGCAGTATTATAGTAGTTATATTCTTGTACATAGGAGCAGTAATATAGTAGTTATATTCTTATATATAGGAGCAGTATTATAGCAGTTATATTCTTGTACATAGGAGCAGTATTATAGTAGTTATACTCTTGTACATAGGAGCAGTATTATAGTAGTTATATTCTTGTACATAGGGGGCAGTATTATAGTAGTTATATTCTTGTACATAGGAGCAGTATTATAGTAGCTATATTCTTGGACATAGGAGCAATATTATAGTAGCTATATTCTTGTACATAGGAGCAGTATTATAGTAGTTGTATTCTTATACATAGGAGCAGTATTATAGTAGTTATATTCTTATACATAGGGACAGTATTATAGTAATTATATTCTTGTACATAGGGGCAGTATTATAGTAGTTATATTCTTGTACATAGGGGGCAGTATTATAGTAGTTATATTCTTGTACATAGGGGCAGTATTATAGTAGTTATATTCTTGTACATAGGGGGCAGTATTATAGTAGTTATATTCTTGTACATAGGGGGCAGTATTATAGTAGTTATATTCTTGTACATAGGGGGCAGTATTATAGTAGTTATATTCTTGTACATAGGGGGCAGTATTATAGTAGTTGTATTCTTGAATATAGGAGCAGTATTATAGTAGTGATATTCTTGTACATAGGAGGCAGTATTATAGTAGTTATATTCCTGTACATAGGAGCAGTATTATAGTAGTTATATTCTTGTACATAGCGGACAGTATTATAGTAGTTATATTCCTGTACATAGGAGCAGTATTATAGTAGTTATATTCTTGTACATAGGAGCAGCATTAGTATTATAGTAGCTATATTCTTGTACATAGGGGGCAGTATTATAGTAGTTATATTCTTGTACATAGGGGCAGTATTATAGTAGTTATATTCTTGTACATAGGGGGCAGTATTATAGTAGTTATATTCTTGTACATAGGGGGCAGTATTATAGTAGTTATATTCTTGTACATAGGGACAGTATTATAGTAGTTATATTCTTGTACATAGGGGCAGTATTATAGTAGTTATATTCTTGTACATAGGGGGCAGTATTATAGTAGTTATATTCTTGTATATAGGGACAGTATTATAGTAGTTATATTCTTGTACATAGGGGCAGTATTATAGTAGTTATATTCTTGTACATAGGGGGCAGTATTGTAGTTATATTCTTGTACACAGGGGGCAGTATTATAGTAGTTATATTCTTGTACATAGGGGGCAGTATTATAGTAGTTATATTCTTGTACATAGGGACAGTATTATAGTAGTTATATTCTTGTACATAGGGGCAGTATTATAGTAGTTATATTCTTGTACATAGGGGGCAGTATTATAGTAGTTATATTCTTGTACATAGGGACAGTATTATAGTAGTTATATTCTTGTACATAGGGGCAGTATTATAGTAGTTATATTCTTGTACATAGGGGGCAGTATTGTAATTCTATTCTTGTACATAGGGGGCAGTATTATAGTAGTTATATTCTTGTACATAGGAGGCAGTATTATAGTAGTTATATTCTTGTACATAGGAGCAGTATTATAGTAGTTATATTCTTGTACATAGGGGCAGTATTATAGTAGTTATATTCTTGTACATAGGAGCAGTAATATAGTAGTTATATTCTTATATATAGGAGCAGTATTATAGCAGTTATATTCTTGTACATAGGAGCAGTATTATAGTAGTTATACTCTTGTACATAGGAGCAGTATTATAGTAGTTATATTCTTGTACATAGGGGGCAGTATTATAGTAGTTATATTCTTGTACATAGGAGCAGTATTATAGTAGCTATATTCTTGGACATAGGAGCAATATTATAGTAGTTATATTCTTGTACATAGGAGCAGTATTATAGTAGTTATATTCTTGTACATAGGGGCAGTATTATAGTAGTTGTATTCTTGTACATAGGGGCAGTATTATAGTAGTTATATTCTTGTACATAGGAGCAGTATTATAGTAGTTATATTCTTGTACATAGGGGCAGTATTATAGTAGTTATATTCTTGTACATATGAGCAGTATTATAGTAGTTATTTTCTTGTACATAGGAGGCAGTATTATAGTAGTTATATTCTTGTACATAGGAGCAGTATTATAGTAGTTATATTCTTGTACATAGGAGCAGTATTATAGTAGTTATATTCTTGTACATAGGGGCAGTATTATAGTAGTTATATTCTTGTACATAGGAGCAGTATTATAGTAGTTATATTCTTATATATAGGAGCAGTATTATAGCAGTTATATTCTTGTACATAGGAGCAGTATTATAGTAGTTATACTCTTGTACATAGGAGCAGTATTATAGTAGTTATATTCTTGTACATAGGGGCAGTATTATAGTAGTGATATTCTTGTACATAGGAGCAGTATTATAGTAGTTATATCCTTGTACATAGGGGCAGTATTATAGTAGTTATATTCTTGTACATAGGAGCAGTATTATAGTAGTTATATTCTTGTACATATGGGCAGTATTATAGTAGTTATATACTTGTACATAGGGACAGTATTATAGTAGTTATATTCATGTACATAGGAGCAGTATTATAGTTGTTATATTCTTGTACATAGGGGCAGTATTATAGTAGTTATATCCTTGTACATAGGGGCAGTATTATAGTAGTTATATTCTTGTACATAGGAGCAGTATTATAGTAGTTATATTCTTGTACATAGGGAGCAGTATTATAGTTGTTATATTCTTGTACATAGGGGCAGTATTATAGTAGTTACATTCTTGTACATAGGGGCAGTATTATAGTAGTTATATTCTTGTACATAGGGGCAGTATTATAGTAGTTATATTCTTGTACATAGGAGCAGTATTATAGTTGTTATATTCTTGTACATAGGGGCAGTATTATAGTAGTTATATTCTTGTACATAGGAGCAGTATTATAGTAATATTCTTGTACATTTACCTCTTATCCACATCCAACTGTGAAAAGTCTGACCTCTAATGAAACCTTCATTGACTAGATGGGAGGGGTCCCAATATTTCCTTCTTGCTGCACTCAGGATTGAATAAAGTGGTGGTCAAGTATGACTACTTCTGCTCTATTTATGTCTATAAACTGAAGGAGTTTGCAGAGATGAGCTTGTGGCTATCCGTATCATACTTATTGCCAAATATGGATACTCAATTTCTACTCATCTTATCCATGTAAAGCGTTTAAGTATTAAATGCTGAAATCTTTGGCGAGCTCCCTCTTTGTGGATTTATTATACAGTAAATACAAGCTGTCTAAATGGCCATACAGGGAGCTCCCCCTAGTGTTGGCTGCAGACAGGATATTATCATGTATCTCTGTAAACAGGGAGCTCCCCCTAGTGGTGGCTGCAGACATAATCTCATCATGTATTTCTGTATACAGGGAGCTTCCCCTAGTGGTGACTGCGGACAGAATCTTATCATGTATCTCTGTATACAGGGAGCTCCCCCTAGTGGTGGCTTCAGACAGAATCTTATCATGTATCTCTGTGTACAGGGAGCTCCCCCTAGTGGTAACTGCAGACAGAATCTTATCATGTATCTCTGTATACAGGGAGCTCCCCCTAGTGGTGGCTGCAGACAGAATCTTATTTATTTCTGTATAATGTGAGCTCCCCCTAGTGGTGACTGCAGACAGAATCTTATCGTGTATCTCTGTATATATTGAGCTCCCCCTAGTGGTGGCCGCAGACAGGATCTTATCATGTATCTCTGTATACAGGGAGCTCCCCCTAGTGGTGGCAGCAGACAGAATCATATCATGTATCTCTGTATACAGGGAGCTCCCCCTAGTGGTGGCTGCAGACAGGATCTTATCATGTATCTCTGTATACAGGGAGCTCCCCCTAGTGGTGAGTGCAGACAGGATCTTATCATGTATCTCTGTATACAGGGAGCTCCCCCTAGTGGTGGCTGCAGACAGGATCTTATCATGTATCTCTGTATACAGGGAGCTCCCCCTAGTGGTGGCTGCAGACAGAATCTTATCATGTATCTCTGTATACAGGGAGCTCCCCCTAGTGGTGGCTGCAGACAGGATCTTATCATGTATCTCTGTATACAGGGAGCTCCCCATAGTGGTGGCTGCAGACAGAATCTTATCATGTATCTCTGTATATAGGGAGCTCCCCCTAGTGGTGGCTGCAGACAGGATCTTATCATGTATCTCTGTATACAGGGAGCTCCCCCTAGTGGTGGCTGCAGACAGGATCTTATCATGTATCTCTGTATACAGGGAGCTCCCTCTAGTGGTGGCTGTAGACAGAATCTTATCATGTATCTCTGTATATAGGGAGCTCCCCCTAGTGGTGGCTGCAGACAGGATCTTATCATGTATCTCTGTATACAGGGAGCTCCCCATAGTGGTGGCTGTAGACATAATCTTATCATGTATCTCTGTATACAGGGAGCTTCCCCTAGTGGTGACTGCAGACAGAATCATATCATGTATCTCTGTATACAGGGAGCTCCCCCTAGTGGTGGCTGCAGACAGGATCTTATCATGTATCTCTGTATACAGGGAGCTCCCCCTAGTGGTGAGTGCAGACAGGATCTTATCATGTATCTCTGTATACAGGGAGCTCCCCCTAGTGGTGGCTGCAGACAGGATCTTATCATGTATCTCTGTATACAGGGAGCTCCCCCTAGTGGTGGCTGCAGACAGAATCTTATCATGTATCTCTGTATACAGGGAGCTCCCCCTAGTGGTGGCTGCAGACAGGATCTTATCATGTATCTCTGTATACAGGGAGCTCCCCATAGTGGTGGCTGTAGACATAATCTTATCATGTATCTCTGTATACAGGGAGCTCCCTCTAGTGGTGACTGCAGACAGAATCTTATCATGTATCTCTGTATACAGGGAGCTCCCCCTAGTGGTGGCTGCAGACAGAATCTCAGTAATAATTGTATTATTTATCTCTATGTGAAGAACAGCAGAGGAAAAAGAGTTTTGAATCTCTATAAAGAATGGTCGACCCTATTTAATAAGTATTTTTGTATTTTTTCTTACCCAAACCATGGGGAAGCAGTAAGGCTGTTTCTCATTCATTCTTCAATTTTTAGTATGAGTCAGTAAGAAACAAATGTCACCATTCAGCCCTCTATCAGAGAGTGTGCGGCGTCATCTGGTGCACTGATGATGTGTCAACTCCACCAATATGTCTCATGAGATTAATGTCTGGGAAAACCACAATGGTATTTAATGTAATTTTATGTAATTAATCTTACAAGATGAATCACCCAAAGGAAAGAGAAACATTCTTATGTTCACTATTTCACATCAGCATTTCCTGCCCGGAATCACTTAAATGTGTTAATGAGCGATTAATCGCTTGTCCCATTAAATTCTGTGGGGGAGATTAATTGCTCGTGCAACCTAATTAATTTGCAGCATTGCATGGTTGGAAGGGATCAATTACATACAAATCGCTCGTATAGCAGATCACATAGGGAATACTGGGTTATGACCCGAGCGGAGCTCTGTTATATCTTCATGCTGTAATATCATCGCACTCCTCACCTGTGGACACTGTATGTGGTTGTGGTAACGCTGTTACACTCTGGTGCGGTATACATATGTGGGCAAAGTACTGGCACTGCCGGGCGATATCTAGATACTGGATGTCTTTATGGGGTAGTGAATGGCTCTGAGTGGAAACAGTATGGCGCTATGTCCTCAGTATGGCGCTATGTCCTCACAGTATGGCGCTATGTCCTCACAGTATGGCGCTCTGTCCTAACAGTATGGCGCTATGTCCTCACAGTATGGCACTATGTCCTCACAGTATGGCGCTCTGTCCTCACAGTATGGCGCTCTGTCCTCACAGTATGGCACTATGTCCTCACAGTATGGCGCTATGTCCTCACAGTATGGCACTATGTCCTCACAGTATGGCGCTATGTCCTCACAGTATGGCGCTATGTCCTCACAGTATGGCACTATGTCCTCACAGTATGGCGCTATGTCCTCACAGTATGGCGCTCTGTCCTCACAGTATGGCGCTCTGTCCTCACAGTATGGCACTATGTCCTCACAGTATGGCGCTATGTCCTCACAGTATGGCACTATGTCCTCACAGTATGGCGCTATGTCCTCACAGTATGGCACTATGTCCTCACAGTATGGCACTATGTCCTCACAGTATGGCACTATGTCCTCACAGTATGGCGCTCTGTCCTCACAGTATGGCGCTCTGTCCTCACAGTATGGCGCTCTGTCCTCACAGTATGGCACTATGTCCTCAGTATGGCGCTATGTCCTCACAGTATGGCGCTATGTCCTCACAGTATGGCGCTCTGTCCTCACAGTATGGCGCTCTGTCCTCACAGTATGGCACTATGTCCTCAGTATGGCGCTCTGTCCTCACAGTATGGCGCTCTGTCCTCACAGTATGGCGCTATGTCCTCAGTATGGCGCTATGTCCTCACAGTATGGCGCTATGTCCTCACAGTATGGCGCTATGTCCTCACAGTATGGCGCTATGTCCTCACAGTATGGCGCTCTGTCCTCACAGTATGGCGCTCTGTCCTCACAGTATGGCACTATGTCCTCACAGTATGGCACTATGTCCTCACAGTATGGCACTATGTCCTCACAGTATGGCGCTATGTCCTCACAGTATGGCGCTCTGTCCTCACAGTATGGCGCTCTGTCCTCACAGTATGGCACTATGTCCTCACAGTATGGCACTATGTCCTCACAGTATGGCACTATGTCCTCACAGTATGGCGCTATGTCCTCACAGTATGGCGCTATGTCCTCAGTATGGCGCTATGTCCTCACAGTATGGCGCTATGTCCTCACAGTATGGCGCTATGTCCTAAGTATGGCACTATGTCCTCACAGTATGGCGCTCTGTCCTCACAGTATGGCACTATGTCCTCACAGTATGGCGCTATGTCCTCACAGTATGGCACTTTGTCCTCACAGTATGGCACTATGTCCTCACAGTATGGCGCTATGTCCTCACAGTATGGCGCTCTGTCCTCACAGTATGGCACTATGTCCTCACAGTATGGCACTATGTCCTCACAGTATGGCGCCCTGTCCTCACAGTATGGCACTATGTCCTCACAGTATGGCGCTATGTCCTCACAGTATGGCGCTATGTACTCACAGTATGGTGCTATGTCCTCAGTATGGCGCTATGTCCTCACAGTATGGCACTATGTCCTCACAGTATGGCGCTATGTCCTAAGTATGGCACTTTGTCCTCACAGTATGGCACTATGTCCTCACAGTATGGCGCTATGTCCTCACAGTATGGCGCTATGTCCTCATAGTGTGGCACTATGTCCTCACAGTGTGGCACTATGTCCTCACAGTATGGCATTATGTTAGCACAGTATGGCACTATCTTCTCGCAGTATGGCACTATGTCCTCACAGTATGGCGCTATGTCCTCACAGTATGGCACTATGTTGCCACTATGTCCTCACAGTATGGCACTATGTTGCCACTATGTCCTCACAGTATGGCACTATGTTGCCACTATGTCCTCACAGTATGGCACTATGTTGCCACTATGTCCTCACAGTATGGCACTATGTTGCCACTATGTCCTCACAGTATGGCACTATGTCAGCACAGTATGGCATTATGTTGGCACTATATCAGCACATTATGGTGCTATATTAGCACAGTACGGCGATATGGCAGCACAATATGACACTGTTGGGCGCTGTATGTGCTTTTGGTTATGCACTATGGTACTGTATGAATGTGTGGGCAAAGATTACATGGCTGGAATTATAGGAGGGCACTGTTGGGCAATATCTAAGTAGTGCATGTCTTATGGAGTACTGAATGGCATCATTGGCAGCAGTACGGCACTTTGAGCACCACTTGTGTTTGTGTTATGTATCACACATTTTCCGCACTGACTGGTAATATTTAGATCCTACAAGACTTTTATTGATGAGTGCGGCATGGCCCTAAGGGGCAACTGTATGGCACTATGTTGGCACAATATGATACTATGTTGGCACTATATGGCACTATGTTGGCACAGTATGTGTGAAAACCCGGGGTCTTCTGTGGGCATAATACTACTCAGACAACACAGGGCGAGGCTAAAACAGCGTGGCAATACTTTATAGAGCACTAAACAGACAATAAACACATAGAACAGTCCCAGCAAATACCCAAGATGGTGCAAAATTACACAGTCTCACCCTTCCGGTGATTCACCGGGAATAGAGCAGCTGCGACTTTGGGACTTCCAGGGTCAACTACCTCAACTATTGACACCCTGCTTTGGGTGGACACCCACAGACAGGAGGTATCGGCAAGCTTAGGAAGCTGACACTCCATTGAGGTACGTGGCCAGGAAACCCGAGGGTCCCATCTTGGCTTTTTTGGACATATTCATGGAACCAGGTGACCGGATGGTCCCAACCTGGCTTTTTCCGAGCGTATACATGGGTTCTAGGCGACCGGTGGGTCCCAACCTGGCTTTCTCCAGAATGTATCCATGGGTTCTGTGATAGTCAACGGAGCTGATCTATATCCCTTTGGATGGAGCCATGCTGTCCTGTAGAGCTGTCACTTAGAGTGTCCCTGTGTGTGGTTTTGTAAAAAGACTTCTGACACAGAGGCATAACCCCCTTATATAGTTCACAAATGTCCTTCAAGACATTATCTACAGGTCAGGGAGGGGGAGAGATGAGTTTAACTCTTCATTGTTTGATCGATCTGCATAGCTTATGCTCCTCTGCTCTGCGAGTCAACAAGCCACAGGGTCCACACAATGGTTAATCAACATATTTAGCAAACATTCATTGTTCAAAGACCCTGAGTCACTGTCCCCCATACAATAAGTTGCAGTAAATATCAACTCAACTGTCAACATTCAGGTTTATACAAATTCTAGTCTGTCCTTCTTGACCCACCAAAGAAAAACACATAAATTCAAAAGTTAACATAAAGATAATAGTGTATTTCTCCTGGCCTACAGAATTTTAGACGTCTGGATAATTAATATTAAAAGCTGTGTCGTCACAGTATGGCAGATGTTGGCACTGTATGCGTTCTGCTGTCAATGTCTGGTTCTGAATAAATGTGACGTCAAGAGTGGCACTCTGGGCAACATTGGCAATTTCTAGACCTTGCTTGGCTCTATGTTGGCACTGTATGGCATTATGTTGGCACTGTATGGCACTATATGGGCGCTGTAAGTGGTTGTGGTAATGTCTCCATGTTCTGTGCCTAGTTTGGCACTGTGTGTGCTGTACGTGGGGGAAGTTTTAGGCTTTATATCACATTATCTCTCTGCACATATTGCACTATCCATGCGCTGCCATTCCACACAATGCTGGGATATGTAGTTCTTCTGTAGCTGGTTCACGGAGACTTACAATGATGAATGCTCTGTACAGAAAATGCTGACTAGGTCTCTAAAGAAATTAGATAATCTCACGTTATAAAGAGGAAAAATAAACTCCACTGCACAAATCTGCAAATTTATGGGTGGATATGTTTAGTTTCCATAAGGAATAATAGATCCTGGCCCCCCCGGGGGGTGCAGCCACTGCCGAGACCTAATCTATCACAGCTGTAATGATCACAGCTACTCTGCTGAAGGCAGCGACGAAAGGGTTAAATATTAAAGGATGGCATGTTCAGCATGTTGTACACATTGCAAATGATTCCCCCGGCGCCCATGTATCACATCTCCTGACATGAGCACTGGCATTATTCACTAAATATTCAGCAGTGCAGGGAATACCTGCCAAGAAGCGCTGCATGGAGGACAATGGAGCGGGGGGCAGCAGATAAGGACATCGCTGCCTCCCCGGACAAGTGCTGAGCGAAAAGAAGATTCTGCAATATTTCCATCTCCCCTAATACCCATCCAGTAAGGGGGCTTCTGCGTGCAAAGATGGCAGCGCCAGGGGCTGAAGAGGCCATACCAACTGCACCCCGATGCATGGCGACATGCAAACCCTGCCCAAAAAGTGCAACTCCCTCCAATAGTGTCCCCAGGCCCACCAGAGTGCCCCCATAAGTAAACAAATAATACTGGAAGCAGAGTGCCCCATCATAATCATTGCAGCCAGCAGAGTGCTCCCCATAACCAGTGCAGCCAGCAGAATGCTCCCCATAACCAGTGCAGACAGCAGAGTGCTCCCCATAACCAGTGCAGCCAGCAGAGTGCCCCCCACAAGCAATGCAGCCAGCAGAGTGCCCCCCACAAGCAATGCAGCCAGCAGAATGCACCAATAATCAGTGCAGCCAGCAGAAAGCCCCCCATAAGCAGAGCAGCCAACACTGGACTTGTAGCACCCTGAGGATTCGGCTGCTACAGGGGTATTGCACCTCAACCCAGAGGTGTGATATTCCACTCCCGGGTAAGGAAGGAGTGTGGAACTGAGCTCAGTCAGCTGCATGCACTACACACATCCCATTTCCGAGGAACAGGCCGACGGTACTCCCACTTAGAAATGTGCAGGTACGACCGAGTCTGTTCCTGGCTGGAGTGGGAGGGGGGTGGTACATCCCAAGTAGTGTAGGGGCAGATAGGGGGAGCAGCCTGGGTAAAGATAGGAGCTCATTGGGTGCTGGTCACCTGAGCTCACACATAGAGGGTGTATATAAGGTGGGCACCAACTAAGATCAGGGTCAGATGCAGAGGATCAGATGCAGAGAGGATCAGCTGCAGAGAACAAGTCAGGAGAGGAGAGAAGAAAGACAAAGGCCCAGAGTGAGAGAGGAGAAAAGAGAGAGACCCAGAGCACAGAAGAGAAGGACTCTGAGATCCCAACTAAAAGCACCGGGTGAAGAGTCGGCATCAGGGTACCGGAACCCAAGCTGGTGGGGGTAAAAACATTCCCCAGCCAGAGACCGGAGACCGTGGGCAGCGTCTGCCACGGTCACCCATCACATCCACCCCGAAGGCACACCACATGAAGGGTCAGGGAACCCAGGGCCAAGGGTGTCCCAACAGAAGGCCCGAGGGAGCTGGACCTAGGTGGATCACTGGTGGGGACGCCAGAGAACGGGACAGAAAGAGAGCTCAGGGCCACGCTCCGGACTTGTTTGGGGGTTGGCTGGATCCAGGACCTGGTGGACGCAGCCCGGCTCGAGTGGTCACTAGCAGCTGGAGTGACCAGTACAACATCTGCAGTAAGTAAACACCCTTAACTGCACAACCCGACTCTGTCTTCACTGCCGTCTGCATTACACCACCACAACCCCCATCCTCTGCGCCTGTCCCCTCTGAGGCTATACCCCTCCCGTTGGGGGTTATCCCACCAAGCTGCGCATCCACCATCAGCCTCAGCGGAACCTGCTGCAGCGGCGGCCCCAGTGACCGCATCACAACGGGTGGCGTAGTCGACACAAAAGAACTCTTAATAACATCTGTAGGACTGCCACATAACACTGAGCTTGACGCCCTGGGCACGGGGCCGGGTCACAGCCGCTCGGAGACTACAACCCCCCATCTGATCCGGTGCCGGGTATTCCCCTCAAAAAGGAATATGTCCCAGGGGGCGCGTCAACTTTGGCGTAGTCGGCAGGATTACGTGCCCGCAACACCCGGGTACTGCGTGCCTGAAGAAAGGTGCAAGTTTACCTCAGAAAGAAGTCTCCCGCCGGTTCCGGAGGGTCCACGCCATCGGACTCCATCACCAGTCGTTTCCCGCCGATTGTCCGCCATTTCCAACTTGTTCCCGCCATCTGCAGAGTTTCCCGCCACTGGGCGACGCTTCCCGCCAAAACCGCAGATTTCCCGCCTTGGAAGAGCAGCGGACGCCATTATGGGCGTGCCAAAGGAGGGCAGGAGGCCGCCTCCCATCGTGGGCCAGGACAGAAAATGGCGCCAAAAGTGGAAACCGCCCCCACCAACAGAGACTGTGATGTTGGAGGTGTCTGTCAGCGTGAAAGAACTACCCCTGGAGCTGACAGTCACCGAGTGGCCCCGGGACCGCCCTCGAGGTGGGAGGAGACGAAAGAGAAGAGAAAAGATGGGTGCCGCTTGGAGCAGTCTGGAGCGAGCGCACCCGGAGGCAAGAAGTCTAACGAGGAGTAGCGGAGGAGCTTACCCGGATATGGAGAGAAAGCAGAACAGCACCGGCCCGCTGGCCAGGAGTCTGCTAGAGACCGAGGAAGGAGAGCAGAGCAGCACCGGCCCGCTGGCCAGGAGCCTGCTGGAAGAAGAGCAGAGCAGCACCGACCCGTTGGTCAGGAGCCTGCTAGACACCACGACCCCACTAGGCCTAGTGGAGGTCCTAGCACAGCTCCCCCGAGACCGGGAGTGTGCACAGACTGCCCTGGAGGGCCTCGCACGGAGGATGGCCCGGGTACAGCGCGAGATATTGGCGGAATGGAGCCGGGAGATGGCCCAGCAAGCTGAGACCAGTCAACGGAGCACGCTACCCTGGAAGAGGAAGCAGACCGCCTCTGAGGATGGCGCGGGAGGACCAAAGGCTGAAGACGGCGCCGAGAAGGGAGCCGAACGCATGGAGGCAGGTAAAGGGGACGCCTATACCCCAAGCCGGGAAACCGCCCACCTGCCCCAGCTCCCCGTCGCAGAGCCCGAAAGTCCCCCTGCTGTGCCCGTAGCCGCCATGTCACCGCTATGGACTAGGCCCCGACCGGAAGCCGCCGCAGCGACCACTGTGACGTCACGCGCCTCGACCCGGAGCGTGACAAAGCAGGAAATACCACCAGCCTGGTCGCAAGGCCTAGTACCCCCGGGCGCCGCATCACCAACAGCGCCCCCTACCTCCGCGGAGCCTCCGGCCTGGCCGCAAGGCCAGGTAGCCCAGGGCGCCGCCGTCCTAACGGTGCCCTTCACCTTCCAGGTGCCCCAGGCCTGGCCGCAAGGCCTGGGCAACCCGGGCGCCACCACCACCGCGCCCGCACCCGTAAAACCAAGGGTGCCACACCTGGGGGAGGACTTGTTCAGCCAGCTCACATGGCCGGACGGGCGGCCCTTCATCTGGCCCGAAGAATACCATGAGCTGGAACGGCAACAGAGACTAAGACCCCTGGATGAACCCCTGATTCCGGCTCCGAAGCCCCTGGCACGGATCTCGCCCCCGCTAGCGGAAGCACAGTTTGAGTGGGACCCCACCGGAGAAGATCTAATGGGGTTCACTCAGGAAACTAGGGCAGCTGCAGCAGAGCGCGCTGAGTGTTGCCGACAGCAGCTCGAAGAGTTTGCGAGGGAGCGGAGAGAGAGGCGGGTCCGGGAACAACAGGCCCAAATAAGGAGCGCCGAGCAGAAGAGCCGGACCAGGAGGGACCCCCGTGCAGCGCATTGTCCCCGCACCATCGGGACAGTGATCAAGTTCAACCAGCAGCATGGGTGGGGCTTCATTAGAGACAACAACACCCCCGGCGACGTCTTTGTCACGCGCAGAGACGTGGAGTCCCATCTGCCGGAGGGGCACAGAGGTCGTGACCTCTACATCGGAGACGAGGTCACCTTCACCCGGCACAAGTGTGCCAAAGGACCTTACGCCCTCCACGTACACCGCCTGACGGAGGAGTAGTTGCAGTGCGAGGAGGAGGAGCAAGAGGACCCGGACGGGTCTGAAGTTACAACCAGCTACAAGCAAAGAGCAGGAGGAAGACGCCGTTGAGTGCGGCAGAGCAGTGATGTAAATAGTTACCCGATCGGGTACCAAAGAAACTGTTGATACATATATATATAGTCCCCGTTGGGACCAGCTGAGTGAACTGTTCACCCGTTAACCCCTTAATCCCACAGGCTGAGGACTGTGAGCAGCCATTCCCTTCCCTCTACCTGGCCGAGGACTGAGAGCGGCCAACTTCCCCTGTATATAGTTGCGCGTCCTAAAGCGCCCCCTACCGGTTTTATAGGAAAACCAGTTTTTCAAAGAGACTGTCGCACTTTTCCCGGACACACGTGGCACAGTGTCCGGAGGAGGAACCTGAAACAAGAGACGACGAGAATGTTGTATATGAAAAGTTTTATGCTAATATATGTTGTTTTATATGTTTTATATGTTTATGAAAAAAATTTGTATGTTTTGGTGTTGTTTTATGTCTTACAGCCCGAGGACGTGCTGTGATTTACCAGGGGGGAATGTAGCACCCTGAGGATTCGGCTGCTACAGGGGTATTGCACCTCAACCCAGAGGTGTGATATTCCACTCCCGGGTAAGGAAGGAGTGTGGAACTGAGCTCAGTCAGCTGCATGCACTACACACATCCCATTTCCGAGGAACAGGCCGACGGTACTCCCACTTAGAAATGTGCAGGTACGACCGAGTCTGTTCCTGGCTGGAGTGGGAGGGGGGTGGTACATCCCAAGTAGTGTAGGGGCAGATAGGGGGAGCAGCCTGGGTAAAGATAGGAGCTCATTGGGTGCTGGTCACCTGAGCTCACACATAGAGGGTGTATATAAGGTGGGCACCAACTAAGATCAGGGTCAGATGCAGAGGATCAGATGCAGAGAGGATCAGCTGCAGAGAACAAGTCAGGAGAGGAGAGAAGAAAGACAAAGGCCCAGAGTGAGAGAGGAGAAAAGAGAGAGACCCAGAGCACAGAAGAGAAGGACTCTGAGATCCCAACTAAAAGCACCGGGTGAAGAGTCGGCATCAGGGTACCGGAACCCAAGCTGGTGGGGGTAAAAACATTCCCCAGCCAGAGACCGGAGACCGTGGGCAGCGTCTGCCACGGTCACCCATCACATCCACCCCGAAGGCACACCACATGAAGGGTCAGGGAACCCAGGGCCAAGGGTGTCCCAACAGAAGGCCCGAGGGAGCTGGACCTAGGTGGATCACTGGTGGGGACGGCCAGAGAACGGGACAGAAAGAGAGCTCAGGGCCACGCTCCGGACTTGTTTGGGGGTTGGCTGGATCCAGGACCTGGTGGACGCAGCCCGGCTCGGGTGGTCACTAGCAGCTGGAGTGACCAGTACAACATCTGCAGTAAGTAAACACCCTTAACTGCACAACCCGACTCTGTCTTCACTGCCGTCTGCATTACACCACCACAACCCCCATCCTCTGCGCCTGTCCCCTCTGAGGCTATACCCCTCCCGTTGGGGGTTATCCCACCAAGCTGCGCATCCACCATCAGCCTCAGCGGAACCTGCTGCAGCGGCGGCCCCAGTGACCGCATCACAACGGGTGGCGTAGTCGACACAAAAGAACTCTTAATAACATCTGTAGGACTGCCACATAACACTGAGCTTGACGCCCTGGGCACGGGGCCGGGTCACAGCCGCTCGGAGACTACAACCCCCCATCTGATCCGGTGCCGGGTATTCCCCTCAAAAAGGAATATGTCCCAGGGGGCGCGTCAGACTCATAAGCAGAGCAGCCATCAAAGTGCTCCCCCATAAGCAGAACAGCCATCAAAGTGCCCCCCATAATCAGTGCAGCCAGCAAAGTTCGCTGCTTTCACTCTCCAGAGATGGACGTCATTGCTGTACCTCCATTACACATTGGGAGCAGTGGTGACGATGCCGCTCTGATGGGAGACGTTGGTGTGAAATATGACCTCCATGATGACCCCCGATAGTCAGGACACCCAGACGTCCACTCACTCCCCTGGAGCTGGAGATGATCAGTGCAGCCCAGATAGGAGGTGTAGTACATGGCTGCCGTCACTACTCATCATAATACCTGCTGCTTGCTTTGGTTTAATACTCGCTGCTTGCTTCGGTTTAATACCCACTGCTTGCTTTGGTGTAATAACAGCTGCTTGCTTTGGTGTAATACTCGCTGCTTGCTTTGGTGTAATACCAGCTGCTTGCTTTGGTGTAATACTCGCTGCTTGCTTTGGTTTAATACCTGCTGCTTGCTTTGGTTTAATAACAGCTGCTTGCTTTGGTGTAATAACAGCTGCTTGCTTTGGTGTAATACTCGCTGCTTGCTTTGGTTTAATACCTGCTGCTTGCTTTGGTTTAATAACAGCTGCTTGCTTTGGTGTAATAACAGCTGCTTGCTTTGGTGTAATACTCGCTGCTTGCTTTGGTTTAATACCCACTGCTTGCTTTGGTGTAATAACAGCTGCTTGCTTTGGTGTAATACTCGCTGCTTGCTTTGGTGTAATACCAGCTGCTTGCTTTGGTGTAATACTCGCTGCTTGCTTTGGTTTAATACCTGCTGCTTGCTTTGGTTTAATAACAGCTGCTTGCTTTGGTGTAATAACAGCTGCTTGCTTTGGTGTAATACTCGCTGCTTGCTTTGGTTTAATACCTGCTGCTTGCTTTGGTTTAATAACAGCTGCTTGCTTTGGTGTAATAACAGCTGCTTGCTTTGGTGTAATACTCGCTGCTTGCTTTGGTTTAATACCCACTGCTTGCTTTGGTGTAATAACAGCTGCTTGCTTTGGTGTAATACTTGCTGCTTGCTTTGGTGTAATACCAGCTGCTTGCTTTGGTGTAATACCCACTGCTTGCTTTGGTGTAATACTCGCTGCTTGCTTTGGTTTAATACCTGCTGCTTGCTTTGGTTTAATACCTGCTGCTTGCTTTGGTTTAATGCTCGCTGCTTGCTTCGGTTTAATACCCGCTGCTTGCTTTGGTGTAATACCCACTGCTTGCTTTGGTGTAATACTCGCTGCTTGCTTTGGTTTAATACCTGCTGCTTGCTTTGGTTTAATACCTGCTGCTTGCTTTGGTTTAATGCCCGCTGCTTGCTTCGGTTTAATACCCGCTGCTTGCTTTGGTGTAATACCCACTGCTTGCTTTGGTGCAATACTCGCTGCTTGCTTTGGTTTAATACCTGCTGCTTGCTTTGGTTTAATACCTGCTGCTTGCTTTGGTTTAATACCTGCTGCTTGCTTTGGTTTAATGCCCGCTGCTTGCTTCGGTTTAATACCCGCTGCTTGCTTTGGTGTAATACCCACTGCTTGCTTTGGTGTAATACTCGCTGCTTACTTTGGTTTAACACCTGCTGCTTGCTTTGGTGTAATGCTCGCTGCTAGCTTTGGTGTAATACCCGCTGCTTGCTTTGGTTTAATACCCGCTGCTTGCTGTGGTGTAATAACAGCTGCTTGCTTTGGTGTAATACCCACTGCTTGCTTTGGTATAATGCCCGCTCCTTGCTTTGGTGTAATACCCGCTGCTTGCTTTGGTGTAATGCTCGCTGCTAGCTTTGGTGTAATACCCGCTGCTTGCTTTGGTTTAATACCCGCTGCTTGCTT
The DNA here is from genome assembly GCF_046119375.1 of Phyllobates terribilis. Lineage (NCBI taxonomy): Eukaryota > Metazoa > Chordata > Amphibia > Anura > Dendrobatidae > Phyllobates > Phyllobates terribilis. The sequence goes on from NW_027362769.1 coordinate 171,728,446, forward strand.
TGGTGTAATAACAGCTGCTTGCTTTGGTGTAATACCCGCTGCTTGCTTTGGTTTACTACCCGCTGCTTGCTTTGGTGTAATACCCACTGATTGCTTTGGTGTAATACCCGCTCCTTGCTTTGGTGTAATACTCGCTGCTTGCTTTGGTGTAATACCCGCTGCTTGCTTTGGTTTAATACCCTCTGCTTGCTTTGGTGTAATACCCGCTGCTTGCTTTGGTGTAATACCCGCTGCTTGCTTTGGTTTAATGCCCACTGCTTGCTTTGGTTTAATACCCGCTGCTTGCTTTGGTTTAATACCCGCTGCTTGCTTTGGTGTAATACCCGCTGCTTGCTTTGGTTTAATGCCCGCTGCTTGCTTTGGTTTAATGCCCGCTGCTTGCTTTGGTTTAATGCCCGCTGCTTGCTTTGGTTTAATACCCACTGCTTGCTTTGGTGTAATACCTGCTGCTTGCTTTGGTTTAATGCCCGCTGCTTGCTTTGGTGTAATACCCGCTGCTTGCTTTGGTTTAATGCCCGCTGCTTGCTTTGGTTTAATGCCCGCTGCTTGCTTTGGTGTAATACCCGCTGCTTGCTTTGGTTTAATGCCCGCTGCTTGCTTTGGTTTAATACCCGCTGCTTGCTTTGGTGTAATACCCACTGATTGCTTTGGTGTAATACCCGCTCCTTGCTTTGGTGTAATACTCGCTGCTTGCTTTGGTGTAATACCCGCTGCTTGCTTTGGTTTAATACCCGCTGCTTGCTTTGGTGTAATACCCGCTGCTTGCTTTGGTGTAATACCCGCTGCTTGCTTTGGTTTAATGCCCACTGCTTGCTTTGGTTTAATACCCGCTGCTTGCTTTGGTTTAATACCCGCTGCTTGCTTTGGTGTAATACCCGCTGCTTGCTTTGGTTTAATGCCCGCTGCTTGCTTTGGTTTAATGCCCGCTGCTTGCTTTGGTGTAATACCTGCTGCTTGCTTTGGTTTAATGCCCGCTGCTTGCTTTGGTGTAATACCCGCTGCTTGCTTTGGTTTAATGCCCGCTGCTTGCTTTGGTCTTATCTGAACGTCGCTCTGCTGTGAAATGAATCGAGTGCAGATGAGAATTCCTATAATCCAGCCCTGTGACATCCGGAGATATCCGTCTATTAAACTACCCTCAGTCTAGAATCACCTAATTAATGACGGCCAGTGTATCCGGTGTAATTATCTGATAACGGCGCCTGGACGACTGTTGCCACAGCCGCATCCGATGTTTACGTGCAGACGTAGCGGAGCCGAGGTTGTCGTCACTTTTCATGTAGCAAATAACTTGGTTCCATTTGTCCTATTAGATCATATGGGGGTGTTCGCTGCGCTATTAGTGGGGGGCGATACGTGGCCATGTATTAGGGTGCATTCTCCGTACACCCGAATACAGATCCCGGCCACAGACAGTTCACACGAGCCGCAGCAGCAGTCCCAGCAGGGACTCTATGACAAAATTAACCCTGCTACATATATATAAGCCAAGAGAAAAGGGCTCATATGTAAGTCTTGCCATAAATATGTACGTTCCTTACCCGCTGTAAATGACGCCGTTCTCCTGAATCCGGCGATGTTTTTCATTTGTTCCTGTGACTTTCTGTTCCTGAGATATGGCTCCGTCTTCTCTGTATATAAATCCATTCGTGTTAGCCAAGTGGGTGTGGTTTCATGAGAACTACACCCACTTGGCTAATAACAGTAGATTTATATACAAGCAATAGAGGGCCATATCTCAGGAACGGAGAGGCGCAGGAACAAAAGAAAAACTATGCCGGATTCATGAGAACAGCGGCGTTTACAGCGGATAACAAAATTACGGTACATATTTATAGCAGACGACGGGTCCTTATTAAAGGGATTGTCCAGGACTGACGCATTGTGAAATTGTTTTTAGATTGATAATCAATGTTATATCGGTGGAGGTCTAACACCGGATATCAACAAGCTGACAGGTGGAAAGAAAAACGAGGGAGGTTTCCGGCACGACCGACTGAATAAAAATAGAAGTTTATTGAATCAAGTGAAAAGTCCATTAAAAGTAAAAAACCTCCACACCTGACGCGTTTCTGGCTTTCTAGGATGCCCTTAGACAGGTGCTGCGGCCAGAAGTACATAGTGAGCAGAGAACCACAGCTCTGTGCACTGTTTAGCTGCCGGGCTCGGATACTGCAGCTTAAACCATATTCACTTCAATAGGAGCCGAGGTGCAGTACCAAGAACGTCCACTACACGGTGTGTGGCGCTGTGCTACTCCAGCTCCTACAATATGTACGTCTGGTGACCGTGGCACCAAATGTTAGCTGAAAATGGGGGTCCCGGGAGAGGACCCCCATCAATATGATATTCTAATCTAATCTAAATACATCAATCTCAGACAACAAATGTAACTGTGGTTCTGGTATTCCATTCCTGTAACCAGGAAGCTCAGGATGAATGAAATATACCTCTCATACAAATTTCTGGGGCATTTCTGGGCAGTTTGGGGGCATTTCCGATGATTCAGGAGGGACTTTTGGCGTTCGGGGTGGTATGGGTTGGTGATCTGTGTAATATCGGGGGCTCTATGGGGCGGCTCTGTAATTGTATATTCTTTCTGGGGCCGGGATTAATGATATTCTTGGTTTTCCGCTCATTGGGGCCGGTAAAGTGTGACAATATCCCAGATAAATAAGCAGCTTTGAAGCAGGTTTTGGTAAACGCAGTAAATGGAGGTCCAGGTTATTCTCTGTGAAGTTCGCGTGTTTCGGTGACCCCTTCGATCTCTCCTTTTCGCTTTGTCAGGGTCTCCCCACAGGGGCTGCAGAAGGTGCCTGTGTCCAAGATAAAACAGGCTGCATTAAGGAGCGGGGTAATGAAGGCCACTCCATGGAGATAAGCTCCCTCCTTAGGCTTTGATCTTTGATTGCCAATTTCCATTTTTAAATAACTGTGACCGGCTAAAGACGCACAATCTTCCTCCTCCTTCAGCATTTTATCCTCGATACCTTGAAAGTGCCGCAACTTTGTTTATTTGCCGCCATTTAGTGAGATGGATATAAAAAAGTAGAATAGTCTTAATCTATAGGTGAACAGGTATGTAAGCTATATGTGACAGCAGCACACAGCGAAGCATTTATTACTTATGTGTTATTAATGTACTTTCCAAAAGAGAATATTGGACTGGAGCCACTGTGTACATACATTACATTACTGATCCTGAGTTACATCCTGTATTATACTCCAGAGCTGCACTCACTATTCTGCTGGTGCAGTCACTGTGTACATACATTACATTACTGATCCTGAGTTACATCCTGTATTATACTCCAGAGCTGCACTCACTATTCTGCTGGTGCAGTCACTGTGTACATACATTACATTACTGATCCTGAGTTACATCCTGTATTATACTCCAGAGCTGCACTCACTATTCTGCTGGTGCAGTCACTGTGTACATACATTACATTACTGATCCTGAGTTACATCCTGTATTATACTCCAGAGCTGCACTCACTATTCTGCTGGTGCAGTCACTGTGTACATACATTACATTACTGATCCTGAGTTACATCCTGTATTATACTCCAGAGCTGCACTCACTATTCTGCTGGTGCAATCACTGTGTACATACATTACATTACTGATCCTGTGTTACATCCTGTATTATACTCCAGAGCTGCACTCACTATTCTGCTGGTGCAGTCACTGTGTACATACATTACATTACTGATCCTGAGTTACATCCTGTATTATACTCCAGAGCTCCACTCACTATTCTGCTGGTGCAGTCACTGTGTAGATACATTACATTACTGATCCTGTACTGATCCTGAGTTACATCCTGTATTATACTCCAGAGCTGCACTCACTATTCTGCTGGTGCAGTCACTGTGTACATACATTACATTACTGATCCTGTACTGATCCTGAGTTACATCCTGTATTATACTCCAGAGCTGCACTCACTATTCTGCTGGTGCAGTCACTGCATACATACATTACATTACTGATCCTGAGTTACATCCTGTATTATACTCCACAGCTGCACTCACTATTCTGCTGGTGCAGTCACTGTGTACATACATTACATTACTGATCCTGAGTTACATCCTATATTATACTCCAGAGCTGCACTCACTATTCTGCCGGTACAGTCACTGTGTACATACATTATATTACTGATCCTGTACTGATCCAGAGTTACATCCTGTATTATACTCCAGAGCTGCACTCACTATTCTGCTGGTGCAGTCACTGTGTACATACATTACATTACTGATCCTCAGTTACATCCTGTATTATACTCCAGAGCTGCACTCACTATTCTGCTGGTGCAGTCACTGTGTACATACATTACATTACTGATCCTGAGTTACATCCTGTATTATACTCCAGAGCTGCACTCACTATTCTGCTGGTGAAGTCACTGTGTACATACATTACATTACTGATCCTGAGTTACATCCTGTATTATACCCCAGAGCTGCACTCACTATTCTGCTGGTGCAGTCACTGTGTACATACATTACATTACTGATCCTGAGTTATATCCTGTATTATACTCCAGAGCTGCACTCACTATTCTGCTGGTGCAGTCACTGTGTACATACATTACATTACTGATCCTGAGTTACATCCTGTATTATACTCCAGAGCTGCACTCACTATTCTGCTGGTGCAGTCACTGTGTACATACATTACATTACTGATCCTCAGTTACATCCTGTATTATACTCCAGAGCTGCACTCACTATTCTGCTGGTGCAGTCACTGTGTACATACATTACATTACTGATCCTGAGTTACATCCTGTATTATACTCCAGAGCTGCACTCACTATTCTGCTGGTGAAGTCACTGTGTACATACATTACATTACTGATCCTGAGTTACATCCTGTATTATACCCCAGAGCTGCACTCACTATTCTGCTGGTGCAGTCACTGTGTACATACATTACATTACTGATCCTGAGTTATATCCTGTATTATACTCCAGAGCTGCACTCACTATTCTGCTGGTGCAGTCACTGTGTACATACATTACATTACTGATCCTGAGTTACATCCTGTATTATACTCTAGAGCTGCACTCACTATTCTGCTGGTGAAGTCACTGTGTACATACATTACATTACTGATCCTGAGTTACATCCTGTATTATACTCCTGAGCTGCACTCACTATTCTGCTGGTGCAGTCACTGTGTACATACATTACATTACTGATCCTGAGTTACATCCTGTATTATACTCCAGAGCTGCACTCACTATTCTGCTGGTGCAATCACTGTGTACATACATTACATTACTGATCCTGTGTTACATCCTGTATTATACTCCAGAGCTGCACTCACTATTCTGCTGGTGCAGTCACTGTGTATATACATTACATTACTGATCCTGAACAAGCTTGTTGACTTATACCAGAGGAATTGTGAATGCAGCTCTGAGGTCCAGAATAGCAGAGGCTGTAGAGGGAAAGGTGATTTATTATGTAGTCAGGGGAAACTTTCATTAGCCACATTGTTCTCCGGCTAAGATGAGAACTGATCCAAGGACACGGCTGGAAACTGTGTGGACAGCACGGAGGGAGATCGGACGTCGGGTGCGATGGGCACGACTCTAATATGTTCCTAACTGCTTGTGATGAGCGTCTCCTCCGGGGCTGACAGCTGCCCTTAACCTACTCCTGTCTACCTGTCATCTCGCCTCCCCATCTCATTAACCCCCGTGGTCCCCCACCCTCACCTTATCAATAGCTCCATGACAGTCTTACACACCTCTGTCCCCTTTCCATTGAGTTTCTTCTCCTCGGGAACCTGTCACATTATACGTCATGTGGAGAAGTCTGAGCCGCAGAATTCATGAATATCAGAGGAGGAAGAAAAAAGATCTCTATCTGCTTCCAGGATAAGAAAAGACTCTAATGATGAGACACCAAAAAGGAAACGGCCAGGAGGAACAGATTCACCTAAATATTCACCTATAGGCACCGAAGCAAGTATAAAGAGTATAGAGAATAACATAGGAAGAACACAGTGAGCGCAGCTCTGGAGTATAATACTGGATGTAACTCAGGATCAGTAATGTAATGTATGTACACAGTGACTGCACCAGCAGAATAGTGAGTGCAGCTCTGGAGTATAATACAGGAGGTAACTCAGGATCAGTAATGTAATGTATGTACACAGTGACTGCACCAGCAGAATAGTGAGCGCAGCTCTGGAGTATAATATAGGAGGTAACTCAGGATCAGTAATGTAATGTATGTACACAGTGACTGCACCAGCAGAATAGTGAGTGCAGCTCTGGAGTATAATACAGGATGTAACTCAGGATCAGTAATGTAATGTATGTACACAGTGACTGCACCAGCAGAATAGTGAGTGCAGCTCTGGAGTATAATACAGGATGTAACTCAGGATCAGTAATGTAATGTATATACACAGTGACTGCACCACCAGAATAGTGAGTGCAGCTCTGGGGTATAATACAGGATGTAACTCAGGATCAGTAATGTAATGTATATACACAGTGACTGTACCACCAGAATAGTGAGTGCAGCTCTGGACTATAATACAGGATGTAACTCAGGATCAGTACAGGATCAGTAATGTAATGTATGTACAGAGTGACTGCACCAACAGAATAGTGAGCGCAGCTCTGGAGTATAATACAGGAGGTAACTCAGGATCAGTAATGTAATGTATGTACACAGTGACTGCACCAGCAGAATAGTGAGTGCAGCTCTGGGGTATAATACAGGATCTAACTCAGGATCAGTGCAGGATCAGTAATGTAATGTATGTACACAGTGACTCCACCAGCAGAATAGTGAGTGCAGCTCTGGAGTATAATACAGGAGGTAACTCAGGATCCGCACAGGATCAGTAATGTATAAATGGAGCCATAAATAAGTAGGTCAGTCTTGATGATATTTCTGCGTAGATGTTAGTAAATTTAAGATGTGCAATCATTCGATGGTGCAGGTACAGTATAATCTTGCCCGTCCCATAGTGTTACCTGTCGCCCAGGTCCTCACCTTTGAGTTTTATCCATCTCACAGACTTTGATAACAACCTTTTTTGTTTTTTACCTCTGGCCCGGGTTCTCCTTTTGGATCCCAAAGGTAAGATTATATTTCCTTGTTTGACCTTGGCTACCACTGATGACCTTGGAGAGGTGACTCTTCTTCTTTCCTACCTCCTGGGTGTTTGGTTGATGGGTTGCAGACTACGGCTCTTCTGCAATGAAGTCCTATACGTTCCCGCTCTTAGATCTGGTCCTAGGTAACTTTAATAGATGCACAGACACCGCTGACAGCAAACCTCACCTGATATGCATCTCTGATATCCCCGGGTATGATGTACATTCTGGAATAGGGACACAGATGGTCAGAGGTCCAGGAAGCAGGAGCCACACTGATGTGGACATGACGCCGCTCTTCCAGATCGTTAACTGTTAATAAGGAGAACAATTACAGAAAAACAATGTGATTAAACCTTAAGTAGTGGAGCCGCCAAGGTCAACACAATTTCACCTCATTTATAAAGTATTACCATGTGAAACTGTCTTCTTAAAGGCAAAGTTACATTTTTCTGACTGCCTATTTCCTCCTGCCTGCAAGGGCAGCTGCCCATCCCTGCAGATAGCACCGGCCCTTTAATTGGTCCAGTGCTTTCCCTGGATGTGACAGTGTAAGATTTTCCATCACATCTGTGCAACCAATTGATACTTTGTAGCAATTTAGCCTTTTATGTCCGGATCCACATGGGCGCTGGGTAAAGGGCGGCAGCTGAGTTTCTCCTATTATATTTCATATTATTACGTGGACGCTCAGCGCAGCTTCATTTACCATAGAGAACAGATCTGACCTTGTGATCAGGATAATAAAATCATCCCATATGTAAAATCTAGAGGTCAGGGGGTCATCACACCCGGGAGGCATCGCCGTATCTGCCCAATATTGTCTTAGGAGCGATAAGTCAAAATCAAAAATGGTGCAAAATTCTGTCAAATGTTGCAAAATAGTGTTCATGGCCTGAAACAGCTTGCAAAATTTGACCCAAATTAGTTTTCTTATAAATATTAAAACTTCATCAGTTCTTGCTGGTGCTAGTGGTGCCCCATAAAATGTCAGCTGTCATTGGGCACCTCTGCTGTCAGATGGCAGCGGAGCGGCTCAGCATTTATGGACACTGTGGCATTGCATCTCTGGGAATGTGTAAGACTTGTATATGGAGTCTGTATATTCCGCTATTTACCTGGGTTTCCTTAAAGGGAACCTGTCAGGATGATTTTACTACTGGCACTAGGACTATGGCTGTATAGGTCCTGATACAACAATAAAAACGACACCAGTCTTGTAGTAATCCCATGTGCCAGTGCTGAGAAATCGGGCTTTAGAGCCACATGCAAATTAGCCTGCGCTGGGGGCGTGTTGATGCACTTCCATGCCCCTAATGCACTTCCTGGCTAATTTGCATGTGGCTTCAAAGCTTGATTTCTCCGCACTGGTACATCGGATTGCCACAAGACAGGTATCCTTATTGTCCTAGGACCTATAGAGCCGTACCACTGACAGGTTCTCTTTAATATAAAAAAATAGCTCCTCATAATGCACAATTCCTCCTGCTTTGGAGCTGAATGTGGCCCCCTGACCTCTTGGGCCCCTGTATGGCTGCACAGGTTGCACTAATGATATGTCAGTGCCTGAAGTATACGGATGGTGTGTGTACATCTCTGCAGACTATGCAGGTGCTATATAAAGAGATAATATACATATTACTATGGGCCGGATTGTCTGCCGGCTCCGGCTCTGTGTATGCGGTGGGGAGAGCTGATAAAACGGTGCAGTTGCTTCAGTGGATTAATCCTTGCGGTTTAATCGGCCAGGACATGGCAGCTTATCTCTCAGCTCCAAACGCAGCCTCGGGGGACGGTGGCGCTCAGACCCTATACGGGCAGGTGAACACATATCCTCCTATAAAGACGCAGATATGGACTCTAGAAACACTCAGATGAGGACGCATCAGTAACTCCCACCCAAACTCCAGCTCCCCGAGACACTGAAGTCATGGACATCACAGGGGGACAGGAGAATGTCGCCTGCAGAGGCGGGAGGGAATACAGAATGAGGGATAATCACGCTATAATAAAAAGTTCTGTAACTTTCGAATATACTTTCTGTGTCAATTTCTCACCATTGCAATATCTCTGCTCTCTGTCAGAGACTGAAAACTTATTCCAAAACTTGAACTTGCACTTATACTTCCCTGACCATTGTTTTCATCCATACAGTAAACATCTGGACAGATACATTGTATCCTGCGCTGATACATCATACAAACTGTGGGGCACAGGAGAGGCTCATGCTGTTTATGTATATAGGGGGTATTCCTATAGTTAGAAGTAATCACCTTTATGCAGGAGAGGTGATAACTTACTGATCGGTGGGGTCCGATCTCTGGGACCTGTACTGATCGTCAGAGTGGGGCGCTTATACGCCGCCCCATTCATCCCCTGGTGAAGCAATGGAGACAGCTGAACACTATTCTCCAGCGGTATCTAAGGGAATGAGTGGTGCAGCGGTCGGGCAGATCGTGCACGAACACCATAGTCTAACGGGAGTAAAAGTGCCCCATTCTGACGATCCATAGGGGGTCACAGGGGTTGGTAGTTGTCCGGAGGTCGTCTAACCCGGTGAAAGATATAGGAAAAAAATTTTTATTCTGTGAAAAGTATTAAATGGGTTTTTCACTTAAAAGGAAGTGATCCTCAAATGATAGGATATTTGTAAGAAAACAAACCCAGTAAGTATCCGTCTTCCCCAGGACCAACGCCAGCTCTTTACCATTGATCTTCTCTCTGCATATTCGCTGCAGCGGTGACATCACGACTACTATGTACAACACCGCTGCAGTCAATCACACAGCTCAGCATATTGTGCCATTTAAAAGAAACAGAGCTGTCAAGCCAATTAATTATTATTATTATTATTATTATTATTATTATAGCACCATTTATTCCATGGCGCTTTACATGTGATAGGGGTATACATAATAAAAAACATTGTCATTATTGTGACTCCTAAGTCCCATTGTCTTATTTTAACTTTTCCATAATAAATGGAGTTGTAACTTTTTTCACATTACCTGGATTTCATGCTGGACTTTTTACTTTTCTGTGGAATAATAAAAAACAAGTACAATAATCTTGAACAATACAAGTCAGCGACTGGTACAGGAGGAGCGAGGACCCTGCCCGCGAGGGCTCACAGTCTACAGGGGATGGGTGAGGATACAGCTGGTCATGCAGCGGTGTGGTGAAGCGAGGGTTACTGCAGGTTGTAGGCTTGTCGGAAGAGGTGGATCTTCAGGTTTCTTTTGAAGGTTTCCACGGTAGGAGAGAGTCTGCAGCCAATCACTGAGCTCAGTCTATCATGCTATCTGCGCCAGCCGAGAAGCTGAGCTCAGTGATTGGCTGCAGCAGTTTTGTGCATAGGAGTCGTGATGTCACCGCTGCAGCCTACCACTGAGTTCAGCATATCGTGCCATCTACACCAGCAGAAAAACTGAGCTCAGTGATTGGTTGCAGCGTGCATGTGAGCTACTATCACGATGTCACAGCTTCAGACAATCACTTAGTTCAGCATATTGTGCCATCTACACCAGCAGAGAACCCTTCTATCTACAGCTAGGTGAATCCATGGATTAGGTGCATATAGCGCCCCCTAGGCTGGATGTTTCATGCCTGGTTACGGTCCACCTGCGTCATGGCAGCTGCCCATAATGTTTGGACCCGAAGGCCGCTGATATATTGCAGTAAAAGCAATGCACAACCCTTATGTGCCCCGATAATACGGCCCCTAGATGTAATTACCACAACCTCCCATCCAGCAGGTGCCATTGATAATACCGGGGTGTTGGGTCCCTTTAAGCACCAAGGACCAGGCGCAGCTTCCACCTCTGTACCCCCTGAAGAAACAACTGGTGCAACCTGAAAATGACCTCATGATGAGACTTTCTGATAATCACAAAGAAAAAAATCCCCCATGACACGTGGCAGTCAGCCCTATCCCAGCCCGGCCTGCAATGGCTGATAACAGAGAACAATAAATCACAATCACCTGCACATCTAATGGAAATTACAATCATTTTTATCATGTGTCCCTATGTAAAATCAGCAGCATCACGATGTCAGAGCCGCAGCTGACGCGGGGTCCGTGACCGCACATCCATCTACCATAACCTCGTTACTTCTTTCTTCCTGCAGACGCCTTTGCTTTAACCTTCAGCTCTCAGACAGCGATTTCCTCTATATGTCCTGTATATGTTCTCTGATGGAACAATAAAGGGTTAATTGCGAGCTTCAGAACGAACATTATAACAAATGACCCTGCAGAGCGCACAATGGTGACATCCGTCAGATAAAAAGCATCGGAGACCGTGTGGTCAGACCCCGGGGTCCGGACTAATGCGTGTCATAGACGTGGACACACAATGGTCTGCGGCCCCTCTGTGCTGTCGAGCCGCGAGGCCGTCGTACATCACTGTGGCGCAACTAATTGATTTTTCACATTTTTTTTTTCACATTTTTTTGACATTCACACAATATTATATTCACGTCATTCCTTGAACAAAAAGCCCAGATTTGATTTCTGAATCAACTGAAGCAGGAAAAAAAGCCGTATATAAAAATCTGTGTAAAAAATACACGTTTTTTATCTGTTTTTTGGAGTCGTAGTCCGGCCTGCTTGGAGTCCACTTGGCCCAAATACTAAGCCCCTTAGGAGCACTAAATCATAGTCTATGCCATGTAAAAGCACCAGACACCCCAACATTTCAATGCCCCTTCCCATGACATTGTTACCCCAATGCTGGTTACTCCCAGGAACAGAACTACTTGTAGAAACCCCAATATCTGCAAAGGGTTATACCCAAAAATAGGAGGTTTTCCCCTATCCACAGGATAACCTGCTGATCACTGAGCTCTACATTCCCTCTGCTCCATTAATTGTCTAAGGGACTGTTGGAAATAGCTCAGCGCTGTGCTCGACCGTCCTATAGACAATGAATGGGGCAGAGGCCACACAGGCACAACATGGCTGCGTTCAGGATGGGGCTGTAGAGCTCAAATCTTGGGGACCCAGAGCACTATCCTTAGGATCCTACTAACTTCATTTTTCAGGAATAATTTTAGAAGGTTGAGAGGTTTGGAATCCAATGACACCGATGCGATTCGGTGCGGAGGATCATATGCCGTAATTATTCTGCAGGAATTGGAAATAAACACATTCTGCCCCTAGCAGATTGGAAACAGCTCAGCCATATTGGAGCTGGATTTTCAGCTTTCATTTTCACCCAATTTTTGGCTGAGTTGTGCAAATATGTAAGTTAGTGACGCAGTTGGTAGTCTGCAGGACTTTCTTCAAACTGTATAGCAGGGGTCTCAAACTCGGCTGGGTACATGGGCCGCACATGGAAAAAAATTGAATTTGGGGGGCCGCATTCTTTGCAGGTCAAAGTGCCAATTTTAGTGATACCATTTTTTTGTATACACCGTCTGAACATTTTTGCTGTGTTTATTTTATTTATAGCTTGGGTCGTTACGGATGTGGCGATAATAAACGTGCACTTTTTGTGTTTAGTTTATATATAAAACAGCATTTTTAGTGCCAAAATATTTTTTCATGCTTTATTTTTCATTTTAGTTTATTTATTTTTTTATTTTTACAATTTTGTTTCCTCCAATTGGCCACACACAGTAATATTGTTTTAAAATTAGCACCATATAGCAATCCTGGCAAACATCTAGTAATGTGCCCCATCCTGGTGGTCCCAATCATGTAGTAATGTGCCCCATCCTGGTGGTCCCAATCTTGTAATAATGTGCCCCATCCTGGTGGTCCCAATCTTGTAGTAATGTGCCCCAACCTGATCCCCACCTTGTAGTAATATGCCCCATCCTGGTAGTCCCAATCTTGTAGTAATGTGCCCCATCCTGGTCCTCGTGTTGTAGTAATGTGCCCCATCCTGGTGGTCCCCATCTTGCAGTAATGTGTCCCATCCTGATCCCCACCTTGTAGTAATGTGCCCCATCCTGGTGGTTCCCATCTTGTAGTATTGTGTCCCATCCTGGTCCTCGTGTTGTAGTAATGTGCCCCATCCTGGTGGTCCCCATCTTGCAGTAATGTGCCCCATCCTGATCCCCACCTTGTAGTAATATGCCCCATCCTGGTGGTCCCCATCTTGCAGTAATGTGCCCCATCCTGGTGGTCCCCATCTTGCAGTAATATGCCCCATCCTGGTGGTCCCCATCTTGCAGTAATGTGCCCCATCCTGGTGGTCCCCACCTTGTAGTAATATGCCCCATCCTGGTGGTCCCCATCTTGCAGTAATGTGCCCCATCCTGGTGGTCCCCATCTTGCAGTAATGTGCCCCATCCTGGTGGTCCCCATCTTGTAATAATTAATGTGCCCCATCCTGGTGGTCCCAATCTTGCAGTAATGTGCCCCATCCTGGTGGTCCCCATCTTGTAGTAATGTGCCCCATCCTGGTGGTCCCAATCTTGCAGTAATGTGCCCCATCCTGGTGGTTCCCATCTTGTAGTAATGTGCCCCATCCTGGTGGTCCCCATCTTGTAGTAATGTGCCCCATCCTGGTGGTCCCCATCTTGCAGTAATGTGCCCCATCCTGGTGGTCCCCATCTTGTAGTAATGTGCCCCATCCTGGTGGTTCCCATCTTGTAGTAATGTGCCCCATCCTGGAGGTCCCCATCTTGCAATAATGTGCCCCATCCTGGTCCTCGTGTTGTAGTAATGTGCCTCATCCTGGTGGTCCCTATCTTTCAGTAATGTGCCCCATCCTGGTGGTCCCCATCTTGCAATAATGTGCCCCATCCTGGTCCTCGTGTTGTAGTAATGTGCCCCATCCTGGTGGTCCCTATCTTGCAGTAATGTGCCCCATCCTGATCCCCACTTTGTAGTAATATGCCCCATCCTGGTGGTCCCCATCTTGCAGTAATATGCCCGATCCTGGTGGTCCCAATCTTGCAGTAATGTGCCCCATCCTGGTCCCCACCTTGTAGTAATATGCCCCATTCTGGTGGTCCCCATCTTGCAGTAATGTGCCCCATCATGGTGGTCCCCATCTTGCAGTAATGTGTCCCATCAAGGTGGTCCCCACCTTGTAGTAATATGCCCCATCTGGGTGGTCCCCACCTTGTAGTAATATGCCCCATCCTGGTCCCCACCTTGTAGTAATATGCCCCATTCTGGTGGTCCCCATCTTGCAGTAATGTGCCCCATCCTGGTCACCACCTTGTAGTAATATGCCCCATTCTGGTGGTCCCCATCTTGCAGTAATGTGCCCCATCCTGGTGGTCCCCATCTTGCAGTAATGTGTCCCATCAAGGTGGTCCCCACCTTGTAGTAATATGCCCGATCCGGGTGGTCCCCATCTTGCAGTAATGTGTCCCATCAAGGTGGTCCCCACCTTGTAGTAATATGCCCCATCCTGGTGGTCCCCATCTTGCAGTAATATGCCCCATTCTGGTGCTCCCCATCTTGCAGTAATATGCCCCATTCTGGTGGTCCCCATCTTGCAGTAATATGCCCCATCCTGGTCCTTGTCTTGGAGTAATGTCCCCCATCCGGTAGTAATGCCCCATCCTGGTGGTCCCCATCTGGTAGTATTGTCCCCTGCGCTGTTCTTCACTCATATAAAAAAGAAAAAAAAAAGATTCCTCTCACCTGTCCTCCGTTCCCTCGGCGTCCTTTATGCACATGTGGCCTGCAGGCACAGACCCCTTGACGATCCCGACCTGGTCCAGGAGGAGCCGCCGAGAGCAGCGCTGCATTGCCGCGCACTGCACAGAGACCAGCTCTCTGCACAGCATTTCCAATGCCAGCCGCCGGCCAATCAGAGGCCAGCAGCTGACATCTGCACATGGCAATGACGTCATACGCCGCTGCGCTGGGACGCAGATATCAGCTTCTGGCCTCTGATTGGCTACATCTCTACGATCAGGAACCAGCAGCGCTTTGAACACAGAGTATTTGCGTCCAAAGTGCTGTGTTCTAATGTCGCACTTGTTTTGTCAGTACATGCGGATCCACCACATGTACTGACATTCAATCGGTCAAAATCTGAAGCGGAGACTCAGCGTCTCTGCTTCAGAAATTGACATGTTGCAGCTCATAAACCCGCGCCGCGGGTGAGTTTACGAATCATTAAAAACAACAGTAAGCATGGGATTTCTATAAATCCATCCATCCACTGTGTTTGTACTGTAGAACGCAACGTTTTTACGCAGCATAGGTGAGCTGCATCTAAAATGCTGCTATTCCTGATCGAAACGTAGCCGTAAGGTTCACTCTGATACCCAGGGCCTGGTGCTCCGTTACCTACCCAGACCCCTGTCCAGAACCAGTCACTCAACGATCAAGTCACTCACCCAACTGACCAACTAGACTAACAATCAGACACAGGCACTCACCCAACCGACCAACTAGACTAACAATCAGATCCAAGCACTCACCCAACCGACCAACTAGACTAACAATCAGACCCAGGCACTCACCCAACCGACCAACTAGACTAACAGTCAGACCCAGGCACACATCCAGAGCCATTCATCCAACCAACGAGGCACTTATCCAACCAAATAGACACAGAACCAGACACAGATACTCAGCCAGAACCAGGCACACATCCAGAGCTATCCACCCAACCAAACAGGCACTCATCCAACCAATCAACTAGACAACCAACCAACTATTCACCCAACCGACCAACTAAACTAACAGTCAGACCCAGGCACACATCCAGAGCTATTCACCCAACCAACAAGGCACTTATCCAACCAATCAACTAGACACAGAACCAGACGCAGATACTCAGCCAGAACCAGGCAAACATCCAGGGCTATTCACCCAACCAAACAGGCACTTATCCAGACAATCAACTAGACAACCAACCAACTATTCACCCAACCGACCAACTAAACTAACAGCCAGAGCCAGGCACACATCCAGAGCCATTCATCCAACCAACGAGGCACTTATCCAACCAATCAACTAGACAACCAACCAACTATTCACCCAACCGACCAACTAAACTAACAGCTAGAGCCAGGCACACATCCAGAGCCATTCATCCTACCAACGAGGCACTTATCCAACCAATCAAATAGACACAGAACCAGACACAGATACTCAGCCAGAACCAGGCACACATCCAGAGCTATTCACCCAACCAAACAGGCACTTATCCAGCCAATCAACTAAACAACCAACCAACTATTCACCCAACCAACCAACTAAACTAACAGCCAGAGCCAGGCACATATTCAGAGCCATTCACTCAACCAACTAGGCACTTATCCAACCAATCAACTAGGCATCCAACCAACCAAGCACCCACCCAACCAATCAACTAGACTAATAGCCAGACCCAGACACTCACCTAGAGCCAGACATTCATCCAACCAACCAGGTACTTATCTAACCAATCAAATAGACACAAAACCAGGCAGATACTCAGCCAGAACCAGGCACTCGCCCAACCAAATCACTGAAAAAAACAAAAACCAAGATCAAAACACAAATGAATGGGAGCCATGATACTTGACAATATGGGGCATAAAGTACTGATCATGGGGGCAGGCTTTATTCTGTCCGTCACGCCAGTGAAGAATGCTGATAACAGACAACAATGAACCATAAAACACGGATCCTTGCACCATGGTGTCTCCGCTCGGGATCATCTCATGGTTTCTTTTCTATTTTTTGACATTCACAGCGTTTACAGCGATCTGTCTGCGGGATGTGAATAAATGGCGCGCTGTTTGTGGGTTTTTTCTCCTCGGCTGATATGATCTTGCAGCTGAGCGCCATGTGTAGATTTCTCGACTCCTCGTTGCTGGCGACGATCTATCACTTGTGTTGGAAGGACAGTTCAGATGACAAGAGTCGGGATAACGAGGCTCCAGGACAAGACAGGTCTGAGGACGAGACGTCGCAGGATCAAAGACGCAGAGGATAAAAATAATAAACAGCGCGCCGGGGGAGGGGGCGCATCTCTAAACGAAGCCTCCTAGGTCCCTTCCTGGGGGCGAGACACGGACACGGACAATAATAGATTTTGGCTGCTCCATTTCCAGCCCAACCCCCACCATAGTCAGATGTGAGATATCAAATATTAAGCAGTATGAGCCGATGCAGCCAAAATACGCAGTGCCAAAAACTCACCAAAATCTCATTGTGGGCGCACGGGAGTGAAAAATAGTCCCTAATAAATGACGGCAAGCAGAGATCTTGTTAGCTATTGATTTTAAAGGATGGTAGAAAATTTAATATCATTACAGAAAACCCCTTTATTCATTGTATAAAGACTATTCTGCATCTTTTTGAAATGTACTTTATATAAGGCTGCGTTCACACGTTGCGGTCACGTTGCGCTAGCCATGGCTAAATCTGCACCAAAGTCCCCAATGAAATCCACTTGTACTTCGTGTGGATTCCGGCCCAAAATTTGTTGATTGGTTCAGTAATGTAAAATTTGCGCTATGTGTGAACCCTGCCTTAAAGGGCTTTTATATCGATGACCGATCCTTCTATCGGTTGTGGTCTGACTCCCAACACTCCTAGCGATCAGATGATTATAGGCGCCATAGTACACGAGAAGTAGCACAGCGCCGTACATGTGGTAGTGGCCGCAAACGGTAATTTAGCTCCCAACCATTCACTTGTACCGGAGAGTACTTGCAGTACCATTCACCACCACTAAACAATATACGGCGTTGTGCCAAGGCACCTTCAATCTGCCAATCACTAGAGGTGCAAAATCCGATAATGACAGGTCAATATTATTAAAGCCCCGGAAAACCCCTTTAAGGTCGGGGTCACCTTAAATCAGCTGATTGGTGGAGTGCCAGTTTAAATTGGAAAGTATGTAGTGCCCACAAAACGGACAATAAACATATAAAACAGTCCCAGCAAAATACCCAAGATGGTACAACATTACACAGTCTCACCCTTCTGACGGCCCGCCTGAGATAGAACAGCTGCGACTTTGGGACTTCCAAGGCCAACTACCTCAACCAGTGGCCCCCCGCTTCTGGTGGGCCCCCACAGAGAAAAGGTAGCGGCAAGCTTAGGAAGCTGACAGTCCATCGAGCTACAAGGCCAGGAGACCCGGAGGACCCACCCTAGCCTCTCCAAGAGGTTCCATGTGGCCAGATGACCGGCGGGTCCCAATCTGGCTTCTCCAAATGTCTCCATGAGTCCCAAGTGACCGGTGGGTCCCTCCTGGCAACCCAAAACAACATATCCATGGGGCCAAGGTGACTTCATCGTTCCAACCTGGTCTCCCCAAATGGATCCATGGGCTATCTGATGATTAATGGAGCAGATCCGTATCTTTCCAGTCAGGGCCAATACCCTTAGGCTGGAATCCAAATCTGTGTCTCTTTGGGTAAAGCCATACCTCCAATGATGGTGTGCAGAGAGTCTGAGTGTCCTCTTGCTTCTCCTTGATTCTCTGTCCCAAGTCTCTTTCCAATTTCTGTCTCAAGTCTTTCCAATGTCTGTCTCAAGTCTGACTCCTACAGAAGCACATGTCCTTTTTAAGTACACATCCACAGGTCAAGGGGGGGGGGGGCAGCCTCATGTCTCATTGTTTGAGCATTTAATGAATTTGCTTAGTTTGTTCTCCTGTCTTGTGAGTCAATAAGCCACCAGGTCCACAAAGGTTAATTAACAAAATTAGCAAACATTCATTGTTTCCAAAAGAAGATAAGTCAACATTCAGTTTTATACAAATAGTATGACACTCTTGACCAGCCACAGAAATACACATAAATCAACATGAACACAATAGTGTATTTCTCCTGGATTAACTAATCTAATTGTTTGGCTTATTCAGATTATAGGCTGTATCGTCACATTCACACACATAGTTTTTGCAGAATTTTTTGTTTTCTGCCGAAAAGAAGCTGCTTTTTACAGTATCAGCAAAAGCTATGACATTTAGGAAGTCTCATGCACCCTTGTTTTATTTCCGGACTAAATTTGTAAACTGCAGCGTTTGTTAAATTTACTGCGTTTTTGGTGATTAAAACTACAATTAATCAAACAAGTACTGTGGATAAATCACACATCAGCACAAAAACCCAGCAAAAACTAAGCAAAACCTGCATTTTTAACCCAGTGTTTTTACTGCCAAGAGAACAGATTTTAGCTGCAGAAAAAACGCGTGTGAACATAGCCTTATAGTGGTTGGAGTCTGGCAATGAATACATTTTATTCCATGTGAACCACAAACTTATTTTATATTTCTGGCATATTATGGACATAAAACTGTACAAGAAGAGACTCGTGTGTCCTATATTATAGGTCTCTGCTCCGCTTCTGCATCGTATCCTATATACTGCGCCGCGCTGTGCTACGGAGGGGCATTTATATATAGCAATACAACTGGGTCAATTATAATCGGAGGAAACTGGGAGAAATCATGTTACTCTGATTGCACTCTCTCCAGCACGAGGAGCTCACAGATATAGCAGAGCCAACGCTGTCATGGCGGCACTGCTTTCACAGTGTAGTGGATTTTCCTGCCGTCCGATCATAACTGTGGTATCAGTGAATGTAACACACTTAGCTCTGCTGCATCTGTAGCAATCCAGCTGATAAGTGTTAATATCTCCTGATCAGAGGCCTCCAACCACTTGGTACTATAACTCACAGCATCTCATGGGATTTGTAGGGGAAGAACGGGTGGAGAACTACAAGTCACAAGTTGGATATTGGAAGTGCCATCGCAATAAGACCCCTTTGCCATTGTGGATGGCGTCTGCCACATGAGCGAAAAGTATTGGTTGGTGCGGTGACATCAGGGGGATCGAGAGCCATCCTGGCCCCTATCAGGGAACCTAATAAATTGCATTTTGGAAGTATTTATTTTCAGATTGAAAATAAAGATTAGAAAATCATTACTGTTTTCTGCCAGAAACAGCTCCATCACTGTGCACAGGTTGTGCCTGGTACTGCATCTCTGTTCTATTGAAGGGCTGAGCTGTAATACTGGACACAACCTGCAGAGAAGTGTGGCGCTGTTTTAGGAAGGAAGCAGTTGTGTGTTCATATATGATCTACGTAGACAAAGGAAAACTTTACCTTGGTTTAGCAGAATACTGGTAATAAGGTGATGGGCCCAGATATTAACACAGGGGCCCAAGAGGTCAGGGGGCCACATCCAGCTCCAAAACATGTGGAACTGTGCATTGTGATGAGCTATTGGACTGGAGAGGGCTCATATATTATTCTTATGCAGGGGCCTCTTCTATCTGTGTCTGCCAGGGCCTCTGATATACATGTGTATATATATATATATATATATATATATATATACACACACACATATGTGTGCGTATGTATATATATATTTCTTTTTCTTAAGGAACTATACAGAATCAGAAACACATGACTGCTTTCTTCCAAAAACAGCGCCTCTCCAGTCGGTAGGTTGTGTGCGGTATTGCAGCTCAGCCTCATTCACTTCAATAGAGTACATATCAGCCACAATCCATGGACAGGAGCTGCGCGGTTTTTCTAATCCTGACCCATCCCTTTAAGGCAGTGATGTACAGTACAGTAGATCTCCGTATATCACGTCGCTGACGTGTCCTGAGATATAAGTGGAAATATAATGATTCTACCAGGAGATACAATCTATTGTGTAATAACCACGGCTGATAAAGCCGAGACGTAGCGGATATTTATACCTTTTATCACAGAGGAACATTTGTATCCTCCCATCCTTACTCTACAATTGAAGAGTTGATACAATGTTTCATATCAAGGACGAGGGAACGTTCATAAATCACCCCAGGCTGCTGGAGAACAGACCATGGATGGAGGCAATGTTTGGCTCCCGGTGGCCACGTGTTTCTCCACCATGACACATCCGTGTCTATTCTTACATCGGTGCAAAACCGACTATTTTTTTCTCAATTGTCACCCGTTTTGCCTTCATGTTGTTTCCGGGGTTTTTTTTCAACCATTTTTTAAACTGAAGGAGATTTATAATCTGTCTGAAGTTACGTTTATTTATCCATTGACTCTTAACAATGGATCAATGAAAAACAGATGTAAAAATGAAATACAAAGTCTGTCCTCCTCATAGAGTTTAAAAACTGAGTCTGATCCGCAAGAAAGGATGAGAATAAGACAAGCTCGGAGGTTCTCGGATCGGAAAGGATGTGTGTATGGATCAATGAAATTCTATGGGTTATCTATCCGCTTTAAAAAAGGACAACACACAGACATGTAAAACTGATGTGTGAACACAGCCTTTATTACAAAGCAGGAGAATCGGGATAGTTCCTGTACATATGAGACTGGTATGTGCACCAAAAACAGTTTTAACTTGTTGTGGGGGATGAGAACAGCACAACAATGATATTCTATAGGTTTTGTGTAAAAGGACAGGAACACTTTAGTTGTTTTTATAGTATCCTGTATAACATGGTATCCTTTGAGTTTTATTATTATACTTGTGTTTTATGTGTGCACAGAGCTTTGTGTTTCTCATTTTGTGATGTATTCGTAGTCTTCCTCTCCTTCTCTATTTTTTGCTTATTCTTCATCTCCATGATCGCCTCCTTCCTTTCTTCCATTTCTTTTACAACCGCATTTATCAATCAGTAGGATCCTCCGATCGTCTGGAATTAAAGGGAAACGTTGAGCTTTAATTTGATGGAGGAACCAATTGTTTGTTGTCTTTTCATCCAAGGTCTAAAAACCTTGGGAGCATGTTAGGAGTTGTAGTTTCAGAAGTCCGGAGTTTGGAGACTACCCTGCTATGCCAATCTGCAGAATCAAAGGGCTCTCAAGATGTACGCCTCTTAAAGGAACATTCAATGAAAACTTATAGATCAAGCTGCTTGAAGCATTACACCTGCAGGCTTCGTATACAAATGTATCTGCCGGGTCCAGAACTGGTGAGAGGTGAGATAAAGTCGAGATCATGGCGGCAGATATTTTCCCAAACTTCCTGTCACTAATAATACTGAGAAGTATTATAACCCCCACCCCTCTGTCCAAAGCGGCTGCTTCCAGGCACAATCAGGTGTCATTAAAGTCAATGGAGATAATTTGTGAAATATCAAAGGTTCAGCGTCACTTTAAGAAGTTAAGACTCCTAAGTCTTATGAGTCAGGGGGGCGGAGTTACTTATTTCAAAGCCTCATTATTATGCACATTCAGAACTAAATTATTGTCACATTATTATATTAGGTTCTTATTTCTGTCCATAAGTTAAGAAGAACCCAAGGGCACAACTAGAGGAATTGCAAAGGTTGTATTCTAAGGAAGAAGTCGTAATTAGCAGGACCCTTTTGCAGGATTTGCACTTGGACCCCCAGAATTGCCCCTCGAAATGTCAGCATTGCAGCTCTATTGGCACCGGAGCCATCCTGGATTTGGGGGGCGGCTGTCTCTTTAAGTCTTGTACATTTTCTTCTCCTTTCGCATCTTATATCTTTTTAAATGATTTGTCTTGGAGAGCTGCCAGGGACGATCATCTTCTGCGAGGAGTAAATGGCCTTCACTGGCGGTCAGCTTTTCCTCTTTGTGACCGATAATGCTGAAATGCAATTAGGAGATATTTGTTGTCTTATTTGAGGCTGGAGACCATTAATAAGATGCGGAGTCGGCACCGAGAGGACGATCCAAATCACCGGAATAGTCGCAATTCTGCGCCATTTATACTGGGTAAATCGGAGGGGTTTGTCAAGACGATTCCTGCAGAAATGATAAAGAAACTCCCCGAGTCGCCTCCTATAACCAGGCTCAGATGTTGATAACTAGGCTGACCGTTCCTTAAAGGAATACTGTCATCTTAAAGGGATTTACTCATTAGGAGGACTCCTTTCCATATAGCTCTGGTTCATAGAGGAAATTCCTAAAATTCAAAGGTATCCACATGGTCATCCTCCTATGGGAAGGATAAGTTTCAATTCTGGAAACACCCCTTTAATTTCATAAGGGCACAAAATCCATGGAGAGAACCACATTTCATCGAGGGCAGGGACCCCTTTATTTAGAACTTGATACCAGATGTAACAATGTTTAAGTATTGCTGTTCAGGAGCGTGCCGCCTCTCGGCTTCCTTCTGCCCGGGAACAAGGTGCTCCTGATTGATTGACATTGGGCTGAATTGTGCTGGATGTAGTAACATTTTCCCTCTGCGGCTTCGGAGGAGCGGACCGGCCCTGACCTGGTCGGATCAAGAATTAACAGTGCAGTCTAGAAACCTGGCCATCCTCAGAGCTGCACTTACAAGCTGCATAGGAAAGAGCTTGGAAGTGCGGTGCTCCTGGCAAGGAGATTGTCCACTGCTGATAGACTGCAATGGTGGCTGGTAAAATAAGCAATGAGAGGTAAAATATAGGATTAAAATTCCTTTTGTTCTTGAGAACAAAGTAGATTTAAATAAAACAAGTAAATTGCAAAATTATCTCACAGCTTATCCCTCTTTTCACATTTCAAAGGGTTTTCTGGGCAGATCCTGCACCAAATCTGCATTACATTTTCCACGACACAAAATTTCTGCAGGGATTTCTTTCTGCGGATAAAAACTTATATAGCATGTAAGGTATTTTCCCAGATTCCGGATTCCGCCCCATTGGATCAGAACTCATGTTCGTGCGGATCCTCGGTGCCAGCCTTGGATTTCTGCTCTGCTTCCTTTATTAAATATGTCGCCAAATGCAACTCGTATGAACCTCCCCTTAAAGGAATGATCTACATCAGACAACTGCTACCCATATCCCCTAATTAGACACCTCCTGTATAAAGGGGGAACCTCCCAATCCCCTGTTTGGGGAACCGATCTCATCCAATAATGCCCACTGATCTCAATAGGACCATGTAATTCTTCATTCCCTCAAATCCTGGACCCTAAAATGATCCAGAAAGTCTCTTCTAATGCAAAATACAAACTCTTCCATTTCATGGTCTGGATCTGTAGACAATCGTGCAAAAATCAGGATTTTTAGAAAGTTTCCCTTTTGTAAAGTGAACAGAGGAGCGTGAAAGACTTCAGGGATGGGAACGTCTCTGTCGGAAATGGGGAAAGAGTCGTCCCCCGTCTTTACATTTACCTTCTTCTCTCTTTTCGGCTTCTTGTTATCCATCCTCCTAATAGATGATTCTTAGGGGATACGGCAGAAGCACATGTGGGGTGAAATGACTATTTGGAGGCATAATAAGACCCGGAGTGTCTGGCGTTACCAGCCCTATATTCCGCCCTGTTAGTAAGAAACTCCTGTTCAGGTTAATAAACCGCTGCATCTGCAAAACCAAATCTGATTTATTTCCCGAAACCCTTAAATCACCTGTTCTGATGTTGAGTCACATCACCCCTGGCAGCTCCGGCTAATGTGTGACAGTGGATATCAGTGTGTGATTAGGGAAGGCAGCCAGCAAGATGGCTCTAATGCAGCGTGCCCCTCTCCTCCCGCTGCTTGCCCAAGATGCTGCTGCGCTCCTTCTCTGTCTGCTCATTTATTCCTAATGTCCTCCCAGTGCCAGCCTGTGCTACCTCTGCTGCCAGCCGCGCTCGCTCTGGATGCCCCATCCTCTGCCTAACCCTGATGAGCGCCCCTCCTGGTGCCGCTGCGTATCTGCACATCTGTGCATTATTTCTTCTAGAATGGCAAGGAATTGCCCTCTAAGGAATCATATTTTAAAGGGGTCCTACCACTAAGATTAGGCTACAGTTGGAGGGGGATGTGGTGTAACCACAGTATAAGAGCCCCTGTAATGCTGTGGCTGTATAGCAGGGATACAGGTTGGGGATTCACAATGAACACCACGTATTTAGTGTCGACAGACGCGCCCAGGACGCCGGATGATTGATCAAGGCCGCACGATAGTGGACGTGGGACCACGGCAGTGCGAGTCTATGCTCTTCTCCAATGCATTGATCATGTATTCTTCATCGGGATGACATCATCATACACACAGCAGCTTGTGACATCATCAGTAGGAAGATGGTGGCGGCTTTGGCACTAGGGGTGGACATACTGTACCATTGGTTCAACCTGTGCAGCCGTACAGGGGCCCGAGGGGTAACGGCGCCCAAGTCCACCATCAAAAGAGGTAGAGTTTAGCATTTTAATGAATTATTGGAATGTAAATGGCCCATGTTCCTGTTCTTGTCTCTTCTGTCTGTGTCCATCAGTGACCAGGACCATGACGTTTCAAGCACCTCTAAAGTGTCCAGTAACGATTCCCTGAGCAGAAAGGTCTGATAATGACCCCTGCAGCCAATCATTGGCCTCAGTGACAC
Organism: Phyllobates terribilis; assembly: GCF_046119375.1. Lineage (NCBI taxonomy): Eukaryota > Metazoa > Chordata > Amphibia > Anura > Dendrobatidae > Phyllobates > Phyllobates terribilis. The sequence goes on from NW_027362769.1 coordinate 171,753,785, forward strand.
CCCTGCCATGTATTTTGCTAGGCTACATTCACCTATGTCACAGCCCTGGCCCTGCGTATAAATATCCAGGTAAAGTCGGAGAGGTTTGGGCACAAAACGCGCCAGTCCTGTGAGCTGCACCCGGATGTGGACGGCCATGTGTATCTCACGCCTTTGTATCCGGCTCAGTATTTACCTGCCGGCTCTTTCTTACAGCCATGGAAATGCTCTGCTTTTTATTGCACGCACAGATTTTGGCGTCGGCTCCATTTATTAATGTCAGGATCTCACACGCGGTAACACGTATAGCATCCGCGCTGCATCACTACATTTGTTACCGTCAGCACATCGTGCACGCTCAGGCATAAAGCAATGGAGCAAATGGAGCGGACGTCCTATAGGGTTATTGTCCATTAATGACGCCACTCGTGGGTACACGGACTGCGCCACCGCCGTCTGCTCCGTAATACAGTGTCCGCAGCGTGAGCAGTGACATATCAGAGAACAGTTCACTTTATGTACACATGTATGTCATCTGTGTGTTTAGGGGTATTCCAGCCCCCAATATGTGTCCAGCGATGGTTAGGAAAGTTTAGACCGGTGACAATCCGACCACTGGGATCCCAACTGATTGCTAGAGGAGAATCAACCATTTCCAGACCTCCAAATGTGGTGACCCCTGCTCCATGCACCATTATTGGCAGTATAGAGACAGACTTATAAAGAGCCTACAAAGAACAGACATACGTATTGATAATCCATATGGTTTGATGCTCCAGGGCCCCAATGCAAAATCTGTTAAAGGTGCCTTAGCTACCATGCTTTATTTATATGGACAAACATGTTGGCCTGATAATTTACACTGTGATATGCTTACCAACTGCAGCCACCACTAGAGGGAGCGTATGAGCTTCCTGCGTACTGTACATACAATGAACTCAAAAATAACACAGCATACAGGGAGCTCCCCCTAGTGGTGGCTACAGACAAGATCTTATCATGTATTTCTGTATACAGGGAGCTCCCCCTAGTGGTGACTGCAGACAGGATCTTATCATGTATCTCTGTATACAGGGAGCTCCCCCTAGTGGTGACTGCAGACAGGATCTTATCATGTATCTCTGTATACAGGGAGCTCCCCCTAGTGGTGGCTGCACACAGAGTCTTGTCATGTATCTCTGAAGACAGAGAGCTCCCACTAGTGGTGGCTGCAGACAGAGTCTTGTCATGTATCTCTGAAGACAGAGAGCTCCCACTAGTGGTGGCTGCAGACAGAATTTTTAATTAATTAACCTGTGCCAAATTATGGAGAACATGATGATAAAAAGTAGACAATTAAGTCAAACCTAATATCCTATTTATTAGGTTATTTAACAGTTTTCTTCAGAGTGGTTCAGGAAGCTGAGATATTTGGAGCTGTGTCTTTCGATGCTACTTGTGACGCGGAAGAAGCAATGTCTCTGCATAAAAAAATAATTGGGAAAGTGAAAAAGAAAATCTCAAACAGCTTCACATATCTCAGCTTCATGTATCTCAGCTTCACGTATCTCAGCTTCACGTATCTCAGCTTCATGTATCTCAGCTTCACGTATCTCAGCTTCACGTATCTATCTCAGCTTCACGTATCTCAGCTTCACGTATCTATCTCAGCTTCACGTATCTCAGCTTCACGTATCTATCTCAGCTTCACGTATCTCAGCTTCACGTATCTATCTCAGCTTCACGTATCTCAGCTTCACGTATCTATCTCAGCTTCACGTATCTCAGCTTCACGTATCTCAGCTTCACGTATCTCAGCTTCACGTATCTTAGATTCACGTATCTCAGCTTCACGTATCTCAGCTTCACGTATCTTAGCTTCACGTATCTCAGCTTCATGTATCTCAGCTTCACGTATCTCAGCTTCAGGTATCTCAGCTTCACGTATCTATCTCAGCTTCACGTATCTCAGCTTCACGTATCTCAGCTTCACGTATCTCAGCTTCACGTATCTCAGCTTCACGTATCTTAGCTTCACGTATCTCAGCTTCACGTATCTCAGCTTCACGTATCTTAGCTTCACGTATCTTAGCTTCACGTATCTCAGCTTCACATATCTCAGCTTCACGTATCTCAGCTTCACGTATCTCAGCTTCATGTATCTCAGCTTCACGTATCTCAGCTTCACGTATCTTATATTCACGTATCTCAGCTTCACGTATCTCAGCTTCATGTATCTCAGCTTCACGTATCTCAGCTTCACGTATCTCAGCTTCACGTATCTCAGCTTCATGTATCTCAGCTTCACGTATCTCAGCTTCACGTATCTTAGCTTCACGTATCTCAGCTTCACGTATCTTAGCTTCACGTATCTCAGCTTCACGTATCTTAGCTTCACGTATCTCAGCTTCACGTATCTTAGCTTCACGTATCTCAGCTTCACGTATCTTAGCTTCACGTATCTCAACTTAATGTATCTCAGCTTAATGTATCTCAGCTTCACGTATCTCAGCTTAATGTATCTCAGCTTCACGTATCTCAGCTTCACGTATCTCAGCTTCACATATCTCAGCTTCACGTATCTCAGCTTCACGTATCTCAGCTTCCTGCACCCCTGTAAATGTCACATGGATACCCTGCCATTCAGGATTGCAGGAAAGTGGGGTGTTTTAGGAAAGTTCTCTGTGGGGTGTATAATATTTAGCATTTTCCAGGTTCTAGTCTTTTATCGGTTATTATGCTGCATTGCGGAACGTGATCATGAATCAATAATATTAATGATAAACCTTTAATACGCTCCGGTTACAGGAGCTCGTAATGACAAGCGGCCGCGCCACCACCGACATGAATATACGTCCAATTCCTGGCCAGGCAATCTATTTGCTACTGACAAAGCTGTGATACTCCAGGGACACGCTAACCTAGCAGGAAGCCGGTGACAAGGGCTTTATCTGCAGCTGCCGGAGGTCGCAGGGCAATGAGTCTGTATGATCACAAAGCAGGATAATAATTATATAGCCCAGGAGAGTGAGCCATGTCACATCACCTCTTTCAGAAGAGGGGTCACCGGGCAAAGAAAATGAGCTCTCTCTTACCCCCTGGATGTGACCCATCTACCAGGCAGCAAGGGAGTGGGAACAGAGAAGGCAAGGGCGCCATCTGCAGGGCCCGGCGGGAATCGCAAATTAGAACAGATCTCCACCTTGGATTCTCAGAAATGTTTATTTCCTTTTTAAAGTATTAAGAGCAAATAAAAGACAAAATGAAGAAGTTGCTCAAAATGGCAATTCCCTGACATACATCATATGGTGCATAGTGGAGGCTGTGTAACATTGTATGTCCACTGTCCGTACATGGCCCCGAAACAGCAGACTATCATTGACATTATTCTGGCAAAAATCTGTTGTTGCAGAACCTCATCTTACACACCTCAGCTGCTGCAGAACCTCATAGTACACACCTCAGCTGCTGCAGAACCTCATAGTACACACCTCAGCTGCTACAGAACCTCACAGTACACACCTCAGCTGCAGAATCTCATCATACACACCTCAGCTGCTGCAGAACCTCATAGTACACACCTCAGCTGCTGCAGAATCTCATCATACACACCTCAGCTGCTGCAGAACCTCACAGTACACACCTCAGCTGCTGCAGAACCTCATAGTACACACCTCAGCTGCTGCAGAACCTCATAGTACACACCTCAGCTGCTGCAGAACCTCATAGTACACACCTCAGCTGCTACAGAACCTCACAGTACACACCTCAGCTGCAGAATCTCATCATACACACCTCAGCTGCTGCAGAACCTCATAGTACACACCTCAGCTGCTGCAGAATCTCATCATACACACCTCAGCTGCTGCAGAACCTCACAGTACACACCTCAGCTGCTGCAGAACCTCATAGTACACACCTCAGCTGGTGCAGAACCTCATAGTACACATCTCAGCTGCTGCAGAACATCATCATACACATCTCAGCTGCTGCAGAACCTCATAGTACACACCTCAGCTGCTGCAGAACCTCATAGTACACACCTCAGCTGCTGCAGAACATCATCATACACATCTCAGCTGCTGCAGAACCTCATAGTACACACCTCAGCTGCTGCAGAATCTCATCATACACACCTCAGCTGCTGCAGAACCTCATAGTACACATCTCAGCTGCTGCAGAATCTCATAGTACACACCTTAGCTGCTGCAGAATCTCATCATACACACCTCAGCTGCTGCAGAACCTCATAGTACACATCTCAGCTGCTGCAGAACCTCATAGTACACACCTCAGCTGCTGCAGAACCTCATAGTACACACCTCAGCTGCTGCAGAACCTCATAGTACACACCTCAGCTGCTGCAGAACATCATCATACACATCTCAGCTGCTGCAGAACCTCATAGTACACACCTCAGCTGCTACAGAATCTCATCATACACACCTCAGCTGCTGCAGAGCTTCATAGTACACACCTCAGCTGCTGCAGAACCTCATAGTACACACCTCAGCTGCTGCAGAACCTCATAGTACACACCTCAGCTGCTGCAGAATGTCATAGTACACACCTCAGCTGCTGCAGAATCTCATCATACACACCTCAGCTGCTGCAGAACCTCACAGTACACACCTCAGCTGCTGCAGAACCTCATAGTACACACCTCAGCTGCTGCAGAACCTCATAGTACACACCTCGGCTGCTGCAGAACCTCAGTACACACCTCAGCTGCTGCAGAACCTCATAGTACACACCTCAGCTGCTGCAGAATCTCATAGCACACACCTCAGCTGCTGCAGAATCTCATAGTACACACCTCAGCTGCTGCAGAATCTCATCATACACACCTCAGCTGCTGCAGAACCTCACAGTACACACCTCAGCTGCTGCAGAACCTCATAGTACACACCTCAGCTGCTGCAGAACCTCATAGTACACACCTCAGCTGCTGCAGAACATCATTATACACATCTCAGCTGCTGCAGAACCTCATAGTACACACCTCAGCTGCTGCAGAATCTCATCATACACACCTCAGCTGCTGCAGAGCTTCATAGTACATACCTCAGCTGCTGCAGAACCTCTTAGTACACACCTCAGCTGCTGCAGAATCTCATAGTAACCACCTAAGCTTCTGCAGAACCTCATGGCACACACGTCAGCTGGAGCAGAACCTCATAATAAACCTCAGCTGCTGCAGAACCTCATGATACGCCTCGGCTGCTGCAGAACCTCATAATACATCTCAGCTGCTACAGAACCTCATAATAAATTTCAGCTGCTATAGAACCTCATAATACACCTCAGCTGCTGCAGAACCTCATAATAAATTTCAGCTGCTGTAGAACCTCATAATACACAGCTCAGCTGCTGCAGAACCTCATTATATACATTGCTATGGACGGGTTAGCCATCCTTGCCAGTGTAGCACCCTGAGGATTCGGCTGCTACAGGGGTATTGCACCTCAACCCAGAGGTGTGATATTCCACTCCCGGGCAAGGATGGAGAGTGGAACTGAGCTCGGTAGGCTGCATGCACTACACACATCCCATTTCCGGAGGGCAGACCAACGGTACTCCCACTTAGAAATGTGCAGGTACGACCGAGTCTGTCCTTGGCTGGAGTGGGAGGGGGTTGGAACATCCCATGTAGTGTAGGGGCAGATAGGGGGAGCAGTCTGGGTAGTGATAGGAGCTCATTGGGTGCTGGTCACCTGAGCTCACACATAGAGGGTGTATATAAGGTGGGCACCAACTAAGAACAGGGTCAGATGCAGAGAACAAGTCAGCAAGCAGAGGAGAAGAGAGACCCAGAGTGAGAGAGGAGAAGAGAGACCCAGAGGGGGAAACAGAAAAGAGGACTCCAAGAACCCAACTTAAATCCCCGGGTGAAGAGTCGGCACAGGGTACCGGATCCCAAACTGGCGGGGGCAGAAAACACACCCTAGCCAGAGACCGGAGGCCGTGGCAGCATCTGCCACGGCCACCCATCACATCCGCCCCGAAGGCACACCACATGAAGGGTCAGGGAACCCAAGGCCAAGGGTGTCCCAACAGAAGGCCCGAGGGAGCTGGACCTAGGTGGATCACTGGTGGGGACGGCCAGAGAACGGGACAGAAGGAGAGCTCAGGGCCACGCTCCGGACTTGTTTGGGGGTTGGCTGGATCCAGGACCTGGTGGACGCAGCACGGCTCGGGTGGTCACTAGCAGCTGGAGTGACCAGTACAACATCTGCAGTAAGTAAACACCCTTAACTGCACAACCCGACTCTGTCTTCATTGCCGTCTGCACTACACCACCACAACCCCCATCCTCTGCACCTGTCCCCCCTGAGGCTATACCCCTCCCGTTGGGGGTTATCTCACCAAGCTGCGCACCCACCATCAGCCTCAGCGGACCCTGCTGCAGCGGCGGCCACAGTGACCGCATCACAACGGGTGGCGTAGTCGACACAAAAGAACTCTTAATAACATCTGTAGGACTGCCACATAACACTGAGTTTGACGCCCTGGGCACGGGCCGGGTCACAGCCGCTCGGAGACTACAACCCCCCATCTGATCCGGTGCCGGGTATTCCCCTCAAAAAGGAATATGTCCCAGGGGGCGCGTCAACTTTGGCGTAGTCGGCAGGATTACGTGCCCGCAACACCCGGGTACTGCGTGCCTGAAGAAAAGTGCAAGTTTACCTCAGAAAGAAGTCTCCCGCCGGTTCCGGAGGGTCCACGCCATCGGACCCCATCACAGGTCGTTTCCCGCCGATTGTCCGCCATTTCCAGCTTGTTCCCGCCATCTGCAGAGTTTCCCGCCACTGGGCGACGCTTCCCGCCAAATCCGAAGATTTCCCGCCTTGGAAGAGCAGCGGACGCCATTATGGGCGTGCCAAAGGAGGGCAAGAGGCCGCCTCCCATCGTGGGCCAGGACAGAAAATGGCGCCAAAAGTGGAAACCGCCCCCACCAACAGAGACTGTGATGCTGGAGGTGTCTGTCAGCGTGAAAGAACTACCCCTGGAGCTGACAGTCACCGAGTTGCCCCGGGACCGCCCTCGAAGTGGGAGGAGACGAAAGAAAAGAACGAAGATGGGTGCCGCCTGGAGCAGTCTGGAGCGAGCGCACCCGGAGACAAGAAGTCTAACGAGGAGTCTGGAGCGAGCGCACCCGGAGGCAAGAAGCCTGGAGAGGAGTAGCGGAGGAGCTTACCCGGAGATGGAGAGAAAGCAGAACAGCACCGGCCCGCTGGCCAGGAGCCTGCTGGAAGAAGAGCAGAGCAGCACCGACCCGTTGGTCAGGAGCCTGCTAGAAACCACGACCCCACTAGGCCTAGTGGAGGTCCTTGCACAGCTCCCCCGAGACCGGGAGTGTGCACAGACTGCCCTGGAGGGCCTCGCACGGAGGATGGCCCGGGTACAGCGCGAGATATTGGCGGAATGGAGCCGTGAGATGGCCCAGCAGACCGAGACCTGTCAGCGGAGCACGCCACCCGAGACGAGGAGACAGACCGCCTCTGAGGATGGCGCGGGAGGACCAAAGGCCGGAGACGGCGCCGAGAAGGGAGCCGGACGCAAGGAGGCAGGTAAAGGGGACGCCTATACCCCAAGCCGGGAAACCGCCCACCTGCCCCCGCTCCCCGTCGCAGAGCCCGAAAGTCCCCCTGCTGTGCCCGTAGCCGCCATGTCACCGCTATGGACTAGGCCCCGACCGGAAGCCGCCGCAGCGACCCCTGTGACGTCACGCGCCTCGACCCGGAGCGTGACAAAGCAGGAAATACCACCAGCCTGGTCGCAAGGCCTAGTACCCCCGGGCGCCGCAATACCAACAGCGCTCCCTACCTCCGCGGAGCCCCCGGCCTGGCCGCAAGGCCAGGTAGCCCAGGGCGCCGCCGTCCTAACGGTGCCCTTCACCTTCCAGGTGCCCCAGGCCTGGCCGCAAGGCCTGGGCAACCCGGGCGCCACCACCACCGCGCCCGCGCCCGTAAAACCAAGGGTGCCACACCTGGGGGAGGACTTGTTCAGCCAGCTCACATGGCCGGACGGGCGGCCCTTCATCTGGCCCGAAGAATTCCATGAGCTGGAACGGCAGCAGAGACTAGGGCCCTTGTGTGAGCCCCTGATTCCGGCTCCGAAGCCCGTGGCACGGATCTCGCCCCCGCTTGAAGAGGCCCAATTTGAGTGGGACCCCACCGGAGAAGACCTAATGGGGTTCACTCAGGAAACCAGGGCAGCTGCAGCGGAGCGTGCTGAGTGTTGCCGACAGCAGCTCGAAGAGTTTGCGAGGGAGCGGAGAGAGAGGCGGGTCCGGGAACAGCAGGCCCAAGTACGGAGTGCCGAGCAGAAGAGCCGGACCAGGAGGGACCCCCGTGCAGCGCATTGTCCCCGCACCATCGGGACAGTGATCAAGTTCAACCAGCAGCATGGGTGGGGCTTCATCCGAGACAACAACACCCCCGGCGACGTCTTTGTCACGCGCAGAGACGTGGAGTCCCATCTGCCGGAGGGGCACAGAGGTCGTGACCTCTACATCGGAGACGAGGTCACCTTCACCCGGCACAAGTGTGCCAAAGGACCTTACGCCCTCCACGTACACCGCCTGACGGAGGAGGAGTTGCGGTGCGAGGAGGAGGAGCAAGAGGACCTGGACGGGTCTGAAGTTACAACCAGCTACAAGCAAAGAGCAGGAGGAAGACGCCGTTGAGTGCGGCAGAGCAGTAGATGTAAATAGTTACCCGAACGGGTACCAAAGAAACTGTTGCTACATATATAGTCCCCGTTGGGACCAGCATGAGTGAACTGTTCACCCGTTTACCCTTAATCCCACAGGCTGAGGACTGTGAGCAGCCATTCCCTTTCCCTCCTTAACTGGCCGAGGACTGAGAGCGGCCATACCCTTGTATATAGTTGCGCGTCCTAAAGCGCCCCCTACCGGTTTTATAGGAAAACCAGTTTTCCAGAGAGACTGTCGCACTTTACCCGGTCACACGTTGCACAGTGACCGGAGGAGGAGCCAGAGGCGACGAGAATGTTTTATTTGCTAATATATGTTGTTTTATATGTTTATGAAAAAAAAAAAAAAAATGTATGTTTTTGGTGTTATGTCTTACAGCCCGAGGACGTGCTGTGATTTACCAGGGGGGAATGTAGCACCCTGAGGATTCGGCTGCTACAGGGGTATTGCACCTCAACCCAGAGGTGTGATATTCCACTCCCGGGCAAGGATGGAGAGTGGAACTGAGCTCGGTAGGCTGCATGCACTACACACATCCCATTTCCGGAGGGCAGACCAACGGTACTCCCACTTAGAAATGTGCAGGTACGACCGAGTCTGTCCTTGGCTGGAGTGGGAGGGGGTTGGAACATCCCATGTAGTGTAGGGGCAGATAGGGGGTGCAGTCTGGGTAGTGATAGGAGCTCATTGGGTGCTGGTCACCTGAGCTCACACATAGAGGGTGTATATAAGGTGGGCACCAACTAAGAACAGGGTCAGATGCAGAGAACAAGTCAGCAAGCAGAGGAGAAGAGAGACCCAGAGTGAGAGAGGAGAAGAGAGACCCAGAGGGGGAAACAGAAAAGAGGACTCCAAGAACCCAACTTAAATCCCCGGGTGAAGAGTCGGCACAGGGTACCGGATCCCAAACTGGCGGGGGCAGAAAACACACCCTAGCCAGAGACCGGAGGCCGTGGGCAGCATCTGCCACGGCCACCCATCACATCCGCCCCGAAGGCACACCACATGAAGGGTCAGGGAACCCAAGGCCAAGGGTGTCCCAACAGAAGGCCCGAGGGAGCTGGACCTAGGTGGATCACTGGTGGGGACGGCCAGAGAACGGGACAGAAGGAGAGCTCAGGGCCACGCTCCGGACTTGTTTGGGGGTTGGCTGGATCCAGGACCTGGTGGACGCAGCACGGCTCGGGTGGTCACTCGAAGCTGGAGTGACCAGTACAACATCTGCAGTAAGTAAACACCCTTAACTGCACAACCCGACTCTGTCTTCATTGCCGTCTGCACCGCACCACCACAACCCCCATCCTCTGCACCTGTCCCCCCTGAGGCTATACCCCTCCCGTTGGGGGTTATCTCACCAAGCTGCGCACCCACCATCAGCCTCAGCGGACCCTGCTGCAGCGGCGGCCACAGTGACCGCATCACAACGGGTGGCGTAGTCGACACAAAAGAACTCTTAATAACATCTGTAGGACTGCCACATAACACTGAGTTTGACGCCCTGGGCACGGGCCGGGTCACAGCCGCTCGGAGACTACAACCCCCCATCTGATCCGGTGCCGGGTATTCCCCTCAAAAAGGAATATGTCCCAGGGGGCGCGTCACCAGCACCTCTACCCTCCCGCCACCCTTCCCCATGCAGTAGTTCTCAGTTGCAGCTGAATCTGCGGCTTTTTGCCAAGTGAAGAATTTGCATTTTCAATGTTCAGACTTCTCAGAGATGTGATGGGAGTCGCTGTTCACGTTGGCAGGTTTCTTCCAGCTGCTTTGCCACCTTTTATTCCCTGGGGCAGAGCAGGGGCACAGACTGGATGCCGGAGCCAAGTCCTAAAATCAGAAGCTTAACCCTCTCCCTCCTGTGCTCTGCAGCCCCCCACAGGTCCGGAGCGGTGTCAGACCATCGCCTCCCCCCGTATCCATGTACCGCTGCAGGGAGCGGGGTCATCAGGCAGCCAGGTGGGCGCAGTGATCCTGACAGGAGGTGCCCACTGATGGCATCATACCATGGTCAATATTATTGAGACAGATAGCCGCACCTGCTCACGTTGGCTGCTGAGCCCTGATTGTGATGTGGCCCCTGACACTGCCGACACCTGCAGGACGGGGCCCGGAATATGGCAACAGGAGCAGATTTAAAGGGGAACTCCACCAAAAACAAAAGTCCATCATTACTTATTTATTTTACCCATTAATGTGCATAGGAGCCCCTATACTGATATAACGATTAAATATGACTCTTAAAGGGGTGGTGACCTCAATTAAATGGCACAGTGACTTTGCATAGACTGAGTGTCTGGCCGACATCTATCCCCCCTGAAGCCATAAACATTCACTCTCGGCTCTGTATGTGAGACTATTCCTCTGGGGAGATGGAGATAAGCAGCTGCCGGACGCATCTAGTAGCCATTTCTCTCCCAAGAAATAGCTCTGGCTGTTATGGTAATGGCGGCACTTCTGACCAATTGTCTCCATTCAGTGGATTCTCCGTCTACATGGGGTTCGGTCAATGTGGATCTAACCTCAATATACAAGAAAAAAAGCTGTCGACTCTGGTACAATCTTGGCAACTTTATTACATTTACATTAAAATCAGGTCACAAACAAGACAGTGCTCTGGTGTTGACGCGTTTCGACTTTAGCAGTCTTAATCATTAATGGACCCCAGTCCTTCCCTGGTGCCCTGTTATTACCCCCGTCCTTCCCTGGTGCCCAGTTATTACCCCAGTCCTTACCTGGTGTCCGGTTATTACCCCAGTCCTTCCCTGGTGCCCTGTTATTACCCCCGTCCTTCCCTGGTGCCCAGTTATTACCCCAGTCCTTACCTGGTGTCCGGTTATTACCCCAGTCCTTCCCTGGGGCCCTGTTATTACCCCTGTCCTTCCCTGGTGCTCTGTTATTACTCCAGTCCTTCCCTGGTGCCCTGTTATTACCGCAGTCCTTCCCTGGTGCCCTGTTATTACCCCAGTCCTTCCCTGGTGCCCTGTTATTACCCAGGTCCTTCCCTGGTACCCTGTTATTACCCCAGTCCTTCCCTGGTGCCCTGATATTACCCCAGTCCTTCCCTGGTGCCCTGTTATTACCCCAGTCCTTCCCTGGTGCCCTGATATTACCCCAGTCCTTCCCTGGTGCCCTGATATTACCCCAGTCCTTCCCTGGTACCCTGTTATTACCCCAGTCCTTCCCTGGGGCCCTGTTATTACCCCAGTCCTTCCCTGGTGTCCAGTAATTACCCCAGTCCTTCCCTGGTGTCCAGTTATTACCCCAGTCCTTCCCTTGTGCCCTGTTATTTCCCCAGTCCTTCCCATGTGTCCGGTTATTACCCCAGTCCTTCCCTGGGGCCCTGTTATTACCCCAGTCCTTCCCTGGTGTCCAGTTATTACCCCAGTCCTTCCCTGGTGTCCGGTTATTACCCCAGTCCTTCCCTGGGGCCCTGTTATTACCCCAGTCCTTCCCTGGTGTCCAGTAATTACCCCAGTCCTTCCCTGGTGTCCAGTTATTACCCCAGTCCTTCCCTTGTGCCCTGTTATTTCCCCAGTCCTTCCCTGGTGTCCGGTGGTTATTACCCAGTCCTTCCCTGGTGCCCTGTTATTACCCCAGTCCTTCCCTGGTACCCTGTTATTACCCCAGTCCTTCCCTGGGGCCCTGTTATTACCCCAGTCCTTCCCTGGTGTCCAGTTATTACCCCAGTCCTTCCCTGGTGTCCGGTGGTTATTACCCCAGTCCTTCCCTGGTGCCCAGTTATTACCCCAGTCCTTCCCTGGTGTCCAGTTATTACCCCAGTCCTTCCCTGGTGTCCAGTTATTACCCCAATCCTTCCCTGGTGTCCAGTTATTACCCCAGTCCTTCCCTGGTGCCCTGTTATTTCCCCAGTCCTTCCCTGGTGTCCGGTGGTTATTACCCCAGTCCTTCCCTGGTGTCCGGTGGTTATTACCCCAGTCCTTCCCTGGTGTCCGGTGGTTATTACCCCAGTCCTTCCCTGGTGTCCGGTGGTTATTACCCCAGTCCTTCCCTGGTGTCCAGTGGTTACTACCCCAGTCCTCCCCTGGTGCCCTGTGGTTATTACCCCAGTCCTTTCCTGGTTTTAAGTGATTTTTACCCCAGTCCTTCCCTGGTGCCCTCTGGTTACTTCCCCAGTCTTTCCCTGGTGTCCAGTAGTTATTACCCCAGTCCTTTCCTGGTGCCCAGTTATTACCCTAGTCCTTCCCTGGTGCCCAGTTATTACCCCAGTCCTTCCCTGATGCCCAGTTATTACTCCAGTCCTTCCCTGGTGTCCAGTGCTTATTATCCCAGTCCTTCCCTGGTTTCCAGTTATTACCCCAGTCCTTCCCTGGTGTCCTGTTATTACCCCAGTCCTTCCCTGGTGCCCAGTTATTACCCCAGTCCTTCCCTGGTGCCCAGTTATTACCCCAGTCCTTCCCTGGTGTCATGTTATTACCCCAGTCCTTCCCTGGTGCCTTGTTATTACCCCAGTCCTTCCCTGGTGCCCTGTTATTACCGCAGTCCTTCCCTGGTGTCCAGTTATTACCCCAGTCCTTCCCTGGTGCCCAGTTATTACCCCAGTCCTTCCCTGGTGTCCGGTGCTTATTACTCCAGTCCTTCCCTGGTGTCCAGTGCTTATTACTCCAGTCCTTCCCTGTGTCTAGTGCTTATTACTCCAGTCCTTCCCTGGTGTCCGGTGGTTATTACCCCAGTCCTTCCCTGGTGTCCAGTGATAAATACTCCAGTTTTTCCCTGGTGTCCAGTGCTTATTTCCCCAGTCCTTCCCTGGTGTCCGGTTATTACCCCAGTCCTTCCCTGGTGTCCGGTGGTTATTACCCCAGTCCTTCCTTGGTGTCCAGTGCTTATTACTCCAGTCCTTCCCTGTGTCCAGTGCTTATTACTCCAGTCCTTCTCTGGTGTCCACTGTTTATTACCCCGGTGATCATTCCCTCTTCTTGTAGTAAAGAAGAGATATATAGCCCACCCTTGTTTATGTTGAGGCCCCTCTGCAGGTTCCATCCACTTATGATGAAAATAATTAAGTCCACCTTGGGCTGACTTTAGTTTTCGATAGAAACCAGGAGATTTGCAAACATCATCTCCATCCCATAATCTTTCCAGCCCTGAATTTATCATTTTGGAGATGTCACTCCACAACCAGAACTGCTGGATCAAACCCTCCGATTGGTGGGCACCAATGACACCGTCCCCAGGGGCCCCATTGCGTCTATGGAGCCCCTTGACCCTTCCAACATTCATAGGTAGATGTTCTTGTATGAGGAGTGATGTCATCAATCTGGTCATTCTGATGACATCACTCTTTACAGATTAAAGAAGCCCTCCTTCTCCTCCCATCAATGTTTTTATCCTCTTAATATATTGCAGTTATCATATTATATAGCACCGTGTACTTACAATTGCTCATTTTGCCTTTCTACCCAGCTATTTTTTCTCTTTTCTCTGATCTATGTAGAAACAGGAAGTCTCTTGTCCCTGCAGAAATCATCCCCCTCTTCAACTCCTGACCCAGCTGCTCAGTTCCTCCTCCCACCATAGACTTTTGCAGTGCCTGCTGACTTGTGCAGAGAAAATTGACCTCCTGTTTCTACATAGAGCTTAGAAGGATTCAGCTCATCAGTGTTTAATCAGGTGATGTCATAGACCGAAAGGAAAAGAGGAGAATTTACTGGGGCAAAATGAGCAATTGTAAGTGCACAGTGCCGTATAATATGATGATTGCAATACATTAAGAGGGTAAAAAGTTTTATGGGAGGAGGAGGAGAAGGGCTTCTTTAACATCAACTTTTAAGAAGTTGTAGAAGCCCCAGGGGAAGGTGAATGGGGCAGATATCGCCTACAATAGACGTCTTGACCTGCCGCCAGTCACCGGGCAGCCGGGCGCACCGGCAGAGACTGACTGGCGGCTCTGTGATCTGCACATGTGAGGCAGACAGACTGTCCTCTCTTTGTGAAGGTGAACAGGTTCTTATCACAAGAGATTTACATCATCGAACGGGGAAAAAATAAAAACATATTATGTAGAGAAATTACCCTGCATAATGGGGTTATACCCTCATCTCGCGGCTCGCTATGGCGAAGGGTGGGGCCTCACCGGAGACCGCGAGTGCCAGGCGGGAACGCAAGGGAGAGATAAGGGGTTGGGAGATAAGGGGATAGAGAGAAGGAGCAAAAATGCAAACTATAAGGATCCTGCAAGCAAAAGACGGGAGATAATGGAAGAGCCGGGGAGCCGGGCGCTACAAAGAGAGCGAGATACAGACAGGAGAAGAAAGGAGGATTAGCCGAGGACGAGATAGGAGAAAACGCCGAGACGAAGAACAAAGCAAAGAACCAGAGTTATAAAGTGGAGAAGAGCTGAACACATCCCCGGGAGACGAGCGGCACAGACTGCGCCCGGCCACCGGCCAGCCCCGTAATTCATTAACATTGCCCTCAGCCAGCGCTGCCCCATTACATAGAAATATAGCAGGTTAATAGAGCGCCAGCGAGCAAACCGGGCAAGATTTAAGGACAGAGGCGAAATAGTCCGAGGGAGGGAAGGACTGTATAAAATGGGCAACTAATGGGATAATAAAGCCGCGCGGGGGATCAGTGGTGGGAAATATACGGCCGGACGCTCAGGATAATTGTGGTAACACTGGCGCAAGGAGTGGTAGTCCTGCTAAGAATCACCATTAATGGGGTACTCCCATCATATAGAGTGATGGCGTATAGCTGGGTATCACTTTATGACTGGCAGGTGCGGACTTCTAGGACTGCAGCGCTGGCGAACCCCTCCTGTGCAGGGAACTGCAGCCGGTCCTGATTCACTTGAATTGAGTTGTGCTGCAGCTCCCTGCACAGGAGGGGACCAGGAGTCAAGAGACTGTCTATAGATATGAGTGTAAATGTAAAGCACCAGTGAGCAGCATGCAACCAGGCGGCATAAATACTAATAACACCTGCTCCAGAGGTCTGTGGTCGACCACTGACTACAAAGGGTCAGGAGTGAGTGCAGCCTTCCAAAAATCCAAGTGTAACTGACAAGATAGATAGTAACCAAAAAGTGCAGAAGCGTGCACTAAGATATACGGTAATTAGCTACCGCATTACTGCCATATAGACTGTACTTATATACCGCATTACTGCCATATAGACTGTACTTATATACTGCATTACTGCCGTATAGACTGTACTTATATACTGCATTACTGCCATATAGACTATACTTATATACCGCATTACTGCCATATAGACTGTACTTATATACTGCATTACTGCCATATAGACTGTACTTATATACTACATTACTGCCATATAGACTGTACTTATATACTACATTACTGCCATATAGACTGTACTTATATACCGCATTACTGCCATATAGAGTGTACTTATATACCGCATTACTGCCATATAGACTGTACTTATATACTGCATTACTGCCATATAGACTGTACTTATATACCGCATTACTGTCATATAGAGTGTACTTATATACTACATTACTGCCATATAGACTATACTTATATACTGCATTACTGCCATATAGACTGTACTTATATACCGCATTACTGCCATATAGAGTGTACTTATATACTACATTACTGCCATATAGACTGTACTTATATACTGCATTACTGCCATATAGACTGTACTTATATACCACATTACTGCCATATAGAGTGTACTTATATACCGCATTACTGCCATATAGACTGTACTTATATACTGCATTACTGCCATATAGACTACTTATATACCGCATTACTGTCATATAGAGTGTACTTATATACCACATTACTGCCATATAGACTGTACTTATATACTACATTACTGCCATATAGACTGTACTTATATACCGCATTACTGTCATATAGAGTGTACTTATCTACTACATTACTGCCATATAGACTATACTTATATACTGCATTACTGCCATATAGACTATACTTATATACCACATTACTGCCATATAGATTATACTTATATACCGCATTACTGCCATATAGACTGTACTTATATACCACATTACTGCCATATAGACTGTACTTATATACCACATTACTGCCATATAGACTGTACTTATATACTGCATTACTGCCATATAGACTGTACTTATATACCACATTACTGCCATATAGAGTGTACTTATATACTGCATTACTGCCATATAGACTATACTTATATACCACATTACTGCCATATAGACTGTACTTATATACTGCATTACTGCCATATAGACTATAGTTATATACCGCATTACTGCCATATAGACTGTACTTATATACCACATTACTGCCATATAGAGTGTACTTATATACTGCATTACTGCCATATAGACTATACTTATATACTGCATTACTGCCATATAGACTATACTTATATACCACATTACTGCCATATAGACTATACTTATATACCACATTACTGCCATATAGAGTGTACTTATATACCACATTACTGCCATATAGACTGTACTTATATACTGCATTACTGCCATATAGACTGTACTTATATACCACATTACTGCCATATAGAGTGTACTTATATACTGCATTACTGCCATATAGAGTGTACTTATATACCACATTACTGCCATATAGAGTGTACTTATATACCACATTACTGCCATATAGACTGTACTTATATACTGCATTACTGCCATATAGACTGTACTTATATACCACATTACTGCCATATAGACTATACTTATATACCACATTACTGCCATATAGAGTGTACTTATATACCGCATTACTGCCATATAGACTATACTTATATACTGCATTACTGCCATATAGACTGTACTTATATACTACATTACTGCCATATAGACTGTACTTATATACCACATTACTGCCATATAGACTGTACTTATATACTACATTACTGCCATATAGACTATACTTATATACCACATTACTGCCATATAGAGTGTACTTATATACTGCATTACTGCCATATAGACTATACTTATATACTGCATTACTGCCATATAGACTATACTTATATACTGCATTACTGCCATATAGACTGTACTTATATACCGCATTACTGCCATATAGACTATACTTATATACTGCATTACTGCCATATAGACTATACTTATATACCACATTACTGCCATATAGACTGTACTTATATACTGCATTACTGCCATATAGACTGTACTTATATACTACATTACTGCCATATAGACTATACTTATATACCACATTACTGCCATATAGACTATACTTATATACTGCATTACTGCCATATAGACTGTACTTATATACTACATTACTGCCATATAGACTGTACTTATATACCACATTACTGCCATATAGACTGTACTTATATACTGCATTACTGCCATATAGACTATACTTATATACTGCATTACTGCCATATAGACTGTACTTATATACCGCATTACTGCCATATAGACTGTACTTATATACCACATTACTGCCATATAGACTGTACTTATATACCACATTACTGCCATATAGAGTGTACTTATATACTGCATTACTGCCATATAGACTATACTTATATACTGCATTACTGCCATATAGACTATACTTATATACCACATTACTGCCATATAGACTATACTTATATACTGCATTACTGCCATATAGACTATACTTATATACTGCATTACTGCCATATAGACTGTACTTATATACCACATTACTGCCATATAGACTGTACTTATATACCACATTACTGCCATATAGAGTGTACTTATATACTGCATTACTGCCATATAGACTGTACTTATATACCGCATTACTGCCATATAGAGTGTACTTATATACTGCATTACTGCCATATAGACTATACTTATATACTGCATTACTGCCATATAGACTATACTTATATACCACATTACTGCCATATAGACTATACTTATATACCGCATTACTGCCATATAGACTGTACTTATATACCACATTACTGCCATATAGACTATACTTATATACCGCATTACTGCCATATAGACTGTACTTATATACCACATTACTGCCATATAGACTGTACTTATATACCACATTACTGCCATATAGACTATACTTATATACTGCATTACTGCCATATAGACTGTACTTATATACCGCATTACTGCCATATAGAGTGTACTTATATACCACATTACTGCCATATAGACTGTACTTATATACCACATTACTGCCATATAGACTATACTTATATACCGCATTACTGCCATATAGACTGTACTTATATACCACATTACTGCCATATAGACTGTACTTATATACCACATTACTGCCATATAGAGTGTACTTATATACTGCATTACTGCCATATAGACTGTACTTATATACTGCATTACTGCCATATAGACTATACTTATATACCGCATTACTGCCATATAGACTGTACTTATATACCACATTACTGCCATATAGACTGTACTTATATACTGCATTACTGCCATATAGACTGTACTTATATACCGCATTACTGCCATATAGACTATACTTATATACAGCATTACTGCCATATAGACTGTACTTATATACCACATTACTGCCATATAGACTGTACTTATATACCACATTACTGCCATATAGACTGTACTTATATACTGCATAACTGCCATATAGAGTGTACTTATATACCGCATTACTGCCATATAGACTATACTTATATACCGCATTACTGCCATATAGAGTGTACTTATATACTGCATTACTGCCATATAGACTGTACTTATATACCGCATTACTGCCATATAGACTGTACTTATATACTGCATTACTGCCATATAGACTATACTTATATACTGCATTACTGCCATATAGACTATACTTATATACCGCATTACTGCCATATAGAGTGTACTTATATACTGCATTACTGCCATATAGACTGTACTTATATACCGCATTACTGCCATATAGACTATACTTATATACCGCATTACTGCCATATAGACTGTACTTATATACCACATTACTGCCATATAGACTGTACTTATATACTGCATTACTGCCATATAGACTGTACTTATATACTACATTACTGCCATATAGACTGTACTTATATACCGCATTACTGCCATATAGACTGTACTTATATACCGCATTACTGCCATATAGACTGTACTTATATACTGCATTACTGCCATATAGACTGTACTTATATACCGCATTACTGCCATATAGACTGTACTTATATACCGCATTACTGCCATATAGAGTGTACTTATATACTGCATTACTGCCATATAGACTGTACTTATATACCGCATTACTGCCATATAGACTGTACTTATATACTGCATTACTACCATATAGACTATACTTATATACCACATTACTGCCATATAGACTGTACTTATATACCGCATTACTGCCATATAGACTGTACTTATATACTGCATTACTACCATATAGACTATACTTATATACCACATTACTGCCATATAGACTGTACTTATATACTGCATTACTGCCATATAGACTGTACTTATATACCGCATTACTGCCATATAGACTGTACTTATATACTGCATTACTACCATATAGACTATACTTATATACCGCATTACTGCCATATAGACTGTACTTATATACCACATTACTGCCATATAGACTGTACTTATATACTGCATTACTGCCATATAGACTATACTTATATACTACATTACTGCCATATAGACTATACTTATATACCGCATTACTGCCATATAGACTATACTTATATACCGCATTACTGCCATATAGACTGTACTTATATACCGCATTACTGCCATATAGAGTGTACTTATATACTGCATTACTGCCATATAGACTGTACTTATATACCGCATTACTGCCATATAGAGTGTACTTATATACTGCATTACTGCCATATAGACTGTACTTATATACCGCATTACTGCCATATAGACTATACTTATATACCGCATTACTGCCATATAGACTGTACTTATATACCACATTACTGCCATATAGACTGTACTTATATACTGCATTACTGCCATATAGACTATACTTATATACTACATTACTGCCATATAGACTATACTTATATACCGCATTACTGCCATATAGACTATACTTATATACCGCATTACTGCCATATAGACTGTACTTATATACCGCATTACTGCCATATAGACTGTACTTATATACCGCATTACTGCCATATAGACTGTACTTATATACTGCATTACTGCCATATAGACTGTACTTATATACCGCATTACTGCCATATAGACTATACTTAAATACCGCATTACTGCCATATAGAGTGTACTTATATACTGCATTACTGCCATATAGACTGTACTTATATACCGCATTACTGCCATATAGACTGTACTTATATACCGCATTACTGCCATATAGACTGTACTTATATACCGCATTACTGCCATATAGACTGTACTTATATACCACATTACTGCCATATAGACTGTACTTATATACCACATTACTGCCATATAGAGTGTACTTATATACTGCATTACTGCCATATAGACTGTACTTATATACTGCATTACTGCCATATAGACTATACTTATATACCGCATTACTGCCATATAGACTGTACTTATATACCACATTACTGCCATATAGACTGTACTTATATACTGCATTACTGCCATATAGACTGTACTTATATACCGCATTACTGCCATATAGACTATACTTATATACAGCATTACTGCCATATAGACTGTACTTATATACCACATTACTGCCATATAGACTGTACTTATATACCACATTACTGCCATATAGACTGTACTTATATACTGCATAACTGCCATATAGAGTGTACTTATATACCGCATTACTGCCATATAGACTATACTTATATACCGCATTACTGCCATATAGAGTGTACTTATATACTGCATTACTGCCATATAGACTGTACTTATATACCGCATTACTGCCATATAGACTGTACTTATATACTGCATTACTGCCATATAGACTATACTTATATACTGCATTACTGCCATATAGACTATACTTATATACCGCATTACTGCCATATAGAGTGTACTTATATACTGCATTACTGCCATATAGACTGTACTTATATACCGCATTACTGCCATATAGACTATACTTATATACCGCATTACTGCCATATAGACTGTACTTATATACCACATTACTGCCATATAGACTGTACTTATATACTGCATTACTGCCATATAGACTGTACTTATATACTACATTACTGCCATATAGACTGTACTTATATACCGCATTACTGCCATATAGACTGTACTTATATACCGCATTACTGCCATATAGACTGTACTTATATACTGCATTACTGCCATATAGACTGTACTTATATACCGCATTACTGCCATATAGACTGTACTTATATACCGCATTACTGCCATATAGAGTGTACTTATATACTGCATTACTGCCATATAGACTGTACTTATATACCGCATTACTGCCATATAGACTGTACTTATATACTGCATTACTACCATATAGACTATACTTATATACCACATTACTGCCATATAGACTGTACTTATATACCGCATTACTGCCATATAGACTGTACTTATATACTGCATTACTACCATATAGACTATACTTATATACCACATTACTGCCATATAGACTGTACTTATATACTGCATTACTGCCATATAGACTGTACTTATATACCGCATTACTGCCATATAGACTGTACTTATATACTGCATTACTACCATATAGACTATACTTATATACCGCATTACTGCCATATAGAGTGTACTTATATACTGCATTACTGCCATATAGAGTGTACTTATATACTGCATTACTGCCATATAGACTGTACTTATATACCGCATTACTGCCATATAGAGTGTACTTATATACTGCATTACTGCCATATAGACTGTACTTATATACCGCATTACTGCCATATAGACTATACTTATATACCGCATTACTGCCATATAGACTGTACTTATATACCACATTACTGCCATATAGACTGTACTTATATACTGCATTACTGCCATATAGACTATACTTATATACCGCATTACTGCCATATAGACTGTACTTATATACCGCATTACTGCCATATAGACTGTACTTATATACCGCATTACTGCCATATAGACTGTACTTATATACTGCATTACTGCCATATAGACTGTACTTATATACCGCATTACTGCCATATAGACTATACTTAAATACCGCATTACTGCCATATAGAGTGTACTTATATACTGCATTACTGCCATATAGACTGTACTTATATACCGCATTACTGCCATATAGACTGTACTTATATACCGCATTACTGCCATATAGAGTGTACTTATATACTGCATTACTGCCATATAGACTGTACTTATATACCGCATTACTGCCATATAGACTGTACTTATATACTGCATTACTGCCATATAGACTATACTTATATACCGCATTACTGCCATATAGACTGTACTTATATACCGCATTACTGCCATATAGAGTGTACTTATATACTGCATTACTGCCATATAGACTGTACTTATATACCGCATTACTGCCATATAGACTATACTTATATACCGCATTACTGCCATATAGACTGTACTTATATACCACATTACTGCCATATAGACTGTACTTATATACTGCATTACTGCCATATAGACTATACTTATATACCGCATTACTGCCATATAGACTGTACTTATATACCACATTACTGCCATATAGACTGTACTTATATACCGCATTACTGCCATATAGACTGTACTTATATACTGCATTACTGCCATATAGACTGTACTTATATACCGCATTACTGCCATATACACTGTACTTATATACTGCATTACTGCCATATACACTATACTTATATACCGCATTACTGCCATATAGACTGTACTTATATACCACATTACTGCCATATAGACTGTACTTATATACTGCATTACTGCCATATAGACTATACTTATATACCGCATTACTGCCATATAGACTGTACTTATATACCACATTACTGCCATATAGACTGTACTTATATACTACATTACTGCCATATAGACTGTACTTATATACCGCATTACTGCCATATACACTGTACTTATATACTGCATTACTGCCATATAGACTGTACTTATATACTACATTACTGCCATATAGACTGTACTTATATACCGCATTACTGCCATATACACTGTACTTATATACTGCATTACTGCCATATAGACTGTACTTATATACTACATTACTGACATATAGACTATACTTATATACTGCATTACTGCCATATAGACTATACTTATATACCACATTACTGCCATATAGAGTGTACTTATATACTGCATTACTGACATATAGACTGTACTTATATACTGCATTACTGCCATATACACTGTGCTTATATACCGCATTACTGCCATATAGACTATACTTATATACCACATTACTGCCATATAGACTATACTTATATACCACATTACTGCCATATAGACTATACTTATATACCGCATTACTGCCATATAGACTGTACTTATATACCGCATTACTGCCATATAGACTATACTTATATACCGCATTACTGCCATATAGACTATACTTATATACCACATTACTGCCATATAGACTATACTTATATACCACATTACTGCCATATAGACTATACTTATATACCGCATTACTGCCATATAGACTATACTTATATACCACATTACTGCCATATAGACTATACTTATATACCGCATTACTGCCATATAGACTATACTTATATACCGCATTACTGCCATATAGACTGTACTTATATACCGCATTACTGCCATATAGACTGTACTTATATACTGCATTACTGCCATATAGACTGTACTTATATACCGCATTACTGCCATATAGACTGTACTTATATACCGCATTACTGCCATATAGAGTGTACTTATATACTGCATTACTGCCATATAGAGTGTACTTATATACTGCATTACTGCCATATAGACTGTACTTATATACCGCATTACTGCCATATAGAGTGTACTTATATACTGCATTACTGCCATATAGACTGTACTTATATACCGCATTACTGCCATATAGACTATACTTATATACCGCATTACTGCCATATAGACTGTACTTATATACCGCATTACTGCCATATAGACTGTACTTATATACCGCATTACTGCCATATAGACTGTACTTATATACTGCATTACTGCCATATAGACTGTACTTATATACCGCATTACTGCCATATAGACTATACTTAAATACCGCATTACTGCCATATAGAGTGTACTTATATACTGCATTACTGCCATATAGACTGTACTTATATACCGCATTACTGCCATATAGACTGTACTTATATACCGCATTACTGCCATATAGAGTGTACTTATATACTGCATTACTGCCATATAGACTGTACTTATATACCGCATTACTGCCATATAGACTGTACTTATATACTGCATTACTGCCATATAGACTATACTTATATACCGCATTACTGCCATATAGACTGTACTTATATACCGCATTACTGCCATATAGAGTGTACTTATATACTGCATTACTGCCATATAGACTGTACTTATATACCGCATTACTGCCATATAGACTATACTTATATACCGCATTACTGCCATATAGACTGTACTTATATACCACATTACTGCCATATAGACTGTACTTATATACTGCATTACTGCCATATAGACTATACTTATATACCGCATTACTGCCATATAGACTGTACTTATATACCACATTACTGCCATATAGACTGTACTTATATACCGCATTACTGCCATATAGACTGTACTTATATACTGCATTACTGCCATATAGACTGTACTTATATACCGCATTACTGCCATATACACTGTACTTATATACTGCATTACTGCCATATAGACTGTACTTATATACTGCATTACTGCCATATAGACTGTACTTATATACTACATTACTGCCATATAGACTGTACTTATATACCGCATTACTGCCATATACACTGTACTTATATACTGCATTACTGCCATATAGACTGTACTTATATACTACATTACTGCCATATAGACTGTACTTATATACCGCATTACTGCCATATACACTGTACTTATATACTGCATTACTGCCATATAGACTGTACTTATATACTACATTACTGACATATAGACTATACTTATATACTGCATTACTGCCATATAGACTATACTTATATACCACATTACTGCCATATAGAGTGTACTTATATACTGCATTACTGACATATAGACTGTACTTATATACTGCATTACTGCCATATACACTGTGCTTATATACCGCATTACTGCCATATAGACTGTACTTATATACTACATTACTGCCATATAGACTATACTTATATACTGCATTACTGCCATATAGACTGTACTTATATACGGCATTACTGCCATATAGACTATACTTATATACCGCATTACTGCCATATAGACTATACTTATATACCACATTACTGCCATATAGACTATACTTATATACCACATTACTGCCATATAGACTATACTTATATACCGCATTACTGCCATATAGACTGTACTTATATACCGCATTACTGCCATATAGACTATACTTATATACCGCATTACTGCCATATAGACTATACTTATATACCACATTACTGCCATATAGACTATACTTATATACCACATTACTGCCATATAGACTATACTTATATACCGCATTACTGCCATATAGACTATACTTATATACCACATTACTGCCATATAGACTATACTTATATACCACATTACTGCCATATAGACTATACTTATATACCGCATTACTGCCATATAGACTGTACTTATATACCGCATTACTGCCATACAGACTGTACTTATATACCGCATTACTGCCATATAGACTGTACTTATATACCGCATTACTGCCATACAGACTGTACTTATATACCGCATTACTGCCATATAGACTGTACTTATATACTACATTACTGCCATATAGACTATACTTATATACCACATTACTGCCATATAGACTGTACTTATATACCGCATTACTGCCATATAGACTGTACTTATATACTGCATTACTGCTATATAGACTATACTTATATACCGCATTACTGCCATATAGACTGTACTTATATACTACATTACTGCCATATAGACTGTACTTATATACTGCATTACTGCCATATAGACTATACTTATATACTGCATTACTGCCATATAGACTGTACTTATATACTGCATTACTGCTATATAGACTATACTTATATACCGCATTACTGCCATATAGACTGTACTTATATACTACATTACTGCCATATAGACTGTACTTATATACTGCATTACTGCCATATAGACTGTACTTATATACCGCATTACTGACATATAGACTGTACTTATATACTGCATTACTGCCATATAGACTGTACTTATATACCACATTACTGCCATATAGACTGTACTTATATACTGCATTACTGCCATATAGACTATTCTTATATACTACATTACTGCCATATAGACTGTACTTATATACTGCATTACTGCCATATAGACTGTACTTATATACTGCATTACTGACATATAGACTATACTTATATACTGCATTACTGCCATATAGACTGTACTTATATACCACATTACTGCCATATAGACTATACTTATATACCGCATTACTGACATATAGACTGTACTTATATACCACATTACTGCCATATAGACTATACTTATATACTGCATTACTGCCATATAGACTATACTTATATACCGCATTACTGCCATATAGACTGTACTTATATACCGCATTACTGCCATATAGACTATACTTATATACCACATTACTGCCATATAGACTGTACTTATATACCGCATTACTGCCATATAGACTGTACTTATATACTGCATTACTGCCATATAGACTATACTTATATACCGCATTACTGCCATATAGAGTGTACTTATATACTGCATTACTGCCATATAGACTGTACTTATATACTGCATTACTGCCATATAGACTGTACTTATATACTGCATTACTGCCATATAGACTGTACTTATATAACGCATTACTGCCATATAGACTGTACTTATATACTACATTACTGCCATATAGACTATACTCATATACCGCATTACTGCCATATAGAGTGTACTTATATACTGCATTACTGCCATATAGACTGTACTTATATACTGCATTACTGCCATATAGACTATACTTATATACCGCATTACTGCCATATAGACTGTACTTATATACTGCATTACTGCCATATAGACTGTACTTATATACCGCATTACTGCCATATAGACTGTACTTATATACTGCATTACTGCCATATAGACTGTACTTATATACCGCATTACTGCCATATAGACTGTACTTATATACCGCATTACTGCCATATAGACTGTACTTATATACTGCATTACTGCCATATAGACTGTACTTATATACTGCATTACTGCCATATAGACTGTACTTATATACTGCATTACTGCCATATAGACTGTACTTATATACCGCATTACTGCCATATAGACTGTACTTATATACCGCATTACTGCCATATAGACTGTACTTATATACTGCATTACTGCCATATAGACTGTACTTATATACTGCATTACTGCCATATAGACTATACTTGTATACCGCATTACTGCCATATAGACTGTACTTATATACCGCATTACTGCCATATAGACTGTACTTATATACTGCATTACTGCCATATAGACTGTACTTATATACTGCATTACTGCCATATAGACTGTACTTATATACTGCATTACTGCCATATAGACTGTACTTATATACCGCATTACTGCCATATAGACTGTACTTATGTACCACATTACTGCCATATAGACTGTACTTATATACTGCATTACAGCCATATAGACTGTACTTATATACTGCATTACTGCCATATAGACTGTACTTATATACCGCATTACTGCCATGTAGACTGTACTTATATACCACATTACTGCCATATAGACTGTACTTATATACCGCATTACTGCCATGTAGACTGTACTTATATACCACATTACTGCCATATAGACTGTACTTATATACTGCATTACTGCCATATAGACTATACTTATATACCGCATTACTGCCATATAGACTGTACTTATATACTGCATTACTGCCATATAGACTATACTTATATACTGCATTACTGCCATATAGACTGTACTTATATACTGCATTACTGCCATATAGACTGTACTTATATACCGCATTACTGCCATATAGACTGTACTTATATACTGCATTACTGCCATATAGACTATACTTATATACTGCATTACTGCCATATAGACTGTACTTATATACCACATTACTGCCATATAGACTGTACTTATATACTGCATTACTGCCATATAGACTATACTTATATACTGCATTACTGCCATATAGACTGTACTTATATACCGCATTACTGCCATATAGACTGTACTTATATACTGCATTACTGCCATATAGACTATACTTATATACTGCATTACTGCCATATAGACTGTACTTATATACCACATTACTGCCATATAGACTGTACTTATATACTGCATTACTGCCATATAGACTGTACTTATATACCACATTACTGCCATATAGACTGTACTTATATACTACATTACTGCCATATAGACTGTACTTATATACTGCATTACTGCCATATAGACTATTCTTATATACTACATTACTGCCATATAGACTGTACTTATATACTGCATTACTGCCATATAGACTGTACTTATATACCGCATTACTGACATATAGACTGTACTTATATACTGCATTACTGCCATATAGACTGTACTTATATACCACATTACTGCCATATAGACTATACTTATATACTGCATTACTGCCATATAGACTATACTTATATACCGCATTACTGCCATATAGACTGTACTTATATACCGCATTACTGCCATACAGACTATACTTATATACCGCATTACTGCCATATAGACTATACTTATATACCGCATTACTGCCATATAGACTGTACTTATATACCGCATTACTGCCATACAGACTATACTTATATACTGCATTACTGCCATATAGACTATACTTATATACCGCATTACTGCCTTATGGACTGTAGTTAAATACTGCATTACTGACATATAGACTATACTTATATACTGCATTACTGCCATATAGACTATACTTATATACCGCATTACTGCCATATAGACTGTGCTTATATACTACATTACTGCCATATAGACTGTATTTATATACCACATTACTGCCATATAGACTGTACTTATATACCGCATTACTGCCATACAGACTGTACTTATATACCGCATTACTGCCATATAGACTGTACTTATATACTACATTACTGCCATATAGACTGTACTTATATACTACATTACTGCCATATAGACTATACTTATATACCACATTACTGCCATATAGACTGTACTTATATACCGCATTACTGCCATATAGACTATACTTATATACCGCATTACTGCCATATAGACTATACTTATATACCGCATTACTGCCATATAGACTGTACTTATATACCACATTACTGCCATATAGACTGTACTTATATACTGCATTACTGCTATATAGACTATACTTATATACCGCATTACTGCCATATAGACTGTATTTATATAATGGATTACTGCCATATAGACTATACTTATATACCGCATTACTGCCATATAGACTGTACTTATATACTGCATTACTGCCATATAGACTTTACTTATATACCACATTACTGCCATATAGACTGTACTTATATACCGCATTACTGCCATATAGACTGTACTTATATACTGCATTACTGCCATATAGACTGTACTTATATACTGCATTACTGCCATATAGACTATACTTATATACCGCATTACTGCCATATAGACTGTACTTATATACTACATTACTGCCATATAGACTGTACTTCTATACCGCATTACTGCCATATAGACTATACTTATATACTGCATTACTGCCATATAGACTGTACTTATATACTGCATTACTGCCATATAGACTGTACTTATATACTGCATTACTGCCATATAGACTGTACTTATATACTGCATTACTGCCATATAGACTGTACTTATATACCGCATTACTGCCATATAGACTATACTTATATACCGCATAACTGCCATGTAGACTGTACTTATATACCGCATTACTGACATATAGACTGTACTTATATACCGCATTACTGCCATATAGACTGTACTTATATACCGCATTACTGCCATATAGACTATACTTATATACCGCATAACTGCCATGTAGACTATACTTATATACCGCATAACTGCCATGTAGACTGTACTTATATACCGCATTACTTACATATAGACTGTACTTATATACTGCATTACTGCCATATAGACTGTACTTATATACTGCATTACTGCCATATAGACTGTACTTATATACCGCATTACTGCCATATAGACTATACTTATATACCGCATTACTGACATATAGACTGTACTTATATACCGCATTACTGCCATATAGACTGTACTTATATACCGCATTACTGCCATGTAGACTGTACTTATATACCGCATTACTGACATATAGAGTATACTTATATACTATATTACTGCCATATAGACTGTACTTATATACTGCATTACTGCCATATAGACTGTACTTATATACCGCATTACTGCCATGTAGACTGTACTTATATACCGCATTACTGACATATAGACTGTACTTATATACCGCATTACTGCCATATAGACTGTACTTATATACCGCATTACTGCCATGTAGACTGTACTTATATACCGCATTACTGACATATAGAGTATACTTATATACTATATTACTGCCATATAGACTGTACTTATATACTGCATTACTGCCATATAGACTATACTTATATACTGCATTACTGCCATATAGACTGTACTTATATGCTGCATTACTGACATATAGACTATACTTATATACCGCATTACTGCCATATAGACTATACTTATATACCGCATTACTGCCATATAGACTGTACTTATATACCGCATTACTGCCATATAGACTGTACTTATATACCGCATTACTGCCATATAGACTGTACTTATATACTGCATTACTGCCATATAGACTGTACTTATATACCGCATTACTGCCATATAGACTATACTGATATACTGCATTACTGCCATATAGACTGTACTTATATACTGCATTACTGCCATATAGAGTGTACTTATATACTGCATTACTGCCATATAGACTGTACTTATATACTGCATTACTGCCATATAGACTGTACTTCTATACCGCATTACTGCCATATAGACTGTACTTATATACCGCATTACTGCCATATAGACTGTACTTATATACTGCATTACTGCCATATAGACTGTACTTATATACCGCATTACTGCCATATAGACTATACTTATATACCGTATTACTGCCATATAGACTGTACTTATATACTACATTACTGCCATATAGACTGTACTTATATACCGCATTACTGCCATATAGACTGTACTTATATACTGCATTACTGCCATATAGACTGTACTTATATACTGCATTACTGCCATATAGACTGTACTTATATACTGCATTACTGCCATATAGACTGTACTTATATACCACATTACTGCCATATAGACTGTACTTATATACTGCATTACTGCCATATAGACTTATGTATATACCGCATTACTGCCATATAGACTATAGTTATATACCGCATTACTGCCATATAGACTGTACTTATATTCTACATTACTGCCATATAGACTGTACTTATATACTGCATTACTGCCATATAGACTGTACTTATATACCGCATTACTGCCATATAGACTATACTTATATACCGTATTACTGCCATATAGACTGTACTTATATACTACATTACTGCCATATAGACTGTACTTATATACCGCATTACTGCCATATAGACTGTACTTATATACTGCATTACTGCCATATAGTCTGTACTTATATACTGCATTACTGCCATATAGACTGTACTTATATACTGCATTACTGCCATATAGACTGTACTTATATACCACATTACTGCCATATAGACTGTACTTATATACTGCATTACTGCCATATAGACTTATGTATATACCGCATTACTGCCATATAGACTATAGTTATATACCGCATTACTGCCATATAGACTGTACTTATATACCACATTACTGCCATATAGACTGTACTTATATACCGCATTACTGCCATATAGACTTATGTATATACCGCATTACTGCCATATAGACTATAGTTATATACCGCATTACTACCATATAGACTTATGTATATACCGCATTGCTGCCATATAGACTGTACTTATATACCACATTACTGCCATATAGACTGTACTTATATACTGCATTACTGCCATATAGACTGTACTTATATACCGCATTACTGCCATATAGACTGTACTTATATACCGCATTACTGCCATATAGACTGTACTTATATACCGCATTACTGCCATATAGACTGTACTTATATACTGCATTACTGCCATATAGACTGTACTTATATACCGCATTACTGCCATATAGACTGTACTTATATACTACATTACTGCCATATAGACTGTACTTATACACCGCATTACTGCCATATAGACTGTACTTATATACTGCATTACTGCCATATAGACTGTACTTATATACTACATTACTGCCATATAGACTATACTTATATACTACATTACTGCCATATAGACTGTACTTATATACCGCATTACTGCCATATAGACTGTACTTATATACTGCATTACTGCCATATAGACTGTACTTATATACTGCATTACTGCCATATAGACTGTACTTATATTCTACATTACTGCCATATAGACTATACTTATATACTGCATTACTGCCATATAGACTATACTTATATACCGCATTACTGCCATATAGACTTATGTATATACCGCATTACTGCCATATAGACTATACTTATATACTGCATTACTGCCATATAGACTATACTTATATACCACATTACTGCCATATAGACTGTACTTATATACTGCATTACTGCCATATAGACTATACTTATATACTGCATTACTGCCATATAGACTATACTTATATACTACATTACTGCCATATAGACTATACTTATATACTGCATTACTGCCATATAGACTGTACTTATATACTGCATTACTGCCATATTGACTATACTTATATACCGCATTACTGCCATATAGACTATACTTATATACCGCATTACTGCCATATAGACTTATGTATATACCGCATTACTGCCATATAGACTATAGTTATATACCGCATTACTGCCATATAGACTTATGTATATACTGCATTGCTGCCATATAGACTGTACTTATATACCGTATTACTGCCATATAGACTATACTTATATACCGCATTACTGCCATATAGACTTATGTATATACCGCATTACTGCCATATAGACTATAGTTATATACCGTATTACTGCCATATAGACTTATGTATATACCGCATTACTGCCATATAGACTATAGTTATATACCGTATTACTGCCATATAGACTTATGTATATACCGCAGTACTGCCATATAGACTTATGTATATACCGCATTACTGCCATATAGACTGTACTTATATACCGCATTACTGCCATATAGACTATACTTATATACCGCATTACTGCCATATAGACTATACTTATATACTGCATTACTGTCATATAGACTGTACTTATATACCGCATTACTGCCATATAGACTGTACTTATATACCGCATTACTGCCATATAGACTGTACTTATATACTGCATTACTGTCATATAGACTGTACTTATATACCGCATTACTGCCATATAGACTGTACTTATATACCGCATTACTGCCATATAGACTGTACTTATATACTACATTACTGCCATATAGACTGTACTTATATACCACATTACTGCCATATAGACTATACTTATATACTGCATTACTGCCATATAGACTGTACTTATATACTGCATTACTGCCATATAGACTATACTGATATACTGCATTACTGCCATATAGACTGTACTTATATACTGCATTACTACCATATTGACTATACTTATATACCGCATTACTGCTATATAGACTATACTTATATACTACATTACTGCCATATAGACTATACTTATATACCGCATTACTGCCATATAGACTGTACTTATATACTACATTACTGCCATATAGACTATAGTTATATACCGCATTACTGCCATATAGACTTATGTATATACTGCATTACTGCCATATAGACTATACTTATATACCGCTTTTCTGCCATATAGACTATAGTTATATACCGTATTACTGTCATATAGACTATACTTATATACCGCACTACTGCCATATAGACTTATGTATATACCGCATTACTGCCATATAGACTATAGTTATATACCGTATTACTGCCATATAGACTTATATATATACCGCATTACTGCCATATAGACTATAGTTATATACCGTATTACTGCCATATAGACTGTACTTATATACTGCATTACTGCCATATAGACTGTACTTATATACCGCATTACTGCCATATAGACTGTACTTATATACTACATTACTGCCATATAGACTGTACTTATACACCGCATTACTGCCATATAGACTGTACTTATATACCACATTACTGCCATATAGACTGTACTTATATACCGCATTACTGCCATATAGACTGTACTTATATACCGCATTACTGCCATATAGACTGTACTTATATACTGCATTACTGCCATATAGACTGTACTTATATACCGCATTACTGCCATATAGACTGTACTTATATACTACATTACTGCCATATAGACTGTACTTATACACCGCATTACTGCCATATAGACTGTACTTATATACTGCATTACTGCCATATAGACTGTACTTATATACTACATTACTGCCATATAGACTATACTTATATACTACATTACTGCCATATAGACTGTACTTATATACCGCATTACTGCCATATAGACTGTACTTATATACTACATTACTGCCATATAGACTGTACTTATATACTGCATTACTGCCATATAGACTGTACTTATATTCTACATTACTGCCATATAGACTATACTTATATACTGCATTACTGCCATATAGACTATACTTATATACCGCATTACTGCCATATAGACTTATGTATATACCGCATTACTGCCATATAGACTATACTTATATACCGCATTACTGCCATATAGACTGTACTTATATACCGCATTACTGCCATATAGACTATACTTATATACCACATTACTGCCATATAGACTGTACTTATATACTGCATTACTGCCATATAGACTATACTTATATACCACATTACTGCCATATAGACTGTACTTATATACTGCATTACTGCCATATAGACTATACTTATATACTGCATTACTGCCATATAGACTATACTTATATACTACATTACTGCCATATAGACTATACTTATATACTGCATTACTGCCATATAGACTGTACTTATATACTGCATTACTGCCATATTGACTATACTTATATACCGCATTACTGCCATATAGACTATACTTATATACCGCATTACTGCCATATAGACTTATGTATATACCGCATTACTGCCATATAGACTATAGTTATATACCGTATTACTGCCATATAGACTTATGTATATACCGCATTACTGCCATATAGACTATAGTTATATACCGTATTACTGCCATATAGACTTATGTATATACCGCATTACTGCCATATAGACTATAGTTATATACCGTATTACTGCCATATAGACTTATGTATATACCGCATTACTGCCATATAGACTTATGTATATACCGCATTACTGCCATATAGACTGTACTTATATACCGCATTACTGCCATATAGACTATACTTATATACCGCATTACTGCCATATAGACTGTACTTATATACTGCATTACTGCCATATAGACTGTACTTATATACTGCATTACTGTCATATAGACTGTACTTATATACTACATTACTGCCATATAGACTGTACTTATATACCACATTACTGCCATATAGACTATACTTATATACTGCATTACTGCCATATAGACTGTACTTATATACTGCATTACTGCCATATAGACTATACTGATATACTGCATTACTGCCATATAGACTTTACTTATATACTGCATTACTACCATATTGACTATACTTATATACCGCATTACTGCTATATAGACTATACTTATATACTACATTACTGCCATATAGACTATACTTATATACCGCATTACTGCCATATAGACTGTACTTATATACTACATTACTGCCATATAGACTATACTTATATACCGCATTACTGCCATATAGACTTATGTATATACCGCATTACTGCCATATAGACTATAGTTATATACCGCATTACTGCCATATAGACTTATGTATATACTGCATTACTGCCATATAGACTATACTTATATACCGCTTTTCTGCCATATAGACTATAGTTATATACCGTATTACTGTCATATAGACTATACTTATATACCGCACTACTGCCATATAGACTTATGTATATACCGCATTACTGCCATATAGACTATAGTTATATACCGTATTACTGCCATATAGACTTATATATATACCGCATTACTGCCATATAGACTATAGTTATATACCGTATTACTGCCATATAGACTTATGTATATACCGCATTACTGCCATATAGACTGTACTTATATACCGCATTACTGCCATATAGACTATACTTATATACCGCATTACTGCCATATAGACTGTATTATATACTGCATTACTGCCATATAGACTATACTTATATACTGCATTACTGCCATATAGACTGTACTTATATACTACATTACTGCCATATAGACTATACTTATATACCACATTACTGCCATATAGACTATACTTATATACTACATTACTGCCATATAGACTGTACTTATATACTGCATTACTGCCATATAGACTTATGTATATACCGCATTACTGCCATATAGACTATAGTTATATACCGCATTACTGCCATATAGACTATACTTATATACCGCATTACTGCCATATAGACTGTACTTATATACTACATTACTGCCATATAGACTGTACTTATATACTGCATTACTGCCATATAGACTTATGTATATACCGCATTACTGCCATATAGACTATAGTTATATACCGCATTACTGCCATATAGACTGTACTTATATACCACATTACTGCCATATAGACTGTACTTATATACCGCATTACTGCCATATAGACTTATGTATATACCGCATTACTGCCATATAGACTCTAGTTATATACCGCATTACTACCATATAGACTTATGTATATACCGCATTGCTGCCATATAGACTGTACTTATATACCACATTACTGCCATATAGACTGTACTTATATACTGCATTACTGCCATATAGACTGTACTTATATACCGCATTACTGCCATATAGACTGTACTTATATACCGCATTACTGCCATATAGACTGTACTTATATACCACATTACTGCCATATAGACTGTACTTATATACCGCATTACTGCCATATAGACTGTACTTATATACCGCATTACTGCCATATAGACTGTACTTATATACCGCATTACTGCCATATAGACTGTACTTATATACTACATTACTGCCATATAGACTGTACTTATATACCGCATTACTGCCATATAGACTGTACTTATATACTGCATTACTGCCATATAGACTGTACTTATATACTACATTACTGCCATATAGACTATACTTATATACTACATTACTGCCATATAGACTGTACTTATATACCGCATTACTGCCATATAGACTGTACTTATATACTGCATTACTGCCATATAGACTGTACTTATATTCTACATTACTGCCATATAGACTGTACTTATATACTGCATTACTGCCATATAGACTGTACTTATATACCGCATTACTGCCATATAGACTATACTTATATACCGCATTACTGCCATATAGACTGTACTTATATTCTACATTACTGCCATATAGACTGTACTTATATACTGCATTACTGCCATATAGACTGTACTTATATACCGCATTACTGCCATATAGACTATACTTATATACTGCATTACTGCCATATAGACTGTACTTATATACTGCATTACTGCCATATAGACTGTACTTATATACTGCATTACTGCAATATAGACTATCCTTATATACCGCATTACTGCCATATAGAGTGTACTTATATACCGCATTACTGCCATATAGAGTGTACTTATATACCACATTACTGCCATATAGACTGTACTTATATACTGCATTACTGCCATATAAACAATACTTATATACTGCATTACTGCCATATAGACTGTACTTATATACTGCATTACTGCCATATAGACTATACTGATATACTGCATTACTGCCATATAGACTGTACTTATATACTGTATTACTACCATATTGACTATACTTATATACCGCATTACTGCTATATAGACTGTACTTATATACTACATTACTGCCATATAGACTATACTTATATACCGCATTACTGCCATATAGACTTATGTATATACCGCATTACTGCCATATAGACTATAGTTATATACCGCATTACTGCCATATAGACTTATGTATATACCGCATTACTGCCATATAGACTATAGTTATATACTGCATTACTGCCATATAGACAATACTTATATACTGCATTGCTGCCATATAGACTGTACTTATATACCGTATTACTGCCATATAGACTATACTTATATACCGCATTACTGCCATATAGACTTATGTATATACTGCATTACTGCCATATAGACTATACTTATATACCGCATTACTGCCATATAGACTATAGTTATATACCGTATTACTGCCATATAGACTATACTTATATACCGCATTACTGCCATATAGACTTATGTATATACCGCATTACTGCCATATAGACTATAGTTATATACCGTATTACTGCCATATAGACTTATGTATATACTGCATTACTGCCATATAGACTTATGTATATACCGCATTACTGCCATATAGACTATAGTTATATACCGTATTACTGCCATATAGACTTATGTATATACCGCCTTACTGCCATATAGACTATAGTTATATACCGTATTACTGCCATATAGACTTATGTATATACCGCATTACTGCCATATAGACTGTACTTATATACCGCATTACTGCCATATAGACTATACTTATATACCGCATTACTGCCATATAGACTGTACTTATATACTGCATTACTGCCATATAGACTGTACTTATATACTGCATTACTGCCATATAGACTATACTTATATACCACATTACTGCCATATAGACTGTACTTATATACCGCATTACTGCCATATAGACTGTACTTATATACTACATTACTGCCATATAGACTGTACTTATATACCGCATTACTGCCATATAGACTGTACTTATATACCACATTACTGCCATATAGACTGTACTTATATACCACATTACTGCCATATAGACTGTACTTATATACCGCATTACTGCCATATAGACTATACTTATATACTGCATTACTGCCATATAGACTGTACTTATATACCGCATTACTGCCATATAGACTGTACTTATATACTACATTACTGCCATATAGACTATACTTATATACTGCATTGCTGCCATATAGACTGTACTTATATACCACATTACTGCCATATAGACTGTACTTATATACCACATTACTGCCATATAGACTGTACTTATATACCGCATTACTGCCATATAGACTGTACTTATATACTGCATTACTGCCATATAGACTGTACTTATATACTGCATTACTGCCATATTGACTATACTTATATACCGCATTACTGCCATATAGACTGTACTTATATACCACATTACTGCCATATAGACTGTACTTATATACCGCATTACTGCCATATAGACTATACTTATATACCGCATTACTGCCATATAGACTGTACTTATATACTGCATTACTGCCATACAGACTGTACTTATATACTACATTACTGCCATATAGACTATACTTATATACCGCATTACTGCCATATAGACTTATGTATATACCCCATTACTGCCATATAGACTATACTTATATACTGCATTACTGCCATATAGACTATACTTATATACCACATTACTGCCATATAGACTGTACTTATATACTGCATTACTGCCATATAGACTATACTTATATACTGCATTACTGCCATATAGACTATACTTATATACTACATTACTGCCATATAGACTATACTTATATACTGCATTACTGCCATATAGACTGTACTTATATACTGCATTACTGCCATATTGACTATACTTATATACCGCATTACTGCTATATAGACTGTACTTATATACTACATTACTGCCATATAGACTATACTTATATACCGCATTACTGCCATATAGACTGTACTTATATACCGCATTACTGCCATATAGACTATAGTTATATACCGTATTACTGCCATATAGACTATACTTATATACCGCATTACTGCCATATAGACTTATGTATATACCGCATTACTGCCATATAGACTATAGTTATATACCGTATTACTGCCATATAGACTTATGTATATACCGCATTACTGCCATATAGACTATAGTTATATACCGTATTACTGCCATATAGACTTATGTATATACCGCATTACTGCCATATAGACTTATGTATATACCGCATTACTGCCATATAGACTGTACTTATATACCGCATTACTGCCATATAGACTATACTTATATACCGCATTACTGCCATATAGACTGTACTTATATACTGCATTACTGCCATATAGACTGTACCTATATACTGCATTACTGTCATATAGACTGTACTTATATACTACATTACTGCCATATAGACTGTACTTATATACCGCATTACTGCCATATAGACTTATGTATATACCGCATTACTGCCATATAGACTATAGTTATATACCGTATTACTGCCATATAGACTTATGTATATACCGCATTACTGCCATATAGACTATAGTTATATACCGTATTACTGCCATATAGACTTATGTATATACCGCATTACTGCCATATAGACTTATGTATATACCGCATTACTGCCATATAGACTATAGTTATATACCGTATTACTGCCATATAGACTTATGTATATACCGCATTACTGCAATATAGACTTATGTATATACCGCATTACTGCCATATAGACTATAGTTATATACCGTATTACTGCCATATAGACTTATGTATATACCGTATTACTGCCATATAGACTTATGTATATACCGCATTACTGCCATATAGACTATAGTTATATACCGTATTACTGCCATATAGACTTATGTATATACCGCATTACTGCCATATAGACTATAGTTATATACCGTATTACTGCCATATAGACTTATGTATATACCGCATTACTGCCATATAGACTTATGTATATACCGCATTACTGCCATATAGACTGTACTTATATACCGCATTACTGCCATATAGACTGTACTTATATACCGCATTACTGCCATATAGACTGTACTTATATACTGCATTACTGCCATATAGACTGTACTTATATACTGCATTACTGCCATATAGACTGTACTTATATACTGCATTACTGTCATATAGACTGTACTTATATACTACATTACTGCCATATAGACTATACTTATATACTGCATTACTGCCATATAGACTGTACTTATATACCACATTACTGCCATATAGACTGTACTTATATACTGCATTACTGCCATATAGACTGTACTTATATACCACATTACTGCCATATAGACTGTACTTATATACTGCATTACTGCCATATAGACTTATGTATATACCGCATTACTGCCATATAGACTGTACTTATATACCACATTACTGCCATATAGACTGTACTTATATACTGCATTACTGCCATATAGACTTATGTATATACCGCATTACTGCCATATAGACTATACTTATATACCACATTACTGCCATATAGACTGTACTTATATACCGCATTACTGCCATATAGACTATACTTATATACCGCATTACTGCCATATAGACTTATGTATATACTGCATTACTGCCATATAGACTGTACTTATATACCGCATTACTGCCATATAGACTATACTTATATACCGCATTACTGCCATATAGACTTATGTATATACCGCATTACTGCCATATAGACTGTACTTATATACCGCATTACTGCCATATAGACTATACTTATATACCGTATTACTGCCATATAGACTGTACTTATATACTACATTACTGCCATATAGACTATACTTATATACCGCATTACTGCCATATAGACTTATGTATATACCGCATTACTGCCATATAGACTATACTTATATACCGCATTACTGCCATATAGACTGTACTTATATACCACATTACTGCCATATAGACTGTACTTATATACCGCATTACTGCCATATAGACTGTACTTATATACTACATTACTGCCATATAGACTATACTTATATACCGCATTACTGCCATATAGACTGTACTTATATACTACATTACTGCCATATAGACTGTACTTATATACCGCATTACTGCCATATAGACTATACTTATATACTGCATTACTGCCATATAGACTATACTTCTATACCGCATTACTGCCATATAGACTGTACTTATATACTGCATTACTGCCATATAGACTGTACTTATATACTACATTACTGCCATATAGACTATACTTCTATACCGCATTACTGCCATATAGACTGTACTTATATACTACATTACTGCCATATAGACTGTACTTATATACTGCATTACTGCCATATAGACTGTACTTATATACTGCATTACTGCCATATAGACTATACTTATATACTGCATTACTGCCATATAGACTATACTTATATACTGCATTACTGCCATATAGACTGTACTTATATACTGCATTACTGCCATATAGACTATACTTATATACTGCATTACTGCCATATAGACTGTACTTATATACTGCATTACTGCCATATAGACTGTACTTATATACTGCATTACTGCCATATAGACTGTACTTATATACTGCATTACTGCCATATAGACTGTACTTATATACCACATTACTGCCATATAGACTGTACTTATATACTGCATTACTGCCATATAGACTTATGTATATACCGCATTACTGCCATATAGACTGTACTTATATACCACATTACTGCCATATAGACTGTACTTATATACTGCATTACTGCCATATAGACTTATGTATATACCGCATTACTGCCATATAGACTATACTTATATACCACATTACTGCCATATAGACTGTACTTATATACCGCATTACTGCCATATAGACTATACTTATATACCGCATTACTGCCATATAGACTTATGTATATACTGCATTACTGCCATATAGACTGTACTTATATACCGCATTACTGCCATATAGACTATACTTATATACCGCATTACTGCCATATAGACTTATGTATATACCGCATTACTGCCATATAGACTGTACTTATATACCGCATTACTGCCATATAGACTATACTTATATACCGTATTACTGCCATATAGACTGTACTTATATACTACATTACTGCCATATAGACTATACTTATATACCGCATTACTGCCATATAGACTTATGTATATACCGCATTACTGCCATATAGACTATACTTATATACCGCATTACTGCCATATAGACTGTACTTATAT
Source organism: Phyllobates terribilis (assembly GCF_046119375.1). Taxonomy (NCBI): domain Eukaryota; kingdom Metazoa; phylum Chordata; class Amphibia; order Anura; family Dendrobatidae; genus Phyllobates; species Phyllobates terribilis. Next base: position 171,798,152 of record NW_027362769.1, read on the forward strand.
ACCACATTACTGCCATATAGACTGTACTTATATACCGCATTACTGCCATATAGACTGTACTTATATACTACATTACTGCCATATAGACTATACTTATATACCGCATTACTGCCATATAGACTGTACTTATATACTACATTACTGCCATATAGACTGTACTTATATACCGCATTACTGCCATATAGACTATACTTATATACTGCATTACTGCCATATAGACTATACTTCTATACCGCATTACTGCCATATAGACTGTACTTATATACTGCATTACTGCCATATAGACTGTACTTATATACTACATTACTGCCATATAGACTATACTTCTATACCGCATTACTGCCATATAGACTGTACTTATATACTACATTACTGCCATATAGACTATACTTATATACTGCATTACTGCCATATAGACTATACTTATATACTGCATTACTGCCATATAGACTGTACTTATATACTGCATTACTGCCATATAGACTATACTTATATACTGCATTACTGCCATATAGACTGTACTTATATACTGCATTACTGCCATATAGACTGTACTTATATACTGCATTACTGCCATATAGACTGTACTTATATACCGCATTACTGCCATATAGACTATACTTATATACCACATTACTGCCATATAGACTATAGTTATATACCGTATTACTGCCATATAGACTGTACTTATATACTGCATTACTGCTATATAGACTATACTTATATACCGCATTACTGCCATATAGACTATAGTTATATACCGTATTACTGCCATATAGACTATACTTATATACCACATTACTGCCATATAGACTATAGTTATATTCCGTATTACTGCCATATAGACTTATGTATATACTGCATTGCTGCCATATAGACTGTACATATATACTGCATTACTGCCATATAGACTTATGTATATACCGCATTACTGCCATATAGACTATAGTTATATTCCGTATTACTGCCATATAGACTTATGTATATACTACATTACTGCCATATAGACTATAGTTATATTCCGTATTACTGCCATATAGACTTATGTATATACCGCATTACTGCCATATAGACTGTACTTATATACCACATTACTGCCATATAGACTGTACTTATATACCACATTACTGCCATATAGACTATAGTTATATACCGTATTACTGCCATATAGACTATAGTTATATTCCGTATTACTGCCATATAGACTTATGTATATACTACATTACTGCCATATAGACTGTACTTATATACCGCATTACTGCCATATAGACTGTACTTATATACTGCATTATTGCCATATAGACTGTACTTATATACTGCATTACTGCCATATAGACTGTACTTATATACTGCATTACTGCCATATAGACTATACTTATATACCGCATTACTGCCATATAGACTGTACTTATATACTGCATTACTGCCATATAGACTGTACTTATATACTGCATTACTGCCATATAGACTATACTTATATACTGCATTACTGCCATATAGACTATACTTATATACCACATTACTGCCATATAGACTGTACTTATATACCACATTACTGCCATATAGACTGTACTTATATACTGCATTACTGCCATATAGACTGTACTTATATACTACATTACTGCCATATAGACTATAGTTATATACCGCATTACTGCCATAGAGACTTATGTATATACTGCATTGCTGCCATATAGACTGTACTTATATACTGCATTACTGCCATATAGACTGTACTTATATACCGCATTACTGCCATATAGACTGTGGTTATATACTACATTACTGCCATATAGACTGTACTTATATACTGCATTACTGCCATATAGACTGTACTTATATACTACATTACTGCCATATAAACTATAGTTATATACCGCATTACTGCCATATAGACTGTACTTATATACCACATTACTGCCATATAGACTGTACTTATATACTGCATTACTGCCATATAGACTGTACTTATATACTGCATTACTGCCATATAGACTGTACTTATATACCACATTACTGCCATATAGACTGTACTTATATACTGCATTACTGCAATATAGACTTATGTATATACCGCATTACTGCCATATAGACTATACTTATATACCACATTACTGCCATATAGACTGTACTTATATACCACATTACTGCCATATAGACTGTACTTATATACTGCATTACTGCCATATAGACTTATGTATATACCGCATTACTGCCATATAGACTATACTTATATACCACATTACTGCCATATAGACTGTACTTATATACCGCATTACTGCCATATAGACTATACTTATATACCGCATTACTGCCATATAGACTTATGTATATACCGCATTACTGCCATATAGACTGTACTTATATACCGCATTACTGCCATATAGACTATACTTATATACCGTACTACTGCCATATAGACTGTACTTATATACTACATTACTGCCATATAGACTATACTTATATACCGCATTACTGCCATATAGACTTATGTATATACCGCATTACTGCCATATAGACTATACTTATATACCACATTACTGCCATATAGACTGTACTTATATACCGCATTACTGCCATATAGACTGTACTTATATACCACATTACTGCCATATAGACTGTACTTATATACCGCATTACTGCCATATAGACTGTACTTATATACTACATTACTGCCATATAGACTATACTTATATACCGCATTACTGCCATATAGACTGTACTTATATACTGCATTACTGCCATATAGACTGTACTTATATACTGCATTACTGCCATATAGACTATACTTATATACTGCATTACTGCCATATAGACTATACTTATATACTGCATTACTGCCATATAGACTGTACTTATATACTGCATTACTGCCATATAGACTATACTTATATACTGCATTACTGCCATATAGACTGTACTTATATACTGCATTACTGCCATATAGACTGTACTTATATACTGCATTACTGCCATATAGACTATACTTATATACTGCATTACTGCCATATAGACTGTACTTATATACTGCATTACTGCCATATAGACTGTACTTATATACTGCATTACTGCCATATAGACTGTACTTATATACTGCATTACTGCCATATAGACTATACTTATATACCGCATTACTGCCATATAGACTATACTTATATACCACATTACTGCCATATAGACTATAGTTATATACCGTATTACTGCCATATAGACTGTACTTATATACTGCATTACTGCTATATAGACTATACTTATATACCGCATTACTGCCATATAGACTATAGTTATATACCGTATTACTGCCATATAGACTATACTTATATACCACATTACTGCCATATAGACTATAGTTATATTCCATATTACTGCCATATAGACTTATGTATATACTGCATTGCTGCCATATAGACTGTACTTATATACTGCATTACTGCCATATAGACTTATGTATATACCGCATTACTGCCATATAGACTATTGTTATATTCCGTATTACTGCCATATAGACTTATGTATATACCGCATTACTGCCATATAGACTGTACTTATATACCACATTACTGCCATATAGACAGTACTTATATACCACATTACTGCCATATAGACTATAGTTATATACCGTATTACTGCCATATAGACTATAGTTATATTCCGTATTGCTGCCATATAGACTTATGTATATACTACATTACTGCCATATAGACTGTACTTATATACCGCATTACTGCCATATAGACTGTACTTATATACCGCATTACTGCCATATAGACTGTACTTATATACTGCATTATTGCCATATAGACTGTACTTATATACTGCATTACTGCCATATAGACTGTACTTATATACCGCATTACTGCCATATAGACTGTACTTATATACTGCATTACTGCCATATAGACTGTACTTATATACTACATTACTGCCATATAGACTATACTTATATACCGCATTACTGCCATATAGACTGTACTTATATACTGCATTACTGCCATATAGACTGTACTTATATACTGCATTACTGCCATATAGACTGTACTTATATACTGCATTACTGCCATATAGACTATACTTATATACCGCATTACTGCCATATAGACTGTACTTATATACTGCATTACTGCCATATAGACTGTACTTATATACTGCATTACTGCCATATAGACTATACTTATATACCGCATTACTGCCATATAGACTGTACTTATATACTGCATTACTGCCATATAGACTGTACTTATATACTGCATTACTGCCATATAGACTGTACTTATATACTGCATTACTGCCATATAGACTATACTTATATACCGCATTACTGCCATATAGACTGTACTTATATACTGCATTACTGCCATATAGACTGTACTTATATACTACATTACTGCCATATAGACTGTACTTATATACTACATTACTGCCATATAGACTATACTTATATACCGCATTACTGCCATATAGACTGTACTTATATACTGCATTACTGCCATATAGACTGTACTTATATACTGCATTACTGCCATATAGACTATACTTATATACTACATTACTGCCATATAGACTATAGTTATATACCGCATTACTGTCATATAGACTGTACTTATATACCACATTACTGCCATACAGACTATACTTATATACTGCATTACTGCCATATAGACTGTACTTATATACTACATTACTGCCATATAGACTATAGTTATATACCGCATTACTGCCATATAGACTTATGTATATACTGCATTGCTGCCATATAGACTGTACTTATATACTGCATTACTGCCATATAGACTGTACTTATATACCGCATTACTGCCATATAGACTGTGGTTATATACTACATTACTGCCATATAGACTATACTTATATACTGCATTACTGCCATATAGACTGTACTTATATACTGCATTACTGCCATATAGACTGTACTTATATACTACATTACTGCCATATAGACTATAGTTATATACCGCATTACTGCCATATAGACTGTGGTTATATACTACATTACTGCCATATAGACTGTACTTATATACCGCATTACTGCCATATAGACTGTGGTTATATACCGCATTACTGCCATATAGACTGTACTTATATACTACATTACTGCCATATAGACTGTACTTATATACCGCATTACTGCCATATAGACTATACTTATATACTGCATTACTGCCATATAGACTGTACTTATATACCGCATTACTGCCATATAGACTGTACTTATATACTGCATTACTGCCATATAGACTATAGTTATATTCCGTATTACTGCCATATAGACTTATGTATATACCGCATTACTGCCATATAGACTGTACTTATATACCACATTACTGCCATATAGACTGTACTTATATACCACATTACTGCCATATAGACTATAGTTATATACCGTATTACTGCCATATAGACTATAGTTATATTCCGTATTACTGCCATATAGACTTATGTATATACTACATTACTGCCATATAGACTGTACTTATATACCGCATTACTGCCATATAGACTGTACTTATATACTGCATTATTGCCATATAGACTGTACTTATATACTGCATTACTGCCATATAGACTGTACTTATATACTGCATTACTGCCATATAGACTATACTTATATACCGCATTACTGCCATATAGACTGTACTTATATACTGCATTACTGCCATATAGACTGTACTTATATACTGCATTACTGCCATATAGACTATACTTATATACCACATTACTGCCATATAGACTGTACTTATATACCACATTACTGCCATATAGACTGTACTTATATACTGCATTACTGCCATATAGACTGTACTTATATACTACATTACTGCCATATAGACTATAGTTATATACCGCATTACTGCCATAGAGACTTATGTATATACTGCATTGCTGCCATATAGACTGTACTTATATACTGCATTACTGCCATATAGACTGTACTTATATACCGCATTACTGCCATATAGACTGTGGTTATATACTACATTACTGCCATATAGACTGTACTTATATACTGCATTACTGCCATATAGACTGTACTTATATACTACATTACTGCCATATAAACTATAGTTATATACCGCATTACTGCCATATAGACTGTACTTATATACCACATTACTGCCATATAGACTGTACTTATATACTGCATTACTGCCATATAGACTGTACTTATATACTGCATTACTGCCATATAGACTGTACTTATATACCACATTACTGCCATATAGACTGTACTTATATACTGCATTACTGCAATATAGACTTATGTATATACCGCATTACTGCCATATAGACTATACTTATATACCACATTACTGCCATATAGACTGTACTTATATACTGCATTACTGCCATATAGACTTATGTATATACCGCATTACTGCCATATAGACTATACTTATATACCACATTACTGCCATATAGACTGTACTTATATACCGCATTACTGCCATATAGACTATACTTATATACCGCATTACTGCCATATAGACTTATGTATATACCGCATTACTGCCATATAGACTGTACTTATATACCGCATTACTGCCATATAGACTATACTTATATACCGTACTACTGCCATATAGACTGTACTTATATACTACATTACTGCCATATAGACTATACTTATATACCGCATTACTGCCATATAGACTTATGTATATACCGCATTACTGCCATATAGACTATACTTATATACCACATTACTGCCATATAGACTGTACTTATATACCGCATTACTGCCATATAGACTGTACTTATATACCACATTACTGCCATATAGACTGTACTTATATACCGCATTACTGCCATATAGACTGTACTTATATACTACATTACTGCCATATAGACTATACTTATATACCGCATTACTGCCATATAGACTGTACTTATATACTACATTACTGCCATATAGACTGTACTTATATACCGCATTACTGCCATATAGACTATACTTATATACCGCATTACTGCCATATAGACTGTACTTATATACTGCATTACTGCCATATAGACTATACTTATATACTGCATTACTGCCATATAGACTATACTTATATACTGCATTACTGCCATATAGACTGTACTTATATACTGCATTACTGCCATATAGACTATACTTATATACTGCATTACTGCCATATAGACTGTACTTATATACTGCATTACTGCCATATAGACTGTACTTATATACTGCATTACTGCCATATAGACTATACTTATATACTGCATTACTGCCATATAGACTGTACTTATATACTGCATTACTGCCATATAGACTGTACTTATATACTGCATTACTGCCATATAGACTGTACTTATATACTGCATTACTGCCATATAGACTATACTTATATACCGCATTACTGCCATATAGACTATACTTATATACCACATTACTGCCATATAGACTATAGTTATATACCGTATTACTGCCATATAGACTGTACTTATATACTGCATTACTGCTATATAGACTATACTTATATACCGCATTACTGCCATATAGACTATAGTTATATACCGTATTACTGCCATATAGACTATACTTATATACCACATTACTGCCATATAGACTATAGTTATATTCCATATTACTGCCATATAGACTTATGTATATACTGCATTGCTGCCATATAGACTGTACTTATATACTGCATTACTGCCATATAGACTTATGTATATACCGCATTACTGCCATATAGACTATAGTTATATTCCGTATTACTGCCATATAGACTTATGTATATACCGCATTACTGCCATATAGACTGTACTTATATACCACATTACTGCCATATAGACAGTACTTATATACCACATTACTGCCATATAGACTATAGTTATATACCGTATTACTGCCATATAGACTATAGTTATATTCCGTATTGCTGCCATATAGACTTATGTATATACTACATTACTGCCATATAGACTGTACTTATATACCGCATTACTGCCATATAGACTGTACTTATATACCGCATTACTGCCATATAGACTGTACTTATATACTGCATTATTGCCATATAGACTGTACTTATATACTGCATTACTGCCATATAGACTGTACTTATATACCGCATTACTGCCATATAGACTGTACTTATATACTGCATTACTGCCATATAGACTGTACTTATATACTACATTACTGCCATATAGACTATACTTATATACCGCATTACTGCCATATAGACTGTACTTATATACTGCATTACTGCCATATAGACTGTACTTATATACTGCATTACTGCCATATAGACTGTACTTATATACTGCATTACTGCCATATAGACTATACTTATATACCGCATTACTGCCATATAGACTGTACTTATATACTGCATTACTGCCATATAGACTGTACTTATATACTGCATTACTGCCATATAGACTATACTTATATACCGCATTACTGCCATATAGAGTGTACTTATATACTACATTACTGCCATATAGACTGTACTTATATACTACATTACTGCCATATAGACTATACTTATATACCGCATTACTGCCATATAGACTGTACTTATATACTGCATTACTGCCATATAGACTGTACTTATATACTGCATTACTGCCATATAGACTGTACTTATATACTGCATTACTGCCATATAGACTATAGTTATATACCGCATTACTGTCATATAGACTGTACTTATATACCACATTACTGCCATACAGACTATACTTATATACTGCATTACTGCCATATAGACTATACTTATATACCGCATTACTGCCATATAGACTGTACTTATATACTGCATTACTGCCATATAGACTATACTTATATACCGCATTACTGCCATATAGACTGTACTTATATACTGCATTACTGCCATATAGACTGTACTTATATACTGCATTACTGCCATATAGACTATAGTTATATACCGCATTACTGTCATATAGACTGTACTTATATACCACATTACTGCCATACAGACTATACTTATATACTGCATTACTGCCATATAGACTGTACTTATATACTACATTACTGCCATATAGACTATAGTTATATACCGCATTACTGCCATATAGACTTATGTATATACTGCATTGCTGCCATATAGACTGTACTTATATACTGCATTACTGCCATATAGACTGTACTTATATACCGCATTACTGCCATATAGACTGTGGTTATATACTACATTACTGCCATATAGACTATACTTATATACTGCATTACTGCCATATAGACTGTACTTATATACTGCATTACTGCCATATAGACTGTACTTATATACTACATTACTGCCATATAGACTATAGTTATATACCGCATTACTGCCATATAGACTGTGGTTATATACTACATTACTGCCATATAGACTGTACTTATATACCGCATTACTGCCATATAGACTGTGGTTATATATCGCATTACTGCCATATAGACTGTACTTATATACTACATTACTGCCATATAGACTGTACTTATATACCGCATTACTGCCATATAGACTATACTTATATACTGCATTACTGCCATATAGACTGTACTTATATACTACATTACTGCCATATAGACTGTACTTATATACCGCATTACTGCCATATAGACTGTACTTATATACCGCATTACTGCCATATAGACTGTACTTATATACTGCATTACTGCCATATAGACTGTACTTATATACTACATTACTGCCATATAGACTATACTTATATACCGCATTACTGCCATATAGACTATACTTATATACCGCATTACTGCTATATAGACTGTACTTATATACTGCATTACTGACATATAGCCTGTACTTATATACCGCATTACTGCCATATAGACTTATGTATATACTGCATTGCTGCCATATAGACTGTACTTATATACCGCATTACTGCCATATAGACTGTACTTATATACTACATTACTGCCATACAGACTATACTTATATACTGCATTACTGCCATATAGACTGTACTTATATACTACATTACTGCCATACAGACTATACTTATATACTACATTACTGCCATATAGACTATAGTTATATACCGCATTACTGCCATATAGACTTATGTATATACTGCATTACTGCCATATAGACTGTACTTATATACCGCATTACTGCCATATAGACTGTACTTATATACTGCATTACTGCCATATAGACTGTACTTATATACCGCATTACTGCCATATAGACTGTACTTATATACTACATTACTGCCATATAGACTATAGTTATATACCGCATTACTGCCATATAGACTTATGTATATACTGCATTACTGCCATATAGACTGTACTTATATACTACATTACTGCCATATAGACTATAGTTATATACCGCATTACTGCCATATAGACTTATGTATATACTGCATTACTGCCATATAGACTATAGTTATATACCGCATTACTGCCATATAGACTTATGTATATACTGCATTATTGCCATATAGACTGTACTTATATACTGCATTACTGCCATATAGACTGTACTTATATACTGCATTACTGCCATATAGACTGTGGTTATATACTACATTACTGCCATATAGACTGTACTTATATACCGCATTACTGCCATATAGACTGTGGTTATATACTACATTACTGCCATATAGACTGTACTTATATACTGCATAACTGCCATATAGACTATACTTATATACTACATTACTGCCATATAGACTGTGCTTATATACTACATTACTGCCATATAGACTGTACTTATATACCACATTACTGCCATATAGACTGTACTTATATACTGCATTACTGCCATATAGACTGTACTTATATACCGCATTACTGCCATATAGACTGTACTTATATACCACATTACTGCCATATAGACTGTACTTATATACCGCATTACTGCCATATAGACTGTACTTATATACCGCATTACTGCCATATAGACTGTACTTATATACCGCATTACTGCCATATAGACTGTACTTATATACTACATTACTGCCATATAGACTGTACTTATATACCGCATTACTGCCATATAGACTGTACTTATATACTGCATTACTGCCATATAGACTGTACTTATATACTACATTACTGCCATATAGACTATACTTATATACTACATTACTGCCATATAGACTGTACTTATATACCGCATTACTGCCATATAGACTGTACTTATATACTGCATTACTGCCATATAGACTGTACTTATATTCTACATTACTGCCATATAGACTGTACTTATATACTGCATTACTGCCATATAGACTGTACTTATATACCGCATTACTGCCATATAGACTATACTTATATACCGCATTACTGCCATATAGACTGTACTTATATTCTACATTACTGCCATATAGACTGTATTTATATACTGCATTACTGCCATATAGACTGTACTTATATACCGCATTACTGCCATATAGACTATACTTATATACTGCATTACTGCCATATAGACTGTACTTATATACTGCATTACTGCCATATAGACTGTACTTATATACTGCATTACTGCAATATAGACTATACTTATATACCGCATTACTGCCATATAGAGTGTACTTATATACCGCATTACTGCCATATAGAGTGTACTTATATACCACATTACTGCCATATAGACTGTACTTATATACTGCATTACTGCCATATAAACAATACTTATATACTGCATTACTGCCATATAGACTGTACTTATATACTGCATTACTGCCATATAGACTATACTGATATACTGCATTACTGCCATATAGACTGTACTTATATACTGTATTACTACCATATTGACTATACTTATATACCGCATTACTGCTATATAGACTGTACTTATATACTACATTACTGCCATATAGACTATACTTATATACCGCATTACTGCCATATAGACTTATGTATATACCGCATTACTGCCATATAGACTATAGTTATATACCGCATTACTGCCATATAGACTTATGTATATACCGCATTACTGCCATATAGACTATAGTTATATACTGCATTACTGCCATATAGACAATACTTATATACTGCATTGCTGCCATATAGACTGTACTTATATACCGTATTACTGCCATATAGACTATACTTATATACCGCATTACTGCCATATAGACTTATGTATATACTGCATTACTGCCATATAGACTATACTTATATACCGCATTACTGCCATATAGACTATAGTTATATACCGTATTACTGCCATATAGACTATACTTATATACCGCATTACTGCCATATAGACTTATCTATATACCGCATTACTGCCATATAGACTATAGTTATATACCGTATTACTGCCATATAGACTTATGTATATACCGCATTACTGCCATATAGACTATAGTTATATACCGTATTACTGCCATATAGACTTATGTATATACCGCATTACTGCCATATAGACTGTACTTATATACCGCATTACTGCCATATAGACTATACTTATATACCGCATTACTGCCATATAGACTGTACTTATATACTACATTACTGCCATATAGACTGTACTTATATACTGCATTACTGCCATATAGACTGTACTTATATACCACATTACTGCCATATAGACTGTACTTATATACCGCATTACTGCCATATAGACTATACTTATATACCACATTACTGCCATATAGACTGTACTTATATACTGCATTACTGCCATATAGACTGTACTTATATACTACATTACTGCCATATAGACTATACTTATATACCGCATTACTGCCATATAGACTATACTTATATACCACATTACTGCCATATAGACTGTACTTATATACTACATTACTGCCATATAGACTGTACTTATATACCGCATTACTGCCATATAGACTATACTTATATACCGCATTACTGCCATATAGACTGTACTTATATACCACATTACTGCCATATAGACTGTACTTATATACCACATTACTGCCATATAGACTGTACTTATATACCGCATTACTGCCATATAGACTATACTTATATACTGCATTACTGCCATATAGACTGTACTTATATACCGCATTACTGCCATATAGACTGTACTTATATACTACATTACTGCCATATAGACTATACTTATATACTGCATTGCTGCCATATAGACTGTACTTATATACCACATTACTGCCATATAGACTGTACTTATATACCACATTACTGCCATATAGACTGTACTTATATACCGCATTACTGCCATATAGACTGTACTTATATACTGCATTACTGCCATATAGACTGTACTTATATACTGCATTACTGCCATATTGACTATACTTATATACCGCATTACTGCCATATAGACTGTACTTATATACCACATTACTGCCATATAGACTGTACTTATATACCGCATTACTGCCATATAGACTGTACTTATATACTGCATTACTGCCATACAGACTGTACTTATATACTACATTACTGCCATATAGACTATACTTATATACCGCATTACTGCCATATAGACTTATGTATATACCCCATTACTGCCATATAGACTATACTTATATACTGCATTACTGCCATATAGACTATACTTATATACCACATTACTGCCATATAGACTGTACTTATATACCACATTACTGCCATATAGACTGTACTTATATACCGCATTACTGCCATATAGACTATACTTATATACTGCATTACTGCCATATAGACTATACTTATATACTACATTACTGCCATATAGACTATACTTATATACTGCATTACTGCCATATAGACTGTACTTATATACTGCATTACTGCCATATTGACTATACTTATATACCGCATTACTGCTATATAGACTGTACTTATATACTACATTACTGCCATATAGACTATACTTATATACCGCATTACTGCCATATAGACTTATGTATATACTGCATTGCTGCCATATAGACTGTACTTATATACCGCATTACTGCCATATAGACTATAGTTATATACCGTATTACTGCCATATAGACTATACTTATATACCGCATTACTGCCATATAGACTTATGTATATACCGCATTACTGCCATATAGACTATAGTTATATACCGTATTACTGCCATATAGACTATAGTTATATACCGTATTACTGCCATATAGACTTATGTATATACCGCATTACTGCCATATAGACTTATGTATATACCGCATTACTGCCATATAGACTGTACTTATATACCGCATTACTGCCATATAGACTATACTTATATACCGCATTACTGCCATATAGACTGTACTTATATACTGCATTACTGCCATATAGACTGTACTTATATACTGCATTACTGTCATATAGACTGTACTTATATACTACATTACTGCCATATAGACTGTACTTATATACCGCATTACTGCCATATAGACTTATGTATATACCGCATTACTGCCATATAGACTATAGTTATATACCGTATTACTGCCATATAGACTTATGTATATACCGCATTACTGCCATATAGACTATAGTTATATACCGTATTACTGCCATATAGACTTATGTATATACCGCATTACTGCCATATAGACTTATGTATATACCGCATTACTGCCATATAGACTATAGTTATATACCGTATTACTGCCATATAGACTTATGTATATACCGCATTACTGCCATATAGACTTATGTATATACCGCATTACTGCCATATAGACTATAGTTATATACCGTATTACTGCCATATAGACTTATGTATATACCGTATTACTGCCATATAGACTTATGTATATACCGCATTACTGCCATATAGACTTATGTATATACCGCATTACTGCCATATAGACTATAGTTATATACCGTATTACTGCCATATAGACTTATGTATATACCGCATTACTGCCATATAGACTTATGTATATACCGCATTACTGCCATATAGACTATAGTTATATACCGTATTACTGCCATATAGACTTATGTATATACCGCATTACTGCCATATAGACTATAGTTATATACCGTATTACTGCCATATAGACTTATGTATATACCGCATTACTGCCATATAGACTATAGTTATATACCGTATTACTGCCATATAGACTTATGTATATACCGCATTACTGCCATATAGACTTATGTATATACCGCATTACTGCCATATAGACTGTACTTATATACCGCATTACTGCCATATAGACTGTACTTATATACCGCATTACTGCCATATAGACTGTACTTATATACTGCATTACTGCCATATAGACTGTACTTATATACTGCATTACTGCCATATAGACTGTACTTATATACTGCATTACTGCCATATAGACTGTACTTATATACTGCATTACTGCCATATAAACTGTACTTATATACTGCATTACTGTCATATAGACTGTACTTATATACTACATTACTGCCATATAGACTATACTTATATACTGCATTACTGCCATATAGACTGTACTTATATACCACATTACTGCCATATAGACTGTACTTATATACTGCATTACTGCCATATAGACTGTACTTATATACCACATTACTGCCATATAGACTGTACTTATATACTGCATTACTGCCATATAGACTTATGTATATACCGCATTACTGCCATATAGACTGTACTTATATACCACATTACTGCCATATAGACTGTACTTATATACTGCATTACTGCCATATAGACTTATGTATATACCGCATTACAGCCATATAGACTATACTTATATACCACATTACTGCCATATAGACTGTACTTATATACCGCATTACTGCCATATAGACTATACTTATATACCGCATTACTGCCATATAGACTTATGTATATACTGCATTACTGCCATATAGACTGTACTTATATACCGCATTACTGCCATATAGACTATACTTATATACCGCATTACTGCCATATAGACTTATGTATATACCGCATTACTGCCATATAGACTGTACTTATATACCGCATTACTGCCATATAGACTATACTTATATACCGTATTACTGCCATATAGACTGTACTTATATACTACATTACTGCCATATAGACTATACTTATATACCGCATTACTGCCATATAGACTTATGTATATACCGCATTACTGCCATATAGACTATACTTATATACCACATTACTGCCATATAGACTATACTTATATACCACATTACTGCCATATAGACTGTACTTATATACCGCATTACTGCCATATAGACTGTACTTATATACCACATTACTGCCATATAGACTGTACTTATATACCGCATTACTGCCATATAGACTGTACTTATATACTACATTACTGCCATATAGACTATACTTATATACCGCATTACTGCCATATAGACTGTACTTATATACTACATTACTGCCATATAGACTGTACTTATATACCGCATTACTGCCATATAGACTATACTTATATACTGCATTACTGCCATATAGACTATACTTCTATACCGCATTACTGCCATATAGACTGTACTTATATACTGCATTACTGCCATATAGACTGTACTTATATACTGCATTACTGCCATATAGACTATACTTATATACTGCATTACTGCCATATAGACTATACTTATATACTGCATTACTGCCATATAGACTGTACTTATATACTGCATTACTGCCATATAGACTATACTTATATACTGCATTACTGCCATATAGACTGTACTTATATACTGCATTACTGCCATATAGACTGTACTTATATACTGCATTACTGCCATATAGACTGTACTTATATACCGCATTACTGCCATATAGACTATACTTATATACCACATTACTGCCATATAGACTATAGTTATATACCGTATTACTGCCATATAGACTGTACTTATATACTGCATTACTGCTATATAGACTATACTTATATACCGCATTACTGCCATATAGACTATAGTTATATACCGTATTACTGCCATATAGACTATACTTATATACCACATTACTGCCATATAGACTATAGTTATATTCCGTATTACTGCCATATAGACTTATGTATATACTGCGTTGCTGCCATATAGACTGTACATATATACTGCATTACTGCCATATAGACTTATGTATATACCGCATTACTGCCATATAGACTATAGTTATATTCCGTATTACTGCCATATAGACTTATGTATATACTACATTACTGCCATATAGACTATAGTTATATTCCGTATTACTGCCATATAGACTTATGTATATACCGCATTACTGCCATATAGACTGTACTTATATACCACATTACTGCCATATAGACTGTACTTATATACCACATTACTGCCATATAGACTATAGTTATATACCGTATTACTGCCATATAGACTATAGTTATATTCCGTATTACTGCCATATAGACTTATGTATATACTACATTACTGCCATATAGACTGTACTTATATACCGCATTACTGCCATATAGACTGTACTTATATACCGCATTACTGCCATATAGACTGTACTGATATACTGCATTATTGCCATATAGACTGTACTTATATACTGCATTACTGCCATATAGACTGTACTTATATACTGCATTACTGCCATATAGACTATACTTATATACCACATTACTGCCATATAGAGTGTACTTATATACCACATTACTGCCATATAGACTGTACTTATATACTGCATTACTGCCATATAGACTGTACTTATATACTACATTACTGCCATATAGACTATAGTTATATACCGCATTACTGCCATAGAGACTTATGTATATACTGCATTGCTGCCATATAGACTGTACTTATATACTGCATTACTGCCATATAGTCTGTACTTATATACCGCATTACTGCCATATAGACTGTGGTTATATACTACATTACTGCCATATAGACTGTACTTATATACTGCATTACTGCCATATAGACTGTACTTATATACTACATTACTGCCATATAAACTATAGTTATATACCGCATTACTGCCATATAGACTGTACTTATATACCACATTACTGCCATATAGACTGTACTTATATACTGCATTACTGCCATACAGACTGTACTTATATACTGCATTACTGCCATATAGACTGTACTTATATACTGCATTACTGCCATATAGACTGTACTTATATACCACATTACTGCCATATAGACTGTACTTATATACTGCATTACTGCCATATAGACTTATGTATATACCGCATTACTGCCATATAGACTATACTTATATACCACATTACTGCCATATAGACTGTACTTATATACCACATTACTGCCATATAGACTGTACTTATATACTGCATTACTGCCATATAGACTTATGTATATACCGCATTACTGCCATATAGACTATACTTATATACCGCATTACTGCCATATAGACTGTACTTATATACCGCATTACTGCCATATAGACTTATGTATATACCGCATTACTGCCATATAGACTATACTTATATACCACATTACTGCCATATAGACTGTACTTATATACCGCATTACTGCCATATAGACTGTACTTATATACCACATTACTGCCATATAGACTGTACTTATATACCGCATTACTGCCATATAGACTGTACTTATATACTACATTACTGCCATATAGACTATACTTATATACCGCATTACTGCCATATAGACTGTACTTATATACTACATTACTGCCATATAGACTGTACTTATATACCGCATTACTGCCATATAGACTATACTTATATACTGCATTACTGCCATATAGACTATACTTATATACCGCATTACTGCCATATAGACTGTACTTATATACTGCATTACTGCCATATAGACTGTACTTATATACTGCATTACTGCCATATAGACTATACTTATATACTGCATTACTGCCATATAGACTATACTTATATACTGCATTACTGCCATATAGACTGTACTTATATACTGCATTACTGCCATATAGACTATACTTATATACTGCATTACTGCCATATAGACTGTACTTATATACTGCATTACTGCCATATAGACTGTACTTATATACTGCATTACTGCCATATAGACTGTACTTATATACCGCATTACTGCCATATAGACTATACTTATATACCACATTACTGCCATATAGACTATAGTTATATACCGTATTACTGCCATATAGACTGTACTTATATACTGCATTACTGCTATATAGACTATACTTATATACCGCATTACTGCCATATAGACTATAGTTATATACCGTATTACTGCCATATAGACTATACTTATATACCACATTACTGCCATATAGACTATAGTTATATTCCATATTACTGCCATATAGACTTATGTATATACTGCATTGCTGCCATATAGACTGTACTTATATACTGCATTACTGCCATATAGACTTATGTATATACCGCATTACTGCCATATAGACTATAGTTATATTCCGTATTACTGCCATATAGACTTATGTATATACCGCATTACTGCCATATAGACTGTACTTATATACCACATTACTGCCATATAGACTGTACTTATATACCACATTACTGCCATATAGACTATAGTTATATACCGTATTACTGCCATATAGACTATAGTTATATTCCGTATTACTGCCATATAGACTTATGTATATACTACATTACTGCCATATAGACTGTACTTATATACCGCATTACTGCCATATAGACTGTACTTATATACCGCATTACTGCCATATAGACTGTACTTATATACTGCATTATTGCCATATAGACTGTACTTATATACTGCATTACTGCCATATAGACTGTACTTATATACTGCATTACTGCCATATAGACTATACTTATATACCGCATTACTGCCATATAGACTGTACTTATATACTGCATTACTGCCATATAGACTATAGTTATATACCACATTACTGCCATATAGACTGTACTTATATACTACATTACTGCCATATAGACTGTACTTATATACTGCATTACTGCCATATAGACTATACTTATATACCGCATTACTGCCATATAGACTGTACTTATATACTACATTACTGCCATATAGACTGTACTTATATACCGCATTACTGCCATATAGACTGTACTTATATACTACATTACTGCCATATAGACTGTACTTATATACTGCATTACTGCCATATAGACTATACTTATATACCGCATTACTGCCATATAGAGTGTACTTATATACTACATTACTGCCATATAGACTGTACTTATATACTACATTACTGCCATATAGACTATACTTATATACCGCATTACTGCCATATAGACTGTACTTATATACTGCATTACTGCCATATAGACTATACTTATATACTACATTACTGCCATATAGACTGTACTTATATACTGCATTACTGCCATATAGACTATACTTATATACTACATTACTGCCATATAGACTGTACTTATATACCGCATTACTGCCATATAGACTGTACTTATATACTACATTACTGCCATATAGACTATACTTATATACCGCATTACTGCCATATAGACTGTACTTATATACTGCATTACTGCCATATAGACTATACTTATATACCGCATTACTGCCATATAGAGTGTACTTATATACTACATTACTGCCATATAGACTGTACTTATATACTACATTACTGCCATATAGACTGTACTTATATACCGCATTACTGCCATATAGACTGTACTTATATACTACATTACTGCCATATAGACTGTACTTATATACTGCATTACTGCCATATAGACTATACTTATATACCGCATTACTGCCATATAGAGTGTACTTATATACTACATTACTGCCATATAGACTGTACTTATATACTGCATTACTGCCATATAGACTATACTTATATACCGCATTACTGCCATATAGAGTGTACTTATATACTACATTACTGCCATATAGACTGTACTTATATACTACATTACTGCCATATAGACTATACTTATATACCGCATTACTGCCATATAGACTGTACTTATATACCGCATTACTGTCATATAGACTGTACTTATATACTACATTACTGCCATATAGACTGTATTATATACCACATTACTGCCATACAGACTATACTTATATACTGCATTACTGCCATATAGACTGTACTTATATACTACATTACTGCCATATAGACTATAGTTATATACCGCATTACTGCCATATAGACTTATGTATATACTGCATTGCTGCCATATAGACTGTACTTATATACTGCATTACTGCCATATAGACTGTACTTATATACCGCATTACTGCCATATAGACTGTGGTTATATACTACATTACTGCCATATAGACTATACTTATATACTGCATTACTGCCATATAGACTGTACTTATATACTGCATTACTGCCATATAGACTGTACTTATATACTACATTACTGCCATATAGACTATAGTTATATACCGCATTACTGCCATATAGACTGTGGTTATATACTACATTACTGCCATATAGACTGTACTTATATACCGCATTACTGCCATATAGACTGTGGTTATATACCGCATTACTGCCATATAGACTGTACTTATATACTACATTACTGCCATATAGACTGTACTTATATACCGCATTACTGCCATATAGACTATACTTATATACTGCATTACTGCCATATAGACTGTACTTATATACCGCATTACTGCCATATAGACTGTACTTATATACTACATTACTGCCATATAGACTGTACTTATATACCGCATTACTGCCATATAGACTATACTTATATACTGCATTACTGCCATATAGACTGTACTTATATACTACATTACTGCCATATAGACTATAGTTATATACCGCATTACTGCCATATAGACTTATGTATATACTGCATTGCTGCCATATAGACTGTACTTATATACCGCATTACTGCCATATAGACTGTACTTATATACTACATTACTGCCATACAGACTATACTTATATACTGCATTACTGCCATATAGACTGTACTTATATACTACATTACTGCCATACAGACTATACTTATATACTACATTACTGCCATATAGACTATAGTTATATACCGCATTACTGCCATATAGACTTATGTATATACTGCATTACTGCCATATAGACTGTACTTATATACCGCATTACTGCCATATAGACTGTACTTATATACTACATTACTGCCATACAGACTATACTTATATACTGCATTACTGCCATATAGACTGTACTTATATACTACATTACTGCCATACAGACTATACTTATATACTACATTACTGCCATATAGACTATAGTTATATACCGCATTACTGCCATATAGACTTATGTATATACTGCATTACTGCCATATAGACTGTACTTATATACTGCATTACTGCCATATAGACTGTACTTATATACTGCATTACTGCCATATAGACTGTACTTATATACTGCATTACTGCCATATAGACTGTACTTATATACCGCATTACTGCCATATAGACTATACTTATATACCACATTACTGCCATATAGACTATAGTTATATACCGTATTACTGCCATATAGACTGTACTTATATACTGCATTACTGCTATATAGACTATACTTATATACCGCATTACTGCCATATAGACTATAGTTATATACCGTATTACTGCCATATAGACTATACTTATATACCACATTACTGCCATATAGACTATAGTTATATTCCATATTACTGCCATATAGACTTATGTATATACTGCATTGCTGCCATATAGACTGTACTTATATACTGCATTACTGCCATATAGACTTATGTATATACCGCATTACTGCCATATAGACTATAGTTATATTCCGTATTACTGCCATATAGACTTATGTATATACCGCATTACTGCCATATAGACTGTACTTATATACCACATTACTGCCATATAGACTGTACTTATATACCACATTACTGCCATATAGACTATAGTTATATACCGTATTACTGCCATATAGACTATAGTTATATTCCGTATTACTGCCATATAGACTTATGTATATACTACATTACTGCCATATAGACTGTACTTATATACCGCATTACTGCCATATAGACTGTACTTATATACCGCATTACTGCCATATAGACTGTACTTATATACTGCATTATTGCCATATAGACTGTACTTATATACTGCATTACTGCCATATAGACTGTACTTATATACTGCATTACTGCCATATAGACTATACTTATATACCGCATTACTGCCATATAGACTGTACTTATATACTGCATTACTGCCATATAGACTATAGTTATATACCACATTACTGCCATATAGACTGTACTTATATACTACATTACTGCCATATAGACTGTACTTATATACTGCATTACTGCCATATAGACTATACTTATATACCGCATTACTGCCATATAGACTGTACTTATATACTACATTACTGCCATATAGACTGTACTTATATACCGCATTACTGCCATATAGACTGTACTTATATACTACATTACTGCCATATAGACTGTACTTATATACTGCATTACTGCCATATAGACTATACTTATATACCGCATTACTGCCATATAGAGTGTACTTATATACTACATTACTGCCATATAGACTGTACTTATATACTACATTACTGCCATATAGACTATACTTATATACCGCATTACTGCCATATAGACTGTACTTATATACTGCATTACTGCCATATAGACTATACTTATATACTACATTACTGCCATATAGACTGTACTTATATACTGCATTACTGCCATATAGACTATACTTATATACTACATTACTGCCATATAGACTGTACTTATATACCGCATTACTGCCATATAGACTGTACTTATATACTACATTACTGCCATATAGACTATACTTATATACCGCATTACTGCCATATAGACTGTACTTATATACTGCATTACTGCCATATAGACTATACTTATATACCGCATTACTGCCATATAGAGTGTACTTATATACTACATTACTGCCATATAGACTGTACTTATATACTACATTACTGCCATATAGACTGTACTTATATACCGCATTACTGCCATATAGACTGTACTTATATACTACATTACTGCCATATAGACTGTACTTATATACTGCATTACTGCCATATAGACTATACTTATATACCGCATTACTGCCATATAGAGTGTACTTATATACTACATTACTGCCATATAGACTGTACTTATATACTGCATTACTGCCATATAGACTATACTTATATACCGCATTACTGCCATATAGAGTGTACTTATATACTACATTACTGCCATATAGACTGTACTTATATACTACATTACTGCCATATAGACTATACTTATATACCGCATTACTGCCATATAGACTGTACTTATATACCGCATTACTGTCATATAGACTGTACTTATATACTACATTACTGCCATATAGACTGTATTATATACCACATTACTGCCATACAGACTATACTTATATACTGCATTACTGCCATATAGACTGTACTTATATACTACATTACTGCCATATAGACTATAGTTATATACCGCATTACTGCCATATAGACTTATGTATATACTGCATTGCTGCCATATAGACTGTACTTATATACTGCATTACTGCCATATAGACTGTACTTATATACCGCATTACTGCCATATAGACTGTGGTTATATACTACATTACTGCCATATAGACTATACTTATATACTGCATTACTGCCATATAGACTGTACTTATATACTGCATTACTGCCATATAGACTGTACTTATATACTACATTACTGCCATATAGACTATAGTTATATACCGCATTACTGCCATATAGACTGTGGTTATATACTACATTACTGCCATATAGACTGTACTTATATACCGCATTACTGCCATATAGACTGTGGTTATATACCGCATTACTGCCATATAGACTGTACTTATATACTACATTACTGCCATATAGACTGTACTTATATACCGCATTACTGCCATATAGACTATACTTATATACTGCATTACTGCCATATAGACTGTACTTATATACCGCATTACTGCCATATAGACTGTACTTATATACTACATTACTGCCATATAGACTGTACTTATATACCGCATTACTGCCATATAGACTATACTTATATACTGCATTACTGCCATATAGACTGTACTTATATACTACATTACTGCCATATAGACTATAGTTATATACCGCATTACTGCCATATAGACTTATGTATATACTGCATTGCTGCCATATAGACTGTACTTATATACCGCATTACTGCCATATAGACTGTACTTATATACTACATTACTGCCATACAGACTATACTTATATACTGCATTACTGCCATATAGACTGTACTTATATACTACATTACTGCCATACAGACTATACTTATATACTACATTACTGCCATATAGACTATAGTTATATACCGCATTACTGCCATATAGACTTATGTATATACTGCATTACTGCCATATAGACTGTACTTATATACCGCATTACTGCCATATAGACTATACTTATATACTGCATTACTGCCATATAGACTGTACTTATATACTGCATTACTGCCATATAGACTGTACTTATATACCGCATTACTGCCATATAGACTGTACTTATATACTACATTACTGCCATATAGACTATAGTTATATACCGCATTACTGCCATATAGACTTATGTATATACTGCATTACTGCCATATAGACTATAGTTATATACCGCATTACTGCCATATAGACTTATGTATATACTGCATTACTGCCATATAGACTATAGTTATATACCGCATTACTGCCATATAGACTTATGTATATACTGCATTATTGCCATATAGACTGTACTTATATACTGCATTACTGCCATATAGACTGTACTTATATACTGCATTACTGCCATATAGACTGTGGTTATATACTACATTACTGCCATATAGACTGTACTTATATACTGCATAACTGCCATATAGACTATACTTATATACTACATTACTGCCATATAGACTATACTTATATACTACATTACTGCCATATAGACTGTACTTATATACTGCATTACTGCCATATAGACTGTACTTATATACCGCATTACTGCCATATAGACTGTGGTTATATACCGCATTACTGCCATATAGACTATACTTATATACTACATTACTGCCATATAGACTATACATATATACCGCATTACTGCCATATAGACTATACTTATATACTACATTACTGCCATATAGACTGTACTTATATACTGCATTACTGCCATATAGACTGTACTTATATACCGCATTACTGCCATATAGACTGTGGTTATATACCGCATTACTGCCATATAGACTATACTGATATACTGCATTACTGCCATATAGACTATACTTATATACTACATTACTGCCATATAGACTGTGCTTATATACTACATTACTGCCATATAGACTATACTTATATACTACATTACTGCCATATAGACTGTACTTATATACCGCATTACTGCCATATAGACTGTGGTTATATACCGCATTACTGCCATATAGACTATACTTATATACTGCATAACTGCCATATAGACTATACTTATATACTACATTACTGCCATATAGACTGTGCTTATATACTACATTACTGCCATATAGACTATACTTATATACTACATTACTGCCATATAGACTGTACTTATATACTACATTACTGCCATATAGACTGTACTGATATACCGCATTACTGCCATATAGACTGTACTTATATACTACATTACTGCCATATATACAGTACTTACAATTGAAACCAGAAGTTTACATACACTATATAAAAAGACACTTCTGCATTAGTGTTGAGCGAGTATGAATTGTTAACCCCTTCAGCGAGCACGCTCGGGTGCTCAGCATCAATGACAGTGTTGCCGCAGCTGCATGTGTCTCATCTGTCATACACCTGTGACACATGCAGGGATTGCCTGTTGAAAAAGGTTCATACTTGGAGCCAAAACGTCGCATTCAGCCCTTATGTGCTAATAAATCACTTTTTTTTATTTTTTCAAATAGATAGATAGACAGACGGATTTACAGAGGTCACTGCACATGTACAGTAATGACACACAGTGGCCCCTCGGTGATGATGTCCGCAGGCTCCCACCCTTAGTCTATGTGCGCACGATCAGTATTTGCTTGCAGAAATTTCTGCAGCTTTTCTGCACGGTTCTGCACCTCTTGGCAGCAAAAACGCTGCAGAAATTCCGTGCATTTTTGATGCGGGTTTTTTTTTGCGTTTTTTTTTTGCATTTTTGCCTGCGTATTTGCCATGCGTTTTTTTTTCAATGCATTGTATAGGAAAAGCGTTGGGAAATCAACGCAAAGAATTGACATGATGCAGATTTAAACGCACATGAAAACCTGGCAGGAAAATTCCTGATCATGTACACAGATCTTCCAAATTCTCATAGGAAATGATGAGATGAGGATTACACATAAAAAAGGAAAAAAAACGCACTGTGTGCACATAGCCTTATACTGTAAATGTGTCTGACATTGGACTATCCCTGCACTTAGTTTAGATATTTCATGACTGATGATCTTTCCTGTTTGTGTCACTAATAAACAATTTAGTAGTAAACATTGTAACACGCAACATATAATGGCTACACTAGTGACAAGATTTAAAGGGGAACACACATTTTATCTGGAGTTATCTGTATGAAGGACGCCAGGCAGCTACTTGTTTTTTTTTTTTCCTCTGGTTTTTTTTTTTTTTTTTATGCATAAGAAAACAGAGTCAGCAGCGAGCGTCATCCATCACAGCCGTCACTGTCCTTCAGTCACAGGTAATCTGCATCTACACCGTCTAATACATGACATACAGACAGGATCAACCGCTATCTTGTCACCAACAAAGTTGTCTGCCGACAGGAGGTTGAGGCTGCCGCCGGTCCCCGCTCAGAGGGGGCGCCCCGTATCTCATGCTGAGAGTTTTATGTATTCCTGCCTACATTTTCTTTGTTGAAAGAATATTGAAATCCTGTAAACTGTCGGCGGCTTTTACTGCTTTTAAATGTGGCTCCATATATATATATATGTATATGATAGAGGGAGAGCGGAAAGTGAAGGAGGAAAAGAAAGATCTGAATCAGATCAGTATTCTGTATAACACAAGATACTGACGATGGAGGAGACGGGCGGTCACCAGATACTGATGATGGAGGAGACGGGCAATCACCAGATACTGATGATGGAGGAGACGGTCGGTCACCAGATACTGATGATGGAGGCAACGGGCAATCACCAGATACTGATGATGGAGGAGACGGGCGGTCACTAGATACTGATGATGGAGGAGACGGGCAGTAACCAGATACTGATGATGGAGGAGACAGGCGGTCACCAGATACTGATGATGGAGGAGACAGGCGGTCACCAGATACTGATGATGGAGGAGACGGGCGGTCACCAGATACTGATGATGGAGGCGACGGGCGGTCACCAGATACTGATGATGGAGGAGACGGGCGGTCACCAGATACTGATGATGGAGGCGACGGGCGGTCACCAGATACTGATGATATTTACATTTCTCTTTTGTTCATCCATTTTGCATTTTGTTAATTGATTTAAAAAAATCTATTAAACACTTCCCCACACGGCCAAATGCTTGTTTTCCATCTTTCTCCATCCTACTCTGAATCCTGTAATACCAGAACTGTCAATCAAAGTAGAAGAGGGCGGAGATGGATGGAAAATACATAGGTGGGAAGGCGCACTGAACTGCTCCACCATGCTCAGGGTGCACCGAGCACCGGTCCTTGGTTTGAACCGTCATCTTGTGCTGATAGGTTACATTTTATATTTTTTCTTTTGTAGCCCTATATCACAATTACAAAGCACAGGGCATCAAGCAATATCAAAAGAGAATCATCTCCATAACATTGGTCGTGGGTTTTGAAGATTTGGGGTATTTTCCCTTCCTGCTGATGCTCGGTGGGTGGAGTCTTTCTGTTGTGATGTCAGAGCTGGGCTATGTATTCCAACCAATCAGATGTCTCACTCCTCACACCCGCCTCCCTGCTCTAGTCACTGAGACACTGAGTGAAGCCTTGCAGCTGCATCTCCCTCCTCTCCCCTACTTAATGTTTTACACTAGATGGATTTTTGAGGGGTGACTAAAAAGATTTCTGCACATTTGCAGATATTCTACATGCAAGGAAAGGGAAACTACAGGGAGGAAGGAGAGGAAGATGTCATGTTTCCCCTATAAAACTTCAAATATTCACATGTTTTATAGATTTAAGCGAACAGTTTGCAACAACAGATACATTTCAAAGAAAGATTCTTATATGAATGATTATCTATATAAAAGAGACATGTGTGTATATATATATATATATATATATATATATATATATATATATATATATATTGCTTTACTTATCTTGCACTAATAAATTATCATCATTGTCCAGAGCTGAATTTACAATTCTGCTGGTTATTATTGGAATCAGTAAACTGTCAGCAGACACAATCCTAACTGCAGGGGGCAGATAGTTTTTTTTCTAAATTCCCAGAATGAATATCGCCACAGCATATTATGGGCAGACCCTGAACAAGCAGGGCATGCTGGTAGATTTCCGTTCTAAAGTCTGCAGATTTGTACACATTCCCTTTAAGACTTTTCTCTGGAAATTCTGCAGCAATCCAGAGTAGGAATCCGGCCGCTGTAGACGCGGTTGTGGTCTTTATTTATGGACCACAATAGATGTCTGGAAAGAAATTGCAAAAAAAAATTAGCAGGGGGGCACTTAAAGGAACGTCCAGTTCCTTCATCAGCTCGCCCCCCGCTGCACCTCCTGTCGCAGTGAAAACTGTAGATTTTTTATTTCTTCTACTCCCTATAAAAAAATGCTTTTTCTATACACGACTAACTATTATTTTACTGCCCCTGAATGAACCCTTCAAGGGAGCTGCGTACAATAAATGGCAGGGCGTCAGATGATTCGCAAATTATTGTTATTAACCCCTTCAGAGTGTAGCTTTTTATTTTTACCCATTTCTGCATTATTGCCTCCCGAGAGGCAGATCTCAAACAGCTTTGTCATTTGCGTATTTTTTTTTTTTTTTTTTAAGCCATTGTGTTGGGTACATTCAAAGTTTTGCAAAACATTATAAATTTTAGGGGGGAGTTTAAAAAAAAAACCCAGATATTATGCAATTTTTTTTGTATTATTATATGATTTAAAGCTTATAGTCTTTTTCTACTTTTAGCCTCTTGTGAAAATCTGATGCAGTTTTAGGTCAAATTTATGGCAAAATTTGGAAAATTCTGAAGAGTTCACAAACATTTAAGCACCATTGTCAATTTTTTTAAATGTTTTATAATTTTTGCTCTGTTTTTCTTTCTTTTTTGTCTCGCCTTATTCTGGGAGCCATAACTTTATTCTTATTCCTCTTTCACTGATATTTGCAGGGCAAGCTGTAGTGTCTGTTGGTTCCCTTTCAGGGTACACACAACTTTCTGATTAGTTTTTTATCCTTTGGATATGTGACACCTTGCAGAATTGGGAGACTCCCTTTAAATCAGCCTCTTTCGGTGTAGGGTGCCCTTTAAATATTTCTCTTTTAGATGTGCAGTAAGTCCAATTAGGTGTTGTCTGTGCGGGTGTATATAAGTATAGTCCAGGAATCCTCCCATTATCGCTATTACCGCAGAGTTCAGGAACAGTTTCACAGGAAATAGGGAGAAAATGAGGGTTGTTGTGAGTCCCCCGCCGTGAATCATGGGGGCAGGCAGAGGTAAATTGGCAGGGGCTCCTGGCTAGACGACATGGACAGGGGATTGGGCTCGGGGGACGAGGGGCAGGTGTGGATTTAGAAGAGAAAAAAAACTGAAAAATGATTATCGACTTTGAGACGCGAGCTGAGCTGTAATGAAAAGAGAGCGCGGAGCCGACAGAGGCGGCCGGAGAAGCCTGCGAAAAGGATATTACTGCGAAATTAAAGATAGCAGATACGGCCGAGCAAAAAACATTAAGCCCAACCTTTGTGTGCATCTTGGGGCTGTTTCTTCCATTTTTTTTTCTTGTTAACCTCATGTCACAGTAATTGGACCAAGACTTGGTGGGAATTCCTAGTATTAAAGAAATCTTGCAGGTTTAACCCCTTCTTGGCTCCGCTGCCGTGCCGTGCGTACTTGTTATAATGTGCAGGCGTTGTGTCATCCCTTGAATCCTCCAGCCCCCTCTCCACGACATATACGTTCAATAATCGCAGTTATAGAAATTATCAAATGCCCCCAAAATCCTTTCGCTCCATACAGCACCTTCATAATAAAAAAAATCAAATACCCCCCTCCCCAATTAAGGGAACAATTGCAAAATACAAAAGTTCGGCAACTTTCTTATACAAGTTGCAATTTGATTCTTGTTGATATTCAGCAGCTGAGAAACCCATAAAGAACTAAAAGTTCTCACAGATGAGGATTTGCTACCGTTACATCCGATTTATTCGGAATCCACACTGATACATTGTAACAAACTGTCAGGATGGAAAGCAGATTTGTGCAGCTGATGTGTTTAGCTTGCAGAGAACTTTCCAGACTGGATACAATTGGAACAAATCTCCAGCTGTGAGCAAAACTCCTTTTCTTCTTTGGATGTAAGTGACAATGTTTCCGTTCAGTGACAGCTGAAATAAATCGGAACAATCCTGAAGATCAAAGTGTATTAATAGTTGTAAAACTTAAAAAGAACTACTTTGGATTCCGCTCTATTGATCCCCCTTTCCCATGCAGCATTTTATTAACCCTCAATACCCCCTGCTCACAAGTAAATATATCATTCATTAAGGGACGTCTAGCCTCCCCCTCCCCCACCTATATAATTCAATAACTCGCCCGATTCCATCTGCACCTCTCCCCCACCGCAGCGCTCCTGCCTTGTGCGCTATAATTTGCAGGTGCAGTTGACATTAGCGACAGAGACCGGAGTCCTGTCACCAAGTGCAATTATTTTACCCTGACGCTCCTGATTTCCTCGGCTCTCGTCCACATAAACATCTCCCAGGACCCAGATGTTGCACTTCTCAGGGTGTTTAATTGGGTTGTTGACAAGCGGCTGCGTCTTCGTTACTTTGTCCCTTGCATTGATCTCTGTTAGTGACTCACTTTTGTCTCCTTTATTGCATTTTATCATTTCTGTTATATTCTTCTTATTATGCTTGTTAGGTTTCTCTGCATCGCTCTATTACCAGAGGCGAAGATCATCAGGCTGGGCCTACAA
This sequence comes from Phyllobates terribilis, assembly GCF_046119375.1. Classification (NCBI taxonomy): domain Eukaryota; kingdom Metazoa; phylum Chordata; class Amphibia; order Anura; family Dendrobatidae; genus Phyllobates; species Phyllobates terribilis. The sequence continues at coordinate 171,830,239 of NW_027362769.1, forward strand.
GTTATCAGCAAAACCTTAGCGAAAAAATTAACTTTATATCCTTCCTTCAATAAAGGGGTGTCTGAATAATTAGGGGGGAATCACCAGCAGAATAGTGAGCACAGCTCTGGAGTATAATACAGGATATAACTCAGGATCAGTAATGTAATGTATGTACACAGTGACTGCACCAGCGGAATAATGAGTGCAGCTCTGGAGTATAATACAGGATGTAACTCAGGATCAGTACAGGATCAGTAATGTAATATATGTACACAGTGACTGCACCAGCAGAATAGTGAGTGCAGCTCTGGAGTATAATACAGGATATAACTCAGGATCAGTAATGTAATGTATGTACACAGTGACTGCACCAGCGGAATAATGAGTGCAGCTCTGGAGTATAATACAGGATGTAACTCAGGATCAGTACAGGATCAGTAATGTAATGTATGTACACAGTGACTGCACCAGCAGAATAGTGAGTGCAGCTCTGGAGTATAATACAGGATATAACTCAGGATCAGTAATGTAATGTATGTACACAGTGACTGCACCAGCAGAATAGTGAGCGCAGCTCTGGAGTATAATACAGGATGTAACTCAGGATCAGTAATGTAATGTATGTACACAGTGACTGCACCAGCAGAATAGTGAGTGCAGCTCTGGAGTATAATACAGGATGTAACTCAGATTCAGCACAGGATCAGTAATGTAATGTATGTACACAGTGACTGCACCAGCAGAATAGTGAGTGCAGCTCTGGAGTATAATACAGGATGTAACTCAGGTTCAGCACAGGATCAGTAATGTAATGTATGTACACAGTGACTGTACCAGCAGAATAGTGAGTGCAGCTCTGGAGTATAATACAGGATGTAACTCAGGATCAGTAATGTAATGTATGTACACAGTGACTGCACCAGCAGAATAGTGAGTGCAGCTCTGGAGTATAATACAGGATGTAACTCAGAATCAGTACAGGATCAGTAATGTAATATATGTACACAGTGACTGCACCAGCAGAATAGTGAGTGCAGCTCTGGAGTAAAATACAGGAGGTAACTCAGTATCAGTACAGGATCAGTAATGTAATGTATGTACACAGTGACTGCACCAGCAGAATAGTGAGTGCAGCTCTGGAGTATAATACAGGATGTAACTCAGGATCAGTAATGTAATGTATGTACACAGTGATTGCACCAGCAGAATAGTGAGTGCAGCTCTGGAGTATAATGCAGGATGTAACTCAGGATCAGTAATGTAATGTATGTACACAGTGACTGCACCAGCAGAATAGTGAGTGCAGCTCTGGAGTATAATACAGGATGTAACTCAGGATCAGTACAGGATCAGTAACGTAATGTATGTACACAGTGACTGCACTAGCAGAATAGTGAGTGCAGCTCTGGGGTATAATAGAGGATGTAACTCGGGATCAGTACAGGATCAGTAATGTAATGTATGTACACAGTGACTGCACCAGCAGAATAGTGAGTGCAGCTCTGGGGTATAATACAGGATGTAACTCAGGATCAGTAATGTAATGTATGTACACAGTGATTGCACCAGCAGAATAGTGAGTGCTGCTCTGGGGTATAATAAAGGATGTAACTCAGGATCAGTAATGTAATGTATGTACACAGTGACTCCACCAGCAGAATAGTGAGTGCAGCTCTGGAGTATAATACAGGGTGTAACTGAGGATCAGTACAGGATAAATAGTGTATGTACACAGTGACTCCACCAGCAGAATAGTGAGTGCAGCTCTGGAGTAAAATACAGGATGTAACTCAGGATCAGTACAGGATCAGTAATGTAATGTATGCATGCAGTCAGTGACAGGCCACGCGACTGCTATGGGGCCCGTGACGCGAGGGGGCCCCATAGCAGTCCAGGGGAGGACATACCGCCGTGGGTGCAGCTGCTCCCTGCACGCTGCGGGCATGGAGCGATCCCTGCAGCTCTGCCGCTGACAGGAGGAAAATGGCAGCGGAGCTGGAGGGATACGTGTTCTGCTTCCTCCTTGACACAGATGCGTGCAGTTGGATGACATCATCATGTAGCGCTCGCCTTGGTCAGGAAGAAAGTTGCCAGCAACTAGGAGGATGCTGCAGGAGAGCGTGCTGAGAGGTAAGTTTTATTTTTACTTAAAACGCTGGGGAGAGGAACAGGGGGATGAGGGGAGGTGGGGGAGACCAATGAGGGGGATGGGGAGAGAAATGATGGGGATGATGGGGCTGGGGAGAGCAATGATGGGGATGTGGTGCTGGGGAGAACAATGATGGGGCTGGAGGGAGCAATGATGGGGATGATGGGGCTGGGGAGAGCAATGATTGGGATGTGGGGCTGGGGAGAGCAATGTTGGGGCCGATGGAGCTGGGGAGAGCAATGATGGGGATGGTGGGGCTGGGGAGAGCAATGATGGGGATGGTGGTGATGGGGAGAGCAATGATGGGGCTGAAGGAGCTGGAGAGAGCAATGATGGGGATGGTGGTGCTGGGGAGAGCAATGATGGGGCTGATGGGGCTGGGGAGAGCAATGATGGGGCTAATGGAGCTGGGGAGAGCACTGATGGGGATAGTGGGACTGGGGAGAGCAATGATGGGGCTGATGAGATCAATGATGTGGATGGTGGGGCTGGGGAGAGCAATGATGGGGCTGGGGAGAGCAATGATGGGGATGGTGGGGCTGGGGAGAGCAATGACGGGGCTGATGGTGCTGGGGAGAGCAATTATGGGGATGGTGGGGCTGGGGAGAGAAATGATGGGGCTGATGGAGCTGGATAGAGCAATGATGGGGATGGTGGGGCTGGGGAGAGCAATGATGGGGCTAATGGAGCTGGGGAGAGCAATGATGGGGATGGTGGGACTGGGGAGAGCAATGATGGGGCTGAGGAGATCAATGATGTGGATGGTGGGGCTGGGGAGAGCAATGATGGGGCTGGGGAGAGCAATGATGTGGATGGTGGGGCTGGGGAGAGCAATGATGGGGCTGGGGAGAGCAATGATGGGGATGGTTGGGCTGGGGAGAGCAATGACGGGGCTGATGGTGCTGGGGAGAGCAATTATGGGGATGGTGGGGCCGGGGAGAGCAATTATGGGGATGGTGGGGCTGGGGAGAGAAATGATGGGGCTGATGGGGCTGGAGAGAGCAATGATGGGGATGGTGGGGCTGGGGAGAGCAATGATGGGGCTGATGGGGCTGGAGAGAGCAATGATGGGGATGGTGGGGCTGGGGAGAGCAATGATGGGGATGGTGGAGCTGGGGAGAGCCATGATGGGGCTGATGGGGCTGGTGAAAGCAATGATGGGGATGGTGGGACTGGGGAGAGCAATGATGGGAATGGTGGCAATGGGGAGAGCAATTATTGGGATGGTGAGGCTGGGGAGAGCAATGATGGGGCTGATGGAGCTGGGGAGAGCAATGATGGGGATGGTGGGGCTGGGGAAAGCAATGACGGGGCTGATGGGGCTGGGGAGAGCAATGATGGGGATGGTGGAGCTGGGGAGAGCCATGATGGGGCTGGTGAAAGCAATGATGGGGATGGTGGGACTGGGGAGAGCAATGATGGGAATGGTGGCAATGGGGAGAGCAATTATTGGGATGGTGAGGCTGGGGAGAGCAATGATGGGGCTGATGGAGCTGGGGAGAGCAATGATGGGGATGGTGGGGCTGGGGAAAGCAATGACGGGGCTGATGGGGCTGGGGAGAGCAATGATGGGGATGGTGGGGCTGAGGAGAGTAATGATGGGGCTGGGGAAAGCAATGATGGGGATGGTGGGACTGGGGAGAGCAATGATGGGGATGGTGGCAATGGGGAGAGCAATGATGGGGCTAGAGAGAGCAATGATGGGGGTGCTGGGAGAGAGCAATGATGGGGTTTCACTTTGCTTGTACTGCAAAACCTTGTACATTTTCTGTGTGCACATAGCCTTACAGTTAATTGGGGAGAGTCACAGAGACTGAATAATTTATATTATTGGGCGGCAGAGATTATAGTTAATGGGAAGCAGAGTGCTGCTGATCACTTTGTATCTTGATTACTAAGTAGGTAATAGTATATTAATGGGGGGGTACATATCTGTATTCAGGGGCGCAGTATGGGGGAGACACAAGTATATATACAATATATGTGACCTTGTTATTTTTAGGGCTGTACTGATCATTCGTGACTGGGAGATGTCGACATGATGGTCTGACCAGATGGAGAAGAAGCAGCAGAAACCGTCTCTGATCAGATGAGACGTCAGCGGTAAGTGCCTGGATGTAAATATTATTCTGTATCTGCACTGTATGACTTGGAGTGATAATGTTATATGTAAAATCCCTTAGGCTGCATTCTCACATTTGTGTGAAATGTCCGTGTGCTGCCAGATCTTTTTATCGGATGGTCCACGGACTCGTACAGTTTTATAGATCCATTCACACATCCATGAAAATCACGGATCTGAGAATGAGATCTAAGAGGGTCAGAGAATGTCATGTTCTGATCCGATTTTGAGGATTAGAATAGGACATGCTCAATGCGTCTGTAAAACAGGGCAGCACACCGACACTGCACACAGATGCAGGAATGTAGCCTTATTATGTATAGCATACTCAGTATATAGGGTACCTATAGCGCCGTCCTTAGTTATATAGTTTCACCTTTTTTTATGTATAACACCCTCCCTTATTGCGTATCATCCTCGCTAGCTCTAAGGGGTCACAGTTGGGGGATCATACTGTGTTGGGGTCACCATAATTTGCCCTGGGAGTTGAGGTGGGGTACAGTAGGGACATTATACTGCGCATGTGGAGGAATTCACCATGGGGGTATCACACTGTGTTTGGGGGGCACTTTATGGGGCAATGAAAGAGGGATCTAGGACTACAGCAGGGGAAAAATTACTATGTGACGGATGGAAAGTTGTGAGATCTGCTCTTCTGTGACCCTGACAATTATTTACATTTTTATGGGGGGGGGGGAGGGGGCCCAATTAGAACTTCTGCTATGGGGCCCCATGATTCCTATGTACGCCCCTGCACACTGTGACTGCACCAGCAGAATAGTGAGTGCAGCTCTGGAGTATAATGCAGGATGTAACTCAGGATCAGTAATGTAATGTATGTACACAGTGACTGCACCAGCAGAATAGTGAGTGCAGCTCTGAAGTATAATACAGGATGTAACTCTGGATCAGTACAGGATCAGTAATGTAATGTATGTACACAGTGACTTCACCAGCAGAATAGTGAGTGCAGCTCTGGAGTATAATACAGGAGGTAACTCAGGATCAGTAATGTAATGTATGTACACAGTGACTGCACCAGCAGAATAGTGAGTGCAGCTCTGGAGTATAATACAGGATGTAACTCAGGATCAGTAATGTAATGTATGTACACAGTGACTGCACCAGCAGAATAGTGAGTGCAGCTCTGGGGTATAATACAGGATGTAACTCAGGATCAGTAATGTAATGTATGTACACAGTGACTGCACCAGCAGAATAGTGAGTGCAGCTCTGGAGTATAATACAGGATGTAACTCAGGATCAGTAATGTAATGTATGTACACAGTGACTGTCCCAGCAGAATAGTGAGTGCAGCTCTGGGGTATAATACAGAATGTAACTCAGGATCAGTACAGGATAAGTAGTGTAATGTATGTACACAGTGACTGCACCAGCAGAATAGTGAGTGCAGCTCTGGGGTATAATACAGGATGTAACTCAGGATCTGTACAGGATCAGTAATGTAATGTATGTACACAGTGACTGCACCAGCAGAATAGTGAGTGCAGCTCTTGAGTATAATACAGGATGTAACTCAGGATCAGTAATGTAATGTATGTACACAGTGACTGCACCAGCAGAACAGTGAGTGCAGCTCTGGAGTATAATACAGGATGTAACTCAGGATCAGTAATGTAATGTATGTACACAGTGACTGCACCAGCAGAACAGTGAGTGCAGCTCTGGAGTATAATACAGGATGTAACTCAGGATCAGTAATGTAATGTATGTACACAGTGACTGCAGCAGCAGAATAGTGAGTGCAGCTCTGGGGTATAATACAGGATGTAACTCAGGATCAGTAATGTAATGTATGTACACAGTGACTGCACCAGCAGAATAGTGAATGCAGCTCTGGAGTATAATGCAGGATGTAACTGAGGATCAGTAATGTAATGTATGTACACAGTGACTGCACCAGCAGAATAGTGAATGCAGCTCTGGAGTATAAGACAGGAGGTATCTCAGGATCAGTAATGTAATGTATGTACACAGTGACTGCACCAGCAGAATAGTGAGTGCAGCTCTGGAGTGTAATACAGGATGTAACTGAGGATCAGTAATGTAATGTATGTACACAGTGACTGCACCAGCAGAATAGTGAGTGCAGCTCTGGAGTATAATGCAGGATGTAACTCAGGATCAGTAATGTAATGTATGTACACAGTGACAGCACCAGCAGAATAGTGAGTGCAGCTCTGGAGTATAATACAGGATGTAACACAGGATCAGTAATGTAATGTATGTACAGAGTGACTGCACCAGCAGAATAGTGAGTGCAGCTCTGGAGTATAATACAGGAGGTAACTCTGGATCAGTACAGGATCAGTAATGTAATGTATGTACACAGTGACTGCACCAGCAGAATAGTGAGTGCAGCTCTGGAGTATAATACAGGATGTAACTCAGGATCAGTAATGTAATGTATGTACACAGTGACTGCACCAGCAGAATAGTGAGTGCAGCTCTGGAGTATAATACAGGATGTAACTCAGGATCAGTAATGTAATGTATGTACACAGTGACTGCACCAGCAGAATAGTGAGTGCAGCTCTGGAGTATAATACAGGATGTAACACAGGATCAGTAATGTAATGTATGTACACAGTGATTGCACCAGCAGAATAGTGAGTGCAGCTCTGGAGTATAATACAGGATGTAACTCAGGATCAGTACAGGATCAGTAATGTAATGTATGTACACAGTGACTGCACCAGCAGAATAGTGAGTGCAGCTCTGGAGTATAATACAGGATGTAACTCAGGATCAGTAATGTAATGTATGTACACAGTGATTGCACCAGCAGAATAGTGAGTGCAGCTCTGGAGTATAATGCAGGATGTGACTCAGGATCAGTAATGTAATGTATGTACACAGTGACTGCACCAGCAGAATAGTGAGTGCAGCTCTTGAGTATAATGCAGGATGTAACTCAGGATCAGTAATGTAATGTATGTACACAGTGACTGCACCAGCAGAATAGTGAGTGCAGCTCTGGAGTATAATACAGGATGTAACACAGGATCAGTAATATAATGTATGTACACAGTGATTGCACCAGCAGAATTGTGAGTGCAGCTCTGGAGTATAATACAGGATGTAACTCAGGATCAGTAATGTAATGTATGTACACAGTGACTGCACCAGCAGAATAGTGAGTGCAGCTCTGGAGTATAATACAGGATGTAGCTCAGGATCAGTAATGTAATGTTTGTACACAGTGATTGCACCAGCAGAATAGTGAGTGCAGCTCTGGAGTATAATACAGGATGTAACTCAGGATCAGTAATGTAATGTATGTACACAGTGACTGCACCAGCAGAACAGTGAGTGCAGCTCTGGAGTATAATACAGGATATAACTCAGGATCAGTAATGTAATGTATGTACACAGTGACTGCACCAGCAGAATAGTGAGTGCAGCTCTGGAGTATAATACAGGATGTAACTCAGGATCAGTAATGTAATGTATGTACACAGTGACTGCACCAGCAGAATAGTGGGTGCAGCTCTGGAGTATAATACAGGATTTAACTTAGGATCAGTACAGGATCAGTAATGTAATGTATGTACACAGTGACTGCACTAGCAGAATAGTGAGTGCAGCTCTGGGGTATAATACAGGATGTAACTCAGGATCAGTAATGTAATGTATGTAGACAGTGACTGCAACAGCAGAATAGTGAGTGCAGCTCTGGTGTATAATACAGGAGGTAACTCTGGATCAGTACAGGATCAGTAATGTAATGTATGTACACAGTGACTGCACCAGCAGAATAGTGAGTGCAGCTCTGGAGTATAATACAGGATGTAACTCAGGATCAGTAATGTAATGTATGTACACAGTGACTCCACCAGCAGAATAGTGAGTGCAGCTCTGGAGTATAATACAGGATGTAACTCAGGGTCAGTACAGGATCAGTAATGTAATGTATGTACACAGTGACTGCACCAGCAGAATAGTGAGTGCAGCTCTGGAGTATAATACAGGATGTAACTCAGGATCAGTAATGTAATGTATGTACACAGTGACTGCACCAGCAGAATAGTGAGTGCAGCTCTGGAGTATAATACAGGATGTAACTCAGGATCAGTACAGGATCAGTAATGTAATGTATGTACACAGTGACTGCACCAGCAGAATAGTGAGTGCAGCTCTGGAGTATAATACAGGATGTGACTCAGGATCAGTACAGGATCAGCAGAATTGTATTACTTTGTGTTCTTTTTCTGTAGTACATATGTAGCACACAGATATGAGATTGTGCACTCGGCAGTTTCCCCCTCTTTTGCTCCTGGTAAATGCAGGCTATTACCGCACAGACTGACTTCTCACCTCTGTACACAGGAGTTTACACTTCTGCATGGATAATAATTACTCAGTGACAAAAGAAACTGAGATTCTTGCTGGTTTATACATTATTAATGAGATTCAATGTTTTCTGATGCTATTAAACGGCTGCAAACTGCACGGAAATATGAATAATGCAATTACTAGACTTTACAGAAGACAAAAAGGAGAGATTCTCACATTTGTCCGGTAAGAAGCGATACGTTTCTGGGATTCTGCTGCCCTCTTCTTTCCTTCATATGTAATATTGAGCTGAAGCATAAAACTCTGTCAGGTCTGTTCTGATCTGCTACAATCAATGCTAATTAATTAACGTTGCATCGTTTGTTATACTCCATACACATTCAGGGCTGTATCTATACTCAGGATTGTATCCATTCACTATAAAAATACTACAGATTGAGTTATATCATATCCAATACTCCATTCACTCCCAGAGCTGCACCCAACTCAATGCCCCATCATCTCTCCTTCCCCAGAAGCCATTGTCCTGCAAGAACATACTGTAGATTGCTTCTTGTAAGGCATAATCTGCACCAGCAGGGGGCAGTAGTGAGGGGCCAGGTCACTGATTTTACTGCAAACCATGAGAAGTTTGAATGCAGCTCTGGAAGGAAAAAGAGTGTGAAACAAGATAAAGTAAAGTATTTGCAAACTTGTCACTAGCAGAGACTTGTCAGTCAGGACATGCTGGGAGTAGTAGTTTTACAACGGTTTAAAGCCACAGGTTGCAAACCTGTGTCGTTATGCAAAGCTGAGATCCTATCGATCAGGCAGATTTGTGTAATTTCTGCTGCCCTTGGATATGACAGCGGATCAGCTTAGATCTGTCCATCATACAGAGGATTATCTATGCAAACAAATAACCACTGCAGTCAATGACAAACAATGCAGGGATCCTGTCCTGACAAGTCACTTGTCCTCCTCTGCAGCGGTCCATGGTGCTGAACTGTGGGACTGGCTTCCTAGACAAGAGAGTGCGCTGTCCACAGTGCTAAAGGAGTCATTGCAGAGCATTGCACCCTGCACACCACCCTGCTGCAACAGCCAAGATCAGAGTCAACTCTAATCCTGTCTGTTCAACCACTTAGATTGCACCATTAATGCTTTTCCTGGCACTGAACAGACTGTGCAGAGGGAGAAGGCTCCATCTGTCACACCATTAGTACCCCAGATAAAAAATGGAGTAAAACTGACGGAAAAGTCATAAATACCAGAAAATGAAACTGATTAAAACTACAAGTACTCTTGATAAAATCAAGCCCTTTCTAAACATATGTGTTGGAAAAATAAAATGTATCAATGCAAATATGAATATTATTTAAAATATTGAAAAAAAAAGGGTTTATTAGTCAAATTTATAAAATAACAAAATATATCTATGTGTAATGACCTCTAGAATAAAGATATGTCATCTGTAACACCCGGACAAAATACAATGACAGAATTCCATTTTATATACATATAAATATATATATAATATGTTAGCAAAATAGTATATATTTTCTAAATTGATGCCACTGCAAAAGACAACTAAGTAGAAAAACTCTGCCACCACTAGAGGGTGCTCACTGCATACAGTGTTATTACTGAGTTTAATGAATAAACAGTATGTAGTAAGCTCCTGAGCTCCCTCTAGTGGTGGTTGCAGGTAGTCAGCATTTTTTTTTTTTTTTTAAATGTGTATATTGGGGATTTGTAGCTCTGTATCCGAAAAAAACAAAACTTCCATCTATATAAAAAAAATATATTAAGAAAATAATCAATGCAGATGTTTTGGATTTTAAAGCAATATTTTAAGGCTGTAGCCTCCGGGGATAGAACTGTACAAACACTTAAATTCTTCACGTAAAAAAAAAATTTGATTCCGTGTACGTTGATGTACTTGAATTCAAAGACCTGAAATTTTGGGATGTGTTTTCCCTGGAGCAATGGCTTCCTCCAGAATCCGTCTTCCTTCCAGAAGCCACCTCCATCTTGGAGAGAGACTCATCTTATAATATCGCAATGCTATAATAAGTTGAGAGTTGTTGTTCCTGAGGCCGGGGTCCGCGGTCACATCTGATAATGACTCATTTTGTGTTGCTGCTTAGAGATAGGGAAAAAAAATATGAGAAAATAATGAATGTGATTTCTGCATCTCCGGCTGATGAATGCATATGATATACGTGAAGTCGCAGATTATTTGCCTGATTGCCATCTTCTGCCGCGGAGCCGACATAGTGATAGCATAAAATAGGACGCAAGGGTCAATATGGCGCCATGATTCTATATGACAGCTCATAGGATCGGTATTAGTAGGCTCCGATCAATGAGGTCCTAACCCCCTTGGTCAGCAGAGAAGGGATTAGAGCTTTAATCCCTCTGCTAATGATATAGTTGTTAATGATAATCCGGTCTGTATGGGGGGGCAGCGTCAGTCGGGGGCATCATGGGGAAGAATTCTAATGAGGATTTTGCACCAGTTTTTTTTTATAAAGTAAGTAAAAGTTTTGCAAGGGGATGATGATGGTAGTTGTACGATCCATATCAGGGATGATAAACAGGCAGCTTTATAAGAAGGTGTATATCAGGGCATGCTGAGAGTTGTAGTCTCGCAACAGGAGAGCTACAGCCATACCAGATCAGCTGTGTATTGGCCGATCAGAAGGTTTTGGGGGGGCTCAGTAAAATGTGTGATCGCTGTGTCAAATAGCGCCCTCTAGGGTTCTTTTCTATTAGGGCCTCCCTACTTTTTAGGATCAGGGTCTCCAGCTGTTTTAAAACTATAACTGCATCTGTAGTGATTTATTATTGTGGTGTTTTTTTAATGGGTTTGGAGACTTTTGCAAACAAGTTCAGCTATTGCTACAATGAATTTAAAATAAAAATGAAGATCTCGTTGCTCGGACTCAAACTCCACCCCAGTAAGTCCTAAGGCAACCAGGGCTCAATCAGGGACCAGCGCCAGTCTTGTAGTTGTCTATGTATGGACTGTTATGTCACTGAAGTCTCCCCAGGAAAACTCCCCCCCGCAGCGAATCCTGACAGCTGTGATCACAGACCGGCCATGCTGAATCCTTGCAGGGTGATCTAGGGTGAGCACTGGATCTGCCTCCATTGTGCAGGATCTCTTTTTGGCGTCTGACGGCTTAGCTGCTGGGAGGCTTATTGCAATTACATCCTGGGTGAATGGGGGGTGACAGCAGAGCTCAGCAGTAGGGCAGCTACTACACTTCCCATCGTTTGCTGTGGTGTCGATACCTTACAAGACAGAGGGCAGAAGGCCATGATTATGGCTTCTGTCTGGCTAATGTTAGCCTATGGACACATTCAGTATACAGCTCCACAGCTCCCCCTAGTGGTGGCCAAGGGAGGACAGAATGTTATAATTTTAATAGTTTCACACTTTGGAGGTAGATACAAGTCCATCGAGTTCACCCTGTATATTCTAACATGTTGACTTTGCTGCAATGTATATGGAGCTCAAAAAATTGTATTCACCATTGGTATAAAGCGATATAAAGGCAATGATCAGTGCAAGACGACTGATGGATCCATTCAAGCAAGATCCTTAAGTCTTGGTTTTTAAGCTTCTTGATGCCACAATAGGGGAAGACGGCCACTATACAATTTAGCAGTGAAGATACCCGTCAAGATGACCCAGGATTAGCAGCAGAGTTAAGGACATGAGCAGCCTCCTACCAGGCAGGTGATGGAGACTGATGGGTGATACGTGTGAGGAGCTTGGAGAATATCCTCACTGAGAACTTCTGACCTTAAAAACCAGTGATGAAATAGTTAATCATGTTCACTTTAAAATAGTGGAAGTCAGATCTGCTCCTTCTTGTCTGTTACCTCCAGGCAAAACTGAGGATTTATCCTCACTGTGTCACACTGCCATCAAGTGGTCACCTGCCGAACAGCGAGCAACAACATAGTGTCATTGATGATGTAGGGCTAGTAGTTATGGTGGGAGTAGTAGTGGTATTATATTGTGTATTTTCCTGCACATGTGATTTATCCTTCTCATTTGGGATTCTCCGGTCTCCAGTAAATAGGATTTAACTCTCAGAAACTATAACAGAACAAACAATATCATAGTTTGTATCATCTATGACGTTAGTGGTGTTCAGTAATATATGTAATATGTGTACAGTATATACTGTATGTATTAATGTGTGCAAGTGTCCACAGTATGTTTGTATGTATATATGAGTTTATAAGATATACAGCATATGGAGAAAAGTATGTGCCCCCTCCACATACACTGATGCTTGAGATGACGTCTCATTATGTGGCTCTGTGCGGACCCTCATGTTCTCCCCCCATGTCTGTATGGAGCTTGTGCACTGGGCACAGTCATGGGGGACAGACGAGGGTCTTCCCCAAACTGTTCCCACAAAGCTGAAGCTACAATTGTCCACAATGTCTTGTGCCGATTATTAAGATTTCCCATCACTGGAGCTGACGGTCCGTGGCCGCCCCCTGATAACAGCCCATAGCTCTATCATCCTCCACCAAACAATGGACCCAAGATTTTATACACTGGGGGTGAGGGGCCGGATGTTATACACTGGGGGGCTGTATGTTATACAACGGGGGGTGAGGGGCCGGATGTTATACAATGGGAGGTGATGGAGCCAAATTTTATGGACCGGGGGGCAGTGGGGCTGGAGGTTATACACTGGGGCAATAGAGACGGATTTTATAAACCGGGGGGATGAAGGGCCGGACGTTATACACTTGGGGGGAGGCAATGGGGTTATACACTGGGAGCAAGGGGCTGGATGTTATACACCAAGGTCAACGGGGCCGGTTGTTATACACCAGGGTCAACGGGGCTGGATGTTATACACTGGGGGGGGCAATGGGGCCGGATGTTATACACTGGGGGGGGCAATGGGGCCGGATGTTATACACTGGGGGGGGGCAATGGGGCCGGATGTTATGCACCAGGGTCAATGGGACCAGATGTTATACACCAGGGACAATGGGGCCGGATGTTATACAACAGGGTCAATGGGGCCGGATGTTATTCACCGGGGGTGCAATGGGGCCGGATGTTATACACCAGGGTCAATGGGACCAGATGTTATACACCAGGGTCAATGGGGCCGGATGTTATACACCAGGGTCAATGGGACCAGATGTTATACACCAGGGTCAATGGGTCCGGATGTTATTCATCAGGGTCAATGGGGCCGGATGTTATTCATCAGGGTCAATGGGGCTGGATGTTATTCACTGGGGGGGCAATGGGGCTAGATGTTATACACCAGGGTCAACGGGGGAGGATGTTATACAATGGGGTCAACAGGGCCGGATGTTATAGACCAGGGAGGCAATGGGGCTGGATGTTATAGACCAGGGAGGCAATGGGGCTGGATGTTATACAGTGGGGGGCAATGGGGCTGGATGTTATACAGTGGGGGGCAATGGGGCTGAATGTTATACAGTGGGGGGCAATGGGGCTGGCATTTATCTACCGGGGTTGAGGGGCTGAAGGAGTAACTGAAATTCAATGATTAGGATGTGGGATCTGATTCTCCTCTCCATATAGTGTCTGTGTAGTTTCTTGTGTTTTGTGTTTGCTACAATTGTATGTAAATATTTATGTGTTTTTATGTCTATATTGTTCTATTTGTACAATGTGTATATATATTCTTCCTGCCCTGCTTTGATATGGACTCACGGGATGTATTAATATATAATTGACTAAATTGCCATTCAGGAGTCGGGGAAAGCTGGGTGCCTTCTCCTGAGACTGATATAACCGATATTTGGCGCCCTGGTTCTTGACTCTTTACATTTTTCTGCCGTGTGCTGCTCCATTTCAGTTGTGCTGTAACTTTTTTTTCCGGAACTCCATGAATCACTAATTGTTGGCGGAACTTGAGAAAACTTCCGGTAAGTTTGTCCGAGGTGCTGATGACAGATATATAAATTTCCATTGATACATTTTACTGTGGGACATTAATCTGCGCTCTATTACTGGGGCATCACGACAAGGCGTTGTTTAAGGGCGCCACTTAAATTTGGGAAAGTGGACAAATAAATGATCAGGATAACTAATCCTTCGTGTATGTAAGAACCGTAGCCCAGGATGGGACTGACACATGGAATATCTCCTGTTGGGGAAAGGGAGGACACCATCAGCAGTGAGAGGGTTAATACTGCATTCCCGCATACTGCAAGATTCTGCGTTCCCTTCCAAGGATCGTCTGGCTCTTCCCGGGCCACATCGACACGTTCAATATGCAGCGAGCATTGTCCGGGACAATCAATATTTCATAATTAACACTTCACATTAAAGGATCGTTAGCATCACAATCACCAGCGAGAGTGGATCATGCTCAATGCTGCAAGAGCCACGGAAATGGACACTGCCCTGCACCCAGGCCGTCCAAAGAGTGGCCCCCGGGGGCCAGAAATGGCCCTTCTGATCCACTGACCGGTGTTAAAGCTTTGGGCATGCTGGAAGTTGTAGTTACAACAAGCTGCAGACAGTGAACTAAGATATTGATGTGGCCTGCAGCTTGGATCGTCCCATCTGTTGTGAGACTACAACTTCCAGCAATGGACGAAGTCTATTAGAAAGTTAAAGGGATTGACATGTCCGCAGGAAGATTGACAACCAGGCACCTGATCCACAGCAAAAAACACAACGCTGTGGAGTAAGGCGCACTGCGTTGGTCATTAGGGGGTTAACACGGAAAAGCGGATTCTTTACTGTAAGAGCAGTAATATGGAAATCTGTCCTCAGTGTGTTAGGGAAGGAGCAATGAGGATCGGTGCAGCGTGTGATACCCGAGGAACCATCCCTGTCCTCATCACTGCGCACCTTTCGCCCATAGCCATAGCACCGGGCCCAGCGGCCCATGACTAAAGTCCCCCCTGATGGATATTAGAAGATAAATCATTGGGTATGAAGCGTCTGCCGAGTTGTCAGCCCCCTATAGATACAATCACTGGGTTGTCAGAACGTATCGATCTAGTCATTTGCACACAATGTATCACCCGGCCGCCGTAAGAGTCTTTCCATTGCAAAGCTGCATTACCAGAAGGCGCCAGCAGTTGGCAGCACTTATTCTCACATTATTTGTATCCACCTGGCTGATTTCTCAATGAGATTTCTGAATAGTTTTCTGCACCTTGTTATATTAAACCAAATTAAATATAGATTTTAGATTTTTGCTTTCAGGAAAACTTTGCCGCGTTTCTAATTCTGGTTATTAAATCAGAAATGTAAGAAGTTTGTGTCGAGATAACGCGTTTCACGTTCTTGGTCTGGACCTGTGATAGCTGCAGGCTACTTATACTGGGTGAAAAGCGACAAATTACCAGTACATTACCCATGATTCACCTGTGCAGCAGCCCAATTTTGATCAGATCAGGGTGACAACTAGAAGTTGTCAGAGCCGCACCCGTCACTGAACATTTCTGTTCACAGCATCCCTATAACTTGTATATTTAATCTCATTTACAGTGCAAAATTTGGGTCATGCAAAGGGAAGCAGCATAATGTAGGGACAGAGATACTGATTCCAGATATGTGTCACTTACTGGGTTGCTTGCTACATTTTTGATAAAATTCCCATTTTTTCTGCTGCAGATCTAGCAGTTCTCTGACTGCTGAGCTCTGTATAACCCCGCCCCCTACACCACTGAATGACAGCTATATGTACACTGTGCATAGGCAGAAAGCTGCCAATCAGTAGTGGAGGCGGCATTATACAGAGCAGGAAGACTACATGGCATGAGATAACTAGTCATCTAGGGATAATCTCCTGTTAGTAAAACAGTGCTTTTATCAAAACGACAACAAGTAGCCCAGTAAGTGACACATCGCTGTAATCAGGGTTTCTGTCTCTTCTTGCACCTTTCAGATGGGGTAGCAAAAATCTGGTTACAGATTCCCTTTAAGTCTCTTATAGAATCACCCACAAAATTGTCAGTAACGCCCCTAAAAATCTGCAGATTTTGGGTAATTTCCAACCATTTTGCGGGAGTTCACCCCACAAACACACTTGCTGTGTGGCTGAGCGTTTCTTGCTGAGTGGGTGAGCTCGCCTTGCTGAGTAGGTGAGCTCTCCTTGCTGAGTGGGTGAGCTTGTCTTGCTGAGTGGGTGAGCTTGTCTTGCCGAGTGGGTGAGCTTGTCTTGCCGAGTGGGTGAGCTTGTCTTGCCGAGTGGGTGAGCTTGTCTTGCCGAGTGGGTGAGCTTGTCTTCCTGACTGGGTGAGCTCTTCTTCCTGAGTGGGTGATCTCTCCTGGCTGAGTGGGTGATCTCTTCTGGCTGACTGGATAAGCTCTTGTTGCTTAGTGAGTGAGCTCTTTTTGCTTAGTGAGTGAACTCTTCTTGCTGAGTGGATGAGCTCGCCTTGCTGAGTGGATGAGCTCGCCTTGCTGAGTGGGTGAGCTCGCCTTGCTGAGTGGGTGAGCTCGCCTTGCTGAGTGGGTGAGCTCGCCTTGCTGAGTGGGTGAGCTCGCCTTGCTGAGTGGGTGAGCTCTTGTTGCTGAGTGGGTGAGCTCTTGTTGCTGAGTGGGTGAGCTCTTGTTGCTGAGTGGGTGAGCTCTTGTTGCTGAGTGGGTGAGCTCTTGTTGCTGAGTGGGTGAGCTCTTGTTGCTGAGTGGGTGAGCTCGCCTTGCTGAGTGGGTGAGCTCGCCTTGCTCAGTGGGTGAGCTCGCCTTGCTCAGTGGGTGAGCTCGCCTTGCTCAGTGGGTGAGCTTTTCTTGCTGAGCTGTGTGCTCTGACCCAATCAGGTCTCCTCCTAATGCTTCTCTTCTATTCTTTCCTTCCTGTCGTCTATTTACGGTTTCACACTAAATTTTTTTCAATGGCTGAGAAGGTTTGGGAATATTTGCAGAGATCCCAAACAGGCTTCAAACATGAGAAAGATGTCAGGGGCGCCCTATTAAATATGTTACTGTGTACATGCTAATGTGTTTTACTGATATATGTAAAAAATATATCATTTGTTTGCAAGGTGGTGTCCATAAGAGTCTCGAAATCAGCGGTTCAATTTCCATTTGGGATTGCAGCAAGTATTTGGTTACACAGGATGGCGATCCTGCTCATGACTATGTACTCAGCCTCATGCCTGGAGCAGTAATAATTGTTTGTCCTTCAGGCAGAAAAGCTGTCACTAGTTATGACGGTAATAAAAACACAGGAATGTCGCTCTGACTTTGCCACACAGATAGAATTTGATGCAGTGATGGCCGACAGAAAATTCTAGGAAGGAGAAAGCAAGAAGAGAAAACGCTCATCACACAATCCCAGATAACAGCAAATAACAGAAAAGAAAAATATGTAAAACAAAAAGGATTCTGTGTTTTTCAACAGGAGCAGTATTATAGTAGTTATATTCTTGTACATAGGAGCAGTATTATAGTAGTTATATTCTTGTACATAGGGGCAGTATTATAGTAGTTATATTCTTGTACATAGGGGCAGTATTATAGTAGTTATATTCTTGTACATAGGGGGCAGTATTATAGTAGTTATATTCTTGTACATAGGAGCAGTATTATAGTAGTTATATTCTTGTACATAGGAGCAGTATTATAGTAGTTATATTCTTGTACATAGGAGCAGTATTATAGTAGTTATATTCTTGTACATAGGGAGCAGTATTATAGTAGTTATATTCTTGTACATAGGGGCAGTATTATAGTAGTTATATTCTTGTACATAGGAGCAGTATTATAGTAGTTATATTCTTGTACATAGGAGCAGTATTATAGTTATTATATTATTGTACATAGGAGCAGTATTATAGTAGTTATATTCTTGTACATAGGGGCAGTATTATAGTAGTTATATTCTTGTACATAGGGGGCAGTATTATAGTAGTTATATTCTTGTACATAGGAACAGTATTATAGTAGTTATATTCTTGTACATAGGAACAGTATTATAGTAGTTATATTCTTGTACATAGGAGCAGTATTATAGTAGTTATATTCTTGTACATAGGGGGCAGTATTATAGTAGTTATATTCTTGTACATAGGAGCAGTATTAATATTCTTGTACATAAGAGCAGTATTATAGTAGTTATATTCTTGTACATAGGGGGCAATATTATAGTAGTTATATTCTTGTACATAGGAGCAGTATTATAGTTATTATATTATTGTACATAGGGGGCACTATTATAGTAGTTATATTCTTGTATATAGGAGGCAGTATTATAGTAGTTATATTCTTGTACATAGGAGCAGTATTATAGTAGTTATATTCTTGTACATAGGAGCAGTATTATAGTAGTTATATTCTTGTACATAGGGGGCAGTATTAAAGTATATATATTCTTGTACATAGGGGGCAGTATTATAGTTATTATATTATTGTACATAGGAGCAGTATTATAGTAGTTATATTCTTGTACATAGGAGCAGTATTATAGTAGTTATATTCTTGTACATAGGGACAGTATTATAGTAGTTATATTCTTGTATATAGGAGGCAGTATTATAGTAGTTATATTATTGTACATAGGGTCAGTATTATAGTATTATTATTATTATTTATTATTATAGCGCCATTTATTCCATGGCGCTTCACATGTGATAGGGGTCTACAAAGCAAAAACATTTACATAGTCTTAAAAAAACGAGTCAGCGACTGGTACAGGAGGAGCGAGGACCCTGCCCTCGAGGGCTCACAGTCTACAGGGGATGGGTGAGGATACAGTAAGTGAGGGTAGAGGAGGTCATGCAGTAATGTGGTGGAGCGAGGGTTACTGCAGGTTGTAGGCTTGTCGGAAGAGGTGGGTCTTCAGGTTTCTTTTGAAGGCTTCCATGGTAGGCGAGAGTCTGATGTGTTGGGGTAGAGAGTTCCAGAGTAGGGGGGATGCACGGGAGAAATCTTGTATGCGATTGTGGGAAGAGGAGATAAGAGGGGAGTAGAGAAGGAGATCTTGTGAGGATCGGAGGTTGCGTGCAGGTATGTAACGGGAGACTACGTCGGAGATATATGGAGGAGACAGGTTGTGGATGGCTTTGTATGCCGTGGTTAGAGTTTTGAACTGGAGTCTCTGGGCAATGGGGAGCCAGTGAAGAGATTGACAGAGAGGAGAGGCCAGGGAATAGCGGGGGGACAGGTGGATTAGTCGGGCAGCAGAGTTTAGGATAGATTGGAGGGGTGCAAGAGTGTTGGAAGGGAGGCCACAGAGCAGGAGGTTGCAGTAGTCGAGGCGGGAGATGATGAGGGCGTGCACTAGTGTTTTTGCAGAGTCTTTGCTGAGGAATGTGCGGATCCGGGAGATATTTTAGAGTTGGAGTCGGCAGGAAGTGGAAAGGGCCTGGATATGTGGTGTGAAGGAGAGATCAGAGTCCAGGGTTACCCCAAGGCAGCGAGCTTGTGAGACTGGGGAGAGTGAACAGCCATTGACGTTGATGAATAGGTCAGATGGAGGATATGAATGAGAGGGTGGAAAGATGATGAACTCTGTTTTATCCATGTTAAGTTTTAGAAATCTGGCAGAGAAGAAGGATGAGATGGCAGACAGACATTGTGGGATTTTGGTTAGTAGGGAGGAGATATCGGGTCCAGAGAGGTAGATCTGTGTGTCAACAGCATAGAGGTGATACTGAAAGCCGTGAGACTCTATGAGCTGTCCCAGGCCGAAGATGTAGATGGAGAAGAGCAGGGGTCCTAGAACTGAACCTTGGGGGACACCGACAGATAGGGGGTGAGATGAGGAGGTGGTGCATGAGTGGGAGACGCTGAATGTCCTGTCTGTTAAGTATGAGGAGATCCAAGATAGGGCCAAGTCCGTGATGCCAAGAGATGAGAGAATCTGTAGTAAGAGGGAATGGTCCACTGTGTTGAAGGCAGATGACAGGTCTAGGAGGAGGAGGACAGAGTAGTGTCGCTTAGATTTGGCAGTTAGTAGGTCGTTGGTGACTTTGGTCAGGGCAGTTTCAGTCGAGTGGTGCAGTCGGAAGCCAGATTGCAGGCGGTCGAAGAGGGAACAGGAGGAGAGGTGGGAGGACAGTTCAAGGTGGACATGTTGTTCTAGTAGTTTTGAAGCAAAGGGGAGAAGTGATATGGGGCGGTAGCTAGTTAGAGAGGATGGGTCAAGGGAGGGCTTTTTGAGGATGGGTGTGATTGCGGCATGTTTGAAACATGAGGGGAAGACACCGGTTGTTAGTGACAGGTTGAAGAGGTGGGTTAGGGTTGGGATGAAGACTGTGGTAAGGTTAGGGATGAGGTGGGATGGGATTGGGTCAAGTTTGCAGGTGGTGAGGTGTGATTTGGAGAGTAAGGAGGAGACTTGATCTTCTGTAATGGTGGAGAAGTGGGGTTTGGAGGAGGAAGGTTGAGTAGATATGAGAAGGGGTTGTGCGGATTTTAGGCAAAAGCTTTGTCTGGTGTCAATCTTCTGCTTGAAGAATGAGGCAAAGTCTTCAGCTGAGATGAGAGAAGAGGGAGGAGGTGCTGGGGGACGAAGGAGAGAATTGAAAGTGTTAAATAGCTGTTTAGGGTTGTGAGACAGGGAGGATATGAGAGATGAGAAGTAGGTTTGTTTTGCTGTAGTGAGTGCGGACTTGAAAGTAGTGAGGGATTGTTTGAATGCGATGAAGTGCTCGATGGAGTGAGACCTTTTCCATCTTCGTTCCGCAACCCTGGAGGCCCGTCGCAGTTCTTTAGTAAGTTTGGTGCGCCAGTGTTGCCTGTTGATTGTGCGAGATTTGGTGTGTGTGAGAGGGGCGATCGAGTCGAGAGCTGCAGCTATTGTGGTGTTATATGAAGCAGCAGCAACATCTGCATTGTGTAAGGAATTTATGTCTGTGAGAGGGAGGAGGGATTTAGAGAGTGAGTGTAGGTCAAGGTGTTTGAGGTTTCTGCGAGCGTGTGTAAGTTTGTGGAGTGGGGATTGTGCACCTGGAGAGGAGAGGGTAGAGAATGTGAGGAGGTTATGGTCAGAGAGAGGGAGGGGTGAGTTAGAGAGGTTAGATAGGGAACAGAGGCGGGTGAAGATGAGGTCCAGTGTGTGGCCATCTTTATGAGTAGCTGCCGAAGACCATTGAGTAAGGCCGAAGGAGGAAGTGAAGGATAGGAGTTTAGAGACAGACGAGTGGGAAGTGTCAATGGGGATGTTGAAGTCACCCATTATGATAGTGGGGATGTCAGTGGAAAGGAAGTGAAGCAGCCAGGTGGTGAAGTGGTCTAAGAAAGTGGTGGCTAGCCTTGGGGGTCGGTAAATGACGGCCAGTTGGAGGTCAGAGGGGGAATAGATACGCACACAGTGCACCTCAAAAGAGGGGAGTGTAACGGAGGGTGGCAGTGATATTTGGGTGAAAGCGCAGGTATCTGACAGGAGAAAACCTACGCCTCCGCCATGTTTGCCGTTGGGGCGGGGGGTATGGGAGAGGTGGAATCCGCCATATGAAAGTGCAGCTGGGGAGGCTGTGTCAGAGGGGGTGAGCCAGGTTTCGGTGATGGCGAGGAAGGAAAGTTTGTTAGTAATGAAAAGGTCGAGGATGTAGGAAAGTTTGTTGCAGACAGAGCGAGCGTTCCATAGAGCTCCTGTTAGTGCAACTGCGGAAGTGGGTATTAGTTGGATGGGTATGAGGTTAGAAGGGTTGCGACAGTTTGTGGAAGGTCGTGAATAGGAGGTAGAAGTAACTGTGGGGATATGGTGAGGAGGACCAGGATTTGGAGAGATATCTCCAGCAGCGAGGAGGAGCAGAGAAAGTGTTAGCAGGTGGGAGCAAGAGAGAGCATGAGGTGTCTGTCTGTGTTTGGAGATGCAGGATTGAATGTTGAGGAATAATTCGGAGGAGGAGGTGAGATGAATGGGGAGGATGGAGGGAGAGATGAAAAGTTCCTTACTAGGTGTAGGGATTTGAGGGGTTAATAGAAAGTGGAGGACTATAGAGGAAAAAGTGAGAGCTAACAGAAACATAGTTAAAAGAGAGTAAGTGGTCAAAGTGTTGGCTACCTGACTCCTGCCCTGATAACTGCCTCTGAAATAACTGCTACTTATCTCCGAAGCCACTTTGCACAAGAAGACACGTGCACAACCCAGCACGCGTGCACCCCTTAAAGAGCTTCTAAATATATAGGGCACACTAAACCATCAGGTGAGGGGCATTGTGGGAGCTGCTTATGGCTAAATTACCAGCTGGTCATCACACCAGGAGATGGCTGGGTGATCAAAGACAGAGCCAGGACTCTGTAAGCTCTGCAGTTTGGCACCTCTAAACATCAGATAAAATCAACAGTGGGGAAAGGACAGACATATGTGAGTATTGAGTGGAATGGGACAGATAAAGCAGAAATATAAAGCAGAGAATTGTACCAGTGAGTTGAATCAGGAGAGTAGAGCATTAGATGGCGGCATATACAGCAAGGAGAGGAATTGTGCAGGGAATAGCATGTACCTGTGTGAAAAGAGAAGAAGAAGACGGGTGTTAGTCCATGGCCTCTGAAATAACTGCCACTTATCTCCGAAGCCACTTTGCACAAGAAGACGCGTGCTCTTGTACATAGGAGCAGTATTATAGTAGTTATATTCTTATACATAGGGGCAGTATTATAGTAGTTATATTCTTGTACAGAGGAGCAGTATTATAGTAGTTATATTCTTGTACATAGGGGCAGTATTATAGTAGTTATATTCTTATACATAGGGGCAGTATTATAGTAGTTATATTCTTGTATATAGGAGCAGTATTATAGAAGTTATATTCTTGTACATAGGAGCAGTATTATAGTAGTTATATTCTTGTACATAGGGGCAGTATTATAGTAGTTATATTCTTGTACATAGTGGCAGTATTATAGTAGTTATATTCTTGTACATAGGGGGCAGTATTATAGTAGTTATATTCTTGTACATAGGAGCAGCATTATAGTAGTTATATTCTTGTACATAGGGGCAGTATTATAGTAGTTATATTCTTGTACATAGGAGCAGTATTATAGTAGTTATATTCTTGTACATAGTGGCAGTATTATAGTAGTTATATTCTTGTACATAGTGGCAGTATTATAGTAGTTATATTCTTGTACATAGTGGCAGTATTATAGTAGTTATATTCTTGTACAGAGGAGCAGTATTATAGTAGTTATATTCTTGTATATAGGAGCAGTATTATAGTAGTTATATTCTTGTACATAGGGGCAGTATTATAGTAGTTATATTCTTGTACATAGGGAGCAGTATTATAGTAGTTATATTCTTGTACATAGGGAGCAGTATTATAGTAGTTATATTCTTGTACATAGGGGGCAGTATTATAGTAGTTATATTCTTGTACATAGGAGCAGTATTATAGTAGTTATATTCTTGTACATAGTGGCAGTATTATAGTAGTTATATTCTTGTACATAGGAGCAGTATTATAGTAGTTATATTCTTGTACATAGGAGCAGTATTATAGTAGTTATATTCTTGTACATAGGGAGCAGTATTATAGCTATATTCTTGTACATAGGAGCAGTATTATTATAGTTATATTCTTGTACATAGGATCAGTATTATAGTAGTTATATTCTTGTATATAGGTGCAGTATTATAGTAGTTATATTCTTGCACATTGGAGCAGTATTATAGTAGTTATATTCTTGTATATAGGGAGCAGTATTATAGTAGTTATATTCTTGTACATAGGGGGCAGTATTATAGTAGTTATATTCTTGTACATAAGAGCAGTATTATAGTAGTTATATTCTTGTATATAGGAGCAGTATTATAGTAGTTATATTCTTGTACATAGGGGCAGTATTATAGTAGTTATATTCTTGTACATAGGGAGCAGCATTATAGTAGTTATATTCTTGTACATAGGGGCAGTATTATAGTAGTTATATTCTTGTACATAGGAGCAGTATTATAGTAGTTATATTCTTGTACATAGTGGCAGTATTATAGTAGTTATATTCTTGTACATAGTGGCAGTATTATAGTAGTTATATTCTTGTACATAGTGGCAGTATTATAGTAGTTATATTCTTGTACAGAGGAGCAGTATTATAGTAGTTATATTCTTGTATATAGGAGCAGTATTATAGTAGTTATATTCTTGTACATAGGGGCAGTATTATAGTAGTTATATTCTTGTACATAGGGAGCAGTATTATAGTAGTTATATTCTTGTACATAGGGAGCAGTATTATAGTAGTTATATTCTTGTACATAGGGGGCAGTATTATAGTAGTTATATTCTTGTACATAGGAGCAGTATTATAGTAGTTATATTCTTGTACATAGTGGCAGTATTATAGTAGTTATATTCTTGTACATAGGAGCAGTATTATAGTAGTTATATTCTTGTACATAGGAGCAGTATTATAGTAGTTATATTCTTGTACATAGGGAGCAGTATTATAGCTATATTCTTGTACATAGGAGCAGTATTATTATAGTTATATTCTTGTACATAGGAGCAGTATTATAGTAGTTATATTCTTGTATATAGGTGCAGTATTATAGTAGTTATATTCTTGCACATTGGAGCAGTATTATAGTAGTTATATTCTTGTATATAGGGAGCAGTATTATAGTAGTTATATTCTTGTACATAGGGGGCAGTATTATAGTAGTTATATTCTTGTACATAAGAGCAGTATTATAGTAGTTATATTCTTGTATATAGGAGCAGTATTATAGTAGTTATATTCTTGTACATAGGGGCAGTATTATAGTAGTTATATTCTTGTACATAGGGAGCAGTATTATAGTAGTTATATTCTTGTACATAGGGGGCAGTATTATAGTAATTATATTCTTGTACATAGGAGCAGTATTATAGTAGTTATATTCTTGTACATAGTGGCAGTATTATAGTAGTTATATTCTTGTACATAGGGAGCAGTATTATAGTAGTTATATTCTTGTACATAGGTGCAGTATTATAGTAGTTATATTCTTGTACATAGGAGCAGTATTATAGTAATTATATTCTTGTACATAGGGAGCAGTATTATAGTAGTTATATTCTTGTACATAGGGGGCAGTATTATAGTAGTTATATTCTTGTACATAGGAGCAGTATTATAGTAGTTATATTCTTGTATATAGGAGCAGTATTATAGTAGTTATATTCTTGTACATAGGGAGCAGTATTATAGTAGTTATATTCTTGTACATAGGGGGCAGTATTATAGTAGTTATATTCTTGTACATAGGAGCAGTATTATAGTAGTTATATTCTTGTACATAGTGGCAGTATTATAGTAGTTATATTCTTGTACATAGGAGCAGTATTATAGTAGTTATATTCTTGTACATAGGAGCAGTATTATAGTAGTTATATTCTTGTACATAGGGAGCAGTATTATAGCTATATTCTTGTACATAGGAGCAGTATTATTATAGTTATATTCTTGTATATAGGAGCAGTATTATAGTAGTTATATTCTTGTATATAGGTGCAGTATTATAGTAGTTATATTCTTGTACATAGGAGCAGTATTATAGTAGTTATATTCTTGTATATAGGTGCAGTATTATAGTAGTTATATTCTTGTATATAGGTGCAGTATTATAGTAGTTATATTCTTGTACATAGGGGGCAGTATTATAGTAGTTATATTCTTGTACATAGGAGCAGTATTATAGTAGTTATATTCTTGTATATAGGTGCAGTATTATAGTAGTTATATTCTTGTACATAGGGGCAGTATTATAGTAGTTATATTCTTGTACATAGGAGCAGTATTATAGTAGTTATATTCTTGTACATAGGAGCAGTATTATAGTAGTTATATTCTTGTACATAGGAGCAGTATTATAGTAGTTATATTCTTGTACATAGGAGCAGCATTATAGTAGTTATATTCTTGTACATAGGAGCAGTATTATAGTAGTTATTTTCTTGTACATAGGAGCAGTATTATAGTTATTATATTATTGTACATAGGGGGCACTATTATAGTAGTTATATTCTTGTATATAGGAGGCAGTATTATAGTAGTTATATTCTTGTACATAGGAGCAGTATTATAGTAGTTATATTCTTGTACATAGGAGCAGTATTATAGTAGTTATATTCTTGTACATAGGAGCAGTATTATAGTAGTTATATTCTTGTACATAGGGGGCAGTATTAAAGTATATATATTCTTGTACATAGGAGCAGTATTATAGTAGTTATATTCTTGTACATAGGAGCAGTATTATAGTAGTTATATTCTTGTACATAGGAGCAGTATTATAGTAGTTATATTCTTGTACATAGGAGCAGCATTATAGTAGTTATATTCTTGTACATAGGAGCAGTATTATAGTAGTTATATTCTTGTACATAGGAGCAGTATTATAGTTATTATATTATTGTACATAGGGGGCACTATTATAGTAGTTATATTCTTGTATATAGGAGGCAGTATTATAGTAGTTATATTCTTGTACATAGGAGCAGTATTATAGTAGTTATATTCTTGTACATAGGAGCAGTATTATAGTAGTTATATTCTTGTACATAGGGGGCAGTATTAAAGTATATATATTCTTGTACATAGGGGGCAGTATTATAGTTATTATATTATTGTACATAGGAGCAGTATTATAGTAGTTATATTCTTGTACATAGGAGCAGTATTATAGTAGTTATATTCTTGTACATAGGGACAGTATTATAGTAGTTATATTCTTGTATATAGGAGGCAGTATTATAGTAGTTATATTATTGTACATAGGAGCAGTATTATAGTAGTTATATTCTTGTACATAGGGGGCAGTACTATAGTAGTTATATTCTTGTACATAGGGTCAGTATTATAGTATTATTATTATTATTATTTATTATTATAGCGCCATTTATTCCATGGCGCTTCACATGTGATAGGGGTCTACAAAGCAAAAACATTTACATAGTCTTAAAAAAACGAGTCAGCGACTGGTACAGGAGGAGCGAGGACCCTGCCCGCGAGGGCTCACAGTCTACAGGGGATGGGTGAGGATACAGTAGGTGAGGGTAGAGGAGGTCATGCAGTAATGTGGTGGAGCGAGGGTTACTGCAGGTTGTAGGCTTGTCGGAAGAGGTGGGTCTTCAGGTTTCTTTTGAAGGCTTCCATGGTAGGCGAGAGTCTGATGTGTTGGGGTAGAGAGTTCCAGAGTAGGGGGGATGCACGGGAGAAATCTTGTATGCGATTGTGGGAAGAGGAGATAAGAGGGGAGTAGAGCAGGAGATCTTGTGAGGATCGGAGGTTGCGTGCAGGTAAGTACTAGGAGACTTGGTCACAGATGTATATAGGAGACAGGTTGTGGATGGCTTTGTATGCTGTGGTTAGAGTTTTGAACTGGAGTCTCTGGGCAATGGGGAGCCAGTGAAGGGATTGACAGAGAGGAGAGGCCGGGGAATAGCGGGGGGACAGGTGGATTAGTCGGGCAGCAGAGTTTAGGATAGATTGGAGGGGTGCAAGAGTGTTGGAAGGGAGGCCACAGAGCAGGAGGTTGCAGTAGTCGAGGCGGGAGATGATGATGGCATGCACTAGTGTTTTTGCAGAGTCTTTGCTGAGGAATGTGCGGATCCGGGAGATATTTTTGAGTTGGAGTCGGCAGGAAGTGGAAAGGGCTTGGATATGTGGTGTGAAGGAGAGATCAGAGTCCAGGGTTACCCCAAGGCAGCGAGCTTGTGAGACTGGGGAGAGTGAACAGCCATTGTCGTTGATGAATAGGTCAGATGGAGGATATGAATGAGAGGGTGGAAAGATGATGAACTCTGTTTTATCCATGTTGAGTTTTAGAAATCTGGCAGAGAAGAAGGATGAGATGGCAGACAGACATTGTGGGATTTTGGTTAGTAGGGAGGAGATATCGGGTCCAGAGAGGTAGATCTGTGTGTCAACAGCATAGAGGTGATACTGAAAGCCGTGAGACTCTATGAGCTGTCCCAGACCGAAGATGTAGATGGAGAAGAGCAGGGGTCCTAGAACTGAACCTTGGGGGACACCGACAGATAGGGGGTGAGATGAGGAGGTGGTGCATGAGTGGGAGACGCTGAATGTCCTGTCTGTTAAGTATGAGGAGATCCAAGATAGGGCCAAGTCCGTGATGCCAAGAGATGAGAGAATCTGTAGTAAGAGGGAATGGTCCACTGTGTTGAAGGCAGATGACAGGTCTAGGAGGAGGAGGACAGAGTAGTGTCGCTTAGATTTGGCAGTTAGTAGGTCGTTGGTGACTTTGGTCAGGGCAGTTTCAGTCGAGTGGTGCAGTCGGAAGCCAGATTGCAGGCGGTCGAAGAGGGAACAGGAGGAGAGGTGGGAGGACAGTTCAAGGTGGACATGTTGTTCTATGGTTTTGAAGCAAAGGGGAGAAGTGATATGGGGCGGTAGCTAGTTAGAGAGGATGGGTCAAGGGAGGGCTTTTTGAGGATGGGTGTGATTACGGCATGTTTGAAACATGAGGGGAAGACACCGGTTGTTAGTGACAGGTTGAAGAGGTGGGTTAGGGTTGGGATGAAGACTGTGGTAAGGTTAGGGATGAGGTGGGATGGGATTGGGTCAAGTTTGCAGGTGGTGAGGTGTGATTTGGAGAGTAAGGCGGAGACTTGATCTTCTGTAATGGTGGAGAAGTGGGGTTTGGAGGAGGAAGGTTGAGTAGATATGAGAAGGGGTTGTGCGGATTTTAGGCAAAAGCTTTGTCTGATGGTGTCAATCTTCTGCTTGAAGAATGAGGCAAAGTCTTCAGCTGAGATGAGAGAAGAGGGAGGAGGTGCTGGGGGACGAAGGAGAGAATTGAAAGTGTTAAATAGCTGTTTAGGGTTGTGAGACAGGGAGGATATGAGAGATGAGAAGTAGGTTTGTTTTGCTGTAGTGAGTGCGGACTTGAAAGTAGTGAGGGATTGTTTGAATGCGATGAAGTGCTCGATGGAGTGAGACCTTTTCCATCTTCGTTCCGCAACCCTGGAGGCCCGTCGCAGTTCTTTAGTAAGTTTGGTGTGCCAGTGTTGCCTGTTGATTGTGCGAGATTTGGTGTGTGTGAGAGGGGCGATCGAGTCGAGAGCTGCAGCTATTGTGGTGTTATATGAAGCAGCAGCAACATCTGCATTGTGTAAGGAATTTATGTCTGTGAGAGGGAGGAGGGATTTAGAGAGTGAGTGTAGGTCAAGGTGTTTGAGGTTTCTGCGAGCGTGTGTAAGTTTGTGGAGTGGGGATTGTGCACCTGGAGAGGAGAGGGTAGAGAATGTGAGGAGGTTATGGTCAGAGAGAGGGAGGGGTGAGTTAGAGAGGTTAGATAGGGAACAGAGGCGGGTGAAGATGAGGTCCAGTGTGTGGCCATCTTTATGAGTAGCTGCCGAAGACCATTGAGTAAGGCCGAAGGAGGAAGTGAGGGATAGGAGTTTAGAGACAGACGAGTGGGAAGTGTCAATGGGGATGTTGAAGTCACCCATTATGATAGTGGGGATGTCAGTGGAAAGGAAGTGAAGCAGCCAGGTGGTGAAGTGGTCTAAGAAAGTGGTGGCTAGCCTTGGGGGTCGGTAAATGACGGCCAGTTGGAGGTCAGAGGGGGAATAGATACGCACACAGTGCACCTCAAAAGAGGGGAGTGTAACGGAGGGTGGCAGTGATATTTGGGTGAAAGCGCAGGTATCTGACAGGAGAAAACCTACGCCTCCGCCATGTTTGCCGTTGGGGCGGGGGGTATGGGAGAGGTGGAATCCGCCATATGAAAGTGCAGCTGGGGAGGCTGTGTCAGAGGGGGTGAGCCAGGTTTCGGTGATGGCGAGGAAGGAAAGTTTGTTAGTAATGAAAAGGTCGAGGATGTAGGAAAGTTTGTTGCAGACAGAGCGAGCGTTCCATAGAGCTCCTGTTAGTGCAACTGCGGAAGTGGGTATTAGTTGGATGGGTATGAGGTTAGAAGGGTTGCGACAGTTTGTGGAAGGTCGTGGATAGGAGGTAGAAGTAACTGTGGGGATATGGTGAGGAGGACCAGGATTTGGAGAGATATCTCCAGCAGCGAGGAGGAGCAGAGAAAGTGTTAGCAGGTGGGAGCAAGAGAGAGCATGAGGTGTCTGTCTGTGTTTGGAGATGCAGGATTGAATGTGGAGGAATAATTCGGAGGAGGAGGTGAGATGAATGGGGAGGATGGAGGGAGAGATGAAAAGTTCCTTACTAGGTGTAGGGATTTGAGGGGTTAATAGAAAGTGGAGGACTATAGAGGAAAAAGTGAGAGCTAACAGAAACATAGTTAAAAGAGAGTAAGTGGTCAAAGTGTTGGCTACCTGACTCCTGCCCTGATAACTGCCTCTGAAATAACTGCTACTTATCTCCGAAGCCACTTTGCACAAGAAGACACGTGCACAACCCAGCACGCGTGCACCCCTTAAAGAGCTTCTAAATATATAGGGCACACTAAACCATCAGGTGAGGGGCATTGTGGGAGCTGCTTATGGCTAAATTACCAGCTGGTCATCACACCAGGAGATGGCTGGGTGATCAAAGACAGAGCCAGGACTCTGTAAGCTCTGCAGTTTGGCACCTCTAAACATCAGATAAAATCAACAGTGGGGAAAGGACAGACATATGTGAGTATTGAGTGGAATGGGACAGATAAAGCAGAAATATAAAGCAGAGAATTGTACCAGTGAGTTGAATCAGAGGGGAGAGCATTAGATGGCGGCATATACAGCAAGCAGAGGAATTGTGCAGGGAATAGCATGTACCTGTGTGAAAAGAGAAGAAGAAGACGGGTGTTAGTCCATGGCCTCTGAAATAACTGCCACTTATCTCCGAAGCCACTTTGCACAAGAAGACGCGTGCTCTTGTACATAGGAGCAGTATTATAGTAGTTATATTCTTATACATAGGGGCAGTATTATAGTAGTTATATTCTTGTACAGAGGAGCAGTATTATAGTAGTTATATTCTTGTACATAGGGGCAGTATTATAGTAGTTATATTCTTATACATAGGGGCAGTATTATAGTAGTTATATTCTTGTATATAGGAGCAGTATTATAGAAGTTATATTCTTGTACATAGGGGCAGTATTATAGTAGTTATATTCTTGTACATAGGGAGCAGTATTATAGTAGTTATATTCTTGTACATAGGGGGCAGTATTATAGTAGTTATATTCTTGTACATAGGAGCAGTATTATAGTAGTTATATTGTTGTACATAGGGGCAGTATTATAGTAGTTATATTCTTGTACATAGTGGCAGTATTATAGTAGTTATATTCTTGTACATAGGGGGCAGTATTATAGTAGTTATATTCTTGTACATAGGAGCAGCATTATAGTAGTTATATTCTTGTACATAGGGGCAGTATTATAGTAGTTATATTCTTGTACATAGGAGCAGTATTATAGTAGTTATATTCTTGTACATAGTGGCAGTATTATAGTAGTTATATTCTTGTACATAGTGGAAGTATTATAGTAGTTATATTCTTGTACAGAAGAGCAGTATTATAGTAGTTATATTCTTGTATATAGCAGCAGTATTATAGTAGTTATATTCTTGTACATAGGGGCAGTATTATAGTAGTTATATTCTTGTACATAGGGAGCAGTATTATAGTAGTTATATTCTTGTACATAGGGGGCAGTATTATAGTAGTTATATTCTTGTACATAGGAGCAGTATTATAGTAGTTATATTCTTGTACATAGTGGCAGTATTATAGTAGTTATATTCTTGTATATAGGAGCAGTATTATAGTAGTTGTATTCTTGTACATAGGAGCAGTATTATAGTAGTTATATTCTTGTACATAGGGAGCAGTATTATAGCTATATTCTTGTACATAGGAGCAGTATTATTATAGTTATATTCTTGTACATAGGAGCAGTATTATAGTAGTTATATTCTTGTATATAGGTGCAGTATTATAGTAGTTATATTCTTGAACATTGGAGAAGTATTATAGTAGTTATATTCTTGTATATAGGGAGCAGTATTATAGTAGTTATATTCTTGTACATAGGGGGCAGTATTATAGTAGTTATATTCTTGTACATAGGAGCAGTATTATAGTAGTTATATTCTTGTATATAGGAGCAGTATTATAGTAGTTATATTCTTGTACATAGGGGCAGTATTATAGTAGTTATATTCTTGTACATAGGGAGCAGTATTATAGTAGTTATATTCTTGTACATAGGGGGCAGTATTATAGTAATTATATTCTTGTACATAGGAGCAGTATTATAGTAGTTATATTCTTGTACATAGTGGCAGTATTATAGTAGTTATATTCTTGTACATAGGGAGCAGTATTATAGTAGTTATATTCTTGTACATAGGTGCAGTATTATAGTAGTTATATTCTTGTACATAGGAGCAGTATTATAGTAATTATATTCTTGTATATAGGGAGCAGTATTATAGTAGTTATATTCTTGTACATAGGGGGCAGTATTATAGTAGTTATATTCTTGTACATAGGAGCAGTATTATAGTAGTTATATTCTTGTATATAGGAGCAGTATTATAGTAGTTATATTCTTGTACATAGGGGCAGTATTATAGTAGTTATATTCTTGTACATAGGGAGCAGTATTATAGTAGTTATATTCTTGTACATAGGGGGCAGTATTATAGTAGTTATATTCTTGTACATAGGAGCAGTATTATAGTAGTTATATTCTTGTACATAGGGGGCAGTATTATAGTAGTTATATTCTTGTACATAGGAGCAGTATTATAGTAGTTATATTCTTGTACATAGGGGGCAGTATTATAGTAGTTATATTCTTGTACATAGGAGCAGTATTATAGCTATATTCTTGTACATAGGAGCAGTATTATTATAGTTATATTCTTGTATATAGGAGCAGTATTATAGTAGTTATATTCTTGTATATAGGTGCAGTATTATAGTAGTTATATTCTTGTACATAGGAGCAGTATTATAGTAGTTATATTCTTGTATATAGGTGCAGTATTATAGTAGTTATATTCTTGTATATAGGTGCAGTATTATAGTAGTTATATTCTTGTACATAGGGGGCAGTATTATAGTAGTTATATTCTTGTACATCGGAGCAGTATTATAGTAGTTATATTCTTGTATATAGGTGCAGTATTATAGTAGTTATACTCTTGTACATAGGAGCAGTATTATAGTAGTTATATTCTTGTACATAGGCAGCAGTATTATAGTAGTTCTATTCTTGTACATAGGGGGAAGTATTATAGTAGTTATATTCTTGTACATAGGAGCAGTATTATAGTAGTTCTATTCTTGTACATAGGGGCAGTATTATAGTAGTTATATTCTTGTACATAGGAGCAGTAGTATAGTAGTTATATTCTTGTACATAGTGGCAGTATTATAGTAGTTATATTCTTGTACATAGGAGCAGTATTATAGTAGTTATATTCTTGTACATAGGAGCAGTTTTATAGTAGTTATATTCTTGTACATAGTGGCAGTATTATAGTAGTTATATTCTTGTACATAGGGGGCAGTATTATAGTAGTTATATTCTTGTACATAGGAGCAGCATTATAGTAGTTATATTCTTGTACATAGGGGCAGTATTATAGTAGTTATATTCTTGTACATAGGAGCAGTATTATAGTAGTTATATTCTTGTACATAGTGGCAGTATTATAGTAGTTATATTCTTGTACATAGGAGCAGTATTATAGTAGTTATATTCTTGTATATAGGTGCAGTATTATAGTAGTTATATTCTTGAACATTGGAGAAGTATTATAGTAGTTATATTCTTGTATATAGGGAGCAGTATTATAGTAGTTATATTCTTGTACATAGGGGGCAGTATTATAGTAGTTATATTCTTGTACATAGGAGCAGTATTATAGTAGTTATATTCTTGTATATAGGAGCAGTATTATAGTAGTTATATTCTTGTACATAGGGGCAGTATTATAGTAGTTATATTCTTGTACATAGGGAGCAGTATTATAGTAGTTATATTCTTGTACATAGGGGGCAGTATTATAGTAATTATATTCTTGTACATAGGAGCAGTATTATAGTAGTTATATTCTTGTACATAGTGGCAGTATTATAGTAGTTATATTCTTGTACATAGGGAGCAGTATTATAGTAGTTATATTCTTGTACATAGGTGCAGTATTATAGTAGTTATATTCTTGTACATAGGAGCAGTATTATAGTAATTATATTCTTGTATATAGGGAGCAGTATTATAGTAGTTATATTCTTGTACATAGGGGGCAGTATTATAGTAGTTATATTCTTGTACATAGGAGCAGTATTATAGTAGTTATATTCTTGTATATAGGAGCAGTATTATAGTAGTTATATTCTTGTACATAGGGGCAGTATTATAGTAGTTATATTCTTGTACATAGGGAGCAGTATTATAGTAGTTATATTCTTGTACATAGGGGGCAGTATTATAGTAGTTATATTCTTGTACATAGGAGCAGTATTATAGTAGTTATATTCTTGTACATAGGGGGCAGTATTATAGTAGTTATATTCTTGTACATAGGAGCAGTATTATAGTAGTTATATTCTTGTACATAGGGGGCAGTATTATAGTAGTTATATTCTTGTACATAGGAGCAGTATTATAGCTATATTCTTGTACATAGGAGCAGTATTATTATAGTTATATTCTTGTATATAGGAGCAGTATTATAGTAGTTATATTCTTGTATATAGGTGCAGTATTATAGTAGTTATATTCTTGTACATAGGAGCAGTATTATAGTAGTTATATTCTTGTATATAGGTGCAGTATTATAGTAGTTATATTCTTGTATATAGGTGCAGTATTATAGTAGTTATATTCTTGTACATAGGGGGCAGTATTATAGTAGTTATATTCTTGTACATCGGAGCAGTATTATAGTAGTTATATTCTTGTATATAGGTGCAGTATTATAGTAGTTATACTCTTGTACATAGGAGCAGTATTATAGTAGTTATATTCTTGTACATAGGCAGCAGTATTATAGTAGTTCTATTCTTGTACATAGGGGGAAGTATTATAGTAGTTATATTCTTGTACATAGGAGCAGTATTATAGTAGTTCTATTCTTGTACATAGGGGCAGTATTATAGTAGTTATATTCTTGTACATAGGAGCAGTAGTATAGTAGTTATATTCTTGTACATAGTGGCAGTATTATAGTAGTTATATTCTTGTACATAGGAGCAGTATTATAGTAGTTATATTCTTGTACATAGGAGCAGTTTTATAGTAGTTATATTCTTGTACATAGTGGCAGTATTATAGTAGTTATATTCTTGTACATAGGGGGCAGTATTATAGTAGTTATATTCTTGTACATAGGAGCAGCATTATAGTAGTTATATTCTTGTACATAGGGGCAGTATTATAGTAGTTATATTCTTGTACATAGGAGCAGTATTATAGTAGTTATATTCTTGTACATAGTGGCAGTATTATAGTAGTTATATTCTTGTACATAGTGGCAGTATTATAGTAGTTATATTCTTGAACAGAGAAGCAGTATTATAGTAGTTATATTCTTGTATATAGGAGCAGTATTATAGTAGTTATATTCTTGTACATAGGGGCAGTATTATAGTAGTTATATTCTTGTACATAGGGGGCAGTATTATAGTAGTTATATTCTTGTACATAGGAGCAGTATTATAGTAGTTATATTCTTGTATATAGGAGCAGTATTATAGTAGTTATATTCTTGTACATAGTGGCAGTATTATAGTAGTTATATTCTTGTACATAGGGAGCAGTATTATAGTAGTTATATTCTTGTACATAGGTGCAGTATTATAGTAGTTATATTCTTGTACATAGGAGCAGTATTATAGTAATTATATTCTTGTATATAGGGAGCAGTATTATAGTAGTTATATTCTTGTACATAGGGGGCAGTATTATAGTAGTTATATTCTTGTACACAGGAGCAGTATTATAGTAGTTATATTCTTGTATATAGGAGCAGTATTATAGTAGTTATATTCTTGTACATAGGGGCAGTATAATAGTAGTTATATTCTTGTACATAGGGAGCAGTATTGTAGTAGTTATATTCTTGTACATAGGGGGCAGTATTATAGTAGTTATATTCTTGTACATAGGAGCAGTATTATAGTAGTTCTATTCTTGTACATAGGGGGCAGTATTATAGTAGTTATATTCTTGTACATAGGAGCAGTATTATAGTAGTTATATTCTTGTACATAGTGGCAGTATTATAGTAGTTATATTCTTGTACATAGTGGCAGTATTATAGTAGTTATATTCTTGAACAGAGGAGCAGTATTATAGTAGTTATATTCTTGTATATAGGAGCAGTATTATAGTAGTTATATTCTTGATCATAGGGGCAGTATTATAGTAGTTATATTCTTGTACATAGGGAGCAGTATTATAGTAGTTATATTCTTGTACATAGGGGGCAGTATTATAGTAGTTATATTCTTGTATATAGGTGCAGTATTATAGTAGTTATATTCTTGTATATAGGGAGCAGTATTATAGTAGTTATATTCTTGTATATAGGGAGCAGTATTATAGTAGCTATATTCTTGTACAAAGGGGGCAGTATTATAGTAGTTATATTCTTGTACATAGGAGCAGTATTATAGTAGTTATATTCTTGTACATAGGGGCAGTATTATAGTAGTTATATTCTTGTACATAGGGAGCAGTATTATAGTAGTTATATTCTTGTACATAGGGGGCAGTATTATAGTAGTTATATTCTTGTACATAGGAGCAGTATTATAGTAGTTATATTCTTGTACATAGGTGCAGTATTATAGTAGTTATATTCTTGTACATAGGAGCAGTATTATAGTAATTATATTCTTGTATATAGGGAGCAGTATTATAGTAGTTATATTCTTGTACATAGGGGGCAGTATTATAGTCGTTATATTCTTGTACATAGGAGCAGTATTATAGTAGTTATATTCTTGTACATAGGTGCAGTATTATAGTAGTTATATTCTTGTACATAGGAGCAGTATTATAGTAATTATATTCTTGTATATAGGGAGCAGTATTATAGTAGTTATATTCTTGTACATAGGGGGCAGTATTATAGTAGTTATATTCTTGTACATAGGAGCAGTATTATAGTAGTTATATTCTTGTATATAGGAGCAGTATTATAGTAGTTATATTCTTGTACATAGTGGCAGTATTATAGTAGTTATATTCTTGTACATAGGGAGCAGTATTATAGCTATATTCTTGTACATAGGAGCAGTATTATTATAGTTATATTCTTGTACATAGGAGCAGTATTATAGTAGTTATATTCTTGTATATAGGTGCAGTATTATAGTAG
This sequence comes from Phyllobates terribilis, assembly GCF_046119375.1. Classification (NCBI taxonomy): domain Eukaryota; kingdom Metazoa; phylum Chordata; class Amphibia; order Anura; family Dendrobatidae; genus Phyllobates; species Phyllobates terribilis. The sequence goes on from NW_027362769.1 coordinate 171,868,024, forward strand.
TTATATTCTTGCACATAGGAGCAGTATTATAGTAGTTATATTCTTGTATATAGGGAGCAGTATTATAGTAGCTATATTCTTGTACATAGGGGGCAGTATTATAGTAGTTATATTCTTGTATATAGTAGCAGTATTATAGTAGTTATATTCTTGTATATAGTAGCAGTATTATAGTAGTTATATTCTTGTACATAGGGGCAGTATAATAGTAGTTATATTCTTGTACATAGGGAGCAGTATTATAGTAGTTATATTCTTGTACATAGGGGGCAGTATTATAGTAGTTATATTCTTGTACATAGGAGCAGTATTATAGTAGTTATATTCTTGTACATAGGGAGCAGTATTATTATAGTTATATTCTTGTACATAGGAGCAGTATTATAGTAGTTATATTCTTGTATATAGGTGCAGTATTATAGTAATTATATTCTTGTATATAGGGTGCAGTATTATAGTAGTTATATTCTTGTATATAGGGTGCAGTATTATAGTAGTTATATTCTTGTACATAGGAGCAGTATTATAGTAGTTATATTCTTGTATATAGGTGCAGTATTATAGTAGTTATATTCTTGTATATAGGTGCAGTATTATAGTAGTTATATTCTTGTACATAGGAGCAGTATTATAGTAGTTATATTCTTGTATATAGGGTGCAGTATTATAGTAGTTATATTCTTGTACATAGGAGCAGTATTATAGTAGTTATATTCTTGTATATAGGTGCAGTATTATAGTAGTTATATTATTGTATATAAGTGCAGTATTATAGTAGTTATATTCTTGTACATAGGAGCAGTATTATAGTAGTTATATTCTTGTACATAGGGAGCAGTATTATAGTAGTTATATTCTTGTACATAGGAGCAGTATTATAGTAGTTATATTCTTGTACATAGGGAGCAGTATTATAGTCGTTATATTCTTGTACATAGGAGCAGTATTATAGTCGTTATATTCTTGTACATAGGAGCAGTATTATAGTAGTTATATTCTTGTACATGGGGAGCAGTATTATAGTCATATTCTTGTACATAGGAGCAGTATTATTATAGTTATATTCTTGTACATATGAACAGTATTATAGTAGTTATATTCTTGTATATAGGTGCAGTATTATAGTAGTTATATTCTTGTACATAGGAGCAGTATTATAGTAGTTATATTCTTGTACATAGGGGCAGTATTATAGTAGTTATATTCTTGTACATAGGAGCAGTATTATAGTAGTTATATTCTTGTACATAGGAGCAGTATTATAGTAGTTATATTCTTGTACATAGGGGGCAGTATTATAGTAGTTATATTCTTGTACACAGGGGCAGTATTATAGTAGTTATATTCTTGTACATAGGGGGCAGTATTATAGTAGTTATATTCTTGTACATAGGAGCAGTATTATAGTAGTTATATTCTTGTACATAGGGGCAGTATTATAGTAGTTATATTCTTGTACATAGGGGCAGTATTATAGTAGTTATTTTCTTGTACATAGGAGCAGTATTATAGTAGTTATATTCTTGTACATAGGGGGCAGTATTATAGTAGTTATATTCTTGTACACAGGGGCAGTATTATAGTAGTTATATTCTTGTACATAGGGGGCAGTATTATAGTAGTTATATTCTTGTACATAGGGAGCAGTATTATAGTAGTTATGTTCTTATACATCGGAGCAGTATTATAGTAGGTATATTCTTGTACATAGGAGCAGTATTATAGTAGTTATATTCTTGTACATAGGGAGCAGTATTATAGTAGTTATATTCTTGTACATAGGAGCAGTATTATAGTAGTTATATTCTTGTACATAGGGTGCAGTATTATAGTAGTTATATTCTTGTACATAGGAGCAGTATTATAGTAGTTATATTCTTGTACATAGGAGCAGTATTATAGTAGTTATATTCTTGTACATAGGGGGCAGTATTATAGTAGTTATATTCTTGTATATAGGAGCAGTATTATAGTAGCTATATTCGTGTACATAGGAGCAGTATTATAGTAGTTATATTCGTGTACATAGGAGCAGTATTATAGTAGTTATATTCTTGTACATAGGGGGCAGTATTATAGTAGTTATATTCTTGTACATAGGAGCAGTATTATAGTAGTTATATTCTTGTACATAGGGGGCAGTATTATAGCAGTTATATTCTTGTACATAGGGGAAGTATTATAGTAGTTATATTCTTGTACATAGGGGGCAGTATTATAGCAGTTATATTCTTATACATAGGAGCAGTATTATAGTAGTTATATTCTTGTATATAGGAGCAGTATTATAGTAGTTATATTCTTGTATATAGGAGCAGTATTATAGTAGTTATATTCTTGTACATAGGGGGCAGTATTATAGCAGTTATATTCCTGTTCATAGGGGGCAGTATTATAGTTTAGTTTAGGAAGCACAAAGCGTGTTCTGTGCAGTGACGGATCGCACTTCTCTATCTGCGTCTGATGGAGGAGTCTGGGTTTGGTGATTTCAGGAGGATGTTACCCCCTGACTGCATTCTGCTGTACAGATGGTGGAGGAGGACAGTGCTATGGGCTGTTATCATGTGGCGGCCGCGGACCCTTAGTTTTAGTGAAGGGAAATCTTAATCTTCAGCACAAGACATTGTGGACAATTGTAGCTGCAGCATTTTGTGAAGAATTTGGAGAAGACCATTTCTGTTCCCCGTGTCTGTTGCACAAAGTATAGGGAGATAGTTGGGGGAGCCTGATGTGGAAGAACTTGACATTCCTGCAGGAACAACCATAACAATCACGACCTGTGGTCGGAGCACAAGGTGTGACTGAGGTCTCAGCGCTCACCCAAGTGTCTCCTGCTGGGAACCTGAAGATCTGCAGCTGTTGCTGGTCATTCAGTCAGGAAAGGGTTACGCCGGTTCCAGTCTCTGCTGAACACAGAATTTTCAGGACACTGAATCAATATCCCGGACTCATAGATAATACCAATGAGATTATTGCCACAAATATGGCAAATCATCTGCTTAATTACAAGTCTCAGAGCAGAGCGGAGAAACATCAGACGCTGGAAAATTAACTGTCTGAAGTCAGGAGGAGGAGAGATCCTGCAGATCATTGCACAGCCTCTCTCCCAATAAACCAGACAGTGATCCTGCAGATCATTGCACAGCCTCTCACCCAATAAACCAGACAGTGATTCTGCAGACTGTTACACATGTGCAGAATGAAGGAGATGACTGCGCTCTCCTGAATGTGAAAATATTAACAACGCAGATTATTGCACAACCTGTAGAGCGGCAGAAGGGTGTATACTGTAAGAGCACAGTGACTTTACTACTAACTCTGCAGATTTCTGCACAGCCATTCCTAATACGCAAGAGTGACTCTGCAGAATATTGCACTCTTCCCTTTATTAGCACACTGGCTCTGCAGAATATTGCACACTTCCCTTTATTTATTAGCACAGTGAATCTGCAGAATATTGCACACTTCCCGTTATTTATTAGCACAGTGACTCTGCAGAATATTGCACACGTCCCTTTATCAGCACAGTGACGCTGCAGAATATTGCACTCTTCCCTTTATTAGCACAGCAACTCTGCAGAGTATTGCACTCTTCCCTTTATTTAGTAGCACGGTGACTCTGCAGAATATTGCACACTTCCCTTTATTTAGAATCACGTGACTCTGCAGAGTATTGCACACTTATCTTTGTTTATTAGCAGAGTGACTATGCAGAATATTGCACACTTCCCTTTATTTATTAGCACAGTGACACTGCAGAATATTGCACTCTTCCCTTTATTAGCAGTGACGCTGCAGAATATTGCACTCTTCCCTTTATTAGCACAGCGACTCTGCAGAGTATTGCACTCTTCCCTTTATTTAGTAGCACAGTCACTATGCAGAATATTGCACACTTCCCTTTATTTATTACACAGTGACTCTGCAGAATATTGCACACTTCCCTTTATTTAGTGCCACAGTGACTCTGCAGAATATTGCACACTTCCCTTTATTTAGTACCACAGTGACTCTGCAGAATTTTGCACACTTCTCTTTATTAGCACAGTGACTCTGCAGAATATTGCACACTTCTCTTTATTAGCACAGTGACTCTGCAGAATATTGCACTCTTCCTTTTATTAGCACAGTGACTCTGCAGAATATTGCACACTTCTCTTTATTAGCACAGTGACTCTGCAGAATATTGCACACTTCTCTTTATTAGCACAGTGACTCTGCAGAATATTGCACTCTTCCTTTTATTAGCACAGTGACTCTGCAGAATATTGCACACTTTATTAGCACAGTGACTGCAGAATATTGCACTCTTCCTTTTATTAGCACAGTGACTCTGCAGAATATTGCACACTTCTCTTTATTAGCACAGTGACTCTGGAGAACATTGCACTCTTCCCTTTATTTATTAGTACAGGGACTCTGCAGACTATTGCACACTTCCCTTTATTAGCACAGTGACTCTGCAGAACATTGCACAGATTCCTTTATTTATTAGCGCAGTGAATCTGCAGAATATTGCACACTTCTCTTTATTAGCACAGTGACCCTGCAGAATATTGTACACTTCTCTTTATTTATTAGCACAGTGACTCTGCAGAATATTGCAGTTTTCTTTATTAGCACAGTGACTCTGGAGAATATTGCACACTTCCCTTTATTAGACAAGTGACTGCAGAATGTTGCACTCTTCCTTTTATTAGCACAGTGACTCTGCAGAATATTGCAGTTTTTTTTTTATTTATTAGCACAGTGACTCTGCAGAATATTGCACACTTCTCTATTTATTAGCACAGTGACTCTGCAGAATATTGCATACTTCTATTTATTAGCACTGTGACTTTGCAGAATATTGCACTCTTCCTTTTATTAGGACAGTGACTGCAGAATATTGCACACTTCCCTTTATTGGCACAGTGACTGCAGAATATTGCACACTTCTCTTTATTAGCACAGTGATTCTGCAGAATATTGCACTCTTCCCTTTATTTATTAGTACAGGGACTCTGCAGACTTTGCACACTTCCCTTTAATAGCACAGCGACTCTGCAGAATATTGCAGTTTCCTTTATTTATTAGCACAGTGACTCTGCAGAATATTGCACACTTCTCTTTATTTATTAGCAGTGACTTTGCAGAATATTGCACACTTCTCTTTATTAGCAGTGACTCTGCAGAATATTGCACACTTCCCTTTATTAGACAAGTGACTGCAAAATGTTGCACTCTTCCCTTTATTAGCACAGTGACTCTGCAGAATATTGCAGTTTTCTTTATTAGCACAGTGACTCTGCAGAATATTGCACACTTCCCTTTATTAGACAAGTGACTGCAGAATGTTGCACTCTTCCCTTTATTAGCACAGTGACTCTGCAGAATATTGCAGTTTTCTTTATTTATTAGCACAGTGACTCTGCAGAATATTGCACACTTCTCTATTTATTAGCACAATGACTCTGCAGAATATTGCACACTTCCCTTTATTAGCACAGTGACTCTGCTGCAGAATATTGCACTCTTCCCTTTATTAGCACAGTGACTCTTCTGCAGAATATTGCACACTTCCCTTTATTTATTAGCACAGTGACTTCTGCAGAATATTGCACTCTTCCCTTTATTAGCACAGTGACTCTGCTGCAGAATATTGCACACTTCCCTTTATTTTTTAGCACACTGACTTTGCAGAATATTGCACACTTCCTTTATTTAGTATCACAGTGACTCTGCAGAATATTGCACCCTTCCCTTTATTTAGTAGCACAATGACTCTGCAGAATATTACACACTTCTCTTTATTTAATAGCACAGTGATTTTGCAGATTATTGCACACTTCCTACTATTTATTTGTACATGGACGCTGCAGATTATTGCACATCCCCATTCTTTATAAACAGAAAGTGAGGCAGGGCAGATTGTTTGGCTAGAATGCAGATTATTGCACATCCCTTTCTACATTGCTCAAAAAAGGGAACACTTAAACAGAATATAATGCCAAGTAAATCAAACTTCTGTGAAATCAAACTGTCCACTTAGGAAGCAACACTGATTGACAATCAATTTCACATGCTGTTGTGCAAATGGAATAGACAATAGATGGAAATTATTGGCAATTATCAAGACACCCTCAATAAAGGAGTGGTTCTGCAGGTGGGGACCACAGACCACATCTCAGTACCAATGCTTTCTGGCTGATGTTTTGGTCACTTTTGAATGTTGGTTGTGCTTTCACACTCGTGGTAGCATGACACTTACTCTACAACCCACAGAAGTTGCTCAGGTAGTGCAGCTCATCCAGGATGGCACATCAATGCGAGCTGTGGCAAGAAGGTTTGCTGTGTCTGTCAGTGTAGTGTCCAGAGGCTGGAGGCGCTACCAGGAGACAGGCCAGTACACCAGGAGACGTGGAGGGGGCCGTAGGAGGGCAACAACCCAGCAGCAGGACCACTACCTCCGCCTTTGTGCAAGGAGGAACAGGAGGAGCACTGCCAGAGCCCTGCAAAATGACCTCCAGCAGGCCACAAATGTGCATGTGTCTGCACAAACGGTTAGAAACCGACTCCATGAGGGTGGTATGAGGGCCCGACATCCAAAGATGGGGGTTGTGCTCACATTCCAACACCGTGCAGGACGCTTGGCATTTGCCACAGAACACCAGGATTGGCAAAGTCGCCACTGGCGCCCTGTTCTCTTCACAGATGAAAGCAGGTTCACACTGAGCACATGTGACAGACGTGACAGAGTCTGGAGACGCCGTGGAGAGTGATCTGCTGCCTGCAACATCCTTCAGCATGACCGGTTTGGCAGTGGGTCAATAATGGTGTGGGGTGGCATTTCTTTGGAGGGCCGCACAGCCCTCCATGTGCTCGCCATAGGTAGCCTGACTGCCATTAGGTACCGAGATGAGATCCTCAGACCCCTTGTGAGACCATATGCTGGTGCGGTTGGCCCTGGGTTCCTCCTAACGCAGGACAATGCCAGACCTCATGTGGCTGGAGTGTGTCAGCAGTTCCTGCAAGATGAAGGCATTGAAATTATGGACTGGCCCGCCCGTTCACCAGACCTAAATCCGATTGAGCACATCTGGGACATCGTGTCTCGCTCCATCCACCAACGTCACGTTGCACCACAGACTGTCCATGAGTTGGCGGATGCTTTAGTCCAGGTCTGGGAGGAGATCCCACAGGAGACCATCCGCAACCTCATCAGGAGCATGCTCAGGCGTTGTAGGGAGGTCATACAGGCACGTGGAGGCCACACACAATACTCAGCCTCATCAGGAGCATACCCAGGTGTTGTAGGGAGGTCATACAGGCACGTGGAGGCCACACACAATACTCAGCCTCATCAGGAGCATACCCAGGTGTTGTAGGGAGGTCATACAGGCACGTGGAGGCCACACACAATACTCAGCCTCATCAGGAGCATGCCCAGGCGTTGTAGGGAGGTCATACAGGCACGTGGAGGCCACACACAATACTCAGCCTCATCAGGAGCATGCCCAGGCGTTGTAGGGAGGTCATACAGGCACGTGGAGGCCACACACAATACTCAGCCTCATCAGGAGCATGCCCAGGCGTTGTAGGGAGGTCATACAGGCACGTGGAGGCCACACACAATACTCAGCCTCATCAGGAGCATGCCCAGGCGTTGTAGGGAGGTCATACAGGCACGTGGAGGCCACACACAATACTCAGCCTCATCAGGAGCATGCCCAGGCGTTGTAGGGAGGTCATACAGGCACGTGGAGGCCACACACAATACTGAGCCTCATCAGGAGCATGCCCAGGCGTTGTAGGGAGGTCATACAGGCACGTGGAGGCCACACACCATACTCAGCCTCATCAGGAGCATGCCCAGGCGTTGTAGGGAGGTCATACAGGCACGTGGAGGCCACACACAATACTCAGCCTCATCAGGAGCATGCCCAGGCGTTGTAGGGAGGTCATACAGGCACGTGGAGGCCACACACAATACTCAGCCTCATCAGGAGCATGCCCAGGCGTTGTAGGGAGGTCATACAGGCACGTGGAGGCCACACACAATACTGAGCCTCATCAGGAGCATGCCCAGGCGTTGTAGGGAGGTCATACAGGCACGTGGAGGCCACACACAATACTCAGCCTCATCAGGAGCATGCCCAGGCGTTGTAGGGAGGTCATACAGGCACGTGGAGGCCACACACAATACTGAGCCTCATCAGGAGCATGCCCAGGCGTTGTAGGGAGGTCATACAGGCACGTGGAGGCCACACACAATACTCAGCCTCATCAGGAGCATGCCCAGGCGTTGTAGGGAGGTCATACAGGCACGTGGAGGCCACACACAATACTCAGCCTCATCAGGAGCATGCCCAGACGTTGTAGGGAGGTCATACAGGCACGTGGAGGCCACACACAATACTCAGCCTCATCAGGAGCATGCCCAGACGTTGTAGGGAGGTCATACAGGCACGTGGAGGCCACACACAATACTCAGCCTCATCAGGAGCATGCCCAGACGTTGTAGGGAGGTCATACAGGCACGTGGAGGCCACACACAATACTCAGCCTCATCAGGAGCATGCCCAGGCGTTGTAGGGAGGTCATACAGGCACGTGGAGGCCACACACAATACTCAGCCTCATCAGGAGCATGCCCAGGCGTTGTAGGGAGGTCATACTGGCTCGTGGAGGCCACACACAATACTGAGCCTCATCAGGAGCATGCCCAGGCTTTGTAGGGAGGTCATACAGGCACGTGGAGGCCACACACAATACTGAGCCTCATCAGGAGCATGCCCAGGTGTTGTAGGGAGGTCATACAGGCACGTGGAGGCCACACACAATACTCAGCCTCATCAGGAGCATGCCCAGGCGTTGTAGGGAGGCCATACAGGCACGTGGAGGCCACACACAATACTCAGCCTCATCAGGAGCATGCCCAGGCGTTGTAGGGAGGTCATACTGGCACGTGGAGGCCACACACAATACTCAGCCTCATCAGGAGCATGCCCAGGCGTTGTAGGGAGGTCATACTGGCACGTGGAGTCCACACACAATACTCAGCCTCATCAGGAGCATGCCCAGGCGTTGTAGGGAGGTCATACAGGCACATGGAGGCCACACACAATACTCAGCCTCATCAGGAGCATGCCCAGGCATTGTAGGGAGGTCATACAGGCACATGGAGGCCACACACAATACTCAGCCTCATCAGGAGCATGCCCAGGCGTTGTAGGGAGGTCATACAGGCACGTGGGGGCCACACACAATACTCAGCCTCATCAGGAGCATGCCCAGGCGTTGTAGGGAGGTCATACAGGCACATGGAGGCCACACACAATACTCAGCCTCATCAGGAGCATGCCCAGGCATTGTAGGGAGGTCATACAGGCACATGGAGGCCACACACAATACTCAGCCTCATCAGGAGCATGCCCAGGTGTTGTAGGGAGGTCATACAGGCACGTGGGGGCCACACACAATACTCAGCCTCATCAGGAGCATGCTCAGGCGTTGTAGGGAGGTCATACAGGCACGTGGAGGCCACACACAATACTCAGCCTCATCAGGAGCATGCCCAGGCGTTGTAGGGAGGTCATACAGGCACGTGGAGGCCACACACAATACTCAGCCTCATCAGGAGCATGCCCAGACGTTGTAGGGAGGTCATACAGGCACGTGGAGGCCACACACAATACTCAGCCTCATCAGGAGCATGCCCAGACGTTGTAGGGAGGTCATACAGGCACGTGGAGGCCACACACAATACTCAGCCTCATCAGGAGCATGCCCAGACGTTGTAGGGAGGTCATACAGGCACGTGGAGGCCACACACAATACTCAGCCTCATCAGGAGCATGCCCAGGCGTTGTAGGGAGGTCATACAGGCACGTGGAGGCCACACACAATACTCAGCCTCATCAGGAGCATGCCCAGGCGTTGTAGGGAGGTCATACAGGCACGTGGAGGCCACACACAATACTCAGCCTCATCAGGAGCATGCCCAGGCGTTGTAGGGAGGTCATACAGGCACGTGGAGGCCACACACAATACTGAGCCTCATCAGGAGCATGCCCAGGCGTTGTAGGGAGGTCATACAGGCACGTGGAGGCCACACACAATACTCAGCCTCATCAGGAGCATGCCCAGGCGTTGTAGGGAGGTCATACAGGCACGTGGAGGCCACACACAATACTGAGCCTCATCAGGAGCATGCCCAGGCGTTGTAGGGAGGTCATACAGGCACGTGGAGGCCACACACAATACTCAGCCTCATCAGGAGCATGCCCAGGCGTTGTAGGGAGGTCATACAGGCACGTGGAGGCCACACACAATACTCAGCCTCATCAGGAGCATGCCCAGACGTTGTAGGGAGGTCATACAGGCACGTGGAGGCCACACACAATACTCAGCCTCATCAGGAGCATGCCCAGACGTTGTAGGGAGGTCATACAGGCACGTGGAGGCCACACACAATACTCAGCCTCATCAGGAGCATGCCCAGACGTTGTAGGGAGGTCATACAGGCACGTGGAGGCCACACACAATACTCAGCCTCATCAGGAGCATGCCCAGGCGTTGTAGGGAGGTCATACAGGCACGTGGAGGCCACACACAATACTCAGCCTCATCAGGAGCATGCCCAGGCGTTGTAGGGAGGTCATACTGGCTCGTGGAGGCCACACACAATACTGAGCCTCATCAGGAGCATGCCCAGGCTTTGTAGGGAGGTCATACAGGCACGTGGAGGCCACACACAATACTGAGCCTCATCAGGAGCATGCCCAGGTGTTGTAGGGAGGTCATACAGGCACGTGGAGGCCACACACAATACTCAGCCTCATCAGGAGCATGCCCAGGCGTTGTAGGGAGGCCATACAGGCACGTGGAGGCCACACACAATACTCAGCCTCATCAGGAGCATGCCCAGGCGTTGTAGGGAGGTCATACTGGCACGTGGAGGCCACACACAATACTCAGCCTCATCAGGAGCATGCCCAGGCGTTGTAGGGAGGTCATACTGGCACGTGGAGTCCACACACAATACTCAGCCTCATCAGGAGCATGCCCAGGCGTTGTAGGGAGGTCATACAGGCACATGGAGGCCACACACAATACTCAGCCTCATCAGGAGCATGCCCAGGCATTGTAGGGAGGTCATACAGGCACATGGAGGCCACACACAATACTCAGCCTCATCAGGAGCATGCCCAGGCGTTGTAGGGAGGTCATACAGGCACGTGGGGGCCACACACAATACTCAGCCTCATCAGGAGCATGCTCAGGCGTTGTAGGGAGGTCATACAGGCACGTGGAGGCCACACACAATACTCAGCCTCATCAGGAGCATGCCCAGGCGTTGTAGGGAGGTCATACAGGCACGTGGAGGCCACACACAATACTCAGCCTCATCAGGAGCATGCCCAGGCGTTGTAGGGAGGTCATACTGGCTCGTGGAGGCCACACACAATACTCAGCCTCATCAGGAGCATGCCCAGGCTTTGTAGGGAGGTCATACAGGCACGTGGAGGCCACACACAATACTGAGCCTCATCAGGAGCATGCCCAGGTGTTGTAGGGAGGTCATACAGGCACATGGAGGCCACACACAATACTCAGCCTCATCAGGAGCATGCCCAGGCGTTGTAGGGAGGCCATACAGGCACGTGGAGGCCACACACAATACTGAGCCTCATCAGGAGCATGCCCAGGCGTTGTAGGGAGGTCATACTGGCACGTGGAGGCCACACACAATACTCAGCCTCATCAGGAGCATGCCCAGGCGTTGTAGGGAGGTCATACAGGCACGTGGAGGCCACACACAATACTCAGCCTCATCAGGAGCATGCCCAGGCGTTGTAGGGAGGTCATACTGGCACATGGAGGCCACACACAATACTCAGCCTCATCAGGAGCATGCCCAGGCGTTGTAGGGAGGTCATACTGGCACGTGGAGTCCACACACAATACTCAGCCTCATCAGGAGCATGCCCAGGCGTTGTAGGGAGGTCATACAGGCACATGGAGGCCACACACAATACTCAGCCTCATCAGGAGCATGCCCAGGCGTTGTAGGGAGGTCATACAGGCACATGGAGGCCACACACAATACTCAGCCTCATCAGGAGCATGCCCAGGCGTTGTAGGGAGGTCATACAGGCACGTGGGGGCCACACACAATACTCAGCCTCATCAGGAGCATGCTCAGGCGTTGTAGGGAGGTCATACAGGCACGTGGAGGCCACACACAATATTCAGCCTCATCAGGAGCATACCCAGGTGTTGTAGGGAGGTCATACAGGCACGTGGAGGCCACACACAATACTCAGCCTCATCAGGAGCATACCCAGGCGTTGTAGGGAGGTCATACAGGCACGTGGAGGCCACACACAATACTCAGTCTCATCAGGAGCATGCCCAGGCGTTGTAGGGAGGTCATACAGGCACGTGGAGGCCACACACCATACTCAGCCTCATCAGGAGCATGCCCAGGCGTTGTAGGGAGGTCATACAGGCACGTGGAGGCCACACACAATACTCAGCCTCATCAGGAGCATGCCCAGGCGTTGTAGGGAGGTCATACAGGCACGTGGAGGCCACACACAATACTCAGCCTCATCAGGAGCATGCCCAGGCGTTGTAGGGAGGTCATACAGGCACGTGGAGGCCACACACAATACTGAGCCTCATCAGGAGCATGCCCAGGCGTTGTAGGGAGGTCATACAGGCACGTGGAGGCCACACACAATACTCAGCCTCATCAGGAGCATGCCCAGGCGTTGTAGGGAGGTCATACAGGCACGTGGAGGCCACACACAATACTCAGCCTCATCAGGAGCATGCCCAGGCGTTGTAGGGAGGTCATACAGGCACGTGGAGGCCACACACAATACTCAGCCTCATCAGGAGCATGCCCAGGCGTTGTAGGGAGGTCATACAGGCACGTGGAGGCCACACACAATACTCAGCCTCATCAGGAGCATGCCCAGGCGTTGTAGGGAGGTCATACAGGCACGTGGAGGCCACACACAATACTCAGCCTCATCAGGAGCATGCCCAGGCGTTGTAGGGAGGTCATACAGGCACGTGGAGGCCACACACAATACTCAGCCTCATCAGGAGCATGCCCAGGCGTTGTAGGGAGGTCATACAGGCACGTGGAGGCCACACACAACACTCAGCCTCATCAGGAGCATGCCCAGACGTTGTAGGGAGGTCATACAGGCACGTGGAGGCCACACACAATACTGAGCCTCATCAGGAGCATGCCCAGGTGTTGTAGGGAGGTCATACAGGCACGTGGAGGCCACACACAATACTGAGCCTCATTGTGACTTGTTTTAAGGACATTACATCAAAGTTGGATCAGCCTGTAGTGTGTTTTTCCACTTTAATTTTGGGGGTGACTCCAAATCCAGGCCTCCATTGGTTAATAAATGTGATTTCCATTGATGATTGTTGTGTGATTTTGTTGTCAGCACATTCATCTTTGTACAGAACAAAGTATTCAAGGAGAAGATTTCATTCAGTTCTAGGATGTGTTATTTCAGTGTTCCCTTTATTATTTTCAGCAGTGTATATACAAAACATTAACTCCGCAGACTATTGCACTTCAACCAAAAATGGAGAGGAACTCTAAAAATCACTTTTTTTTTAAAAAAAGACTGCAGATTATTCTGTAACAACAGAAAATAACATTACACAAGCTTCTCCTGAACAAAACACTGACTCGGCTACAAGACTGCAGACTATTGCATCTCTAAATGATCCCTCTAAACTCACTGCAGAGCATCTCATCATTGCTTGTTTTTTTTTTTTCCACAGTACTTGGCGGTCCTCAGTCCTGTGATAACTCCCTGCCGTGGTTCTCAGTGTGCGTGTAATTAATGTAATGTCATCCATTAATTATGAGCGACGTAAGAGAATTATCACTTTATAAAAACAGACGCTTTAGGGGAAATCGTGTTCGCTGCGTAATTACAGAAACAAAGTATCAGCCATGTGTCCAGAATGTGGAATGGAGACGGGACGATGAGAGAAGAAACTGGATACGGGGGGATTTAGGCTGCAGACTTAGGCTAAGTGCCCACGATGCAGAAATGCTGCAGATTTTTTCTGCTTCTCCCTGGCAGGAAAAATGCATGCGGATTGTACATGCGGATTGTACATGCGGATTGTACATGCGGATTGTACATGCGGATGTTACATGTGTTTTTCCCGCCAGGAAGAAGTGTTTGTTAAGCGTTTTTGCATGCATTTCTGCATGCGGGTTATCAAGCGATTTTAACATCACTTGGAAAGTGCTTGACAACTTGGTCACACTATATAAATCCATGCAACCGGCATATATAGTGTGACCAAGTAATGGTTAAAAAAAAAAAGAATAATAATGGTGAAAAATAAAAAATAAAGATTATACTTACCTTCTGATGGCCCCCGGTGTTTTCTCCGCTACGTCCGGTCTGTTGTATGGGTCACGGTGGTGTGAAAGGACCTGCCATGACGTCATTGAGTCATGTGAGAGGTCACGCGACCGGTAAGTATAATCTTTATTTTTTATTTTCAATTCTTTTTTTAACAGGTACTATGGTATCCGAGTCTGGCTGAGAGTCTCCTCTTCTCCAGCCCCGGGTATCATCCGCACATTGAATCGCATAATATCCGCTTGTGCACATGTAGTCATGCAGATATTAAGAGATTCAATGCAAGTCAATGGCGGCAATTACGCTGCGTGTCCGCAAAATTAACGGACATGCTGCGTATTTTTCCGCAATGATAATCCACAGCGGAAATTTCTGCATCATGTGCACAGCTCATGCGGATTATCATTGGGGACCATGGGGCACGTATTACCAAGCATTTTTTAAGCGTTTTCGCTGCGGAAATTCTGTGGCAAAAATGCTTGAAAAATGCATAGTGGGCACACAGCCTTAGCTGCACTTTGCATTGGCCAATAAGAGTTTTAAAGAGAACCAAATTTCTTAAAGAATTTGCACTATTTTGGTTTGACTGTACCCCGGCAATGATAGGCATCATCTCCTTCTAACTGGTAATTTACTTGCAGAAATGTTACAATTATTCTTCATGTACTAACTTCCTGCAGAGCTGCAGTGTAAAGCATGGGGAATGGATAAAGCAATTTCAAGAAAGACTCCGTTTGTTACAACTGTAGCAAAACTTCCGTCCAAGCTCTTGGCTCCATTTCATCAAGAATGACTTTTTGCACTCACTTCTTGATGAAGGAATAAAACGCGTCAAATTCACAAACGGCATGTGTCTCTTAATGAATTTTCCCCCTCTTTCAGGCGCTGAACATTTTTGGCGTAGTGAACGCCACTTTATGGTGCAAATTGTGATTCATTTGTCGGCTGCACTCGGCCTCTTCCCCTCCCCACAGTGCTCTACACACTTTTCAAAAAGTTGTCGAAGTTGGTCAGGACTACTGAAAAAAAACACCAAAAGTCACAAACTGGCAAATGGGCAAAAACATGTCCAACATTTTAAACTGTTTTACATAATAATTTTGAGGAAAAAAAAAACTATTCAATGACTTGGGGCCTATGGCTGTAAACATGAAAGCTCCAAGCAGAGCTTCAGTGTAAAGCATGGGGGACAATCAATACAACTGTAGCAATCCGCAAGACGGCTTAGAGCTGTACGGTTCTTTTGATACAAATACTGATGTTCCCCATTCACTGACAGAAAGCAGATATATTGAAAATGGTGAGGAATTTAAATGGAAATTTGCAGAACTTCTTATTATACGGTGATTGAGCTTCACTTACAGACAGCGGGGCGACACCTCGGATATTATTATTATTGTTGGCTTTCTATGCGCTAATTGCAAAATGCCAGAAATGGATTGGCGCACACCCAACACTACTCCCTTGTGGGACAGCGGCAGAGGATGATGTGAGAGTAGTAGTTCACATCAATTACTGGGCTTTATAGGACGGAGGCAGTGCTGGTGAGCTGCCATTATAGCTGTCTGCCGCTGGATCACTCTGTCTCTGCTACACCTGTACTCGTGGCACCACTTGGGCAGTGCCCCTCTAGTTGGCATCCATCTCAGCAGCCCTGGTCTTTCCATCTATAATGAGGAAGAGTTTGGATTTTGGGTGTTCTAAGTTCTCCGCAGAAGCTACAGATAAATTCTTAAAAACCACCAAGATCCATGGGCTGATCCACCTGAGGACCTCGCGGACCCTCAAGCACCGGCTGTTCTTCGGAGCCGTGTTCACGGTCTTGCTGGGGTTTGTCATTTCCCATTCCTTAGAACATATCTTCTATCTAATGTCTCATCCCATCCAAACAAATGTCAAGATGACCTGGGTGACGGAGCTGATATTTCCTGCGGTCACTATCTGTAGGGTGCGGCAGCAGAATGGAGTCACCCAGTACCCCAAAATGTCTTCTCCACTTAGAAACGACTCTTCGATTGACGAGCTAGGACTTCCGATGTCTTCCAATGAGTCGTGGATAGATTTAGATAACATGATATTAAAATGCAATTACCGGGGATGTAACTGCACGAGCCAAGACTTCACTCCCGTGAGTTAAATGTGACCTAAGAATCTTTACTTTCTTCCCATAGTCAAAGTATGATCTCCATAAAAGTATCATGGAAAGTTCTGTAACTTTCCAATATACTTTTTGCATCAACTCCTTACTATTTTCAAGATCTCTGCTTGCTGTCTTTGAAATGTATCTCTCTTATTTTAACATCCAGAACCCTTAGGCTGCGTGCCCACTATGCGTTTTTCAAGCGGTTTTGCTGCAGAATTTCCACAGTGTAAATGCTTGCAAAACGCTTGGTAATCCGCACCCCATGATCCCCAATGTAAATCTGCATGTTCTGTGCCCATGCTGAGGAACTTTCCGCAGCGGATTTTCCTTGCGGAAAAATCCACAGCATGTCCATTATTTGTGCGTTTCTGCATGCGGATTTGAGGTCCCAATGCATTTGAAAAACGCAAGTCAAATCCGCATGTAAAAACGCTGCAAAAACGCGTGTAAAATCCGCAAGAGTTTTTGACTGCCAAGAACATGCAGAAACGCTGCAGAAATTTTCTGCTTCATTTCTGCATCGTGGGCACATAGCCTTACAGACCTAATACTCCTCGCAGCTGAAGGTTTTGTTCCAATAATATACAGTCTGAACAATCCTCTATGAGCCAAATCCATCATCAGAAGCTGCACAAGTCTCTCCTGTGCTGATAGTTTGCTGCAATGTATCAGTGCAAATAAAATGTATCAACCTGGAGTCCAGATTGTGAACTTTCCAGATGATTGTCCAGAGTGGATACAATTGTCGCAAATCTTCAACTGTGAGAACTAATATACCGTCTGCCCGGGGTTTTACAATGTTTCCATTCACAAAGTGAAACAAAACAAATATTATTACATTTGTAGAAATAGTTCCAGCCTCATGCAATCACTTTGGTCATGTGCTATAACATTGTGGAGTATTATCTGTATATATCATTGCTGAATGTTTCCAATCACAAAACTTCAGGGGATGACACAAGGATGGAGGATAGGTTTGGAGTTGTCTAATGCTTGGAGTTGTAGTATTGCAGGGTGGCGAGCGCTCACATTATCCGTGATTCCCATGTAAGCGGGGTCTATACATATTACACTGTCCTCATATTAACTATTTCTTCTCCTTTATAGGTTTACACCAGATATGGGAAATGTTACACCTTCAACGCTGACAAAAGGAACGCAAAAGTGACCCGACAGGGGGGGATGGGAAATGGACTGGAGATAATGCTGGACATTCAACAGGAGGAATACCTTCCCATTTGGAGAGAGACCAGTGAGTATTTGTGTCCCTAGAGGGAGTCCTGAGTTTAGGAGTATGAACACTACTGAAGCCAACACTTCATTATTCCAAGGTATCTAAAACAAAAATGTAAGCAATTTGAACAAAAAAAGTCTGAATTAAAAATCTTCTATCGTTTTGTGTCTACAGCTCCTGTGCAAACCTATGTGTCTCCATGGTTACAGACTACAAACAATCCCTGTGTAGTCTGATCCTGCCGTCCTGTTACTTTTCATTGTCTATTGTCTGTAGCTTATAAAGTAGAGGGAGCAAAGTACAAAGTAACGCCTAACTGCAGAATCAGACGCAGGAATGTTTAATCTTCTGTGACCATGGAGACACATAGGTTTGTATAGGAGCTGCATACATACATACATATATATATATAAACCCTGTCCACAGGAGCTATTAGAGTATATTGATGCTATAGACCCCCAAGGACCACCAATTTATTAGACCTAGCTGTTCTCCTTCTGAATGACTGGGCAAGATCATGGTGGCCATTAATCTCAATGGGCACAATGCAATAAAGCAATATCCCAGCAGGCAGACCTCCTGCAGATCATCTGGGAGAGCTGCCTTAGAGATGGGAGCTGTCCTTATGTCACCCACCCACATTTGCCCATTTTATCCCAACATTAAGCAAGTGAGTTTCCCTAAAAAGGATTATCCAGACTAGATGCCACTGTAGCAAACTCCCAGCTGTAAGAAGTATAGTATTTAGTTGCTTGTCGTTCACAATCATCGCTATTAAAAAAAAAAAAAAAAACATGCTCATCGTGCACTGCGTGTGGTTATACACACTTGCTGATCTGAACAAGCAAAGCTGCAGTGTAAAGCATGTGGGACAAAATATAGCAAACAGTTTCCACAATATTAGTAAGATAACTCAAGTTTTCAGGTCCTGGATATAAACAAGATTGTTACAATTCTCTTCCAGAGAGTAGAGTTCCTGATAAAAGTGAAAGATTGGAGCTGAGTATATTAGAAAGTTGCAGAAGTTTTTATTATCTAATGTTCTAAATTCTATTTTCATAAAAAACAGAAAACCCCTTTAAGTTTTCCATAAAAAAGGCAGGATCCAGTGAATGGGGAAAGGTGAACCACTTAGAAGAAAGGGCAATATTAGGGGTTAATGTCTCAGGTCTGTGAGATTTGGCTGATGAATAATTGAGAGCAGGGCAAGAAGTGTCTGTGATTTACAAGAACACGAATTATCCCGAAGTGTCTAACAAACATTACAGACCTAAATGTAACCACAAGAACCGAGCGAAGCTCCCAGGGACCAGACCAACCCCCGTCTCTTTACTCCTCAGATGAGACGTCCTTCGAAGCCGGGATCAGGGTGCAGATACACAGCCAGGATGAGCCCCCCTATATCCACCAGCTGGGGTTCGGAGTGTCCCCCGGATTTCAGACATTCGTCTCCTGCCAGGAGCAGCGGGTATGTATGAAGAGGGAGTGAGGGTGAAGGGAAAAGGAATCCCACCTGAGCGCTCAGGATACACAAAGGGGGGCAATAAGAATCTAGGTGGGGTTGACATAGAAATCACACCCAAGGGTCTCATTAACACATGGGTCCCTAGTATGCTGCCTGCACACTGCAATAGATCTGTGCTGTAATTGGTGGAATGTTCTATTCCCTTTAAATTATTCTTTCCTAGAAGCAATGCTTCCCTGTAATATGGTGCACCATATGGCGGCACACATCCTGCCTGCAAGCGCTATGTTATAGAGCAGGAGGAGCTGAGCAGACTGATAGATAGATAGATAGATAGATTCAGTAGCACTTGTAACAGATCGATCTAATTCTCAGCTGATGAGTCCAGTGGGTGGAGTCACACTGGCTGTCAATCACAGTAGGACCACCCACTGGACTCATAAGCACAGATTTAGACTACTTTCCATGTACACCAAACTTAATCAATCTGCACAGCTTTTCCTGCTCTATAAACAAGCAGAAAATCTGTTTAATGTGACGGGTTCACTGTAAAGAAGAAACCTACAGAGAAATGTGTTACATTGTAAGCAAAGGTCTAGAAAGCAAATTATTCACCACATTTAAGGACCCGCATATCATTTACATACATTAGGTCATTGCTGTACAAATCTAGTCATTGACTTTTGTGCTAATCCAAGATGCAAAGAAGTAAATCAATTTTCCAATGTATTAAACTGGCCAGAAAATCAGCGCATTGTCCACAAGCTTAAATCATGAGGATAAATATTACTAAACTAATGAATCCTGATCTACAGTAACAGAGATTGTATCAAGTTCCCAAATGTAACATAGTAACAGTTTTCAAGGTTGAAGGAAGACTAAGTCCATGTAGTTCAACCCATAGCCTGACATGTTGATCCAGAGGAAGGCAAAAAAAAACCCATGTGGCAAACACCAAGCTCCACATTGGGGAAAAAAATTCCTTCCCGACTCCATACGACAATCAGACTAGTTCCCTGGATCAACGCCCTATCAAGGAATCTAGTATATATAACCTGTAATATTATACTTTTCAAGAAAGGCATCCAAATGTGACATACTGAGAATATACGTATGTATAGTGAGTGCACCGGCAGAATAGTGAGTGCAGCTCTGGAGTATAATCCAGGATGTAACTCAGGATCAGTAATGTAATATATGTACACAGTGACTGCACCAGCAGAATAGTGAGTGCAGCTCTGGAGTATAATACAGGATGTAACTCAGGATCAGTAATGTAATGTATGTACACAGTGACTGCACCAGCAGAATAGTGAGTGCAGCTCTGGAGTATAATACAGGATGTAACTCAGGATCTGTAATGTAATGTATGTACACAGTGACTGCACCAGCAGAATAGTGAGTGCAGCTCTGGAGTATAATACAGGATGTAACTCAGGATCAGTAATGTAATGTATGTACACAGTGACTGTACCAGCAGAATAGTGAGTGCAGCTCTGGGGTATAATACAGGATGTAACTCAGGATCAGTAATGTAATGTATGTACACAGTGACTGCACCAGCAGAATAGTGAGTGCAGCTCTGGAGTATAATACAGGATGTAACTCAGGATCAGTAGTGTAATGTAATGTATGTACACAGTGACTGCACCAGCAGAATAGTGAGTGCAGCTCTGGGGTATAATACAGGATGTAACTCAGGATCAGTACAGGATCAGTAATGTAATGTATGTACACAGTGACTGCACCAGTAGAATAGTGAGTGCAGCTCTGGGGTATAATACAGGATGTAACTCAGGATCAGTACAAGATCAGTAATGTAATGTATGTACACAGTGACTGCACCAGTAGAATAGTGAGTGCAGCTCTGGAGTATAATACAGGATGTAACTCAGGATCAGTACAGGATACAATTTTAGTAGATTTTATTATCTATTTCTAAGGTATCCCATTTGTCTTGTGTTTATCTTGTGTTTGCTCACAGCTGACCTATTTGCCCCAGCCGTGGGGTAACTGCAGATCTAGTGCACCGTCTGGCGAATTCCTTCCAGGTTACAGCAAATACAGTATCTCTGCCTGCAGACTCCAGTGTGAGAAAGAATCAGTGGTGAGGAGCTGCTCCTGTCGAATGGTCCATATGCCAGGTAATGTCTTCTCTGATCATCAGAAGTTTGATCTGTACCTACATGTGTTAGTGATGCAGCTACTGATGGGTTTGTGTCCCAGACGTAAGAACGGTAGATCTCCTTTACTGGACAGTGACTCTTTTCCTCCTCTCCTCTCCTGACTTTATAAGGCCACGGCCCCACTATCAGTATTTGATCAGTATTCGGTCAGTATTTTTTCTCAGAAGTGGGAGCCAAAACCAGGTGAGGAACAATCAGAGAAAAGGTATAATAGAAACAAGTCACCAATTCTGCATTTATCACCCACTCCTGGTTTTGGCTCCCGCTCCTGAGAAAAAATACTGACCGAATACTGACCCAATACTGATAGTGGGGACGCGGCCTAACCCTGATAATCAGTAGTCTGGGAAAGCTGAGTGACATATACACTGTGTGCAGAATTATTAGGCAAATTGTATTTTAGAGGATTATTTTTATTCTTGATCAACAACAATGTTCTCAATCAACCCAAAAGACTCATAAATATCCAAGCGTAATATTTTTGGAAGCTGGAGTGGGTTTTTTTAGATTTGGCTATCTTAGGAGGATATCTGTTTGTGCAGGTAACTATTACTGTGCAGAATTATTAGGCAACTTAATGAAAAACAAATATAATCCCATCTCACTTGTTTATTTTCACCAGGTAAACCAATATCAGTGCACAAAATATAGAAATAAACATTTCTGACATGCAAAAACAAAAACCCAAAAAATTAGTGATCACTATAGCCACCTTTCTTTATGATGACACTCAGCAGCCTTCCATCCATAGATTCTGTCAGTTGCTTGATCTGTTTTCGTTCAACATTGCGTGCAGCAGCCACCACAGCCTCCCAGACACTGCTCCGAGAGGTGTACTGTTTTCCCTCCCTGTAGATCTCACATTTTATGATGGACCACAGGTTCTCTATGGGGTTCAGATCAGGTGAACAAGGGGGCCATGTCATTATTTTTTCTTCTTTTAGACCTTTACTGGCCAGCCACACTGTGGAGTAGTTGGATGCATGTGATGGAGCATTGTCCTGCATGAAAATCATGTTTTTCTTGAACGATACCGACTTCTTCCTGTACCACTTCTTGAAGAAGTTGTCTTCCAGAAACTGGCAGTAGGTCTGGGAGTTGAGCTTCACTCTATCCTCATCCCGAAAAGGTCCCACAAGTTCATCTTTGATGATACCAGCCCATACCAGTACCCCACCTCCACCTTGCTGGCGTCTGAGTCGGAGTGGAGCTCTCTGCCCTTTACTGATCCAGCCTCCGGCCCATCAAGAGTCACTCTCATTTCATCAGTCCATAAAACCTTTGAAAAATCAGTCTTAAGATATTTCTTGGCCCATTCTTGACGTTTTATCTTATGTTTCTTGTTCATAGGTGGTCGTTTTTCAGCCTTCCTTACCTTGGCCATGTCCCTGAGTATCGCACACCTTGTGATTTTTGATACTCCAGTAATGTTGCAGCCCTGAAATATGGCGAAGCTGGTGGCGAATGGCATCTTGGCAGCTTCATGCTTGATTTTCCTCAATTCATGGGCAGTTATTTTGCGCCTTTTTTGGCCAACACGCTTCTTGCGACCCTGTTGGCTATTTGCCATGAAACGCTTGATTGTTCGGTGATCACGCTTCAAAAGTTTGGAAATTTCAAGACTGCTGCATCCCTCTGCAAGACATCTCACAATTTTGGACTTTTCAGAGCCCGTCAAATCTCTCTTCTGACCCATTTTGCCAAAGGAAAGGAAGTTGCCTAATAATTAAGCACACCTTATATAGGGTGTTGATGTCATTAGTCAACACCCCTCCTCATTACAGAGATGCACATCACCAGATTTACTTAATTGGTAGTTGGCTCTCAAGACTATGCAGCTTGGAGTAGGACAACATGTATAAAACGTATCATGTGATCAAAATACACATTTGCCTAATAATTCTGCACACAGTGTATGGCCTCCATTGTAGCTTGTATTTAATACATTTAGATAGAAAAATACTAAATAACAGATACAATTTATTGCCATCCAGATATTTCTATGTATGACATCAGTAAGGTTTATTAACTTATTTATTCTATCAATGTTTTTTTTCGATAGGAAATGAGTCAGTCTGCTCCCCCTCCAAGTACATCAGCTGCGCTGACAACACACTAGGTACAGTGTCCCCCCAAAGTTCTGCCTGATTCTGTCATATGCTTGTCACAGAAGCTGATCGCCATCGATCTAGATCCCTAGCGGGTTTCCCCTACAGAGGCCACTACAGGTGGAATGTAGTATTACAAGCTGGCGCCTCTTCTCTTCTGAGTCTTATAGAAGTGAGACTCTACAGTGCCCCTAATAGGACGTATGGAAAGGGGTTTCCCTCTTTAGACAGCTCCTTTAATTATATATTTGCAAAAATGCCCATACCCCAATGTGTAATTAGCATTAGTGTATACGGTGTCCAGGTCCTGCAGAGTGGTCTCGTCTCTTCCCCCACAGACGCCATGGTAGAAGACGATAAAGATAAATGCACTTGCCCCACGCCCTGTGACATGACGCGCTACGGCAAGGAGATCTCCATGGTCCGGATTCCCAATAAAGGCTCCGCTCGATATCTGGCTAAAAAATACAACAGGAATGAAACGTACATTAGGTAAGAGAAGATCTTAGAGTCTCCCCTTTAGGCCACGGCCCCACTCTCAGTATTTGGTCAGTATTTTTTCTCAGGAGTGGGAGCCAAAACCAGGTGAGGAACAATCAGAGAAAAGGTATAATAGAAACAAGTCACCAATTCTGCATTTATCACCCACTCCTGGTTTTGTCTCCCACTCCTGAGAAAAAATACTGACCCAATACTGATAGAGGGGCCGCGGCCTTATTCAGACTCATTCCCTTCAGTCTATGGCTAGATTTTGTTCTTATAATCTTCTCTTGAGGTTTAGTTACTTGTAGTTCATAATAATTATCTCGCCATGCACTGAATCAAACTGACCTGCAGGATAAAGCATGGTGGAGAGAGACAACCTGCAGGATAAAGCATGGTGGGGAGAGACAAACTCATGTCAACTCATGGACTAAATCTTTATGAAATCAGCCTTCATATACAGTGACAACCATTCTCTTATTAATCAAGACACAGATTGTCACCACCCTGCCCCTCACACTCACTTTTCTTCTTCGAACAAGTAGCCGTGCCCCCACATCATCTAATCTATGTCTATATCTGTCGCCTTCCTTCCCTCTTTTTCCATGGTCCCCTTACTCTTCATTCCCTTCTCATTCCCCATCCCAGCACATACAATATACTGACATTTCCTGCTTTCTGCTTCCCTGTATAGACTGTGACAGAATGATCAGAGTCATCTCTTTATCATTAGAGGGGCACAGCTTTAGAGTGTGTTCAACTATGTTTATTGTAGATGGTAGAAAAGCTCCCGGTATAATTATTAAATGTATCCATGTACACGTCAATATAGATTTATTTATTTTTTAGATAAGGCCGAAAAAAAAAAAGTATACACACGGGTGAGGATCTGATTGCAGCTCCCAGGTTACTCCCTGGTTTCTGGAGGGGATGGGGGGTGGAAAACTGTAAAAATATATGACCTTTTATTGCAGCAACCGTAAAGCACAGACACACTCTGCCGCACCCTGGGTTTATTACAGCCCCCCGCCAAAGGAAGATGTTAACATAAAAACCTAAATAGCTACAAAGTTTCATAAAAAAAAACCAACAATAGAATATTTTGTCTTTCTGCAGCTGAATGTCTAATTAATGGAACCAGAAGTTCCACACGAGACTTTCCCTTTTAAATCATCCATATTTTACTCCGCAGGGACAATTTCCTCATTCTTGACATTTTCTTTGAAGCCCTGAACTATGGGACGATAAAGCAGAAGAAAGCTTACGACCTGGCCAGTTTACTTGGTAAGAGAATGGGATCTTCATGCAAATAAACCACTTGACGGACCAGAAAAAAGAAAGATTTAGCACTTTAATTTTGTTTGCTTGATTTCCAAATATCTTGACTTTCTTTGGAGGACGTCTCTATGACAAGCACCTGTAATAATGTATAAGACATAACTGTGCGTATTACTGGGATGTAGGCCATGTGGGGCTGGCCGCTGCTCCTTACGTGGACATGTCCTTTTATCTCGTCCTCCAGGAGACATCGGAGGTCAGATGGGTCTGTTTATCGGAGCCAGTATCCTGACCATCCTGGAGATCCTGGATTACATCTACGAGGTGAGTTACAATAGTCGGTGGACTCGCTTCTTATCCCCCGTGGCTCCGCTATGACGCATGACTTCTATCTTCTCCTCTGTAGTTGATACGTGATAAAAGTAACAAACTATTTAGGAGAAAACCATCCCCCACCAGAAAGCCGAAAGAAAACATTTCAACGCTCGCCATGGACGACCTGAATGACCAGGTACTGAGCGGACGCTGCACAGAAAAGAATGAGGGGCACTCCAAGGTACAGGAAATATTGGAAGTGTTACAGGGGGGAAATAAAGTTTCGGAAGTTGGGACAAGTAGAAGATAGATAACAGCCACTTCTCCAAATTCCTGCCAGTCTTGTACGCAACCCTTACTACTCTAGTATATGGCTCCTCAGTCCTTGCCAATAATCTTATTGGCTGCCATCCCAGTTGGTGGGTTAATTGGTTGATTTGCTGTTCCAACGTTTGATTGGTCAGGTCGTAGATACATTGGTTTGCAGATTGATTGGTTGAACTAACTTCCAGGTGAGCAGAACAGTGACTGGCCAATATTTGTGTAGGCGAAGATCAGCAATAGGTGATCTTTACCAATCTTGTGATCATAGTAATCAACATGAACACTAAAAGTAAATGCCATTGTCAGAAGAGGCGAGTCCACAAAAAGGTATGATGAGAAATATTACGCATCGCCATTGTGCAACGTGTGGTTTTCTTGCGTTGTATGAAACTGAACTCTACAATTGTAGCATTTGCCACAAACGTTCACACATTTCAAAACGCGGTTGATAAATGTCCAAATATTAGATCAGTTGGAATCGGAGAAGCAACAAAGTATCTGGACCCCAATCTGTAAAAGGGTCCCGTTTACCTCCCACCATTTATAATAAGAGGTAGAGAGGAGCAGATACCCCCCCCCCCCACACACCAACAGATTTCCTTGATTCAGTCCCCCAAAAAATTGGTCTGTATCGAAAGTGTCCTGATTGCCGTGAAAAAAATGATCATTATGCCCTGAGCACCCTCCATAATAAACGTAGAGAATGGAAGGGGTTCAAAAATAATAAAATACATTATACTCACATGTCCTAATTACCTCATCAGGTTCTACGTTCCCGTCCTCCATGCTGGTCTTCGGTTCTTCCAGGGATCCATTACAGTGCTGACCCCAGTGACTAGCCTCACACGGTCTTGTGGAGGTCACTGAGGCCAATCACTAGCCTCAGTGCCAGTAGGGAGTACTAAAAGAACCGAAGACGAGCAAGGAGGATCGGGGAACTGTGGATGTGTCGTAAGAGCAGGTGGTTTCCTGCAAATTGAATATTTTGGATTCGCCAGTGTCTAAAGTTTTTAGGGAAATTCGTAATGAATTTGATTTATTATGGAGAGATTCACTCATCTCTAATAATGGGGTCTTCTTTGGGCTCTCGGAGGCACCACAGCCCAGGTGTGGCTGCGTCCTCTGCACCCGCTTATCCTATCTTTCCGATCTACGGTCAACTCTACTCTAGTGATCATATTGGTTGCCGCCTTACACATTTGGGATGTGATCAAGACAATAGGAAAATAGATTTAATGTATTGTTGATTTTTAAAAAACATTTAGGACAATGGACCAGATAAACAATCTCTTGATTTCTATCTAGAGCTCCACCGAGACCCATGGACGACATCCAGAAGGAGCCTATGCCACCACCATGCTCCCCAACCATCATCGGCATTACACACACCATGGGGTATTTGAGGACTTTGCCTGCTAGACACATAATGGTGAGGTTGTACCCACCAAAACCAACTTTATTTTTTCCGAGAGAGGCAAAAACATATTATGATTCCTCTGAAGAAATCGGGAAATAACCCTAACACCTATGTTTGGATGAACTGGAATTTTCAAGTACTTATATAATGCTGGAAGATCTTGAGAACCTTATTGGGTGAGATATTACACCTACGAATATCCAGGACATTGTGATGCATCCTCTTTGCTCCAGTCCGTAGAGTTCGTTCCTCTGGAGAGTTGGATGGGTCGTCATTAAATCTATAGCACTGGTTTCAGATCCGACCTTCTTTACTTGAGTTTTTACTCTTCGTCCATCTACATTTCACGCTGAGGACTGGGTGAAAATATTGAGGAGTCCGCAATAAAAGTAAAGCAGGTTTAGATGTCACCATGTAATGTGCACAATGTATGAGTTATAGATTTACGGGTCACTCACGACTGGTTTCAGAATATGATGGTTTGTAGATAGACTTCTCCGAGGAGCACAGTCACCAAATCATCAGGTGTTTATTAATATTTATACTCATTTTATATAGTGCAAAAAGCCAGGCACAATGACTAAACAGGTGTAACATTCAGAATATCTACACATAAAGCACACCCACTCCTCAATATACTCATAAACTGTAAGAAAGATGGACAACCCACCACCTCCTACCTTCTTATCTACGGTAGGTTTCTCTTTCTTTGTAGGACCACCTTAGTTTCAGCTAACAGGTTCCTCAAGTCTTCAGTGCTTTCCAAGCTTTGCCAAACAAAAAATGAGATGGTGACCATCTACATATTTCTTAGGGACTTACATTCCAGAAAGAACCATAGCCAACTGCCTTATCCCTACCAATAAACCACCACAGAAATATGGAAATATAAATGTTCTATGGTCTTTGGAAAAGTTTTCCGAATTGTTAGAATTAGTTGATAAATCTTTGGTAGGACAGCTATGGTAAGACTATTAGAAGTCTTTAGATGTGTGGATGTACAGTAAGTACCAACATCAGAAGTTTTCTGAAGATGCTCGATATCTGATAGATAGGGTTGGGTAGGGTAATGATACTTATTGATGGCGGGTTACAATATTTAAGACAATTGGTTGAAGGTGACCGGAGATATTCAGGATGGTAACAAAATTAAAGCCAGTTTAGAAGTTGGGATGAATCACCAGGATGAACATGTAGTTAAATACAACAGTGGGACGTCTACAGTAGAAGATGCTCCAATAGGTCTTAAGTTGATAAAGTTGATACAGAAGTCCAATGAGAACACAACGGACAAATAAAGAATTGAGAAACCAATATGTAAAAGGTTAGTGAACTCCAAAACAGAAGAGGATTTACATTGAGGGTTAAAGTTTCATGGACCCTACATAAATGACCATGAGTGCCGTCCCGATATGCACTAACAACATGTAGATGAAAAGGTAGACCAATTACTAAAGGGGGTCCTGTATTTATTATAGAAGAACTGGTGGAGAACCTTCACTGGAGAAGTTTGAGTAGGCTTCACACTCGCCCAGATCACAAAAGACCAGTGTAGTAGACGTGGATAACACCGGAGATGAAGATACTGAAGAACGAGGGACTGGTGAGGAACATGCTCTTCAGGGAGGGCACTAGTTCTATGGGTTATGGTGGATACTTATTAGATATGTAACCATACAAAAGATATATTGGTAAAGGGTTTGCAGTCTTAATATGCAGCAGAATATTGGTGATGTACTGGAAAAACAGGCGTACGGAGCTCTACTAGGTAGACGGAGAGGTCAATAGACAGGTAAGATGTTAAAGATGGCAATGAGGAAAAAACTGAAAGGTCGAAAAACACCGATGATGGTGGAGCAGTCATGTCAGCTAAAAAGCCAGAGAGTCATAGTCAGTAAGGGTATTGGTAGACTGTCTACATGTGACTTGAAAATGACAGTGGTGGACTTATACTGATGGGCATGAATGAAGCTACGAGGGTGGTAAATATAGAAGCCAACGGGGGTCCACCAGTAGAGGTCAGGGATTTTTGTACCTTGAACTACCTGGCTGCTGAAGGTGATGGAAGGTGGAGGAGTGGAGACCCAGGCAGGGAACGAAGGTGAAATCCCCAATTAGGTCAGTATGAATGCCACACACAAATCATGCCAACGTTGGTAAAGAATTATTAAACTTAACCGGAGAAGTCTGGTAAGAAAAGGATTTACAGAGAGAAGGTCATTCTTTAAGAAATGTTACAAAATCTAAGTTATTGAAGTGCCTGGTTAGAAATTTATAAACCAGACCCCAAAAACTAAACAGGGTCCCGAAGAACCCGGAGGGCAGACGGCAATTCTTGGTGATGTCCAATGGAAGCATAATCTCACATTGGAGACCAGGTGTGGAGTTTGGGGTTTGGTAATCTATGAAAATGTCTCTATATCCCATGGATTAAATTACAGATGCAGTCACCACAAATATATTTATTGTGACATTAAAACATATTTATAAAATATTGCGCATAAAAAAAACAATTTATAGATTTATATTTTTCACGCCATTCAGAAGAGCTTGTCTATTAAACGCAAGCTCTTTGGCCAATTTAGAGGAGAGGAACATCCAGAAGAAAAATACCCGGGGACGCACTCCTGGTTTACAACTTTATCCGAGCTCCCCTCCCCCTTCTCCCATGTAGATGGGCGCTGTTACCCTAAGGTTTATCCTTCCTGTCGACACCCCAGGGAAAAAAACAGAGGGGGCATCCTGATCTTTGTACCTGTTCTTAACAAAGGGGCTATTTATAGGGTACGTACCCTGTCATGCAGGATGTTTCCTCTGGCTGGAACTTGACTCAGAAATTAATGTATTTTTCAGGGACCATTGTCAAAGTGGAAAAAATTGCGATGGCAAGACCCCAGGGTTTGGGGAGGCCTGCATATAAAGGGGTCTTTTTTTTTCTTCCTAAAAACAGCGCCACACCTGCTCATAGGCTGAGAGAAGTATTGCAGGAAAGCACTATTCATTTCCAGGAAGCTTAGCTGCAGTATCAGACTCAACAGGTGGACAGGTGTGGAGCTTTTTTTGGGGAAGAAAGTAGCCATGTTTTTCTAATGTTGAACGACCCCTTTAATTCTGAGGAGGAAGGAAGGGAGGGTGGGCGAATATTCTGGACACAGATTCATCTAACGTGGTCCGTCTCTATCATCCCTGGAGTGGGGCGTCTGTCCGGTCCCATGTAATGACAGGGTTGGGGTAAAAGACTTTGTTTTGATTGTACAATATTTTAATGTTAAGACTATAAAATAAAAAGTATTTTTAAGTGTTAATGTTTCGTATCATCATTTGTGTCTAATGGGTGACGACGTGTCAGATCAGAGAGACGCCGACTGCCGGAGAGTCCCAGCGACTACTAGTCTCCACAAAGGGGAAAATAATACTATGGTAAGTGACATGTAGCCCTACTGTATATAGAGGTTATCAGTCATTGTACAGGAGGAGGAGGAGGTGAGCTGTGATATCTTCTATTGTGAATGATGGATCCTGTGTTATTTACTATATATAGAGGTGTTATCAGTCATTGTACAGGAGGAGGAGGTGAGCTGTGACATCACCTATTGTGAATGGAGGATCCTGTGTTATTTACTATATATAGAGGTGTTATCAGTCATTGTACAGGAGGAGGAGGTGAGCTGTGACATCTCCTATTGTGGAGTCTGTGTTTTCTACCCAATCATAGTCTTTGAGTGTGAAAAAATCTAAATATTTTTAATATTAACAGTTATATGTAAAATAAAAAAATGTATTTAAACACAAAGCTGATTGACACATCAGGTCACTCTTGATGACACATTCCCTTTAATCCTATCATGAGTGATACCATCTGCTGTATCTAAACCTGTGATTCTATATCTAAACATGTGATACCGTCTGCACCGCACCTCCCGTGTGACCTGGATACCAGGCACCAGTCATATTTCATGGACACATGTTGCACCTCACAGACATCCCCTTTAAGGAAACTCTGTAGGGTGAAAAGTAACAATGTTTCCATATCCATAATGTATGCCAATAAGTAACGCACGTAAACATCTTTCTTGTTTTCTGATTTCAGCTCCGGGAGGTGGAGGTGATAATGAGGAATATCGATATAAATAAACTATTTGTTTACCGGGGAGCCAGAAGTATCATTAGAGGAGCAGATGTAGGGGGTGAAGAATTGGGGGGAGGGGTTTCTATAGAAACAGTAGCAATAATTGGAATTAATGCATTGTACATTGCACTTGGATAATAATTACTATATTTATAGGGGCTATACAGGATGAAAAAAAATGTGGAAACAGCGCCACCCCTGTCCATAGGTTGTGTCTGGAATTTCAGTTTATCTCTACTACACTGAAAGGTTCTGGGCTGCAATTCCACATAAATCCTGTGGGCAGGTGTGGCGCTGTGTTTGGAAGAAAGCAGCCATGTTTTTTTTCCCTTTAACCCATCTACTTTAGTCCCTATTTTACAATTCTAAAACCACTTTCAATAAGAAATGATGACCAGTATAACTGTCCAGCTCAGCTACATTGTGAACAGTAATCTGAAATACACATATTCTCTCATTAGAGATTCAAACTGTGTCTCTTTCCCCCATGTTTTACACTGCAGCTCTGCAAAAGGGTAACAATGTTTTGCACTTTTGCCTTTCCGGCTCCATATCTCACCATCCTCTACTGCTCTGAACGTGAGACTCCCATCGTTTTATAGACAATCATCTTGGCTATCTCATATATAGATTTGACTTGCAGCTATTTAGCATATGATTAGTGATGCAGATTCTCCTCATGTCACTGCATTGTTACTGTTTTGCTTCTAAAAATCTAAATTATAATTTTTAATATTTTGTTAGTATTTTATAAATCCTCCTTTGGCTTTCAGCACTGACTAAATCCATCTCCATCAGATTCAATGTCTCCACTGACATCTGACCCCAGGTCTCTTCTACACGTTCCCACAGTTGGTATATACTGGTCTCCTCACTTGGGTCTGTATACAGCTTTTTCTTCACCTCCTACCCACAAGTGTTGGATTGGGTTGAGATCTGGGGACTGTGGGGGCCGATCCAGCACCTCTACTTCATTGTCATTGAACCATTTCTTCACCAATCTGGATGTATACTTTGGGTCGTTGTCCTGTTGGAACACTATGTTGTTCTTTTCATATCCATAGTACCCGAGTAACTCGTCTTGTAGGATACTTACATATAGCTCAGCATTGAGACCACCATCCATCCTGGTCAAGTATCCGACACCTTTGGCGGTGAAGCAACCCCAGATCATTCTACTTCCTCCACTGAACTTGACAGCTTCTTCAATTTCTCCATCCGTTAGCCCCTTTTCCCCTTGTTTCTTCCAGACCCATCAGAGCCTCGACTATTGACTTTCGTTTCGTCGCTCCAGATCACCCGCTTCCAATCTTCTGCTCTCCAATTTTCGTACTTTTTTGCAAACTCTAGCCGATGCTTCTTATGACGATATTGAAGTTGAGGCTTCTTCACCTTTTTTCGGGCCACCATTCCAGACTTGTGCAACGTGCATCGCACCGCCGTCTGTGATCTCAGTATTTCAATTACAAGCCTCCTCCACTGCTGTGTTTGTCGCCCCAGAACTGATGGACCTTGTGATGAGCCGACTTGGTGACTCCGGTATTTTGCCTGGACGTCCACCTCTTGGCTTCGGAACGGACGGACTTCATTCCGTATTCCTCCAGCTGTCATGGCGCTCACATGATGCATTCTTGGCAATTTTCTTGGCAGACAGACCCCTATCGATGAGCTGGATGATGATGCTTCTCGTTTCTTGGGAAATCTTTTTCATGGCTGCTCCTCGATTCCAACCAGTGACCTTTCTCTTGGGAACCAACCTGATAACACACTGAGCTATTAGGAAATGTGAGAACAAGTTGTAATTTGTAGTTTACAGGAAGAAAAAGATTTTTTCCATCATCAGGAGTAAAACAGTAACAATGCAGTGACATGGCGAGAATCTGCAGAACTAATCATATGCAATATCTGCAAGTCCAAATTATGTATGAGATAGCCAAGATGATGGTCTATAAAATGATGGAAGTCTCATATTAGACGCAGTAGTGGATGGTGAGATATGGAGCCTGGAAGGCAAAAGTTTACAACATGGTTTCCCTTCTGCTTGTCACTGTATATTCTGTACATTACTGTTTAGCAGGAGAATTATAAACCACCAGCAGCTCAATCAACAATGACAACGACGATTACCAGGTAATTGCTTCGCACGGGCTGAGCGGCTGCTGATCTCCTTTGTTACCCAGAAGTAATTGCAACCATTATTTTGGAAGCCGCGTGTTCAGTCTCATCCAGAGCCAAAATTACAATTCTGCTGGCCGCTACTTGTACAAATCAAGCCCCATGTAGACCTATTCCGGGCTTAGCCTTGAGGCTATGTGCCCACGATGCAGAAATGAAGCAGAAAATTTCTGCAGCATTTCTGCATCTACCTGGCAGAAAAAACGCATGCAGATTGTGCATGCGTTTTTCCTGCAGAATACATGTGGAATACATGCGGATTCACATGCGTTTATGCATGTGTTTCCGCATGCGGACTGACAAGCACTTTCCAGGCGATAGCATCACTTGGAAAGTGCTTGACAACTAGGTCACACTGTATAAATCCATGCAAACAGCATATATAGTGTGACCGTAAAAATAAAAAAAAATAAAGCTATACTTACCCCCGATTCCCCGCCGCGTGTGCTGTCGCGCTCGTCCTGGCTTCTTCCGGGTTGCCGGCATCTCGCGAGACAGCCTGCGGTCACATGACCGCGACGTCATCTCAGGTCCTGGAAGAAGCGCTGCAGGGGCCGCCGGACAGGTGAATATAAACTTTATTTATTATTTTATTCTTTTTTTTACAGGTACAATGGTACCCAGGTCTGGATATATACAGACCTGGATATGTACTTCTGTGTCTTGCTCAGCGGTGGTCGGGCTCAGCCTCCTCACCTCGGCCGTGTCTCTGAGCACTGAACACCTTGTACTTCCGTGTCTTGCTCAGTGGTGGTCGGGCTCAGTCTTCTCACCTCGGCCGTGTATCTGAGCACTGAACACCTTGTACTTCCGTGTCTTGCTCAGTGGTGGTCGGGCTCAGCCTCCTCACCTCGGCCGTGTCTCTGAGCACTGAACACCTTGTACTTCCGTGTCTTGCTCAGTGGTGGTCGGGCTCAGTCTTCTCACCTCGGCCGTGTCTCTGAGCACTGAACACCTTGTACTTCCGTGTCTTGCTCAGTGGTGGTCGGGCTCAGCCTCCTCACCTCGGCCGTGTCTCTGAGCACTGAACACCTTGTACTTCCGTGTCTTGCTCAGTGGTGGTCGGGCTCAGTCTTCTCACCTCGGCCGTGTATCTGAGCACTGAACACCTTGTACTTCCGTGTCTTGCTCAGTGGTGGTCGGGCTCAGCCTCCTCACCTCGGCCGTGTCTCTGAGCACTGAACACCTTGTACTTCCGTGTCTTGCTCAGTGGTGGTCGGGCTCAGTCTTCTCACCTCGGCCGTGTCTCTGAGCACTGAACACCTTGTACTTCCGTGTCTTGCTCAGTGGTGGTCGGGCTCAGCCTCCTCACCTCGGCCGTGTCTCTGAGCACTGAACACCTTGTACTTCCGTGTCTTGCTCAGTGGTGGTCGGGCTCAGTCTTCTCACCTCGGCCGTGTATCTGAGCACTGAACACCTTGTACTTCCGTGTCTTGCTCAGTGGTGGTCGGG
This sequence comes from Phyllobates terribilis, assembly GCF_046119375.1. NCBI lineage: Eukaryota > Metazoa > Chordata > Amphibia > Anura > Dendrobatidae > Phyllobates > Phyllobates terribilis. Next base: position 171,903,134 of record NW_027362769.1, read on the forward strand.
CTCAGCCTCCTCACCTCGGCCGTGTCTCTGAGCACTGAACACCTTGTACTTCCGTGTCTTGCTCAGTGGTGGTCGGGCTCAGTCTTCTCACCTCGGCCGTGTCTCTGAGCACTGAACACCTTGTACTTCCGTGTCTTGCTCAGTGGTGGTCGGGCTCAGCCTCCTCACCTCGGCCGTGTCTCTGAGCACTGAACACCTTGTACTTCCGTGTCTTGCTCAGTGGTGGTCGGGCTCAGTCTTCTCACCTCGGCCGTGTATCTGAGCACTGAACACCTTGTACTTCTGTGTCTTGCTCAGTGGTGGTCGGGCTCAGTCTTCTCACCTCGGCCGTGTATCTGAGCACTGAACACCTTGTACTTCTGTGTCTTGCTCAGTGGTGGTCAGGCTCAGCCTCCTCACCTCGGCCGTGTCTCTGAGCACTGAACACCTTGTATTTCTGTGTCTTGCTCAGCGGTGGTCGGGCTCAGCCTCCTCACCTCGGCCGTGTCTCTGAGCACTGAACACCTTGTACTTCCGTGTCTTGCTCAGTGGTGGTCGGGCTCAGTCTTCTCACCTCGGCCGTGTCTCTGAGCACTGAACACCTTGTACTTCCGTGTCTTGCTCAGTGGTGGTCAGGCTCAGCCTCCTCACCTCGGCCGTGTCTCTGAGCACTGAACACCTTGTACTTCCGTGTCTTGCTCAGTGGTGGTCGGGCTCAGTCTTCTCACCTCGGCCGTGTATCTGAGCACTGAACACCTTGTACTTCCGTGTCTTGCTCAGTGGTGGTCGGGCTCAGCCTCCTCACCTCGGCCGTGTCTCTGAGCACTGAACACCTTGTACTTCCGTGTCTTGCTCAGTGGTGGTCGGGCTCAGTCTTCTCACCTCGGCCGTGTCTCTGAGCACTGAACACCTTGTACTTCCGTGTCTTGCTCAGTGGTGGTCGGGCTCAGCCTCCTCACCTCGGCCGTGTCTCTGAGCACTGAACACCTTGTACTTCCGTGTCTTGCTCAGTGGTGGTCGGGCTCAGTCTTCTCACCTCGGCCGTGTATCTGAGCACTGAACACCTTGTACTTCCGTGTCTTGCTCAGTGGTGGTCGGGCTCAGCCTCCTCACCTCGGCCGTGTCTCTGAGCACTGAACACCTTGTACTTCCGTGTCTTGCTCAGTGGTGGTCGGGCTCAGTCTTCTCACCTCGGCCGTGTCTCTGAGCACTGAACACCTTGTACTTCCGTGTCTTGCTCAGTGGTGGTCGGGCTCAGCCTCCTCACCTCGGCCGTGTCTCTGAGCACTGAACACCTTGTACTTCCGTGTCTTGCTCAGTGGTGGTCGGGCTCAGTCTTCTCACCTCGGCCGTGTATCTGAGCACTGAACACCTTGTACTTCTGTGTCTTGCTCAGTGGTGGTCGGGCTCAGTCTTCTCACCTCGGCCGTGTATCTGAGCACTGAACACCTTGTACTTCTGTGTCTTGCTCAGTGGTGGTCAGGCTCAGCCTCCTCACCTCGGCCGTGTCTCTGAGCACTGAACACCTTGTATTTCTGTGTCTTGCTCAGCGGTGGTCGGGCTCAGCCTCCTCACCTCTCTGAACACCTTGTACTTCTGGCCTCCAGGGAGGCTGCAGCTCTGGAATATGGCAGCACTGGAGGATAACGGCTCCTGCTGACTTCACGTCTGATTCTCCTCATATCTTTGTCATTTTGTCTGCGGTTTTTTTCTTATATTTTTTGAGACCCTGATGACTACTTGCAACAAAACTTTTTCTGGTTCGGTGACCTCCCAAATATCTGAACAATTTCAGGATCTGCGACCTCTACAAGACTTTTTATAATTTTTGACTTTTCAGAGTTAGTTTTGGCCCATTTTGCCTAAGGAAAAGAAAGCTGCCTAATAATTCTGCACCTCTTGATAAAGGGCGGGGTATTCTGAGGCCACACACCCTCCTTAATCAAATACATATCACATGATGTGTTTCATCCAATCAACATTTAGAATTATTATATATAAAAATGATGATATGGTCACAATACTCACTGCCTAATAATTCGGCACACGGTGTATCGTATCAGAGACTTCTGCTTCTTTCTCCACTTATGAGCCACTTCGTCTCATCCCCAGCTCTCTGAACTCATCATTCACTTTGAAAAGTTGTCAAAATCTGTCTTGGTCAAAAAAGATGAACTGCCAAGACTCATTGAGGGATCAGATTACAGCTGCCTATTGAAGTCTATGGAAGGGGGAGAAGGAGGGAGGAAGGAGCAGAGAAAGGCAAAGACAGACAGTGATGCTCTCCAGTGTTTTATCTTGCTTTAACATGGAATTTATAGCTACATTGCTTAGTACTGCTGTATAACGTTCTCCAGGCTGCTACTTTCTAGTAAGTGTTGTATCTCATCCCAGTGCTGGATTAACAACTACACTGCTGAGTACTGCTGTATAATGTTCAACCATGCTGCTGCTTTCTAGTAAGTGTTATAGCTCATCTCAGTGCTGGATTCACAACTACACTGCTGGGTATTGCTGTATAATGTTCAACTATAATGCTGCTTTCTAGTAAGTATTATAGCTCATCCCAGTGCTGGATTCACAACTACACTGCTGGGTATTGCTGTATAATGTTCAACCATGCTGCTGCTTTCTAGTAAGTGTTATATCTCATCCCAGTGCTGGATTCACAACTACACTGCTCAGTACTGCTGTATAATGTTCAACCATGCTGCTGCTTTCTAGTAAGTGTTATAGCTCATCCCAGTGCTGGATTCACAACTACACTGCTGGGTATTGCTGTATAATGTTCAACGATGCTGCTGCTTTCTAGTAAGTGTTATATCTCATCCCAGTGCTGGATTCACAACTACACTGCTCAGTGCTGCTATATAATATCCTCCATGCTGCTGTTCCTTTTGAACATGTCTATACAGTGACAGGAGAGCAGGAATCCCTCATGTTTATGTGTGCTGTGTATGGGAGACATCATATCAGCCAGTCTGCACCCTCTAGCTCAGAGACAACTGAAAATTAGAGATGCAGAAGGGAAAACTAGGGAGATATGCAGGATACATGTCACACAATGGCCAGAAATAGTGTTATTACCGGGATTGATTTACCAATAACAAATGTGCGGGAGTGTTAGATTTATTTTTTTAATTTCTAAATTATTTTTTTTAGGATTGCAGGTTCTAGCACCACTTTGAGGATTTGAACTTGCGATCACTTGTACAATGCACTAATGACCTGCACTACTTCTGTATTGCAGTGTATAGTCCTGTCAGCACTAAAAAAAAGAAAACCGGGGCCTTCATTAGGTCACTGACAGCCATGAAAACGCACCTATTACTTTACGTGGGGTCTCATGTGGAGACAGAGGAGCATCCTTTCCATCTAACTGCTTAGATGCCGTAGTCTGTATTGATAGCAGCGCCTAAGAGGTTGATCTGCCACGATCTGAGCCAGCTGATATCACAGCAGTTGTAGGCTAGTGTCAGCTGTATAACACAGCCGGCATCCACCGAGTGTGGAGAAGGCACATCTCCTGCACTCGCTCCGAACTGTTCCTGAGCACAACCGCCCCCCCGTCTGTCTATATAGAGGAGCTGAGGGGGGATTTAAGTGTGACTTTTATGCCATGTGCAAAACCTGCTACAATAAAGCAACATGTGAATGCACCCTACGATTACTATACCAAAAAAAAAAAAATCCTCTACTCCAGCAACCGTCCAATCTCTGTGGATCAGAATTTAACATTGCACCCGACAAACTTCTCTCCAAATATTTCTGGCACCAGAAGCCGCCACAGAAACAGCAACTTCTTGAAATAGTGATGAATATTTTATCACCGCAGACAAGATACAGCAACAAATCTCAGCCTTCCAATCTGGATACAGCTGGCGAGCAATAAAAATTATCTCCACGAAAAAAAAAATTGAATTTCTGCCAAACATACAGAATGTGGACACTTATCAAACCAATGGCAGCGTCCTGCAGGACAGAGGAGCGGATCTGTGAGAGAAACGCCGAAGGGTGCTAGGTCGTCCATCAAAAGAACGTATTTCACATTCTTGGATGAGAAACGTTGTCACCGACACAAGGTCATTGACTGTCCGGACATAAAACTCAGCAACACAGAGGACTACACAATGGTAAAAAGTCATAGGAAAGGCAAAAAAACTATACTGTTAAGAAATCATTGCCCCTGTGTATAAGAATATAACTACTATAATACTGCCCCTATGTACAAGAATATAACTACTATAATACTGCCCCCTATGTACAAGAATATAACTACTATAATACTGCCTCCTATGTACAAGAATATAACTACTATAATACTGCCCCTATGTAAAAGAATATAACTACTATAATGCTGCCCCTATGTACAAAAATATAACTACTATAATACTGCCCCCTATGTACAGGAATATAACTACTATAATACTGCCCCTATGTACCAGAATATAACTACTATAATACTGCCCCTATGTACAAGAATAGAACTACTATAATACTGCCCCTATGTACAAGAATATAACAAATATAATACTGCCCCCTATGTACAAGAATATAACTACTATAATACTGCCCCTATGTACAAGAATATAACTACTATAATGCTGCCCCTATGTACAAGAATATAACTACTATAATGCTGCCCCTATGTACAAAAATATAACTACTATAATACTGCCCCCTATGTACAGGAATATAACTACTATAATACTGCCCCTATGTACCAGAATATAACTACTATAATACTGCCCCTATGTACAAGAATAGAACTACTATAATACTGCCCCTATGTACAAGAATAGAACTACTATAATACTGCTCCTATGTACAAGAATATAACTACTATAATACTGCCCCTATGTACAAGAATATAACTACTATAATACTGCCCCTATATACAAGAATATAACTACTATAATACTGCCCCCGATGTACAAGAATATAACTACTATAATACTGCCCCTATGTACAAGAATATAACTACTATAATACTGCCCCTATGTACAAGAATATAACTACTATAATACTGCCCCCTATTTACAAGAATATAACTACTATAATACTGCCCCCTGTGTACAAGAATATAACTACTATAATACTGCCCCCTATGTACTAGAATATAACTACTATAATACTGCTCCCTATGTACAAGAATATAACTACTATAATACTGCCCCTATGTAGAAGAATATAACTACTATAATACTGCTCCCTATGTACAAGAATATAACTACTATAATACTGCTCCTTTATACAAGAATATAACTACTATAATACTGCTCCCTATGTACAAGAATATAACTACTATAATACTGCCCCCTATTTACAAGAATATAACTACTATAATACTGCCCCTATGTACAAGAATATAACTACTATAATGCTGCTCCTATCTACAAGAATATAACTACTATAATACTGCCCCTATGTACAAGAATATAACTACTATAATACTGCTCCTATATACAAAAATATGACTACTATAATACTGCTCCCTACGTACAAGAATATAACTACTATAATACTGCCCCCTATTTACAAGAATATAACTACTATAATACTGCCCCTATTTACAAGAATATAACTACTATAATACTGCCCCTATGTACAAGAATATAGCTACTATAATACTGCCCCTATGTAAAAAATATAACTACTATAATACTGCTCCTATATACAAGAATATAACTACTATAATACTGCTCCCTATGTACAAGAATATAACTACTATAATACTGCCCCCTATTTACAAGAATATAACTACTATATTACTGCTCCCTATGTACAAGAATATAACTAATATAATACTGCCCCCTATTTACAAGAATATAACTACTATAATACTGCCCCTATGTACAAGAATATAACTACTATAATACTACTCCTATATACAAGAATATAACTACTATAATACTGCTCCCTATGTACAAAAATATAACTACTATAATACTGCTCCTATATACAAGAATATAACTACTATAATACTGCTCACTATGTACAAAAATATAACTACTATAATACTGCCCCCTATTTACAAGAATATAACTACTATAATACTGCCCCTATGTACAAGAATATAACTACTATAATACTGCCCCTATGTACAAGAATATAACTACTATAATACTGCTCCTATATACAAGAATATAACTACTATAATACTGCTCCCTATGTACAAGAATATAACTACTATAATACTGCCCCCTATTTACAAGAATATAACTACTATAATACTGCTCCCTATGTACAAAAATATAATTACTATAATACTGCCCCTATTTACAAGAATATAACTACTATAATACTGCTCCTATGTACAAGAATATAACTACTATAATACTGCTCCTATGTGCAAGAATATAACTACTATAATACTGCTCCCTATGTACAAGAATATAACTACTATAATACTGCCCCTATATATAAGAATATAACTACTATAATACTGCCCCTATATATAAGAATATAACTACTATAATACTGCCCCTATGTACAAGAATATAACTACTATAATACTGCCCCCTATGTACAAGAATATACCTACTATAATACTGTTCCTATGTACAAGAATATAACTACTATAATACTGCCCCTATATATAAGAATATAACTACTATAATACAGCCTCTATGTACAAGAATATAACTACTATAATACTGCCCCTATATATAAGAATATAACTACTATAATACTGCCCCTATGTACAAGAATATAACTACTATAATACTGTCCCCTATGTACAAGAATATAACTACTATAATACTGCTCCTATATACAAGAATATAACTACTATAATACTACCCCCTATGTACAAGAATATAACTACTATAATACTGCCCCCATATACAAGAATATAACTACTATAATACTGCCCCTATGTACAAGAATATAACAACTATAATACTGCTCCAATGTACAAGAATATAACTACTATAATACTTCTCCCTATGTACAAGAATATAACTACTATAATACTGTCCCATATGTACAAGAATATAACTACTATAATACTGCTCCTATGTACAAGAATATAACTACTATAATACTGCCCCCTATGTACAAGAATATAACAACTATAATACTGCCCCTATGTACAAGAATATAACTACTATAATACTGCCCCTATGTACAAGAATATAACTACTAAAATACTGCTCCTATGTACAAGAATATAACTACTATAATACTGCCCCTATGTACAAGAATATAACTACTATAATATAGCCCCCTATGTACAAGAATATAACAACTATAATACTGCCCCTATGTACAAGAATATAAGTACTATAATACTGCCCCTATGTACAATAATATAACTACTAAAATACTGCTCCTATGTACAAGAATATAACTCCTGTAATACTGCCCTTATGTACAAGAATATAACTACTATAATACTGCTCCTATGTACAAGAATATAACTACTATAATACTGCCCCCTATGTACAAGAATATAACTACTACAATACTGGCCCCTATGTACAATAATATAACTACTATAATACTGCTCCTATGTATAAGAATATAACTACTATAATACTGCCCCTATGTACAAGAATATAACTACTATAATACTGCTCCTATGTGCATGAATATAACTACTATAATACTGCTCCCTATGTACAAGAATATAACTACTATAATACTGCCCCTATATATAAGAATATAACTACTATAATACTGCTCCTATATATAAGAATATAACTACTATAATACTGCCCCTATGTACAAGAATATAACTACTATAATACTGCCCCCTATGTACAAGAATATACCTACTATAATACTGCTCCTATGTACAAGAATATAACTACTATAATACTGCCCCTATATATAAGAATATAACTACTATAATACAGCCCCTATGTACAAGAATATAACTACTATAATACTGCCCCTATATATAAGAATATAACTACTATAATACTGCCCCTATGTACAAGAATATAACTACTATAATACTGTCCCCTATGTACAAGAATATAACTACTATAATACTGCTCCTATATACAAGAATATAACTACTATAATACTACCCCCTATGTACAAGAATATAACTACTATAATACTGCCCCCTATATACAAGAATATAACTACTATAATACTGACCCTATGTACAAGAATATAACAACTATAATACTGCTCCAATGTTCAAGAATATAACTACTATAATACTGCTCCCTATGTACAAGAATATAACTACTATAATACTGCTCCAATGTACAAGAATATAACTACTATAATACTGCTCCTATGTACAAGAATATAACTACTATAATACTGCCCCTATGTACAAGAATATAACTACTAAAATACTGCTCCTATGTACAAGAATATAACTCCTGTAATACTGCCCCTATGTACAAGAATATAACTACTATAATACTGCCCCTATGTACAAGAATATAACTACTATAATACTGCCCCCTATGTACAAGAATATAACAACTATAATACTGCCCCTATGTACAAGAATATAACTAATATAATACTGCCCCTATGTACAATAATATAACTACTAAAATACTGCTCCTATGTACAAGAATATAACTCCTGTAATACTGCCCCTATGTACAAGAATATAACTACTATAATACTGCTCCTATGTACAAGAATATAACTACTATAATACTGCCCCCTATGTACAAGAATATAACTACTATAATACTGCTCCTATGTACAAGAATATAACTACTATTATACTGCCCCCTGTGTACAAGAATATAACTACTATAATACTGCTCCTTATATACAAGAATATAACTACTATAATACTGCCCCTATGTACAAGAATATAACTACTATTATACTGCCCCCTGTGTACAAGAATATAACTACTATAATACTGCTCCCTATATACAAGAATATAACTACTATAATACTGCTCCTATGTACAAGAATATAACTACTATAATACGGCTCCCTATATACAAGAATATAACTACTATAATACTGTTCCCTATATACAAGAATATAACTACTATAATACTGCTCCTATGTACAAGAATATAACTACTATTATACTGCCCCCTGTGTACAAGAATATAACTACTATAATACTGCTCCTTATATACAAGAATATACCTACTATAATACTGCCCCTATGTACAAGAATATAACTACTATTATACTGCCCCCTGTGTACAAGAATATAACTACTATAATACTGCTCCCTATATACAAGAATATAACTACTATAATACTGCTCCTATGTACAAGAATATAACTACTATAATACTGCCCCCTATGTACAAGAATATAACTACTATAATACTGCTCCTATGTACAAGAATATAACTACTATAATACTGCTCCTATGTACAAGAATATAACTACTATAACATTGCCCCTGTGTACAAGAATATAACTACTATAATACTGCCCCTATGTACAAGAATATAACTACTATGATACTGCCCCTATGTACAAGAATATATCTACTATAATACTGCCCCCTATGTACAAGAATATAACTACTATAATACTATTCCTATGTACAAGAATATAACTACTATAATACTGCTCCTATGTACAAGAACATTACTACTATAATACTGCTCCTGTATACAAGAATATAACTACTATAATACTGTCCCCTATGTACAAGAATATAACTACTATAATACTGTCCCCTATGTACAAGAATATAACTACTATAATACTGCCCCTATGTACAAGAATATAACTACTATAATACTGCCCCTATGTACAAGAATATAACTACTATAATACTGCTCCTATGTACAAGAATATAACTACTATAATACTGCTCCCTATGTACAAGAATATAACTACTATAATACTGCCCCTATGTACAAGAACATAACTACTATAATACTGCCCCTATGTACAAGAATATAACTACTATAATACTGCTCCCTATGTACAAGAATATAACTACTATAATACTGCTCCCTATATACAAGAATATAACTACTATAATACTGATCCTATGTACAAGAATATAACTACTATTATACTGCTCCCTGTGTACAAGAATATAACTACTATAATACTGCTCCTTATATACAAGAATATAACTACTATAATACTGCCCCTATGTACAAGAATATAACTACTATTATATTGCCCCCTGTGTACAAGAATATAACTACTATAATACTGCTCCCTATATACAAGAATATAACTACTATAATACTGCTCCTTATATACAAGAATATAACTACTATAATACTGCTCCTATGTACAAGAATATAACTACTATATTACTGCCCCTATGTACAAGAATATAACTACTATAATACTGCCCCCTATGTACAAGAATATAACTACTATAATACTGCCCCCTATGTACAAGAATATAACTACTATAATACTGCTCCCTATGTACAAGAATATAACTACTATAATACTGCCCCCTATGTACAAGAATATAACTACTATAATACTGCTCCTATGTAGAAGAATATAACTACTATAATACTGCTCCTATGTACAAGAATATAACTACTATAATACTGCCCCCTATGTACAAGAATATAACTACTATAATACTGCTCCTATGTACAAGAATATAACTACTATAACACTGCCCCTGTGTACAAGAATATAACTACAATAATACTGCCCCTATGTACAAGAATATAACTACTATAATACTGTCCCTTATGTACAAGAATATAACTACTATAATACTGCCTCCTATGTACACGAATATAACTACTATAATACCGCCCCCTATGTACAAGAATATAACTACTATAATACTGCTCCCTATGTACAAGAATATAACTACTATAATACTGCTCCCTATGTACAAGAATATAACTACTATAATACTGCCCCTATGTACAAGAACATAACTACTATAATACTGCCCCTATGTACAAGAATATAACTACTATAATACTGCTCCCTATGTACAAGAATATAACTACTATAATACTGCTCCCTATATACAAGAATATAACTACTATAATACTGCTCCTATGTACAGGAATATAACTACTATTATACTGCTCCCTGTATACAAGAATATAACTACTATAATACTGCTCCTTATATACAAGAATATAACTACTATAATACTGCCCCTATGTACAAGAATATAACTACTATTATACTGCCCCCTGTGTACAAGAATATAACTACTATAATACTGCTCCCTATATACAAGAATATAACTACTATAATACTGCTCCTATGTACAAGAATATAACTACTATATTACTGCCCCTATGTACAAGAATATAACTACTATAATACTGCCCCCTATGTACAAGAATATAACTACTATAATACTGCCCCCTATGTACAAGAATATAACTACTATAATACTGCTCCCTATGTACAAGAATATAACTACTATAATACTGCCCCCTATGTACAAGAATATAACTACTATAATACTGCTCCTATGTACAAGAATATAACTACTATAATACTGCTCCTATGTACAAGAATATAACTACTATAATACTGCTCCTATGTACAAGAATATAACTACTATAATACTGCTCCCCATGTACAAGAATATAACTACTATAATACTGTCCCTATGTACAAGAATATAACTACTATAATACTGCTCCTATGTAGAAGAATATAACTACTATAATACTGCTCCTATGTACAAGAATATAACTACTATAATACTGCTCCTTTATACAAGAATATAACTACTATAATACTGCTCCCTATGTACAAGAATATAACTACTATAATACTGCCCCTATGTACAAGAATATAACTACTATAATACTGCTCCCTATGTACAAGAATATAACTACTATAATACTGCTCCTTTATACAAGAATATAACTACTATAATACTGCTCCCTATGTACAAGAATATAACTACTATAATACTGCCCCCTATTTACAAGAATATAACTACTATAATACTGCCCCTATGTACAAGAATATAACTACTATAATGCTGCTCCTATCTACAAGAATATAACTACTATAATACTGCCCCTATGTACAAGAATATAACTACTATAATACTGCTCCTATATACAAAAATATAACTACTATAATACTGCTCCCTATGTACAAGAATATAACTACTATAATACTGCCCCCTATTTACAAGAATATAACTACTATAATACTGCCCCTATTTACAAGAATATAACTACTATAATACTGCCCCTATGTACAAGAATATAGCTACTATAATACTGCCCCTATGTACAAAAATATATCTACTATAATACTGCTCCTATATACAAGAATATAACTACTATAATACTGCTCCCTATGTACAAGAATATAACTACTATAATACTGCCCCCTATTTACAAGAATATAACTACTATATTACTGCTCCCTATGTACAAGAATATAACTAATATAATACTGCCCCCTATTTACAAGAATATAACTACTATAATACTGCCCCTATGTACAAGAATATAACTACTATAATACTACTCCTATATACAAGAATATAACTACTATAATACTGCTCCCTATGTACAAGAATATAACTACTATAATACTGCTCCTATATACAAGAATATAACTACTATAATACTGCTCCCTATGTACAAAAATATAACTACTATAATACTGCCCCCTATTTACAAGAATATAACTACTATAATACTGCCCCTATGTACAAGAATATAACTACTATAATACTGCCCCTATGTACAAGAATATAACTACTATAATACTGCTCCTATATACAAGAATATAACTACTATAATACTGCTCCCTATGTACAAGAATATAACTACTATAATACTGCCCCCTATTTACAAGAATATAACTACTATAATACTGCTCCCTATGTACAAAAATATAATTACTATAATACTGCCCCTATTTACAAGAATATAACTACTATAATACTGCTCCTATGTACAAGAATATAACTACTATAATACTGCTCCTATGTGCAAGAATATAACTACTATAATACTGCTCCCTATGTACAAGAATATAACTACTATAATACTGCCCCTATATATAAGAATATAACTACTATAATACTGCCCCTATATATAAGAATATAACTACTATAATACTGCCCCTATGTACAAAAATATAACTACTATAATACTGCCCCCTATGTACAAGAATATACCTACTATAATACTGTTCCTATGTACAAGAATATAACTACTATAATACAGCCTCTATGTACAAGAATATAACTACTATAATACTGCCCCTATATATAAGAATATAACTACAATAATACTGCCCCTATGTACAAGAATATAACTACTATAATACTGTCCCCTATGTACAAGAATATAACTACTATAATACTGCTCCTATATACAAGAATATAACTACTATAATACTACCCCCTATGTACAAGAATATAACTACTATAATACTGCCCCCTATATACAAGAATATAACTACTATAATACTGCCCCTATGTACAAGAATATAACAACTATAATACTGCTCCAATGTACAAGAATATAACTACTATAATACTGCTCCCTATTTACAAGAATATAACTACTATAATACTGCTCCAATGTACAAGAATATAACTACTATAATACTGCTCCTATGTACAAGAATATAACTACTATAATACTGCCCCTATGTACAAGAATATAACTACTAAAATACTGCTCCTATGTACAAGAATATAACTCCTGTAATACTGCCCCTATGTACAAGAATATAACTACTATAATACTGCCCCTATGTACAAGAATATAACTACTATAATACTGCCCCCTATGTACAAGAATATAACAACTATAATACTGCCCCTATGTACAAGAATATAACTACTATAATACTGCCCCTATGTACAATAATATAACTACTAAAATACTGCTCCTATGTACAAGAATATAACTCCTGTAATACTGCCCCTATGTACAAGAATATAACTACTATAATACTGCTCCTATGTACAAGAATATAACTACTATAATACTGCCCCCTATGTACAAGAATATAACTACTATAATACTGCTCATATGTACAAGAATATAACTACTATTATACTGCCCCCTGTGTACAAGAATATAACTACTATAATACTGCTCCTTATATACAAGAATATAACTACTATAATACTGCCCCTATGTACAAGAATATAACTACTATTATATTGCCCCCTGTGTACAAGAATATAACTACTATAATACTGCTCCCTATATACAAGAATATAACTACTATAATACTGCTCCTATGTACAAGAATATAACTACTATAATACGGCTCCCTATATACAAGAATATAACTACTATAATACTGTTCCCTATATACAAGAATATAACTACTATAATACTGCTCCTATGTACAAGAATATAACTACTATTATACTGCCCCCTGTGTACAAGAATATAACTACTATAATACTGCTCCTTATATACAAGAATATACCTACTATAATACTGCCCCTATGTACAAGAATATAACTACTATTATACTGCCCCCTGTGTACAAGAATATAACTACTATAATACTGCTCCCTATATACAAGAATATAACTACTATAATACTGCTCCTATGTACAAGAATATAACTACTATAATACTGCCCCCTATGTACAAGAATATAACTACTATAATACTGCTCCTATGTACAAGAATATAACTACTATAATACTGCTCCTATGTACAAGAATATAACTACTATAACACTGCCCCTGTGTACAAGAATATAACTACTATAATACTGCCCCTATGTACAAGAATATAACTACTATAATACTGTCCCTTATGTACAAGAATATAACTACTATAACACTGCCCCTGTGTACAAGAATATAACTACTATAATACTGCTCCTATGTACAAGAATATAACTACTATAATACTGCTCCTATGTACAAGAATATAATTACTATAATACTGCTCCTATGTACAAGAATATAACTACTATAATACTGCTCCTAAGTACAAGAATATAACTACTATAACATTGCCCCTGTGTACAAGAATATAACTACTATAATACTGCCCCTATGTACAAGAATATAACTACTATAATACTGCCCCTATGTACAAGAATATATCTACTATAATACTGCCCCCTATGTACAAGAATATAACTACTATAATACTATTCCTATGTACAAGAATATAACTACTATAATACTGCTCCTATGTACAAGAACATTACTACTATAATACTGCTCCTGTATACAAGAATATAACTACTATAATACTGTCCCCTATGTACAAGAATATAACTACTATAATACTGTCCCCTATGTACAAGAATATAACTACTATAATACTGCCCCTATGTACAAGAATATAACTACTATAATACTGCCCCTATGTACAAGAATATAACTACTATAATACTGCTCCTATGTACAAGAATATAACTACTATAATACTGCTCCCTATGTACAAGAATATAACTACTATAATACTGCCCCTATGTACAAGAACATAACTACTATAATACTGCCCCTATGTACAAGAATATAACTACTATAATACTGCTCCCTATGTACAAGAATATAACTACTATAATACTGCTCCCTATATACAAGAATATAACTACTATAATACTGATCCTATGTACAAGAATATAACTACTATTATACTGCTCCCTGTGTACAAGAATATAACTACTATAATACTGCTCCTTATATACAAGAATATAACTACTATAATACTGCCCCTATGTACAAGAATATAACTACTATTATACTGCCCCCTGTGTACAAGAATATAACTACTATAATACTGCTCCCCATATACAAGAATATAACTACTATAATACTGCTCCTTATATACAAGAATATAACTACTATAATACTGCTCCTATGTACAAGAATATAACTACTATATTACTGCCCCTATGTACAAGAATATAACTACTATAATACTGCCCCCTATGTACAAGAATATAACTACTATAATACTGCCCCCTATGTACAAGAATATAACTACTATAATACTGCTCCCTATGTACAAGAATATAACTACTATAATACTGCCCCCTATGTACAAGAATATAACTACTATAATACTGCTCCTATGTAGAAGAATATAACTACTATAATACTGCTCCTATGTACAAGAATATAACTACTATAATACTGCCCCCTATGTACAAGAATATAACTACTATAATACTGCTCCTATGTACAAGAATATAACTACTATAACACTGCCCCTGTGTACAAGAATATAACTACAATAATACTGCCCCTATGTACAAGAATATAACTACTATAATACTGTCCCTTATGTACAAGAATATAACTACTATAATACTGCCTCCTATGTACACGAATATAACTACTATAATATCGCCCCCTATGTACAAGAATATAACTACTATAATACTGCTCCCTATGTACAAGAATATAACTACTATAATACTGCTCCCTATGTACAAGAATATAACTACTATAATACGGCCCCTATGTACAAGAATATAACTACTATAATACTGCTCCCTATATACAAGAATATAACTACTATAATACTGCTCCTATGTACAGGAATATAACTACTATTATACTGCTCCCTGTGTACAAGAATATAACTACTATAATACTGCTCCTTATATACAAGAATATAACTACTATAATACTGCCCCTATGTACAAGAATATAACTACTATTATACTGCCCCCTGTGTACAAGAATATAACTACTATAATACTGCTCCCTATATACAAGAATATAACTACTATAATACTGCTCCAATGTACAAGAATATAACTACTATATTACTGCCCCTATGTACAAGAATATAACTACTATAATACTGCCCCCTATGTACAAGAATATAACTACTATAATACTGCCCCCTATGTACAAGAATATAACTACTATAATACTGCTCCCTATGTACAAGAATATAACTACTATAATACTGCCCCCTATGTACAAGAATATAACTACTATAATACTGCTCGTATGTACAAGAATATAACTACTATAATACTGCTCCTATGTACAAGAATATAACTACTATAATACTGCTCCTATGTACAAGAATATAACTACTATAATACTGCTCCCCATGTACAAGAATATAACTACTATAATACTGTCCCTATGTACAAGAATATAACTACTATAATACTGCTCCTATGTAGAAAAATATAACTACTATAATACTGCTCCTATGTACAAGAATATAACTACTATAATACTGCCCCCTATGTACAAGAATATAACTACTATAATACTGCTCCTATGTACAAGAATATAACTACTATAACACTGCCCCTGTGTACAAGAATATAACTACAATAATACTGCCCCTATGTACAAGAATATAACTACTATAATACTGTCCCTTATGTACAAGAATATAACTACTATAATACTGCCTCCTATGTACACGAATATAACTACTATAATACCGCCCCCTATGTACAAGAATATAACTACTATAATACTGCTCCCTATGTACAAGAATATAACTACTATAATACTGCTCCCTATGTACAAGAATATAACTACTATAATACTGCCCCCTATGTACAGGAATATAACTACTATAATACTGATCCTATGTACAAGAATATAACTACAATACTGCCCCCTATGTACAAGAATATAACTACTATAATAGTGCCCCTATGTACAAGAATATAACTACTATAATACTGCCCCCTATGTACAAGAATATAACTTCTATAATACTGCCCCTATGTACAAGAATATAACTACTATAATACTGCCCCTATGTACAAGAATATAACTACTATAATACCGCCCCCTATGTACAAGAATATAACTACTATAATACTGCTCCCTATGTAAAAGAATATAACTACTATAATACTGCTCCCTATGTACAAGAATATAACCACTATAATACTGCCCCTATGTACAGGAATATAACTACTATAATACTGATCCTATGTACAAGAACATAACTACTATACTACTGCCCCCTATGTACAAGAATATAATTACTATAATACTGCCCCTATGTACAAGAATATAACTACTATAATACCGCCCCCTATGTACAAGAATATAACTACTATAATACTGCTCCCTATGTACAAGAATATAACTACTATAATACTGCTCCCTATGTACAAGAATATAACTACTATAATACTGCCCCCTATGTACAAGAATATAACTACTATAATACTGCCCCTATGTACAGGAATATAACTACTATAATACTGCCCCTATGTACAAGAATATAACTACTATTATACTGCCCCCTGTGTACAAGAATATAACTACTATAATACTGCTCCCTATATACAAGAATATAACTACTATAATACTGCTCCTATGTACAAGAATATAACTACTATAATACTGCTCCTATGTACAAGAATATAACTACTATAATACTGCCCCCTATGTACAAGAATATAACTACTATAATACTGCCCCCTATGTATAAGAATATAACTACTATAATACTGCTCCCTATGTACAAGAATATAACTACTATAATACTGCCCCCTATGTACAAGAATATAACTACTATAATACTGCTCCCTATGTACAAGAATTTAACTACTATAATACTGCCCCCTATGTACAAGAATATAACTACTATAATACTGCTCCTATGTAGAAGAATATAACTACTATAATACTGCTCCTATGTACAAGAATATAGCTACTATAATACTGCCCCCTATGTGCAAGAATATAACTACTATAATACTGCTCCTATGTACAAGAATATAACTACTATAACACTGCCCCTGTGTACAAGAATATAACTACAATAATACTGCCCCTATGTACAAGAATATAACTACTATAATACTGTCCCTTATGTACAAGAATATAACTACTATAATACTGCCTCCTATGTACACGAATATAACTACTATAATACCGCCCCCTATGTACAAGAATATAACTACTATAATACTGCTCCCTATGTACAAGAATATAACTACTATAATACTGCTCCCTATGTACAAGAATATAACTACTATAATACGGCCCCTATGTACAAGAACATAACTACTATAATACTGCCCCTATGTACAAGAATATAACTACTATAATACTGCTCCCTATGTACAAGAATATAACTACTATAATACTGCTCCCTATATACAAGAATATAACTACTATAATACTGCTCCTATGTACAGGAATATAACTACTATTATACTGCTCCCTGTGTACAAGAATATAACTACTATAATACTGCTCCTTATATACAAGAATATAACTACTATAATACTGCCCCTATGTACAAGAATATAAATACTATTATACTGCCCCCTGTGTACAAGAATATAACTACTATAATACTGCTCCCTATATACAAGAATATAACTACTATAATACTGCTCCTATGTACAAGAATATAACTACTATATTACTGCCCCTATGTACAAGAATATAACTACTATAATACTGCCCCCTATGTACAAGAATATAACTACTATAATACTGCCCCCTATGTACAAGAATATAACTACTATAATACTGCTCCCTATGTACAAGAATATAACTACTATAATACTGCCCCCTATGTACAAGAATATAACTACTATAATACTGCTCCTATGTACAAGAATATAACTACTATAATACTGCTCCTATGTACAAGAATATAACTACTATAATACTGCTCCTATGTACAAGAATATAACTACTATAATACTGCTCCCCATGTACAAGAATATAACTACTATAATACTGTCCCTATGTACAAGAATATAACTACTATAATACTGCTCCTATGTAGAAGAATATAACTACTATAATACTGCTCCTATGTAAAAGAATATAACTACTATAATACTGCCCCCTATGTACAAGAATATAACTACTATAATACTGCTCCTATGTACAAGAATATAACTACTATAACACTGCCCCTGTGTACAAGAATATAACTACAATAATACTGCCCCTATGTACAAGAATATAACTACTATAATACTGTCCCTTATGTACAAGAATATAACTACTATAATACTGCCTCCTATGTACACGAATATAACTACTATAATACCGCCCCCTATGTACAAGAATATAACTACTATAATACTGCTCCCTATGTACAAGAATATAACTACTATAATACTGCTCCCTATGAACAAGAATATAACTACTATAATACTGCCCCCTATGTACAGGAATATAACTACTATAATACTGATCCTATGTACAAGAATATAACTACAATACTGCCCCCTATGTACAAGAATATAACTACTATAATAGTGCCCCTATGTACAAGAATATAACTACTATAATACTGCCCCCTATGTACAAGAATATAACTTCTATAATACTGCCCCTATGTACAAGAATATAACTACTATAATACTGCCCCTATGTACAAGAATATAACTACTATAATACCGCCCCCTATGTACAAGAATATAACTACTATAATACTGCTCCCTATGTAAAAGAATATAACTACTATAATACTGCTCCCTATGTACAAGAATATAACCACTATAATACTGCCCCTATGTACAGGAATATAACTACTATGATACTGATCCTATGTACAAGAACATAACTACTATACTACTGCCCCCTATGTACAAGAATATAACTACTATAATACTGCCCCTATGTACAAGAATATAACTACTATAATACCGCCCCCTATGTACAAGAATATAACTACTATAATACTGCTCCCTATGTACAAGAATATAACTACTATAATACTGCTCCCTATGTACAAGAATATAACTACTATAATACTGCCCCCTATGTACAAGAATATAACTACTATAATACTGCCCCTATGTACAGGAATATAACTACTATAATACTGCCCCTATGTACAAGAATATAACTACTATTATACTGCCCCCTGTGTACAAGAATATAACTACTATAATACTGCTCCCTATATTCAAGAATATAACTACTATAATACTGCTCCTATGTACAAGAATATAACTACTATAATACTGCTCCTATGTACAAGAATATAACTACTATAATACTGCCCCCTATGTACAAGAATATAACTACTATAATACTGCCCCCTATGTATAAGAATATAACTACTATAATACTGCTCCCTATGTACAAGAATATAACTACTATAATACTGCCCCCTATGGACAAGAATATAACTACTATAATACTGCTCCTATGTACAAGAATATAACTACTATAATACTGCTCCTATGTACAAGAATATAACTACTATAATACTGCCCCCTATGTACAAGAATATAACTACTATAATACTGCTCCCTATGTACAAGAATATAACTACTATAATACTGCCCCCTATGTACAAGAATATAACTACTATAATACTGCTCCTATGTAGAAGAATATAACTACTATAATACTGCTCCTATGTACAAGAATATAGCTACTATAATACTGCCCCCTATGTGCAAGAATATAACTACTATAATACTGCTCCTATGTACAAGAATATAACTACTATAACACTGACCCTGTGTACAAGAATATAACTACTATAATACTGCCCCTATGTACAAGAATATAACTACTATAATACTGTCCCTTATGTACAAGAATATAGCTACTATAATACCGCCTCCTATGTACACGAATATAACTACTATAATACCGCCCCCTATGTACAAGAATATAACTACTATAACACTGCCCCTGTGTACAAGAATATAACTACAATAATACTGCCCCTATGTACAAGAACATAACTACTATAATACTGCTCCTATGTACAAGAATATAACTACTATAATACTGCCCCCTATGTACAAGAATATAACTACTATAATACTGCTCCTATGTACAAGAATATAACTACTATAACACTGCCCCTGTGTACAAGAATATAACTACAATAATACTGCCCCTATGTACAAGAATATAACTACTATAATACTGTCCCTTATGTACAAGAATATAACTACTATAATACTGCCTCCTATGTACACGAATATAACTACTATAATACCGCCCCCTATGTACAAGAATATAACTACTATAATACCGCTCCCTATGTACAAGAATATAACTACTATAATACTACTCCCTATGTACAAGAATATAACTACTATAATACTGTCCCCTATGTACAGGAATATAACTACTATAATACTGATCCTATGTAGAAGAATATAACTACTATAATACTGCCCCCTATGTACAAGAATATAACTACTATAATACTGCCCCTATGTACAAGAATATAACTACTATAATACTGCCCCCTATGTACAAGAATATAACTACTATAATACTGCTCCCTATGTACAAGAATATAACTACTATAATACTGCCCCTATATATAAGAATATAACTACTATAATACTGCTCCTATATATAAGAATA
Source organism: Phyllobates terribilis (assembly GCF_046119375.1). Taxonomy (NCBI): domain Eukaryota; kingdom Metazoa; phylum Chordata; class Amphibia; order Anura; family Dendrobatidae; genus Phyllobates; species Phyllobates terribilis. Next base: position 171,925,287 of record NW_027362769.1, read on the forward strand.
TAACTACTATAATACTGCTCCTATGTACAAGAACATAACTACTATAATACTGCCCCCTATGTACAAGAATATACCTACTATAATACTGCTCCTATGTACAAGAATATAACTACTATAATACTGCCCCTATATATAAGAATATAACTACTATAATACAGCCCCTATGTACAAGAATATAACTACTATAATACTGCCCCTATATATAAGAATATAACTACTATAATACTGCCCCTATGTACAAGAATATAACTACTATAATACTGTCCCCTATGTACAAGAATATAACTACTATAATACTGCTCCTATATACAAGAATATAACTACTATAATACTACCCCCTATGTACAAGAATATAACTACTATAATACTGCCCCCTATATACAAGAATATAACTACTATAATACTGCCCCTATGTACAAGAATATAACAACTATAATACTGCTCCAATGTACAAGAATATAACTACTATAATACTGCTCCCTATGTACAAGAATATAACTACTATAATACTGCCCCCTATGTACAAGAATATAACTACTATAATACTGCTCCTATGTACAAGAATATAACTACTATAATACTGCCCCCTATGTACAAGAATATAACAACTATAATACTGCCCCTATGTACAAGAATATAACTACTATAATACTGCCCCTATGTACAAGAATATAACTACTAAAATACTGCTCCTATGTACAAGAATATAACTACTATAATACTGCCCCCTATGTACAAGAATATAACTACTATAATACTGCCCCCTATGTACAAGAATATAACAACTATAATACTGCCCCTATGTACAAGAATATAACTACTATAATACTGCCCCTATGTACAATAATATAACTACTAAAATACTGCTCCTATGTACAAGAATATAACTCCTGTAATACTGCCCCTATGTACAAGAATATAACTACTATAATACTGCTCCTATGTACAAGAATATAACTACTATAATACTGCCCCCTATGTACAAGAATATAACTACTATAATACTGCTCCTATGTACAAGAATATAACTACTATAATACTGCTCCCTATATACAATATAACTACTATAATACTGCTCCTATGTACAAGAACATAACTACTATTATACTGCCCCCTGTGTACAAGAATATAACTACTATAATACTGCTCCTTATATACAAGAATATAACTACTATAACACTGACCCTGTGTACAAGAATATAACTACTATAATACTGCCCCTATGTACAAGAATATAACTACTATAATACTGTCCCTTATGTACAAGAATATAGCTACTATAATACCGCCTCCTATGTACACGAATATAACTACTATAATACCGCCCCCAATGTACAAGAATATAACTACTATAATACTGCCCCTATGTACAAGAATATAACTACTATAATACTGCCCCCTATGTACAAGAATATAACTACTATAATACTGCTCCCTATGTACAAGAATATAACTACTATAATACTGCCCCTATATATAAGAATATAACTACTATAATACTGCTCCTATATATAAGAATATAACTACTATAATACTGCCCCTATGTACAAGAATATACCTACTATAATACTGCTCCTATGTACAAGAATATAACTACTATAATACTGCCCCTATATATAAGAATATAACTACTATAATACAGCCCCTATGAACAAGAATATAACTACTATAATACTGCCCCTATATATAAGAATATAACTACTATAATACTGCCCCTATGTACAAGAATATAACTACTATAATACTGTCCCCTATGTACAAGAATATAACTACTATAATACTGCTCCTATATACAAGAATATAACTACTATAATACTACCCCCTATGTACAAGAATATAACTACTATAATACTGCCCCCTATATACAAGAATATAACTACTATAATACTGCCCCTATGTACAAGAATATAACAACTATAATACTGCTCCAATGTACAAGAATATAACTACTATAATACTGCTCCCTATGTACAAGAATATAACTACTATAATACTGCCCCCTATGTACAAGAATATAACTACTATAATACTGCTCCTATGTACAAGAATATAACTACTATAATACTGCCCCCTATGTACAAGAATATAACAACTATAATACTGCCCCTATGTACAAGAATATAACTACTATAATACTGCCCCTATGTACAAGAATATAACTACTAAAATACTGCTCCTATGTACAAGAATATAACTCCTGTAATACTGCCCCTATGTACAAGAATATAACTACTATAATACTGCTCCTAAGTACAAGAATATAACTACTATAATACTGCCCCCTATGTACAAGAATATAACAACTATAATACTGCCCCTATGTACAAGAATATAAATACTATAATACTGCCCCTATGTACAATAATATAACTACTAAAATACTGCTCCTATGTACAAGAATATAACTCCTGTAATACTGCCCCTATGTACAAGAATATAACTACTATAATACTGCTCCTATGTACAAGAATATAACTACTATAATACTGCCCCCTATGTACAAGAATATAACTACTATAATACTGCTCCTATGTACAAGAATATAACTACTATAATACTGCTCCCTATATACAATATAACTACTATAATACTGCTCCTATGTACAAGAATATAACTACTACAATACTGCTCCTTATATACAAGAATATAACTACTATAATACTGCCCCTATGTACAAGAATATAACTACTATTATACTGCCCCCTGTGTACAAGAATATAACTACTATAATACTGCTCCCTATATACAAGAATATAACTACTATAATACTGCTCCTATGTACAAGAATATAACTACTATAATACGGCTCCCTATATACAAGAATATAACTACTATAATACTGTTCCCTATATACAAGAATATAACTACTATAATACTGCTCCTATGTACAAGAATATAACTACTATTATACTGCCCCCTGTGTACAAGAATATAACTACTATAATATTGCTCCTTATATACAAGAATATAACTACTATAATACTGCCCCTATGTACAAGAATATAACTACTATTATACTGCCCCCTGTGTACAAGAATATAACTACTATAATACTGCTCCCTATATACAAGAATATAACTACTATAATACTGCTCCTATGTACAAGAATATAACTACTATAATACTGCCCCCTATGTACAAGAATATAACTACTATAATACTGCTCCTATGTACAAGAATATAACTATTATAATACTGCTCCTATGTACAAGAATATAACTACTATAACACTGCCCCTGTGTACAAGAATATAACTACTATAATACTGCCCCTATGTACAAGAATATAACTACTATAATACTGCTCCTATGTACAAGAATATAACTACTATAATACTGCTCCTATGTACAAGAATATAACTACTATAATACTGCTCCTATGTACAAGAATATAACTACTATAATACTGCTCCTAAGTACAAGAATATAACTACTATAACACTGCCCCTGTGTACAAGAATATAACTACTATAATACTGCCCCTATGTACAAGAATATAACTACTATAATACTGCCCCTATGTACAAGAATATATCTACTATAATACTGCCCCCTATGTACAAGAATATAACTACTATAATACTGCTCATATATACAAGAATATAACTACTATAATACTGCTCCTATGTACAAGAACATTACTACTATAATACTGCTCCTGTATACAAGAATATAACTACTATAATACTGTCCCCTATGTACAAGAATATAACTACTATAATACTGTCCCCTATGTACAAGAATATAACTACTATAATACTGCCCCTATGTACAAGAATATAACTACTATAATACTGTCCCCTATGTACAAGAATATAACTACTATAATACTGCTCCTGTATACAAGAATATAACTACTATAATACTGTCCCCTATGTACAAGAATATAACTACTATAATACTGTCCCCTATGTACAAGAATATAACTACTATAATACTGCTCCTTATATACAAGAATATAACTACTATAATACTGCCCCTATGTACAAGAATATAACTACTATTATACTGCCCCCTGTGTACAAGAATATAACTACTATAATACTGCTCCCTATATACAAGAATAGAACTACTATAATACTGCTCCTATGTACAAGAATATAACTACTATATTACTGCCCCTATGTACAAGAATATAACTACTATAATACTGCCCCCTATGTACAAGAATATAACTACTATAATACTGCTCCCTATGTACAAGAATATAACAACTATAATACTGCCCCCTATGTACAAGAATATAACTACTATAATACTGCTCCTATGTACAAGAATATAACTACTATAATACTGCTCCTATGTACAAGAATATAACTACTATAATACTGCTCCTATGTACAAGAATATAACTACTATAATACTGCTCCCTATGTACAAGAATATAACTACTATAATACTGTCTCTATGTACAAGAATATAACTACTATAATACTGTCCCTATGTACAAGAATATAACTACTATAATACTGCTCCTATGTAGAAGAATATAACTACTATAATACTGCTCCTATGTACAAGAATATAACTACTATAATACTGCCCCCTATGTACAAGAATATAACTACTATAATACTGCTCCTATGTACAAGAATATAACTACTATAACACTGCCCCTGTGTACAAGAATATAACTACAATAATACTGCCCCTATGTACAAGAATATAACTACTATAATACTGTCCCTTATGTACAAGAATATAACTACTATAATACTGCCTCCTATGTACACGAATATAACTACTATAATACCGCCCCCTATGTACAAGAATATAACTACTATAATACTGCTCCCTATGTACAAGAATATAACTACTATAATACTGTCCCCTATGTACAAGAATATAACTACTATAATACTGTCCCCTATGTACAAGAATATAACTACTATAATACTGCCCCTATGTACAAGAATATAACTACTATAATACTGTCCCCTATGTACAAGAATATAACTACTATAATACTGCTCCTGTATACAAGAATATAACTACTATAATACTGTCCCCTATGTACAAGAATATAACTACTATAATACTGTCCCCTATGTACAAGAATATAACTACTATAATACTGCTCCTATGTACAAGAATATAACTACTATAATACTGCTCCCCATGTACAAGAATATAACTACTATAATACTGTCCCTATGTACAAGAATATAACTACTATAATACTGCTCCTATGTAGAAGAATATAACTACTATAATACTGCTCCTATGTACAAGAATATAACTACTATAATACTGCCCCCTATGTACAAGAATATAACTACTATAATACTGCTCCTATGTACAAGAATATAACTACTATAACACTGCCCCTGTGTACAAGAATATAACTACAATAATACTGCCCCTATGTACAAGAATATAACTACTATAATACTGTCCCTTATGTACAAGAATATAACTACTATAATACTGCCTCCTATGTACACGAATATATCTACTATAATACCGCCCCCTATGTACAAGAATATAACTACTATAATACTGCTCCCTATGTACACGAATATATCTACTATAATACCGCCCCCTATGTACAAGAATATAACTACTATAATACTGCTCCCTATGTACAAGAATATAACTACTATAATACTGCTCCCTATGTACAAGAATATAACTACTATAATACTGCCCCCTATGTACAGGAATATAACTACTATAATACTGATCCTATGTACAAGAATATAACTACAATACTGCCCCCTATGTACAAGAATATAACTACTATAATACTGCCCCTATGTACAAGAATATAACTACTATAATACTGCCCCCTATGTACAAGAATATAACTTCTATAATACTGCCCCTATGTACAAGAATATAACTACTATAATACTGCCCCTATGTACAAGAATATAACTACTATAATACCGCCCCCTATGTACAAGAATATAACTACTATAATACTGCTCCCTATGTAAAAGAATATAACTACTATAATACTGCTCCCTATGTACAAGAATATAACTACTATAATACTGCCCCTATGTACAGGAATATAACTACTATAATACTGATCCTATGTACAAGAATATAACTACTATACTACTGCCCCCTATGTACAAGAATATAACTACTATAATACTGCCCCTATGTACAAGAATATAACTACTATAATACCGCCCCCTATGTACAAGAATATAACTACAATAATACTGCTCCCTATGTACAAGAATATAACTACTATAATACTGCTCCCTATGTACAAGAATATAACTACTATAATACTGCCCCCTATGTACAAGAATATAACTACTATAATACTGCCCCTATGTACAGGAATATAACTACTATAATACTGCCCCTATGTACAAGAATATAACTACTATTATACTGCCCCCTGTGTACAAGAATATAACTACTATAATACTGCTCCCTATATACAAGAATATAACTACTATAATACTGCTCCTATGTACAAGAATATAACTACTATAATACTGCTCCTATGTACAAGAATATAACTACTATAATACTGCCCCCTATGTACAAGAATATAACTACTATAATACTGCCCCCTATGTATAAGAATATAACTACTATAATACTGCTCCCTATGTACAAGAATATAACTACTATAATACTGCCCCCTATGTACAAGAATATAACTACTATAATACTGCTCCTATGTAAAAGAATATAACTACTATAATACTGCTCCTATGTACAAGAATATAACTACTATAATACTGCCCCCTATGTACAAGAATATAACTACTATAATACTGCTCCCTATGTACAAGAATATAACTACTATAATACTGCCCCCTATGTACAAGAATATATCTACTATAATACTGCTCCTATGTAGAAGAATATAACTACTATAATACTGCTCCTATGTACAAGAATATAGCTACTATAATACTGCCCCCTATGTGCAAGAATATAACTACTATAATACTGCTCCTATGTACAAGAATATAACTACTATAACACTGACCCTGTGTACAAGAATATAACTACTATAATACTGCCCCTATGTACAAGAATATAACTACTAAAATACTGTCCCTTATGTACAAGAATATAGCTACTATAATAAGGCCTCCTATGTACACGAATATAACTACTATAATACCGCCCCCTATGTACAAGAATATAACTACTATAACACTGCCCCTGTGTAGAAGAATATAACTACAATAATACTGCCCCTATGTACAAGAATATAACTACTATAATACTGCTCCTATGTACAAGAATATAACTACTATAATACTACCCCCTATGTACAAGAATATAACTACTATAATACTGCTCCTATGTACAAGAATATAACTACTATAACACTGCCCCTGTGTACAAGAATATAACTACAATAATACTGCCCCTATGTACAAGAATATAACTACTATAATACTGTCCCTTATGTACAAGAATATAACTACTATAATACTGCCTCCTATGTACACGAATATAACTACTATAATACCGCCCCCTATGTACAAGAATATAACTACTATAATACCGCTCCCTATGTACAAGAATATAACTACTATAATACCGCTCCCTATGTACAAGAATATAACTACTATAATACTACTCCCTATGTACAAGAATATAACTACTATAATACTGCCCCTATATATAAGAATATAACTACTATAATACTGCTCCTATATATAAGAATATAACTACTATAATACTGCCCCTATGTACAAGAACATAACTACTATAATACTGCCCCCTATGTACAAGAATATACCTACTATAATACTGCTCCTATGTACAAGAATATAACTACTATAATACTGCCCCTATATATAAGAATATAACTACTATAATACAGCCCCTATGTACAAGAATAAAACTACTATAATACTGCCCCTATATATAAGAATATAACTACGATAATACTGCCCCTATGTACAAGAATATAACTACTATAATACTGTCCCCTATGTACAAGAATATAACTACTATAATACTGCTCCTATATACAAGAATATAACTACTATAATACTACCCCCTATGTACAAGAATATAACTACTATAATACTGCCCCCTATATACAAGAATATAACTACTATAATACTGCCCCTATGTACAAGAATATAACAACTATAATACTGCTCCAATGTACAAGAATATAACTACTATAATACTGCTCCCTATGTTCAAGAATATAACTACTATAATACTGCCCCCTATGTACAAGAATATAACTACAATAATACTGCTCCTATGTACAAGAATATAACTACTATAATACTGCCCCCTATGTACAAGAATATAACTACTATAATACTGCCCCTATGTACAAGAATATAACTACTAAAATACTGCTCCTATGTACAAGAATATAACTCCTGTAATACTGCCCCTATGTACAAGAATATAACTACTATAATACTGCTCCTATGTACAAGAATATAACTACTATAATACTGCCCCCTATGTACAAGAATATAACTACTATAATACTGCCCCCTATGTACAAGAATATAACAACTATAATACTGCCCCTATGTACAAGAATATAACTACTATTATACTGCCCCTATGTACAATAATATAACTACTAAAATACTGCTCCTATGTACAAGAATATAACTCCTGTAATACTGCCCCTATGTACAAGAATATAACTACTATAATACTGCTCCTATGTACAAGAATATAACTACTATAATACTTCCCCCTATGTACAAGAATATAACTACTATAATACTGCTCCTATGTACAAGAATATAACTACTATAATACTGCTCCCTATATACAATATAACTACTATAATACTGCTCCTATGTACAAGAATATAACTACTATTATACTGCCCCCTGTGTACAAGAATATAACTACTATAATACTGCTCCTTATATACAAGAATATAACTACTATAATACTGCCCCTATGTACAAGAATATAACTATTATACTGCCCCCTGTGTACAAGAATATAACTACTATAATACTGCTCCCTATATACAAGAATATAACTACTATAATACTGCTCCTATGTACAAGAATATAACTACTATAATACGGCTCCCTATATACAAGAATATAACTACTATAATACTGCTCCCTATATACAAGAATATAACTACTATAATAATGCTCCTATGTACAAGAATATAACTACTATAATACTGCTCCTATGTACAAGAATATAACTACTATAATACTGATCCTATGTACAAGAATATAACTACTATAATACTGCCCCCTATGTACAAGAATATAACTACTATAATACTGCCCCTATGTACAAGAATATAACTACTATAATACTGCCCCCTATGTACAAGAATATAACTACTATAATACTGCTCCCTATGTACAAGAATATAACTACTATAATACTGACCCTATATATAAGAATATAACTACTATAATACTGCTCCTATATATAAGAATATAACTACTATAATACTGCCCCTATGTACAAGAACATAACTACTATAATACTGCCCCCTATGTACAAGAATATACCTACTATAATACTGCTCCTATGTACAAGAATATAACTACTATAATACTGCCCCTATATATAAGAATATAACTACTATAATACAGCCCCTATGTACAAGAATATAACTACTATAATACTGCCCCTATATATAAGAATATAACTACTATAATACTGCCCCTATGTACAAGAATATAACTACTATAATACTGTCCCCTATGTACAAGAATATAACTACTATAATACTGCTCCTATATACAAGAATATAACTACTATACTACCCCCTATGTACAAGAATATAACTACTATAATACTGCCCCCTATATACAAGAATATAACTACTATAATACTGCCCCTATGTACAAGAATATAACAACTATAATACTGCTCCAATGTACAAGAATATAACTACTATAATACTGCTCCCTATGTACAAGAATATAACTACTATAATACTGCCCCCTATGTACAAGAATATAACTACTATAATACTGCTCCTATGTACAAGAAAATAACTACTATAATACTGCCCCCTATGTACAATAATATAACTACTATAATACTGCCCCTATGTACAAGAATATAACTACTATAATACTGACCCTATATATAAGAATATAACTACTATAATACTGCTCCTATATATAAGAATATAACTACTATAATACTGCCCCTATGTACAAGAACATAACTACTATAATACTGCCCCCTATGTACAAGAATATACCTACTATAATACTGCTCCTATGTACAAGAATATAACTACTATAATACTGCCCCTATATATAAGAATATAACTACTATAATACAGCCCCTATGTACAAGAATATAACTACTATAATACTGCCCCTATATATAAGAATATAACTACTATAATACTGCCCCTATGTACAAGAATATAACTACTATAATACTGTCCCCTATGTACAAGAATATAACTACTATAATACTGCTCCTATATACAAGAATATAACTACTATACTACCCCCTATGTACAAGAATATAACTACTATAATACTGCCCCCTATATACAAGAATATAACTACTATAATACTGCCCCTATGTACAAGAATATAACAACTATAATACTGCTCCAATGTACAAGAATATAACTACTATAATACTGCTCCCTATGTACAAGAATATAACTACTATAATACTGCCCCCTATGTACAAGAATATAACTACTATAATACTGCTCCTATGTACAAGAAAATAACTACTATAATACTGCCCCCTATGTACAAGAATATAACTACTATAATACTGCCCCTATGTACAAGAATATAACTACTAAAATACTGCTCCTATGTACAAGAATATAACTCCTGTAATACTGCCCCTATGTACAAGAATATAACTACTATAATACTGCTCCTATGTACAAGAATATAACTACTATAATACTGCCCCCATGTACAAGAATATAACTACTATAATACTGCCCCCTATGTACAAGAATATAACAACTATAATACTGCCCCTATGTACAAGAATATAACTACTATAATACTGCCCCTATGTACAATAATATAACTACTAAAATACTGCTCCTATGTACAAGAATATAACTCCTGTAATACTGCCCCTATGTACAAGAATATAACTACTATAATACTGCTCCTATGTACAAGAATATAACTACTATAATACTGCCCCCTATGTACAAGAATATAACTACTATAATACTGCTGCTATGTACAAGAATATAACTACTATAATACTGCTCCCTATATACAATATAACTACTATAATACTGCTCCTATGTACAAGAATATAACTACTATTATACTGCCCCCTGTGTACAAGAATATAACTACTATAATACTGCTCCTTATATACAAGAATATAACTACTATAATACTGCCCCTATGTACAAGAATATAACTACTATTATACTGCCCCCTGTGTACAAGAATATAACTACTATAATACTGCTCCCTATATACAAGAATATAACTACTATAATACTGCTCCTATGTACAAGAATATAACTACTATAATACGGCTCCCTATATACAAGAATATAACTACTATAATACTGCTCCCTATATACAAGAATATAACTACTATAATACTGCTCCTATGTACAAGAATATAACTACTATAATACTGCTCCTATGTACAAGAATATAACTACTATAATACTGATCCTATGTACAAGAATATAACTACTATAATACTGCCCCCTATGTACAAGAATATAACTACTATAATACTGCCCCTATGTACAAGAATATAACTACTATAATACTGCCCCCTATGTACAAGAATATAACTACTATAATACTGCTCCCTATGTACAAGAATATAACTACTATAATACTGCCCCTATATATAAGAATATAACTACTATAATACTGCTCCTATATATAAGAATATAACTACTATAATACTGCCCCTATGTACAAGAATATAACTACTATAATACTGTCCCCTATGTACAAGAATATAACTACTATAATACTGCTCCTATATACAAGAATATAACTACTATAATACTACCCCCTATGTACAAGAATATAACTACTATAATACTGCCCCCTATATACAAGAATATAACTACTATAATACTGCCCCTATGTACAAGAATATAACAACTATAATACTGCTCCAATGTACAAGAATATAACTACTATAATACTGCTCCCTATGTACAAGAATATAACTACTATAATACTGCCCCCTATGTACAAGAATATAACTACTATAATACTGCTCCTATGTACAAGAATATAACTACTATAATACTGCCCCCTATGTACAAGAATATAACAACTATAATACTGCCCCTATGTACAAGAATATAACTACTATAATACTGCCCCTATGTACAAGAATATAACTACTAAAATACTGCTCCTATGTACAAGAATATAACTCCTGTAATACTGCCCCTATGTACAAGAATATAACTACTATAATACTGCTCCTATGTACAAGAATATAACTACTATAATACTGCCCCCTATGTACAAGAATATAACTACTATAATACTGCCCCCTATGTACAAGAATATAACAACTATAATACTGCCCCTATGTACAAGAATATAACTACTATAATACTGCCCCTATGTAGAATAATATAACTACTAAAATACGGCTCCTATGTACAAGAATATAACTCCTGTAATACTGCCCCTATGTACAAGAATATAACTACTATAATACTGCTCCTATGTACAAGAATATAACTACTATAATACTGCCCCCTATGTACAAGAATATAACTACTATAATACTGCTCCTATGTACAAGAATATAACTACTATAATACTGCTCCCTATATACAATATAACTACTATAATACTGCTCCTATGTACAAGAATATAACTACTATTATACTGCCCCCTGTGTACAAGAATATAACTACTATAATACTGCTCCTTATATACAAGAATATAACTACTATAATACTGCCCCCATGTACAAGAATATAACTACTATTATACTGCCCCCTGTGTACAAGAATATAACTACTATAATACTGCTCCCTATATACAAGAATATAACTACTATAATACTGCTCCTATGTACAAGAATATAACTACTATAATACGGCTCCCTATATACAAGAATATAACTACTATAATACTGTTCCCTATATACAAGAATATAACTACTATAATACTGCTCCTATGTACAAGAATATAACTACTATTATACTGCCCCCTGTGTGCAAGAATATAACTACTATAATATTGCTCCTTATATACAAGAATATAACTACTATAATACTGCCCCTATGTACAAGAATATAACTACTATTATACTGCCCCCTGTGTACAAGAATATAACTACTATAATACTGCTCCATATATACAAGAATATAACTACTATAATACTGCTCCTATGTACAAGAATATAACTACTATAATACTGCCCCCTATGTACAAGAATATAACTACTATAATACTGCTCCTATGTACAAGAATATAACTATTATAATACTGCTCCTATGTACAAGAATATAACTACTATAACACTGCCCCTGTGTACAAGAATATAACTACTATAATACTGCCCCTATGTACAAGAATATAACTACTATAATACTGTCTCTTATGTACAAAAATATAACTACTATAACACTGCCCCTGTGTACAAGAATATAACTACTATAATACTGTTCCCTATGTACAAGAATATAACTACTATAATACTGCTCCTATGTACAAGAATATAACTACTATAATACTGCTCCTATGTACAAGAATATAACTACTATAATACTGCTCCTATGTACAAGAATATAACTACTATAATACTGCTCCTAAGTACAAGAATATAACTACTATAACACTGCCCCTGTGTACAAGAATATAACTACTATAATTCTGCCCCTATGTACAAGAATATAACTACTATAATACTGCCCCTATGTACAAGAATATATCTACTATAATACTGCCCCCTATGTACAAGAATATAACTACTATAATACTGCTCCTATATACAAGAATATAACTACTATAATACTGCTCCTATGTACAAGAACATTACTACTATAATACTGCTCCTGTATACAAGAATATAACTACTATAATACTGTCCCCTATGTACAAGAATATAACTACTATAATACTGTCCCCTATGTACAAGAATATAACTACTATAATACTGCCCCTATGTACAAGAATATAACTACTATAATACTGTCCCCTATGTACAAGAATATAACTACTATAATACTGCTCCTGTATACAAGAATATAACTACTATAATACTGTCCCCTATGTACAAGAATATAACTACTATAATACTGTCCCCTATGTACAAGAATATAACTACTATAATACTGCTCCTTATATACAAGAATATAACTACTATAATACTGCCCCTATGTACAAGAATATAACTACTATAATACTGCCCCCTGTGTACAAGAATATAACTACTATAATACTGCTCCCTATATACAAGAATATAACTACTATAATACTGCTCCTATGTACAAGAATATAACTACTATATTACTGCCCCTATGTACAAGAATATAACTACTATAATACTGCCCCCTATGTACAAGAATATAACTACTATAATACTGCCCCCTATGTACAAGAATATAACTACTATAATACTGCTCCCTATGTACAAGAATATAACTACTATAATACTGCCCCCTATGTACAAGAATATAACTACTATAATACTGCTCCTATGTACAAAAATATAACTACTATAATACTGCTCCTATGTACAAGAATATAACTACTATAATACTGCTCCTATGTACAAGAATATAACTACTATAATACTGCTCCCTATGTACAAGAATATAACTACTATAATACTGTCTCTATGTACAAGAATATAACTACTATAATACTGTCCCTATGTACAATATAACTACTATAATACTGCTCCTATGTAGAAAAATATAACTACTATAATACTGCTCCTATGTACAAGAATATAACTACTACAATACTGCCCCCTATGTACAAGAATATAACTACTATAATACTGCTCCTATGTACAAGAATATAACTACTATAACACTGCCCCTGTGTACAAGAATATAACTACAATAATACTGCCCCTATGTACAAGAATATAACTACTATAATACTGTCCCTTATGTACAAGAATATAACTACTATAATACTGCCTCCTATGTACACGAATATAACTACTATAATACCGCCCCCTATGTACAAGAATATAACTACTATAATACTGCTCCCTATGTACAAGAATATAACTAATATAATACTGCTCCCTATGTACAAGAACATAACTACTATAATACTGCCCCCTATGTACAGGAATATAACTACTATAATACTGATCCTATGTACAAGAATATAACTACTATAATACTGCCCCCTATGTACAAGCATATAACTACTATAATACTGCCCCTATGTACAAGAATATAACTACTATAATACTGCCCCCTATGTACAAGAATATAACTACTATAATACTGCCCCTATGTACAAGAATATAACTACTATAATACTGCCCCTATGTACAAGAATATAACTACTATAATACCGCCCCCTATGTACAAGAATATAACTACTATAATACTGCTCCCTATGTAAAAGAATATAACTACTCTAATACTGCTCCCTATGTACAAGAATATAACTACTATAATACTGCCCCCTATGTACAGGAATATAACTACTATAATACTGATCCTATGTAGAAGAATATAACTACTATACTACTGCCCCCTATGTACAAGAATATAACTACTATAATACTACCCCTATGTACAAGAATATAACTAATATAATACCGCCCCCTATGTACAAGAATATAACTACTATAATACTGCTCCCTATGTACAAGAATATAACTACTATAATACTGCTCCCTATGTACAAGAATATAACTACTATAATACTGCCCCCTATGTACAAGAATATAACTACTATAATACTGCCCCTATGTACAGGAATATAACTACTATAATACTGCCCCTATGTACAAGAATATAACTACTATTATACTGCCCCCTGTGTACAAGAATATAACTACTATAATACTGCTCCCTATATACAAGAATATAACTACTATAATACTGCTCCTATGTACAAGAATATAACTACTATAATACTGCTCCTATGTACAAGAATATAACTACTATAATACTGCCCCCTATGTACAAGAATATAACTACTATAATACTGCCCCCTATGTACAAGAATATAACTACTATAATACTGCTCCCTATGTAGAATCATAGAATCATAGAATCATAGAATGGTAGAGTTGGAGGGGACCTCCTGGGTCATCTGGTCCAACCCCCTGCTCAAAGCAGGATTCACTAGATCATCTCAGACAGATGTCTGTCCAGCCTCTGTTTGAAGACGTCCATTGAAGGGGAACTCACCACCTCTCGTGGCAGCCTGTTCCACTCATTAATCACCCTAACTGTCAAAAAGTTTTTTCTAATATCTAATCTGTGTCTCCTCCCATTTAGTTTCATCCCATTGCTTCTAGTCTTTCCTTGTGCAAATGAGAATAAAGATGATCCTTCTACAATGTGACAGCCCTTGACATATTTGTAGACAGCTATTAAGTCTCCTCTCAGTCTTATTTTTTGCAAGCTATAGAAAAAAGTTTTTCAACTTTACCCATGTGGGATTTGAACCCATGACCCTAGCGATAGCAAGGCTGCAGCGCTAACACCTGCACCACCATGCCCTCACAAACAAGAGGGCACGGGCATGTACAAGAATATAACTACTATAATACTGCCCCCTATGTACAAGAATATAACTACTATAATAATGCTCCCTATATACAAGAATATAACTACTATAATACTGCTCCTATGTACAAGAATATAACTACTATATTACTGCCCCTATGTACAAGAATATAACTACTATAATACTGCCCCCTATGTACAAGAATATAACTACTATAATACTGCCCCCTATGTACAAGAATATAAGTACTATAATACTGCTCCCTATGTACAAGAATATAACTACTATAATACTGCCCCCTATGTACAAGAATATAACTACTATAATACTGCTCCTATGTACAAGAATGTAACTACTATAATACTGCTCCTATGTACAAGAATATAACTACTATAATACTGCTCCTATGTACAAGAATATAACTACTATAATACTGCTCCCTATGTACAAGAATATAACTACTATAATACTGTCTCTATGTACAAGAATATAACTACTATAATACTGTCCCTATGTACAAGAATATAACTACTATAATACTGCTCCTATGTAGAAGAATATAACTACTATAATACTGCTCCTATGTACAAGAATATAACTACTATAATACTGCCCCCTATGTACAAGAATATAACTACTATAATACTGCTCCTATGTACAAGAATATAACTACTATAACACTGCCCCTGTGTACAAGAATATAACTACAATAATACTGCCCCTATGTACAAGAATATAACTACTATAATACTGTCCCTTATGTACAAGAATATAACTACTATAATACTGCCTCCTATGTACACGAATATAACTACTATAATACCGCCCCCTATGTACAAGAATAGAATCATAGAATCATAGAATGGTAGAGTTGGAAGGGACCTCCTGGGTCATCTGGTCCAACCCCTTGCTCAAAGCAGGATTCACTAGATCATCTCAGACAGATGTCTGTCCAGCCTCTGTTTGAAGACGTCCATTGAAGGGGAACTCACCACCTCTCGTGGCAGCCTGTTCCACTCATTAATCACCCTAACTGTCAAAAAGTTTTTTCTAATATCTAATCTGTGTCTCCTCCCATTTAGTTTCATCCCATTGCTTCTAGTCTTTCCTTGTGCAAATGAGAATAAAGATGATCCTTCTACAATGTGACAGCCCTTGACATATTTGTAGACAGCTATTAAGTCTCCTCTCAGTCTTCTTTTTTGCAAGCTAAACATTCCCAAATCCTGCAACCGTTCCTCATAGGACATGGTTTGCAGACCAGTCACCATTCTGGTCGCTCTTCTCTGAACTTGCTCCAGTTTGTCTATGTCTTTTTTAAAATGTGGTGCCCAAAACTGTACACAGTATTCCAGATGAGGTCTGACCAAAGAGGAGTAAAGACCGATAATGACTTCACGTGATCTAGACTGTATGCTTCTGTTAATACATCCCAGAATTGTATTTGCCTTTTTTGCTGCTGCATCACACTGTTGACTCATGTTCAGTCTATGATCTATTAGTATACCTAAGTCTTTTTCACATGTACTGTTGCTTAGCTCTATTCCTCCCATTCTGTATATGCTTTTTTCATTTTTATTGCCCAGATGTAGTACTTTGCATTTTTCCCTGTTAAAAACCATTCTGTTGGTTGCTGCCCACTGCTCCAGTTTATTTAGGTCTTTTTGAATCCTCTCTCTCTCTTCTCTAGTATTAGCTATCCCTCCTAGCTTTGTGTCATCAGCAAATTTAATCAGTTTACCCTCAATTCCTTCATCTAAATCATTGATAAAGATGTTGAACAATACAGGTCCCAGGACGGAGCCCTGTGGTACCCCACTTGAGACATTCATCCAGCTGGATGTGAAGCCATTTACAACCACCCTTTGAGTCCGATCACTAAGCCAGTTATGAATCCACCTAACAGTTGCCTGGTCCATTGCATACTTGGTCATTTTTTCAATAAGGATGGTGTGAGATACTTTGTCAAATGCTTTGCTGAAGTCAAGATATACTATATCTACAGCATTTCCCTGATCCACCCAGTCAGTGATTCTGTCATAGAAGGAAATTAAGTTAGTCTGACATGACTTGTTAGTTACAAACCCATGCTGACTCTGCTTAATCACTTCATTCTTATCCATGTACTTACATACATGTTGTTTAATAATTTGTTCAAAGATCTTTCCTGGTATAGAAGTCAGACTCACCGGCCTATAGTTCCCTGGGTCCACCTTCTTCCCCTTTTTGAAGATAGGAACAACATTTGCTCTTCTCCAGTCTTCTGGGACTTCTCCTGTTCTCCAAGAATTTTCAAAGATTATGGAGAGTGGTTCTAAAATTTCTTCTACGATCTCCTTCAGTACTCTGGGGTGTAATTCATCTGGACCTGGAGACTTGAACTCATTTATGTTAGCTAAATATTCCCTCACAATCTTTCTGTTTACAGATAACTTGGATTCCTCTATTCCTTTAAAAGGACAGTGAAGATCAGTTGATGTTACATTTTCTTTCTGAGAGAAAACAGATGCAAAATAGGAATTAAAAAGTTCGGCCTTCTCAACATCCTCTCTTACCATTTCTCCATTTTCATCCTGTAAAAATCCTATAGCATCTTTGACTTTTCTTTTACTTTTGACATACCCCCAAAATCCTTTTTTATTGCTTTTGACATCTCTTGCAAGCCTTAATTCATTGTCAGCTTTAGCTAACCTGATACGTGACCTGCAGGATCTGCAGACTGCATTATAATCTTCTTTAGATATGCCTCCCTCTTTCCATTTAATAAACATTTCTTTCTTTCTTTTTAGCATGTGTTTAAGTTCTGTGTTCATCCATCCTGGTTTCCTTAAATGCTTCCCATTCTTCCTACTTTTCGGGATTGTTAACGATTGTGCTTTGAGAATCTCATTTTTAAAAATTTCCCATCCTTCCTGGACATTTTTGTCCTTAAGGACATCCAGCCATTGGATCCCTCCTATTCTCTTTCTGAGTCTCTTAAAATCTGCCTTTCTAAAATCTAACCTTGAAGTCTGAGTCTTCACATGTCTTCCTCCTCTAGTTATCCAAAATTCTATAATAGCATGATCGCTGCCTCCTAGGGTCCCAGCCACCTTTACCTCCTCAACCATTTCCTCCCTGTTTATAAGGATTAGATCCAAAGTAGCAGATCCCCTTGTTTTCTCCCCTACCTTTTGGAAGATAAAGTTGTCAGCAAGAGAGGATAAGAATTTGCTTGACCTGTTAGTTTTACTTGAGAGAGATTCCCAACAAATGTCTGGATAGTTGAAATCTCCCATGACCACTACGTCATATTTTTTGGAGAACTTGGTCATTTGATACATAAAGAGTTCATCCATATCTTCAGCTTGCCCAGGTGGCCTGTAGTAAATGCCTACAATGGTGTCCTTTCTGTTGTTCTCTCCTTGTATTCTTACCCAAACAGTTTCCACAGAACTCCCAGTCTCTGAAGCTTCAATCTCTGTGCAGATATACGCTTTTCTAACATACAATGCAACACCTCCTCCTCGTTTATCAAGTCTGTTTCTTGCAAATAAGTTGTATCCTTTTAGCCTTTTATTCCAATCATGTGTATCGTCCCACCAAGTTTCAGTGATTCCAATGACATCATATTCCTTTTCCTGCATTAGTAGTTCCAATTCTCCTTGTTTGTTGCCCATGCTTTGTGCATTTGTATAAAAACATTTTAGTTTGTGATTGGTTTCTCTTCCTCCCATATTTTTATTATTTAAATTGTTTTGTCTTTGTTCTTCCTTTCCACTTCCAGTAGCAGAGATCTCAATAGTATTTGTCAGCTGTATGGCTTTTTCTGGCCTTTTGCTTCCCTTCCCACATTGTTCTAGTTTAAAGCTCTTCTGATGAGTGTAGCAAGGCGACTTCCAAATACATGTTTTCCAGTCTTCGTAAGGTGCACCCCATCTCTAGCAAGTAGTCCATCGTATAGGTAATTCATTCCGTGATCCAGAAATCCAAATCCTTGTTGACGGCACCATCGACGTAGCCAGTTGTTCACCTGTAGAATCTTATTCCACCTCATTGTTCCATGGCCATCCACTGGGAGGATGGATGAGAAGACCACCTGCGCTCCCAATTCTTTCACTTTCTTGCCTAAGTCTTCAAAGTCACTGCAGATGGTTTCCAGGTCCTTTCTTGCGGTGTCATTTGTCCCCACATGTATTAGCAGGAATGGGTAGTGATCTGTAGGTCTGAAGAGTCTTGATATCCTGTCAGACACATCTTTAATTTTTGCTCCTGGAAGACAGCACATTTCTCTTGAGGTTATGTCTGGTCTGCAGATAGCGGCCTCTGTTCCTCTTAACAGGGAATCCCCCATGACCACCACTCTCCGTTTTTTCTTCACAACATTCTTCTTTCTCCATCCAGGAGGATTCTGAGGGCTTACAAGGTTATTCATTGCTGGCAAAGTCTTATTTTGCTGTATTTCTTCATGGTTCTCCTGTGTGAGAGCCTGGTACTGGTTCCTGAGCAGTATGGGTGCTGACTGCCTCTCGATCCTCCGGCTTCTGTGGGTCACAGGCTTCCATTCCTCTGTTTCATCAGGTGCAGTTCGAATTTCTTCTCTTTCTGAATCATGAAGAGATAATTCTGCTCTGTCTAAGAACTCTTCACCTTCCTTAATGATTTTCAAGGTAGTTAACCTCTCTTCTAGATTTCGCAACTTTTCCTCCAACAGGGACACAAGCTTGCATTTCTGGCATGTGAAGTTTGGCTTTTCCACTGGCAAGTCTGTGAACATGTAGCAGGATATGCAGCTCACCAAATGGCTCCTGGACTCTTCCATGTTCTTATTGTTAATGTTCTGAAAACAGTGAAAAAAGCTTAAAAAAAAAGCTTCAAAATGCACGCGGTTTACCGATGTCCTCTTTTCAGCTCCAACAGCCAAAATCCAGTGTTCTTTGAGCTCGCGGAGACTCTTCACTTACCCCAAAATGCAGTGGGAATATGCAAATTATCTCCTCAGGACTCCTCCCCTGGTTTACCGATGTCCTCTTTTCAGCTCCAACAGCCAAAATCCAGTGTTCTTTGAGCTCGCGGAGACTCTTCACTTACCCCAAAATGCAGTGGGAATATGCAAATTATCTCCTCAGGACTCCTCCCCTGGTTTACCGATGTCCTCTTTTCAGCTCCAACAGCCAAAATCCAGTGTTCTTTGAGCTCGCGGAGACTCTTCACTTACCCCAAAATGCAGTGGGAATATGCAAATTATCTCCTCAGGACTCCTCCCCTGGTTTACCGATGTCCTCTTTTCAGCTCCAACAGCCAAAATCCAGTGTTCTTTGAGCTCGCGGAGACTCTTCACTTACCCCAAAATGCAGTGGGAATATGCAAATTATCTCCTCAGGACTCCTCCCCTGGTTTACCGATGTCCTCTTTTCAGCTCCAACAGCCAAAATCCAGTGTTCTTTGAGCTCGCGGAGACTCTTCACTTACCCCAAAATGCAGTGGGAATATGCAAATTATCTCCTCAGGACTCCTCCCCTGGTTTACCGATGTCCTCTTTTCAGCTCCAACAGCCAAAATCCAGTGTTCTTTGAGCTCGCGGAGACTCTTCACTTACCCCAAAATGCAGTGGGAATATGCAAATTATCTCCTCAGGACTCCTCCCCTGGTTTACCGATGTCCTCTTTTCAGCTCCAACAGCCAAAATCCAGTGTTCTTTGAGCTCGCGGAGACTCTTCACTTACCCCAAAATGCAGTGGGAATATGCAAATTATCTCCTCAGGACTCCTCCCCTGGTTTACCGATGTCCTCTTTTCAGCTCCAACAGCCAAAATCCAGTGTTCTTTGAGCTCGCGGAGACTCTTCACTTACCCCAAAATGCAGTGGGAATATGCAAATTATCTCCTCAGGACTCCTCCCCTGGTTTACCGATGTCCTCTTTTCAGCTCCAACAGCCAAAATCCAGTGTTCTTTGAGCTCGCGGAGACTCTTCACTTACCCCAAAATGCAGTGGGAATATGCAAATTATCTCCTCAGGACTCCTCCCCTGGTTTACCGATGTCCTCTTTTCAGCTCCAACAGCCAAAATCCAGTGTTCTTTGAGCTCGCGGAGACTCTTCACTTACCCCAAAATGCAGTGGGAATATGCAAATTATCTCCTCAGGACTCCTCCCCTGGTTTACCGATGTCCTCTTTTCAGCTCCAACAGCCAAAATCCAGTGTTCTTTGAGCTCGCGGAGACTCTTCACTTACCCCAAAATGCAGTGGGAATATGCAAATTATCTCCTCAGGACTCCTCCCCTGGTTTACCGATGTCCTCTTTTCAGCTCCAACAGCCAAAATCCAGTGTTCTGAGCTCGCGGAGACTCTTCACTTACCCCAAAATGCAGTGGGAATATGCAAATTATCTCCTCAGGACTCCTCCCCTGGTTTACCGATGTCCTCTTTTCAGCTCCAACAGCCAAAATCCAGTGTTCTTTGAGCTCGCGGAGACTCTTCACTTACCCCAAAATGCAGTGGGAATATGCAAATTATCTCCTCAGGACTCCTCCCCTGGTTTACCGATGTCCTCTTTTCAGCTCCAACAGCCAAAATCCAGTGTTCTTTGAGCTCGCGGAGACTCTTCACTTACCCCAAAATGCAGTGGGAATATGCAAATTATCTCCTCAGGACTCCTCCCCTGGTTTACCGATGTCCTCTTTTCAGCTCCAACAGCCAAAATCCAGTGTTCTTTGAGCTCGCGGAGACTCTTCACTTACCCCAAAATGCAGTGGGAATATGCAAATTATCTCCTCAGGACTCCTCCCCTGGTTTACCGATGTCCTCTTTTCAGCTCCAACAGCCAAAATCCAGTGTTCTTTGAGCTCGCGGAGACTCTTCACTTACCCCAAAATGCAGTGGGAATATGCAAATTATCTCCTCAGGACTCCTCCCCTGGTTTTATTACTACTATAATACTGCTCCCTATGTACAAGAATATAACTACTATAATACTGCTCCCTATGTACAAGAATATAACTACTATAATACTGCCCCCTATGTACAGGAATATAACTACTATAATACTGATCCTATGTACAAGAATATAACTACTATAATACTGCCCCCTATGTACAAGAATATAACTACTATAATACTGCCCCTATGTACAAGAATATAACTACTATAATACTGCCCCCTATGTACAAGAATATAACTACTATAATACTGCCCCTATGTACAAGAATATAACTACTATAATACTGCCCCTATGTACAAGAATATAACTACTATAATACCGCCCCCTATGTACAAGAATATAACTACTATAATACTGCTCCCTATGTAAAAGAATATAACTACTATAATACTGCTCCCTATGTACAAGAATATAACTACTATAATACTGCCCCCTATGTACAGGAATATAACTACTATAATACTGATCCTATGTACAAGAATATAACTACTATACTACTGCCCCCTATGTACAAGAATATAACTACTATAATACTGCCCCTATGTACAAGAATATAACTAATATAAAACCGCCCCCTATGTACAAGAATATAACTACTATAATACTGCTCCCTATGTACAAGAATATAACTACTATAATACTGCTCCCTATGTACAAGAATATAACTACTATAATACTGCCCCCTATGTACAAGAATATAACTACTATAATACTGCCCCTATGTACAGGAATATAACTACTATAATACTGCCCCTATGTACAAGAATATAACTACTATTATACTGCCCCCTGTGTACAAGAATATAACTACTATAATACTGCTCCCTATATACAAGAATATAACTACTATAATACTGCTCCTATGTAGAAGAATATAACTACTATAATACTGCCCCCTATGTGCAAGAATATAACTACTATAATACTGCTCCTATGTACAAGAATATAACTACTATAACACTGACCCTGTGTACAAGAATATAACTACTATAATACTGCCCCTATGTACAAGAATATAACTACTATAATACTGTCCCTTATGTACAAGAATATAGCTACTATAATACCGCCTCCTATGTACACGAATATAACTACTATAATACCGCCCCCTATGTAAAAGAATATAACTACTATAACACTGCCCCTGTGTACAAGAATATAACTATAATAATACTGCCCCTATGTACAAGAATATAACTACTATAATACTGCTCCTATGTACAAGAATATAACTACTATAATACTGCCCCCTATGTACAAGAATATAACTACTATAATACTGCTCCTATGTACAAGAATATAACTACTATAACACTGCCCCTGTGTACAAGAATATAACTACAATAATACTGCCCCTATGTACAAGAATATAACTACTATAATACTGTCCCTTATGTACAAGAATATAACTACTATAATACTGCCTCCTATGTACACGAATATAACTACTATAATACCGCCCCCTATGTACAAGAATATAACTACTATAATACTGCTCCCTATGTACAAGAATATAACTATTATAATACTACTCCCTATGTACAAGAATATAACTACTATAATACTGTCCCCTATGTAAAGGAATATAACTACTATAATACTGATCCTATGTACAAGAATATAACTACTATAATACTGCCCCCTATGTACAAGAATATAACTACTATAATACTGCCCCTATGTACAAGAATATAACTACTATAATACTGCCCCCTATGTACAAGAATATAACTACTATAATACTGCCCCTATGTACAAGAATATAACTACTATAATACTGCCCCCTATGTACAAGAATATAACTACTATAATACTGCCCCTATGTACAAGAATATAACTACTATAATACTGCCCCTATGTACAAGAATATAACTACTATAATACCGCCCCCTATGTGCAAGAATATAACTACTATAATACTGCTCCTATGTACAAGAATATAACTACTATAACACTGACCCTGTGTACAAGAATATAACTACTATAATACTGCCCCTATGTACAAGAATATAACTACTATAATACTGTCCCTTATGTACAAGAATATAGCTACTATAATACCGCCTCCTATGTACACGAATATAACTACTATAATACCGCCCCCTATGTAAAAGAATATAACTACTATAACACTGCCCCTGTGTACAAGAATATAACTATAATAATACTGCCCCTATGTACAAGAATATAACTACTATAATACTGCTCCTATGTACAAGAATATAACTACTATAATACTGCCCCCTATGTACAAGAATATAACTACTATAATACTGCTCCTATGTACAAGAATATAACTACTATAACACTGCCCCTATGTACAAAAATATAACTACTATAATACTGTCCCTTATGTACAAGAATATAACTACTATAATACTGCCTCCTATGTACACGAATATAACTACTATAATACCGCCCCCTATGTACAAGAATATAACTACTATAATACTGCTCCCTATGTACAAGAATATAACTATTATAATACTACTCCCTATGTACAAGAATATAACTACTATAATACTGTCCCCTATGTAAAGGAATATAACTACTATAATACTGATCCTATGTACAAGAATATAACTACTATAATACTGCCCCCTATGTACAAGAATATAACTACTATAATACTGCCCCTATGTACAAGAATATAACTACTATAATACTGCCCCCTATGTACAAGAATATAACTACTATAATACTGCCCCTATGTACAAGAATATAACTACTATAATACTGCCCCTATGTACAAGAATATAACTACTATAATACCGCCCCCTATGTACAAGAATATAACTACTATAATACTGCTCCCTATGTACAAGAATATAACTACTATAATACTGCTCCCTATGTACAAGAATATAACTACTATAATACTGCCCCCTATGTACAGGAATATAACTACTATAATACTGCCCCCTATGTACAGGAATATAACTACTATAATACTGATCCTATGTACAAGAATATAACTACTATAATACTGCCCCCTATGTACAAGAATATAACTACTATAATACTGCCCCTATGTACAAGAATATAACTACTATAATACCGCCCCCTATGTACAAGAATATAACTACTATAATACTGCTCGCTATGTACAAGAATATAACTACTATAATACTGCCCCCTATGTACAAGAATATAACTACTATAACACTGCTCCTATGTACAAGAATATAACTACTATAATACTGCCCCTGTGTACAAGAATATAACTACAATAATACTGCCCCTATGTACAAGAATATAACTACTATAATACTGTCCCTTATGTACAAGAATATAACTACTATAATACTGCCTCCTATGTACACGAATATAACTACTATAATACCGCCCCCTATGTACAAGAATATAACTACTATAATACTGCTCCCTATGTACAAGAATATAACTACTATAATACTACTCCCTATGTACAAGAATATAACTACCATAATACTGTCCCCTATGTACAGGAATATAACTACTATAATACTGATCCTATGTACAAGAATATAACTACTATAATACTGCCCCCTATGTACAAGAATATAACTACTATAATACTGCCCCTATGTACAAGAATATAACTACTATAATACTGCCCCCTATGTACAAGAATATAACTACTATAATACTGCCCCTATGTACAAGAATATAACTACTATAATACTGCCCCTATGTACAAGAATATAACTACTATAATACCGCCCCCTATGTACAAGAATATAACTACTATAATACTGCTCCCTATGTACAAGAATATAACTACTATAATACTGCTCCCTATGTACAAGAATATAACTACTATAATACTGCCCCCTATGTACAGGAATATAACTACTATAATACTGCCCCCTATGTACAGGAATATAACTACTATAATACTGATCCTATGTACAAGAATATAACTACTATAATACTGCCCCTATGTACAAGAATATAACTACTATAATACTGCCCCTATGTACAAGAATATAACTACTATAATACCGCCCCCTATGTACAAGAATATAACTACTATAATACTGCTCCCTATGTACAAGAATATAACTACTATAATACTGCCCCCTATGTACAGGAATATAACTACTATAATACTGCCCCCTATGTACAGGAATATAACTACTATAATACTGATCCTATGTACAAGAATATAACTACTATAATACTGCCCCCTATGTACAAGAATATAACTACTATAATACTGCCCCTATGTACAAGAATATAACTACTATAATACCGCCCCCTATGTACAAGAATATAACTACTATAATACTGCTCGCTATGTACAAGAATATAACTACTATAATACTGCCCCCTATGTACAAGAATATAACTACTATAACACTGCTCCTATGTACAAGAATATAACTACTATAATACTGCCCCTGTGTACAAGAATATAACTACAATAATACTGCCCCTATGTACAAGAATATAACTACTATAATACTGTCCCTTATGTACAAGAATATAACTACTATAATACTGCCTCCTATGTACACGAATATAACTACTATAATACCGCCCCCTATGTACAAGAATATAACTACTATAATACTGCTCCCTATGTACAAGAATATAACTACTATAATACTACTCCCTATGTACAAGAATATAACTACCATAATACTGTCCCCTATGTACAGGAATATAACTACTATAATACTGATCCTATGTACAAGAATATAACTACTATAATACTGCCCCCTATGTACAAGAATATAACTACTATAATACTGCCCCTATGTACAAGAATATAACTACTATAATACTGCCCCCTATGTACAAGAATATAACTACTATAATACTGCCCCTATGTACAAGAATATAACTACTATAATACTGCCCCTATGTACAAGAATATAACTACTATAATACCGCCCCCTATGTACAAGAATATAACTACTATAATACTGCTCCCTATGTACAAGAATATAACTACTATAATACTGCTCCCTATGTACAAGAATATAACTACTATAATACTGCCCCCTATGTACAGGAATATAACTACTATAATACTGCCCCCTATGTACAGGAATATAACTACTATAATACTGATCCTATGTACAAGAATATAACTACTATAATACTGCCCCTATGTACAAGAATATAACTACTATAATACTGCCCCTATGTACAAGAATATAACTACTATAATACCGCCCCCTATGTACAAGAATATAACTACTATAATACTGCTCCCTATGTACAAGAATATAACTACTATAATACTGCCCCCTATGTACAAGAATATAACTACTATAATACTGCTCCTATGTACAAGAATATAACTACTATAATACTGCCCCTATGTACAAGAATATAACTACTATAATACTGCTCCTATGTACAAGAATATAACTACTATTATACTGCCCCCTGTGTACAAGAATATAACTACTATAATACTGCTCCCTATATACAAGAATATAACTACTATAATACTGCTCCTATGTACAAGAATATAACTACTATAATACTGCCCCTATGTACAAGAATATAACTACTATAATACTGCTCCCTATGTACAAGAATATAACTACTATAATACTGCCCCTATGTACAAGAATATAACTACTATAATACTGCTCCTATGTACAAGAATATAACTACTATAATACTGCTCCTATGTACAAGAATATAACTACTATAATACTGCTCCTATGTACAAGAATATAACTACTATAATACTGCTCCTATGTACAAGAATATAACTACTATAATACTGCTCCCTATGTACAAGAATATAACTACTATAATACTGTCCCTATGTACAAGAATATAACTACTATAATACTGCTCCTATGTACAAGAATATAACTACTATAATACTGCTCCTATGTACAAGAATATAACTACTATAATACTGCTCCCTATGTACAAGAATATAACTACTATAATACTGTCCCTATGTACAAGAATATAACTACTATAATACTGCTCCTATGTAGAAGAATATAACTACTATAATACTGCCCCCTATGTGCAAGAATATAACTAGTATAACACTGCTCCTATGTACAAGAATATAACTACTATAACACTGACCCTGTGTACAAGAATATAACTACTATAATACTGCCCCTATGTACAAGAATATAACTACTATAATACTGTCCCTTATGTACAAGAATATAACTACTATAATACCGCCCCCTATGTACAAGAATATAACTACTATAATACTGCACAATATAAAGCAATGTATGTGATGAGCTGTGAATCAGGTGTACATGTTCCTTGATTTGATCGCTCTTTATCTGTTGTATATAACATTTCTCCTCCGAGGTCTCGTGGTGACCTTGAATATATTGGTATACGGTAATTGTGCACCTATATAGGACGCTCTCCACAAATAACCAAACCAATTTAGCCGGGCTTTCTTTATGATTAAAGTCGTCCACTCTCTTTATTAATTTTGTTTCCGGTCACTGAACTCTGTCCAATTTCATTAGTTTTTGTTATTTATGACTTGAAATCTAGAAATCTGACACGTTGTATGTTGAGGCGTTTTTTTTTTATTGTTTTCTTTGCATGTTATTACATGGAGGGAAATCGTTCTTTAGCTTATTTGCTTTTACCTAATGAAGCAGGGGTGTAGCTATGGGCAGCGTGACGTGACGGTTGCATTTGGGTTCTGCCACGTTAAAGACATGAGTATGTTCCATTTATAACAGAAAAAAAAAAGGACAAAAAATATTGCCGGTGACTGGAGATCACGGCACAAGTCTCCATCATGTCACAGTGTAAAACTTATGTTGTGACTGTTTCGATGTGAACCCTCAGATTGGCACAAATATGGAATACACAGGCTCAGTTCGCCCCCTGCTGGTATGTTTCATGTAATACAGTATTGCACATGTCATAACTGCACAAGTCAAATCCTGACCAGCTCAGTGCCATTTAACCCCATAAGGGCTGTCTAATTTTGTATTAACCCCTTAAGCACCCAACTACAATTTTTTTTTGCGCTTTCATTTATTCTCCCTTTCTTTCAAGAGCCGTAACTTTTTTATTTTTCCGTCCCCATTGCAGTTGAGGTCTTGCTTTTTGCAGGAAGAGTTGTTGTTTTTAGTGTCACCATCTATTTTACTATATAAAACACTAAAAAACGGGAGAAAAAATTCCAAAGGCAGTGAAATGGTAAAAAAAAAAAATCTGCTAAATTTTACCATTTTTTGGGGGGTTTTGTTTTTACAACCTCATTGTGTGGTAATAATGACCCGGTCAGTGCGGTCACCGCAATACCGGACTTCTATAGTTGTTTTTATGGGTTTTTTTTTGTGGTGAAAAAAACTTTTTATTTCATTTTCGGGGGAAATGTAGAGATCAAAAAATGACATGTTAATATTTTTTTCCATTTACCTTTCACCGTGAGGGTTAAATAATATTATACTTTGGTAGTTTGGACTTTTATGGACGCAGCGATTCCAAATATGATTTTCTTTTATTTCTAAGTAATGGGATAAAAGTTTAGGTTTTTATCATTATATAAAAAAAAACACTTTTTTTCTGCACTATTGAACGTGTGACAGGTGAGTGCAAGGGGTTTTCTATGCCGTCACCAGTCAGTCACCAGCAGGCTCCCCCCCGGCTGTCAGTCAGTCACCAGCAGGCTCCCCCCCGGCTGTCAGTCAGTCATCAGCAGGTTCCCCCCCCGGCTGTCAGTCAGGCACCAGCAGGCTCCCCCCGCCGGCTGTCAGTCAGGCACCAGCAGGCTCCCCCCGGCTGTCAGTCAGGCACCAGCAGGCTCCCTCCCGGCTATCAGTCAGGCACCAGCAGGCTCCCCCCCCGGCTGTCAGTCAGGCACCAGCAGGCTCCCCCCCCCGGCTGTCAGTCAGGCACCAGCAGGCTCCCTCCCGGCTGTCAGTCAGGCACCAGCAGGCCCCCCCCCCCGGCTGTCAGTCAGGCACCAGCAGGCTCCCCCCGGCTGTCAGTCAGGCACCAGCAGGCTCCCCCCCCGGCTGTCAGTCAGGCACCAGCAGGCTCCCCCCCCGGCTGTCAGTCAGTCACCAGCAGGCTCCCCCCAGGCTGTCAGTCAGGCACCAGCAGGCTCCCCACCCGGCTGTCAGTCAGGCACCAGCAGGCTCCCCCCCGGCTGTCAGTCAGGCACCAGCAGGCTCCCCCCAGGGACCAGCAGGCTCCCCCCCCGGCTGTCAGTCAGTCACCAGCAGGCTCCCCCCAGGCTGTCAGTCAGGCACCAGCAGGCTCCCCACCCGGCTGTCAGTCAGGCACCAGCAGGCTCCCCCCCGGCTGTCAGTC
Source organism: Phyllobates terribilis (assembly GCF_046119375.1). Taxonomy (NCBI): domain Eukaryota; kingdom Metazoa; phylum Chordata; class Amphibia; order Anura; family Dendrobatidae; genus Phyllobates; species Phyllobates terribilis. Next base: position 171,957,074 of record NW_027362769.1, read on the forward strand.
AGGCACCAGCAGGCTCCCCCCGGCTGTCAGTCAGGCACCAGCAGGCTCCCCCCCCGGCTGTCAGTCAGGCACCAGCAGGCTCCCTCCCGGCTGTCAGTCAGGCACCAGCAGGCTCCCCCCCCGGCTGTCAGTCAGGCACCAGCAGGCTCCCCCCCCGGCTGTCAGTCAGGCACCAGCAGGCTCCCTCCCGGCTGTCAGTCAGGCACCAGCAGGCTCCCCCCCCCGGCTGTCAGTCAGGCACCAGCAGGCTCCCCCCGGCTGTCAGTCAGGCACCAGCAGGCTCCCCCCCCGGCTGTCAGTCAGGCACCAGCAGGCTCCCCCCCCCGGCTGTCAGTCAGTCACCAGCAGGCTCCCCCCAGGCTGTCAGTCAGGCACCAGCAGGCTCCCCACCCGGCTGTCAGTCAGGCACCAGCAGGCTCCCCCCCGGCTGTCAGTCAGGCACCAGCAGGCTCCCCCCCCGGCTGTCAGTCAGGCACCAGCAGGCTCCCCCCAGGGACCAGCAGGCTCCCCCCCCGGCTGTCAGTCAGTCACCAGCAGGCTCCCCCCAGGCTGTCAGTCAGGCACCAGCAGGCTCCCCACCCGGCTGTCAGTCAGTCACCAGCAGGCCCCCCCCGGCTGTCAGTCAGGCACCAGCAGGCTCCCCCCAGGCTGTCAGTCAGTCACCAGCAGACTCCCCCCCCCAGGCTGTCAGTCAGTCACCAGCAGGCTCCCCCCCAGGCTGTCAGTCAGTCACCAGCAGGCTCCCCCCAGGCTGTCAGTCAGTCACCAGCAGACTCGCCCCCCGGCTGTCAGTCAGTCACCAGCAGGCTCCCCCCCCGGCTGTCAGTCAGGCACCAGCAGGCTCCCCCCTCGGCTGTCAGTCAGTCACCAGCAGGCTCCCCCCCCCGGCTGTCAGTCAGGCACCAGCAGGCTCCCCCCCCGGCTGTTAGTCAGTCACCAGCAGGCTCCCCCCAGGCTGTCAGTCAGGCACCAGCAGGCTCCCCCCGGCTGTCGGTCAGTCACCAGCAGGCTCCCCCCAGGCTGTCAGTCAGTCACCAGCAGGCTCCCCCCAGGCTGTCAGTCAGTCACCAGCAGGCTCCCCCCAGGCTGTCAGTCAGGCACTAGCAGGCTCCCCCCAGGCTGTCAGTCAGTCACCAGCAGGCCCCCCCCGGCTGTCAGTCAGGCACCAGCAGGCTCCCCCCAGGCTGTCAGTCAGTCACCAGCAGGCTCCCCCCAGGCTGTCAGTCAGTCACCAGCAGACTCCCCCCAGACTCTCAGTCAGTCACCAGCAGGCTCCCCCCCCCCGGCGGTCAGTCAGTCACCAGCAGCCTCCCCCCAGGCGGTCAGTCAGTCACCAGCAGACCCCCCCAGGCTGTCAGTCAGTCACCAGCAGACTCCCCCCAGGCTGTCAGTCAGTCACCAGCAGACCCCCCCAGGCTGTCAGTCAGTCACCAGCAGACTCCCCCCAGGCTGTCAGTCAGTCACCAGCAGACTCCCCCCAGGCGGTCAGTCAGTCACCAGCAGGCTCCCCCCCCCGGCTGTCAGTCAGTCACCAGCAGGCTCCCCCCCTCCCGGCGGTCAGTCAGTCACCAGCAGACTCCCCCCAGGCGGTCAGTCAGTCACCAGCAGACTCCCCCCAGGCTGTCAGTCAGTCACCAGCAGGCTCCCCCCAGGCTGTCAGTCAGTCACCAGCAGGCTCCCCCCAGGCTGTCAGTCAGTCACCAGCAGGCTCCCCCCAGGCTGTCAGTCAGTCACCAGCAGACTCCCCCCCCGGCTGTCAGTCAGGCACCAGCAGGCTCCCCCCCCGGCTGTCAGTCAGGCACCAGCAGGCTCCCCCCCGGCTGTCAGTCAGTCACCAGCAGGCCCCCCCCCCCGGCTGTCAGTCAGGCACCAGCAGGCTCCCCCCCCGGCTGTTGGTCAGGCACCAGCAGGCTCCCCCCCCCCCCCCGGCTGTAGGTCAGTCACCAGCAGGCTCCCCCCAGGCTGTCGGTCAGTCACCAGCAGGCTCCCCCCAGGCTGTCAGTCAGTCACCAGCAGGCTGTCAGTCAGGCACTAGCAAGCTCCCCCCCCTCGGCGGTCAGTCAGTCAGTCACCAGCAGGCTCCCCCCCTGGCTGTCAGTCAGTCACCAGCAGGATCCCCCCCGGCTGTCAGTCAGTCACCAGCAGGATCCCCCCCGGCTGTCAGTCAGTCACCAGCAGGATCCCCCCCGGCTGTCAGTCAGTCACCAGCAGGATCCCCCCCGGCTGTCAGTCAGTCACCAGCAGGATCCCCCCCGGCTGTCAGTCAGTCACCAGCAGGATCCCCCCCGGCTGTCAGTCAGTCACCAGCAGGCTCCCCCCAGGCTGTCAGTCAGGCACTAGCAGGCTCCCCCCCCTCGGCGGTCAGTCAGTCAGTCACCAGCAGGCTCCCCCCCTGGCTGTCAGTCAGTCACCAGCAGGATCCCCCCCGGCTGTCAGTCAGTCACCAGCAGGCCCCCCCCTGGCTGTCAGTCAGTCACCAGCAGGATCCCCCCCGGCTGTCAGTCAGTCACCAGCAGGCCCCCCCCTGGCTGTCAGTCAGTCACCAGCAGGATCCCCCCCGGCTGGCAGTCACTCGCGGTCTCTGCTGTCCACGCCCCCAGTGACGCAGCGGAGACGCCATATTTACTGTGGGTAACAACCTATAAAAGTGGCAGGAAGTCATTGCTCAAAGGCGCCAGTTCACGGAAACGGAAGTAGAGCCGTGCAGTGACGTCACATCCGTTCGGCGCCGAAACTGTGAGGATCTGTGTGCAGTTGTGAGATCGGGGCCGGAGCGGGTAAGAACTGGGGCTGCTGGCGGAGGAGGAGGACGGACAAGGACTGTGGAGGGTGTAGGAGCCGCGGAGGGAGGTTTGTGACTAAACACAGAGCTGATCGGGGATGCTGGTGTCTGGCCGGAAGAACTGTGTCCATAAGCCGGGAGGACAGCGGCAGATGGGGGGCTTGCTGTGTGCGGCTGATAGGACGTTGGGGCAATGAATGGGGAGCAGATCCGGGTTGGGCCAGGCTGCGGCTAGATGGGATGGGGGTCTGGAGGATGGGGTGGGGCAGGAATCGAAAGATGGGGGGCAGGAAGCAGGGGACGGGGGTCTGGAGGATGGAAGGGCAGGAAGCAGGGGACGGGGGTCTGGAGGATGGAAGGGCAGGAAGCAGGGGACGGGGGTCTGGAGGATGGCAGGGCAGGAAGCAGGGGACGGGGGTCTGGAGGATGACAGGGCAGGAAGCAGGGGACGGGGGTCTGGAGGATGGCAGGGCAGGAAGCAGGGGACGGGGGTCTGGAGGATGGCAGGGCAGGAAGCAGGGGACGGGGGTCTGGAGGATGGCAGGGCAGGAAGCAGGGGACGGGGGTCTGGAGGATGGCAGGGCAGGAAGCAGGGGACGGGGGTCTGGAGGATGGCAGGGCAGGAAGCAGGGGACGGGGGTCTGGAGGATGGCAGGGCAGGAAGCAGGGGACGGGGGTCTGGAGGATGGCAGGGCAGGAAGCAGGGGACGGGGGTCTGGAGGATGGCAGGGCAGGAAGCAGGGGACGGGGGTCTGGAGGATGGCAGGGCAGGAAGCAGGGGACGGGGGTCTGGAGGATGGCAGGGCAGGAAGCAGGGGACGGGGGTCTGGAGGATGGCAGGGCAGGAAGCAGGGGACGGGGGTCTGGAGGATGGCAGGGCAGGAAGCAGGGGACGGGGGTCTGGAGGATGGCAGGGCAGGAAGCAGGGGACGGGGGTCTGGAGGATGGCAGGGCAGGAAGCAGGGGACGGGGGTCTGGAGGATGGCAGGGCAGGAAGCAGGGGACGGGGGTCTGGAGGATGGCAGGGCAGGAAGCAGGGGACGGGGGTCTGGAGGATGGCAGGGCAGGAAGCAGGGGACGGGGGTCTGGAGGATGGCAGGGCAGGAAGCAGGGGACGGGGGTCTGGAGGATGGCAGGGCAGGAAGCAGGGGACGGGGGTCTGGAGGATGGCAGGGCAGGAAGCAGGGGATGGGGGTCTGGAGGATGGCAGGGCAGGAAGCAGGGGACGGGGGTCTGGAGGATGGCAGGGCAGGAAGCAGGGGACGGGGGTCTGGAGGATGGCAGGGCAGGAAGCAGGGGACGGGGGTCTGGAGGATGGCAGGGCAGGAAGCAGGGGACGGGGGTCTGGAGGATGGCAGGGCAGGAAGCAGGGGACGGGGGTCTGGAGGATGGCAGGGCAGGAAGCAGGGGACGGGGGTCTGGAGGATGGCAGGGCAGGAAGCAGGGGACGGGGGTCTGGAGGATGGCAGGGCAGGAAGCAGGGGACGGGGGTCTGGAGGATGGCAGGGCAGGAAGCAGGGGACGGGGGTCTGGAGGATGGCAGGGCAGGAAGCAGGGGACGGGGGTCTGGAGGATGGCAGGGCAGGAAGCAGGGGACGGGGGTCTGGAGGATGGCAGGGCAGGAAGCAGGGGACGGGGGTCTGGAGGATGGCAGGGCAGGAAGCAGGGGACGGGGGTCTGGAGGATGGCAGGGCAGGAAGCAGGGGACGGGGGTCTGGAGGATGGCAGGGCAGCAGGAAGCAGGGGACGGGGGTCTGGAGGATGGCAGGGCAGCAGGAAGCAGGGGACGGGGGTCTGGAGGATGGCAGGGCAGCAGGAAGCAGGGGACGGGGGTCTGGAGGATGGCAGGGCAGCAGGAAGCAGGGGACGGGGGTCTGGAGGATGGCAGGGCAGCAGGAAGCAGGGGACGGGGGTCTGGAGGATGGCAGGGCAGCAGGAAGCAGGGGACGGGGGTCTGGAGGATGGCAGGGCAGCAGGAAGCAGGGGACGGGGGTCTGGAGGATGGCAGGGCAGCAGGAAGCAGGGGACGGGGGTCTGGAGGATGGCAGGGCAGCAGGAAGCAGGGGACGGGGGTCTGGAGGATGGCAGGGCAGCAGGAAGCAGGGGACGGGGGTCTGGAGGATGGCAGGGCAGCAGGAAGCAGGGGACGGGGGTCTGGAGGATGGCAGGGCAGCAGGAAGCAGGGGACGGGGGTCTGGAGGATGGCAGGGCAGCAGGAAGCAGGGGACGGGGGTCTGGAGGATGGCAGGGCAGCAGGAAGCAGGGGACGGGGGTCTGGAGGATGGCAGGGCAGCAGGAAGCAGGGGACGGGGGTCTGGAGGATGGCAGGGCAGCAGGAAGCAGGGGACGGGGGTCTGGAGGATGGCAGGGCAGCAGGAAGCAGGGGACGGGGGTTTGGAGGATGGATAGGTGGCAGCAGGCTGGGTTAGGCTGTGGCTGGTGGAGGCCGGGGGGCTACATTCATGGACCCCCATCTATCAGACATGTGTATTTGCAATGTCGCCCATTTACAGTGACCTTGTTGTTTCTGCAGGATGAGGTTTTGCCTCTGGAGATGACAATGAGGATAATTATCTTTATGGGATGTGATCAGACAGTCATCACCAGGATGATGTGGAGCTGGAATTTATGGATCTTGGTAAGTGATCTACTATTGCTGGACTCTGCTGTCTCTCACCACACATGGTCCCCACATCACCCGCTGATCCTTTCACAGTGACTGTCAGCCCTCCTGGGATTTGGTTAGTCGGATCCCCTCCTGTAATATTTGTAGTTCAGTCTTGTGCAGTTTGACATTTTTATTGATCTCGGCCTTCTCTTTTTCCAGGAGTGTCGCCCGGCAGCATAATGTGCCACCATCCTGGGCAGTGTCTCTGGGTGGTATGACTTGTCCCTGGTTACTGTATTACAAGACCCCTGACTGCAGACCCTTGTAGGTGAGCATCTCGTACATGGGTTAGTGACCAGGAAGCAGCCGAACCCTGGGGCAGCACTGGGGGGTGATGACCAAAAAGGCCGAATTGCAGCGTCATCCTGAGCAGTTGACTCTGTGGGAGACGCCATGACAAATCCTCCTGGAGCGAATACATGGCTGACCTCTGCTGCCTCAGGGCTGGGCCTCCTGCTGCAGCCGGTGGAGGAGTCTTGGGGGTGAATGTTTCCATCTTTGGGGGTCTGTGCATATACTGGCAGCACCTTGAGGTTTTCCTGTACAGATGAGATTTCACCTCTTACATAGGAATCACTGGGCTGAGTTGCCGTCTGTCTCTGGGTCTGATGTTTTCCTGGCTTCCTCAGCAGATATCTGCACTGATCGCCGCAGAGCTGTGGACCCCGGAGCTTTCCTTCCACCAAGTCTGTGAGCACAAAGGTAAAATTATCCTTCATTAATTGTCTTGTTCTAGTTGGTGGGGGGGTGTATTTAAAGGGATGTTTCCATCTGGGGCATTTGTTGAAGCATGGAAATATTAAGATGATATATTTTGCTTCATGTAATCATGAACATTAGTGGTTTTTTTTTATACTAAGTCTCCCTGTTTTGTGTCTTCAGCTCCAATGCAGACCTATGTGTCTCTGGTTACTGACTACAAAAAAATCTTGCTTGTCTGATCCCGCAGTCGTGTTCCTAATCTTCCTCTGCTCCTTTTTGGTAACTTACAGAGTAATGCATGTAACCATGGTGTTGCATTGATCTGCATAGGAGCTGTAGACACTGAACATCTGGCGAGTTATTGTAAATGTTCTGTAAGGTTTAAGCTTCACTTGGATAAAACTGAATGAAGGCTGAGGAATGATGACATAAAAGGCCGAATTACAGTGCCCCCCGAGCAGCGCTCTGTGAGGGGCATAATGACAAAAACCCTTGAAGCGAAATCAAACTGACCTCGGCCCGAACTGCTTCACCTGTTAATCTGCACTGCATCTGTGATGTTCATGTGTCTTCTCTCCAACAGGACGGGGCTGATGTAAGGAGAATCATGGGAGCCGCCAAGGAGGCGTCCTGGTGTCCAGAATCTGTGGACTTCCCACATGGCATTCTGATTTGGCTACAAACCCCCCCCCCCCCCCCCCCCCCGGGAATGGCCCCTAACGCCCACTGCGCAGGCGTAGGGACCAGCGGCCGGACCTGTAAAGCTGCGCATGCACCCCACAAATATCAGCGCTCACCGGGAGCAAATTTCAAATACATGGGCGGCACCCGCCCTGACTGAATACGAGGATCACACCTCTGTCTGGAACGAGCAGGTATGATATAAGTATATAAAATGTTATAGATTCATTATAACGCCACCAATTTTAATGAAAAAAAGCTTGTTATGCACATTGCATCACTAACAACGCTATGGGGGCAGTGTTGATAGTAGCTAGGACATGACATGTTCCCTTTAATAGAGAATTGTATGCATTGAGCTCCCTCTAGTGGTGGCTGTAGGCAAAGCCAAATGTGGTAGTGAAGCCTCTGCTATCATTCCACAGGGCTCATAAATGCCTTTCTAGACATCCCTGTGATCGCTGCTCCCACTAGTCATCTAGGCGTTAGATTACGCAGTATCCGTTCAGTGGTCCAATAACCTGATGACAGGTTCCCTCTACTATTGCACTGGCTGTGCTCAAAGTATCTGCTGTTAAAGGGGCTGTCAAGTGTTATCACTTATTCAAAGAATAAGTGATAACTTATGGATTGGTTGGACTGTCGGGATCTGCACCAATAGCCAAAACAGGGCACTCTTATTCCCCTTGGAATGACGCGTTAATGAATGGACCTGCGTTCGCACGTGCCTTCTTTGTGGCTGCTGGGTGTAGCCTCCTTTATGGATGGTGCGGCGGTTGCGCATGTGCATTGCTGCTCAGATCTAGTGATAAATGTCCCAGCGGTGGTGGCAGATGGGGGGGTGGTTGGGCGCAGAGCTGTGGAATGTGTCCATTTTGGCGTAGTCTCTATAAAATGGACTCTGACTCTTAAAATATATAATACATTGGGTGCAGTAGTGCAACGCAGAATGTGCTATAAATGTTTTAATAAGAACTTGGGAGAGTTATGAAATGTCCTATAAATGTCTGTTCTGTTCCTAATCTTGGTTTTCAGTGGAGATGATTGTGCTGCACTTTATGGACGCGCTCAGCAGTCACCGGGGCTGTGGAGTCGGAGTTCTGGTGTCAGGGAAATTGAGGAGTCAGAGGTTTGGCTTACCGACTCCACAGCCCTAGTTGGGCAGAGGACCAGGGGTAGGCTGTGGCGGATGAAGGCTGGGGGGCTACATTCATGGACCCCCATCTATCAGACATGTGTATTTGCAATGTCGCCCATTTACAGTGACCTTGTTGTTTCTGCAGGATGAGGTTTTGCCTCTGGAGATGACAATGAGGATAATTATCTTTATGGGATGTGATCAGACAGTCATCACCAGGATGATGTGGAGCTGGAATTTATGGATCTTGGTAAGTGATCTACTATTGCTGGACTCTGCTGTCTCTCACCACACATGGTCCCCACATCACCCGCTGATCCTTTCACAGTGACTGTCGGATCCTCTCCTGTAATATTTGTAGTTCAGTCTTGTGCAGTTTGACATTTTTATTGATCTCGGCCTTCTCTTTTTCCAGGAGTGTCGCCCGGCAGCATAATGTGCCACCATCCTGGGCAGTGTCTCTAGATGGTAAGACTTGTCCCTGGTGACTGTATTACAAGACCCCTGACTGCAGACCCTTGTAGGTGAGCATCTCGTACATGGGTTAGTGACCGGGAAGCAGCCGAACCCTGGGGCAGCACTGGGGGGTGATGACCAAAAAGGCCGAATTGCAGCGTCATCCTGAGCAGTTGACTCTGTGGGAGACGCCATGACAAATCCTCCTGGAGCGAATACATGGCTGACCTCTGCTGCCTCAGGGCTGGGCCTCCTGCTGCAGCCGGTGGAGGCGTCTTGGGGGTGAATGTTTCCATCTTTGGGGGTCTGTGCATATACTGGCAGCACCTTGAGGTTGTCCTGTACAGATGATGTTTCACCTCTTACATAGGGGCTGAGGCTGAGTTGCCGTCTGTCTCTGGGTCTGATGTTTTCCTGGCTTCCTCAGCAGATATCTGCACTTATCGCCGCAGAGCTGTGGACCCCGGAGCTTTCCTTCCACCAAGTCTGTGAGCACAAAGGTAAAATTATCCTTCATTAATTGTCTTGTTCTAGTCGGTTGGGGGGTGTATTTAAAGGGATGTTTCCATCTGGGGCATTTGTTGAAGCATGGAAATATTAAGATGATACATTTTGCTTCATGTAATCATGAACATTAGTGCTTTTTTATACTAAGTCTCCCTGTTTTGTGTCTTCAGCTCCAATGCAGACCTATGTGTCTCTGGTTACGGACTACAAAAAAATCTTGCTTGTCTGATCCCGCAGTCGTGTTCCTAATCTTCCTCTGCTCCTTTTTGGTAACTTACAGAGTAATGCATGTAACCATGGTGTTGCATTGATCTGCATAGGAGCTGTAGACACTGAACATCTGGCGAGTTATTGTAAATGTTCTGTAAGGTTTAAGCTTCACTTGGATAAAACTGAATGAAGGCTGAGGAATGATGACATAAAAGGCCGAATTACAGTGCCCCCCGAGCAGCGCTCTGTGAGGGGCATAATGACAAAAACCCTTGAAGCGAAATCAAACTGACCTCGGCCCGAACTGCTTCACCTGTTAATCCGCACTGCATCTGTGATGTTCATGTGTCTTCTCTCCAACAGGGCGGGGCTGATGTAAGGAGAATCATGGGAGCCGCCAAGGAGGCGTCCTGGTGTCCAGAATCTGTGGACTTCCCACATGGCATTCTGATTTGGCTACAAAGTGACTTTAACATCCCCATTTATGATCCCCTCTCCCAATCTGCCTCTCATCTACTTTCTCTAACCTCTTCATTCCGTCTCTCAGTTTACTAATTCTCCTACCCATGAAGACGGGAATACTCTGGACCTGTGTTTTTCCAGTCTCTGCTCGCTGGATGACTTTACTAACTCCCCTCTCCTGCTGTTGGACCACAACCATCTTTCCTTCTCTGTTAAGAATTGTCTCCTCACCTGGGACACCCCCACTTACCACACTTATAGGAATACACATACCATTAATACCCAGCAGCTTATGGAAAATCTCCACACATCTTTAGCCCCCATCTCCTCCTTCTCCTGTCCAGACATAGCATTGTCACACTATAATAATACACTGAAGAGCGCCCTAGATGAAGCAGCACCTTCTACACGCAGAAAGAACCGACAGACAACGGCAGCCCTGGCATACAATGCAAACACGCTTTCTTCAGCGTTGCTCTAGGTGTGCTGAGCGTCAGTGAAGAAAATCTCTTTTAGCAGAGGATTTCATCCACTATAAATTCATTCTCAAAACCTATAACTCTGCCCTTCATCTGGCCAAACAATCCTACTTCACCACCCTCATCACTTCAATGTCCAACAATCCAAAATGACTTTTTGAAACCTTAAACTCCCTCCTGAAGCCTAAAGCACAGGCCCCCCACCACCAACCTCAGCGGGGAGGATCTGGACACTTATTTCTCTGAAAAAATCAACCACATCCATCAGGACATCTCAGCCCATTCTCCTCAGTGCCTGGATTCCCTTCCCTGCTGCACTTCAAGCTCACTAGCCATCTTTGAGCCTGTTGCAGAAGAAGTTACCCAGCTCCTCGCTTCTTCTCGGCCTAGAACCTGCAACAGTGACCCCATTCCTTCACATCTCCTGCAGTCCCTCTCACCGGTGGTCACCACTCACCTGACTAAAATATTTAACCTCTTTCTTCAGGTATCTTTCCCTCCTCATTTAAACACGCCATCATAACCCCTTTACTTAAAAAGCCATCCCTGGACCTGAACTGCACGGCTAACTACAGACCGGTCTCTAATCTTCCTTTCATCTCTAAACTCCTGGAACGCCTGGTCCACTCTTTCTCATCCGCTATCTCTCAGATAACTCTCTTCTCGACCCTCTACAATCTGGTTTCCGCTCCTTACACTCCACTGAAACTGCCCTCACTAAAGTCTCTAATGATCTACTAACAGCCAAATCCAAAGGTCACTGCTCCCTGCTGATTCTCCTGGATCTCTCCTCTGCATTTGACACTGTGGATCACCAGCTCCTCCTCACTATGCTCCGCTCTATAGGCCTCAAGGAAACCGTTCTCTCCTGGTTCTCCTCCTACCTCTCTGACCGCTCCTTCACTGTATCTTTTGCCAGCTCCTCTTCCCCTCCTCATCCCCTTACTATCGGGGTTCCGCAGGGCTCAGTCCTAGGCCCCCTCCTCTTCTCTCTATATACACTGCCCCTATTGGACAAACAATCAGCAGATTTGGGTTCCAGTATCATCTCTATGCTGACGACACCCAACTATACACTTCTTCCCCTGACATCACCCCTATCCTAATACAAAATACCAAGGATTGTCTGTCTACTGTATCTAACATCATGTCCTCCCTCTATCTTAAACTGAATCTCTCCAAAACTGAACTTCTTGTGTTTCCCCCCTCTACTAACCTAACTCTACCTAACATCGAAATTACCTTGGAGGGTTCAACCATAACTCCCAAGCAGCACGCCCGCTGCCTCGGGGTCATATTCAACACTAACCTTTCCTTTACTCCCTATATCTGATCACTCACTCACTCTTGTCACCTGCACCTTAAAAACATCTCCAGAATCCGATCTTTTCTCACTTTGGAAACTGCTAAGACTCTTACTGTTGCTTTTATTCACTCTTGTTTGGACTACTGCAACTCTCTTCTGATCGGTCTCCCTCTTACCAAAATTTCCCCTCTCCAATCTGTCCTGAATGCGGCTGCCAGGGTTGTATTTCTGTCCAGCCGATTCACCGATGCCTCCACCTTGTGCCAGTCATTACACTGGTTACCCATTCGCTACAGGGTCCAATATAAACTGATTGCGCTCACCCACAAAGCTCTCCACAGTTCTGCACCACCTTATATCTCCTCTCACCTCAGTCTATCATCCTACACGTGCCCTCCGTTCCACAAATGACCTAAGACTAACATCCCCCATAATCCGAACCTCGCACCTCCGTCTCCAAGACTTCTCTCGTGCTGCTCCAGTTCTCTGGAATGCTCTACCCCAGACTATCCGATTGATGCCTAGCCCCGATGTCTTCAAGTGCGCTTTAAAAACCCATCTCTTTAAACAAGCCTACCACCTCAAATACCCAGTAAACTAACTTTCCCCTGTTCCCTCCTAAATACTATTCAGAATCTGCCCCTTACTGTTCATCTGTTTCTACACCCTCCATGCACACGATAACTGCACTCGGTAATTGAGTATTGCACTTGAACATACAGGCTGATGACCGGATCATACTGCATTATATGATCCCGACTTATTATAATTGCCAGACCTGAAATAATAAGCACTTTCCACCTATTGTGTCCCCCCATTTCCTTGTAGAATGTAAGCAGCGAGCAGGGACCTCACTCCTGATGTAACTGTTAAACTGTCTCACCTTGTATTGAATTTGTTTGTACATGTCCCCGCTTAATTGTAAAGTGCTGTGGAATATGTTGGCGCTATATAAATAAAAATTATTATTATTAAAGTGCATCAGGACATGGGCTACAAACCCCCTGGGAATGGCCCCTAACAGGAAGGTGGACCATAAATGTGGCGTTGTGCAAGAGCTCATAACCTTGTATATGCTCCTCTGTAATGTGAATAAAACCCTTTTATATTTCTTACTATTCACCTGTTCTGAAACTTTTTTTCTATAGGGAGAGGCTAAATAGAGAATTGTGTGCATTGAGCTCCCTCCTCCGCCATCATTCTATTCTACAAGGCTCATAAATGCCTTTCTAGATGCCCCTGTGATCGCTGCTCCCACTGTACATCTAGGCAGTAGATGACTGAGCATCCGGTCAGTGGTCCAATAACCTGATGACAGGTTCCCTCTACTATTGCACTGGCTGTGCTCAAAGTATCTGCTGTTAAAGGGGCTGTCAAGTGGTATCACTTATTCAAAGAATTAGTGGGAACTTACAGATTGGTTGGACTGTGACAGCCGGGATCTGCACCAATTGCCAAAACAGGCACTTTTATCCCTGTTGGGACAGACACACGGCCATATTTCTCGTGTGAGGATCACATCATAAACCTCGTACTGGCCCTCGCCTCTCCTGACCTGACCTTGACAGCTGCATAAAATCCATCGTGTTGTCTCGGGTCAGGAGAGGGGCCGGCCAGTCCGTTCAGTGCAATGCGATCCTTGCACAAGTTATACGGCAGTGTCCCTGCCCTTAGAATGAAGGAAGCGTTGGTGTACATGTGCGACCGCAGGTCCATTCATTCTGTGTCTGCTGGGTGCAGCCTCCTTTATGGAATGAATGCTGTGGTGGTTGAGCATGTGAATTTCTGCTCATATCTAGCTAGGATAAGTGTCCCATTCTGCAGATGTGCACAGGCCCCAGTGGTTGTCGTACCCCCTCCCTGCCCCCCCACAATCAGTGAGATCTCCTTGCCTATGAATTGGTGGGAACAGTCACAACCTATATAAAAACTTTATTTGCTTGGCAATAACTTTAGGCTCCAAATCTATTACATGGATTCTGCAGTTTTTATAAAGTCTCCCATATTGGGTCCCGGAGCACTGCTTGACTCAGACATGAGCCTCAGAGGTGAAGCCGCACCTGGAGTATTTCGAGGCCTCATTTTTCAGTTGCCGGTTGCCTTAAAGTACCAAGACCTGCAAAGGGTTATGCCCATAAAAAGACCCCATTATAGGAGATTACCCTTCTAGTAATACATCATGACCCCCTCCCCCACTCCAGGTGCGATCCAGAAGTTACAGAATTGTGCCATATCCTCCCTTGTTATACAGCATTATCACTGACTCGGATATACGGGGGCTTCCTCTGCCAGGGCGCATCCACTCTGACCGCTGCTGTTTAACCCTTTAGATGCTGCTGTCAATTGCTGACTGCAGCATTTACATGGTTGCAATTGCCGGGCACCGATGGGTTGCTGTGGCCCCCACCATCTTTGTTGTAGGGTCTTATAAGTGTTTTTTATTCTGTGTACACTAGAAGTGATCACTTTGTTTCTTAGGGGGAATGTAAAAATAAAGTACTTTTTGAATAGTTCTAAAATTTTTTTTTTTTTTAGCAAATAAATAAAGGGAACACAACAGAATATAACTCCAAGTGAATCAAACTTCTGTGAAATCAAACTGTCCACTTAGGAAGCAACACTGACAATCAATTTCACATGCTGTTGTGCAAATGGAATAGACAATAGATGGAAATTATTGGCAATTATCAAGACACCCTCAATAAAGGAGTGGTTCTGCAGGTGGGGACCACAGACCACATCTTAGTACCAATGCTTTCTGGCTGATGTTTTGGTCACTTTTGAATGTTGGTTGTGCTTTCACACTCGTGGTAGCATGAGACGGACTCTACAACCCACAGAAGTTTCTCAGGTAGTGCAGCTCATCCAGGATGGCACATCAATGCAAGCTGTGGCAAAAGGTTTGCTGTGTCTGTCAGCGTAGTGTCCAGAGGCTGGAGGCGCTACCAGGAGACATGGAGGCGACCGAAGGATGGCAACAACCCCGCAGCAGGACCGCTACCTCCTCCTTTGTACAAGGAGGAACAAGAGCACTGCCAGAGCCCTGCAAAATGACCTCCAGCAGGCCACAAATGTGCATGTGTCTGCTCAAACGGTTAGAAACCGACTCCATGAGGGTGGTATGAGGGCCCGACGTCCACCGATGGGGGTTGTGCTCACAGCCCAACACTGTGCAGGACGCTTGGCATTTGCCACAGAACACCAGGATTGGCAAAGTCGCCACTGGCGCCCTGTGCTCTTCATAGATGAAAACAGGTTCACACTAAGCACATGTGACAGAGTCTGGAGACGCCGTGGAGAGCGATCTGCCGGCAACATCCTTCATCATGACTGTTTGGCAGTGGGTCAGTAATGGGGTGGGGTGGCATTTCTTTGGAGGGCCGCACAGCCCTCCATGTGCTCGCCAGAGGTGGCCTGACTGCCATTAGGTACCGAGATGAGATCCTCAGACACCTTGTGAGACCATATGCTGGTGCGGTTGGCCCTGGTTTCCTCCTAATGCATGACAATGCCAGACCTCATGTGGCTGGAGTGTGTCAGCAGTTCCTGCAAGATGAAGGCATTGAAGCTATGGACTGGCCCGCCCGTTCCCCAGACCTGAATCCGATTGAGCACATCTGGGACATCATGTCTCGCTCCATCCACCAACGTCACGTTGCACCACAGACTGTCCAGGAGTTGGCGGATGCTTTAGTCCAGGTCTGGTAGGAGATCCCACAGGAGACCATCCGCACCCTCATCAGGAGCATGCCCAGGCGTTGTAGGGAGGTCATACAGGCACGTGGAGGCCACACACAATACTCGGCCTCAGCAGGAGCATGCCCAGGCGTTGTAGGGAGGTCATACAGGCACGTGGAGGCCACACACAATACTCAGCCTCATCAGGAGCATGCCCAGGTGTTGTAGGGAGGTCATACAGGCATGTAGAGGCCACACACAATACTCAGCCTCATCAGGAGCATGCCCAGGTGTTGTAGGGAGGTCATACAGGCACGTGGAGGCCACACACAATACTCAGCCTCATCAGGAGCATGCCCAGGCGTTGTAGGGAGGTCATACAGGCACGTGGAGGCCACACACAATACTGAGTCTCATCAGGAGCATGCCCAGGCGTTGTAGGGAGGTCATACAGGCACGTGGAGGCCACACACAATACTCAGCCTCATCAGGAGCATGCCCAGGCGTTGTAGGGAGGTCATACAGGCACGTGGAGGCCACACACAATACTGAGCCTCATCAGGAGCATGCCCAGGCATTGTAGGGAGGTCATACAGGCACATGGAGGCCACACACAATACTGAGCCTCATCAGGAGCATGCCCAGGCGTTGTAGGGAGGTCATACAGGCACGTGGAGGCCACACACAATACTCAGCCTCATCAGGAGCATGCCCAGGCGTTGTAGGGAGGTCATACAGGCACGTGGAGGCCACACACAATACTGAGCCTCATCAGGAGCATGCCCAGGCATTGTAGGGAGGTCATACAGGCACGTGGAGGCCACACACAATACTGAGCCTCATCAGGAGCATGCCCAGGCATTGTAGGGAGGTCATACAGGCACGTGGAGGCCACACACAATACTGAGCCTCATCAGGAGCATGCCCAGGCGTTGTAGGGAGGTCATACAGGCACGTGGAGGCCACACACAATACTGAGCCTCATCAGGAGCATGCCCAGGCGTTGTAGGGAGGTCATACAGGCACGTGGAGGCCACACACAATACTCAGCCTCATCAGGAGCATGCCCAGGCGTTGTAGGGAGGTCATACAGACACGTGGAGGCCACACACAATACTCAGCCTCATCAGGAGCATGTCCAGGCGTTGTAGGGAGGTCATACAGGCACGTGGAGGCCACACACAATACTCAGCCTCATCAGGAGCATGCCCAGGCATTGTAGGGAGGTCATACAGGCATGTGGAGGCCACACACAATACTCAGCCTCATCAGGAGCATGCCCAGGCGTTGTAGGGAGGTCATACAGGCATGTGGAGGCCACACACAATACTGAGCCTCATTTTGACTTGTTTTAAGGACATTACATCAAAGTTGGATCAGCCTGTAGTGTGTTTTTCCACTTTAATTTTGGCGGTGACTGCAAATCCAGGCCTCCATTGGTTAATAAATGTGATTTTCATTGATGATTTTTGTGTGATTTTGTTGTCAGCACATTCAAGTTTATACAGAACAAAGTATTCAATGAGAATATTTCATCATTCAGATCTAGGAGGGGTTATTTCAGTGTTCCCTTTATTTTTTTGAGCAGTGTATATATATACATATATATTTTTAATCTCCTTTCCTTTAATTCAAAAATATAAAAAACTTTAATCTCTCCATATCTGTAAAGGTCGGGCCTATTAACCCTCACAGTAAAGTAACATTACATCAATAAGTCAGAATCACCATTTTTAAAGGTTTTTTGGTTGCCGCACCTCCCTCCAAAAACATGAAGGCGATAAATGTAATTTAAACCCAAAATGGTTAAAAAAAAAACAAAAAAAACCTTTCAATCTGAGAAACACCCCTGGCTCCTAAAGGCTTTGCCTAAAAGGAAAGGGAGAAAATGCAGCGGCGACCTCTCAGCGACCTGTGATTCCTCTGCGGTCACAAGACTGCGCGGAGGAACACGGCGGAATCTGTCACATAAATAATCAACTCTGGTGTAAATGACATTACTGTGGAGACGGGCAGATTAACCTGTTCTGTCCTGGACAGCCCCTTTAAGGCTCCTGGTGGGTAAGGGGTTAATGCTGACATAATGGAGAATGGTCCAGCACCGGTCACATATAGAAGCCCCCGGAGCTGCGGCCGTTACTATGGCAGCGGCGGCGGCGTCGTCTCCCAGCCCCCTCCTGCCGCCTCGATACTTGGATACATAGCTGTGCCGGCAAGGACCCGCCTCCTCCGGTCACGTGACCTAGCAGAAGCCGCAGACACCGGTCACGTGGGCCGGAAGCAGCCGCGTAGTGACGTCACGTCCGCGCAGCATCATAACAACAACATCCCGGCTGAGGAGAGTCCGCGCTCCTGGGAGCTGCCGCCTGGGGAAGAACCGGGGCCGGGGGAGAATAATTACCGGGGCTGTGAGGGTGCAAGAACCGAGGAGGGAGAAGTGGGCTAGTGAGGAGGCACTGGGGCAGAGGTTGGGGGTATCAGGTACTTACCCCTATACAGCCATGACAGGTACAGTGGATAAGGCCAGGAGGGTGTAAAGTGAGGACGGGCAGCGGATAGGTGTGTAAAGACGTGATAGTGAGTGGACGGGGTAAGGTAAGGGCAGAACGGGCAGCCGGTGGGCAAAAGGTGAGGACAGGGGTTTAAGGGCAAGACGGGTATAAGGTGAGGACGGGTGGGGGGTAGTGGTTATGTAGAGGTAGAAGTTTGGAGGTTCGGGAAGGTTTTGGTCACGGATCAGACTCTGTTCCGGTGACAGCGGGGACAATCCTCTGCGCCGCGGTTATTTTTTGGTTTGGGCGCCGGCGTAGCGTCAGATGATGTAGGTAAATGCGGCATCTCACTGAATCCTTCGCTGTGACGTCTGGTGATGATATGTAGCAGGAGCCTCCGGCCGCCCTCACGTCTGACACTTGGGTTGGTGGAAGCTGCAGGGAGGGAATAGCACAAGGGGAATGTTGCGGAGAGACTGCAGCGGAGCCGCGTCTTGTCGGAGGATTTCCGGAGCGTTAGTCCTGTGGAGATATAGAAAGTGCTAGAAGACGACGTTGGATCACAATGAGCGGGGCAGCTGAGCCGTCAGCTCCTGGGCCGAAGAAGATGTCCAAAGAAGAAATGACACCTTGGTCTTCGGGAGATCTGGCTCAGGGTGATGAAAAAAGTGTCCGTGACTCTGGTTCCTCAGAGGAGGACATGAAATCTTTGGAGGCCAGTCTGCACCAGCAACTCAGCGAATGGGGCCCACTGATTACGGCTGGACAGCGGCTTTTAGTGTGGGAGCAGCCGTTGCCTAGTCTGCTGACGGCGGCGGCTCTACATGGGGCTTTTTGGTGAGTCTTCCACCCCACCTTCAACATTACAGGGAACATTAGATTGTAACTGCATAGTGTCTTTGTGCATGTGAGTAAATTCCCCCTTTATAAAATGGGGTGGGTACTTCTTAAGTCTCATGAAGTCGCCCAGTTGTTTCCTCTCCTTCACTTCTGATGCAATTTCTTTGTCTTTCTTGCAGGTTATTTTCTTACCTGTCGCTCCGACCTGTGTTTTTATTGAGCTTCTTTCTGCTGTGTCTGCTGGGTGTGGATCGCTTGAAGCCGTGGCTGCTCCGTCACTGCAGAGGTGACTCCCTCACATCTTGTATAATGTATAGAGAAATTACATATTACAATGCGTAGTACTGAGAAAATTGCGCACAAATAATTGAATCAGACAATGAACCTCTTCCTGCTCCGTGCCATACATTTTTGGTCGATGATACAGCCCAAGTACTGCGCTTGGATGGGACTGGATCAGAAACTGAAGTTTTAAGATGTTACCATTACATGCCATGGTACAAAGCGACTGCGGTAACCGTGGTAGAAGACCTTCAGCACCAATCTATTGAAATCATATGAAGACCAAACTATAGCTAAATGCCATAGGAGATGGCAGGGACTAAGTGATTGTCCATTCAATTCTCCCATGGCGGATGGTCTACAAAAATGTTTAAAAAAAAAAAAAAGTCTTTTTATCCCGTTACTTTTACTGTTAAAAAGTGGAATAATGTTTATTTTTGAGCATATTCCCTAATTAATTTTTCCCCATTGTTTACTATATTATACAGTAAACTGAACTCAGAGAAATATTTTTTTTTTATTTTTCCGAAGAAGGGAAGGAAAAAAACTAAAGTGTAACAGTGAAAATTGCCGCAACTGGAAGGGGTTTAATGTACACTTAGAACAGAGCAAGAATGCCGCCTTAGGTAGGAAAAAGGTGCAAGGTTGCCCAAGGAAAAAGTTGCCGTTTTGCATCGTGGGGCATAAAACAGAGCAGTGATTGCTGTATTAAAAACTTCTGCAACTTTCTCAGTTGTCTAAAGATTTTTTTGCTGTCAAAAAAAAGTTCACTGCTATGGTAGCAATTGGGAGGAAAACGGAGGCAAGTGCAGAGCTGGTTACACAGATCCCTCTGTCATTGTGTGAATGGGATCCGGACTGGTTCACGGTCTGCAAACCAGAATTAGAGTTTTAGAGATATTGTACACATAGTTAACTATTTGAAATGTGTTGGTAAACATCTACAGCTTTTATTAATGCCGTGTCTTCTGTTTTACAGCTCAGCCTCGTGGAGATCCAGCCACTGACAGGTATAAATGTCTAATGTCATCTGTCCTCCTGGGGTCGCTGTATCTTATTCTAACTCCTGGGGTACAAAGATCAGAAATTTTTAGTTTGATGTTGAAGCAAACGGATGATTATCTGAAAAGCAGCCCATAGGGGGCGCTAAACAGCACTGTTCTTCTCACTTCATAGAGTTGTGTTGCTATATAATGAGACGTCCCCAGTGTTTCCTGTAATTTCTATAATACAGAAATTAATCAGGTTTTCTTCTGTTTGCAGTGAGACCACGGTTGGAGGGACGGGCCATCACCGCCTGCTGAGCCTACCGGAGCTGTGCCACTGTCTGGCCGAGACCTGGTTCACCTCACAGCAGTTTCTCCAGGAGCTGCTGCTCTACAAAAAGCAAAACCCAGGAAAGGTGAGGAGAGACGCCGCAAAGTGAGGATCGTGCCATACAGAGAAACACATTGTTGTATCCATCAATAGGGCAGAAAATTAAAGGGGCAAATTACATTGATGACCCCTATTGCCATTAATACAGTGGCTAATGGAAGGAGGTATCTGGAGTATGCTCGTGCCTCCTTCTCTTTTGCTGGGCTGAGTTTTTTTCACAGCAGGGTCTCAGAAAAATATTACTGCAGTCAAGTCCTGATGCCCAAGCTGACACTAAAATCCCTGGGCATCAGGGCACGAATCCTGGCTAATAAAGTTAGTGTTTGATTGCGTGATGGGCATCACGACTGATCCAGGTTTCATTGTAACTACATTATTTCTTCGTCATCTTGCTCTAATCACCCCTGTTACATCATGTGAGTTTCGATCTGCCACCGACCCATAACTTGTATAAAAGAATGTGGTGGTCTCACTTCACACCGACTGCTTATTCATTCTCTTCTTACTCCGCAGTTCTGTGTGATGGTGTGCTCGTGCTGTGCTGTGCTTGCTGTTGTCGGACACTACGTTCCTGGCATTATGATATCCTACATTATATG
Organism: Phyllobates terribilis; assembly: GCF_046119375.1. Lineage (NCBI taxonomy): Eukaryota > Metazoa > Chordata > Amphibia > Anura > Dendrobatidae > Phyllobates > Phyllobates terribilis. The sequence goes on from NW_027362769.1 coordinate 171,977,733, forward strand.
TAAGAACTGAGCGTACGCCATATCCGTCCTGTACATGATGAGATGCACACATGACCGCGGCTTTATTTATTGCAGTGCTCAGCGTGCTGCTTTGGCCGCTGGTCGTGTATCGGGAGCTCATCCAGAGGATGTACACCGCTCTAGAACCCATCCTCATGAAGCTGGACTACAGCATGAAGGGAGAGGACCTGCCACGTTCCCATAAGAGTAAGTGCCGGGGGCAGGAGGTGCCTTCATTCCCGCGATCCTAAATGTTACAGAACAGATTTAAGGAGGTTGTCCTACTGTTGAGCCTGTGACATTGGCATCTCTGAAACCTTGTAATATACTAGCCAGCAAGTGAACAGACGGTTATTGAAGTCGAAGTGTTGGAAGCAAGAAAAAAAGGCAAGGGTAAAGATCTCACCCAGACAGACCTGTCATATATGGACGATCGCATCAGAACATCTCCCAAACAGCAGATCTTGTGGGGTGTTCCTGGTATATGGCAGGTCTTATGGGGCGTTCCTAGTATACAGCGGATTTTGTGGGGTGTCTCCTTATATGTCAGGACTTGTGGAGTGTTCCAGGTATAAGGCAGGTCTTGCAGATTGTTCAGTTTATGGCGGGACTTGAGGGGTGTCTCCTTTTTATGTTAGATCTTGTGGGGTGTTCCCAGTATATGACAAGTCTTGTGGGGCTGATCCTGATATACAACAAGTCTAGTGGAGTATTCAAGGTGCGCAGTGGATCTTGTGGGTGGTGTCTCCTTTTACTTCAAGTCTTGTGGGGTGTTCAAATATACAATATTAGTATTTACCACAAATCGCCCAAAAAAGGAGAGCAGAAGAATGGCTGTAGAGCAAATTACAGATCACGCAGAGCATCGCAGGACACGTGGCGCATTACACAAGAGGTGATCGTTTCTAATTCCTCGACTGTTCATGTTTTTTTTTTATAATTTTTCATATTTTTCAGAACGACAAGCTAAAAAGGAGCCAGAAGAGGGACAGGAAATGTCTGCGGATACGGACAGCGAGAGCGAGATTGAGCTGTCCGGCTTCTCTCCGGAGGTGGGTGGACGGGATCACATCAGGTCCGACTTCTCTAATCTGCATCCGGCTGCATGATGGCAGTATTGAAGTGAACGTCCGTCCGTGTCATTCATAGTCCCTCCGAGACCCCCCCAGTGCTCAATTTATCAGAGAGCATTCAGGATGATTAACTGTTTATGTTCTTTTGAAGCTGGACGTGAGAATCACCGCCTTGGCCCTATCCATTACCGACTCTGAATTGTCGGATGAAGAGGCTTCGATCCTGGAGAGCGGAGGATTCTCAGTATCCAGAGCGACGACACCACAGCTGACCGAAATGTCGGAGGGTACGTTATTAATACATTAATCCATGGCTACATTACTGACCTACTGCTACACACTGCCTGCAGTGTCACTGGTGCTACCAGTCTGTCCACATGTAACAACTTAAAGGGGTTGTGCAGCGCCGCAAACTACATCATTGGGCATGAAGAGATTCTGCTTCAACCCGACCAGAACAGCTGCCAAGGCAACAATTCAATACCCAAGCACTTGTCCTAATCCAAATAGGACGTGTGCATGATAGATACTGTAGCTGCTGAGTGTCAGAGTCCTGCCCGGCATGGACTGTGGGGTAGAAAGAGGCGCTGCAGTATTCTTTAAAGGGCATCAGATGGTTTATTCTTAATAAGGCATGCACAGTTCCCACATGAGAAATGGGGTAAAATGTACCTGTGTGGCTGCAGATCAATGTAGATTGTAAAGCTGGGATGTTTTTTAGTCCGTAACTAAGGAGACGCATAAATCTGCTGCAGAGCTGTATACACAAGACATTAGACTGACAATTAGAAGTCATTGCAAACAATGATTGCAGAAGTGGATGTAGCCTTAAAGTTTTATCATCATCTATTCCAATAATACCAGAAATAATCAGGCCAGCGGTGAAGGCGCCAGTGGTGGATTTGCAGCTGGAATCATCATGTTTGTCTGGGGCTTTTTATTTAACGGGTTCTCTGTTTTTAGATTTGGACCAGCAAGGTGCCGTCTCTGAAGGTCCCCCTCCCACAGACCCCTCCGAGACCCCGCTGTGGCTGAGGCCTGGTGACGCTGAAGAGAAACGTTTACCACCTTCTGAGATGCCACCGCTTTTACCAGCCGAACAACTTGCCCTACACCCAGAAGAGCTGTTGCCCACGCTCACCTCACCCCTGCATTTTGTCAACACGCACTTCAATGGGAAGGGTCAGCCCCCCCAACAGGAAGGTGAGAGCCACCCTCCGAGTGAGGACGCGGCCAGCGGAGCCATTGGCGCGGCCAGCGGAGCCATTGGCACTCCGCCTTTACCCAATGTGGACCCTTCAGCTCCTGTAGAGCCCGGGGGAGATGGGGAGGATTTTGAGCTTGTGGAACAGGGTGAGCTGGATCTAATGCGCAAGGAGCTGGAGGAGGCCGAGAAGCAATTGACCTCTTCTAAATCTCATCAGCAAGTGCCGGATTCTTAAGGCCGGCGAGGCGGAGCGAAAGTTTATCTAACTTTTTGCAAATGGCGCCCTCTGCAGCATGGAAGCGGTATGACGTGGGCATTGACCGAAAGCACAGATTGTCGCCAACCAGACTCTTATCAACTTACTGACCCCATCCCGGCCTTTTCATTTATAGTGTTATTGCATCACTTACTAGGCTTGCTAACCTCCAAAGCAGCTGAGAACTGATCGAGAAAAAAAGCTGAGATATTATAAGAGTGTCACCTCGGGTTTGCACTTTTTTTATTTTGTAGCATCCCTCCTCACAAAAGCAAAAAAAAAAGCCGCTGTGTGTTCACACAACTCAGTTTCACCTGCTCCTGTTACTGGAGAGCATTTGCAAATATAATAGTATCTTGTACTGATCCTGAGTTACATGTCTTATACTCTAGTCACAACCAAAGCTGCAATCATTTGTAAATCTGGAAATGATCAGCACAAGTCTTGGTGTAAGCTTTTTACATCCTCTGCAGTGCAGAACTCCCGGCACACAGTGATCCACATTCTGAATGCAGCTTTGGATGTGAATAAGGTATGGACCCCAGAGCAGGTAACCTGCAACCTTTATCCGTAGTGTGTAAATGGAAACCGTAAAGGGGTCTAAGGTCCCGTTGTGTGGGGGCAATACCCCACCACATGAGGGTGACGAAGGTGCGGGCTGAGGACTGAGCATGAGTTGTCTACGTCCATCCCACATCCGCCTCGTCTCATATTCTTCGGTGAGGATTTAGGACTATGATTACAAGGTGATGGGAATGTAGGAGAGCGACCCCTCAGGCTTCACCCTCCCGATAGATCCAGTCCCTTCAGAGGAAGCGATGATCCTACTGATCCGCTCCGTGGTGATCACATCTCGTAAGATCCGACGTGTAAGAATAGTTTTAGCGTTAATATTTATTACAATGTTTTAGTGATACGGATCTGATTGTGATGATTTCTTGCAGCACCTTCCAATATGGCTCCATGAATACTGAAGACGCCTCGATAATGTTCTTTTTAATCAGCCACTTTCTGAATAAACGTTCAAGACCTGTGAATATTTATCTGTAAAAAGCTGATGTCCACCTCTGACCAGCACAGCTCACCTATAGATGTAATCTACATGTAAAGTGCAGTCACTGTGTACTTACATTACTTATCCTGTATTATACTCCAGAGCTGCACTCACTATTCTGCTGGTGCAGTCCCTGTGTACATACATTACATTACTGATCCTGAGTTACCTCCTGTATTATACTCCAGAGCTGCACTCACTATTCTACTGGTGCAGTCACTGTGTACATACATTACATTACTGATCCTGAGTTACCTCCTGTATTATACTCCAGAGCTGCACTCACTATTCTGCTGGTGCAGTCACTGTGTACATACATTACATTACTGATCCTGAGTTACATCCTGTATTATACTCCAGAGCTGCACTCACTATTCTACTGGTGCAGTCACTGTGTACATACATTACATTACTGATCCTGAGTTACATCCTGTATTATACTCCAGAGCTGCAGTCACTGTGTAATATAATGTATGTACAGAGTGACTGCACCAGCAGAATAGTGAGTGCAGCTCTGGAGTATAATACAGGATTTAACACAGGATCTGTAATGTATGTGCACAGTGACTGCAGCAGCAGAATAGTGAGTGCAGCCCTGGGGTATAATACAGGATATAACTCAGGATCAGTACAGGATCAGTAATGTAATGTATGTACACAGTGACTGCTCCAGCAGAATAGTGAGTGCTGCTCTGGAGTATAATACAGGATATAACTCAGGATCAGTACAGGATCAGTAGTGTAATGTATGTACACAGTGACTGCACCAGCAGAATAGTGAGTGCAGCTCTGGGGTATAATACAGGATATAACACAGGATCAGTAATGTAATGTATGTACACAGTGACTGCACCAGCAGAATAGTGAGTGCAGCTCTGGGGTATAATACAGGATCAGCAATGTGATTTTAGATTTACAAATCCTTTGTTATTTGTACATTATATCTGTATGTCGGCTGTATACGGGGTCAGAGGTGTGTAAAGCTTTTCCTGATGTAGGTCCTTCTTTAGGTTTTGATAAGGCAATGTGGGGTGCAGGTTTCCCTCCTCGGTGTGAGTGTCTGTGGTGTGTGAGCAGTCTCATCTCTGTGCTGTGTACATGTCTGTAGCGGTGACCTAGCTGTATCTGTAAGTCTGTGTGTAGGTGTGCAACTATGGACATGTACAATTTCTATGTGTGTACAGTGTACAATAATATGATTAACTCCCTCCCCACATCCCCAAAAAAAATGAAATAAACAGCAATGTATTTAGCGTCTGCTCCTCTCAGAAGCCGCTGGATTGTCGTCGTGAGACTACACCGTCCGTCCTCGCATCTTTCTTGCAATCTCTCTGATAAACCCCAGACATGACCCAGTAGCAGTGTAAGGATATCACCGGTACCACCCTCAAGGTGCTCCCAATGTTTGCTGTCACTGGTGCTGCCTCATTTTATCTTTAAAGGAAATTTTCTTAGCATCATAATTAGTTAAATTTGCAAAGTGCTTGTAAAAACCAACAACTTTCCAACTTACTGATCATTAAAAATCCTTTCCGTTCACGAGAATGGAGGGATGTTTTATTTCATTAGCTGCTCACTGCCCAGGTATCGGCCACCTCTGCGGTATATATCAGCAGTGGCCGGTTTCCTAGGCAAGAAACACCTTAACTACCAGCTTTTTGTAAGTGCTTCTCTGAAGCTGATTGTTCGCCTGCGCTCCTCCGATGCTGCAGAGGCAAAGCTGCTTCCTCTTACAGTGTGGGAAAGTGCAGCGCTCAGGCCTCCGGCTCTACCTGTCAATCAGCAGGAGCACCGGCTCTACCTGTCAATCAGCAGGAGCGCAGTGCTCCCCTGCAAAAAGGAAGCCGACAGGAAGAGGAACAGTGCGCTCTCAAAGATAGACGAGAACAACCTTTTAATGCTGCCCCACTGATTGGCTGCAGCGGTCATGAGACATATCAATGTCACACGACCACTGGAAATAGCAGCCCCGACATTGCAGAGGTGGCGCTAATCTGGGGCATAAGTATGTACTTTTTATTTATTTGGTGGACAACCCCTTTAAGCCTGGCATATAGCTAAAGTGCAGCACTTTACAATTAAAGCGATATTCTGGTTACAAATAAAAATGATCATCTGTAAAGTGAAAAGTTTGACGATTTCCAAACATAATTTTCTTATCAGCTCTTCGTGATCTTTAAAGATCTCTGCTTGCTGTCATTGCTCCTAGTGGATTCTGTCCCAGCCATGTGATGTGACACTATATCGGGGATGTGACACTATACCAGGGGCGTGACAGCAGGCGGCATCATAATACTTCTAGGGAAACTTTGTGGGACAAGCCAGATTTTATTAGGACCGTGAGACTGGTCGCTGGGTTGTGCTTCCCGCACTCTCGCTTCTTGGTTAGTTATACCGTCACATATTTGTTTGTGGACTGGTGATTTCATCATTGCACATATGTCAACTGCTCCGTCCTGATAAGGTGGTGACAGGGTGTGGAGCGACGTCGGCAGATCCTTCCACGGAGCGAGGATTCCAGCTCGACTGCGCTCATCAGCGTCAGTACGTGGTGGCATATAGATAACGCCGCTCCCTCTGTCATTTTTCCCCCCACTTGTTTAGGGAGAAAGAGGTTGAGTTGAGCCGGGATCAGAGACAACTCAAATCCCACACGTTACTCCATGATTGTTTTATTATTATTTTTAAACCATTCTCAGCTGGCTCAGTTTTTTTTGTAAAAAAAAAAAAAAACAACCCTCATCTTACCATTTCCAGATCCAGTGTCGTGTCGCCATGATCTCCATGTTGGTAATGACGTTGCAACCTATCACTAAGATTAGCAGCTTGTGATATCTACATTGGCAGAGCCGCTCTGCTCGGTGATTGGTAGCAGCGCTGTTAGCATGGCATCACCGCTGAGATGGCAGACAAAAAAGTTTTCTGAAAGTTGACAACTTGTTTAACTTCTACATTTCCAGAAAAGAAAATATTCTGTCAAAATGGTAATATTCAATTGTACGTTCACATATTGGAATAGCTGTGGATTCTCCACCTGGATATGGAGGAGATTTAAGCAAATATCATATAAATGCTACATACTTGTTTCATGCAAAAAAAAAAAAATATGACTTGCTGTGCTAAGTGTGAAAATTTCTGCGCAGATTTTATCCACCTTCACAACCATGACATAACTGTATGTCACATTTGGGGGGGTATGGAACAGGCTCATTTTATACACATGGCATTGGCCTGCAGCAGCAGCAGCAGCAACCGGAACTAGCCCTGATCACTGCTGCTTAACTATTTAGATGCCAACGTCAATCACTGACAGTGGCATTTAAATGGCGCGATCATTATTGCGTTCATGCACCTGCTGACGGTTCCTATCCCTGTCATATTGCTCCTCCTATGCATCCCAGATTCATTCAAAGGCCACGGCCCCACTATCAGTATTCCGTCAGTATTTTTTCACCGGAGTGGGAGACAAAGCCAGGTGAGGAACAATCAGAGAAAAGGTATAATAGAAACAAGACACCAATTCTGCATTTATCACCCACTCCTGGTTTTGGCTCCCACTCCAGAGAAAAAATACTGACCAAATACTGACCAGATACTGATAGTGGAGCCGAGGCCTATGACATCAATTTAACTATATACTGCAGTATTATAAAGTGCAAGCAATCAAAGCGATCACAGGTTCAAGTCCCGTAATGAAACTCAAAAACTAAAGTTAAAAAGTCTTAAAAATCATAAAAGTTTAAATCCCGTCACTCTTCCCTTTAAAATATAATTGCGTCTGTAAAAGGCGAATCTATGAAAATATAAAATTATTTATTAAACATAAAAAAAACAAAACACAGTTGAAACTCCAGATTAGCAAAATATCACTTGCCTCACCTAAAAAAAAAATGCAATATAAATGGGTCAAAACATCTTTTTTTAACTACTAAAATCTACAAGTTAAATATCACTATAATCATATTTACCCTTCAATGTACGCTATAAAAGCAATAACTTTTTTTTTTTTTTTTCGCAACTTCACCCCACTTGGAATTTTTTTCAGTGGTGTCATTCAAGACGCTACGCCTCGTCCTGCAAAAAAAACCAAAAACCCTTCCTATGGCTATGTGGATGAAAAAGTTAAGGCTCTTGGAAAAAGGGGAGAAAATAAGGAAAGTTCAACAAAACGGAAAATTGGATTGTCAGTGTCACAAAAGTGTTAAGGGTGGATTCACACCTAGAAGTTCTTGTTGCAGAATTTTCTGAAACAGCGTGTCAATCTACTTTTTCAAGGGGATGTCCACCTCCGGAAACAATATATCTATGTATAATTTTTTGCAATTCTGTGTCATAAATGTTGCCCAGTTTGGCTTTTTGTTTCCCTGCATATTGGTCTGTAATCTTGAGAGGAGCTCAGAAAAAGACAGATAAGAGTTACAATCTCTCCCACTGGACTGTCAGCAGGAGCTGACAGACAGATTCTCAGTTAATTAATTTTGCAGCCAGAAATAAGAAGTGTAAGGCTATGTGCACACGATCCGGAGCCGCTGCCGGTTTGGCGCGGTGTGTTATGCAGCGTCAAACTTGCAGCGGCCAAATGTTACAGCATAGTGGATGGATTAGTAGAAATCCCATGTCCTCTATGTGTATCTAGGCACCTGCGGCTCACCTGTGGAAACTGACATGCAGGTCCGCATGCGGACTTTCCCCATAGACCTAACCTCTAAGAGGAAGTCCGCAGGTGAAAAAAAAATGGCGCCGTTCATTTGCATAAAGCGGAAGCCGCCGCGGGCAATTCCGGAGCGTCGGAGCAGCAGGCTGGTAAGCATCGTGGGCACATACACTAAGACTATGGTCAGATGGCCGTAGATTCTCTCACCCAAGAGAATAGGACCAGTTATAAAAATGACTAATCAGAGTTTGATCCGGGTGTCAGCATGGTGTGATTCGATTCTCTCGGATACGCTTGTGTGAGCCCTAACACAGAGGCTACAGAAGGAAAAACGGTGCAAACATTTTAATGAATATACATTCATTTACATACGAACAAAAAATACTGGACAATCCCTTTAAGTCCTCAGTGTCTCAATTCTTTATACTGAATCCATTGGGGATTTCAATCTCTGCAGTGCATAAAATCAGCAGCAATTCAGCAGTAAAATCTGTGAGATTTAGGTGCTGATTTTGCTGAAGCCATTAGGTAGATGTGACCGTACAGGAAGCACAGGAGTTCACATGCTGAATACTGGAGGGACCTAGTTCTGCTGCAGAGTGGGATTGGTTGTCCCATCGGAGGAGCGATCAGCATCCAATCCATTAAAACCCAATTCGATATCTGGCTTGTACCAGGACAGGACGGTGATCGGTGCCGGACGCTTGTTACTGAGGGGCCATATCACCCATCTGATTTGTGATTTTTCAATATCTCACGGCTACAATGAAGCAGCAGAAAGTCTGGCTCCAGATCCAGCTGCTTGTATCACTGGGATTAACCCCCGAGTAAGAAGCATTCCACTATATTATCAGATTTATCATACAATTCGATCATTTACACCCCAGAAGCTCACAGCGAGTGGCCAGAAAATCATCAAGGGCCTGATTCGTGATTTGCGGGGATTATTTTTTAAGTCCGTTTTCTTTCTTTTTTTTTTCTTGAGGTATTTATTCAATTTTTAGCAACAAATTCTTCAAAATGTTTTAATCTTTTTTTGGTGTTTTTTTAGGGCAAAAAATTGTACTTTCTGTTAAAATGTTGCACACAACTGTTAACATTTGCATAAAAATTTGGCCTATGATAAATTATTCCAGGGGTGACTTTGCCTTTGTGCAAAAAAAAAAAAGCTATTTTTTTTAAGTTGCAATGCAACTAATGAATTAGCCATAAATATATTAATCAGTAAAACCACATCCACAATGGAGAACCAAGAAAAACAGTCGAATAAGTAGCAAATAGACTTCAGAATTGGTGCAATTTAATGGAAGAATTTAGCACAAAACAGCCTAAAAAAATAGGTGCAAATGCAATAAATGAATCGGCCTCAAATGTTCAGTGGCACCAAAAGGATGACATGTGCAGCTTAACCCCGTACCATTTCTGCAGTAACATCTGAAGTGGTGTTTGGCGCAGGTTCACCCAGGAAATGCTACATGGGAAAGTTTCCTAAAAGTTCTACAACTTTCATCAGAGCTCATTTTTGTTTTTGCGCTTTCCTTTTTTCCTCCTGGCGTTTACCATACGAGTTCAGTAATTTTAGATTTTTATTGATCAGACTTTATCTGACGTGGCGATACCAAATATGTCTACTTTTTTTTAAATTGTTATTATTTATTTTTTTATCTGGGAAAAGGAAAGGGTGGGAAGTGATTTAAAATATTTTTTTTTATATTTTTATAATTTTTTACTACTTTTTGCATATTTTTTGTTGTAGTTCCCCTGGGAGAGTTGAACCAGTGAATGCTTGATTGCAGAATATTCTGCAATATTTTATTATTGCAGTATATAATGAAATGAATGATCCCCTATAAAGCTCAGTCAAGATGGCGGCATCAGGGTCCCTCAGTAGGATGTGTTATGTGGCCGAAAATTGTGCAGATGTGAGGGTTTTCCACAATATAATTTTCCTATTGATTATTAATGACCTCATAATTCAATATTTTATCCACAAACTTGTGAAACCATTAACCCCTTACTGTAAAGCAGCAATGAGCACAATGGCCGAGATTAAAGATCACTACAATCTTTGGCTGATTGACTCCCTTAGATGCTGTGGTCAATAGCAACTGTAGCATCTAAGTGTATAGCCAAAAAGAAGAAAAATTCCCATATTACAAAAAAAAAATATCAATCTTTATTAAATTATACATATAAACAAATGAACAACATTATAAAAACAGTTAAATGGAGTCAGACTGCAGAGATGACAAGTAAGTAAGAATAAATGTCTTAGTCCTATGGAATATAACAAAAATATATATAAAAATATATCTGGCTATTGTAGACTGGTATGGAGAAAAAAAACATTCAAACCCCGTTCAGAATATACACTGCTCAAAAAAATAAAGGCAACACTTAAAAAACAGAATATAACTCCGAGTTGTTCAAACTTCTGTGAAATCAAACTGTCCACTTAGGAAGCAACACTGATTGACAATCAATTTCACATGCTGTTGTGCAAATGGAATAGACAATAGATGGAAATTATTGGTAATTATCAAGACACCCTCAATTAAGGAGTGGTTCTGCAGGTGGGGACCACAGACCACATCTTAGTACCAATGCTTTCTGGCTGATGTTTTGGTCACTTTTGAATGTTGGTTGTGCTTTCACACTCGTGGTAGCATGAGATGGACTCTACAACCCACAGAAGTTGCTCAGGTAGTAAAGATCATCCAGGAGGGCACAATAATGTGAGCTGTGGCAAGAAGGTTTGCTGTGTCTGTCAGCGTAGTGTCCAGAGGCTGGAGGCGCTACCAGGAGACAGGCTAGTACACCAGGAGACGTGGAGGGAGCCATAGGAGGGCAATAACCCAGCAGCAGGACCACTACCTCCGCGGAGGAACAGGAGGAGCACTGCCAGAGCCCTGCTAAATGACCTCCAGCAGGCCACAAATGTGCATGTATCTGCACAAACGGTTAAAAACCGACTCCATGAGGGTGGTATGAGGGCCCAACGTCCACAGATGGGGGTTGTGCTCACAGCCCAACACCGTGCAGGACGCTTGGCGTTTGCCACAGAACATCAGGATTGGCAAAGTCGCCACTGGCGCCCTGTGCTCTTCACAGATGAAAGCAGGTTCACACTGAGCACATGTGACAGACGTGACAGAGTCAGGAGACGCCGTGGAGAGTGATCTGCTGCCTGCAACACCCTTCAGCATGACCAGTTTGGCAGTGGGTCAGTAATGGTGTGGGGTGGCATTTCTTTGGAGGGCCGCACAGCCCTCCATGTGCTCGCCAGAGGTAGCCTGACTGCCATTAGGTACCGAGATGAGATCCTCAGACCCCTTGTGAGACCATATGCTGGTGCGGTTGGCCCTGGGTTCCTCCTAATGCAGGACAATGCCAGACCTCATGTGGCTGGAATGTGTCAGCAGTTCCTGCAAGATGAAGGCATTGAAGCTATGGACTGGCCTGTCCGTTCCCCAGACCTGAATCCGATTGAGCACATCTGGGACATCATGTCTCGCTCCATCCACCAACGTCACGTTGCACCACAGACTGTCCAGGAGTTGGCGGATGCTTTAGTCCAGGTCTGGGAGGAGATCCCACAGGAGACCATCCGCAACCTCATCAGGAGCATGCCCAGGCGTTGTAGGGAGGTCATACAGGCACGTGGAGGCCACACACAATACTCAGCCTCATCAGGAGCATGCCCAGGCGTTGTAGGGAGGTCATACAGGCACGTGGAGGCCACACACAATACTCAGCCTCATCAGGAGCATGCCCAGGCGTTGTAGGGAGGTCATACAGGCACGTGGAGGCCACACACAATACTCAGCCTCATCAGGAGCACGCCCAGGCGTTGTAGGGAGGTCATACAGGCACGTGGAGGCCACACACAATACTCAGCCTCATCAGGAGCACGCCCAGGCGTTGTAGGGAGGTCATACAGGCACGTGGAGGCCACACACAATACTCAGCCTCATCAGGAGCATGCCCAGGCGTTGTAGGGAGGTCATACAGGCACGCGGAGGCCACACACAATACTGAGCCTCATCAGGAGCATGCCCAGGCGTTGTAGGGAGGTCATACAGGCACGTGGAGGCCACACACACAATACTGAGCCTCATTTTGACTTGTTTTAAGGACATTACATCAAAGTTGGATCAGCCTGTAGTGTGTTTTTCCACTTTAATTTTGGGGGTGACTCCAAATCCAGGCCTCCATTGGTTAATAAATGTGATTTCCATTGATGATTTTTGTGTGATTTTGTTGTCAGCACATTCAACTTTGCACAGAACAAAGTATTCAATGAGAAGATTTCAATCATTCAGATCTAGGAGGGGGTATTTCAGTGTTCCCTTTATTTTTTTGAGCAGTGTATATGATTACCCTGAACACACAACATACGATCCACCTAGTGATCACTTAAAAAAATCAGAATATAGATGCAGGTCTTATTACAGCAAGGGCCTGTTCACAAAGTAGGTATTAAAGGGAATCTGTCACCCCCCTGGGTGATATCAGACCTCTACTATGGCCATACAGGTGATAGAAAAGTAAATCTATACTTACCTGTATGGCCAATAGCAGTGGTTTGATTGCAGAGAAAAGAGCTTTAATCAATTCTATCTTCCACAGGCTTGGCGTCTGGGGGACACCAAGCAATTCCCGCCTATGTGTTTATTATTCCCCCAAATCCCCACCTCTCTGCTTAATTATCATATCCCCCCCTCCCCTGCTTGTCACAGGGCCCTGTGACAGACCCTGTGATGTGCACTGTGCTCCCTGACTTCCGGGCATGTGCAGAGCGCCGCTCACATAGAGCTCACATAGAGCGCGCTCTGCTTCATTCCGGCCCCGTCTGCCTGTGCTCTGCGCCGCAGGTTTCTATTGCGCAGGCGCTGGAGAGTCACTGTCACTTTCCGGCGCCTGCGCAATAGAAACCTGCGGCGCAGAGCACAGGCAGACGGGGCCGGGATGAAGCAGAGCGCGCTCTATGTGAGCGGCGCTCTGCACATACCCGGAAGTTACGGACAGGGGTAGATTAAGAGTAGCAAGGGCCCCGGGCAGTTTAGAAGACGCGCCCCCCCCCCCCCCACACACCTGATTTATCACGTGACATGTCACATGATCCCCTGTGATAGTTCATGTGAAATTAACTTGGCACAATATTAACTATAATATATTTTTTTAGGCTGTGTGCCCACTATGCGTTTTTTAAGCGTTTCCGCAGCAGAAATTCCGCTACAGAAACGCTTGGTAGAAGGCCTGCCATGTTCCCCAATGATAATCCGCGTGTGCTGTGCACATGCTGCGGAAATTTCCGCTGCGGATTATCATTGCGGAAAAATCCGCAGCACTACCAATTATTTTGCGGAAGCGCGGCGTTTTCGCCGCCATTGACTTGCATTAGAACGCATGGAATCCGCATCACTGCATCTGTACATGCGGATAACATGCGTTTCAATGTGCGGATGGTACCCGAGTTTGGAGAAGAGGAGACTCTCCTCCGGACCCGGGTACCATAGAACCTGTAAAAAAAAGAATAAAATAAAAAATAAATATTATACTTACCTTCTGATGGCCCCCGGTGTCTTTATCCGATGCGTCCTGGCTTGCCGGCAGCTCGCGATGGTCTGAAAAGGACCTGCCGTGACGTCATTTAGTCATGTGACGGGTCACGCGACCGCTGACGTCGGCAGGCCATCAGAAGGTAAGTATATATTTTTTTATTTTTTACCATTCTTTTACGGTCACACTATATAAATCCATGCCGGTTGCCGTTTGCATGGATTTATATAGTGTGACCAAGTTGTCAAGCACTTTCCAAGTGATGCTAAAATCGCTTGGAAAGCGCTTGTCAACCCGCATGAGGAAATGCATGAGAAGAACGCTTCACATCCGCAAGTCCCTGGCAGGAAAAACTCATGTACAATCTGCATGCACAATCCGCATGTACAATCCGCATGTACAATCTGCATGCACAATCCGCATGTACAATCTGCATGCACAATCCGCATGCGTTTTTTCTGCCAGGGAGATGCAGAAACGCTAAAAAAAAATCCGGAACATTTCTGTATCGTGGGCACATAGCCTTACATTAATTGTATGACTCAACATTGAGCACACATAGCCATCAATACACAGCAGGAGGCTGCACATAGCCATCTATACACAGCGGGAGGCCGCACGTAGCCATCTATACACAGCAGGAGGCCACACGGTGCCATCTATACACAGCGGGAGGCCGCATGTAGCCATCTATACACAGCGGGAGGCCGCGCATAGCCATCTATACACAGCAGGAGGCAGCACGCAGCCATCAATACACAGCGGGAGGCCGCACGTAGCCATCTATACACAGCAGGAGGCCGCACGGTGCCATCTATACACAGCAGGAGGCCGCACGGTGCCATCTATACACAGCGGGAGGCCGCACATAGCCATCTATACACAGCGGGAGGCCGCACGTAGCCATCTATACACAGCAGGGGGCCGCACATAGCCATCTATACACAGCAGGAGGCCGCACATAGCCATCTATACACAGCGGGAGGCCGCACATAGCCATCTATACACAGCGGGAGGCTGCACGGTGCCATCTATACACAGCGGGAGGCCGCACGTAGCCATCTATACACAGCGGGAGGCCGCACGTAGCCATCTATACACAGCGGGAGGCCGCACATAGCCATCTATACACAGCGGGAGGCCGCACGTACCCATCTATACACAATGAGAGGCCGCACGTAGCCATCTATACACAGCGGGAGGCCGCACGGCGCCATCTATACTCAGCAGGAGGCCGCACGGCGCCATCTATACACAGCGGGAGGCCGCACGGCGCCCCGCCCCAGAGACAGCAGGAGGCCGCACGGCGCCATCTATACTCAGCAGGAGGCCGCATGTAGCCATCTATACACAGCAGGAGGCCGCACGGCGCCATCTATACTCAGCAGGAGGCCGCACGTAGCCATCTATACACAGCAGGAGGCCGCACGGCGCCATCTATACACAGCATGAGGCCGCACGGCGCCATCTATACACAGCAGGAGGCCGCACGGCGCCATCTATACACAGCAGGAGGCCGCACGGCGCCATCTGTACACAGCAGGAGGCCGCACGGCGCCATCTGTACACAGCAGGAGGCCGCACGGCGCCATCTATACACAGCAGAAGACCGCACGGCACCATCTATACACAGCAGGAGGCCGCACGGCGCCATCTATACACAGCAGGAGGCTGCACGGCGCCATCTATACACAGCAGGAGGCCGCACGCAGTCACGCATGCAGTCACGCACACACACAAACATATACAGATATATACATACACGCATAAACACATTTGAAACACAAAAATACATATAAACAGACATCACACAATGATATCTGCCTGCACACACACACACACACACACAGACTCACCATCCCCCGGCTCCATTCCTCCTGCCTGCTCTGACTTCTCTGTTGCAGCACTGTAGGCCGGGCGCGCACTGCGTGACGTCACAGCTAGGAGACACGGCCGCGCACAGGGCCGTGTCTCCTAGCAGTGACGCGGCCGGGCCAGCACAGGGAAGTTAACTGCTGCAGTGCTGGCCCGGCCGATGAAGAAGTAGCGGCTGTGAGCCGCTGCTGGGGGAGCGGTCCGGGGGCCCCCCCTCCCGCCACTGCTACCGGTATGTGCCGCGGCGGCCCGCACATATAATGAGGGCAATCCGGCATTAGACACCCAGCCTGGAGCCGCGGGCCCCCTGCAGGCTCGGGGCCCTGGGCGGTAGCCCGGATTGCCCTCATTATAATCCGCCTATGGTTACGGAGCACAGTGCACATCACAGGGTCGGGGGAGAATATGATAATTAAGCATACAGGCGGGGTTTGGGAGAATAATAAGCAGATAGGTGGGGATTTCTTGTCGTCCCCCGCACGCCAAGCCTGTACAAAATAGAATTGATTAAAGCGCTTTTCTCTGGAATCAGACCTCTGCTATTGGCCATACAGGTAAGTATAGATTTACTTTTCTATCACCTGTATGGCCATAGTAGAGGTGAGATATCGCCCAGGGGGGTGACAGATTCCCTTTAAATCAAATACAAATGAAAATAACAGGACACTAATATTGCAAATTCTACAGATGTAAGTTACAGAGCATTCCTATCAGTAACGGTAGGTAAGGGGTAGTAGCAAATACAATTCACAGATTGCTGAAGGATAATATTCTAAAAGAACAATCATGGGTATCGCAATGCCAAAGATACAAATACAGGAATTAAGGTGCAAGTGCTATGTACTAATACATTAAGGAGAACCAACCCATGATTGTCAGCAACCTACTGAATCTACAGCATTAGACATAAACAAACATCCAAGGACAACTAAACAGTTTGAGGGTGTACAGGAGGAAATATGAACTGCTTAGTTCTCCTTGGATGTTTATTTATGTCTAATCATAGGAATGCTCTGTAACTTACATCTGTATAATTTGCAATATTAGGCCGGGTCCCACTAGCATATGGCATCGGATGCGATATACTGATGACATTCGGCTCCTGCTCTGCTGAGTGTCAGTGCTCTGATCCTCTCGCTCAGGATCACAGCTCAGCTGCGGAGGGGACGGGGAAATCAATTTCTCCATCTCCTCTGTTGCCGGGAATCACACTGCACTCGGGTGATATCTGAGTGCAGTGCGATGTTTCACACGCACCCATAGGCTTATATGGGTGCATGCGATCCGAATCCGGCATGCAATCGCAGCATGCTGTGATTTTATTTCAGCCCGATCACAAGCCGATCATAGCTGGAAAAAAAAGCCACTGAGCACAGAAACACAGGATTAAATTGGTCCGAATGCAATCTGATTTTTTTATCGGATTGCATCCGTCCGATTTAATCGCATGTGAAAGCGAGCCCTTTGTGTCCTGTTATTTTCATTTGTATTTGATTTAATACCTACTTTGTGAACAGGCCATTGCTGTAATAAGACCTGCATCTATATTCTGATTTTCTAAGTGATCACTAGGTGAATGTATATTGTGTGTTCAGGGTAATGATATATATTCTGAACGGGGTTTTTTTTTTTTCTCCATATGGGTCAACAAGTAGCCAGATATATTTTCTTATATATATATATATTTCTTAGATTCCATAGGACTAACACATTTATTCTTACTTGTCATCTCTGCAGTCTGACTCCATTTTAACTGTTTGTATAATGTTGTTCATTTGTTTATATGTATAATTTACTAAAGATTGATCTTTGCAATATGGGAATCTTTCTTCTTTTTTTTTCTATACTATAAAATATATATATTCCCATTTATTAGTAAGACCTTCTATAGGTTGTAGCATCTAAGTGGTTAGATTGAGGACTCCAAAAAATCTGCTATATGAAAGAGTCCTTAAGACATGGATTTTAGCTTTCATACTAAAATCCGTCAAGAAGTGACAGCTCGGTGATACATCTCTCCTTTGCGAATCGAAAGCAAATATTCCACCTTCTTTGAAAAATAAAAATTCGATAGAATTACTGGGGGTTGGATTTCAGGCGGATTTTACACTGATTTCATATTATACAGCTGACTCTCTGCTGTATTTGTCAGGATCAGAGATAACTCTGATCCCAACGTTCAACCCCTTAAATGCTGCAGTAAATGCTGACTGCAGCATCTAAGGGGTTAGAGGAAAGGGGCTTCCATTGCCATCCCATCGCTCCCCCGCTTGCACTAACACAATGGTCACCGCTGCAGCCCATCCCTGTGCTGGGGTGGACATTCCCTTTAAATCAGAACATTTCTATTTACTGACTGCAAGCACAGATTTTGAACAAAGGGAGAAATTGGTACATAAAGTAATTCTAATAATTGGTGGCTGTAGGGCATGACACTGGCTAGCGCAGGAATGGATGACGGGTGTCAGTGATTGATCACATTGTGCACCTGCAGAAGCTGAGTCACTGTACACACAGGCTCCTGCTGAGTCACAGGCAACACGGCGGGCGCAGGGACCCGGGGGCGCGCTGCCAGCTGCAGGAGAACATGCGCTCTGCAAGTCAATGAGACAGTCAGTGAGACACAGGCTGAGAGCTGGGGTCACCGAGACAGCAGGGAGGACGGGGTACGGCATGCACTGCAGATTGGCGATTTCTGAAGACTCTGCTGGATGCATGGAGACTGGGACAGGCTGAGAGACTGCAGCATGTGAACAGAGAGACTGCCAGAGACAGGCTGAGAGATCGGAGACAGTCACAGGATAAAACTTGTGCCCTAAATTACAGCAAGAGACTGAAGTCTGACAGTGCTGTACGTCGAGAAGAAGATCCAGGTAAGGGACTGCTGTATTCAGAGAGACAGAACCAGCTCAGAGACTGCTGCATGCAAAGAGACAGAACCAGCTCAGAGACTGCATGCAAAGAGACAGCTACAGCCAGACACAGCTCAGAGACTGCTGCATGCAAAGAGATAGCTACAGACAGAACCAGCTCAGAGACTGCTGCATGCAAAGAGACACAACCAGCTCAGAGACTGCATGCAAAGAGACAGCTACAGCCAGACACAGCTCAGAGACTGCTGCATGCAAAGAGACAGAACCAGCTCAGAGACTGCTGCATGCAAAGAGACAGAACCAGCTCAGAGACTGCATGCAAAGAGACAGCTACAGCCAGACACAGCTCAGAGACTGCTGCATGCAAAGAGACTGCTACAGCCAGACCAACCCAGCTCAGAGATTGCTGCCTTAAAAGAGATAGCGACAGCCTCAGCTCAGAGACTGCTGCATTCAAAGCGACAGCCCCAGCTCAGAGACTGCTGCATTCAAAGCGACAGCCCCAGCTCAGAGACTGCTGCATTCAAAGCGACAGCCCCAGCTCAGAGACTGCTGCATTCAAAGCGACAGCCCCAGCTCAGAGACTGCTGCATTCAAAGCGACAGCCCCAGCTCAGAGACTGCTGCATTCAAAGCGACAGCCCCAGCTCAGAGACTGCTGCATTCAAAGAGACAAACCCAGCTCAGAGACTGCTGCATTCAAAGAGACAAACCCAGATCAGAGACTTCTGCATGCAAAGAGACAAACCCAGATCAGAGACTTCTGCATGCAAAGAGACAGACCCAGCTTTGAGACTGCATGCAAAGAGACAGCTACAGACATACCCAGCTCAGAGACTGCATTCAGAGACTGCATGCAAAGAGACAGCTACAGACATACCCAGCTCAGAGACTGCTGCATGCAGTGACAGCTAGAGACAGACCCAGCTAAGGGACTGATACACTACACAGAGAGTAGGAATCTCTGACCATGAGACCCTCCCATGGTTTCCCTGAGACCCACCTTGCTATTACAGAAAGTAACCACTAACATCCCAGCAGCCTGATAGACTGCAGGTGAGAGAGACAAGGACACACCATGTGAATTATTATACAACAGTATGTCTCTTAAAGGGACGGTACATGCAGGCGGAGGGCTGTGTGCCGAGCATTCCTAGAATGTGTATTCTGGGTTGGATACATTGTATCAGTGTGTTGCTAGGTTACCAATTGTTGTCGCATCAGCATTTATTCTTAAAAGGAAAACAAACATTAAAATATATATAAAAAAAAATGGCTCAGCGGATGACATCACTGACCCGCGGGCGCTCGTGTGTTCAGTGTGTAAACCAAGAATAATAAACGACTTCCATGTTTTCTGCATCTCTATTGATGATGATGATGATGTGACTCCTGAAGTAGTAGCGCAGTATGCTGCACCTGTAACACCTCTGCTACTGTCAGTGAATTTGGCGCAGTCACTTGCACATTAAAGGCAGCGATTGTGTGAATTTTTTGGGTCCGGGCTCCATGGTAACGTGCGCTGTGTGATTGTGGTAGAACGCCGGGATATAAAGTCACATGTGTGCATCAGTGCACAAAAAAACAGCAAACGTGTGAACAGCGTTGTGCCGTAATGGCTGCGTGTATATCCGAGAATAACGGACGTCAGAACGAGGCCCTCGGCCCACACCCGGCCATGCTGGGAAGTCTTCCTACAACTGCTTATAAATCCATGGATGTTTTTCTGACAAACCAAAAAAGACAAAATGGCAGCACGGTAAAGAAGGGTTAGTGTGAACTTGGCTTAATGGCTAAAATGCAGCCTTGCCCTGGAGCAACCAGACGTGGCCCAATGCAAAATGACTCCAGCGTGGCTGAAAATGCTAATTTGACTCTTTAATTTGTGAAGCTCCTGCCACCGCTGTGATGGTAAACGTGGTCACGCCAGAGTCTGGTGGGCACATACTCCAGTCAGGCTTGTGTGCGTGCGCTAGGCCTCAATATCACCGTCTCCATAGTGATGGAGCTTCTGCTGTGCCGTGATCACTATAATGTCATATTACTATAATGTCGCCGAGTCCATGTTATAGATGCCGGCAGAATCTCTCAGCGCTCGGACATTGGGGGAAAATGAACTATTTACTTTGGACATAAATGGACCAAGTGATCCCCCAAATGACAAAACTCGAGTAAAGTAACAAACAGATAATACTCACCCTCCCCAGGTCCAGCACCGTCTCTCTGACGCTTCTTCTGTGACAGTGATTGGCTTCTGTGGTGATGTGCGTTGTCAACCTGATGTCACCGCTGCGGCCAATCACTAGGACAGAAGCAGCGGCGGAGAACTGGCGCTGGACCCGGGGAGGGTGAGTACTATCTGATTTTGCAACTTTATATGAGTTATCTTTTGGGGATCAGTTTTTTTTTTTTTTTTTAAATCTTTTTAACTACATTATCACTGACATGGAGAATTGATGGGAGAAACAAAACCAAAGAGGTCATACAGTGCAGTCTAGAGAGGAACCACATGCACCCACACAAAGTGTGAGGGCTAGCCATCCACTGCCAGGTCAACCTAGTCCTCCACAGCATAACCCTGCAGCTGTTATATAAGGCTCTGTCCATGGGGCCCACTCTCTTCATCAGCCCAGAACGTCTCTCTCTGCAGTCGGGTCCTCAGCTGGGCAGTACTGTAAGTCCAAAAATCCTTCTTGAAGATCTTTCAACAATGGAAATTCACATCAATCTGTTTGCATCTTGAGTTAACTCTTTCCATCTGTGCCAGTGCTGGATCTGCTTGGTTGTCTGAATTTCATTTTTTTTTTCTCTGCAGCCTTTATCCATTTATTGGCATCTCTTGGTGAGAGTTGATATGTCTCCCAAAATGTGGGTTGATATACAGAACAGACCAAAAGTTTGGACACACCTTCTCATTTAAAGATTTTTCTGTATTTTCATGACTCTGAAAATTGTACATTCACACTGAAGGCATCAAAACTATGAATTAACACATGTGGAATTATATACTTAACAAAAAAGTGTGAAACAACTGAAAATATGTCTTATATTGTAGGTTCTTCAAAGTAGCCACCTTTTGCTTTGATGACTGCTTTGCACACTCTTGGCATTCTCTTGATGAGCTTCAAGAGATAGTCATCGGAAAAGGTTTTCACTTCACAGGTGTGCCCTGTCAGGTTTAATAAGTGGGATTTCTTGCCTTATAAATGGGGTTGGGACCATCAGTTGTGTTGTGCAGAGGTCTGGTGGATACACAGCTGATAGTCCTACTGAATAGACTGTTAGAATTTGTATTATGGCAAGAAAAAAAGCAGCTAAGTAAAGAAAAACGAGTGGCCATCATTACTTTAAGAAATGAAGGTCAGTCAGTGCGAAAAATTGGGCAAACTTTGAAAGTGTCCCCAAGTGCAGTTGCAAAAACCATCAAGCGCTACAAAGAAACTGGCTCACATGAGGACCGCCCAGGAAAGGAAGACCAAGAGTCACCTCTGCTTCTGAGGATAAGTTTATCCGAGTCACCAGTCTCAGAAATCGCAGGTTAACAGCAGCTCAGATTAGAGACCAGGTCAATGCCACGCAGAGTTCTAGCAGCAGACACATCTCTACAACAACTGTTAAGAGGAGACTTTGTGCAGCAGGCCTTCATGGTAAAATAGCTGCTAGGAAACCACGGCTAAGGACAGGCAACAAGCAGAAGAGACTTGTTTGGGCTAAAGAACACAAGGAATGGACATTAGACCAGTGGAAATCTGTGCGTTGGTCAGATGAGTCCAAATTGGAGATCTTTGGTTCCAACCACCGTGTCTTTGTGCGACGCAGAAAAGGTGAATGGATGGACTCTACATGCCTGGTTCCCACCGTGAAGCATGGAGGAGGAGGTGTGATGGTGTGGGGGGGCTTTACTGGTGACACTGTTGGGGATTTATTCAAAATTGAAGGCATACTGAACCAGCATGGCTACCACAGCATCTTGCAGCGGCATGCTATTCCATCCGGTTTGCGTTTAGTTGGACCATCATTTATTTTTCAACAGGACAATGACCCCAATCACACCTCCAGGCTGTGTAAGGGCTATTTGACCAATAGTGAGAGTGATGGGGTGCTACGCCAGATGACCTGGCCTCCACAGTCATCAGACCTGAACCCAATCAAGGTGGTTTGGGGTGAGCTGGACCACAGAGTGAAGGCAAAAGGGCCAACAAGTGCTAAGCATCTCTGGGAACTCCTTCAAGGTTGTTGGAAGACCATTTCCGGTGACTACCTCTTGAAGCTCATCAAGAGAATGCCAAGAGTGTGCAAAGTAGTCATCAAAGCAAAAGGTGGCTACTTTGAAGAACCTAGAATATCAGACATATTTTCAGTTGTTTCACACTTCTTTGTTAAGTATATAATTCCACATGTGGTAATTCATAGTTTTGATGCCTTCAGTGTGAATATACAATTTTCATAGTCATGAAATTACAGAAAAATCTTTAAATGAGGTGTGTCCAAACTTTTGGTCTGTACTGTACACTGACTGTGCTTTCTTTTGTTGAGAGATGTACAGGTGGTTTACCTTTTGCTTTCCTCGTGTGACAGATGTACGGGTGGTTTACCTTTTGCTTTCCTTGTGTGGTGAACGTACAGGTGGTTTACCTTTTGCTTTCCTCGTGTTACAGACGTACGGGTGGTTTACCTTTTGCTTTCCTCGTGTGACAGATGGACTGGTGGTTTACCTTTTGCTTTCCTTGTGTTACAGACGGACGGGTGGTTTACCTTTTGCTTTCCTCGTGTTACAGACGGACGGGTGGTTTACCTTTTGCTTTCCTCGTGTTACAGACGGACGGGTGGTTTACCTTTTGCTTTCCTCGTGTTACAGACGGACGGGTGGTTTACCTTTTGCTTTCCTCGTGTTACAGACGGACGGGTGGTTTACCTTTTGCTTTCCTCGTGTTACAGACGGACGGGTGGTTTACCTTTTGCTTTCCTCGTGTTACAGACCGACGGGTGGTTTACCTTTTGCTTTCCTCGTGTGACAGATGGACGGGTGGTTTACCTTTTGCTTTCCTCGTGTTACAGACGGACGGGTGGTTTACCTTTTGCTTTCCTCGTGTTACAGACGGACGGGTGGTTTACCTTTTGCTTTCCTCGTGTGACAGATGTACGGGTGGTTTACCGTTTGCTTTCCTTGTGTGGTGAACGTACAGGTGGTTTACCTTTTGCTTTCCTCATGTGACAGACGGACGGGTGGTTTACCTTTTGCTTTCCTCGTGTTACAGACGGACGGGTGGTTTACCTTTTGCTTTCCTCGTGTTACAGACGGACGGGTGGTTTACCTTTTGCTTTCCTCGTGTGACAGATGGACGGGTGGTTTACCTTTTGCTTTCCTCGTGTTACAGACGGATGGGTGGTTTACCTTTTGCTTTCCTCGTGTTACAGACGGACGGGTGGTTTACCTTTTGCTTTCCTCGTGTGACAGATGTACGGGTGGTTTACCTTTTGCTTTCCTTGTGTGGTGAACGTACAGGTGGTTTACCTTTTGCTTTCCTCATGTGACAGACGGACGGGTGGTTTACCTTTTGCTTTCCTCGTGTTACAGACGTACGGGTGGTTTACCTTTTGCTTTCCTCGTGTGACAGATGGACGGGTGGTTTACCTTTTGCTTTTCTTGTGTTACAGACGGACGGGTGGTTTACCTTTTGCTTTCCTTGTGTTACAGACGGACGGGTGGTTTACCTTTTGCTTTCCTCGTGTTACAGACGGACGGGTGGTTTACCTTTTGCTTTCCTCGTGTTACAGACGGACGGGTGGTTTACCTTTTGCTTTCCTCGTGTTACAGACGGACGGGTGGTTTACCTTTTGCTTTCCTCGTGTTACAGACGGACGGGTGGTTTACCTTTTGCTTTCCTCGTGTTACAGACGGACGGGTGGTTTACCTTTTGCTTTCCTCGTGTTACAGACGGACGGGTGGTTTACCTTTTGCTTTCCTCGTGTTACAGACGGACGGGTGGTTTACCTTTTGCTTTCCTCGTGTTACAGACGGACGGGTGGTTTACCTTTTGCTTTCCTCGTGTGACAGATGGACGGGTGGTTTACCTTTTGCTTTCCTCGTGTTACAGACGGACGGGTGGTTTACCTTTTGCTTTCCTCGTGTTACAGACGGACGGGTGGTTTACCTTTTGCTTTCCTCGTGTGACAGATGTACGGGTGGTTTACCGTTTGCTTTCCTTGTGTGGTGAACGTACAGGTGGTTTACCTTTTGCTTTCCTCATGTGACAGACGGACGGGTGGTTTACCTTTTGCTTTCCTCGTGTTACAGACGTACGGGTGGTTTACCTTTTGCTTTCCTCGTGTTACAGACGTACGGGTGGTTTACCTTTTGCTTTCCTCGTGTGACAGATGGACGGGTGGTTTACCTTTTGCTTTCCTCGTGTTACAGACGGACGGGTGGTTTACCTTTTGCTTTCCTCGTGTTACAGACGGACGGGTGGTTTACCTTTTGCTTTCCTCGTGTGACAGATGTACGGGTGGTTTACCTTTTGCTTTCCTTGTGTGGTGAACGTACAGGTGGTTTACCTTTTGCTTTCCTCATGTGACAGACGGACGGGTGGTTTACCTTTTGCTTTCCTCGTGTTACAGACGTACGGGTGGTTTACCTTTTGCTTTCCTCGTGTGACAGATGGACGGGTGGTTTACCTTTTGCTTTTCTTGTGTTACAGACGGACGGGTGGTTTACCTTTTGCTTTCCTCGTGTTACAGACAGACGGGTGGTTTACCTTTTGCTTTCCTCGTGTTACAGACGGACGGGTGGTTTACCTTTTGCTTTCCTCGTGTTACAGACGGACGGGTGGTTTACCTTTTGCTTTCCTCGTGTGACAGATGGACGGGTGGTTTACCTTTTGCTTTCCTTGTGTTACAGACGGACGGGTGGTTTACCTTTTGCTTTCCTCGTGTTACAGACGGACGGGTGGTTTACCTTTTGCTTTCCTCGTGTTACAGACGTACGGGTGGTTTACCTTTTGCTTTCCTCGTGTGACAGATGAACGGGTGGTTTACCTTTTGCTTTCCTTGTGTTACAGACGGACGGGTGGTTTACCTTTTGCTTTCTTTGTGTTACAGACGGACGGGTGGTTTACCTTTTGCTTTCCTCGTGTTACAGACGGACGGGTGGTTTACCTTTTGCTTTCCTCGTGTTACAGACGGACGGGTGGTTTACCTTTTGCTTTCCTCGTGTTACAGACGGACGGGTGGTTTACCTTTTGCTTTCCTCGTGTGGTGAACGTACAGGTGGTTTACCTTTTGCTTTCCTCATGTGACAGACGGACGGGTGGTTTACCTTTTGCTTTCCTCGTGTTACAGACGTACGGGTGGTTTACCTTTTGCTTTCCTCGTGTGACAGATGGACGGGTGGTTTACCTTTTGCTTTCCTTGTGTGGTGAACGTACAGGTGGTTTACCTTTTGCTTTCCTCATGTGACAGACGGACGGGTGGTTTACCTTTTGCTTTCCTCGTGTTACAGACGTACGGGTGGTTTACCTTTTGCTTTCCTCGTGTGACAGATGGACGGGTGGTTTACCTTTTGCTTTCCTCGTGTTACAGACGGACAGGTGGTTTACCTTTTGCTTTCCTCGTGTTACAGACGGACGGGTGGTTTACCTTTTGCTTTCCTCGTGTTACAGACGGACGGGTGGTTTACCTTTTGCTTTCCTCGTGTGACAGATGGACGGGTGGTTTACCTTTTGCTTTCCTTGTGTTACAGACGTACGGGTGGTTTACCTTTTGCTTTCCTCGTGTGACAGATGGACGGGTGGTTTACCTTTATATTAGAGGTGTACAGATTGTTTACCTTTGCATTCTCTTATTGAACGCTTCGGTTCTGTATCTGGGTTCAGTTGTATCTGTTCACATGTAGTTTTTGGACTTGCACTGACTTCAGCCATTTGTTCAGAAGTCATCTGATCACCCTCAGTTTTCTCTTCTTATTTTCAGTGAGGTCATCACAGTTATCTTCCAGGTCCTCAGTGAAAGGAACACCACTGCCAAAATAGTAACTGTCTGTTTTGGGGTTTAGGATTCTGTATCCTTTATAACTGTCTCTGTATCCATCAAGGATTCCTTCTACTGCTCTGATTTGCAGTTTTTGTACATTTTTCTTCTGTTTTGTAAATAAATTCTCTGCAACTAGAAAAAAAAGTCTGTTTTGTGAATAAGTTTCTGTAACTGCGGATTCATCCCAATATTTTCCAGGTGGTCCAGAATCTATTGGCAGACATTTGATAGTCAGGGTTTGGTTTTTCCTTTCAGTTACCCCTTTTTTTCAGGTGTGTATGGGACTTTCTATAGTTGTTCTGTCCCATATTGGTTTAGCTAGGCTTCCATTCATTTCGTATGAATTTACCTCCATTATCTCTTCGGAGTATGTGGGATTCTGCATGTGTAATTACTCTGTTTTTCTAAGTAAAATGCTTAATAAGGGAGTTAGCATGATTTATATCAAAGTCTGGTTCTTTTTGTGGTATATCAGTACTGAGCAAAGGGTCTGAATACTTATGACCATGTGATATTTCAGTTTTTCTTTTTTTAATAAATTTGCAAAAATGTCTACTTTTCTGTTTTTTCTTCAGTCATGATGGGGTGCACAGTGTACCTTAATGGAAAAAAAATGAACTTTTTAGAATTTACCAAATGGCTGCAATGAAACAAAGAGTGAAAAATGTAAAGGGGTCTGAATACTTTACGTACCCACTGTATACTCCTAACAGTCCATACGCAAGCCAGTGTCCGTGCTGGATCGGGGGGTTTGGCCGCACATATGGTTATGGGGGGGGGAGGATTTTGGCACGGACGCATTGTTCTGTAGCAGTTAGGTAATATCTGTAGCCAGGATTTTTTCATACGGTCACACGATCCTTTGGTGAGTTTCCACTTACTAAACCATCTCAGAGAAAAAGAAGCCACATAATAATAACATTACACAATCATGACGTGCAGCTGTATTGTTCATATAGTAAATTCTGGTAATGGCGGCCATATTGTGCCCCTCCCCCATCCGTGTAAAATGCTGACCTCATCGTGACTAGTCACAAAATTTACCATCCTGGAGGGAGCGTGCGCCTATTATCACTCATGGAGAGAAAAAGCAAAAAATAGTAAATAGGTTTTACCTGTTGGGTCACAATCCGCGCAGTCACCAGTACAGTCCACAATGGGCTGTGGGTCTCCTGACCCGAACGACATAGTCTCTAGAGTACATGCCTATTGTCAGGAGACTCGTGGCCGGTCTGGACATCGGAGTCCGTACTCTAACCGTGAATGTCGGACGTGTGAGACTGGCCTACGCGGCAGGACAGACCTGGTTATAGAAGGAAAAGCAAGGCCATGCTGTTCCCCAGAATCCGCCCTCCGCTCCAGCACTTCTGCTCCAACTGTCTGCTGGAGCGGAAAGCATCACACCGTGACCACCCACAACCACCACTGATTGGCTACAGGCTCAGATGACCGGTGGTCCGGATCTCGTCTCTTCGGCTCCGGCAGAGACCGCTGGAGCAAGGGATGGGATTTTCTGAGCATGGCCTACCACTTTTAAGGATGACATTTTGTAGTAAGTTTCGCCCTTTCGGCTTCATCTGGGAATTCTTAGAGGTAGCCACAATGGCCATATATTGTGCTGTATATGATTTCTTTAGGATGGGAGTAAGCGGGCGACTTTACCTACCATATTCTATATTTTCTGACACCGTATAGGGCAATACTTCCAATATATAGGGTACATCTGACACAAGTTTCAGACCAGAGCATTTGGCTTTTTTTGGACGTCACATTACAGTTAATGGTTGAATTTGCTTTGCAAAAAAAGGCCGAATGAAGATCTGCCAAGACGACAGTGTCAAGTTTTCCTACTGCCACTGTTGAATCCTCCCGAATCGATTGTCAGACCGCGCCACCACTGTTCGTACCTTTTAACTTTGGCATAAATCTGCTAGTTTCTCGTGTAGTCCGTGCTTGCTGAAGGTTTAATACTTCTCACAGTTGAGGGTTTGGTACAGTTTCATCCAGTCTGCACAATCGTCCTGGTCCTCAGATAGAAGTGGAATATAAAAAGTGTGTCCGGCCTCTGGATGGAAGCAGAAATGCTTCCCCCACTGACAGCAAGCTGAGTTCTTGAAAGCTTTGAGGGAATAGTACCCAGGGTATAATGGAAAGTTGCAGAACTTTTAGTTGTGCAAGAAATATATGTTTTTTGTGTAAAGCCAGAACAGTCACTTTAACACAACTAAGTAATGATATTTGTATTTTTTTAGGCATTTGACTCCGGTTGGAAGAATGGTAGTTCTAGGAAGTTACTGTGAGCACAATGGCAGCGTGTCCCAGGCCTGGTTGGACCATGGACTGTCTCCTTGTTTTTACTTCACCTTGGTCCCATCCGTTCTTCTCAGCTTCTCTTTTCTTCTGGGGACCTTGCAGTCCGTTTTTTATGTCAAGCATAGCCGGACAATGGAGCCCAAGTATGTCCCCAAGTCCCGCCTGTACCGCCTGCAGCTGGCGCTGACCATTGTGCTGATATGCCAGGCCCTGGGGGGTCTGATCTGGCAGGCGGCGGGCACTGAGGTCCTGTATGGGTACATGATTGTACATGGCTGCCTGTCCGCAGGGGCTTGGGGCTTCAGCATCTGGCTGCTTCATTTGGAGCGGACGCGGGCCCTGGAGCGAGAGCGGAGCAGGGGCCACGGTGTGGTGCTCCTTCTGTTTTGGGCACTGGCCTTTGCTGCAGAGAACTTGGCATTTATATCATGGACGAGTCCGCACTGGTGGTGGACATCGATGGACAACGTACCCCAGAAGGTGAGCCCTGCAACCTCCATACATATATACTGATAGATGCAAATCTATCTAGAACTGCTGCAAATAATGTAACTGCTTCATCAGCAATTGTAGCACAACAGCCACCGTCCATAGGAATAAATTAAAGGGGTATTCCAGTACTGAAACATTGATGACCTATCTTCAGGATCAGCGGAGGTCCATCATCCCACCACCCCACCACCTCCACCGCTCAACCCACACCTGGAGCCGCCGTACGAAGCTCAAACACCACAGCGCCATACACTGTGTAGTGTCCGCTCCTGGGTACTGCGGGTCAGATCACATTACTGAAGGAACTGACATTGGTTTTATTTACAGGTGCAGTTTGGCCTATGGACTCTACGATATCTCTGCACATTGTTCCTCTTCATGCTGGGTTTTATGGCCCCAGGGCGGCCACCCAAGCCGTATATTATCCTTATCAATGAAGATGAAAGAGACATCGAGAACACCCAGGTGAGAAAAGACGATAAAAGCAAATTGAGTTCTTAAGGTGGATATAATCTCACTGAATAATAATTACTGATTGAAAGAGAGATAATCAAGAATATAACTACTATAATACTGCCCCCTATGTACAAGAATATAACTACTATAATGCTGCCCCTATGTACAAGAATATAACTACTATAATGCTGCCCCTATGTACAAGAATATAACTACTATAATACTGCCCCTATGTACAAGAATATAACTACTATAATACTGCCCCTATGTACAAGAATATAACTACTATAATGCTGCCCCTATGTACAAGAATATAACTACTATAATACTGCCCCCTATGTACAAGAATATAACTACTATAATACTGCCCCTATGTACAAGAATATAACTACTATAATACTGCCCCTATGTACAAGAATATAACTACTATAATACTGCTCCTATGTACAAGAATATAACTACTATAATACTGCCCCCTATGTACAAGAATATAACTACTATAATACTGCCCCTATGTACAAGAATATAACTACTATAATACTGCCCCTATGTACAAGAATATAACTACTATAATACTGCCCCTATGTACAAGAATATAACTACTATAATACTGCCCCCTATGTACAAGAATATAACTACTATAATACTGCTCCTATGTACAAGAATATAACTACTATAATACTGCTCCTATGTACAAGAATATAACTACTATAATACTGCCCCTATGTACAAGAATATAACTACTATAATACTGCCCCTATGTACAAGAATATAACTACTATAATACTGCCCCTATGTACAAGAATATAACTACTATAATACTGCCCCTATGTACAAGAATATAACTACTATAATACTGCCCCTATGTACAAGAATATAACTACTATAATACTGCTCCTATGTACAAGAATATAACTACTATAATGCTGCCCCTATGTACAAGAATATAACTACTATAATACTGCCCCTATATACAAGAATATAACTACTATTATACTGCCCCTATGTACAAGAATATAACTACTATAATACTGCAGTTTGCTATTTGCAGATTATTCAGTTTTTGTGGATTTATATGTTTTTTTTTCTTGTATGATTTTGTACATTTTGCTCTCTATGAGCCATAGGGAATAGTTCTGCACACAGAGGGGTCACTATACTGCTCACAGACCCCTCTATATCCTCGCGCAGAGGGGATTATGTTACTTTGTTATCGGCGGTTGTAGCGCTTATGTTCCAGTTTTCGGCTGGATCTCTTGCATCATGGTGAGTGGCGGTAACTTTAGGGAATTGCTCTCCAATGGCTTCAATGCCGGAGCATGAGCGTTTCTTTTATGTGTAGCAGAGCTGTGTTTGTCTTTAAGAGCTGAGTTATGGATCCGGCACAATCTTCTTTATCTTTATTTGGTTTCCTGATGCGTAACATTACGAACTCTCCTCTGCTACGTCATTATCGTGTTCTCAGGCTACGTTCACATTGCATTTCCGGCTCCAAAACACGGCCATTATTTATTGTCCCATCTGCTATCATTCTCTTTTATCAGCCGCTCTTGAGGAACCCAAACGAATCGACGTGGCAGGATTTCTGGAAGAAGCTCCGTCTCGTCGTACAGTACATGTGGCCTCGAGGGAACATTCTGCTGCAACTTGTGGTTCTCCTTTGCATGGGGCTGATGGGACTGGAACGAGTCATCAATGTCTTTGTTCCTATATACTACAAGACTATCGGTGAGCTGCCAGTGAATGCCAACGTTCATTGCTTCCATTCAAGCCGTCCTGATTGTGTCTCTGATACACTGTAACGAGCTCTGCACCTCTGTAAGCTGCTCATTATCAGGAGCAGTTTTCAGCCTTGGTATTTTCATTCACTGAAGTAAGTTG
Source organism: Phyllobates terribilis (assembly GCF_046119375.1). Classification (NCBI taxonomy): domain Eukaryota; kingdom Metazoa; phylum Chordata; class Amphibia; order Anura; family Dendrobatidae; genus Phyllobates; species Phyllobates terribilis. The sequence continues at coordinate 172,009,456 of NW_027362769.1, forward strand.
CAGAAGTTTACGGCCGTGTGATGTAAGTGTGTATGTTCTCTTGTAACAGTGGACCAGCTGACGGACGGCTCGGCGTGGCACGCTCTGGCGTTCACCGTCTGCATCTATGTCCTGCTGAAGCTGCTTCAGGGCGGAGGAGCAGGTAATGTCCGATACCGCATCCGGTACAGCGTCTGATACAATGCGACCATACAGTGATACATTGTAACAATCCGTACACACATCCACCAATCAGAGTGGATCACCACTCCCCCCGCCTGTCTCACCATAGGATGTAAGGAGGTCCGCATTCAGGTGAACTGAACACCAACCGTACAGACTTTAGAAATATTTAGGTCATCGAATAAGACCCCTAAACTCATTCAGACCCCTAAAATAAATCAGACCAGACCTCTAAAAAAAAAATTCAACCCCAGATTGACCACTAAAATAATTTACACCCGAGACTAGGCCCTTAGAATTAATCAGAACCCAGATCAGTCACCTAAAATAAATATAATCCCAGACCAGATTATTAAAATATTCAGACCCCTCAAATATAATTTAAACATCTGAACCCTAAAATTGATCTGACCCCAGAAAAGAATCAGAACCTTAAAATAAAGTCAACCCTAGACCAGATGACTAATTTGGCATCTAAATTATTTTTAATCAGGTTCCAGACCCCTGGAAACAATGTAGATATCAGACAGAGTCCCTAAAATTGATCAAACACCATAACTGACCCTAACAATTATTATATATATATATATATATATATATATATATATATATATATATATATGTATGTATATATATATATATATATATATATATATATATATATATATATATATATATATATATATATATATATATATATATATATATAGTGCCTTGCAAAAGTATTTGGCCCCCTTGAACTTTTCTATTTTTTGACACATTTCTGGCTTCAAACATAAAGATATAAAATTCTAATTTTTGGGGGAAGAATCAACAACAAGTGGGACACAATCGTGAAGTGGAACGAAATTTATTGGATATTTTTAAACTTTTTAAAAAAATTAAAAACTGAAAAGTGGGGCGTGCAATATTATTCGGCCCCCTTGAGTTAATACTTTGTAGCGCCACTTTTTGATGCGATTACAGCTGCAGGTCGCTTGGGGTATGTCTCTATCAGTTTTGCACATCGAGAGGCTGAAATTCTTGCCCATTCTTCCTTGCAAAACAGCTCGAGCTCATTGAGGTTGGATGGAGAGCGTTTGTGAACAGCAGTTTTCAGCTCTTTCCACAGATTCTCGATTGGATTCAGCTCTGGACTTTGACTTGGCCATTCTAACACCTGGATACGTTTATTTTTGAACCATTCCATTGTAGATTTTGCTTTATATTTGGGATCATTGTCTTGTTGGAAGATAAATCTCCGTCCCAGTCTCAGGTGTTTTGCAGACTCCAACAGGTTTTCTTCCAGAATGGTCCTGTATATGGCTCCGTCCATCTTCCCATCAATTTTGACCATCTTCCCTGTCCCTGCTGAAGAAAAGCAGGCCCAAACCATGATGCTGCCACCACCATGTTTGACAGTGGGGATGGTGTTTTGAGGGTGTTGAGCTTTGTTGCTTTTACGCCAAACATATCGTTTTCCATTGTGGCCAAAAAGTTAGATTTTTGGTTTCATCTGACCAGAGCACCTTATTCCACATGTTTGGTGTCTCCCAGGTGCCTTGTGGCAAACTTCAAACGAGACTTTTTATGGATATCTTTGAGAAATGGCTTTCTTCTTGCCACTCTTCCATAAAGGCCGGATTTGTGCAGTGTACGACTGATTGTTGTCCTATGGACAGACTCTCCCACCTCAGCTGTAGATCTCTGCAGTTCATCCCGAGTGATCATGGGCCTTTTGGCTGCATCTCTGATCAGTCTTCTCCTTGTTCGAGATGAAAGTTTAGAGGGACGGCCGGGACTTGGTAGATTTGTAGTGGTCTGATACTCCTTCCATTTCAATATGATCGCTTGCACAGTGCTCCTTGAGATGTTTAAAACTTGGGAAATCTTTTTGCGTCCAAATCCGGCTTTGAACTTCGCCACAACAGTATCTTGGACCTGCCTGGTGTGTTCCTTGGTCTTCATGATGCTCTCTGCACTTGAAACAGAACCCTGAGACTATCACAGAGCAGGTGCATTTATACCGAGACCTGATTACACACAGGTGGATTCTATTTCTCATTACCAGTCATTTAGGAGAACATTGGATCATTCAGAGATCCGCACTGAACTGCTGCACTGAAAGTAAAGGGGCGGAATAATATTGCACGCCCCACTTTTCAGTTTTTAATTTTTTTAAAAAGTTTAAAATATCCAATAAATTTCGTTCCACTTCATGATTGTGTCCCACTTGTTGTTGATTCTTTCCCAAAAAAATACATACATATACAATATATATATATATATATTATATGTATATACACCGTATATAAGACGCACCTAAGTTTTAGAGGAGGAAAATAGGAAAAAAATATTTAAGCAAGAAATTTGGTCATGATGCCCTATTATGGGAGAGGGAGTCTGCTGCTGACACTGGTATTTGGGTAATGTCCCCCAATTCTGTTAATATCCTCCATCCTGGTATGTATGGCCCCTCCATCCTGGTATACGTGGCCCCCATCCCATCTTAGTATACGTGGCCCTCATCCCCATCCTGATATGCATGGCACCTCCTGATCCCCATCCTAGTTTTCATGGCACACCTTTATCATCCATCCTGGTATGCATGGCACCCCTTGATCCGCCATTCTTGTGTGTATGGCACCCCTTGATCACACATCCTGTTATGTATGGCACCCCTTGATTACCCATCCCGGTATGTATGGCATCCCTTGAGCTCCCATCGTGGTATGTATGGCCCCCCTCATCCCCATCCTTGTATGCATGGCACCCCCCTGATCCCCATCCTTGTATGTATGGCACCCCTTGATCAACCATCCTGGTATGTATGGCACCCCTTGAGCTCCCATCCTGGTATGCATGGCACCCTCTGAGCCCCCATCCTGGTATGCATGGCACCCCTTGATCACCCATGCTGGTATGCATGGCACCCCTTGATCACCCATCCTGGTATGCATGGCACCCCTTGAGCCCCCATCCTGGTATGCATGGCACCGCTTGATTCCCCCATCCTGGTATGCATGGCACCCCTTGATTCCCGATTCTGGTATGTATGGCATCCCTTGAGCCCCCATCCTGCTGCCCACAAAAAAAAATAAACACTCATACAACCCACTACATATTCACTACAACCCACTCCCATGGGTTGTAGTGAATATCCATGGTCTTTAACAGCGGGCACACTGACTGCAGAGCGCAGCAGGAGCTGCGCTGCGGTACAGTGTGCCGGCTATTAAGGAAAATGAATATTCCCTGCTCCCCACGCCCATGGGTGTGGGGAGCAGGGAATATTCATTTTCTTTAGTAGCGGCACTGCGCAGGCTGCAGCAATCGGCTGCTGCCTCCTGTGCCTCGCTGATTCCCCGCTGCTGCTCCCCCAGACCTCCTACCACACAGAGCCACAGTATATACAGGGAGATAGTATTCGGACTATAAGACGCACCCCCCACTTTCCTCCAAAATTTTTTGGCCTTGTTTCAGAAATTATGAATGATAACAAAAAAACTTTTTCTCCACTCATGGTTATTGGTTGGGTGAAGCCATTTATTGTCAAACTACTGTGTTTTCTCTTTTTAAATCTTAATGACAACCAAAAACATCCAAATGACCCTGATCAATGACATCAATGACAGCTTGAAGTCTTTTGTGGTAGCTGTGGATGAGGTTCTTTATTTTCTCAGATGGTAAAGCTGCCCATTCTGCTTGGAAAAAAGCCTCCAGTTCCTGTAAATTCCTGGGCTGTCTAGCATGAACTGCGCGCTTGAGATCTCAACAGAGTGGCTCAATGATATTGAGGTCAGGAGACTGAGATGGCCACTCCAGGACCTTCACTTTGTTCTGCTGTAGCCAATGACAGGTCGACTTGGCCTTGTGTTTTGGATTGTTGTCATGTTGGAACGTCCAAGTACGTCCCCATGCGCAGCTTCCGGGCTGATGAGTGCAAATTTGCCTCCAGTATTTGCTGATAACGTGCTGCATTCATCTTTCCTTCAACTTTTACCAAGTTTCCTGTGCCTTTGTAGCTCACACATCCCCAAAACATCAGCGATCCACCTCCGTGCTTTACTGTAGGAATGGTGTTCCTTTCATCATAGGCCTTGTTGACCTCTCTCCAAATGTAACATTTATGGTTGTGGCCAAAAAGTTCAATTTTGGTCTCATCACTCCAAATTACCTTGTTCCAGAAGTTTTGAGGCTTGTCTCTGTGCTGTTTGGTGTATTGTAGGTGAGATACTTTGTGGCATTTGTGCAGTAATGGCTTTCTTATGGCGACTTGACCATGCAGCCCATTTTTCTTCAAGTGCCTCCTTATTGTGCATCTTGAAACAACCACACCACTAGTTTTCTGAGAGTCCTGAATTTCAGCTGATGTTATTTGTGGGTTTTTCTTTGCATCCCGAACAATTTTCCTGGCAAATTTTTGTTGATCTACCTGACCGTGGTTTGGTGTTTACAGAGCCCCTGATTTTCTATTTGTTAATCACAGGTTGAACGTTGCTGACTGGCATTATCAAGTCCTTGGATATCTTTTTGTATCCCTTTCCTGTGTTATACAGTTCAACTACCTTTTCCCGTAGATCTGTTGACAATTCTTTTGCTTTCCCCATGACTCACAATCCAGAAATGTCAGTGGCTGGATGAAGGATGCAAGAGTCTGTCTGGATCCCAGAAACTCACTCAGCTTTTATGCACACACACTGATTACAAGCAAACAGGTCACAGGTGAGGATGTTACCTTTTAGTAGCCATTCAAACCCATTTGTGTCAAATTCTGTGCATGTTATCAGGCCAAAATCACCAGGGTGTGTAAACTTTTGATCAGGGTCATCTGGATGTTTTTGGTTGTCATTAAGATTTAAACACAGTAGTTTGACAATAAATGGCTTCACCCAACCAATAACCATGAGTGGAGAAAAAGTTTTTTTTGTTATCATTCATAATCTCTGAATCAAAGCCAAGAAAGGAAAAATTACTTTTGAGCACTACTGTGTATATGTACATACATACTTGCCCCTTCACTCCTGGACTTGCTGACCTGTTTGATGGCCGCTGATTACTTTTTCCTGTAGGAGCGACTGGCTTCGTCAGTAACCTGCGCACCTTCTTGTGGATCAGGGTGCAGCAGTTCACAAACCGCGAGGTGCAGATCCGCCTGTTTGCCCACCTGCACTCCCTGTCTCTGCGTTGGCATCTCGGGCGTAAAACAGGTGAAGTGTTGCGCAGCGTGGACAGAGGAACCAGCAGCATCAATAGCCTGTTAAGGTGAGGACCCAGGAGTTTGTCTGTGGGGGGCCACGTTGCTGGAGCCACCGTTCAGTGATGGGTGACTGTGTCTCTGCAGTTACATTGTATTCAGCATCCTGCCCACCATCGCGGATATCGTCATCGGCATCGTCTACTTCACGTCCTCTTTCAACGCCTGGTTTGGACTCATCATTTTTGTCTGTATGACGTTGTATCTGAGTAAGTATTTTGGAGATAGACACCCGATATCATTGACCCCAAAATGTTTGGTAATGGGGCCGGCGATCTTGGACCCCTAGATCTTAAGCTTAAAGCAAGAAAAATAAATATTTTTAAAGCACCATTCCCCTCCACTTCTGCCCTGGTCCATCTCTAGTCTCCACCTGCTGTACCAGTAACCTGACAACACAGAGACATGTGACCGCTGCAGCTAGTCACTGTTTGCAGCGGTGACCCGCAACATGTCCGTTTTGAGACACCTTTGCTGCAGCAGGCAATAGACACCAGCGGGGGATCGGTGAAGGTAGCTTGCCTACAATTAATCTTTTCTTTGTTTGAAAATGATTTTCCCTCGATGGTGAAACCCTTTAGGGGGCCAGGATTCTTAGACCCCAAATTTGTATCCATTCAACAATAGAAGTTTCTAGACCCCAGAAATCTCAGACAATAGAGACTGGATGTTTAAGTTTTTTTTTATATGTAGCGATATCTGACCAATCAGATAAAACTTGGTGTGTGTGAATCTGTGAAATCTGATTGTGGCTGCCGATAATATGCAGACTGTACGGGACAGAACAATCGTCCTTCACACAGTTTGTATCTGCCTGTGTGAATGGGGACCTAATCAAGCACCGAATTACTTCTATACAGTGACTGTTTGCAGAAATCTAGCTGTGACCAATGTCATCACCTGTAAGATTCAGGGGGCACCATACACGTCAGGTGGTCGGCCAACTTTCTTTTTGGGGGTCTTTAGGCATTTGGGGGCCCTGAGTCTCCTAACAAATATTAAGTGACGGGGCTGGGAAGTTTAGTCTCTGAAATCTAGATGCCAGGAATATTAAACTCAGAAAACTTTGGCAATTGTGCTTGCGAGTCTTAGAAGCCAAACTCCTGGGCAATGGGGACCAGTAATCGTCAACTCGGAGATAATAGACAATGGGGGCTGATAATCATGAACTCGAAGGTTATAGACAATGGGGGCTGATAATCATGAACTCGAAGGTTATAGACAATGGGGGCTGATAATCATGAACTCGAAGGTTATAGACAATGGGCTGATAATCATGAACTCGAAGGTTATAAGACAATGGGGGTTGGGAATTGTAGCTTTTTAATCTTCATCTTCTTTTTGGTTTTCAGCCCTGACCATCATCATCACTGAGTGGAGGACTAAGTACCGGCGGGACATGAACACCAGAGACAACGAGGCCAAATCTCGGGCCGTGGACTCCTTGCTGAACTTTGAAACGGTGACCCCCTCCTCCCTGCTGCTCTGTCTTGTTTCTGTGTCCGGCCCCCTGCCCCTGTGGCGGCCGGCCCCCTGTGCCTTGTGGCGGCCCGCCCCCTGCGCTCTGCGTCCACAGCTGAAATCTGTGTTGCTCAATGTAAAGTGACCATGTGAGCTGACGCCTCCATCTTCTCTGCCAGGTGAAGTACTACAACGCCGAGTCCTACGAAGTGAACAGATTCAACGACGCAATAGTGAAGTACCAGGTGAGGCAGAACCATCCCTTTAATCTGGGCCCTGTAGGCGCTGGATTATCAAAACGTCAGCGGTCACTTTTCTTTGTTAGTTCAGGAGTTTCGATCTTTATTAATTCTGCTCCATCTCCACTTTTAGAATATTTCACAGTCTTGTGCCCTACATAAGTGTTGCTGGATTATCAGAATTACCGGATTATTGGTTGTATGATTAAAGACAATTTACAGTATTTGGTTATTTTTCATCCTCGCAAGGTGTCGGAGTGGAAGGTTAACGCGACGCTCGCCTTCCTCAATCAGACCCAGAACCTGATCATCGGGCTGGGGCTGCTGGCCGGGTCGCTGCTCTGCGCCTACTTTGTCACGGAGAACAAGTTTAAGGTAAGTGTTGTCAGATGGAGCCGCGCTCGGTGTATCCTGCGCAGCTGCACGCTGCTGACGTTGCCCTCTCGCCCGCACAGGTCGGCGACTACGTGTTGTTTGGCACCTACATCATCCAGCTCTATACTCCTCTGAACTGGTTCGGCACGTACTACAGGTGAGGTTTCCAGCCCTGGTATGTGAGCACGTACAGAGCTGCAGTATAAAGCATAGTGGACAGAGCAGTAGATTGCAGATTCTAACAGATGTTGCAGCTAAATAAAATAAAGTTGTAAATGTAATATATTTTCATCAGGATGATCCAGAATTCCTTCATTGACATGGAGAACATGTTTGAGCTGTTCAGCGAAGACCAAGAGGTAAGGAGACCACCCAATCAGCGTGACCTGGTTAATTCCCTCGGGCTCTGTTCACATCTGCGTCACGGCTCCATCATCAGGACTCGTGCCACAATGTGTTCAGCTCACAGAGGATTGTCCAGACTGGATACAAATGTAACAAACCCCCAAAAGAAAGTAAAAATGCAAAGTTTATTAGAAGTTGTGGAAACTTTATAAAACCGTAAAACTCCTTAAAACGGAATCTCCATCTTTTATCTCTGTCGGTTTTGAGTTGCGTTCTCTGTTCCCATTAACCCCTAAATGTCTTCTCTTATAATCCACATCGATTAGATATTTATTTTTCTATGTTGTTCATATTATCATATGGATGCGGCAATATTAAACATGATTTGGAACCCCCCGGGATGGGCTTCATTGTGGAGATGGGTGAGGGTCTCGGCAGGGGGAGCTGTATCTGTCATATAGTTATGTCCTGTAGATAAGCCACCAATGTTGAACCTATGGTGATGTTATTTGGATGGTGCCACAGTTGCTCATATAGGAAACGATTCCCGCGATGTCGGCTTCTTTTTTTTCGCTTTCGGCTCAGTTTTCTCCCCTATTCCTCGTCTGCAGGTGAAGGATCCGGTGAACGCCCCGGGGATGAGATTCCGCGTTGGAAAGATTGAGTTTGAGAATATCCATTTCAGCTACACAGACGGGTACGGGGGGGTGACGGCCCCAAATCTCTATATTAGCATGAATTATACCATATAATCTCTGTAATGCGGCATTCCGTTAATCTGGAGAATGACGTCCGCCTCTGATCCCGGCGGCGCGCTGCTTGTATGGATTTTGTTTTTTTCTGCTGGACCAGTAAGAGTTACCGAACTATTGGGGGATCTTTACTTTCTTCTATAAGACTCATTAATCTCCATTGTTTTTTTATACTGAAGGAGGGAGATTCTGCGCGACGTCTCGTTCACCGTGATGCCGGGACAGACGGTCGCACTGGTGAGCTACTCATTTCTTACATTGAGTTCTTTACCCTGTTTAACAATAATCAGTACACCAATTACATCCGGCTAGATTGGACATTCATTACGTAGTAATAAAAATCATTAATATCCAGCAGTGTTTCCCTCTTGGGTTAAAGGGGTTTTCCGTTTTGTACAAAACCTACAGGTCCACCAGTCCTTTCTTCTAAAATCTGATCACAAAGTGTTTCCAGTGATCAGCTGTAATCTGCTGGGGAACCTGGCAGTTTCCCTGCAGCGCCCCTACAGGAGAAATGAAGCATTACACAGTGCACATTTACATCAATGGGTTGTCTGTGTGATGTGGGACAGGACGGGTCCTCCGGAGCGAGAGACGCTTATTGTTACTGATCTCCGTTCATCCGGAACAGAGGACCCCATTATTTCTAACTGCAAATTCCCTATTAGGGTTGTGAAAATGGGTTTTCTAAACCAATGCACAACGCAGCAGGATCAGACCAGTCTATGAGTACAATGCAACTATGTAGAATTGCACCTAACCTCCCGCATTACCATCACTAGGTGGGACCATCCGGCTCTGGGAAAAGCACCGTCATACGGCTGCTCTTCCGTTTCTACGATGTCAAAGGCGGCAGCATCCGAATAGACGGACAAGACATCTCTACGGTAAGAGCCAAGCTTCAGTAATTCTCTGTCTCGTATCTGTCTACATATCCATCCTCATACGTATCTGTCTTCCAGGTGTTGCAGGCGTCTCTGCGCTCCCATATCGGTGTGGTCCCCCAGGACACCGTGCTGTTTAATGACACCATCCGCAACAATATCCGCTATGGACGGGTCACGGCCACGGACGAGGAGGTGGAGGAGGCGGCAATGGCCGCTGATATCCACGAACGGATCCTCACTTTCCGTGATGGTGAGTGATCGACTAGATGAAGGCAGCGAGACGGATTCCTGCTTGTTGTAGGGACAAGATGAGCCCTTTATATATCAGGAGGCCGCTGATCCTGAGCCCCCTCCATAGATAACCTGCAGCTTCACACTTGTTGGGCAGCTGCGGCTTTTTAGCCGAGAGCGAGATTGTGTTTTTACCGAATCCTTCCCGTCCTGCAGGTTATGACACACAAGTCGGGGAACGTGGTCTGAAGCTGAGCGGCGGAGAGAAACAGCGGGTCGCCATCGCCCGGACCATCCTGAAAGCGCCACAGATCGTCCTGCTGGACGAGGTAAAGCTGAACGTTTCACACAAACGCCGCGCTCTGCATTTTCTTCTTGCATTGAGGAATCGCTTTGTGAGCGATTTTCCTTCCTCCGCTAACGGACCAGCAGGAACAATATATTGTGTATTTCCCTATCGAACAGTATGTCCGCTAGGATATATCTGGACACCGATGATCCCGTTTTTTTCCTTCTCAGGCCACCTCAGCGCTGGACACGGAAACCGAGCGCAACATCCAAGCATCTTTAGCCAAAGTCTGCGCTAACCGGACGACTATTGTGGTCGCCCATAGGTGAGAGATTGCAAGAAGAGACTTCACGGGTGCAGTCTCCGGTGGCTGTGCTCGGCCTGGAGACTTTCACCCGTACACTTTAATAGTACGTGGCGGTAAAGGAGTCGTAGCGGCACCACGCGGTGCTATGACGTTGTTGCGCCCACGCCATCTGCATTGGGTGTCGGCTGTAATGTATGGAGGACACCCAGCTGCAAACGGCATTGACTCCGATCCCGACTATCGCTGGTCGTGGCACCTTAAGTGGTTTACACATGACCGGGGCTCAGGTTCACCCCCATCAGCCCCCAATAGTTTGCTTACAGGGCCAAGAACGTGAGACATAAAGCATCACAATACAGAAGAGGGCAAATGTATTCTAGCACTGAGCCTTTGGTAGGATAAAAAAAAAAAAAAAAAAGTTCAAAAGAGTTTTAAACTTTTTTTTTTTTTTTTCCTTTTCATAAAGTCCTTGTATTACGGAGAAAAAATGTGAAAAATAAACTATGTATAATTGGTATTTCCGCCCCTGTAGAGACCTGAACCATAATATTATTTATCCCTGCATGGTGAACACCGTTGCAAGAAAAAAATAATTGCTCTTTCAGTTCAGTTTCACTGCCTAAGTATGAAGTGATCAAAATTTTTTGGTTTGTTCCCCCACCCCTATCTCTTCCTAAAAATGTTATATGTACCCAAAAATGAAAATTTCAGCACAACCTGACAACAACAACAAAAATTCACTTACGGTTAAACTGATAAGACAAATAAAATGTGATGGGCTGTTTTAAATGTAGCGATACAAAAAAACTGCATAAAAGGTAAAAAAGAAATAAATTGGTAAATGTGCTAAATCAACTCCCAGCCCATAGCTCGGCTCCTACTGAAGTGAATGTGATCTGAGCTGCAGGACCAAGAGTGACCACTGCACAGTATATGGCGCTGTTCTGGGTTCGAACAGCTGATCGGTGGCGGACTGGTGGAGGCGCCGAGTGTCGGACCGCTACCAATCTGACATCGATGGCCTACCTCAGCAGTGCCTGGTACGTGACAGGTCATCCATTAAGTCCCAGACGACCCCTTTAATGTATGAGTAGCGCACTTTATATATTAGTTCTGACGTTTCCTAATTATAAATCTCCTTTCCAGACTTTCCACCGTGATCGGCGCAGACCAGATCCTGGTGCTGAAGGAAGGGCAGATTGTAGAGAGGGGACGGTAAGTGTTCTCCGTCTGTCGGGGGGCTTGTGGCCGTGTCTTGGCCCCCGTACACCTGCCTGTAATTGTCAAGGATACGACCACAAAAAGTGATCACTAAATGTGCTAAAACCATCGCTGCCCTGTTACTGAAATTTATCACAGGGTATGTAGACTTTTGCAACCATTTTCTAATTGCTGCAAATCAGCTTAAATATTAAATTTAGTCACTTTTTAAATCATCTCAAATTACTGCCGTTTTGTGTTTACAGCTCCTTTGCTGATCTATGTGTCTCAATGACTACAAACAGGCCCTGTGTGTGGTGCGATCCCGTGGTTCCATGACCGGTTGCTTACCTGCTAACCTATGGGGGGGGTGGGGGGGACCTACACAGAGGGTTTGTTATTAGTCTGAGACTTTTAGGACACATTGGTCTGCATAGGAGCTGTATACACATAACGGTAAGTGATTTTTTTTAATCAAAACTTTGAGCAAATGTATTGGAATGAAATAAAAATGATTGCACAAGTCTGCACATCCTCCGTGGTTGTAGCATTTACTTTACAATTCTTGTAGGCACGACGAGCTTCTCGCCAAGGGAGGCGTCTACGCGGGAATGTGGCAGAAACAGCAGAGCGGCAGCGAGTCGTCATCTGACTCCGAGTCCGAGAGAAAGGACCGCGCTTCAGAGAAGCTACAGCAGCCAAAGCCAGCGCTGAGGAAGCCCCACTAGACCGCAGAGACCCCCGGCCAGAGCCACAGGCAATGCTGGGGCCGCTACACAATAGGTTTCCCTCCTCGGCAGTCGGGGTGGGTCACATCTCCTGCCGCCATCTGATTGCTGGGGGCAGAATATAGACCCCCAGGACAATCACTTCTAAAGATGTAACGTGTATAGGGGATTCCCTTGGACTGCGGCCGACACGAGACACTAAAGCGAAAATCAATTTTTTCATTTTGCACAGTTGAATGTAAGCTATTGTCTGCTGTTATCAGCCACTTCTCTGAGGGCGGCTGACGGTAGAGTTCTTCACAGGAATGACTGACAAGAAGTGCAGAATACTCTGACCCCCCCGCGATCACTACTATCTCACATTTCTCCTATAATGCTTCACTTTCACAAACTTTTATAAACTTTTCGTGACCCTTTAGTGGCTGCAGAAGACTTAAGTTACACTGCCACCAAAAACCAAACGTTACAGGGGGTGTTCGCTGCTTAGATTTTGATGATTTATCCTCCGGATCAGTCTTTAATATCAGATCGGTGGGGATCAGACACCCGGCCCCCCAATAATCAACCGGTATCAGCATCGGTGGTGGCCGGATGGAAACTGTGTGGAGCAGGGACAGTACAGCGCCGTGCACCGTGTAGTGGTCTATGCCGGTACTGCAGCTCAGGTTACACTCATTCAGCAAGAGCCGAGCTGCAGTACCCAGAAACAGCCACTACCCAATGTGCGGCGCTGTACGCGCTCCACGCAGTTCACATCTGGGCCTGATTACAGCTGGCTGGTGGGAGCGCTGAGTGACAGGCCCCCTCCAATCTGATATTGTGACTTATCCAAGTCATACAGTCTCTGGGCTGCCATAGACGGGCTTCGGCTGTACAGGGCTAAAAGAGAAAATGTGTATTTATGGCTACGGCCTCCCCCTGCATCATCCTGGTTTCCCTCGATATTCGACGGCATCGGCCGCCCCCATCACCAGCACTCGCTCTACACATGGTGCATACAGGGGCTCTCCGCCTACAATACCTCGTACTCGCGTGGATCCGGAAACGGCTGCCGTGACCTCAGGTTTAGATTTCTCTATAGATCCTCCTCCGCTTTTTTTTTTAATTGATGTTTTGTATAATGACGCAGGTCCGGTGATTGCTCAGCGGAGGAGGGGAATGAATATTTATTCAATGGACACAATAGTGGATGATATGATACGGAATAAAAATGAGAAAATCCCTGCGTTTCGTCTGTCCGCTGTGCGATTTATATACTGCTACGCTCGGCTCTACAGATGGGGCTATTACAACTGTTCATCCTGAGCTCGCTGTTTCATGAGTGACACTTGGAAAGCCATAAAGCAGAGGACATGGCAGCTCGGATTGGTTTGCTGAATTCAAGGCTTTGTAGGTTGGCCGACAACTCTCTTGGGCACTGCGGTCGCTGACAACTGCCCATGTGACTGAGATGTGGAGGTGATCCCCCTGCAGCGCCCGAGAGCCGCGATGACGCAGGTCCGGGATGTTTAGAGGACTGGGGGGAGAGCGCGTTCATGGAGACCTGGGAGGGCCCCGCTCATGGAGATCTGGAGGGGCCGCAGCTATGCTCATAGAGACCGGGAGGGACCGCACTGATAGAAACCTGGGGGGGGGGCATGCTCATGGGAACCTGAGGAGGCGGTGCTTATAGAGACGTGTGGGGGGGGGCATGCTCATGGAGACGTGGGGGGAGGGGATGATAAAAACCTGAGGGGGATGGAGACCTGAGGTGGCTGCGCTGATGGAGACCTGTGGGGGGCCATGCTCATGGAGACCTGGAGGGGACGCGCACTCAGAAACCTGAGGGCCCAGCGCTGAGAGAGACCCCATGTCTCTGTTCATGGATACCTGTGGGGGGGGGGGGGTGTTGCGCTTATAGAGACATGGAGAGGCCGCGCTCATTGATAATTTTTATTATCTTTACAAGAAGGCGGTGCTTACAGGGTAATCATGCAAAACAGCTAAAGTCCCACCCCCGAGGACTCCCAGGAGCCACGCCCCCTTGTCAGACAGGAAATGTAAGCTGTAAATATAAACTCTCACACTGGCGGAATTTCTGCTCCATGGTCTCGTCTTTGCTAAAAAAAAAAAAAATGTAATAAAAAAGAAATGAAAGAGTCTTAGGGAGTCGAGGAAGCGAAGACAAACACGAACAAGCCCTGAAACACGGCTCTGGACGGGAGATAATGAGGTATAGCTCCTAGAAGGCGCGGAACGGCAGCAATACTGATGAATGCGGTACTGGCAGGGGAGCGTCTAGTTTGGAGTTGATTTCTTGAGGGGGGAGGAGTGATTTCATGAAATCATGACGTCATCGGAGGGGGCGGAGTCCTCTCAGGCCAGTGGATATTAGCCGTGCAGCCGCAGCAGTGTGTACGTTGTGCTGGACGGGAGGACTGGTGATGAGGAGCTCCTGTAGTTGCTCCTGAGTTGCCCCTGTAGTTGCTCCTGAGTTGCCCCTGTAGTTGGTCTTGTAGTTGCCCCTGTAGTTGCCCCTGTAGTTGGTCTTGTAGTTGCCCCTGTAGTTGCTCCTGAGTTGCCCCTGTAGTTGGTCTTGTAGTTGCTCCTGAGTTGCCCCTGTAGTTGGTCTTGTAGTTGCCCCTGTAGTTGCTCCTGAGTTGCCCCTGTAGTTGGTCTTGTAGTTGCCCCTGTAGTTGGTCTTGTAGTTGCCCCTGTAGTTGGTCTTGTAGTTGCTCCTGTAGTTGCTCCTGAGTTGCCCCTGTAGTTGGTCTTGTAGTTGCTCCTGTAGTTGCTCCTGAGTTGCCCCTGTAGTTGGTCTTGTAGTTGCCCCTGTAGTTGGTCTTGTAGTTGCTCCTGTAGTTGCTCCTGAGTTGTGCTGTGGAGAGGACTCCAGGACTCTGCTGAGGTTCCTGTACTGAGTTGTGTGCAACAACCTGTGCCCTGGCTATGGCTCTGCTCAGGAGCTCGTGTTCAGCGTTCTGCTGTGAGGACTGATGCGGATCCGGAGTGGACTGAGGTGGGGAGAACTGACCATGTGAATAAATGTTGTAGAGGCCTCTGTGTGGCTGGTGTGAGGGGGCATGGGGTATGTAGAGGGATATCCAGGTGGCTGTGTGGCTGGTGTGAGGAGGCATGGGGTATGTAGAGGGGAGGAGTCCTGAGGAGATAATTTGCATATTCCCACTGCATTTTGGGGTAAGTGAAGAGTCTCCGCGAGCTCAAAGAACACTGGATTTTGGCTGTTGGAGCTGAAAAGAGGACATCGGTAAACCGCGTGCATTTTGAGGCTTTTTTTTTTTTTTTAAGCTTTTTTTTTTTCACTGTTTTCAGAACATTAACAATAAGAACATGGAAGAGTCCAGGAGCCATTTGGTGAGCTGCATATCCTGCTACATGTTCACAGACTTGCCAGTGGAAAAGCCAAACTTCACATGCCAGAAATGCAAGCTTGTGTCCCTGTTGGAGGAAAAGTTGCGAAATCTAGAAGAGAGGTTAACTACCTTGAAAATCATTAAGGAAGGTGAAGAGTTCTTAGACAGAGCAGAATTATCTCTTCATGATTCAGAAAGAGAAGAAATTCGAACTGCACCTGATGAAACAGAGGAATGGAAGCATGTGACCCACAGAAGCCGGAGGATCGAGAGGCAGTCAGCAGCCATACTGCTCAGGAACCAGTACCAGGCTCTCACGCAGGAGAACCACGAAGAAATACAGCAAGATAAGACTTTGCCAGCAATGAATAACCTTGTAATCCCTCAGAATCCTCCTGGATGGAGAAAGAAGAATGTTGTCAAGAAAAAACGGAGAGTGGTGGTCATGGGGGATTCCCTGTTAAGAGGAACAGAGGCCGCTATCTGCAGACCAGACATAACCTCAAGAGAAATGTGCTGTCTTCCAGGAGCAAAAATTAAAGATGTGTCTGACAGGATATCAAGACTCTTCAGACCTACAGATCACTACCCATTCCTGCTAATACATGTGGGGACAAATGACACCGCAAGAAAGGACCTGGAAACCATCTGCAGTGACTTTGAAGACTTAGGCAAGAAAGTGAAAGAATTGGGAGCGCAGGTGGTCTTCTCATCCATCATCCCAGTGGATGGCCATGGAACAATGAGGTGGAATAAGATTCTATAGGTGAACAACTGGCTACGTCGATGGTGCCGTCAACAAGGATTTGGATTTCTGGATCACGGAATGAATTACCTATACGATGGACTACTTGCTAGAGATGGGGTGCACCTTACGAAGACTGGAAAACATGTATTTGGAAGTCGCCTTGCTACACTCATCAGAAGAGCTTTAAACTAGAACAATGTGGGAAGGGAAGCAAAAGGCCAGAAAAAGCCATACAGCTGACAAATACTATTGAGATCTCTGCTACTGGAAGTGGAAAGGAAGAACAAAGACAAAACAATTTAAATAATAAAAATATGGGAGGAAGAGAAACCAATCACAAACTAAAATGTTTTTATACAAATGCACAAAGCATGGGCAACAAACAAGGAGAATTGGAACTACTAACGCAGGAAAAGGAATATGATGTTATTGGAATCACTGAAACTTGGTGGGACGATACACATGATTGGAATAAAAGGCTAAAAGGATACAACTTATTTGCAAGAAACAGACTTGATAAACGAGGAGGAGGTGTCGCATTGTATGTTAGAAAAGCGTATATCTGCACAGAGATTGAAGCTTCAGAGACTGGGAGTTCTGTGGAAACTGTTTGGGTAAGAATACAAGGAGAGAACAACGGAAAGGACACCATTGTAGGCATTTACTACAGGCCACCTGGGCAAGCTGAAGATATGGATGAACTCTTTATGTATCAAATGACCAAGTTCTCCAAAAAATATGACGTAGTGGTCATGGGAGATTTCAACTATCCAGACATTTGTTGGGAATCTCTCTCAAGTAAAACTAACAGGTCAAGCAAATTCTTATCCTCTCTTGCTGACAACTTTATCTTCCAAAAGGTAGGGGAGAAAACAAGGGGATCTGCTACTTTGGATCTAATCCTTATAAACAGGGAGGAAATGGTTGAGGAGGTAAAGGTGGCTGGGACGCTAGGAGGCAGCGATCATGCTATTATAGAATTTTGGATAACTAGAGGAGGAAGACATGTGAAGACTCAAACTTCAAGGTTAGATTTTAGAAAGGCAGATTTTAAGAGACTCAGAAAGAGAATAGGAGGGATCCAATGGCTGGATGTCCTTAAGGACAAAAATGTCCAGGAAGGATGGGAAATTTTTAAAAATGAGATTCTCAAAGCACAATCGTTAACAATCCCGAAAAGTAGGAAGAATGGGAAGCATTTAAGGAAACCAGGATGGATGAACACAGAACTTAAACACATGCTAAAAAGAAAGAAAGAAATGTTTATTAAATGGAAAGAGGGAGGCATATCTAAAGAAGATTATAATTCAGTCTGCAGATCCTGCAGGGCACGTATCAGGTTAGCTAAAGCTGACAATGAATTAAGGCTTGCAAGAGATGTCAAAAGCAATAAAAAAGGATTTTGGGGGTATGTCAAAAGTAAAAGAAAAGTCAAAGATGCTATAGGCTTTTTACAGGATGAAAATGGAGAAATGGTAAGAGAGGATGTTGAGAAGGCCGAACTTTTTAATTCCTATTTTGCATCTGTTTTCTCTCAGAAAGAAAATGTAACATCAACTGATCTTCACTGTCCTTTTAGAGGAATAGAGGAATCCAAGTTATCTGTAAACAGAAAGATTGTGAGGGAATATTTAGCTAACATAAATGAGTTCAAGTCTCCAGGTCCAGATGAATTACACCCCAGAGTACTGAAGGAGATCATAGAAGAAATTTTAGAACCACTCTCCATAATCTTTGAAAATTCTTGGAGAACAGGAGAAGTCCCAGAAGACTGGAGAAGAGCAAATGTTGTTCCTATCTTCAAAAAGGGGAAGAAGGTGGACCCAGGGAACTACAGGCCGGTGAGTCTGACTTCTATACCAGGAAAGATCTTTGAACAAATTATTAAACAACATGTATGTAAGTACATGGATAAGAATGAAGTGATTAACCAGAGTCAGCATGGGTTTGTAACTAACAAGTCATGTCAGACTAACTTAATTTCCTTCTATGACAGAATCACTGACTGGGTGGATCAGGGAAATGCTGTAGATATAGTATATCTTGACTTCAGCAAAGCATTTGACAAAGTATCTCACACCATCCTTATTGAAAAAATGACCAAGTATGCAATGGACCAGGCAACTGTTAGGTGGATTCATAACTGGCTTAGTGATCGGACTCAAAGGGTGGTTGTAAATGGCTTCACATCCAGCTGGATGAATGTCTCAAGTGGGGTACCACAGGGCTCCGTCCTGGGACCTGTATTGTTCAACATCTTTATCAATGATTTAGATGAAGGAATTGAGGGTAAACTGATTAAATTTGCTGATGACACAAAGCTAGGAGGGATAGCTAATACTAGAGAAGAGAGAGAGAGGATTCAAAAAGACCTAAATAAACTGGAGCAGTGGGCAGCAACCAACAGAATGGTTTTTAACAGGGAAAAATGCAAAGTACTACATCTGGGCAATAAAAATGAAAAAAGCATATACAGAATGGGAGGAATAGAGCTAAGCAACAGTACATGTGAAAAAGACTTAGGTATACTAATAGATCATAGACTGAACATGAGTCAACAGTGTGATGCAGCAGCAAAAAAGGCAAATACAATTCTGGGATGTATTAACAGAAGCATACAGTCTAGATCACGTGAAGTCATTATCGGTCTTTACTCCTCTTTGGTCAGACCTCATCTGGAATACTGTGTACAGTTTTGGGCACCACATTTTAAAAAAGACATAGACAAACTGGAGCAAGTTCAGAGAAGAGCGACCAGAATAGTGACTGGTCTGCAAACCATGTCCTATGAGGAACGGTTGCAGGATTTGGGAATGTTTAGCTTGCAAAAAAAGAAGACTGAGAGGAGACTTAATAGCTGTCTACAAATATGTCAAGGGCTGTCACATTGTAGAAGGATCATCTTTATTCTCATTTGCACATGGAAAGACTAGAAGCAATGGGATGAAACTAAATGGGAGGAGACACAGATTAGATATTAGAAAAAACTTTTTGACAGTTAGGGTGATTAATGAGTGGAACAGGCGGCCACGAGAGGTGGTGAGTTCCCCTTCAATGGACGTCTTCAAACAGAGGCTGGACAGACATCTGTCTGAGATGATTTAGTGAATCCTGCTTTGAGCAGGGGGTTGGACCAGATGACCCAGGAGGTCCCTTCCAACTCTACCATTCTATGATTCTATGATTCTATGATATCCAGGTGGCTGTGTGGCTGGTGTGAGGAGGCATGGGGTATGTAGAGGGATATCCAGGTGGCTGTGTGGCTGGTGTGAGGGGGCATGGGGTATGTAGAGGGATATCCAGGGGGCTGTGTGGCTGGTGTGAGGGGGCATGGGGTATGTAGAGGGACATCCAGGGGGCTGTGTGGCTGGTGTGAGGGGCATTGGGTGTGTAGAGGGACATCCAGGTGGCTGTGTGGCTGGTGTGAGGAGGCATGGGGTATGTAGAGGGACATCCAGGGGGCTGTGTGGCTGGTGTGAGGAGGCATGGGGTATGTAGAGGGATATCCAGGGGGCTGTGTGGCTGGTGTGAGGGGGCATGGGGTATGTAGAGGGACATCCAGGGGGCTGTGTGGCTGGTGTGAGGGGCATTGGGTGTGTAGAGGGACATCCAGGGGGCTGTGTGGCTGGTGTGAGGGGGCATGGGGTATGTAGAGGGACATCCAGGGGGCTGTGTGGCTGGTGTGAGGGGGCATGGGGTATGTAGAGGGATATCCAGGTGGCTGTGTGGCTGGTGTGAGGGGGCATGGGGTATGTAGAGGGATATCCAGGGGGCTGTGTGGCTGGTGTGAGGGGGCATGGGGTATGTAGAGGGATATCCAGGTGGCTGTGTGGCTGGTGTGAGGGGGCATGGGGTATGTAGAGGGATATCCAGGGAGCTGAGTGGCTGGTGTGAGGGGGCATGAGGTATGTAGAGGGACATCCAGGGGGCTGTGTGGCTGGTGTGAGGGGGCATGGGGTATGTAGAGGGATATCCAGGTGGCTGTGTGGCTGGTGTGAGGAGGCATGGGGTATGTAGAGGGACATCCAGGTGGCTGTGTGGCTGGTGTGAGGAGGCATGGGGTATGTAGAGGGACATCCAGGGGGCTGTGTGGCTGGTGTGAGGGGGCATGGGGTATGTAGAGGGATATCCTGGTGGCTGTGTGGCTGGTGTGAGGAGGCAAGGGGTATGTAGAGAGACATCTAGGGGGCTGTGTGGCTGGTGTGAGGGGGCATGGGGTATGAGGACGGTGGCCCACACAACCTCCTTAAAGACGATAGCACGCCATTTTAAAATCTGTCATGGGAGAAATCCCCTAAAACATTTATGGTACGTGGTATCGATGTCATCCATAGTGGCATTAGGGGTGGAAATGTAAAAAAACTTTGGCTCAAAGGGAAACCAAATGGATAGTGGAACTGGGAACAATGACGCCAAATGGCCTTAATGAGGCCCTGAACATCACCCCATTTCTTTAATAGATATATTCTTTGTGGTATTTTTATACAATTGTATGTGTTGATTTCAATTTGTTTTCTTTGTCATTTGTAACTTTCTCCCTCCATAGTCTATATGTACCATCTATATGGATCACCTACATATGGTTAATCAATATGAGGATACTACGAGCAACAATTAAACTGGACCAAGAAAATTGTTTTTTATTACTGACAGAATCTTGTTTCAATTATAGGAAAATGATACTGCGTTTTTTTACGCAGGTAAAAAAAGCACCTCCATTCACACACTGCGTAAAAAAGCGCAGCAAAAAACGCAGTGTGAAACGCAGTGTGACGTGTCATGTATGTGTCTGTGTGTCGTGTGTGCGTCTATGTGTCATGTGTGTGAGTGTCCCCCTAGCAGTGTATGTACAGACAGCTTCTGGCTGCAGTACATACACTGCTTTAAAAGAAATAAACTATGGATACTCATCTATCCGATTGATGGGAGAGGCGTCCGCTCCGGTCTCGCGCTTGCAGCATCTGCCGTGAAGCGATCAGCTGACTGTCACATGACCGGCTTGTAAATCAGCTGATCAGAAGCCGGATAGCTAACAGCTGATCGCTTCACCGGCAGATGCTGGAAGCGGCGGGACCGGAGCGGACGGCTCTCCCATCCATCGGATAGATGAGTATCCATAGTTTCTCCTGCGCCTCCATAAAAAAGCGCTGGAATTACGCAGTGTGTGAACACCGCTGCGTAATTCCATCGCTTATAATGGGCACAATAGGAGAAAGCGCAGGACGCAGCTGCGTAAAGGATTGACATGTCAATTCTTTACGCAGCTGCGCTTTCGCGCTGCGTAAAATCACAGTTATTGAACGGCAAAGTGAATTTCCCGTTCACTTTGCTGGCAGACACAAGGCACATTGCGTATTTTGAAAAAGCGCACGCAAAAAAGAGCGCGAAAACATTCAATGTGTGAACGCAGCCTAAGAGTGCAATATAATTCTTTAGCATTTTTTCATAGGGCACTATAGGCCATATGGCACGTGGTACATTTCCATAGTGATGAAATCTATATATATAATTGTCTTATCCCGTCTGTCTGTCCGTCTTTCTGTCTGTCTGTCCAGGAAATCCCGCGTCTCTCATTGGTCCGCCAGCGGCCAATCAGCGCCGCGGGATTTCTGAAAAAAGATGGCGGCCGTTAGCGGCTCATCTGCGGGACGGAGCTCAGCGGCGATGCAGCCGGGAGATGACCGGCGCGAGGCGCTCATCTCCCGGCCGGTACCAGCAGAAGGAACCCGAGCGCCGGACCCATCTGCGGGACGGAGATGCCGCCGGGAGATGACCGGCGCGAGGCGCTCATCTCCCGGCCGGTAGCAGCGGAAGGACCGCCGGCGCCGCTGACCTCCATGCGGAAGGGAGGACCAGGGAGCGGCACTGCCTGTGCGGATACTTCTGCTGCGAGAACCAGGGACATGAGCGGGCGCTCGCAGCAGAAGTATCCCGACCCACAGCGCCGCTCCCCTGTCCTCCCTTCACACCCTAGCCGCATGGATGTCAGCGCCGCTGCCTGTGCGGATACTTCCGCTCCGAGAACCCGGGACATGAGCGGGCACTCGCAACAGAAGTATCCCGACCCGCAGCGCCGCTGCCCGGTCCTCCCTTCACTCCCTAGCCGCTGATGTCCCCACAGTATCTGCATGGTGTTACAAAGGTCCAGACATTTGTGTTAAAAATCGCTGATTGGTCGCTGGCGCTGCCCGCGACCAATCACCGATTTGGGCGCCAAATTTAAATATCGGCCGCGACCAATCACCGATCTTGGCTCCACATTTAAACACCGCTGTAATGATTGGTCGCGGACGCTATTTAAATGTGCCGCCAAAATCGGTGATTGGTCGCGCAAAGCGTCGGCGACCAATCAGCACAGCGGTGTTTAAATGTGGAGCCAAGATCGGTGATTGGTCGCGGCCGATATTTAAATTTGGCGCCCAAATCGGTGATTGGTCGCGGGCAGTGCCAGCGACCAATCAGCGATTTTTAATTCAAATGTCCGGACCTTTGTAACACCATGCGGATACTGTGGGGACATCAGCGGCTAGGGTGTGAAGGGAGGACCTGGGAGTGGCGCTACGGGTCGGGATACTTCTGCTCCGAGCGCCCGCTCATGTCCCGGGTTCTCGCAGTGGAAGTACCCGCACAGGCAGCGGCGCTCCCCGGTCCTCACTAATACGATTCCGCTCCCCGCTCCTCACCAATACGATTCGCTGATTGGTCGCGCTCTCCGCACCCGACCAATCAGTGATCTTGGCGCCAAATTTAAACACCGCTCTGCTGATTGGTCGCGGTCGCTGGCTGAGATCAATCAGCAGTATTGGCGCAAAATTTAAACACCGCTCTGCTGATTGGTCGCGGTTGTCGGCCGTGACCAATTAGCAGGATTGGCGCCAAATTTAAACCTCATTCTGCTGATTGGTCGCAACCACCGGCCGCGACGAATCTGCGGTTTTTGTGCCAAATTTAAACAACGCTCTGCTGATTGGTCGCGGCCGTCAGCCGCGACTAATCAGCGATTTTGGCGCCAAATTTAAACCCCGCTCTGCATCGCTCTGCTGATTGGTCGCGGCCGGCGACCGCGACCAATCAGCAGTATTGTCGCCAAATTGAAACACCTCTTTGCTGATTGGTCGCGGTCGCGACTAATCAACGATTTTGGTGCCAAATTTAAACACGCTCTCCAGTCCTCACTAACACGGTTTGCTGATTTGTCGCGGCCGCCACCTGCGACCAATCAGCGATTTTGGCGCAAAATTCAAACAACGCTCTGCGGATTGGTCGCGGCCGCCATCCGCGACCAATCAGCGAGATTGGTGCAAAATTCAAACACCACTCTGCTGATTGGTCGCGGCCGCCGGCCTCGACCAATCAGCAGAGCGATGTAGAGCGGGGTTTAAATTTGGCCCCAAAATCGCTGATCAGTCGCGGCTGACGGCCAATCATCGATTTTGGCGCCAAATTTAAACCCCGCTCTGTTGATTGGTCGCGGCCGGCGACCAATCAGCAGTATTGGCGCCAAATTTAAACACTGCTCTGCTGATTGGTCGCGACTAATCAGCGATTTTGTTGCCAAATTTAAACACGCTTTCCAGTCCTCACTAACACGGTTCGCTGATTGGTCGCGTCCGCCGCCCGCGACCAATCACCGATATTGCCGCCAAATTTAAACACCGCTTTGCTAATTGCGCCCGGTCGGCTGCATACATATTCTAGAATACCCGATGCGTTAGAATTGGGCCACCATCTAGTATGCCATAATTTTGTACCAGTGCATAAATGACTTGAATACGAGCACTTCTTGCACTTTGTCCCAATAGATATTTAACATCTATTATTATGTTGTATATGTGTCACCCAGTTTGGTTGTCTGTGTGTCGTCCTTTTTAATCATGTTTGTCTTTTCTGTATATTGTTTACAATAAAGTTTTTTGATTCTTTGCCATATACTCCGTATTTGGTTCGTTTTTGCTATATAACAGCAGAAACAAGTCCGGGGGCGCCTCCCGCCAGAGAAAATATAGAAATAGTCCTTGGATGAGTTCAATGGATCCAGCAGATGAGGGACACAACACAATCCAACGTGGCAGCTTCTATCAATCCACACACGCCACGAGGATCTGGCCGCAGCCTGAGACCCTCCAGCGTCTGGAGGCCCCACGCAACTGACTGGGCCAAACATGAGTCTATTGTTCTGTCTACTGGGATCAGCCCTTGGATGGGGGAAGGGTTCACACCCTATAGATGCAACAAGAGATGTTGACCTAGGCCTGATTACATTGCAGTCCATGAACACAGGCCGGGGGAGGGACACTCTGTTAGGCTGTGTGCCAACGATGCGTTTAAGCACCGGCAAAAACGCTACAGAAACGCTTAAACACATGGTAGAAGGCCTGTACAATCCTCATGTACAATCCGCATGTACAATCCGCATGTACAATCCGCATGTACAATCCGCATGTACAATCCGCATGCGTTTTTTCTGCCAGGGAGATGCAGAAACGCTGAGGAAAAATCCGAAGCATTTCTGCATGGTGGGCACATAGCCTAACACCCCTTACACTAAAGCAGGTTACATTACATAGAGTACATGAACACAGGCTGGGGAGGGACACACTGTTACTGTCATATTGGATAAAACAAGTTGCTGAGGTTAGGACCACCAGGGACCCCAATGTTACTTAGGAAAGACTATGTCCATGTTTAATAAAATAATTTTCACATATGCATAGCACAGGTCTGTCCGTCCATTCATGGATTCTGTATGGGACTAATAAAAATAGGCCATCACAGCACTCGGCTATGTCACTTATGTACATAAATGCATACAAAATATTAACTACTTGAGCTAAATTGCTGCATTGTCACTTTAAAAGAACTCTGCACCTGATTAATGTCTTGATGAGAGGGCGGAGGTGAAGAACGCAGCTCCTGATTCATTAAGAGACATATTCATCAGAAGCGTCTGATGACTGGACAGCGCCTCCATGCTATGCCACTTACTGGAGTAGGATTTGTAGCGACCACTGCTGCTCATGATGAAGTTGCCAAACAGCAGTCATCACAACCCTGCCCACTTACCGATAAAAATGCCATTAGAAAGCAAAAAGTTGCAACATTTTTACATAGTCTTCAGTTGCATCCAAATTATACGATTGAGCATTTTATAACAGAATTCTGGAGTAAAAACTATGATGAATAGGGTCCTATGGGTTTTGTTCTGTTTAAGCTGAGTTGATGCAGGTCTGTGCTATGACGTCAATTCAAGTTAAGAAACCCTTTTATCTACAGGTGCATCTCACTAAATTAGAATATCATCAAAAAGTTAATTTGTCAGTTCTTCAATACAAAAAGTGAAACTCATATATTATATAGAGTCATTACACACAGAGGGATCTATTATATAGAGTCATTTTACACAGAGGGATCTATTATATAGAGTCATTACACACAGAGGGATCTATTATATAGAGTCATTACACGCAGAGTGATCTATTATATAGAGTCATTACACACAGAGGGATCTATTATATAGAGTCATTACACGCAGAGGAATCTATTATATAGAGTCATTACACACAGAGGGATCTATTATATAGTCATTAAACACAGAGGGATCTATTATATAGAGTCATTACACACAGAGGGATCTATTATATAGAGTCATTCCACACAGAGGGATCTATTATATAGAGTCATTAAACACAGAGGGATCCATTATATAGAGTCATTACACGCAGAGGGATCTATTATATAGAGTCATTACACACAGAGGGATCTATTATATAGAGTCATTACACACAGAGGGATCTATTATATAGAGTTATTACACGCAGAGGGATCTATTATATAGAGTCATTACACACAGAGGGATCTATTATATAGAGTCATTACACACAGAGGGATCTATTATATAGAGTCATTACACACACAGTGATCTATTCTATAGAGTCATTACACACAGAGGGATCTATTATATAGAGTCATTAAACGCAGAGGGATCTATTATATAGAGTCATTAAACACAGAGGGATCTATTATATAGAGTCACTACACACAGAGGGATCTGTTATATAGAGTCATTACACGCAGAGGGATCTATTATATAGAGTCATTACACACAGAGGGATCTATTATATAGAGTCATTACACGCAGAGGAATCTATTATATAGAGTCATTACACACAGAGGGATCTATTATATAGAGTCATTAAACACAGAGGGATCTATTATATAGAGTCATTACACACAGAGGGATCTATTATATAGAGTCATTACACACAGAGGGATCTATTATATAGAGTCATTAAACACAGAGGGATCTATTATATAGAGTCATTACACACAGAGGGATCTATTATATAGAGTCATTACACACAGAGGGATCTATTATATAGAGTCATTACACACAGATGGATCTATTATATAGAGTCATTACACACAGAGGGATCTATTATATAGAGTCACTACACGCAGAGGGATCTATTATAAAGAGTCATTACACGCAGAATGATCTATTATATAGAGTCATTACACGCAGAGGGATCTATTATATACAGTCATTACACACAGAGGGATCTATTATATAGAGTCATTACACACAGAGGGATCTATTATATAGTCATTACACGCAGAGGGATCTATTATATAGAGTCATTACACGCAGAGGGATCTATTATATAGAGTCATTACACACAGAGGGATCTATTATATAGAGTCATTACACACAGAGGGATCTATTATATAGAGTCATTACACACAGAGGGATCTATTATATAGTCATTACACGCAGAGGGATCTATTATATAGAGTCATTACACGCAGAGGGATCTATTATATAGAGTCATTAAACACACAGGGATCTATTATATAGAGTCATTACACACAGAGGGATCTATTATATAGAGTCATTACACACAGAGGGATCTATTATATAGAGTCATTACACACAGAGGGATCTATTATATAGTCATCACACGCAGAGGGATCTATTATATAGAGTCATTACACACAGAGGGATCTATTATATGGAGTCATTACACGCAGAGGGATCTATTATATAGAGTCATTACACACAGAGGGATCTATTATATAGAGTCATTACACACAGAGGGATCTATTATATAGAGTCATTACACACAGAGGGATCTATTATATGGAGTCATTACACGCAGAGGGATCTATTATATGGAGTCATTACACGCAGAGGGATCTATTATATGGAGTCATTACACACAGAGGGATCTATTATATGGAGTCATTACACACAGAGGGATCTATTATATAGAGTCATTACACGCAGAGGGATCTATTATATAGTCATTACACACAGAGGGATCTATTATATAGAGTCATTACACGCAGAGGGATCTATTATATAGAGTCATTACACGCAGAGGGATCTATTATATAGAGTCATTACACGCAGAGGGATCTATTATATAGAGTCATTACACGTAGAGGGATCTATTATATAGAGTCAATACACGAAGAGGGATCTATTATATAGAGTCATTACACACAGAGGGATCTATTCTATAGAGTCATTACACGCAGAGGGATCTATTCTATAGAGTCATTACACGCAGAGGGATCTATTATATAGTCATTACACACAGAGGGATCTATTATATAGAGTCATTACACGCAGAGGGATCTATTATATAGAGTCATTACACACAGAGGGATCTATTCTATAGAGTCATTACACGCAGAGGGATCTATTCTATAGAGTCATTACACGCAGAGGGATCTATCATATAGAGTCATTACACGCAGAGGGATCTATTCTATAGAGTCATTACACGCAGAGGGATCTATTCTATAGAGTCATTACACGCAGAGGGATCTATTCTATAGAGTCAGTACACACAGAGGGATCTATTCTATAGAGTCATTACACGCAGAGGGATCTATTATATAGAGTCATTACACGCAGAGGGATCTATTATATAGAGTCATTACACGCAGAGGGATCTATTCTATAGAGTCATTACACACAGAGGGATCTATTATATAGAGTCATTACACGCAGAGCGATCTATTCTATAGAGTCATTACACGCAGAGGGATCTATTCTATAGAGTCATTACACACAGAGGGATCTATTATATAGAGTCATTACACGCAGAGCGATCTATTCTATAGAGTCATAACACGCAGAGGGATCTATTATATAGAGTCATTACACGCAGAGGGATCTATTCTATAGAGTCATTACACGCAGAGGGATCTATTATATAGAGTCATTACACGCAGAGTGATCTATTATATAGAGTCATTACACGCAGAGGGATCTATTATATAGAGTCATTACACACAGAGGGATCTATTATATAGAGTCATTATATACAGAGTGATCTATTATATAGAGTCATTACACACAGAGGGATCTATTATATAGAGTCATTACACAAAGAGGGATCTATTATATAGAGTCATTACACACAGAGTGATCTATTATATAGAGTCATTACACACAGAGGGATCTATTATATAGAGTCATTACACACAGAGGGATCTATTATATAGAGTCATTACACACAGAGTGATCTATTATATAGAGTCATTACACACAGAGGGATCTATTATATAGAGTCATTACACACAGAGGGATCTATTATATAGAGTCATTACACACAGAGGGATCTATTATATGGAGTCATTACACACAGAGGGATCTATTTCACGTGTTTATTTCTGTTAATGTTGATGATTATGGCTTACAGCCAATGAAAACACAAAAGTCATTATCTCAGTAAATTAGAATACTTTATAACTACAGCTTGAAAAATTATTTTAAAATCTGAAATGTTATCCTACTGAAATGTATGTTTAGTAAATGCCCTCAATACTTGGTCGGGCTCCTTGTGCATCAATTACTGCATCAATGCGGCAATGTGGCATGGAGGCGATCAGCCTGTGGCCCTGCTGAGGTGTTATGGAAGCCCAGGTGGCTTTGATAGCAGCCTTCAGCTCGTCTGCATTGTTGGGTCTGGGGTCTCTCATCTTCCTCTTGACAATACCCCATAGATTCTCTATAATAGATTCTCTATGGGGTTAAGGTCAGGCGAGTTTGCTGCCAATCAAGCACAGTGATACTGTTGTGTGTAAACCAGGTATTGGTACTTTTGGCAGTGTGGACAGGGGCCAAGTCCTGCTGGAGAATGACATTTCCATCTCCAAAAAGCTTGTCGGCAGAGGGAAGCATGAAGTGCTGTAAAATGTCCTGGTAGACGGCTGCGCTGACTTTGGTCTTGATAAAACACAGTGGACCTACACCAGAAGATGACATGGCCCCCCAAACCATCACTGATTGTAGAGACTTCACACTAGACCTCAAGTAGCTTGGATTGTGGCCTCTCCACTCTTCCTCCAGACTCTGGGACATTGTGGAGTGTGTCAGTGACTGCCTTCTGGACATCTGTCAAGTCAGCAGTCTTCCCCATGATTGTGGAGCCTACTGAAACAGACTAAGTGACCTTGTTAAATGCTTAGGAAGCCTTTGCAGGTGTTTTTTGTTAATTATTCTAATTTACTAAGATAATGACTTTTGTGTTTTCATTGGCTGTAAGCCATAATCATCAACATTAACGGAAATAAACACTTGAAATAGATCCCTCTGTCTGTAATGACTCTATATAATAGATCCCTCTGTGTGTAATGACTCTATATAATAGATCCCTCTGTGTGTAATGACTATATAATAGATCCCTCTGTGTGTAATGACTCTATATAATAGATCCCTCTGTGTGTAATGACTCTATATAATAGATCCCTCTGTGTGTAATGACTCTATATAATAGATCCCTCTGTGTGTAATGACTCAATATAATAGATCCCTCTGTGTGTAATGACTCTATATAATAGATCCCTCTGTGTGTAATGACTCTATATAGTAGATCCCTCTGTGTGTGATGACTATATATAATAGATCCCTCTGTGTGTAATGACTGTATATAATAGATCCCTCTGTGTGTAATGACTCTATATAATACATCCCTCTGTGTGTAATGACTGTATATAATAGATCGCTCTGTGTGTAATGACTCTATATAATAGATCGGTCTTTGTGTAATGACTCTATATAATAGATCACTCTGTGTGTAATGACTCTATATAATAGATCCCTCTGTGTGTAATGACTATATAATAGATCCCTCTGTGTGTAATGACTCTATATAATAGATCCCTCTGTGTGTAATGACTCTATATAATAGATCCCTCTGTGTGTAATGACTCTATATAATAGATCCCTCTGTGTGTAATGACTCAATATAATAGATCCCTCTGTGTGTAATGACTCTATATAATAGATCCCTCTGTGTGTAATGACTCTATATAGTAGATCCCTCTGTGTGTGATGATTCTATATAATAGATCCCTCTGTGTGCAATGACTCTATATAATAGATCCCTCTGTGTGTAATGACTCTATATAATACATCCCTCTGTGTGTAATGACTGTATATAATAGATCGCTCTGTGTGTAATGACTCTATATAATAGACCGGTCTGTGTGTAATGACTCTATATAATAGATCACTCTGTGTGTAGTGACTCTATATAATAGATCGCTCTGTGTGTAATTACTCTATATAATAGATCCATCTGTGTGTAATGACTCTATATAATAGATCCCTCTGTGTGTAATGACTGTATATAATAGATCCCTCTGTGTGTAATAACTCTATATAATAGATCCCTCTGTGTGTATTGACTGTATATAATAGATCGCTCTGTGTGTAATGACTCTATATAATAGATCCCTCTGTGTGTAATGACTCTATATAATAGATCGCTCTGTGTGTAATTACTCTATATAATAGATCCCTCTGTGTGTAATGACTCTATATAATAGATCCATCTGTGTGTAATGACTCTATATAATAGATCCCTCTGTGTGTAATGACTTTATATAATAGATCCCTCTGTGTGTAATGACTCTATATAATAGATCCCTCTGTGTGTAATGACTCAATATAATAGATCCCTCTGTGTGTAATGACTCAATATAATAGATCCCTCTGTTTGTAATGACTCTATATAATAGATCCCTCTGTGTGTAATGACTCTATATAATAGATCCCTCTGTGTGCAATGACTCTATATAATAGATCCCTCTGTGTGTAATGACTCTATATAATGGATCCCTCTGTGTGTAATGACTCTATGTAATAGATCCCTCTGTGTGTAATGACGGTATATAATAGATCGCTCTGTGTGTAATGACTCTATATAATAGATCGCTCTGTGTGTAATGACTCTATATAATAGATCACTCTGTGTGTAGTGACTCTATATAATAGATCCCTCTGTGTGTAATGACTCTATATAATACATCCCTCTGTGTGTAATGACTGTATATAATAGATCGCTCTGTGTGTAATGACTCTATATAATAGATCGGTCTGTGTGTAATGACTCTATATAATAGATCACTCTGTGTGTAGTGACTCTATATAATAGATCGCTCTGTGTGTAATTACTCTATATAATAGATCCCTCTGTGTGTAATGACTCTATATAATAGATCCCTCTGTGTGTAATGACTCTATATAATAGATCCCTCTGTGTGTAATAACTCTATATAATAGATCCCTCTGTGTGTATTGACTGTATATAATAGATCGCTCTGTGTGTAATGACTCTATATAATAGATCCCTCTGTGTGTAATGACTCTATATAATAGATCGCTCTGTGTGTAATTACTCTATATAATAGATCCCTCTGTGTGTAATGACTCTATATAATAGATCCCTCTGTGTGTAATGACTCTATATAATAGATCCCTCTGTGTGTAATGACTCTATATAATAGATCCCTCTGTGTGTAATGACTCTATATAATAGATCCCTCTGTGTGTAATGACTCAATATAATAGATCCCTCTGTGTGTAATGACTCTATATAATAGATCCCTCTGTGTGTAATGACTCTACATAATAGACCCCTCTGTGTGTAATGACTCTATATAATAGATCCCTCTGTGTGCAATGACTCTATATAATAGATCCCTCTGTGTGTAATGACTCTATATAATAGATCCCTCTGTGTGTAATGACTCTATGTAATAGATCCCTCTGTGTGTAATGACTGTATATAATAGATCGCTCTGTGTGTAATGACTCTATATAATAGATCGCTCTGGGTGTAATGACTCTATATAATAGATCACTCTGTGTGTAGTGACTCTATATAATAGATCGCTCTGTGTGTAATGACTCTATATAATAGATCCCTCTGTGTGTAATGACTGTATATAATAGATCCCTCTGTGTGTAATAACTCTATATAATAGATCCCTCTGTGTGTAATGACTGTATATAATAGATCGCTCTGTGTGTAATGACTCTATATAATAGATCCCTCTGTGTGTAATGACTCTATAAAATAGATCGCTCTGTGTGTAATGACTCTATATAATAGATCCCTCTGTGTGTAATGACTCTATATAATAGATCCCTCTGTGTGTAATGACTCTATATAATAGATCCCTCTGTGTGTACTCTATATAATAGATCCCTCTGTGTGTAATGACTCTATATAATAGATCGCTCTGTGTGTAATGACTCTATATAATAGATCCCTCTGTGTGTAATGACTCTACATAATAGATCCCTCTGTGTGTAATGACTCTATATAATAGATCCCTCTGTGTGTAATGACTCTATATAATAGATCCCTCTGTGTGTAATGATTCTATATAATAGATCCCTCTGTGTGTAATGACTCTATATAATAGATCCCTCTGTGTGTAATGACTGTATATAATAGATCCCTCTGTGTGTAATAACTCTATATAATGGATCCCTCTGTGTGTATTGACTGTATATAATAGATCGCTCTGTGTGTAATGACTCTATATAATAAATCCCTCTGTGTGTAATGACTCTATATAATAGATCGCTCTGTGTGTAATTACTCTATAGAATAGATACCTCTGTGTGTAATGACTCTATATAATAGATCCCTCTGTGTGTAATGACTCTATATAATAGATCCCTCTGTGTGTAATGACTCTATATAATAGATCACTCTGTGTGTAATGACTCTATATAATAGATCCCTCTGTGTGTAATTACTCAATATAATAGATCCCTCTGTGTGTAATGACTCTATATAATAGATCCCTCTGTGTGAAATGACTCTATATTATAGATCCCTCTGTGTGTAATGACTCTATATAATAGATCCCTCTGTGTGTAATGACTCTATATAATGGATCCCTCTGTGTGTAATGACTCTATGTAATAGATCCCTCTGTGTGTAATGACTGTATATAATAGATCGCTCTGTGTGTAATGACTCTATATAATAGATCGCTCTGTGTGTAATGACTCTATATAATAGATCACTCTGTGTGTAGTGACTCTATATAATAGATCGCTCTGTGTGTAATGACTCTATATAATAGATCCCTCTGTGTGTAATGACTGTATATAATAGATCCCTCTGTGTGTAATAACTCTATATAATAGATCCCTCTGTGTGTAATGACTGTATATAATAGATCGCTCTGTGTGTAATGACTCTATATAATAGATCCCTCTGTGTGTAATGACTCTATATAATAGATCGCTCTGTGTGTAATGACTCTATATAATAGATCCCTCTGTGTGTAATGACTCTATATAATAGATCCCTCTGTGTGTAATGACTCTATATAATAGATCCCTCTGTGTGTAATGACTCTATATAATAGATCCCTCTGTGTGTAATGACTCTATATAATAGATCGCTCTGTGTGTAATGACTCTATATAATAGATCCCTCTGTGTGTAATTACTCTATATAATAGATCCCTCTGTGTGTAATGACTCTATATAATAGATCCCTCTGTGTGTAATGACTCTATATAATAATCCCTCTGTGTGTAATGACTCTATATAATAGATCCCTCTGTGTGTAATGACTCTATATAATAGATCCCTCTGTGTGTAATGACTCTATATAATAGATCCCTCTGTGTGTAATGACTCTATATAATAGATCCCTCTGTGTGTAATGACTCTATAGAATAGATCCTTCTGTGTGTAATGACTCTATAGAATAGATCCTTCTGTGTGTAATGACTCTATATAATAGATCCCTCTGTGTGTAATGACTCTATATAATAGATCCCTCTGTGTATAATGACTCTATATAATAAATCCCTCTGTCTGTAATGACTCTATATAATAGATCCCTCTGTGTGTAATGACTATATAATAGATCCCTCTGTGTGTAATGACTCTATATAATAGATCGCTCTGTGTGTAATGACTCTATATAATAGATCCCTCTGTGTGTAATGACTCTATATAATAGATCCCTCTGTCTGTAATGACTCTATATAATAGATCCCTCTGTCTGTAATGACTCTATATAATAGATCCCTCTGTGTGTAATTACTCTATATAATAGATCCCTCTGTGTGTAATGACTCTATATAATAGATCCCTCTGTGTGTAGTAAGTCTATATAATAGATCCCTCTGTGTGTAATGACTCTATATAATAGATTCCTCTGTGTGTAATGACTCTATATAATAGATCCCTCTGTGTGTAATGACTCTATAGAATAGATCCCTCTGTGTGTAATGACTCTATAGAATAGATCCCTCTGTGTGTAATGACTCTATATAATAGATCCCTCTGTGTGCAATGACTCTATATAATAGATCCCTCTGTGTGTAATGACTCTATATAATGGATCCCTCTGTGTGTAATGACTCTATGTAATAGATCCCTCTGTGTGTAATGACGGTATATAA
The DNA here is from genome assembly GCF_046119375.1 of Phyllobates terribilis. Taxonomy (NCBI): domain Eukaryota; kingdom Metazoa; phylum Chordata; class Amphibia; order Anura; family Dendrobatidae; genus Phyllobates; species Phyllobates terribilis. The sequence continues at coordinate 172,044,504 of NW_027362769.1, forward strand.
TAGATCGCTCTGTGTGTAATGACTCTATATAATAGATCGCTCTGTGTGTAATGACTCTATATAATAGATCACTCTGTGTGTAGTGACTCTATATAATAGATCCCTCTGTGTGTAATGACTCTATATAATACATCCCTCTGTGTGTAATGACTGTATATAATAGATCGCTCTGTGTGTAATGACTCTATATAATAGATCGGTCTGTGTGTAATGACTCTATATAATAGATCACTCTGTGTGTAGTGACTCTATATAATAGATCGCTCTGTGTGTAATTACTCTATATAATAGATCCCTCTGTGTGTAATGACTCTATATAATAGATCCCTCTGTGTGTAATGACTCTATATAATAGATCCCTCTGTGTGTAATAACTCTATATAATAGATCCCTCTGTGTGTATTGACTGTATATAATAGATCGCTCTGTGTGTAATGACTCTATATAATAGATCCCTCTGTGTGTAATGACTCTATATAATAGATCGCTCTGTGTGTAATTACTCTATATAATAGATCCCTCTGTGTGTAATGACTCTATATAATAGATCCCTCTGTGTGTAATGACTCTATATAATAGATCCCTCTGTGTGTAATGACTCTATATAATAGATCCCTCTGTGTGTAATGACTCTATATAATAGATCCCTCTGTGTGTAATGACTCAATATAATAGATCCCTCTGTGTGTAATGACTCTATATAATAGATCCCTCTGTGTGTAATGACTCTACATAATAGATCCCTCTGTGTGTAATGACTCTATATAATAGATCCCTCTGTGTGCAATGACTCTATATAATAGATCCCTCTGTGTGTAATGACACTATATAATAGATCCCTCTGTGTGTAATGACTCTATGTAATAGATCCCTCTGTGTGTAATGACTGTATATAATAGATCGCTCTGTGTGTAATGACTCTATATAATAGATCGCTCTGTGTGTAATGACTCTATATAATAGATCACTCTGTGTGTAGTGACTCTATATAATAGATCGCTCTGTGTGTAATGACTCTATATAATAGATCCCTCTGTGTGTAATGACTGTATATAATAGATCCCTCTGTGTGTAATAACTCTATATAATAGATCCCTCTGTGTGTAATGACTGTATATAATAGATCGCTCTGTGTGTAATGACTCTATATAATAGATCCCTCTGTGTGTAATGACTCTATATAATAGATCGCTCTGTGTGTAATGACTCTATATAATAGATCCCTCTGTGTGTAATGACTCTATATAATAGATCCCTCTGTGTGTAATGACTCTATATAATAGATCCCTCTGTGTGTAATGACTCTATATAATAGATCCCTCTGTGTGTAATGACTCTATATAATAGATCGCTCTTTGTGTAATGACTCTATATAATAGATCCCTCTGTGTGTAATGACTCTACATAATAGATCCCTCTGTGTGTAATGACTCTATATAATAGATCCCTCTGTGTGTAATGACTCTATATAATAGATCCCTCTGTGTGTAATGATTCTATATAATAGATCCCTCTGTGTGTAATGACTCTATATAATAGATCCCTCTGTGTGTAATGACTGTATATAATAGATCCCTCTGTGTGTAATAACTCTATATAATGGATCCCTCTGTGTGTATTGACTGTATATAATAGATCGCTCTGTGTGTAATGACTCTATATAATAAATCCCTCTGTGTGTAATGACTCTATATAATAGATCGCTCTGTGTGTAATTACTCTATAGAATAGATACCTCTGTGTGTAATGACTCTATATAATAGATCCCTCTGTGTGTAATGACTCTATATAATAGATCCCTCTGTGTGTAATGACTCTATATAATAGATCACTCTGTGTGTAATGACTCTATATAATAGATCCCTCTGTGTGTAATGACTCAATATAATAGATCCCTCTGTGTGTAATGACTCTATATAATAGATCCCTCTGTGTGAAATGACTCTATATTATAGATCCCTCTGTGTGTAATAACTCTATATAATAGATCCCTCTGTGTGTAATGACTCTATATAATGGATCCCTCTGTGTGTAATGACTCTATGTAATAGATCCCTCTGTGTGTAATGACTGTATATAATAGATCGCTCTGTGTGTAATGACTCTATATAATAGATCGCTCTGTGTGTAATGACTCTATATAATAGATCACTCTGTGTGTAGTGACTCTATATAATAGATCGCTCTGTGTGTAATGACTCTACATAATAGATCCCTCTGTGTGTAATGACTGTATATAATAGATCCCTCTGTGTGTAATAACTCTATATAATAGATCCCTCTGTGTGTAATGACTGTATATAATAGATCGCTCTGTGTGTAATGACTCTATATAATAGATCCCTCTGTGTGTAATGACTCTATATAATAGATCGCTCTGTGTGTAATGACTCTATATAATAGATCCCTCTGTGTGTAATGACTCTATATAATAGATCCCTCTGTGTGTAATGACTCTATATAATAGATCCCTCTGTGTGTAATGACTCTATATAATAGATCCCTCTGTGTGTAATGACTCTATATAATAGATCGCTCTGTGTGTAATGACTCTATATAATAGATCCCTCTGTGTGTAATGACTCTATATAATAGATCCCTCTGTGTGTAATGACTCTATATAATAGATCCCTCTGTGTGTAATGACTCTATATAATAGATCCCTCTGTGTGTAATGACTCTATATAATAGATCCCTCTGTGTGTAATGACTCTATATAATAGATCCCTCTGTGTGTAATGACTCTATATAATAGATCCCTCTGTGTGTAATGACTCTATATAATAGATCCCTCTGTGTGTAATGACTCTATAGAATAGATCCTTCTGTGTGTAATGACTCTATAGAATAGATCCTTCTGTGTGTAATGACTCTATATAATAGATCCCTCTGTGTGTAATGACTCTATATAATAGATCCCTCTGTGTATAATGACTCTATATAATAAATCCCTCTGTCTGTAATGACTCTATGTAATAGATCCCTCTGTGTGTAATGACTATATAATAGATCCCTCTGTGTGTAATGACTCTATATAATAGATCGCTCTGTGTGTAATGACTCTATATAATAGATCCCTCTGTGTGTAATGACTCTATATAATAGATCCCTCTGTCTGTAATGACTCTATATAATAGATCCCTCTGTCTGTAATGACTCTATATAATAGATCCCTCTGTGTGTAATTACTCTATATAATAGATCCCTCTGTGTGTAATGACTCTATATAATAGATCCCTCTGTGTGTAGTAAGTCTATATAATAGATCCCTCTGTGTGTAATGACTCTATATAATAGATTCCTCTGTGTGTAGTGACTCTATATAATAGATCCCTCTGTGTGTAATGACTCTATAGAATAGATCCCTCTGTGTGTAATGACTCTATAGAATAGATCCCTCTGTGTGTAATGACTCTATATAATAGATCCCTCTGTGTGTAATGACTCTATATAATAGATCCCTCTTTGTATAATGACTCTATATAATAGATCCCTCTGTCTGTAATGACTCTATATAATAGATCCCTCTGTGTGTAATGACTCTATATAATAGATCCCTCTGTGTGTAATGACTCAATATAATAGATCCCTCTGTGTGTAATGACTCTATATAATAGATCCCTCTGTGTGTAATGACTCTATATAGTAGATCCCTCTGTGTGTGATGACTCTATATAATAGATCCCTCTGTGTGCAATGACTCTATATAATAGATCCCTCTGTGTGTAATGACTCTATATAATACATCCCTCTGTGTGTAATGACTGTATATAATAGATCGCTCTGTGTGTAATGACTCTATATAATAGACCGGTCTGTGTGTAATGACTCTATATAATAGATCACTCTGTGTGTAGTGACTCTATATAATAGATCGCTCTGTGTGTAATTACTCTATATAATAGATCCCTCTGTGTGTAATGACTCTATATAATAGATCCCTCTGTGTGTAATGACTGTATATAATAGATCCCTCTGTGTGTAATAACTCTATATAATAGATCCCTCTGTGTGTATTGACTGTATATAATAGATCGCTCTGTGTGTAATGACTCTATATAATAGATCCCTCTGTGTGTAATGACTCTATATAATAGATCGCTCTGTGTGTAATTACTCTATATAATAGATCCCTCTGTGTGTAATGACTCTATATAATAGATCCCTCTGTGTGTAATGACTCTATATAATAGATCCCTCTGTGTGTAATGACTCTATATAATAGATCCCTCTGTGTGTAATGACTCTATATAATAGATCCCTCTGTGTGTAATGACTCAATATAATAGATCCCTCTGTGTGTAATGACTCTATATAATAGATCCCTCTGTGTGTAATGACTCTATATAATAGATCCCTCTGTGTGTAATGACTCTATATAATAGATCCCTCTGTGTGTAATGACTCTATATAATAGATCCCTCTGTGTGCAATGACTCTATATAATAGATCCCTCTGTGTGTAATGACTCTATATAATGGATCCCTCTGTGTGTAATGACTCTATGTAATAGATCCCTCTGTGTGTAATGACGGTATATAATAGATCGCTCTGTGTGTAATGACTCTATATAATAGATCGCTCTGTGTGTAATGACTCTATATAATAGATCACTCTGTGTGTAGTGACTCTATATAATAGATCCCTCTGTGTGTAATGACTCTATATAATACATCCCTCTGTGTGTAATGACTGTATATAATAGATCGCTCTGTGTGTAATGACTCTATATAATAGATCGGTCTGTGTGTAATGACTCTATATAATAGATCACTCTGTGTGTAGTGACTCTATATAATAGATCGCTCTGTGTGTAATTACTCTATATAATAGATCCCTCTGTGTGTAATGACTCTATATAATAGATCCCTCTGTGTGTAATGACTGTATATAATAGATCCCTCTGTGTGTAATAACTCTATATAATAGATCCCTCTGTGTGTATTGACTGTATATAATAGATCGCTCTTTGTGTAATGACTCTATATAATAGATCCCTCTGTGTGTAATGACTCTATATAATAGATCGCTCTGTGTGTAATTACTCTATATAATAGATCCCTCTGTGTGTAATGACTCTATATAATAGATCCCTCTGTGTGTAATGACTCTATATAATAGATCCCTCTGTGTGTAATGACTCTATATAATAGATCCCTCTGTGTGTAATGACTCTATATAATAGATCCCTCTGTGTGTAATGACTCAATATAATAGATCCCTCTGTGTGTAATGACTCTATATAATAGATCCCTCTGTGTGTAATGACTCTATATAATAGATCCCTCTGTGTGTAATGACTCTATATAATAGATCCCTCTGTGTGTAATGACTCAATATAATAGATCCCTCTGTGTGTAATGACTCTATATAATAGATCCCTCTGTGTGTAATGACTCTATATAATAGATCCCTCTGTGTGTAATGACTATATAATAGATCGCTCTGTGTGTAATGACTCTATATGATAGATCACTCTGTGTGTAATGACTCTATATAATAGATCGCTCTGTGTGTAATGACTCTATATAATAGATCACTCTGTGTGTAGTGACTCTATATAATAGATCCCTCTGTGTGTAATGACTCTATATAATACATCCCTCTGTGTGTAATGACTGTATATAATAGATCGCTCTGTGTGTAATGACTCTATATAATAGATCGGTCTGTGTGTAATGACTCTATATAATAGATCACTCTGTGTGTAATGACTGTATATAATAGATCGCTCTGTGTGTAATGACTCTATATAATAGATCCCTCTGTGTGTAATAACTCTATATAATAGATCCCTCTGCGTGTAATGACTCTATATAATAGATTCCTCTGCGTGTAATGACTCTATATAATAGATCCCTCTGTGTGTAGTGACTCTATATAATAGATCACTCTGTGTGTAATGCCTCTATATAATAGATCCCTTTGTGTGTAATGACTCTATATAATAGATCCCTCTGTGTGTAATGACTCTATATAATAGATCCCTCTGTGTGTAATAACTCTATATAATAGATCCCTCTGCGTGTAATGACTCTATATAATAGATTCCTCTGCGTGTAATGACTCTATATAATAGATCCCTCTGTGTGTAGTGACTCTATATAATAGATCACTCTGTGTGTAATGACTCTATATAATAGATCCCTTTGTGTGTAATGACTCTATATAATAGATCCCTCTGTGTGTAATGACTCTATATAATAGATCCCTCTGTGTGTAATGACTCTATATAATAGATCCCTCTGTGTGTAATGACTCTATATAATAGATCCCTCTGTGTGTAATGACTCTATATAATAGATCCCTCTGTGTGTAATGACTCTATATAATAGATCCCTCTGTGTGTAATGACTCTATATAATATAGGAGTTTCACTTTTTGTATTGAAGAACTGAAATAAATTAACTTTTTGATGATATTCTAATTTAGTGAGATGCACCTGTATTATTAGAATTATCACACCAGTACACCTGTTTTCTCATTTGCAAGATTTAAGTAAACCTTGTATGATATATTTTTCATTTGTGAATGTCCTTATACTTTCAAGCAGAACCTAGACACCCCACGATGCAATAACCCATCGATCACTACAAGCCCTCTGTTTTCCATGGATATCCATATTATGGACTGTGTATACGTTTCTTATGCCTGAACTGCGCACCCCTCGGTGAAGACAGTGAGTTTTTTTGGGGGCAGCTTATGGTCGTCTCAGGATATGAACACCCCCTGATCTGCTTGAAGATATAACTGAAATAAAATGTTGAGAAAAAATTTCAAACATCACGTTGACCCTTCGAGTCACAGTCTTGTAAATCTCTATCACTTCTCCACAGAATAGGTGATTGGTCTGAAATCACTCGGGGTGTAAAGAGACTCTGTCATCACAGAATAACTAATCAAACCAATCGCAGCCCCTCAGTATATCATGGCACCCTGTATTTTGATTGGCAGCTGTAACTTTATAGACTCGAGCGGGGGTCTCAAACATTTGGCCACAGGGGCTGCTTCATGCAGGCCGCAGGCACCGTACACCTGGAGGATTGTGGCACGTCAGCACTTTTTCAGTGGAACATATTGCAGGCGCCGTGCACAGACAAGCTCTTGGCTCAGCTATACCAATGCCAACTGTGGGTCAATCACAGGCCAGCAGCTAATGTCTGCAGGGCACCAGGATGGGAACAGTACTAGAAGATGACGATCAGGATCCTGACATTACTGCAAAGAGACATTACTACAAAAAGGGGACCAGGAAGGGACACATTACTATGAGATAGGGAGCCGAATGGTGAGATTGCTACAAGAAGGGAACCAGGTAGGAGGATATTTCTACAAGATGGCCATGATGGTGGACAATAAAACAAGATGAGGACCATGATGGTGGACAATAAAACAAGATGAGGACCATGATGGGGGACAATAAAACAAGATGAGGACCATGATGGGGACATTACTACAAGATGTTGGCCAAAACTACTATATAGCGCTAATAGTAAGATTGTATTACAAAAAGGGTCTAAAATGTAAAAGAAAACAAAAAAAAATATCTAAATATTGGCTTCAATTTTTTAGTGCCAATAAAAATGTTTTTTTATAAATAAACTAAAATAAAGCCAAAAAAAGTGCACACTTGTTATCGGTCATCTGTAATGACCCAAGCTATAAAATGATTATACCCCATAACAGAAAATAAATAAATCTGCAAAAAAAATTATAAACAAGTGATCAAAAGGTGTATACAACCCCTGGCAAAAAAATATGGAATCACTGGGCTCGGAGGATGTTCATTCAGTTGTTTAATGTTGAAAAAAAGCAGATCACAGACATGGCACAAAACTAAAGTCATTTCAATTGGCAACTTTAGGGCTTTAAGAAACACTAAAAGAAATCAAGATTAAAATGTGGTATTCAGTAAGGGTAATTTTTTTCAGACCAAGCAGAGGGAAAAATTATGGACTCACTCAATTCTCAGGAAAAAATTATGGAATCATGAAAAACAAACACACAAATGAACACTCCAATACATCACTAGTATTTTGTTGCACCACCTCTGGCTTTAATAACAGCTTGCAGTCTCTGAGGCATGGACTTAATGAGTGACAAACAGTACTCTTCATCAATCTGGCTCCAACTTTCTCTGATTGCTGTTGCCAGATCAGCTTTGCAGGTTGGAGCCTTGTCATGGACCATTTTCTTCAACTTCCACCAAAGATTTTCAATTGGATTGAGATCCGGACTATTTGCAGGCCATGTGTCACGCTGTCTCTGTATACTGGAGGTAGGGGGCCTAAGCTGACCCTAAGCTGGGGCCCTGACTAATCCCTCAACCTGGAGGTACTGTTAAAGGTACAGAGGTCCAGGCCGCCAGCGTAACCCCTACCTCCTGAAGATCCCTGCACCTCAGTAATCTAGTCCTGAGAAGGACCCCGATCACAACCAAAGGGAACAAGAAATAATATGCCCAAACACAGTATTTAGACGAACGAGACAGTACAAGGGAAAAACCAAAACCACCTTGCATACAAACAACTTCTCAACTACAACAGAGGGAAAACCAACGGGGAAGGAGATAAATGATAAAGCGAGGAAAGGGAAAAAACACTTCCAAATACACTTATCTCAGCAACTCCAAACACCACGATCCGCTCTGTCAGTCAGAATGAAATACTTTCACCGACACCTCCCAAACAGACCAGCAGGTATATGAAGGAGTCTCACTACAGAAGTATTGATTGCAGCTGGGCGAGGCTGGACCTCATCTAGCCCAGAGAGAGAGAGAGAATTAACTCCCTCACTGCCGAGAAACACAAAGCACCAACAAGTCAGCTGCGAGAAGTCAGGCTGTGTACTCGTGACGATCTTCGTGGCAACACACCCGTGACAGTACCCCCCCTTCTACGAGGGGCCTCCGGACCCTCAGGGCCAGGTTTATCCGGGTGAGTCGTGTGGAAGGCCCGAACTAATCGGTCTGCGTTAATATCAGACGCAGGAACCCACATCCTCTCCTCAGGACCATACCCCTTCCAATGAACCAGGTACTGAAGGGACCGGCGATTAAAGCGTGAATCAATGACCCTCGATACCTGGAACTCCAAGTTACCATTGACAACCACTGGAGGGGGAGGTAAAGGTGACGGTACCACCGGCGCCACATACCTCTTAAGCAATGATCTGTGAAACACGTTGTGAATTTTAAACGTAGGGGGGAGGTCAAGACGGAATGCCACCGGATTAATAATAGAACTGATTCTGTACGGCCCGATGAACCTGGGACCCAGTTTCCAGGAGGGAACCTTAAGTTTTATATTCCTGGTAGACAACCATACCCGATCGTTCACACTTAGGTCCGGACCAGACACTCTCCTCCTATCAGCCATACGTTTGTATCGGTTCCCCATAGTATTCAGATTCTTCAGCACCCCTCTCCATACTGAAGCGAGTGATGAGGAAAATCGTTCCTCCTCAGGAACCCCCGAAGAGCCCCCCCCACTGAAAGTACAAAACTGGGGGTGAAAACCATATGCCCCAAAAAACGGGGACTTACCAGTGGACTCGCTCCGCCTATTATTAAGAGCAAACTCTGCCAGAGGTAAGAAAGAAGCCCAGTCCTCCTGGTTCTCTGACACAAAACACCGGAGATATGTCTCCAAGCTCTGGTTCATACGTTCCGTCTGACCATTGGTCTGAGGATGAAAAGCCGATGAGAATGACAACTGCATCCCCCGCCGTGCACAAAACGCCTTCCAGAACTTGGACACAAACTGAGACCCCCGATCAGACACCACCTCGGAGGGTACCCCGTGAAGCCTCACAATCTCCCCAATGAACACCTGCGCAAGAGTTTTAGCATTAGGGAGAGCCGGAAGAGCGATAAAATGTGCCATCTTGCTGAACCTGTCCACTACAACGAGTATGACCGTTTTACCCGAAGACGGAGGGAGGTCCGTAATAAAGTCCATAGACAGATGAGTCCAAGGACGCTCCGGGATCTTCAAAGGTAAGAGGGCCCCAGACGGACGGGTATGTGAGGTCTTAGAGCGCGCACAAACCCCACAGGACGCGACAAAAGTTACCACCTCCTTATGTAAATTAGGCCACCAAAACCGACGCGAGAGGAGATCCACAGTTGCTTTACTCCCCGGGTGTCCTGCAAAAACTGAGTTATGGTGTGCCTCGATCACCTTTTGTCGCAACTGATCTGGAACAAACAGTCTCCCCGGAGGTCCAACAGGGGCGTCCCCCTGAGCCTCCAATACCTCCTCCTCCAGCTCAGAGCATACTGCCGAAACCACCACCCCCTCCTGAAGGATAGGAATCGGGTCGTCCGTATTCCCGGCCCCCGGGAAACTACGAGATAAGGCGAGGAAAGGGAAAAAACACTTCCAAATACACTTATCTCAGCAACTCCAAACACCACGATCCGCTCTGTCAGTCAGAATGAAATGCTTTCACCGACACCTCCCAAACAGACCAGCAGGTATATGAAGGAGTCTCACTACAGAAGTATTGATTGCAGCTGGGCGAGGCTGGACCTCATCTAGCCCAGAGAGAGAGAGAGAATTAACTCCCTCACTGCCGAGAAACACAAAGCACCAACAAGTCAGCTGCGAGAAGTCAGGCTGTGTACTCGTGACGATCTTCGTGGCAACACACCCGTGACACCATGACATTGACCTTATGTGTCTTCTTTCAAGGAATGTTTTCACAGTTTTTGCTCTATGGCAGGATGCATTATCATCTTGAAAGATGATGTCATCATCCCCAAACATCCTTTCAATTGATGGGATAAGAAAACTGTCCAAAATATCAATGTAAACTTGGGCATTTATTGAAGATGTAATGACAGCCATCTCCCCAGTGCCTTTACCTGACATGCAGCCCCATATCATCAATGACTGTGGAAATTTGCATGTTCTCTTCATGCAGTCATCTTTATAAATCTCATTGGAACGGCACCAAACAAAAGTTCCAGCATCATCACCTTGCCCAATGCAGATTCACGATTCATCACTGAATATGACTTTTATCCAGTCATCCACAGTCCACTGTCTGTAATGACTCTATATAATAGATCCCTCTGTGTGTAATGACTCTATATAATAGATCCCTCTGTGTGTAATGACTCAATATAATAGATCCCTCTGTGTGTAATGACTCTATATAATAGATCCCTCTGTGTGTAATGACTCTATATAGTAGATCCCTCTGTGTGTGATGACTCTATATAATAGATCCCTCTGTGTGCAATGACTCTATATAATAGATCCCTCTGTGTGTAATGACTCTATATAATACATCCCTCTGTGTGTAATGACTGTATATAATAGATCGCTCTGTGTGTAATGACTCTATATAATAGACCGGTCTGTGTGTAATGACTCTATATAATAGATCACTCTGTGTGTAGTGACTCTATATAATAGATCGCTCTGTGTGTAATTACTCTATATAATAGATCCCTCTGTGTGTAATGACTCTATATAATAGATCCCTCTGTGTGTAATGACTGTATATAATAGATCCCTCTGTGTGTAATAACTCTATATAATAGATCCCTCTGTGTGTATTGACTGTATATAATAGATCGCTCTGTGTGTAATGACTCTATATAATAGATCCCTCTGTGTGTAATGACTCTATATAATAGATCGCTCTGTGTGTAATTACTCTATATAATAGATCCCTCTGTGTGTAATGACTCTATATAATAGATCCCTCTGTGTGTAATGACTCTATATAATAGATCCCTCTGTGTGTAATGACTCTATATAATAGATCCCTCTGTGTGTAATGACTCTATATAATAGATCCCTCTGTGTGTAATGACTCAATATAATAGATCCCTCTGTGTGTAATGACTCTATATAATAGATCCCTCTGTGTGTAATGACTCTATATAATAGATCCCTCTGTGTGTAATGACTCTATATAATAGATCCCTCTGTGTGTAATGACTCTATATAATAGATCCCTCTGTGTGCAATGACTCTATATAATAGATCCCTCTGTGTGTAATGACTCTATATAATGGATCCCTCTGTGTGTAATGACTCTATGTAATAGATCCCTCTGTGTGTAATGACGGTATATAATAGATCGCTCTGTGTGTAATGACTCTATATAATAGATCGCTCTGTGTGTAATGACTCTATATAATAGATCACTCTGTGTGTAGTGACTCTATATAATAGATCCCTCTGTGTGTAATGACTCTATATAATACATCCCTCTGTGTGTAATGACTGTATATAATAGATCGCTCTGTGTGTAATGACTCTATATAATAGATCGGTCTGTGTGTAATGACTCTATATAATAGATCACTCTGTGTATAGTGACTCTATATAATAGATCGCTCTGTGTGTAATTACTCTATATAATAGATCCCTCTGTGTGTAATGACTCTATATAATAGATCCCTCTGTGTGTAATGACTGTATATAATAGATCCCTCTGTGTGTAATAACTCTATATAATAGATCCCTCTGTGTGTATTGACTGTATATAATAGATCGCTCTTTGTGTAATGACTCTATATAATAGATCCCTCTGTGTGTAATGACTCTATATAATAGATCGCTCTGTGTGTAATTACTCTATATAATAGATCCCTCTGTGTGTAATGACTCTATATAATAGATCCCTCTGTGTGTAATGACTCTATATAATAGATCCCTCTGTGTGTAATGACTCTATATAATAGATCCCTCTGTGTGTAATGACTCTATATAATAGATCCCTCTGTGTGTAATGACTCAATATAATAGATCCCTCTGTGTGTAATGACTCTATATAATAGATCCCTCTGTGTGTAATGACTCTATATAATAGATCCCTCTGTGTGTAATGACTCTATATAATAGATCCCTCTGTGTGTAATGACTCAATATAATAGATCCCTCTGTGTGTAATGACTCTATATAATAGATCCCTCTGTGTGTAATGACTCTATATAATAGATCCCTCTGTGTGTAATGACTATATAATAGATCGCTCTGTGTGTAATGACTCTATATGATAGATCACTCTGTGTGTAATGACTCTATATAATAGATCGCTCTGTGTGTAATGACTCTATATAATAGATCACTCTGTGTGTAGTGACTCTATATAATAGATCCCTCTGTGTGTAATGACTCTATATAATACATCCCTCTGTGTGTAATGACTGTATATAATAGATCGCTCTGTGTGTAATGACTCTATATAATAGATCGGTCTGTGTGTAATGACTCTATATAATAGATCACTCTGTGTGTAATGACTGTATATAATAGATCGCTCTGTGTGTAATGACTCTATATAATAGATCCCTCTGTGTGTAATAACTCTATATAATAGATCCCTCTGCGTGTAATGACTCTATATAATAGATTCCTCTGCGTGTAATGACTCTATATAATAGATCCCTCTGTGTGTAGTGACTCTATATAATAGATCACTCTGTGTGTAATGCCTCTATATAATAGATCCCTTTGTGTGTAATGACTCTATATAATAGATCCCTCTGTGTGTAATGACTCTATATAATAGATCCCTCTGTGTGTAATAACTCTATATAATAGATCCCTCTGCGTGTAATGACTCTATATAATAGATTCCTCTGCGTGTAATGACTCTATATAATAGATCCCTCTGTGTGTAGTGACTCTATATAATAGATCACTCTGTGTGTAATGACTCTATATAATAGATCCCTTTGTGTGTAATGACTCTATATAATAGATCCCTCTGTGTGTAATGACTCTATATAATAGATCCCTCTGTGTGTAATGACTCTATATAATAGATCCCTCTGTGTGTAATGACTCTATATAATAGATCCCTCTGTGTGTAATGACTCTATATAATAGATCCCTCTGTGTGTAATGACTCTATATAATAGATCCCTCTGTGTGTAATGACTCTATATAATATAGGAGTTTCACTTTTTGTATTGAAGAACTGAAATAAATTAACTTTTTGATGATATTCTAATTTAGTGAGATGCACCTGTATTATTAGAATTATCACACCAGTACACCTGTTTTCTCATTTGCAAGATTTAAGTAAACCTTGTATGATATATTTTTCATTTGTGAATGTCCTTATACTTTCAAGCAGAACCTAGACACCCCACGATGCAATAACCCATCGATCACTACAAGCCCTCTGTTTTCCATGGATATCCATATTATGGACTGTGTATACGTTTCTTATGCCTGAACTGCGCACCCCTCGGTGAAGACAGTGAGTTTTTTTGGGGGCAGCTTATGGTCGTCTCAGGATATGAACACCCCCTGATCTGCTTGAAGATATAACTGAAATAAAATGTTGAGAAAAAATTTCAAACATCACGTTGACCCTTCGAGTCACTGTCTTGTAAATCTCTATCACTTCTCCACAGAATAGGTGATTGGTCTGAAATCACTCGGGGTGTAAAGAGACTCTGTCATCACAGAATAACTAATCAAACCAATCGCAGCCCCTCAGTATATCATGGCACCCTGTATTTTGATTGGCAGCTGTAACTTTATAGACTCGAGCGGGGGTCTCAAACATTTGGCCACAGGGGCTGCTTCATGCAGGCCGCAGGCACCGTACACCTGGAGGATTGTGGCACGTCAGCACTTTTTCAGTGGAACATATTGCAGGCGCCGTGCACAGACAAGCTCTTGGCTCAGCTATACCAATGCCAACTGTGGGTCAATCACAGGCCAGCAGCTAATGTCTGCAGGGCACCAGGATGGGAACAGTACTAGAAGATGACGATCAGGATCCTGACATTACTGCAAAGAGACATTACTACAAAAAGGGGACCAGGAAGGGACACATTACTATGAGATAGGGAGCCGAATGGTGAGATTGCTACAAGAAGGGAACCAGGTAGGAGGATATTTCTACAAGATGGCCATGATGGTGGACAATAAAACAAGATGAGGACCATGATGGTGGACAATAAAACAAGATGAGGACCATGATGGGGGACAATAAAACAAGATGAGGACCATGATGGGGACATTACTACAAGATGTTGGCCAAAACTACTATATAGCGCTAATAGTAAGATTGTATTACAAAAAGGGTCTAAAATGTAAAAGAAAACAAAAAAAAATATCTAAATATTGGCTTCAATTTTTTAGTGCCAATAAAAATGTTTTTTTATAAATAAACTAAAATAAAGCCAAAAAAAGTGCACACTTGTTATCGGTCATCTGTAATGACCCAAGCTATAAAATGATTATACCCCATAACAGAAAATAAATAAATCTGCAAAAAAAATTATAAACAAGTGATCAAAAGGTGTATACAACCCCTGGCAAAAAAATATGGAATCACTGGGCTCGGAGGATGTTCATTCAGTTGTTTAATGTTGAAAAAAAGCAGATCACAGACATGGCACAAAACTAAAGTCATTTCAATTGGCAACTTTAGGGCTTTAAGAAACACTAAAAGAAATCAAGATTAAAATGTGGTATTCAGTAAGGGTAATTTTTTTCAGACCAAGCAGAGGGAAAAATTATGGACTCACTCAATTCTCAGGAAAAAATTATGGAATCATGAAAAACAAACACACAAATGAACACTCCAATACATCACTAGTATTTTGTTGCACCACCTCTGGCTTTAATAACAGCTTGCAGTCTCTGAGGCATGGACTTAATGAGTGACAAACAGTACTCTTCATCAATCTGGCTCCAACTTTCTCTGATTGCTGTTGCCAGATCAGCTTTGCAGGTTGGAGCCTTGTCATGGACCATTTTCTTCAACTTCCACCAAAGATTTTCAATTGGATTGAGATCCGGACTATTTGCAGGCCATGTGTCACGCTGTCTCTGTATACTGGAGGTAGGGGGCCTAAGCTGACCCTAAGCTGGGGCCCTGACTAATCCCTCAACCTGGAGGTACTGTTAAAGGTACAGAGGTCCAGGCCGCCAGCGTAACCCCTACCTCCTGAAGATCCCTGCACCTCAGTAATCTAGTCCTGAGAAGGACCCCGATCACAACCAAAGGGAACAAGAAATAATATGCCCAAACACAGTATTTAGACGAACGAGACAGTACAAGGGAAAAACCAAAACCACCTTGCATACAAACAACTTCTCAACTACAACAGAGGGAAAACCAACGGGGAAGGAGATAAATGATAAAGCGAGGAAAGGGAAAAAACACTTCCAAATACACTTATCTCAGCAACTCCAAACACCACGATCCGCTCTGTCAGTCAGAATGAAATACTTTCACCGACACCTCCCAAACAGACCAGCAGGTATATGAAGGAGTCTCACTACAGAAGTATTGATTGCAGCTGGGCGAGGCTGGACCTCATCTAGCCCAGAGAGAGAGAGAGAATTAACTCCCTCACTGCCGAGAAACACAAAGCACCAACAAGTCAGCTGCGAGAAGTCAGGCTGTGTACTCGTGACGATCTTCGTGGCAACACACCCGTGACAGTACCCCCCCTTCTACGAGGGGCCTCCGGACCCTCAGGGCCAGGTTTATCCGGGTGAGTCGTGTGGAAGGCCCGAACTAATCGGTCTGCGTTAATATCAGACGCAGGAACCCACATCCTCTCCTCAGGACCATACCCCTTCCAATGAACCAGGTACTGAAGGGACCGGCGATTAAAGCGTGAATCAATGACCCTCGATACCTGGAACTCCAAGTTACCATTGACAACCACTGGAGGGGGAGGTAAAGGTGACGGTACCACCGGCGCCACATACCTCTTAAGCAATGATCTGTGAAACACGTTGTGAATTTTAAACGTAGGGGGGAGGTCAAGACGGAATGCCACCGGATTAATAATAGAACTGATTCTGTACGGCCCGATGAACCTGGGACCCAGTTTCCAGGAGGGAACCTTAAGTTTTATATTCCTGGTAGACAACCATACCCGATCGTTCACACTTAGGTCCGGACCAGACACTCTCCTCCTATCAGCCATACGTTTGTATCGGTTCCCCATAGTATTCAGATTCTTCAGCACCCCTCTCCATACTGAAGCGAGTGATGAGGAAAATCGTTCCTCCTCAGGAACCCCCGAAGAGCCCCCCCCACTGAAAGTACAAAACTGGGGGTGAAAACCATATGCCCCAAAAAACGGGGACTTACCAGTGGACTCGCTCCGCCTATTATTAAGAGCAAACTCTGCCAGAGGTAAGAAAGAAGCCCAGTCCTCCTGGTTCTCTGACACAAAACACCGGAGATATGTCTCCAAGCTCTGGTTCATACGTTCCGTCTGACCATTGGTCTGAGGATGAAAAGCCGATGAGAATGACAACTGCATCCCCCGCCGTGCACAAAACGCCTTCCAGAACTTGGACACAAACTGAGACCCCCGATCAGACACCACCTCGGAGGGTACCCCGTGAAGCCTCACAATCTCCCCAATGAACACCTGCGCAAGAGTTTTAGCATTAGGGAGAGCCGGAAGAGCGATAAAATGTGCCATCTTGCTGAACCTGTCCACTACAACGAGTATGACCGTTTTACCCGAAGACGGAGGGAGGTCCGTAATAAAGTCCATAGACAGATGAGTCCAAGGACGCTCCGGGATCTTCAAAGGTAAGAGGGCCCCAGACGGACGGGTATGTGAGGTCTTAGAGCGCGCACAAACCCCACAGGACGCGACAAAAGTTACCACCTCCTTATGTAAATTAGGCCACCAAAACCGACGCGAGAGGAGATCCACAGTTGCTTTACTCCCCGGGTGTCCTGCAAAAACTGAGTTATGGTGTGCCTCGATCACCTTTTGTCGCAACTGATCTGGAACAAACAGTCTCCCCGGAGGTCCAACAGGGGCGTCCCCCTGAGCCTCCAATACCTCCTCCTCCAGCTCAGAGCATACTGCCGAAACCACCACCCCCTCCTGAAGGATAGGAATCGGGTCGTCCGTATTCCCGGCCCCCGGGAAACTACGAGATAAGGCGAGGAAAGGGAAAAAACACTTCCAAATACACTTATCTCAGCAACTCCAAACACCACGATCCGCTCTGTCAGTCAGAATGAAATGCTTTCACCGACACCTCCCAAACAGACCAGCAGGTATATGAAGGAGTCTCACTACAGAAGTATTGATTGCAGCTGGGCGAGGCTGGACCTCATCTAGCCCAGAGAGAGAGAGAGAATTAACTCCCTCACTGCCGAGAAACACAAAGCACCAACAAGTCAGCTGCGAGAAGTCAGGCTGTGTACTCGTGACGATCTTCGTGGCAACACACCCGTGACACCATGACATTGACCTTATGTGTCTTCTTTCAAGGAATGTTTTCACAGTTTTTGCTCTATGGCAGGATGCATTATCATCTTGAAAGATGATGTCATCATCCCCAAACATCCTTTCAATTGATGGGATAAGAAAACTGTCCAAAATATCAATGTAAACTTGGGCATTTATTGAAGATGTAATGACAGCCATCTCCCCAGTGCCTTTACCTGACATGCAGCCCCATATCATCAATGACTGTGGAAATTTGCATGTTCTCTTCATGCAGTCATCTTTATAAATCTCATTGGAACGGCACCAAACAAAAGTTCCAGCATCATCACCTTGCCCAATGCAGATTCACGATTCATCACTGAATATGACTTTTATCCAGTCATCCACAGTCCACGATTGCTTTTCCTTAGGTTTTCTGTATGTAAATCCCATTTCCTTTAGGCAGTTTCTCACAGTTCGGTCACAGACATTGACTCCAGTTTCCTCCCATTTGTTCATTTGTTTTGTTGTGCATTTCCTGCTTTGGAGACATATTGCTTTAAGTTTCCAGTCTTGACGCTTTGATGTCTTCCTTGGTCTACCAGTATGTTTGCCTTTAACAACCTTCCCCTGTTGTTTGTATTTGGTCCAGATTTTAGACCCAGCTGACTGTGAACAACCTACAGCTTTTGCAACATTGCGTGACGATTTACCTTCTTTTAAGAGTTTTATAATCCTCTCCTTTGTTTCAATTGACATCTCTTGTGTTGGAGCCATGATTCATGTCAGTCCACTCGATGCAACAGCTCTCCTAGGTGTGATAACTCCTTTTTAGATGCAGACTAACGAGCAGATCTAATTTGATGCAGGTGTTAGTTTTGGAAATTAAAATTTACAGGGTGATTCCATAATTTTTTTCTCAGAATTGAGTGATTCCATAATTTTTTCCCTCTGCTTGGTCTGAAAAAAATTACCCTTACTGAGTGCCACATTTTTTATCTTGATTTCTTTTAGTG
Source organism: Phyllobates terribilis (assembly GCF_046119375.1). Classification (NCBI taxonomy): domain Eukaryota; kingdom Metazoa; phylum Chordata; class Amphibia; order Anura; family Dendrobatidae; genus Phyllobates; species Phyllobates terribilis. The sequence continues at coordinate 172,063,701 of NW_027362769.1, forward strand.
TTTCTTAAAGCCCTAAAGTTGCTATTTGAAATGACTATAGTTTTGTGCCATGTCTGTGATCTGCTTTTTTTCAACAACATTAAACAACTGAATGAACATCCTCCGAGCCCGGTGATTCCATAATTTTTGCCAGGGGTTGTAGAATGGAGTTTCTATACAGTGGACGTCCTTATACACAGTACATTGTGCCCACAAATCATGGACCTCAGTGCAGCAGTTCAATCTTGTCATCTCTGTACTGAGACATATACATTGGAGTTGCTGCAGGGTGTTTTATTATTTCTTGGCAGACATTATACAAGATTACAGCCACAATTCATGAAGAAACAAATTTTGCATGCCAGTATTAATAAAAGGTGAGAGGTAGAAAGCTTTTTTTTTTGTTAAATTAAAAAATGTGTTTTTTTTTATATTATCACTTTTCATAGTTGAAAAACTTACACAAAGCTCTGATGTTCATGTTTGACAAAATTTTACTTTTCTTCTCTGTCCACCAGTCCTGGTCAGCACCAGCATTTTGAAGAGCGGGTGGACATTATCATAATTTACATCACAAAAATGATCACATAAATGTTGTCTAGCTCCGTCCCCTCTTCAGAAATGTCGGTGCTGTGGCTGGGACTGGTGGAAATACAGTAAAAGTCAAATTCGGGCAAAACTGAACAATCAGTGCTGTGTGTAATTATGTATGTCACAAAAAGTGACAATACATACATACATTTATAATTCCTATGCCACTAGATTGGAATCTATGAGGAGCTCCTGGAATTAATCTATTCTGCAAGTTTCAGTCATGAGCCGTCTAGATTGGATTTCATCCTATGAGGACATCGCTCCAGCAACTCCATACTAGTCAGGTCAGCAATGAACTGTACAGAATAGAGGCTACAGGGAGATCATCTAAAAATCCACTCCGATGTAGACGGCTCACTAGTGAATCAGCTAGAATGGAGTTACTAAAATGATGTCCTCAAAAAAGCCACTCCGATCCAATGTGATAAATTATGAGGACTCTCTCGGCTGCACTCTGTTACGTTTCTCCTCGCGAGGCTTCGCCCACTCTCGAAAGACTCAATTCCAGTCACCTCAACACCAAACTGTACAGTTTGGAGGCTACAGGGAGATCCTCAAAATACCCACTCCGCTCTAGAAGGCTCACTAGTGAATCGGCTAAAATGGAGTTGCTCAAATGAGGTCCTCAAAAAATCCACTCCAATACAATGTTGTAAATTATGAGGACTCTGTTGCTGCGCTCTGTTACGTTACTCCCCGCGAGGCGAGGCTCACTCTTTGAAAGACTCGATTCCAGTCACCTCAGCACCAAACAGTACAGTTTGGAGGCTACAGGGAGATCCTCAAAATACCCACTCCGCTCTAGACGGCTCACTAGTGAATCAGATAGAATGGAGTTGCTCAAATGAGGTCCTCAAAAAATCCACTCCAATACAAAGTTGTAATTTATGAGGACTCTGTTACATAGTTACATAGCTTATAAGGCCGAAAAAAGACAAGCGTCCATCCAGTTCAGCCTATTTCTTGTGCACTGCAGCTATTCCGCTATTCCTATACCATGCGGTATAGGCCAATTTACATCATTGAGGAAAAATTCACTTCCCGACACCAATCTGGCAGTCAGATTAAATCCCTGGATTAATTAACTAAGCATAAGATGTAATTTTATTGTTCTCAAGAAAGGTGTCCAGGCCTCTCTTGAACTCTTTAAGTGAGTTGGACATCACCACTTCCTCTCCCAGAGAGTTCCAGAGTCTCACGGCTCTGACCGTAAAGAATCCCCTTCTATGCTGGTGCAGGAACCTCCTTTCCTCCAGACGTATAGTGTGCCCCCTCGTCTTTGTCACCATCCTTGGTATAAACAGGTCATGGGAGAGATCTCTGTACTGCCCCCTGATGTATTTATACATGTTTATGAGGTCTCCCCTAAGCCTTCTCTTTTCCAATGTAAATAGGCCTAATTTTGCCAACCTCTCTGGGTATTCTAGTCCCTCCATTCCCTTTATAACCTTAGTCGCCCTCCTTTGTACCGTCTCTAGCTCCAATATGTCTTTCCTGAGCACCGGAGCCCAGAACTGTGCACAAAATTCTAAGTGCGGCCTTACCAGCGCTTTATACAGAGGAAGAACAATGTTCTCATCATATGCCTCTATTCCTCTTCTGATGCATGCCATGACTCTATTTGCCTTCGCAGCTGCTGCCTGACACTGGGCACTCCAATTTAATTGGTTATTAACCAAGACGCCCAGGTCCTTCTCCGTGTCAGATTTCCCCAACGGTTTCCCATTTAATATGTATGGGTGACTGCTGTTTTTCTTTCCCATGTGCATGACCTTACATTTATCGGCATTGAACCCCATTTGCCATTTTTTGGCCCAACTCCCCAATTTATCTAAATCCTCCTGTACCTGTGCCCTATCCTCATCTCTATTAACTACTTTACAAAGTTTAGTATCATCTGCAAATATTGCTATTTTACTATGCAACCCTTCCACTAGATCATTAATAAATATATTAAATAATATAGGGCCCAAGACAGACCCTTGAGGCCCCCCGCTAGTAACCCTGACACACCCTGAGCTTACTCCATTGATAACCACCCTCTGCTTTCTATCACTCAGCCAGCTATTTACCCACTTGCACACATTATCCCCCAGACCAAGCATTCTCATTTTATATACCAACCTTTTGTGTGGCACGGTATCAAACGCTTTGGAGAAGTCAAGGTATACAACATCCACTGACTCTCCCCGGTCCAGCTGTGAGCTCACCTCCTCGTAGAAGGCGATCAGGTTTGTTTGGCAGGAGCGATCCCTCATGAATCCATGTTGATATTGAGTTAGACAGTTATTATCATTAAGATATTCTACAATAGCATCTCTAAGAAATCCTTCAAACAATTTACCCACAACAGATGTTAAGCTGACTGGTCTATAGTTCCCAGGGTCACTTTTAGACCCCTTTTTGAATATTGGTACCACATTTGCTTGGCGCCAGTCTAGTGGGACAGTCCCTGTCCATAAAGAATGCTTGAATATAAGATACAGCGGCCTGTCTATCACATTACTTAATTCTTTTAGTACCCGGGGGTGTATGTCATCTGGGCCTGGTGACTTGTCTATTTTGATATTATTTAGGCATTTCTGAACTTCCTCCTGGGTTAGGTGGGTGATATTTAGCGGAGGGTTTACTTTATCACTCTGCATTTCTGTTATGCACACGCCCGGGCTAAGCGGCGTGTGCGTGTGATTGGTAGTGATTCCACTGGACCGTGCCGGAGAGTGAATGCCTGGAGGGGCGTGACTAGGTATTCACCCGATCCGACCAGGGTCGCACGACGGCATACGACGCCAGTGCACCAAGGAGGAACCGAGCAGAGGGACCAGGTGCTACTCCAGGACAGACCCCGGACACGGCTGTTGACCCACACAGGGGAATACAGGAACAGGCTGGTAGGCTGGCACACAGACTGGTGGGTATAGGCAGGCACGACTGGTATGCAGGCAGGCGGGTATGCAGGCAGGGGGGTAAAGACAAGCACAGCTAGAGTGCAGACAGGGAGGCACTAGCAGGTAGGAACACAGGCGGGATAGAACCCAGTACACACCGGGACTCAGGAACAATACAGGCAGAGGGTTACAGGCAAGCACAGCTAGAGTGCAGACAAGGCTGAGCAGGGAGGACAGGGCTCTGTTCACACGGAACAGACAGGAAGGGAAAGACAGAGCCAGATACTCACACAGTACTTGCAGAGACAACAAGCAGGAGTTAGGTACGAGTTCAGACTCTGCAGAAAAAGGAAGGGAACGGACATAGAGGCAAAACAGGTAAAGGACAGGAGAGAGTTCAGACTGGAACTGAGTGTACGGAGGAGACCGACACTGCAGAGGGATACAGGAGCGGGTCTGGGAATACGGCCCCCAGAGAGGCGGAACGAACAGGCAAGGAGCGTGTTCAGACAGGACAGACCAGACACAGGAGCGGGTCTAGGAAATCGGCCACTAGAAGGCGGAACGAACAGGCAAGGAGCGTGTTCAGACAGGACAGACCAGACACAGGAGCGGGTCTAGGAAATCGGCCACTAGAAGGCGAGAGGAACAGGCTAGGAGCGAGTACAGACAGGTCAGACAAGATACAGGAACGGGTCTAGGTAATCGGCCCCTAGAAGGCAGGAGGAACAGGCTAGGAGCGTGTTCAGACAGGACAGACAAGAGAACACAGAAAGGACTCAGTTCAGACACGGGAGCTGATACCGCAAAGCAGGAGACATACAGGACTCAGTTCAGACACGGGAACTGATACAAAAGCAGGAGACATACAGGACTCAGTTCAGACACGGGAACTGATACAAAAAGCAGGAGACAAGAGACGGGACCTGGCACCTTCAGAGTGCAAGCACACACTGAAGGAAACACTATGCTCAGGCAGGGATAGAAGGGAGCTGCTGAGCTATATACCAAGTGACAGACAGCAATAGGCTGAGGACGCACAAGGGGTGTGACCCACAGCAGGTACAAAAGGCAGGAAGTGATCGGGCGCCGCCCTTAAGCAGCAGAAACAGACACAAACAGACAGCATGGAGGGAAGCCAGAGAGACATTCTGGACAGGAGATCAAGTGCGCCCTCTTGCACAGTGGGAGATGGACCACCATGCAAGGACGCCGCCAGGTATGTTACAGTACCTCCCCCCTTACGCCCCCTCTTCTTCAGGCCTGCCAGAATCTTCCGCAGGGAATTCGAGGGCCAGTCGTTCACTGGGTTGGAGGGGGACAGAGACTTAAGGGTAATCTCTGCTTCGAGGTACATCTTGTCAAGCTCACAGGAAGAAATAGACGGGTTATCAGGTACATAATGAGGAAAAGTCACTGTCTCTTTGTTATCTGGTGATATCCCGGAGGATTCAGGAAACAACTGGAGGTCCTCCGCCGGGTCAGAAGAGTGCAGAGGCTCAGAGAAAACAACTGCTTCAGAGTACACTAGGTCGGACTCACTGGAGGAAGCAGGCGAGGTATCGGGTACCGAGTATAGGAAAGTCTCTGTCCATTCACCACCAGGTGGCACCCCGAAGGGTTCTGGAGACAGCTGGCGGACCTCCGCCTGGTCAGAGGGGTGTAGAGACTCACGGGTAACCTCTGCTTCAGAGTACACTAGGTCGGACTCACTGGACGAAGCAAGCGAGGTATCAGATCCAGGATATAGGAAAGTCTCTGTCCATTCACCACCAGGTGGCACCCCGAAGGATTCTGAACACAACTGGAGGTCCTCCGCCTGGTCGGAGGGGTCTAGAGACTCAGGAGTAACCTCTGCTTCGGAGTACACTAAGTTGGACTCACTGGACGAAGCGAGCGAGGTATCAGGTACAGAGTATAGGAGAGTCTCTGTCCTTTCGCTACCAGGTAGCACCCCGAAGGGTTCAGGAGACAACTGGAGATCCTCCGCCTGGTCGGAGGGGTGTAGAGACTCGGAGGTAACTACCACTTTGGGGTACCCATTGTCAGGCTCACAGGACGAAGCGGACAAAGTATTGAGTACCGGGTGTAGAGAAGTCTCTCTCCATTTGTCATCGAGTAGTATCCCGGAGGGTTCAGGAGGCAACAGGGGATCCTCCGCCAGGTAGTAGAGGTGCACAGACTCTGAGGTAACCACAGCTTTGGAGCATCCTTGGACATGCACACCGGTTAAAGAGAAAGAAGCATCTGATGCCGGGTGCAGGAAGTTCTCCTGTGTGGAGTCTGGATGGGCAGAAGTCTCTTCGGCCAGGAGAACTGGTGCACTACCCACGCACATTACCCATTGGGGTTTCTCCGGGATACAGGGGGATGAAGCTTCAGTAGGGACTTCAAGGTTGGGGTCAGGAGGTCTCAGGGAGGACAGACCCTGGCGTGACGGCTTGCCTCTAAGTCTAGCACGTCTGGACTGCCTCTTGAGGTTGAGAGAAGTATTCCGGAAAGCGTAGTCACCCTGTGAGGATTCTGGGTGGGCAGTAGTCTCATTGGGCTGGAGGACTATTGCGCTACCCACACACATTACCCGTCGGGGCTGCTCCGGGATATTGGGAAGTGAAGCTTCAGCAGGGGCTTCAGAGTTAGGGTCCTCGAAGACCATACGAAAGGCCACCAGGAAGGCCTGCAGGTCAAGGATGACAGGATCCCATGCTTCCCATAGGGGGGTGACCCATTTCAAGGCATCACCCGCTAGGTAGTCAATCATAAAGGCCACTTTAGCCCAATCGGAAGGAAAATAGAGAGGGTAGGCCTTAAAGTGTAGCATGCATTGCTCCACAAATGCACGACACTGTCTTGGATCCCCATAGTAACGTGGCGGATCCGCAGGAACGAGAGCTGATAGATCCATCTGGACGGGTGCGTAATTCGCCTGGAACTCAGCTAAAGGGGGAAAAAAATTTATTTATTTATTTTAATGCATGTATTCGCTGGAAAAACTTCTCAAAGAGCGAAGGCCGTGGGGCTCAACGGGAACCATGGCCTGAGCATGCTGTTATGCACACGCCCGGGCTAAGCGGCGTGTGCGTGTGATTGGTAGTGATTCCACTGGACCGTGCCGGAGAGTGAATGCCTGGAGGGGCGTGACTAGGTATTCACCCGATCCGACCAGGGTCGCACGACGGCATACGACGCCAGTGCACCAAGGAGGAACCGAGCAGAGGGACCAGGTGCTACTCCAGGACAGACCCCGGACACGGCTGTTGACCCACACAGGGGAATACAGGAACAGGCTGGTAGGCTGGCACACAGACTGGTGGGTATAGGCAGGCACGACTGGTATGCAGGCAGGCGGGTATGCAGGCAGGGGGGTAAAGACAAGCACAGCTAGAGTGCAGACAGGGAGGCACTAGCAGGTAGGAACACAGGCGGGATAGGACCCAGTACACACCGGGACTCAGGAACAATACAGGCAGAGGGTTACAGGCAAGCACAGCTAGAGTGCAGACAAGGCTGAGCAGGGAGGACAGGGCTCTGTTCACACGGAACAGACAGGAAGGGAAAGACAGAGCCAGATACTCACACAGTACTTGCAGAGACAACAAGCAGGAGTTAGGTACGAGTTCAGACTCTGCAGAAAAAGGAAGGGAACGGACATAGAGGCAAAACAGGTAAAGGACAGGAGAGAGTTCAGACTGGAACTGAGTGTACGGAGGAGACCGACACTGCAGAGGGATACAGGAGCGGGTCTGGGAATACGGCCCCCAGAGAGGCGGAACGAACAGGCAAGGAGCGTGTTCAGACAGGACAGACCAGACACAGGAGCGGGTCTAGGAAATCGGCCACTAGAAGGCGGAACGAACAGGCAAGGAGCGTGTTCAGACAGGACAGACCAGACACAGGAGCGGGTCTAGGAAATCGGCCACTAGAAGGCGAGAGGAACAGGCTAGGAGCGAGTACAGACAGGTCAGACAAGATACAGGAACGGGTCTAGGTAATCGGCCCCTAGAAGGCAGGAGGAACAGGCTAGGAGCGTGTTCAGACAGGACAGACAAGAGAACACAGAAAGGACTCAGTTCAGACACGGGAGTTGATACCGCAAAGCAGGAGACATACAGGACTCAGTTCAGACACGGGAACTGATACAAAAGCAGGAGACATACAGGACTCAGTTCAGACACGGGAACTGATACAAAAAGCAGGAGACAAGAGACGGGACCTGGCACCTTCAGAGTGCAAGCACACACTGAAGGAAACACTATGCTCAGGCAGGGATAGAAGGGAGCTGCTGAGCTATATACCAAGTGACAGACAGCAATAGGCTGAGGACGCACAAGGGGTGTGACCCACAGCAGGTACAAAAGGCAGGAAGTGATCGGGCGCCGCCCTTAAGCAGCAGAAACAGACACAAACAGACAGCATGGAGGGAAGCCAGAGAGACATTCTGGACAGGAGATCAAGTGCGCCCTCTTGCACAGTGGGAGATGGACCACCATGCAAGGACGCCGCCAGGTATGTTACAATTTCCTCCGATAAATTGTTTTCTTTTGTGAAAACAGTGGAGAAGAAGCTATTGAGTAGGTTTGCTTTACCCTCATCGCCCTCTAGGATTTTACCCAGGTTATTTCTCAATGGGCCAACTCCATCAGTTTTAATTCTTTTACTGTTTATATAGTTAAAGAACAGTTTGGGATTCGTTTTACTTTCCTTGGCAATTAGTCTCTCTGTCTCCTCTTTTGCTATTCTTATTTGTTTCTTACAGATTTTGCTTTTTTCCCTATAAGATATTAGCGCTTCCTCGCTGCCTTCTTGTTTAAGTTTACCGAAAGCCATTTTTTTGTTTTTCATTGCCCTCTTGACTTCCTTATTTAGCCACATTGGCTTCCTCCTATTCCTAGCCCTTTTATTCCCATAAGGTATGTACCTTCTACAGTGACTATGTAGGACTGTTTTGAAAATTTCCCATTTTCTATCCGTGCTCCTATTACTGAAGATACTATCCCAGTCTATAAGGTGAAGGGCATCTCTTAGCTGATCAAACTTTGCCCTCCTGAAGTTCAGTGTTTTTGTGACTCCCTTGCTGGGCACCTACTGAAGCACATGTGGAATTGTATAATGTTGAGGTCACTATTTCCCAGGTGCCCCCCGACCTGCACCTCAGTTATTCTGTCTGGCCTGTTAGTTAATATTAAGTCTAAAAGGGCCGTGCCTCTAGTTGGTTCCTGCACAAGTTGTGACAAATAATTGTCTTTGATAATTGACAGAAACCTGTTTCCTTTCTGAGATCTACAGCTTTCGGTTTCCCAGTCTATATCGGGGTAGTTGAAGTCCCCCATAATAATCACCTCGTTATTTTTTTGCTACTTCGTCTATTTGTCTCATTAATAGACTTTCCGTGGCTTCTGCTATATTTGGTGGTTTATAACAGACTCCTATGATAATTTTATTATTGTTTTTTGCCCCATGTATCTCCACCCATAAGGACTCGACCTTCTCATTTCCCTCCCATACATCCTCCCGTATTGTAGGCTTTAGACACGTCTTTACATATAGACAGGCTCCACCCCCTTTCCGACTTCTTCGATCCCTTCTAAACAGACTGTAACCCTGTAAGTTAACTGCCCAGTCATAGCTTTCATCTAACCATGTCTCGGTTAGTCCCACTATGTCATAGTTACCTGTAGATATTTCTGCTTCCAGTTCATCCATCTTGTTTGTCAGGCTCCTGGCATTTGCTAGTATGCAGTTTACACGATTTTGTTTTGTTCCGATCTTTTCCCTGTGGATTGTATTAGAAATTTTCTTACCTCCCTTCCAAGCATCTTGTCTTGGACCTTCTTTGTCGCACTTCATATCTTTCATTAGTATGTTCTCTGGTTGCATGTTCGTGTCCGGCGTTTTTCTTCCCATCCCCTCTTCTTCTAGTTTAACGCCCTCCTGATGAGTGTTGCGAGTCTCCTGGCAAATGTGTGTTTCCCGGGTTTGTTGAGGTGTAGTCCGTCTCTGGCAAGGAGTCCGTCATAGAGGTAATTCACACCGTGGTCCAGGAATCCAAATCCTTGTTGTCTGCACCATCGTCTCAGCCAGTTGTTCACATCAAGGATCCTGTTCCATCTCCTGACGCCATGCCCGTCTACTGGAAGGATAGAAGAAAAAACTACCTGCGCATCCAGTTCTTTTACTTTCTTCCCCAATGCTTCAAAGTCCTTGCAGATTGTCGATAGGTCCTTCTTTGCCGTGTCATTGGTGCCAACATGTATCAGAAGAAATGGGTGGACATCCTTGGAACTGATGAGCTTCGGTATCCTATCGGTAACATCCTTGATCTTCGCCCCTGGGAGGCAGCATACTTCTCTTGCGGTTATGTCCGGTCTGCAGATAGCTGCTTCTGTTCCTCTCAGTAGTGAGTCTCCCACCACCACCACTCTTCTTCCCTTCTTGGCTGTCCTTTTTCTTGTCGCTTCTGGGTGTTTCTGGGTGCTCTTTTCTTTTTTGCTTGCTGGTAGTTCCTCATCCTTAGGTGTGCCATCTTCGTCCTCCACAAGTCCTTGGAATCTGTTTCTCAGTTGTGTGGTTGGTGGTGTCTCCATGGTCTTCTTGCTTCTTTTGGTCACTTGCCTCCACTTGTCTGCCTCTGGAGGTTCTCTGATGCTTCCTTGACTTTCCGTGACCAGTAGTGACGCTTCTGTTCTGTCCAGGAAGTCTTCATTTTCCTTGATGAGTTTTAATGTCGCAATTCTTTCTTCCAGTCCCCACACCTTTTCTTCTAAAAGAGCAAGTAGTCTACACTTCTGGCAGGTGAAGTTGGTTTCAGCTTCTGGTCGATCTGTGAACATGTAGCACATGTTGCAGCTCACCATGTAGGTTGTCACATCTGCCATGCTGCTCCTTGTCCCTGCTGACTTGATGTCTGTCTTCTTTCTTGTGATACCCTAGGATAAACAAATTAAACAAAAATTTGGCGATGCTTTCCAAGCAGCTGGTCCCGGCTGTACCCAACGATCTTGTAGCTGAAGGAGACTCTTCGCTTTTCCCAGAAGGCACCTGGAATATGCAAATTGTCCTCTTCAAGCTTCAATCCCTGGTTTGGCGATGCTTTCCAAGCAGCTGGTCCCGGCTGTACCCAACGATCTTGTAGCTGAAGGAGACTCTTCGCTTTTCCCAGAAGGCACCTGGAATATGCAAATTGTCCTCTTCAAGCTTCAATCCCTGGTTTGGCGATGCTTTCCAAGCTGCTGGTCCCGGCTGTACCCAACGATCTTGTAGCTGAAGGAGACTCTTCGCTTTTCCCAGAAGGCACCTGGAATATGCAAATTGTCCTCTTCAAGCTTCAATCCCTGGTTTGGCGATGCTTTCCAAGCATCTGGTCCCGGCGGTACCCAACGATCTTGTAGCTGAAGGAGACTCTTCGCTTTTCCCAGAAGGCACCTGGAATATGCAAATTGTCCTCTTCAAGCTTCAATCCCTGGTTGCTGCGCTTTGCTATGTTTCTCCCTGCGAAGCTCCGCTAACTCTTTGAAAAATTCGATTCCAGTCACCTCAGCATCAAACTGTACAGTTTGGAGGCTACAGGGAGAGCCTCAAAATACCCACTCCGATCTAGATGGCTCACTAGTGAATCAGCTAGAATGGAGTTGCTAAAATGAGTTCCTCAAAAAATCCACTCCGATCTAGACGGCTCACTAGTGAATCAGCTAGAATGGAGTTGTTAGAACTCTTCTGTTTGTTTTTGTTTCTATCTTGTGTTTTGCGGCCACGTGACCATCTTCCTATATATTCCAGCTCCGCCCTTCTGGCCTTGCTGGACTTCAGTGTTGTTTAGACTGTCTTTCTAGCCAAGTGCTTTTGTGCCTATCTATCTCTAGTTTGCTTGGTCCTCTGGACCTCTAGTACTTTTGTCAGTTTATCTTTTGCTCTGCAACAACTTCTGTTAGGAGGTGTTCCATTTTTTGTCCCAGTCCTTAGTTCTTTTAGGGACCCCTCCCTTTCTCTATAGGTCTCCGTTCAGACTACCCGAGGACGAAGGCAGGTCTGTTCACAAGGAACAGGTCGCCCGCTACAACGTAGGGACTCAGCTTAGTCTTACTGTAGGTACAGCTCTCCCCTTCTTTCCCTAGTTTATGTTGCAGATCTTAACAGTAAGTCCAGCCCAAATGAAAAAAAATTTAAGGAAAGAAATCCAGGGATTAGTATGGTTTCTGTTCAAGAATTGGCTCAACGCCTGCAGGGATTGTCTCTGGAGGTGTCCGGGCTCCGGCAACACGTGAGTAGCTGTCCGGGAGCGCATTTTGTGGAACCGCAGGTAGGACTCCCTGATATTTTTGATGGTAAACAACAAGATTTTTTTTCCTTTAAAAATGCTTGTTTATTATATTTTCATTTGAGACCAAAGTCCTCTGGGAATAAATCACAGCGCATTGGGTTTATCATGTCACTTTTGCGCAAGGAACCACAGGGGTGGGCTTTCTCTCTCCAACCTAATGATCCGTGTTTTAGGTCAGTAGAGGATTTTTTTTCTGCTATGGGGCTATTGTATGACGATCCTGATCGAGTCTCATCTGCTGAGACAGAACTGAGACGTTTGAATCAGGGGTCAGGTGATGTTGAAAATTATTGTACACACTTCAGAAGGTGGTCCTCAGAAGTGAAATGGAATGATTCGGCATTAAAATGTTTTTTTCTTGCTGGTCTAATGAAAGGGTTACGGATCTGCTGATTGCATTTCCTGCACCTGAAACCTTGCAAGAAGCCATGCAATTAGCTATACGTGTGGACAGGAGACTGCGTGCCAGGGTTTATGATGAAAAGATTCCTGCAATGGCAGCTCCTAGTTCCCAGAGGGTCTGCTCGGACGGCGGAGAACCGATGGAGGTAGAAGCGATGTCACTCCGCTCTCAGGAAAGAGACCGCAGGTTTTCCAAGGGATTGTGTTTTATTGTGGTAAATCTGACCATTTGATTAAGAACTGTGAGCTTCGTTTAAGTAAAGAAAAAAAAAGGTCAGTTACGCCCGTATTGCTTGTTTAAACTCAAAGGGAGTATTTCTTTCAGGGAGTACCTCATTTCAGGAAGGTTTGATTGAATTTCAGGTATTTGTGGATTGTAGTTCAACACTTAATGTGATTGATAAGGGGTTTTTGGAAAAACTTAAATTGGAATCCAAACCTTTGTCATCACCTATTTCTGTGATTGCAATTGATAACACTCCTTTGAAATGTATTACTGACAAGGTTGCTGCATTTCCCCTCACTATCAATGGCATTCACCAAGAAAATTTGGATTTGGTGGTATTAAATAATTTACCCTCTCCAGTCATTTTAGGTTTGCCTTGGTTAAAACTGCACAATCCTTAACTGGACTGGTCTACTAATGAGATTAAGTCTTGGAGTCCTAAGTGCTATGATAAATGTTGTAATGGTCGCATTGCGGCTGTGGAAAACGGGGAATTACCTGTACCTATTCAGGATTTTTGGAAGTTTTTTTCAGAGGAGGAGTCGCAAGTTTTACCTCCTCATAGGGACTATGATTGCACCAGTGAGTTTGTTCCTGGAGCTACTCTTCCCAAGAGTCGCTTATTTAATCTGACTATCCCTGAAAGAAAATCCTTGGAGGAGTACATACAGACGAGCTTGGCTGCTGGTCACATTAGACCTTCTAAGTCGCCTGTGGCCGTTGGATTTTTCTTTGTTAAAAAAAAAAGACGGCGGTTTACGTCCATGTCTGGATTTTCGTGAAATTAATAAGATTATCGTACGCAATTCCTACCCATTGTTGTTAATTCCGGACTTGTTTAACCAGTTAGTAGGGGCCAAGTGGTTCTCTAAAATTGATCTCCGGGGGGCATACATTTTGTTACGAATGAAGGAGGGTGATGAATGGAAAACTGCTTTTAACACTCCGGTAGGTCATTTTGAGAATCTGGTGATGCCCTTCGGTCTTACCAATGCTCCCGCGTTTTTTCAGAACCTTATTAATGACATCCTGAGACCTTTGATTGGTAAGAATGTGGTTGTGTATTTGGATGACATTCTGATTTATTCACCAGATCTGGAGTCCCATTGGCAGAGTGTACGTGAAGTGTTGCAGTTATTGAGTGATAATTCACTTTTTGCTAAGCTGGAGAAATGTGAGTTCGCTGTGCAGAGAATTAGTTTTTGGGCTACATTATCTCCAGCGAGGGCTTTGAGATGGACCCGGTGAAGGTTCAGGCTGTGCAGGAATGGCCTAGGCCTATTGGTTTGAAATCGATACAGAGATTTTTGGGTTTTGCCAATTATTACAGGAAATTCATTAAGAATTTTTCTAGAATTGTTAAGCCGCTGACCGATCTCACCAGGAAAGGTGCGAATACGGTCCAGTGGACTACTGAGGCCATTGAAGCTTTTGTGTATCTCAAAGAGAGGTTCAGTTCTGCCCCTATCCTTATGCAGCCTGATGAGACCAAGCCTTTTTTGGTCGAGGTCGATACTTCATCGGTGGGGGTCGGAGCAGTTTTGTCTCAGGAGAACAAGTATGGAGTACATCCCTGTGCTTTTTTTTCGAAAAATTTTCAGAAACCGAACTTAATTACGAAGTTGGTAATCGGGAATTGCTGGATATTAAACTTGCGTTTGAACATTGGCGTCATTTCATGGAATGTGCTAAATTTCCTGTTCAGGTTTTCACAGATCATAAGAATTTGATCTATCTGGATGCTGCCAAACGCTTGAATGCCCGTCAAGCTAGGTGGGCACTTTTTTTTTCTCGGTTCAATTTTTCTGTTACCTATATCCCTGGTACTAAGAATGTTAAAGCCGATGCTTTATCTTGCAGCTTTTCTCCCATGGTTGGTACCGAGGAGGAGGAGAGCATTTTAAGGAAGGAGTTGTGATAGCAGCATTGGACTCCGTTTTAGAAGATGGGATTCTGAAAGCCCAGGAGGATGCCCCATCTAACACTCCTCATGGGAGGTTGTTTGTGCCTAGAACCTCTAGGAGAGATTTGTTTGTGGAGTATCATGAGTCTCGGTTGGCAGGTCATCCAGGAATTTCTGAGACTAAGAGACTTATCAGTCGCAGTTTTTGGTGGCCTGGATGGCAGAAGGAAGTCATCAAGTGGGTGCGTCAATGTACTGTGTGTGCTAGGTCAAAGGCTTCACATACTCCTGCTGCAGGGTTGCTTTGCCCTCTGGAGGTTCCTAGTGCGCCTTGGACGCATCTGGCAATGGATTTTATTACTGACCTTCCTGTGTCCGAGGGTTTCACGGTCATCTGGGTGGTCGTGGACCATTTTAGCAAGATGTGTCATTTGGTTCCATTCATTAAGCTACCCTGCGTTAAGACACTCGCTAAGGCGTTTGTTAAGGAAATTGTCAGGCTCCATGGCGTTCCCACCGACATTGTTTCGGATAGGGGACCTCAGTTTGTGGCTCTCTTTTGGCGTGCTTTTTGTGACAGGTTGGGAGTCCATTTGTCATTTTCGTCTGGTTATCATCCAGAGTCTAATGGACTGACAGAAAGAAAGAACCAGGATGTTGAACAGTTTTTGCGTTGTTTTGTGGCAGACAATCAAGAGGGGTGGTCGGAGTTTCTGCCACTCCCAGAATTTGCTCTTAACAACCATACATCCTCCTCTGCTGGGTGTTCTCCTTTTTTTTGTTGTACTGGGAGACATCCGTCTTTTGGTTCGTTCTCCAAATTGGGGTCGGTGGTGCCGGAGGAGGAGAATTTTTCCGGTGATTTGGAGAGAGTTTGGACTAATGTACGTTGTAGCATGCTTGCGCTCCTCAGTGTCTGGCTGTGACGGCATCCAGATGAGCCGACAATGAACTCAGCTCACCTCATGCACGTCACTGACAGCGTGGGAGAATTCTCCTGCGCATGCGGTGAGCGTGAGAGACTCGGCTCATCTGGATGCCGTCACAGCCTGACACTGAGGAGCGCAAGCATGCCTGTGCTTTTCAGTGTCCGCGTAATGACAGGCTGGATGGCAGCGTTCTGTTGCGATCCAGCCTGTCATGTGAATGTAGCAGAGCTGGAGCTGTCCTGGGAACCATCGAAAGGTAAGGATGATGTTGCTTTATTATTTTTCTTTTATTGCAGGAGATCGTTGGCTTCAGCTGAAATGGGCGTGATGGTAAGTATGGTTTAATTTAGAACAATAAAGAATTGTGTGTTTATTTCAATTAAAGGACTTTTTTCTGGGTGTTTGTGTTTTTTTTAAATACTTTACTAGAAATTCATGGTGGTCATGTATAATATTGGCGTGACCCCATGAATTTCGGGCTTAGGGCCAGCTGATAATGCCAAGCTTGCCCTAACCCCTTTATTACCCAGTGAGCCACCGCACCAGGGCCCTGGATGAGTTGGGTACAGCGCCAGAAGATGGCGCTTCTATGAACGCGCCATTTTCCAGGGTGGCTGCGGACTGTAATTTGCAGTGGGGTGGGGGCCCAGAAAGCTTGGGCCTCCCTGCGCTGCAGATTCCATCCCCCAGCTGCCTAGTTGTACCTGGCTGGACACAAAAATAGGGAGAAGCACCACGTATTTTTTTTTTCTAATTATTTCATGAAATTCATGAAATAATTAAGAAAAAAAGGGCTTCCCTATATTGTTGTGTCCGGCCAGGTACAAATAGGCAGCTGGTGGTTGGGGGCAGCCCATTCCTGCCTGCTGTACCTGGCTGGACACAAATATAGTGCGAAGCCCCACGTCAATTTTTTTTTAATTATTTCATGAAATAATTTAAAAAAAGGGCTTCCCTATATTGTTGTGTCCGTCTACAGTGAAGAGTCGACTCCAGGATACTGGCCTTCAGGGCAAAGTGGCAAAGAAAAAGCCATATCTGAGACTGGCTAATAAAAGGAAAAGATTAATATGGGCAAAAGAACACAGACATTGGACAGAGGAAGATTGGAAAAAAGTTTTATGGACAGACGCATCAAAGTTTGAGGTGTTTGGATCACACAGAAGAGCATTTGTGAGACGCAGAACAACTGAAAAGATTCTGGAAGAGTGCCTGACACCATCTGTCAAGCATGGTGGAGGTAATGTGATGGTCTGGGGTTGCTTTGGTGCTGGTAAAGTGGGAGATTTGTACAAGGTAAATGGGATTTTGAATAAGGAAGGCATTCACTCCATTTTGCAACGCCATGCCATACCCTGTGGACAGCGCTTGATTGGAGCCAATTTATTCCTACAACAGTACAATGACTCAAAGCACACCTCCAAATTATGCATGAACTATTTAGGGAAGAAGCAGGCAGCTGGTATTCTATCTGTAATGGAGCGGCCAGCGCAGTCACCAGATCTCAACCCCATTGAGTTGTTGTGGGAGCAGCTTGACCGTATGGTGCAAAAAGTGCCTATCAAGCCAATCCAACTTGTGGAGGGGCTTCAGGAAGCATGGGGGGAAATTTCTCAAGATTACCTCAGCAAATTAACAGCTAGAATGCCAAAGGTCTGCAATGCTGGAATTGCTGCAAAGGAGCATTCTGTGACCAAAGCAAAGTGTGAAGGAGAAAATTATTCTTTCTAATAAAAATCATTATTTCTAACCTTATCAATGTCTGGACAATATTTTCTATTAATTTTGCAACTCATTTGATAAATAAACGTATGAGTTATCATGGAAAACACAAAATTGTCTGGGTGACCCCAAACTTTTGAACGGTAGTGTGTATATATATATGACGCGCCCCCTGGGACATATTCCTTTTTGAGGGGAATACCCGGCACCGGATCAGATGGGGGGGGTTGTAGTCTCCGAGCGGCTGTGACCCGGCCCGTGCCCAGGGCGTCAAGCTCAGTGTTATGTGGCAGTCCTACAGATGTTATTAAGAGTTCTTTTGTGTCGACTACGCCACCCGTTGTGATGCGGTCACTGTGGCCGCCGCTGCAGCAGGGTCCGCTGAGGCTGATGGTGGGTGCGCAGCTTGGTGGGATAACCCCCAACGGGAGGGGTATAGCCTCAGGGGGGACAGGTGCAGAGGATGGGGGTTGTGGTGGTGCAGTGCAGACGGCAATGAAGACAGAGTCGGGTTGTGCAGTTAAGGGTGTTTACTTACTGCAGATGTTGTACTGGTCACTCCAGCTTCGAGTGACCACCCGAGCCGTGCTGCGTCCACCAGGTCCTGGATCCAGCCAACCCCCACACAAGTCCGGAGCGTGGCCCTGAGCTCTCCTTCTGTCCCGTTCTCTGGCCGTCCCCACCAGTGATCCACCTAGGTCCAGCTCCCTCGGGCCTTCTGTTGGGACACCCTTGGCCTTGGGTTCCCTGACCCTTCATGTGGTGTGCCTTCGGGGTGGATGTGATGGGTGGCCGTGGCAGACGCTGCCCACGGCCTCCGGTCTCTGGCTGGGGTGTGTTTTTGCCCCCACCAGCTTGGGTTCCGGTACCCTGATGCCGACTCTTCACCCGGGGATTTAAGTTGGGATCTTGGAGTCCTTTTCTGCTGTTTCCCCCCTCTGGGTCTCTCTCTCTCTTCTCCTCTCTCCCTCTGGGTCTCTCTTCTCCTCTGCTTGCTGACTTGTTCTCTGCATTTGACCCTGTTCTTAGTTGGTGCCCACCTTATATACACCCTCTATATGTGAGCTCAGGTGACCAGCACCCAATGAGCTCCTATCTTTACCCAGGCTGCTCCCCCTATCTGCCCCTACACTACTTGGGATGTACCACCCCCCCTCCCACTCCAGCCAGGAACAGACTCGGTCGTACCTGCACATTTCTAAGTGGGAGTACCGTCGGCCTGCTCCTCGGAAATGGGATGTGTGTAGTGCATGCAGCCTACCGAGCTCAGTTCCACTCTCCATCCTTGCCCGGGAGTGGAATATCACACCTCTGGGTTGAGGTGCAATACCCCTGTAGCAGCCGAATCCTCAGGGTGCTACATTCCCCCCTGGTAAATCACAGCACGTCCTCGGGCTGTAAGACATAAACATCACATAACATACAAAATTTTTCATAAACATATAAAATATATAAAACATTATATATATAAAACTTTCTCGTCGCCTCTGGTTCCTCCTCCGGTCACTGTGCAACGTGTGACCGGGTACAGTGCGACAGTCTCTCTGGAAAACTGGTTTTCCTATAAAACCGGTAGGGGCGCTTTAGGAAGCGCAACTATATACAGGGGAAGTTGGCCGCTCTCAGTCCTCGGCCAGGTAAAGGGAAGGGAATGGCTGCTCACAGTCCTCGGTCAGTGGGATTAAGGGAAATACGGGTAACAGTTCACACTTGCTGGTCCCAACGGGGACTATATTAGCAACAACAACAGTTTCAGTTTCAGTTTCAGTTTCAGTTCACGGTTTCAGTTTACTGTGCCCCGACGGGCAACTATATACAGCTTCTGCTTCGCTGTCCTTAGCGACGGCGTCCTCCTGCTCTTGCTTTATGGTTACCTTTGGCTTCAGACCCGTCCGGGTCCGTATGCTGGGCAAATAGATCTTCTCCCAGATGCGGCACTCTTGGTCTTATGGGCGCGGTGGTGTTAGCGCCCGGGTTGCCCGGGCCTTGCGGCCAGGCCTGGGGTATCTGGAAGGTAAAGGGCACCGTAAGGACGGCGGCGCCCTGGGCTACTTGGCCCTGCGACCAGGCCGGGGGCTCCGCGGAGGTAGGGGGCGCTGTTGGTATTGCGGCGCCCGGGGGTACTAGGCCTTGCGACCAGGCTGGTGGTACTTCCTGCTTGGTCACGCTCGGGGTCGAGGCGTGTGACGTCACAGGGGTCGCGGCTCCCGTTTGAGGCCTAGTCTGCGGCGGTGACGTTGCAGCGACGGGCACGGCAGGATAGACTTCGGGCTCTGCGACGGGGAGCTGGGGCAGGTACGCGGTTTCCCGGTCTGGGGTATAGACGTCCCCTTTACCTGCCTCCACTCGTTCGGCTCCCTTCTCGGCGCCGTCTCCGGCCTTCAATCCTCCCGCGCCATCCTCAGAGGCGGTCTGTCTCCTCGTCTCGGGTGGCGTGCTCCGCTGACAGGTCTCGGTCTGCTGGGCCATCTCACGGCTCCACTCCGCCAACGTCTCTCGCTGCACCCGGGCCATCCTCCTTGCGAGGCCCTCCAGAGCGGTCTGTGCACACTCCCGGTCTCGGGGGAGCTGTGCTAGGACCTCCACTAGGCCTAGTGGGGTCGTTGTTTCCAGCAGGCTCCTGACCAACGGGTCGGTGCTGCTCTGCTCTCCTACAGTCGTCTCCAGCAGGCTCCTGGCCAGCGGGCCGGTGCTGCTCTGCTCTCCCTCCTCGGTTTCTAGCAGGCTCCTGGCCAACGGGCCGGTGCTGCTCTGCTTTCTCGCCATCTCCGGGTAAGCTCCTCCGATACTCTTCTCTAGGCTTCTTGCCTCCGGGTGCGCTCGCTCTAGACTGCTCCAGGCGGCACCCATCTTTGTTCTCTCCTTTCGTCTCCCCCCACTTCGAGGGCGGTCCCGGGGCAACTCGGTGACTGTCAGCTCCAGGGGTAGTTCTTTCACGCTGACAGACACCTCCAGCATCACAGTCTCTGTTGGTGGGGGCGGTTTCCACTTTTGGCGCCATTTTCTGTCCTGGCCCACGATGGGAGGCGGCCTCTTGCCCTCCTTTGGCACGCCCATAATGGCGTCCGCTGCTCTTCCACGGCGGGAAATCTTCGGATTTGGCGGGAAGCGTCGCCCAGTGGCGGGAAACTCTGCAGATGGCGGGAACAAGCTGGAAATGGCGGACAATCGGCGGGAAACGACCTGTGATGGGGTCCGATGGCGTGGACCCTCCGGAACCGGCGGGAGACTTCTTTCTGAGGTAAACTTGCACTTTTCTTCAGGCACGCAGTACCCGGTTGTTGTGGGCACGCTATCCTGCCGACTACGCCAAAGTTGACGCGCCCCCTGGGACATATTCCTTTTTGAGGGGAATACCCGGCACCGGATCAGATGGGGGGGGTTGTAGTCTCCGAGCGGCTGTGACCCGGCCCGTGCCCAGGGCGTCAAGCTCCGTGTTATGTGGCAGTCCTACAGATGTTATTAAGAGTTCTTTTGTGTCGACTACGCCACCCGTTGTGATGCGGTCACTGTGGCCGCCGCTGCAGCAGGGTCCGCTGAGGCTGATGGTGGGTGCGCAGCTTGGTGGGATAACCCCCAACGGGAGGGGTATAGCCTCAGGGGGGACAGGTGCAGAGGATGGGGGTTGTGGTGGTGCAGTGCAGACGGCAATGAAGACAGAGTCGGGTTGTGCAGTTAAGGGTGTTTACTTACTGCAGATGTTGTACTGGTCACTCCAGCTTCGAGTGACCACCCGAGCCGTGCTGCGTCCACCAGGTCCTGGATCCAGCCAACCCCCACACAAGTCCGGAGCGTGGCCCTGAGCTCTCCTTCTGTCCCGTTCTCTGGCCGTCCCCACCAGTGATCCACCTAGGTCCAGCTCCCTCGGGCCTTCTGTTGGGACACCCTTGGCCTTGGGTTCCCTGACCCTTCATGTGGTGTGCCTTCGGGGTGGATGTGATGGGTGGCCGTGGCAGACGCTGCCCACGGCCTCCGGTCTCTGGCTGGGGTGTGTTTTTGCCCCCACCAGCTTGGGTTCCGGTACCCTGATGCCGACTCTTCACCCGGGGATTTAAGTTGGGATCTTGGAGTCCTTTTCTGCTGTTTCCCCCCTCTGGGTCTCTCTCTCTCTCTTCTCCTCTCTCCCTCTGGGTCTCTCTTCTCCTCTGCTTGCTGACTTGTTCTCTGCATCTGACCCTGTTCTTAGTTGGTGCCCACCTTATATACACCCTCTATGTGTGAGCTCAGGTGACCAGCACCCAATGAGCTCCTATCTTTACCCAGGCTGCTCCCCCTATCTGCCCCTACACTACTTGGGATGTACCACCCCCCCTCCCACTCCAGCCAGGAACAGACTCGGTCGTACCTGCACATTTCTAAGTGGGAGTACCGTCGGCCTGCTCCTCGGAAATGGGATGTGTGTAGTGCATGCAGCCTACCGAGCTCAGTTCCACTCTCCATCCTTGCCCGGGAGTGGAATATCACACCTCTGGGTTGAGGTGCAATACCCCTGTAGCAGCCGAATCCTCAGGGTGCTACATATATATATATACACACACATGTATATATATATATACACTGCTCAAAAAAATAAAAGGAACAGAAAATAACTCCAAGTAGATCAAACTTCTGTGAAATCAAACTGTCCACTTAGGAAGCAACACTGATTGACAATCAATTTCACATGCTGTTGTGCAAATGGAATAGACAATAGATTGAAATTATTGGCAATTATCAAGACACCCTCAATAAAGGAGTGGTTCTGCAGGTGGGGACCACAGACCACATCTCAGTACCAATGCTTTCTGGCTGATGTTTTGGTCACTTTTGAATGTTGGTTGTGCTTTCACACTCGTGGTAGCATGAGATGGACTCTACAACCCACAGAAGTTACTCAGATAGTGCAGCTCATCCAGGATGGCACATCAATGCGAGCTGTGGCAAAAGGTTTGCTGTGTCTGTCAGCGTAGTGTCCAGAGGCTGGAGGCGCTACCAGGAGACAGGCCAGTACACCAGGAGACGTGGAGGGGGCCGTAGGAGGGCAACAACCCAGCAGCAGGACCGCTATCTCTGCCTTTGTGCAAGGAGGAACAGGAGGAGCACTGCCAGAGCCCTGCAAAATGACCTCCAGCAGGCCACAAATGTGCATGTGTCTGCACAAACGGTTAGAAACTGACTCTACGAGGGTGGTATGAGGGCCCGACGTCCACAGGTGGGGGTTGTGCTCACAGCCCAACACCGTGCAGGATGCTTTGCATTTGCTACAGAACACCAGGATTGGCAAAGTCGCCACTGGCGCCCTGTGCTCTTCACAGATGAAAGCAGGTTCACACTGAGCATATATGACTGATGTGACAGAGTCAGGAGACGCCGTGGAGAGTGATCTGCTGCCTGCAACACCCTTCAGCATGACCAGTTTGGCAGTGGGTCAGTAATGATGTGGGGTGGCATTTCTTTGGAGGGCTGCACAGCCCTCCATGTGCTCGCCAGAGGTAGCCTGACTGCCATTAGGTACCGAGATGAGATCATCAAACCCCTTGTGAGACCATATGCTCGTGCGGTTGGCTCTGGTTTCCTCCTAATGGAGGACAATGCCAGACCTCATGTGGCTGGAGTGTGTCAGCAGTTCCTGCAAGATGAAGGCATTGAAGCTATGGTCTGGCCCGCCCGTTCCCCAGACCTGAATCCGATTGAGCACATCTGGGACATCATGTTTCGCTCCATCCACCAACGTCACGTTGCACCACAGACTGTCCAGGAGTTGACGGATGCTTTAGTCCAGGTCTGGGAGGAGATCCCACAGGAGACCATCCGCAACCTCATCAGGAGCATGCCCAGGTGTTGTAGGGAGGCCATACAGGCACGTGGAGGCCACACACAATACTGAGCCTCATTTTGACTTGTTTTAAGGACATTACATCAAAGTTGGATCAGCCTGTAGTGTGTTTTTCCACTTTAATTTTGGGGGTGACTCCAAATCCAGGCCTCCATTGGTTAATAAATTTGATTTCCATTGATGATTTTTGTGTGATTTTGTTGTCAGCACATTCAACTTTGCACAGAACAAAGTATTCAATGAGAATATTTTATTCATTCAGATCTAGGATGTGTTATATGAGTGTTCCCTTTATTTTTTTGAGCAGTGTATATATATATATATATACACATGTATGTATATGTGTGTGTATATATATATATATATATGTATGTATGTGTGTGTGTATATATATATATATATATATATATATGTATGTATGTATGTGTGTATATGACGCGCCCCCTGGGCCTGTGCTGTGGTGCAGCGTTGCGCACGCGGGGAATACCCGGAGCCCGTAGTGGGGGTAGTAGTCCTCGTGGCGGTGACCCGGTCCGTGCCCAGGGTGTCAAACTAAATGGCAGTCTTTAGCAGTAGATGTTAGAAAGTTCGACTACGCCACCCGTTGAATGCGGTCATGAAGCCGCCGCTGCAGGGCAGACCGCTGAGGCCGGTGGTACGGATGTGCAGCGTGGATGGTATAACCCCCAACGGGAGGGGTATGGCCTCAGGGCAGCCGACGTGGATGATGAAACACTCAGAGACGGTGCGGTGTGGTTCAGGGTCTTTACTGGTGGCAAAGGTAGACCCTCCCGGAGTACTGGCTAGCGATCGGGGCCTGGTCAGTCCGTGAGCAGATGGAATCTCCCCTGGCCAGGTGGAGTTGTAGGCCTCCCCAACTAATCGTACTCTTCTGGCTACCTTGCTAGAGGCTGATAAAAGTAGCCCACGTCCCTAAGTGTACCGTGTGGTGCTCACCCGTATGGCCGGTGACTCGGGGCCTTCTGGTAGCTTCCGCTCCACGACGGCGGTGCTGGTCCCTTGCGTGTGACCGTGCCTTCGGGTTTCTTGGCCAGAGGACCTGAAATCCCCTGCCGGGCGGTTTCTGCTGCTGGGTATGGAACAGTCCCCACAGCCTCGGACTCCGGGTCCGGTAAGAACTCTTCAATCAGGGCGAGCTCTACAGCTTCCAGCCCCTGATCTCTTTTAGCACAGCTCCCACAGAGCTCCTGATCTTTCTTTCCTATAGCTGCTCCACTCCAGACCAGACTGTGTCTCTGTCTGTGTTCTCTGCTCTTTTTAACTAACTAACCCTGCCTCAGCCCCAGTTTTATATAGGGGAAGTTCTTCCCCTCCCAGGACTGGGCAGGAGGTGTGGCATGCATAGGATTCCTGACCAAGAGACCTCCCACCTGCTCTCAGACATAATATTGCTATTACTGTGGAAACCAGACCCCTGGGGTGCCACATTCCCCCCTAGTGAATTTTAGTACTCCGGGACTAAACATATTTTTGTAAACATAGCAAATTATAAACAGAAACAGTACAATAAAGAAAAACACATTAGGATGGTCACGGCGTGTCCGCAACCGGGTGCAGTTTTTCAAGAAAACAAGGGTGTCCATTTCACCAAAAACAGGGAGACGTAACCAGGTAGGGGTCTGTCCTGCCCCGAGTCCTTAACAGTCTTTAGTCCGTTCCTGGGTTACGCTGCAACCATATGCACAAAGGATTCCCGGTAAATCCACCAAAGACTCCTATGGAATAAGTAGAAACACATAATTATTTACAAGTAACAGAAAACAAGTGAATACAAATAATACAGTCTAAACACTTAGATCCTCCAACGTATGGGCAGCTGGCCTCTAGTAACCCTAGTGGACCTACGAAGCTGACTGACTGGTCCTGAGCTACAGGGTGTAGGAGCTGTCAAGGGTAAACTGGGCAGCTGTCTACCGGCTCTTTGGCTCACTAGGGGTACGGCAGGCTCACTATAAGCAGAGGGTTGATTCTCCTGGTCTGCTTGTGTGGGGTCTTCTGCCTCCTGGACCGGCTGCTCTTCCAGCTCCACCTGTTTCTCCGTAGGCACTTGGGATGCTGGTTGGAGGAAGGTGAGGACGGGTACCACAACAGCGCCATTGACTTGAGTCCAAGACCGAGGGAAGTCTCCGAGTACAGTACTAACCATCTCCTCCCTTTCCTCTACGGGTTGAGGATTTTCTTGATCTTCTTCAGGGTTTCGTAACTGCTCGGGACACTTCTTCAGATGACCTCGGGATACAATGGCTGTGGTTTCTCCTCCGTCCTTACTGATTATGCAGACTTTCGGGTTCTCATGGCTTGAGGGCAGTACGGTGTACGGGTCCTTCTCCCACTGGTCGTCCAACTTGTGGAGGCGTCTCTTCCTCTTCAAGACCTGCTCTCCAGGTACCAGGGGAACAGCGGGAGCATATTGGTTGTAAGTCTTCTCCTGTCTCTCTCTAGCTTGACAGAGACTTCGCTCCACGCTCTCCTGTACTTTCCGGTACTGCTGCTGCCTTTCTGTGTCCCAGTCTGCTTCTGGTGAAGTGTCCTCGGGTGTCAGGACTCCCATCTCCAGATCAACAGGGAGCTTACCAGGTCTTGCTCTCAGTAGGTAAGCCGGGGTACAGTTGGTAGAACCTACCGGGATGTGGTTGTATAGGTCCACCAGATCAGGCAGTTTCTCAGGCCACAGATTGCGTTCTTCCAGGGGCAATGTTTTCAGAAGGTCTATCACCACCTGGTTCATTTTCTCACAGAGTCCATTGGTTTGCGGATGATAGGGTGTTGTTCTTATCTTCCGGCAGCCATACAGAGTGCAGAACTCCTGGAAGACTTCCGCTTCAAGGGCAGGTCCTTGGTCCGTCAGCACCTGCTCTGGGTATCCGTGTGGATGGCAGAAGTGCTGCTGGAAGGCTCTAGCTGCTGTTTGAGCCGTTAAGTCCTTGACCGGGACCACCACCAGGAACCGGGAGTAATGATCTACGATTGTGAGGGCGTAGACATACCCAGATCTGCATGGAGCCAGTTTCACATGGTCCAGGGCTACCAGTTCCAGTGGCTGTCGGGTGATGATGGGCTGCAAGGGAGTCTTCTGGCTGGCACGGTCCTTCCTTCTTAGGTGGCACGGTCCACAGTCTCTGCACCACCTCTCGATGGTTCCTCTCATGCCTACCCAATGGAACCGCCCGCGCAGCAGGAACTCCAGCTTCTTCCATCCGAAGTGCCCAGCTCCGTCGTGGTATGCCTCCAGTACCGTCTCTTCTTGGCACCACTACTTGCCAGATCAGTTCATGCGTCCGGGAGTTAACCATTCTGCGGCACAACTTCCCCTTGTAAAGGAACAGTCGACTCTTCTCAATCCACAGTTGCTTGGCCTCCTCCGGAGCGTCTGGGTCAAGGCGGGCATCTGGCTGAGTCAGCATCTCCTTCACCAGTCGGACGGCGGGGTCACTGTCTTGCGTTTCCGCCCAGTTGTAATGAGGTAAGGGGTTGAACTTAGCAGATTGCTTACCCCTTACACGGTGGGAATACTGGATAGTCCCATGACGGTGGAACGCGGGGAGTTCAACTTCTTCCAGTTCCTCTGGATCTTCCCCTACGTCCGGTAGGTTTGGCATTCTGGACAAGGCATCCGCGTTGGTATTGGAGCGTCCTGCCCGGTATTTGATCGTGAACTCATAGTTGGACAGGCGGGCCATCCATCTCTGCTCCAGGGCACCGAGTCTTGCCGTATCCAGGTGTGTAAACGGGTTGTTATCCGTGTACACGGTGAACCGGGAAGAGGCGAGGTAGTGCCTAAAGCGTTCGGTGACTGCCCACACCACTGCCAGGAACTCTAGCTTGAATGAGCTGTAATTCTCAGGGTTTCTTTCGGTGGGTCGCAGTTTTCGGCTGGCGTAAGCAATTACCCGTTCTTTCCCCTGCTGGATCTGGGACAGTACGGCTCCTAGCCCGACGTTACTCGCGTCGGTGTAGAGGATAAAGGGCTGGCTGTAATCAGGGTACGCCAGGATTTCATCCCCCGTGAGGGCCATCTTCAGCTGGCGGAAGGACTCTTCTTCCAGTTTCTCCCATCTGAAGGGTGGCTTCTGGTTCTTGGCCTTCCTGGACTGGCCTATCAGGAGGTCCTGCATAGGAGCTGCCTTTTTGGTGAAACCGGGAATGAATCTTCGGTAGTAGCCTACCAACCCGAGGAACTGCCGCACTTCCTTTACGCTGGAGGGGCTTGGCCATTCCTTAATTGCGGTGATCTTATCAGGGTCGGGAGCCACTCCGTCAGCACTCACCACGTGTCCCAGGTACTGCACCTTTGGTTTCAGGAGGTGACACTTGGAGGGTTTCACCTTTAGGCCGTAGTCTGCCAGGGCTTCGAACACTTCTGCCAGGTGTTTCAGGTGGTCCTCGTAGGTCTTGGAGTAGACGATGACATCGTCCAGGTATAACAGGACCGTCTCGAAGTTTCGGTGTCCCAGACAGCATTCCATCAATCGTTGGAAGGTTCCTGGTGCGTTGCAGAGTCCGAACGGCATGCAGGTAAACTCGCTAAGTCCCATCGGAGTGGTGAATGCGGTCTTCTCCCGGTCCGCCTCTGCTACAGGAACCTGCCAGTACCCGCTAGTGAGATCCAAAGTAGAGAAGAAGTTAGCAGATTTTAAAGCAGCCAAAGACTCCTCTATCCTTGGTAAGGGGTACGCATCTTTGTGTGTGATATGGTTGATTTTCCGGTAATCTACACACATTCTCATGGTGTTGTCCTTCTTTTTAACCAAGACTAGTGGAGCTGCCCAGGGGCTACAGCTATCCCTGATTACCCCAGCCTCCTTCATGTCTCTAAGCATCCCCTTGGCGTGTTGGTAGTGTGCAGGGGGTACGGGTCGGTATCTCTCCTTTATGGGAGGATGGTCTCCCGTGGGGATTTGGTGTTCTACCCCCTTTACTCGCCCGAAGTCTAACGGGTGTTTACTAAACACTCTCTCGTACTCTTGAACCACCCGATAGACTCCTAGTTTCTGGTGTGAGGGAGTGGAGTCAGTACCCAGATGTAGTTGCTGACACCAGTCCTCCATTGGTTTCTTAGAGCTGTTACCTTCCTCTGGTTGAGATGGAGGCAAGGGTTCCACGGCCTGTACAGAATTCTGGTTTATGGTGAACAATTTAGCTAGCGTGGCATACCGGGGCAGGTACACTTCCCTTTTCCCGATGTTTATTATGCGAACGGGCACCCTCCCATGGCGTACATCAACCACCCCCCGTGCTGTCAGAATGGTGGGCCTACTGTCTGAGTAGACGGGTTCTACCATTGCTTGGTAGTCTCTACATCTTAGACCAATAGCTGCCCGGCACCAAATCATCATTTCACTTTTTGGGGGCATGGCAATAGGGAAAGGGTCACACATTCTCACGCTTCCAATCTCACCACCGGAGAGTTCTAGCTGTTGCCGCCGCATCAGTGCCCGGATCTCTTTTTGGAGCACTCGCTGTTGGCCGGAGCTGGCGTTCTTGGTAACCTGCTGTAAAATGAAAATCACCTCTGCAAGACAATTTTCAATCACATTAGTTCCTAGCGTTATCTTTGGGTGACTCTCGCGCTTGTCAATGTCTACAATGCCAGTTCGACTCTGCCGATTTTAATGGTCATCTCTTTAAATCCGATCTGTGGCACGGGCTGACCATTGCTGGCGATGATACTCAAGTCGTCGTCAGGGTAGCGGGTTATATCCGAGTCATTCCAGTACTGCTTGAAGAGCACGTACGGGATGGTGGTGACCTGTGACCCGGTGTCCAGTAGGGCACTCATAGGAATGCCATCCAGTACTACAGGCAAGACTGGACGTCCTCCCACATATTTGTCACACCAGTTCGATGGGCCTGGTGATCTTATTCCTGGGGGTTGGCCCTCTACCCCAGGTTGTGCCAGTTTAAAGGACAGTACCTTGCCATATGTCCGGGTTCATTGCAGCGGCGGCAGATGGGTTGTCCGTCCTCGTTGTATCGGTCGCTGGATCTTCCTCTGGCCGGTGGGGTCCTCCTTGGTCGACGCCACGGGATGTCCTCCGGTCCGGATGCCAGCTGGATCTTCCCTGGAGCAGAAACCTATAAAGACTGCACAGTTCGGGTTAGCGCAGCAACGCTTTTAGCTAGCTCTTGGACCTGATGGTGCAGGTCTGGAGCCAGGTCATTGCTCAAAGCCTGCGCATCAGCTCCCACAGGCCCTGCCGACAAGGGCGCCGCCTCCTGGTGGTAAGTGGTAGTAGGGCGCCTGTGGGTCACAACGCCACCCGGTGCCGGTTCTCGGAGCACCCGGATGGCTCTGTCCTTGAACTGTGCAAAGTCCAGATGAGGATCCTGTAAGGCCATTGCCCGCAACTGGGTTCGGTGGGCATTGCAATATAGTTCCTCTATAAATTGTTCAGTCAACAGCCTGTCCTCGTTTCCCACGCCGTCAGGGTCGGTCTGCTTAATGGCTCTCAGGGCCTCTTGTAGGGTTAGTGCATAGTCCCTTATATTCTCATGTGCTCGCTGCTTGCACCCGTAGAATCTAAGCTTAATCTCGGCTGAGGTGCGGGTATCAAAGGTGTCCCTCAGCCGGGTTAATATCCCTGCGACAGTCCTCCTCCCAGGTGGCCAGGACTTTACCTCCCTTTGGGCTGCCCCGGTTAGTTGGGCCACCAGGATGCTCACTTTTTGCTCTTCTGTGAGGGGTTACACCTGGAAGAGGCTATCCAGCTTTTCTCTAAAGTCACTCAGGGTATGTGACTCCCCTGAGTACTGGGGTAGCCAGGCTGCCCCCGGGATATAGGGCATGGTGAAAGGCATGACTGCAGCAGCGGTGGCGCTGGCGGGGGTTGAGGCAGTGAAGCTCTCCTCCGTATCCGACATCTTCCTCCCCCCTAGTGGACCGTGGCCTACCTTGCGATGATCCTCTTCCGTAGGCCGCGGCTCCGCAGTGGATCGTCAGGGTTGAGGACCTTCCGTCGCGCTCCTGTGACGTCAGCGTCTGCTGGGCTCCTTCCAGGACCTTACGCAACGTCTGGACGTGAGGCGGGGCTTCAGTTCTCGCGCGCTTTCAGAGTCCACGCCCCTCTTCTTCCCGCGCGGCGTCTTCAAGATGGCGTCCAACGGCGGGAAAACTCCACGGATGGCGGGAAGAAGGCAGAAGATGGCGCCGGATGGCGGGAAACCTCCACGGATGGCGGGAATCTTCACCACTGGTAAGTTTGAACAGTCTTTTTCAGGCACGCAGTACCCGGTGGTTGCGGGCACGAGATCCTGCCGACTACGCCAAAAGTGACGCGCCCCCTGGGCCTGTGCTGTGGTGCAGCGTTGCGCACGCGGGGAATACCCGGAGCCGGTAGTGGGGGTAGTAGTCCTCGTGGCGGTGACCCGGTCCGTGCCCAGGGTGTCAAACTAAATGGCAGTCTTTAGCAGTAGATGTTAGAATGTTCGACTACGCCACCCGTTGAATGCGGTCATGAAGCCGCCGCTGCAGGGCAGACCGCTGAGGCCGGTGGTACGGATGTGCAGCGTGGATGGTATAACCCCCAACGGGAGGGGTATGGCCTCAGGGCAGCCGACGTGAATGATGAAACACTCAGAGACGGTGCGGTGTGGTTCAGGGTCTTTACTGGTGGCAAAGGTAGACCCTCCCGGAGTACTGGCTAGCGATCGGGGCCTGGTCAGTCCGTGAGCAGATGGAATCTCCCCTGGCCAGGTGGAGTTGTAGGCCTCCCCAACTAATCGTACTCTTCTGGCTACCTTGCTAGAGGCTGATAAAAGTAGCCTACGTCCCTGAGTGTACCGTGTGGTGCTCACCCGTATGGCCGGTGACTCGGGGCCTTCTGGTAGCTTCCGCTCCACGACGGCGGTGCTGGTCCCTTGCGTGTGACCGTGCCTTCGGGTTTCTTGGCCAGAGGACCTGAAATCCCCTGCCGGGCGGTTTCTGCTGCTGGGTATGGAACAGTCCCCACAGCCTCGGACTCCGGGTCCGGTAAGAACTCTTCAATCAGGG
This sequence comes from Phyllobates terribilis, assembly GCF_046119375.1. NCBI lineage: Eukaryota > Metazoa > Chordata > Amphibia > Anura > Dendrobatidae > Phyllobates > Phyllobates terribilis. Next base: position 172,094,487 of record NW_027362769.1, read on the forward strand.
CGAGCTCTACAGCTTCCAGCCCCTGATCTCTTTTAGCACAGCTCCCACAGAGCTCCTGATCTTTCTTTCCTATAGCTGCTCCACTCCAGACCAGACTGTGTCTCTGTCTGTGTTCTCTGCTCTTTTTAACTAACTAACCCTGCCTCAGCCCCAGTTTTATATAGGGGAAGTTCTTCCCCTCCCAGGACTGGGCAGGAGGTGTGGCATGCATAGGATTCCTGACCAAGAGACCTCCCACCTGCTCTCAGACATAATATTGCTATTACTGTGGAAACCAGACCCCTGGGGTGCCACATATATATATATGTATGTGTGTGTGTAAGTATATATATATATATATATATATATACAGTACAGACCAAAAGTTTGGACGCACAACCTCATTTAAAGATTTTTCTGTATTTTCATGACAATGAAAATTGAACATTCACACTGAAGGCATCAAAACTATGAATTAACACATGTGGAATTATATACTTAACAAAAAAGTATGAAACAACTGAAAATATGTCTTATATTCTAGGTTCTTCGAAGTAGCCACCTTTTGCTTTGATGACTGCTTTGCTCACTCTTGGCATTCTCTTGATGAGCTTCAAGAGGTAGTCATCGGAAATGGTTTTCACTTCACTTGTGCCCTGTCAGGTTTAATAAGTGGGATTTCTTGCCTTATAAATGGGGTTGGGACCATCAGTTGTGTTGTGTTGAAGTCTGGTGGATACACAGCTGATAGTCCTACTGAATAGACTGTTAGAATTTGTATTATGGCAAGAAAAAAGCAGCTAAGTAAAGAAAAATGAGTGGCCATCATTACTTTAAGAAATGAAGGTCAGTCAGTCCGAAAAATTGGGAAAACTTTGAAAGTGTCCCCAAGTGCAGTTGCAAAAACCATCAAGCGCTACAAAGAAACTGGCTCACATGTGGACCGCCCCAGGAAAGGAAGACCAAGAGTCACCTCTGCTTCAGAGGATAAGTTTATCCGAGTCACCAGCCTCAGAAATAACAGGTTAACAGCAGCTCAGATTAGAGACCAGGTCAATGCCACACAGAGTTCTAGCAGCAGACACATCTCTACAACAACTGTTAAGAGGAGACTTTGTGCAGCAGGCCTTCATGGTAAAATAGCTCCTAGGAAACCATTGCTAAGGACAGGCAACAAGCAGAAGAGACTTGTTTGGGCTAAAGAACACAAGGAATGGACATTAGACCAGTGGAAATCTGTGCTTTGGTCTGATGAGTTCAAATTTGAGATCTTTGGTTTCAACCACCGTGTCTTTGTGCAACGCAGAAAAGGTGAACGGATGGACTCTACATGCCTGATTCCCACCGTAAAGCATGGAGGAGGAGGTGTGATGGTGTGGGGATGCTTTGCTGGTGACACTGTTGGGGATTTATTCAAAATTGATGGCATACTGAACCAGCATGGCTACCACAGCATCTTGCAGTGGCATGCTATTCCATCCGGTTTGCGTTTAGTTGGATCATCATTTAATTTTTAACAGGACAATGACCCCAAACACACCTCCAGGCTGTGTAAGGGCTATTTGACCAAGAAGGAGAGTGATGGGGTGCTACGCCAGATGACCTGGCCTCCACAGTCACCAAACCTGAAACCAATCGAGATGGTTTGGGGTGAGCTGGACCGCAGAGTGAAGGCAAAAGGGCCAACAAGTGCTAAGCATCTCTGGGAACTCCTTCAAGATAGTTGGAAGACCATTTCCGGTGACTACCTCTTGAAGCTCATCAAGAGAATGCCAAGAGTATGCAAAGCAGTCATCAAAGCAAAAGGTGGCTACTTTGAAGAACCTAGAATATAAGACATATTTTCAGTTGTTTCACACTTTTTTGTTAAGTATATAATTCCACATGTGTTAATTCATAGTTTTGATGCCTTCAGTGTGAATGTACAATTTTCAAAGTTATGAAAATACAGAAAAATCTTTAAATGAGAAGGTGTGTCCAAACTTTTGGTCTGTATTGTATATATATATATATATATATATATATATATATATATATATATATATACATACATACATACATACATACATACATACATACGTGTTCAAAATTGTTGGTACTCCTCGTTTAATGAAAGGAAAAACCCACAATGGTCACAGAAATAATTTGAATCTGACAAAAGTAATAATAAATTAAAGATCTATGAAAATGAACAAATGGAAGTCAGACATTGCTTTTCTGCTTCCACAGATGTTTTTAAAAAATTAAACTCATGAAATCGGCCTGGACAAAAATGTTGGTACCCCTGAAAATAATGTGACAACAGATACATGTTAAATCAAGTTGTGTCCACTGATTAGCATCACAAGTGTCTACAATCTTGTAATCAGTCAGTGGACCTGTATATAGGGCTACAGATACTCACTGTGCTGTTTGGGGACATGGTGTATACCACACTCAACATGGACCAGAGGAAGCAAAGGGAAGAGTTGTCTCAGGAGATTAGAAAGAAAATTATAGACAAGCATGTTAAAGGTAAAGGTTATAAGACCATCTCCAAGCAGCTTGATGTTCCTGTGACTACAGTTGCACATATTATTCAGAAATTTAAGATCCATGGGACTGTAGCCAGCCTCCCTGGACGTGGCCGCAGGAGGAAAATTGATGACAAATCAAAGAGACGGATAATTCGAATGGTAACAAAAGAGCACAGGATAACTTCTAAAGAGATTAAAGGTGAGCTTCAAGCTCAAGGAACATCAGTGTCAGATCGCACCATCCGTTGTTGTTTGATGCAAAGTGGACTTCATGGGAGACGACCAAGGAGAACACCATTGTTGAAAAAAAAATCATAAAAAAGCCAAACTGGAATTTGCCAAACTACATGTTGACAAGCCACAAAGCTTCTGGGAGAATGTCCTATGGACAGATGAGACAAAAATTGAAGTTTTTGGCAAGGCACATCAGCTCTATGTTCACAGACGGAAAAATGAAGCATATCAAGAAAAGAACACTGTCCCTACTGTGAAACATGGAGGAGTTCTGTTATGTTCTCGGGCTGCTTTGCTGCATCTGGCACAGGGTGTCTTGAATCTGTGCAGGGTACAATGTAATCTCAAGACTATCAAGGGTGTAATGCACACGCCCGGACTGACTGGCGTGTGCGTGTTTATGTAGTGATTCCACTGTGCCATGAACCGGAGAGTGCCTGGAGGGGCGTAACTAAGTATCTGCCCGATCCGACCAAGGTCGCACGACGGCATACGACGCCAGTGCACCAGGGAAGAACCGAGCACAGGAACCAGGGTCTACTCCAGGTCAGACTCCGGACACGGCTGTTGACCCACACTGGGGAATACAGGAACAGGCCGACTAGAGCGCAGACTGGGTAGGGTCCAGTACAGACTGGGAGACAAATTCGAAGCCGCAGACGCGGTGGACAGGGCGGAGCAAAGCGAAAACCGCAGAGGCGGTGGACAGAGCTGAGCAAAGCGAAAACCGCAGACGCGGTGGACAGAGCTGAGCAAAGCGAAAACCGCAGACGCGGTGGACAGAGCTGAGCAAAGCGAAAACCGCAGATGCGGTGGACAGAGCTGAGCAAAGCGAAAACCGCAGACGCGGTGGACAGAACTGAGCAAAGCGAAAACCGCAGACGTGGTGGACAGAGATGAGCAAAGCGAAAACCGCAGACGCGGTGGACAGAGCTGAGCAAAGCAAAAACCGCAGACGCGGTGGACAGAGCTGAGCAAAGCGAAAACCGCAGACACGGTGGACAGAGCTGAGCAAAGCGAAAACCGCAGACGCGGTGGACAGAGCTGAGCAAAGCGAAAACCGCAGACGCGGTGGACAGAGCTGAGCAAAGCGAAAACCGCAGACGCGGTGGACAGAGCTGAGCCAAGCGAAAACCGCAGACGCGGTGGGGACAGGGCTCTGTACACACGGAACAGACTAGAAGGGAAAGGCAGAACCAGATACCCACAGGGTACTTGCAGAGAAGTAGCGAGTGGACCACAAACTCACAAACGGAAGTACAGTGACAACGAGCAGGAGTTAGGTACGAGTTCAGACTCTGCAGAAAAAGGGAAAGTACGGACATAGAGAAAAACAAAACAGACAAGGAGAGTATTCAGACAAGAACAGACACAGCAGCAAGATACAGGAGTGGGTCTAGGTAAACGGTCCCTAGAAGGCGGATCAAACAGGCAGGAGCGAGTTCACACAGGCCTGGAAATACAGCCTCCAGGATAGGCAGAAGACAACAGGCTAGAAAATAATACAGACAGGACACAGTTCAGACACGGGAACTGATACCGAAGGCAGGAAACATAAACGGGACCTGGCATATCAGTGACCAAAGGCCAACTGACAGAACACAAGCTTAGGCAGGGATTCATTGGAACAGCTGGGTTAAATACCAGATGGCAGACAGCAATAGGCTGAGGACGCACAAGGGGTGTGTCTGCAGCAGGTACAAAAAGCAGGAAGTGATCGGGCACCGCCCTTAAGCAGCAGACACAGAGGCAAACAGACAGCATGGAGGGAAGCCAGGCTAGCAAACTGGACTGGAGATCAAGTGCGCGCTCTTGCACAGTGGGAGATGGACCACTATGCAAGGACGCCGCCAGGTATGTTACAAAGGGATTCTAGAGAGAAATGTGCTGCCCATTGTCAGAAAGCTTGGTCTCAGTCGCAGGTCATGGGTCTTGCAACTGGATAATGACCCAAAAAAAACAGCTTATAACTAGTGTTGAGCCACCCCCGTAGTGTTCGAGTTCGGTTCGGTTCGTCGAACACCCGTGTGTTCGCCGAACTGTTCGTCGAACTGTTCGTCGAACACCTTCGAACACCGTTAAAACCAATGGCAGGCAAACAAAAACACATAGAAACACATAGAAAACACCTTCAAAGGTGTCCAAAAGCTGACAAACTGCTCAGAAGACACAACTAACACATGGAAAAGTGACAAGTACATATAGTCATGCGAAAAGAAAAGAGGTGGAGGAGTAAAAGGAGGGGGAGACACAGATATAGGCATGTCATGCCCTTCTAAAATCCAAAAAGTGAGAAGCCGAGACGGCCAGTCCGCTCCTGCCCGTGCCACCTCCGTGTCGCCGGGTTTGTGCCAGAGCCGCGGTGAACCCTGACGGCCAGCCCCCCTCTCCCAATACTGGTGCCTGTCCGCTGGTGGGTCGAGAGAGCCCCCCTGTGGTGGAGGCAGCTCTAAGCTTTTTAATTTAAATTGTCCCTCTAATTTGAATGAATACACTTTAAATCCATTTACAAGGATCTATTGGAGGGCAAGTCTCATGCCAGCAGCCGCGTAATTCCAGCTCCAGTAGCGTCCACTAAAGCTGCTGCAGTTAAAAAGCTTTTATAAGGATCGAGCTCGGCTGTCCACCGCAAGGCATCCTAGTGCCAGTCCCAGCCCCTATGCCTTGGGGTGCCTCCTGATGCTCTTCACTAAGTATCCCGTGGTCCCGAAGCATTTCCTTTGAAAAAATTAAGTGTCCAAACTACAGGTGGTGTAGCTTGCTTAACAGCCGGGATAATCCGCTGACTAGCAGACACTGCTACTAGGCACAAAGTATTTCCTGGGCTAGATGCAGTTAAAAATTTGTAAGTAGATACTCTCGTTGGATGCTGAGAAAGCATTCCATAGAGTCTCCTGGCACGCCATATATGATTCTCTTAAAAAGCTTGGGGTAGGGGTCTAGGGGACCCTTTTATAGCCAAAATCACGGCCCTGTATCACAATACGTCACCTAGGCTGAAGATAAATGGAACTGTAGCACCGAGGGCTCGGTTGCTACAGACGTATTGCACCTCACCCAGAGGTGTGATATCTCACTCTCAGATAAGGATGGAGTGTGGATCAGGACCCGACACCTGCATGCATTACACCACATTGCCGTGGGGCAGGGCGACCAATATGCCCCTGAGATGGGCACGACAGTCCCTGTCCCTGGCTGGAGTGGGGGGAGGGAACACTGAGGAAGGGGAACCCTGCAGTGCAGGAGCAGGGAGGAAGCAGTTCCTGGGTGCATTGAGAAGGGAGTATAAAAGGTGGGCACCATCTTAGTTCAGTGCAGAGAAGTCTGAGCAGAAGTGGCAGGGAGCAGGGGCTCTGCATGAGCTCTGCTCCGGAGGCGGGCCTAGTAACAGAGGCCCAGGCCTGCAAGAGGGAGAAGGAAGGAAGAGGAGCGGAGAAGGCTCCAGGAACGAGGAATGAAGGGATCCCAGGGGTGCGGACGGGCGAGTCGCCACCGCACGCCCGAATCCACCTGCGTGGAGGGGTCAGGCCAAAGGGGGAGACCGGTCCCCGAACTAGTGGAGGCAGGAAACGACCCTTAGCTAGAAACCGGAGGCTCTGACATTTTATGTGGCGCAGCCCCTTGCTCCACCCGCTAGGAAGGCACCACATAGGGTCAGGGAAACTGGCGCCAAGTTTACCAAGAGGAGGCCCGAGGCAGCCGGACAGAAGTGTTGGTAAGAAAGGCCAGACAAAGGACACACAAAGGGGGTCCTGTGAAGCGCTCCAAAGTTATCTGGGAGTTGTCTGAGCCCCTCACCTGGTGAGCACAGTACGACGTGGGCAGCCGTTACCTGCAGACGTGGTCTGGATAATAAGAACTGTGAGTAAAGGCCCTGAACTGCATCACTGACTCCGTGTCGTTACTGCTGCTGCCCTGCACCATCACCCCCATCCTCCGCATACACTGCCCTGAGGCTATACTCCTCCTGTGGGGAGTTATGCTACGCTCTGCTGCACCCACAACACCAGCCTTAGCGGTCTGCCCTGTAGCGGCGGTTCACTCTGACCGCAATCCACGGGTGGCGTAGTCGGACATTTAAACATCAAAACCACATAAATAGTTCCGCCACTGGTTTGACCGCCCTGAGCCACGGAACCGGATCGCCGCCACGAAGACTACAACCACCAGCATCCACCAAAAAGGGTCCGGCTCCGGGTGTCCCAAGGCCCAGGGGGTGCGTCAGAACATTTTCATCACCTTTCACAATCACCAATGGGACAAGGCAGGGATGTCCTCTGTCCCCTCTCTTATACATCCTAGTGACGGAGCACCTGCTCTCATCAATTCGCCATAACCCCAATATTAGGTGGATTGAGGTGGGAGGCACAGAGTACAAGTGCTCTCTATTTGCTGATGATGTCCTAGTATATATCACTCAATCACATATATCCATCCCTGCTGTTATGGCTGAAATAGATCACTTTGTTACATGGTAAAATTTTAAAATCAATGCAGCGAAGTCTGAGGCCCTCGATGTCTCCCTCCCTAAATCCATATAGGATTCCATCCAGTCCAACTTTCCCTTTGCCTGGCCCTCACAGGGTATCAAATACTTAGGAATTCCTATTCATAGAGACCTCTCCCATCTATGTTATCTTAATTTTGGGCCCTTTATTGAACAATTCCATACAGACCACGGTTGGCAAGTTAGAACTGTAAGATTCACTACGTGAACCACTGGTGTTTTGTGGAAAAGCACATGTACACCGCGTTCCAAATTATTATGCAAAAAGTGTTTAGGAGTGATAAGGGAAGAATTTGTTTGTTTGTCAGTTAAACTCATTGATGGTGATGTGTGTCAGGGCTCTTTATATCACTGTAAGCAATTGCAGACACCTGTGCTAATTAGTTTGGCAGGTGTGTCCAATGAAAGGCAAGACTACTTAAGAAGGTTGTCTCACATTATTAAGCAGCCTACATTTTCTGCCAAAATGGGAAAGAAAAAGGATGTGTCGGCTGCTGAGAAGCAACAAATTGTGGAGTGTTTAGGTCAAGGCATGACTACAATCAACATTGTGCGATGATCAGGATGAAGTGTCTTGGCAATCAAGAAGTATGTAGCTGATTCACAGTACACACGTGTGCGTGCTGATAAGGGCAAATTGAGGACTCTTTCCTACAGGCAATTACGTCAGGTTAAAAGAGCAGCGGCAAAAAAGCCTTGTCATAGCAGCAGACAAGTTTTTGAAGTTGCTTGTGCCTCCAACGTCCCCCGAACAACAAGATGCAGGGTCCTTCAGAGGTTTGCAGCTGTGCATATGCCATCCTGTCGACCTCCTCTATCCACTTCACACAAGCAGAAACGGCTCCAGTGGGCCAAACATTACATGAAGACTGATTTCAAAACTGTTTTGTTCACGGATGAGTGCCGTGCAGCGCTCGATGGTCCAGATGAATGGAGTGGAGGATGGCTGGTTGATGGACACCCCACGCAAACAGGGCTACAGCGCCAACAAGGAGGAGGTGGAGTAATGTTTTGGGCTGGAATCATGGGGAGAGAGATTGTCGGCCCCTTTAGGATCCCTGAAGGCGCTAAAGATGAACTCCATAATGTATGTGGATTTTCTCAAACAGCACTTCCTGCCATGGTTCAAGAAGAAGAACCGTGTATTTCACAGCAAGATCATTTTTCTGCATGATAATGCACCATCTCATGCTGCACATAAAACATCTGCATCTCTGGCTGATATGGGCATAAAAGGGGACAAACTTATGGTGTGACCCCCATGCTCCCCTGACCTCTACCCCATTCAGAACCTTTGGAGCATCATTAAAAGGAGTGTCTATGATGGCGGGAGGCAGTTCACATCTAAGCAACAGCTCTGGGAGGGTATTCTGTCCTCATGCAAAACAATTGAAGCAGAAACCATCCAAAACCTGACAAATTCAATGGACGAGAGAGTTCAGAAGTTCCTTTCGAACAAGGGGTCCTATGTGAAAATGTAACATCACCTAGAATAAAGTTTTGAGTTGAAAACTGTTTGATTTCAGTTTCTAACAACCTGCTAATGCTTATAATTTCAAAAATGACCATTTTTTTGGTCTTTATTAAAATGAAAAGGTTGATCGAAAAGTTTGGGGGATCTAAGAGTGTGGCAACCCAGTAGTCATGATTACTTCGAATTCTGACAATATGAGGGTCATGCTGCAGGTAGTGCAGCAAGAAGGCACTTATGTGTCTTGCGCATCTCGGAGCCCCAAAATTATTTTCCGGGCTAGATGCAGCTAAAAATTATTTTTAATTTTAAATCTGGTGAAGCTTATTATAGATGGCCTAATAGGATCAGTGCTGCACACTGCTACAAAGCCCAAATTATTTTCCAGTCAAGATACAGATAAACATGATTAGTAATTTGAAAGCTTAAAACGGTTGGTAGGGTGATTTTAACCAATCATCAAGCTTTTACTCTCCCCAGGATGACACAGGGGTAGAAAAGTCGTTTCGGATCCATGATTTGTTCATCTTTATGAACGTGAGTCTGTCTACATTATCAGTGGAGAGCCGCGTGCGCTTATCTGTCAGCACACCACCAGCAGCGCTGAACACACGTTCAGACAGAACGCTGGCTGCGGGGCATGACAAGATCTCCAAGGCGTAAGTGGCTAGCTCCGGCCATTTATCCAGATTGGAAGCCCAAAAAGAGCAAGGGTCCAGTGACACAGTCGTGGCTTCAATGTTTACTTGGAGATACTCCTGTACCATCGTCTCTAGGCGTTGACTATGTGTCAGACTTCTTGTCTCCTGTGGCCTTGCAAAGGATGGGCTAAAAAAGTGGTGAAATGATTCCGCAAAATTGATGTTACCAGCAGATACTGTGGTTCTGTTACGGTTTGAGTGCTGAACACTTGACGGTCCCACGGTTGGCAAGTTGGAACTGTGAGATTCACTACGTGCACCACTGGTATTTTGTGGAAAAGCACATGTAAGATTCTGCAACAGTCTCTGCTGATACTCCTGCATGCGTGCATCCCTTTCTATGGCAGGAATAATTTCTGCAAATTTACTTTTGTACCGGGGATCTAACAGTGTGGCAACCCAGTAGTCAGGATTATTTCTAATTCTCACAATTCGAGGGTCATGTTGCAGGTAGTGCAGCAAGAAGGCACTCATGTGTGTTGCGCATCCAGGAGCACCAAGTCCCTGTTGTGTTGGTGGCGAGGTAACAATCATGCTTCCTTCCTCTGTCCTCTCCCCCCAACCTCGCACAACAGAAATGTGATCAAGGTCTCCCTCATCTGATGAGTCTTCCATCAGTTCGTCCTCCACTTCTTCCTGGGCTCCTGCACCTTCCTCACTAGTTTGGCTGCTACCATGCGCCCTGGTAAAACCATCTCCCCCACCCTCACATGCCTGCCGCCTTGGTGCTGCCGACCGTCTGGACCTTGCAGATGTTAGCCCTTCCGCATACAACTCCTCCTCCTCTACTTCCTCCACCTCCTCTTGTGCCACCACCTGACTCCGAATTCTGTTTAACATGTGCTCCAGCATGTAAATCACCGGAATAGTCATGCTGATAATGGCATCGTCAGCACTAAACATCTTCGTCGCCATTTCAAAACTGTGCAGAAGGGTGCATAGGTTCCTGATCTGAGACCACTCCTCCAGCGTGATTTGCCCCACCTCTGAATCTCGTTGGCCCAGGCTATACGTCAGAACGTATTGCACCAGGGCTTGTCGGTGCTGCCACAGTCGCTGCAACATGTGCAGAGTTGAATTCCACCGGGTAGGCACATCGCATTTTAGCCGGTGAAGTGGCAGGCCCAACGACTTCTGTAGAGATGTAAGTCGCTGAGCTGCGGGATGCGAACGGCGGACGTGAGCACACAGCGACCGTGCCCTCTGCAGAAGGCCATCTAGTCTGGGATAGTGGGCTAAAAATTGCTGGACAACCAGGTTCAACACGTGAGCCATACAAGGCACGTGTGTGACATTGCCCCGGCGAAGGGCCGCACCCAGGTTTGCAGCATTGTCGCACACGGCCTTCCCTGGTTTCAGGTCCAGTGGAGACAACCATTCATGAAATTGGTTCTCCAGAGCTGACCACAACTCCTCAGCTGTGTGACTCACATTTCCCAGACATTTCAATGTAAAAACCGCCTGATGACGTTGAGCCCTACTGCCAGCATAGTAAGGAGGTGTGCAGGATCCCTTCTGCGCAGTTAGAAAGCTTGTGGCATGACCAGACAGGCTTTGGGTGCAGGTGGAAGACCGAGAGGAGGTTGAGGAGGCAGAAGCAGTGGAGGAACTTTGACATAAAGAGGATTGACGCACAACTCGTGGGGACGGCAAGACTTGGACAGCAGCCCCTTGTCCTGCTGTCACCATAGTTACCCAGTGCCCAGTCAGCGACATGTAACGCCCCTGTCCATGCCTACTCGTCCAAGTGTCTGTGGTGAAATGCACCCTGTCACACACAGAGTTTCTCAAAGAAGCGGTGATGTTGTGTGCGACATGCTGGTGGAGCGCAGGCACACCTTTCTTTGAGAAGTAGTGCCGACTGGGCATCTGGTACTGGGGCACTGCGACGGACATAAGGTCTCGAAAATCCTCTGTGTCCACCAGGCGGAAAGGCAGCATTTCTGTAGCCAAGAGCTTGCAGATGGTGAAATTCAACCTCTTAGCTTTCTCATGGCTAGGAGGAAATGGTCTTTTACTTGTCCACATCTGAGGGACCGAGGGCTGGCTATTGTGCTTAGACGGGGTTGATAAGGGTGTCCCCGGCAAACTGTCGGTCTGTGAGGAAGATGCAGGCGGACATGTTAGGTTGCCTTGATCCAAAGGTGGTGCTATCGATGTCGGACAGCGCTCAACACCAGCTGGTGTTACCACCTCCAAAGAAAATGATGACCTGCCAATCACGCTGGCTGTTGCGGGTAAAGAGGTGGCAGGTCTGCGCCCCAAAACAGGTGTGACTGCTGTCCCCCCAGTCACAGAGGATGAAGAGGCCGCGGATGCACAAGATATGGCAGACGGTGATTGGCCCGGCCGGCTAGGCCGCATTGTAGCACACTGAGCTTCCCACTGCAACTTATGCTTCATGTCCATGTGCCGGTTCATGCATGAAGTACTCAAACTATGTATTTTTTGGCCTCTACTTAGCTTTTGCTGACAAATGTTACAGATAACACGAGTTGGGTCATCTTTATCGATCTGAAAAAATGCCCAGGCTATGCAAGGCTTAGCACCCATGCGACCTGAAGAGCCACCACGACTTGTGGTGAGAGGCAGAGTTGTGTTTGAGGATGCAGTTGTTGACGTGCTTCCAGTACTACGTCTCTGTCCAGGAAGGCGCAACCTGACCTCGTCGTCACTAGCATCTTCCTCCACCTCCTCTGCTGACCTCATCTCTTGGCTGACTGTGGGTTGACAGTAAGTGGGATCTCCGACCTCATCATCATCACCCTGTGCGTTATCACACCCGTCGTCCTCAGAGCCAACCTGTTCCTGCCCTGACAAAAAACTAAAGTTGTCGCTCCAATCAGGTATTTGAGTCTTATCATCGTCTTCCTCATTGTCTCCACCAACAGGAGTTACAGTTTGGGAATGAGGGTCTACATTATGGTCAGAACCTTCTGCGTCTGGTCCTGGATCCGACTCATAAAGATTCTGGGCATCAGTGCAGATCATTTCCTCGTCTGGATTCACAGAAGCGCTGGAGTCGACCTCTGATTCCCAGGCTATAGTATGAGTAAACAGCTCTGCAGACTCAACCATCTGTTCTACCTCATACTCAGACGGGCAGCTGGAGATTTGGGAGCTGTGAGGAAGCAAGTGCGATTTGGGTGACACCTTTGAGAACTGGAGTATTTGTGATGTTGAAGTTGATGTGGAGGAGAGCCCACTTAAAGGAGCACTTGATATCCGTTGAAGCACCTGCTGTTTTTGTGCCTCATCTGGAATTTGTAGCGATTGGCGTGGCCGTAAGAAAGGGATCTTATCACATTGTCCGCTAAAAGAAGTAGACATTTTAGTTTGGCTGGAAGATGGTCTTTCTTCTGCACCTACCCCACGGACACAACCTTTTTTCCCCTTCCCAACACGCCTATTCCCCTTTCCACCAGCAGCAGGCCTTTTTCCACTCATTTTGGTGGTTAACTAATTCACAACTCTGGAGTTGTTTGCACAAAAAAACAATGGATGGTAACCGAGCAGAGCTGAGTGGCCAAACTGTGGTATTAGGCCAAAACTATTGGCTGGGCTAGATGCAGAAAAAAATTATTTTTAATTTGCAACCTGATGGAGGTCAGTATAGATGGACTAATAGAACAAGTCCCACACGCTGCTAGAAGCCCAAATATTTTTTCAGAGATAAATGAAGAAAAAAATTATTTTTAATTTGCAACCTGATGGAGGTCAGTATAGATGGACTAATAGACCAAGTCCCACACACTGCTAGAAGCCCAAATATTTTTTCAGAGCTAGATGCAGAAAAAAATTATTTTTAATTTGCAACCTGATGGAGGTCAGTATAGATGGACTAATAGACCAAGTCCCACACACTGCTAGAAGCCCAAATATTTTTTCAGAGCTAGATGCAGAAAAAAATTATTTTTAATTTGCAACCTGATGGAGGTCAGTATAGATGGACTAATAGAACAAGTCCCACACGCTGCTAGAAGCCCAAATATTTTTTCAGAGATAAATGAAGAAAAAAATTATTTTTAATTTGCAACCTGATGGAGGTCAGTATAGATGGACTAATAGACCAAGTCCCACACACTGCTAGAAGCCCAAATATTTTTTCAGAGCTAGATGCAGAAAAAAATTATTTTTAATTTGCAACCTGATGGAGGTCAGTATAGATGGACTAATAGACCAAGTCCCACACACTGCTAGAAGCCCAAATATTTTTTCAGAGCTAGATGCAGAAAAAAATTATTTTTAATTTGCAACCTGATGGAGGTCAGTATAGATGGACTAATAGACCAAGTCCCACACACCGCTAGAAGCCCAAATATTTTTTCAGAGCTAGATGCAGAAAATTTTTTTATTCAATTTGCAACCTGATGGAGGTCAGTATAGATGGACTAATAGACCAAGTCCCACACACTGCTAGAAGCCCAAATATTTTTTCAGAGCTAGATGCAGAAAAAAATTATTTTTCATTTGCAACCTGATGGAGGTCAGTATAGATGGACTAATAGACCAAGTCCCACACACTGCTAGAAGCCCAAATATTTTTTCAGAGCTACATGCAGAAAAAAATTATTTTTAATTTGCAACCTGATGGAGGTCAGTATAGATGGACTAATAGAACAAGTCCCACACACTGCTAGAAGCCCAAATATTTTTTCAGAGCTAGATGCAGAAAAAAATTATTTTTAATTTGCAACCTGATGGAGGTCAGTATAGATGGACTAATAGACCAAGTCCCACACACTGCTAGAAGCCCAAATATTTTTTCAGAGCTAGATGCAGAAAAAAATTATTTTTAATTTGCAACCTGATGGAGGTCAGTATAGATGGACTAATAGAACAAGTCCCACACGCTGCTAGAAGCCCAAATATTTTTTCAGAGATAAATGAAGAAAAAAATTATTTTTAATTTGCAACCTGATGGAGGTCAGTATAGATGGACTAATAGACCAAGTCCCACACACTGCTAGAAGCCCAAATATTTTTTCAGAGCTAGATGCAGAAAAAAATTATTTTTAATTTGCAACCTGATGGAGGTCAGTATAGATGGACTAATAGACCAAGTCCCACACACTGCTAGAAGCCCAAATATTTTTTCAGAGCTAGATGCAGAAAAAAATTATTTTTAATTTGCAACCTGATGGAGGTCAGTATAGATGGACTAATAGACCAAGTCCCACACACCGCTAGAAGCCCAAATATTTTTTCAGAGCTAGATGCAGAAAATTTTTTTATTCAATTTGCAACCTGATGGAGGTCAGTATAGATGGACTAATAGACCAAGTCCCACACACTGCTAGAAGCCCAAATATTTTTTCAGAGCTAGATGCAGAAAAAAATTATTTTTCATTTGCAACCTGATGGAGGTCAGTATAGATGGACTAATAGACCAAGTCCCACACACTGCTAGAAGCCCAAATATTTTTTCAGAGCTACATGCAGAAAAAAATTATTTTTAATTTGCAACCTGATGGAGGTCAGTATAGATGGACTAATAGAACAAGTCCCACACACTGCTAGAAGCCCAAATATTTTTTCAGAGCTAGATGCAGAAAAAAATTATTTTTAATTTGCAACCTGATGGAGGTCAGTATAGATGGACTAATAGACCAAGTCCCACACACTGCTAGAAGCCCAAATATTTTTTCAGAGCTAGATGCAGAAAAAAATTATTTTTAATTTGCAACCTGATGGAGGTCAGTATAGATGGACTAATAGAACAAGTCCCACACGCTGCTAGAAGCCCAAATATTTTTTCAGAGATAAATGAAGAAAAAAAATATTTTTAATTTGCAACCTGATGGAGGTCAGTATAGATGGACTAATAGACCAAGTCCCACACACTGCTAGAAGCCCAAATATTTTTTCAGAGCTAGATGCAGAAAAAAATTATTTTTAATTTGCAACCTGATGGAGGTCAGTATAGATGGACTAATAGACCAAGTCCCACACACTGCTAGAAGCCCAAATATTTTTTCAGAGCTAGATGCAGAAAAAAATTATTTTTAATTTGCAACCTGATGGAGGTCAGTATAGATGGACTAATAGACCAAGTCCCACACACCGCTAGAAGCCCAAATATTTTTTCAGAGCTAGATGCAGAAAAAAATTATATTCAGTTTGCAACCTGATGGAGGTCAGTATAGATGGACTAATAGAATGATGCTATGCCCAAAAGATTTTACTTCACTAGGTGCAGTAAAAAAATTGGTATTCTATACACAGGTGGTATATCTTGCAACACAGATAGGCTACTCCACTGACTAACACACTCTGCAATAGGCCAAAAAGGATTAGCTTTGCTAGATTCAGCCAAATGCTGTGAAAAAAACTTGCACAGCACTGGCACAGACCTGCCTGGCAAAAACTGATAGGAACTGATGTAACCTAGTCCTGAAAAGGACTCCAATTACAATTAGTCTTTACTCCCACAATCTATCTATTTAAGAGCACAGACCTGCCTGATAAAAGTCGTAGGAAATGCTATAACCTAGTCCTTAAAAGGACTGCAATCACAACTATTCCCTACTCCCAAGCTATCTGTATATTTGTGCGAAAATTGGCTTGAAATTAACAAGGTATAGCGCACACAGCAACAGCGGTGCCGTCTAACACGCAGCTGCAGCAGTGAGAAAATGGTGGCGACGGGGAAAATGGCTTGGTCTTATAGGGCAAGGACATGTGACATACACTGCCAATCACACATGCCCTTGCTTGTGTGAAAAAAAGCACTTCGCTCCGTGTGTGCGCTGCTGATAGGCTGACAGATTGCACCTCCCCACTGCAAATGCGGGAAAGAGAAAAAAAAATGGAGATCTTCATTGTTCCTGCAGAGATCCATCCCCTGCCCCTCCCCCCGCCCCGCTGTACACTCAAACTGCGTATTAACATTAATTTTCATCATTACTGAGAAAAAATCCAGTTATGATTTTGGTGCACGAACAGTTATCGAACATAACCTCGAACAGCCGAATTTTTCTCAAATTGTTCGTGTTCGCCGACCGGCTCGAACACCGCCCAAAACAGCTCGAATTTGAGATTGGCGAACAGTTCGAGTAGAACAACGCTCATCTCTACTTATAACACCCAAGAATGGCTAAGAGGAAAACTTTGAACTATTCTGAAGTAGCCTTCTATGAGCCCTGACCTAAATCCTATTGAGCATCTTTGGAAAGAGCTGAAACCTGCCATCAGGAAAAGGCAACCTTCAAACACGAGACAACATAAATAAAACTGTTACACTCGCGCTCGGACTGACTGGCGTGAGCGTGATTAGTGATCCCACTGTACCATGAACCGAGGAGTGCCTGGAGGGGCGTAACTAAGTATCTACCCGATCCGACCAAGGTCGCACGGAGGCTAACGACTCCGTGAACCAAGGAGGAACCGAGCAGAAGGACCAGGTGCTACTCCAGGTCAGACCCCGGTCACAGCTGTTGACCCACACCGGGGAATGCAGGAGCGGCAGGTTAGGCTGGCACACAGACAGGTGGGTATTGGCAGGCACGGCTGGAGTGCAGACATGAGGATACTGGCAAGCACGGCTGGAATACAGACAGGAGGGTACTGGCAAGCACGGCTGGTATGCAGACAGGGGGGTACTGGCAAACACGGCTGGAGTGCAGACAGGGAGAAAATAGCAGGTTGGAGCGCAGGCTGGATAGGGTCCAGTACAAACTGGAATTCAGGAACAGAACCGCAGATGTGGTAGACAAGCAGAGCAGAGAGGAACCGCTGGAGCGGTGGACAAGGCAGAGCAGAGAGATACCGCCGGAGCAGTGAGCAAGGCACAGCAGGGCGAAACCGCCGGAGCGGTGGGCAAGGCAGAGCAGGAGGAACCGCCAGAGCGGTGAGCAAGGCAGAGCAGGGCGAAATCACCGGAGCGGTGGACAAGGCAGGGCAGAGAGGAACTGCCGGAGCGGTGAGCAAGGCAGAGCAGAGAGGAACCGCCGGAGCGGTGAGCAAGGCAGAGCAAGGCGAAATCGTCGGAGCGGTGGACAAGGCAGAGCAGAGAGGAACCACCGGAGCAGTGAGCAAGGCAGAGCAGAGAGGAACCACCGGAGCGGTGAGCAAGGCAGAGCAGGAAGGAACCGCCAGAGCGGTGAGCAAGGCAGAGCAGAGCGAAACCACCGGAGCGGTGAACAAGGCAGAGCAGAGAGGAACCGCCGGAGCGGTGAGCAAGGCAGAGCAAGGCGAAATCGTCGGAGCGGTGGACAAGGCAGAGCAGAGAGGAACCACCGGAGCAGTGAGCAAGGCAGAGCAGAGATGAACCACCGGAGCGGTGAGCAAGGCAGAGCAGGAAGGAACCGCCGGAGCGGTGAGCAAGGCAGAGCAGAGCGAAACCACCGGAGCGGTGAACAAGGCAGAGCAGAGAGGAACCGCCGGAGCGGTGAGCAAGGCAGAGCAAGGCGAAACCGCCGGAGCGGTGGACAAGGCAGAGCAGAGAAGAATTCGCCGGAGTGGTGAGCAAGGCAGAGCAGGAAGGAAGAGCCGGAGCGGTGAGCAAGGCCGAGCAGAGCGAAACCGCTGGAGCGGTGAACAAGGCAGAGCAGAGAGGACAGGGCTCTGTTCACACTGAACAGACTGGAAGGGACAAGCAGAACCAGATACACACAAGGTACTTGCAATGAAGTAGCGAGTGGACACTAAGCTCACAACAGAAGTACAGAGACAACGAGAAGGAGTTAGGTGCAGGTTCAGAGACTGCAGGAAAAGGGAAGGTACGGACACAGAGACAAACAGGCTAGGAGAGTGTTCAGACAGGAACTGACACTGCAACAAGATACAGGAGCGAGTCTGGGTATACTGCCCCCAGAATGGCGGACACACAGGCTAGGAGAGTGTTCAGACAGGAACTGACACTGCAGCGAGATACAGGAGCAAGTCTGGGTATACGGCCCCCAGAGAGGCAGAAACAGGCTAGAAGACACAGATAATAGGTCTGGGAATGCAGCCCCCAGAGAGGCGGAAACAGACTAGAAGTCACAGGTAACAGGTCGGGTAATGCAGCCCCCAGAGAGGCGGAAACAGACTAGAAGTCAGAGGTAACAGGACAGGACCTGGCAATACAGTTGCAAAGACAAACTGAGTGAAGGTGTTGCTCAGGCACCTCCTACTGGGTGGAGGGGGTATAAATATCCAGTGACTCACAGCAATAGGCTGGAGACGCATTAGGGGTGCGCCCACAGCAGCTATAAGAATCAGGAAGTAACCAGGTCGCCGCCCTAAGCAGTCAGTCAAGGGACATGCACACAGCATGAACTGGAGCAGGAATAGCAGACTGGACAGACAGGTAAGATTGCGGTCTTGCATAGTGGGAGGTGGTGCACTATGCAAGCACGCCGCCAGGGATGTTACAAAAACTAATTCTTCACCTGCTGTTGATTTTTAAATTCTGCCTCCCAAAGATCGCAGTAAGGCTCAGCTCACATTTATCCTGAGCTCTGCGCTGAGCGCTTACACCGGTTTTCTGTGTAAATCTCTGAAATACATGATTCAGACGGAACCTCCAGCGGAAGATTCCCTATAATGAGGCAGATGGAGACCCCTATGATTTGGAGGGGTCTGTATTTTTATTAGGCGTGCATAAAAGTCCCGTCGGCCACAGTTTTGTGCACTTCTGGAAAGAAGGGAGACGCTGAACAGAGGTCACATGGAGTCCAGAGTGAGTCTGCTGCCTCATTATAGTGAATGGATCCCTCTGGGGTTTCATCTGAATCATGTCACTCGGAGATTTACATGGAAACGCTGATATAAGTGCTCAGCGTAGAACGCTGGATAAATGTGATCCAAAATGTTATATAAAATGTTACCAATAAAAGCTTTAACTACATTCACAAAAAAAGCAAGTCTCCAATCAGGTCTGTCATCTGTTAACGAATATATAGAGGGCTTCTACGTTACTGGTAGCACAAAGGCTCTAGAAAAATGAAATGGCTACTAGCTGTCCAAAAGAAATCCAGCAAATTCTGCACTCCCAAATCCAAATGCCGCCTCCCTTCTGAGCTCCACAGTGTGCCTGAACCGCAGTTATCGTCCACATGTTTAGCATTTCTGTAGCGATGAGAGCCCGCCTAATTTACAGGTGCATGTTTCCAGAAGCACGAGCTGGGCACAACGTACTGGTCACTACAATGGGAGTTTGCAATCTTCACTGCTGTTTGTTTCTGAAAAACACCCATGGAGTCAAAATCATCACTACACCTGCAGAAGAATTCACAAAGGGGTGTAATTTACAAAATGGGGTCACTTGAGGGGGGATTCTGCTCTTCTAGGGGCTCTGTATATGGAATCTGCAAACTATTGTAGGAAAATCTGAGCTCCAGGAGGCAAAAAGCGCTCTGTCCCTCTGGAGCCTCACCGTATGGCTAAGCAGTACTGCACAGCCACAGCAGAAATTGGAGAAAAAATTTTGGTGCCATTTTTACCCATTTCCCAGTATGAAAATGTAAATTCTGGGGCTAAAACTAAATTTTGGTGGTAAAAATGTAATTATTTTTTCTTCACTGCCCAATGATATGAAAGTATAAAATTCTGTGACACACCCGTGGTGTCAATATGATCACTATGTCGCGCCCAGGGGATGGGGACGACTCGGTACCCAAGCCTTTGTCTGGTTTGGGGGTGTCGCGGTGGTCGGCTCCCGGGCCCGTACCCTGGGGTCACTCTTGAAAAAGGGGATTGGAACTTGGATAAAATAAACAGTTTGTGACGCCACCTGTGGTACCTGGTAATGATTACCAGCGCTGCTTCAGACCTCCGGGGGTGTTGGGACGGCAGCCGAGGTGTTTCTGCTCCCCACAGGCGGAGCCGGCCCCCGGGGCAGGGTGGTGTGAAGGGATGCAGGAGAGAGGGGACCCAGCCGGGCAGAGGAAGAACAGACACACAGACACACACACACTGTAGATGGTAGGCAGGTATGGTCCGGGGTACTTGTAGGTGGTGTGCACTTCTGGACTTGCTCCCCAGTGAGCGGGTGTAAGGCCTACTTTCTGTATCTTCCTGTCTCTATCCCTGGAGCTTCTGACCTGCCTGGGACAGGGTCTATCTCCCTTGATGTTTCTCTCACCCGTCTTGCTTGGTGGCGAGGGCTTTCCCACTGGTTACCACGATCCCTGGACGCTGGGGCCTTCGTGGTACCTAGTCCTCTGAATGTGCGCCATTCACGGGTGGACTGAGGGATCTGAAATTCTCCTCAGTATGCCGGATTCCCTACTGGGCATAGAGGTTCCAATAGGCTCGGGCCCGGTGCCCGGCTTGCATCAGGGGTCGAACCCTCTGTGGTTCCTCTGTCCCTCATGGCTCTTCTCTTCTCCTTGCCTTCTAGCCCACACTAGGCTCTCACTGGCCAGACCAGCCCACAGCTTGGGCCTAGCCTGGCTTTCAGCCACACAGACTTCAGCTTGTCTGGTGCTGCAGCATAGTGTCACACTCACTGCTTCCCACTGACTGACTTCCTGAACTCCACCCCCCAGTATATATATATACCTGACAGGGCTCCATCTAGTGGACTTGGGTGGAGGTGTCTGCATGTATTGAGACCACTGGGGAGAATCCATCTGTGCAACACCCAGGAGTTCTGTGACAGCCTGCAGCCGCAGGGTGTCACAACTATGCCCCTAGATGAATTCATTGAGAGGTGTAGTTTGTAAACTGGGATCACTCATGAAGGATTTGGTTGATCTGGCACCTTAGCCAATGTGACACAGCACCATCAAAGCAGTCCAGCAAAATCTGAACTCCAATATGGCACTTCTTCCCTTCTGAGCTTTGCATTATGCCTCAAAAGTAGTTTTCGACCACATATGGGGTATCTGCGCACTCAGGATAAATTGCACAACAAATTTTGGTGTCTATTTTCTCCTGTTACCCTTGTGAAAATGCAAAATTTGGGGCTAAAGAACATTCTTATGGGAAAAATGTGATTTTTTTTTTTCATTTTTTTATTTTCACGGCTCAATGTTATAAACGTATGTGAAGCACCTACATATGTGCGCACCACCCATCTAGATAAGTTCCCTGAGGGGTCTAGTTTCCAAAATGGTGTCACTTGTGGAAAAGTTTGGCGTCCGCTAATTATTCCAGCAAATTTTACATTCTGGAATGGAGCTCCTTCCCTTTCGACGCCTGCCGTGCGCCTGAACAGTAGTTTTGCCCCATATATGAGTAGTGATTAGGGTTGAGCGAGTATGTTCTGTCCGAGTATGCTCGGGCCGAGCTCCGAGTATTTACAGCTGCTTGGTAATATGGTTGAATCGCTCCCCTGTGCATGATTTCCAACTGTTTGACAGCTTTATTACATGTGAGGAATGTGTAAGAAATAGACATTCCTCTCATGTAATAAAGCTGTCAAACAGTTGCAAATCATGCACACGGGAGCGATTCAACCATATCACCGAGCAGCTGTAAATACTCGGAGCTCGGCCCGAGCATACTCGGCGAAAGGGTTAATAGAACATACTCACTCAACACTAGTAGTGAGGAGTGAGCGTGCTCGTTTAACCCTTTAAAAGAGCACACTCAGTACTCGCATAGTAGTTTCGGCATACTCGGCATTTCAGTAACAGCCGCCGCGGCTGCGTGTGTCACATCTGTTAGACAGCTGTGACACATGCAGGGATAGCCTGTTAACTCATAAAGTGACACTGGTTAGAATTAAAAAACTTGGCCTGGTCAGGAAAGTGAAAACAGGTTTCAGGGTGAAGGGGTTAATGGTTGCATGAGGAATGTTCTGCCATAATGAATGCACTTGGGCACACAAATCATCAAGATCTGCTGACAGCAACTCCTTTTGCAATGCTCGACCAATGAAGTTCTTAATGGGAGTCAAATCTGGAGATGCTTCAGGCCATGGTATCATGTTTAAGTCAAGCATGCTGATCACAGTAGCACCTGCAACATGTAGCTTAACATTTCCATGTTGAAAAATAGTTACTGAGGCACGTTTAAGAAATGTCCATATCACTGGTTCCACGACCAAATCAATGTAACACTGAGCAGTTAGTATACCTGGAATGAAGACTAGAGGGGTCCTGATATCATAAATGATTCCACAGCACACCATAATCCCGGGAGTGCAATCGGTGTGACATTCTTTCTTGAATGTCAGTATTCTAATCTAGTCCAATTCCTCATATATGCCTACACACAGTATGATACCACTTTCATGGCCCCACAGTGGCTATCACACTCAATATGATGCCCCCACAGTCCTATTGCACACAGCATGATGTACAGTATGATGCCCCCTGACAATACATTTCCCCTCACAGTACATTGAAAGAAGACACATCCATTGTGTTCTACCTATAACCTAACATGTTGATACAAAGGAAGGCAAAAGACCCATGAGGCAGATGCTAATTGCCCCGTATTAACGAAAAAATCCTTCCCAACTCCACTAACGGCAATTAGACTAGTTTCCTGGATGAACGTCCCATCACAGAATCTAGTTCCCATAACCTGTAATATATTTTTCAACAAAAGCATCCGGGCCATACTTGAACTTGTTTACTGAATCAACGATTACAATATGATGTTCCCAAAAGTCTGAATATTAACCCCTTAAGCCCCGAGGGTGGTTCACAGGAATTTTTGGAATGTGGAAGAAAAAAATGAACTTTTAACTTTTTTCACAAAAATGTTACTTTAGACCCAATATTTTTTATTTTCACAGGGGTAACAAGAAAAAATGGACCCCAAAATTTGTTTTGCAATTTCCCCTGGGCACGCAGATACCCAAAAAAAAACACTGTTTGGGCGAACGGCAGGGCTCGGAAGGGAAGGAGCGCCATTTGACTTTTTGATTGTAAAATTTGCTTGAATAATTAGCGGACGCCATGTTGTGTTTGGAGAGCCCCTGTGTGCCCAAACATTGGAGCTCCCCCACAAGTGACCCCATTTTGGAAACTAGACCCCCCAAGGCACCTATCTAGATGCATAGTGAGCACTTGGAACCCCCAGGTGCTTCACAAATTGATTCGTAAAAATGAAAAAGTGTTTTTTTTTTCACTTTTTCATTTTTACGAATCAATTTGTGAAGCACCTAGGGGTTCCAAGTGCTCACTATGCATCTAGATAGGTGCCTTGAGGGGTCTAGTTTCCAAAATGGGGTCACTTGTGGGGGAGCTCCAATGTTTGGGCACACAGGGACTCTCCAAATGCAACATGGTATCCGCTAACAAATTGAATGGAAAATCGGCTCAAATTGTTAGCGGACAACGTGTTGCGTTTGGAGAGCCCCTGTGTGCCCAAACATTGGAGCTCCCCCACAAGTGACCCAATTTTGGAAGCTAGACCCCTCAAGGCACCTATCTAGATGCATAGTGAGCACTTGGAACCCCCAGGTGCTTCACAAATTGATTCGTAAAAATGAAAAAGTGAAAAAAAAACACTTTTTCATTTTTATGAATTAATTTGTGAAGCACCTGGGGGTTCCAAGTGCTCACTATGCATCTAAATAGGTGCCTTGGGGGGGTCTAGTTTCCAAAATGGGGTCACTTGTGGGGGAG
Source organism: Phyllobates terribilis (assembly GCF_046119375.1). NCBI lineage: Eukaryota > Metazoa > Chordata > Amphibia > Anura > Dendrobatidae > Phyllobates > Phyllobates terribilis. The sequence continues at coordinate 172,118,405 of NW_027362769.1, forward strand.
CTCCAATGTTTGGGCACACAGGGACTCTCCAAATGCAACATGGTATCCGCTAACAAATTGTCGGCTCAAATTGTTAGCGGACACCATGTTGCGTTTGGAGAGCCCCTGCGTGCCCAAACTTTGGAGCTCCCCTACAAGTGACCCCATTTTGGAAACTAGACCCCCCAAGGCACCTATCTAGATGCATAGTGAGCACTTGGAACCCCCTAGGTGCTTCACAAATTGATTCGTTAAAATGAAAAAGTGTTTTTTTTTTCATTTTTTCATTTTTACGAATCAATTTGTGAAGCACCTAGGGGTTTCAAGTGCTCACTGTGCATCTAGATAGATGCCTTGGGGGGTCTAGTTTCCAAAATGGGGTCACTTGTGGGGGAGCTCCAATGTTTGGGCACACAGGGACTCTCCAAATGCAACATGGTATCCGCTAACAAATTGAATGGAAATTCGGCTCAAATTGTTAGCGGACACCATGTTGCGTTTGGAGAGCCCCTGTGTGCCCAAACTTTGGAGCTCCACCACAAGTGACCCCATTTTGGAAACTAGACCCCCCAAGGCACCTATCTAGTTGCATAGTGAGCACTTGGAAACCCCAGGTGCTTCACAAATTGATTCGTAAAAATGAAAAAGTGAAAAAAAAAAACACTTTTTCATTTTTATGAATCAATTTGTGAAGCACCTGGGGGTTCCAAGTGCTCACTATGCATCTAGATAGGTGCCTTGGGGGGTCTAGTTTCCAAAATGGGGTCATTTGTGGGGGAGCTCCAATGTTTGGGCACACAGGGACTCTCCAAATGCAACATGGTATCCGCTAACAAATTGTCGGCTCAAATTGTTAGCGGACACCATGTTGCGTTTGGAGAGCCCCTGATGTGCCTAAACAGTGGAGCTCCCCCACAAGTGACCCCATTTTGGAAACTATACCCCTCAAGGATTTTATTAAAGTGTATAGTGAACATTTTGAACCCAGAGGTACGACACAGAATTTGTTTACATTAGGTCATCATATTGAATAAGTTGTCATTAGTCTTGAGTGCAAGTGCTCGCTACTTGAGTTTGCATCGGGTACTCAGGTATTCACCATGTACAGCGTGTGCTCGAGTGACATGCTCAAGTCCCTGCTCCGCATGTTTCACGGTAATTAGAAACCCCCCAAAAAACATGCGGGGATCGCTCGTGCATGGCAGGCAATCCCCGTAAAGTTTTTTTGGTCGCAAAGCATATGAGGCAGAGACTCGAGCATGTCACTCAAATACCCACAATACTCAATGCATACCAGAGCACCCGATGCAAACTCAAGTAGCGAGCACTTGCACTCAACACTAGTCGCCATATCGTCATCTTTTTTTCTTACTTTTGAAAAAAATCCCAACCCCATCACAACCCTAACCCCAACCCTAAACCCAACCCCAGCCCTAATCCTAGCACAACCCTAACCCTAGCACAACCCTAACCCTAGCACAACCCTAACCCTAGCACAACCCTAACCCCAAACCCAGCCCTAACCCTAGCCCAATCCTAGCCCAAGAGTTTATTTTTGACGCCGTTCCTCGTGCGGTATAAGTGATTAGACGACTTTATTCTTCGGGTCGGTGTGATTACAGCAATACTAGAATCATATGGGGTTTTTATGACTGACAGCTGTCACACACTAAAAGACGCATTTTTTGTAAAATCTAGTTTTTGCATCGCCATATTTTGAGAGCTATAATTTTTCCAGATTTTGGCAGACAGTCATGTGACAGCTCGTTTTTTGCGGGATGAGTTGACGTTGTTATTGGTGCCATTTTCAGACACGTGACATTTTTTGATCGCTTTCTATTCCGATTTTTGGGAGGCAGAATAAACAAAAAAACAACAATTCAGGAATTGTTTTTTTTTTTTTTTTTATTCTGTTCCGCGTATGGTAAAATTGATAAGGTAGCTTTATTCTTCCGGTCAGTATGTTTACAGCGGTACCACATTTATATCGTTTTTCTATGTTTTGCACTTTTACATAATAAAAGCAATTTTATAGAAAAAATTATTTTTTAGCATAGCTTTATTCTGAGAGCTATAACTTTTTTACTTTTCAGCTGATGGAGATGTATGGCACCTTGTTTTTTGCGGGACGAGATGACATTTTCAGCGGTACCATTGTTATTTATATTTGTCTTTTTGATCGCGTGTTATTCCATTTTTTGTTTGGCGGTATGGTGATCAAGTATTGTTTTTTGCTTTGTTTTTTATTTATTTTTTTTTGCCGTGTTCACTGAATGGGCTAACTAGTGGGACAGTTTTATAGGTCAGCTTGTTCCGGACACGGCGATACCAAATATGTGTACTTTTATTGGTTTTTTTTTTTTTTTTATAATAATATTTATTGATGGGTACATTATATTTTTATTTTTGGTGGATTATTTTTTTTATTTTTTTTTTTATATTTTTGCAATTTTTTTTTTTTTTTTTTTTTTCACTTTCTGAAAGTTTATATACTTTATTACTTTGTCCCACTCTGGGACTTTCACTTTTTTTTCTCTGATCGCCTGCATGGCACAGGAATGCAGCACCATCCCTGTGCTATGCAAGCTGTCAGCGCTTGACAGGGAGAAGATTGTTTGGAGATGCACTGCGCATGTCCAAACAATCTTCCTGCTGTCTGGTGACCCGGATGTTGTCATGACGACATCGGGTCATAGCAACACCCGGGAAACCTTTGCAGACAGCGCTGGAAGCCAGAAGAGGAGGTGAGTATCTGCGATCACCTCCCCTTGCCCCCGCAATGCTGCGATCGACTTCGATCGCAGCATCGCGGGGGTTAATGTCCTGGGAGCGGTGCAGGACCACTCCCTGCACATAGTATCGGGTGTCAGCTGTGACAATCAGCTGACACCCGGCGGCGATCGCGCCCGCACAGCCTGTGTGCGCGGGCGATCGCCATGACGTACTAATACGGGTCTGGCTCTTAAGTCCCAGGGCACAGACGCGTATTAGTACGTCAAATGTTGTTAAGGGGTTAAAAATGATGAACATTGGACATAATTTCAAAAAACATCACAGTAAAAGATAATGCTTTACCAACACCAGGTCAGATTACCAGTGCACTACAGGATGCAGCAAGCCTCCATGATAAAGGCGGGGGCAGCACATGAGCAAAATACTGATGCAGACAGCCACTCACTAACCTACCAATTCATGGAGGGGGTGGCTGTGTAGTATTATACATGCACACCGATGGAGTCTGCATAGGGCGCCAGTCACACAGATATGTGTGTTACACAGTGTCTGGCTTGCAGCCTATTGCTGTCTTGCTTGCAGCCTATTGATGACGCCCATAGTATTAGATCAGGCGGGTTGCCCAGAACTATATACATGCACCCCCACAGGACAGACGCCCTAATTCACCCAGCCAACACTAAAGAGGCCTGGCTGCAACCTGCAAAAAGATGTGCAAAAAAGATGAAAAATAGTATATAAGTACACCACATGAGGTATTGGACGATATTTTGGCCAAAATACGCAAGCTCGCAACTCCATCGGTGTGCATGTATAATACTACACAGGCACCCCCTCCAAGAATTGGTAGGTTAGTGAGTGGCTGTCGGCATCAGTATTTTGCACATGTGCTAATGTAGCACCCTGAGGACTCGGCTGCTACAGGGGTATTACACCTCAAGCCAGAGGTGTGGTATTCCACTCCCGGGTAAGGATGGAGTGTGGAACTGAGCTCAGATAGCTGCATGCACTACATACATCCCATTTCCGGGGGACAGACCAACGGTACTCCCACCAGTTTATGTGCAGGTACGATAGTGTCTGTCCCTGGCTGGAGTGGGAGGGGGGTGGAACATCCCAGTAGTGTAGGGGCAGATAGGGGGAGCAGTCTGGGTAAGGCTAGGAGCTCATTGGGTGCTGGTCACCTGAGCTCACACATAGAGGGAGTATATAAGGTGGGCACCATCTTAGGACAGGGTCTTTTGTAGAGTCAGAGGAGCGGAGCAGAGAAGCTCAGCCAGAAGGGCTGACAGGGAGTTGTGGTTCCGGCTGGGCCCAGCTCCAAGGCCAAGTCTGAGAGAGAGAGAGGAGTCAGAAGGACCCAGAGAGAAGAAGAAGGAACCCCAAGACCCCAGAATACAAACAGCAGGGTGAAGGGTTGGCACCCAGGGTACCGGATCCCAAGCTGGTGGAGGCCACTAATCCTCAGCCAGAGACCGGAGGTCGTGGGCAGGATCTGCCACGACCCTCACTAAATCCACTAGGAAAGCATACCAAGTATAGGGTCAGGGAACCCAGAAGAGGTGTACCCACCAAGAGACCCGAGGGAGCCGGACATAAGTGGATCCCTGGTGGGAACGGCCAGAAGAGAGGGGAAGTCAGACAGGAGCTCAGGACCACGCTCCAGAATTGCTTGGGGGTTGGCCGAGTCCAGGACCTGGTGAATGCAGCACGGCTCGGGTGGTCGCTTCAGGCCAGAGTGACCATAAGAACACCCGTAAGTAAAAACCCCTGAACTGCACAGCCCGACTCTGAGTCTTCTTGCTTAGCTCTCCTGCACCTGCACAACCACCATCCTCTACATCTGACCCCCTGAGGCTATACCCCTCCCGTTGGGGGTTATACTACCACAGCTGCACACATACCAACAGCCTCAGCGGACCCTGTTGCAGCGGCGGCCTTTTGACCGCAAATCAACGGGTGGCGTAGTCGACACTAAGAACATCAATAACATCTATCAAGACTGCCACACACTGAGTTTGACACCCTGGGCACGGACCGGGTCGCCGCCACTCGGAGACTACAACCCCCATCTGATCCGGCTCCGGGTATCCCCCAAACAGCACTGGCCCAGGGGCGCGGCAACTTTGGCGTAGTCGGCAGGATCTCGTGCCCGCAACAACCGGGTACTGCGTGCCTGAAGAAAAGTTCAAATTTACCTCAAGAAGAAGTCTCCCGCCGGTTCCAGAGGGTCCCCGCCATGGGACGCCATCACGGATCGTTTCCCGCCGGTTGCCCGCCATCTGCAGCCTTTTCCCGCCATCCACGGAGTTTACCGCCACTGGGAGACGATTCCCACCATTTCCAGAAGATTTCCCGCCTTGGAAGAGCGGACGCCATTATGGGCGTGCCAGAGGGTGGCAAGAGGTCACCTCCCATCGTGGGCCAGGTCAAGGAATGGCGCCAAAAGCGGAAACCGCCCCCACCAACAGAGACTGTGATGCTGGAGATGTCCATCAGCGTGAGAGAACTGCCCCTGGAACTGACAATCACAAAGTTGCCCCGGGACCACCTTCAATGTGGGCGGAGACAGAACAAAAGAGAGAAGATGGGTGCAGCCTGGAGGAGTCTGGAGAGAGCGCACCCGGAGACAAGAAGTCTGGAGAGGACTCCGGAGAAGTCGTACCCGGAGATGGAAGGAGAGTCAGGCAGCACCGACCCTGTGGTCAGGAGCCTGCTGCAAGCAACAACCCCACTAGGCTTAGTGGAGATCCTGGCACAGCTCCCCCGAGACCGGGAGTGTGCACAGACCGCGCTGGAGCGCCTCGCATGGAGGATGGCCCAGGTGCAGCGAGAGACGCTGACGGAGTGGAGCCGAGAGATGGCCCTGCAGGCAAGAACCCGCCAGCGAAGCACGCCACCCGAGACGAGGAGACAGACCGCCTCTGAGGATGGTGCAGGAGGAGTGAAGGCCGGAGACGGCGCCGAAGAGGGAGCTGAACAGATGGAGGCAGGTAAAGGGGACGTCACTACCCCGAGCCGAGAAACCGCGTGCCTGCCCCAGCTCCCCGTCGCAGAGCCCGAAATTCCCCCTGCCGTGCCCGTCGCTGCATCGTCACCGCTCCAGACAAGGCCTCAAGCAGAAGCCGCGGCCGCGACCCCTGTGACGTCACGCGCCTCAACCCTGAGCACGGCAAAGCAGGAAACACCACCGGCCTGGTCGCAAGGTCTAGTACCCCCGGGCGCCGCAGTACCAACAGCGCCCTCTACCTCCACTGAGCCACCGGCCTGGTCGCTGGGCCAAGTAACCCCGGGCGCCGCCGTCTTCACGGTGCCCTTTACGTTCAGGGTACCCCAGGCCTGGCCGCAAGGCCTGGTCAATCCGGGCGCCGCTTCCACCACCGCGCCCTCAACATCTAGAGTGCCGCACCTGGGTGAAGACTTGTTTGCCCAGCATACGTGCCCGGATGGGCAGCCCTTTATATGGCCACCGGAGTACTACCAACTGGAACTCCAAAAAGCAAGGCCCCTGTGCGAGCCCCTGATTCCGGCTCCGAAGCCCGTTAAGAGGACCCCGCTCCCGCTGGAAGAAGCGCAGTTCGAGTGGGACCCCACCGGAGGAGACCTCATGGAATTCACCCAAGAGACTCGGGCAGCCGCAGCTGAGCGTGCGGAGTGCTGCCGGCAGCAGTTAGAGGTCTTCGACCGGGAGCGAAGAGAGAGGCGGGTCCGTGAGCAGCGGCTGCAGGAACAGAGCGCAGAGCAGAAGAGCCGGACCAGGAGGAACCCCCGTGCAGCTCATGGTCCCCGTGCCACCGGGACTGTGATTAAATTCCAACTGCAGCACGGTTGGGGTTTCATCAGGGATCATCACACCCCCGGCGACGTCTTTGTCACCAGAAGAGACGTGGAGTCCCATCTGCCGGAGGGACACAGAGGTCGTGACCTATATGTAGGGGACGAGGTCACGTTCACCCGGCACAAGTGTGCCAAAGGACCCTACGCCCTCCATGTACACCGGCTGACGGAGGAGGAGCTACGGTGTGAAGAGGAGCAAGAGGATCCGGACGGGTCTGAAGGAGGAGCAGGAGTACGCCGTCATTAAAGTACGGTAAAGAGACTGTACATAGTTACCCGTCAGGGTATAAGAACTGTTACTGCTGCTAGTTAAAATATAGTCCCCGTTGGGACCAGCAAATTGAACTGAAACCCGTGTGTCCCTATTCCCACTGACCGAGGACTGAGAGCGGTCATTCCTTTCCTAATACCTGGCCGAGGACTGAGAGCGGCCATATTTCCCATTGTATATAGTTGCGCTTTCTAAGGCGCCCCCTACCGGTTTTATAGGAAACTGTTGTTTTTACTACAAGAGACTGTTGCACTTTACCCGGTCACAAGTTGCACCGTGGCCGGAGGAACAAGAAAGTTTACAAAAATGTTTATATGAAAAAGTTTTATGCTGATAGTATATATATTGTTTTATATGTTTATGTTTTATGAAAAAAAATTGTATGTTTATGGATGTTTATTCTCTTACAGCCCGAGGACGTGCTGTGATTTACCAGGGGGGAATGTAGCACCCTGAGGACTCGGCTGCTACAGGGGTATTACACCTCAAGCCAGAAGTGTGGTATTCCACTCCCGGGTAAGGATGGAGTGTGGAACTGAGCTCAGATAGCTGCATGCACAACATACATCCCATTTCCGGGGGACAGACCAACGGTACTCCCACCAGTTTTTGTGCAGGTACGATAGTGTCTGTCCCTGGCTGGAGTGGGAGGGGGGTGGAACATCCCAGTAGTGTAGGGGCAGATAGGGGGAGCAGTCTGGGTAAGGCTAGGAGCTCATTGGGTGCTGGTCACCTGAGCTCACACATAGAGGGAGTATATAAGGTGGGCACCATCTTAGGACAGGGTCTTTTGTAGAGTCAGAGGAGCGGAGCAGAGAAGCTCAGCCAGAAGGGCTTACAGGGAGTTGTGGTTCCGGCTGGGCCCAGCTCCAAGGCCAAGTCTGAGAGAGAGAGAGGAGTCAGAAGGACCCAGAGAGAAGAAGAAGGAACCCCAAGACCCCAGAATACAAACAGCAGGGTGAAGGGTTGGCACCCAGGGTACCGGATCCCAAGCTGGTGGAGGCCACTAATCCTCAGCCAGAGACCGGAGGTCGTGGGCAGGATCTGCCACGACCCTCACTAAATCCACTAGGAAAGCATACCAAGTATAGGGTCAGGGAACCCAGAAGAGGTGTACCCACCAAGAGACCCGAGGGAGCCGGACATAAGTGGATCCCTGGTGGGAACGGCCAGAAGAGAGGGGAAGTCAGACAGGAGCTCAGGACCATGCTCCAGAATTGCTTGGGGGTTGGCCGAGTCCAGGACCTGGTGGACGCAGCACGGCTCGGGTGGTCACTTCAGGCCAGAGTGACCATAAGAACACCCGTAAGTAAAAACCCCTGAACTGCACAGCCCGACTCTGAGTCTTCTTGCTTAGCTCTCCTGCACCTGCACAACCACCATCCTCTACATCTGACCCCCTGAGGCTATACCCATCCCGTTGGGGGTTATACTACCACAGCTGCACACATACCAACAGCCTCAGCGGACCCTGTTGCAGCGGCGGCCTTTTGACCGCAAATCAACGGGTGGCGTAGTCGACACTAAGAACATCAATAACATCTATCAAGACTGCCACACACTGAGTTTGACACCCTGGGCACGGACCGGGTCGCCGCCACTCGGAGACTACAACCCCCATCTGATCCGGCTCCGGGTATCCCCCAAACAGCACTGGCCCAGGGGCGCGTCACTGCCCCCGCCTTTACCATGGAGGCTTGCTGCATCCTGCAGTGCACTGGTAATCTGACCTGGTGTTGGTAAGGCATTATCTTTTATTGTGATGTTTATGTTCCCGAAAGTCCCGTAATTTCACTATTCTTAGAGTAAAGAATCGCCATCTATGATGACTGAGAAACCATCTTTCTTATAGTAGGAGAGGGTGCCTCCTTGTCATCGTTGAAGGTCTATATGTAAAAAGTTCCTTAATAAGATCTCTATACTGTTTCTCCTTATATTTGTACATTGTAATAAGATCGCCCTTAAACCTTCATTATTCCAAACTGAATAACCCTAACTTTGATAACCTGTCTTGGAATTGCAGTGCACCAATTCCCTTAATAACCTTGGTTGCATTTGTCTGCATACGTCCTAGTTCAACTATGTCCATCTTATACACCAAAGTCCAAAATTATACACAGTATTCTAAATGTGGCTGAATTAGTGACTAGTGTTGAGCGATACCTTCCGATATCGGCAAATATCGGATCGGATTGGATCGGACCGATACCCAAAAAGTATCGGATATCGCCGATTCCGATACCAATGCAAGTCAATGGGACAGAAACATCGGAATGAAAATAAACCCTTTCTTTCCTTGTAGGTTAATTCTACATGAAGGAAAACAACTAAGAATAATGTAGAATGTATTGGGGGAGGTGGGGGAGACAATAAAGGCATAGAGGTTTAGCCCAATCAAATGGAATAGCAGGAATTAATATTTTTTTTAAGACGTTCTGAGTTACGGAAATATTGACTATGTTAAGTATTTTTATATTTTGTCAGATATTTATGTTTCACTACTTCCATGCTCTTCACCTTCTTTTTTACTTCTCCCACACTTTCTCCTTCATCATCCTCAGCATCAGCATCTTTTTCATCCACTTCTTCTTCACCTTCTTCATCTTCTTCTTCTTCACCTTCATCGTATTATTCTTTTTTTTTACATTCTTCATATTCTTCTTATTCAACTATTATTCTTCTTCATATTCTACTTCTTCATCTTCTTCATAGTCTTCTTCTTCATCATATTCTTATTTGTGACAGGCATTCCTGTAGTTGTTATCTATAAAAGTTTGGACATTACACCTTTCGTTCTGCCCGTCACAAAAGATTTACAACAGGATTTGTCCACGTTCAGTTTGGCCTTTTGCAGCAGGTCTTTTCCAGGGACACCACGAGGAGGAACGGACTCACCCCCATACACTGCTTAGTCATCTTCTGCTTATAATTTAGATATTATCTTTTGCTCTGATTTTTAGTCTTATGCTTAATGTTCTTCCGCTTTTTGTTCTGCAGCTTCTTGTACTTCTGCTGCTTGGTTTTCTGTCTCTTGTTCTTCTGTATCTTGGTGGTTGTCTTCTCTTCTTTGTCCTCTTGGTCAACTTCTTCAGAGTCATCTTCTTGGTCTTCTTCGGGGTGGTCTTCAGGGTCGTCGTCTTCGGGGTCCTCGTCTTCAGGGTCGTCGTGTTCGGGGGTCCTCGTCTTAAGGATTCTTGTTTTCTTCGGGTTGGTCTTCAGGGTCCTCATCTTCAGGGTCCTCGTCTTCGGGGTCCTCGTCTTCTTCGGGGTGGTCTTCAGGGTCCTCGTCTTCTTCGGGGTGGTCTCCAGGGTCCTCGTCTTCAGGGTCGTCGTCTTCGGGGTCCTCGTCTTCTTCGGGCTCGTCTTCAGGGTCCTCGTCTTCAGGGTCCTTGTCAGGGAGATCCAGAGTGATTACCAAGAAACATTTCAAAAAGCTTGAACTTGGAAATGTAGCAGAAGGTACAAGAAGGCTGAGGAACTACCGAGGACCAGCTGACGGTACTGGAACCCGGATGGGTAGCAGAAGGTACAAGAGCCAATGGAACTACCGAGGACCAGCTGACGGTACTGGAACTCGGTTACTAAGTAGGAGGTACCTTTGCCAGAAAGCACTACCAAGGACCAGCAGACGTTGGTGGAACTTGGATACCGAGAAGGAGGCACCTAATCCAAAGGCACTGCCGAGAACCAGCTGACGGTACTGGAACCCGGACGGGTAGTAGAAGGTACAAGAGCCAATGGAACTACCGAAGACCAGCTGACGGTACTGGAACTCAGTTACCAAAACCCACAGTCCTACAGGGGGTGCTTGTCCTATTGGCACTATGGAACCAGCCTTCATTGCCAGATCCCGCAGCCCACATAGGAGTCACCTAAACTGCAGGCACCATAGAGTCGGCTAACCCGACCGCAATGTGACACCCCAGGGGTCTGGTTGCCACAGTGATAGAGATGTTATGTCTGAGAGCAGGTGGGAGGTCTCTTGGTCAGGAATCCTATGCATGCCACACCTCCTGCCCAGTCCTGGGAGGGGAAGAACTTCCCCTATATAAACCTGGGGCTGAGGCAGGGTTAGGGAGTTGAGAGGGAGAGTTCAGCCAGGAGGGCTGACAGGGAGCTGTGGCTCCGGCTGGGCCCAGCTCCTGGGCCATGCCAGAAGTAGAGAAGAGAAGCAGCATAGGAACAAGAAAGATCAGGAGCTCTGGGGAAGTCGTGCTAAAAAGAGTCAGGGGCTGGCAGCTGCAGAGCTCGCCCTGACTGAGAAGATTTCTTACCGGACCCGGAGTCCGAGGCTGTGGGGACTAACTCCTACCCAGCAGCAGAATCCGTCAGGCAGGGGATTTCAGGTCCTCTGGCCAAGAAACCCGAAGGCACGGTCACACGCATGGGACCAGCACCGCCGTCGTGGAGCGGAAGCTACTAGAAGGCCCCGAGTCACCGGCCATACGGGTGAGCACCACACGGTACACTCAGGGACGTGGGCTACTTATACCCGCCTCTAGCAAGGTAGCCAGAAGAGTATCGTTAGTTTGGGAGGCCTACAACTCTGCCTGGCCAGGGGAGATCCCATCTGCTCAAGGACTGACCAGGCCCCAACCGCTAGCCAGTACTCCGGGAGGGTCTATCTTTGTCACCAGTAAAGACCCTGAACTACACCGCATCGTCTCTGAGTGGTTCCTGCTACCCCCATCATCCACGTCGGCTGCCCTGAGGCCATACCCCTCCCGTTGGGGGTTATACCATCCACGCTGCACCATCCTTCCACCGGCCTCAGCGGTCTGCCCTGCAGCGGCAGCTCCATAGCTGCATTCAACGGGTGGCGTAGTCGTCCATCATCTACCGCTGATACAGCGCCACTTAGTCTGACTCCCTGGGCACGGACCGGATCACCGCCACGAGACTACAACCCTCAAGAGATCCGGCTCCGGGTAAGCTCCCGCATGCGCAACGCAGCGCGACACAGGCCCAGGGGTGCGTCAGCAACACGACAGGACAACGCATTGGAGGCAAAGTGACGTTGACACTACTCGGAAACAGCTGGCGTGCTGGAACCAGGCTGGGCAGGAGGGAGTACCCGTGCCAAAGACACTGCTGGGAAATAGCTGGCGGTGCTGAAACCCAGGGTAAATACTAAAAACAGAGTGGAGCCAAAGGCGTAATTGGAGCAACTTTAAAATCTGTAGTAGTGTGAATGTGGACAGAGCAGGAGAATTTGCCGGACACACAGCTGGGGAACAGCTGACGTTACTGAACCCCAATAACACTGGAGCAAGCGTTGACTGTGCAGACGGCACTTCTGAGCAGCAACTAGCGGTATTGGAGCCCAGGGTAAATACTAAAAACAGAGGAGCCAGAGGTGTAATTGGAGCAAGTTTTAAATCAGTAGTACAGTGGATGTGGACAAAGCAGGAGAATTTGCCGGACACACAGCAGGGGAACAGCTGACGTTACTGAACCCCAATAACACTGGAGCAAGCGTTGACTGAGCAGACGGCACTTCTGAGCAGCAACTAGCGGTATTGGAGCCCAGGGTAAATACTAAAAACAGAGGAGCCAGAGGTGTAATTGGAGCAAGTTTTAAATCAGTAGTACAGTGGATGTGGACAAAGCAGGAGAATTTGCCGGACACACAGCAGGGGAACAGCTGACGTTACTGAACCCCAATAACACGGCAGCAAGCGTTGACTGTGCAGACGGCACTTCTGAGCAGCAACTAGCAGTATTGGAGCCCAGGGTAATTACTAAAAACAGAGGAGCCAGAGGTGTAATTGGAGCAAGTTTTAAATCAGTAGTACAGTGGATGTGGACAAAGCAGGAGAAATTGCCGTCCGCACAGCAGGGGAACAGCTGACGTTACTGAACCCCAATAACATGGCAGAAAGTGTTGACTGTGCAGACGGCACTTCCGAGCGCCAACTGGCGGTGTTGGAGCTCAGGGATTACAGTTCAGGTGGTAGAAACATGAACACAACAGGAGACCTGGATACTGTTGTCAACCAATTATTTATTCTGGAAGAGGACTGACAAATTCATGAGAGATCCAGGCCTTGTTCATTTTGAGAAGAGTAAGCCGGTCAACGTTATCGGAGGATAGTCGCATGCGACGGTCTGTTAGTACACCACCTGCGGCACTAAAGACGCGTTCCGATAATACACTAGCAGCAGGGCAAGCTAGCACCTCCAATGCATACTGACTAAGCTCTGGCCATGTATCATGTATGTAGACATTTGTGGCGGCGGGGACACAAAACTTTGCCACATTTCGGCCATACTGGTCTTGCCTTGTGCTGAAGCGCTGCTTCTGCTCCCTCTTTGTGCAGAGCTTCCTCCACTGCCTCGACGCACTGAGCTGCTTTGTAAAGCACTAGCAGCACTGCTCTCGGTTGGAATGGAGAACATGATGGAATGCACCAGTGCGTCTTGGTACTCCCGCATTTTACGCTCCCGGTTCAACGGTGTTATGAGGCTTTGTAAGTTGTCCCGGTAGCGAGGATCTAGGAGGGTGGACACCCAATAATCAGCCGTGTTGAGAATGTGGGCGATGCGGCGGTCGTTTCTCAGGCACTGCAGCATGAAATCAACCATGTGCTGCAGACTGCCAACTGGCAAAGAAACGCTGTCCCCTGCTTGAGGCGTGATCTCTGCCTGCTCTGCATCACCCCACCCTCGCTCTAGATACTGACTACTAGAGCATTGTGTACCTCCCTCCTCTGGACAGATGTCTTCCTCATCCATTGACTCCTCCTCATCCTCCTCACAAAGTGTCCCCTGCCTAGGCCTTTGTGAGGAACCACGTTGCGCAGACTGTAGAGAAGCAGATGGCATTTGTGACTCCTCAACCTCCACCTCTTCCAAAACCTCGTCCCTTAGTGCTTCCAGTGTTTTTTCAAGCAGGCAGATAAGGGGGATAGTCATGCTGACTAGTGCATCATCTGCACTCGCCATCCGTGTGGAATAATCGAAGGCACGCAAACCGTGGCAAATGTCCTTCATAGAGGCCCACTCAGTGGTGGTGAAGTGTGAACGGCGCGCACTGCGACTTGTTTGCGCCTGCTGCAGCTGGTACTCCATTACTGCTGCCTGCTGCTCACACAACCTCTCCAACATATGTAACGTTGAATTTCACCTGGTGGGTAGGTCACATATGATGCGATGTTCCGGAAGACGTAATCGGCGCTGCAGAGCTGCAATGCGTGATCTTGCGTTGCTGGAACGCCGCAAGTGAGCGCACTCTATGCGGACCTTGTGAAGCAGTGCATCAAGATCCGGATAGTCCCTCAAAAAACTCTGCACGACCAAGTTGAGCACATGTGCCAGACATGGGATGTGAGTGAGGTTGCCTAGGCCCAGAGCTGCCACCAGATTTCGGCCATTGTCACACACTACTATGCCTGGCTGGAGATTCGCTGGCACAAACCACACGTCGCTCTGCATTTGGTGGCATTCCATAGCTCCTGCGCTGTGTGGCTTCGATTCCCCAAAGAAATTAATTTTAATACGGCCTGTTGACGTTTGGCCATGGCTGTGCTCATATCGGTCATCATAACAGGTAACCCTTCACGGGTCGATGTGGAGGTAGACAGTGACGGCTCCTGCAGCGCTGATTCAGAGGAACTGGAGTATGAGGAGGAGTCAATGTGTACAGACTGGATTCCTGCAATCCTTGGAGTTGGCAGAACACGTACAGTGCCACTCTCAAGATCTGTACCCGGCTCCACAACATTTACCCAATGGGCAGTGAGGGAAAGGTATCGTCCCTGTCCATGCTTACTGGTCCACGCATCGGTGGTCAGGTGGACCTTGCTACTGACGGCGTTTTGTAGCGCATGTTTAATTTTTCCCTCCACATGATGTTGCAGGGCAGGGACGGCTTGCCTGCTGAAATAAAAGCGGCTGGGCACGTTGTATTGTGGGACTGCCAATGCCATAAAATTATGGAAGGTGTCAGTCTCCACCAGCCTGAATGATAGCATTTCAAGGGCCAGTAGTTTAGCAATGCCAGCATTCAGAGCCTGTGTTCGGGGGTGGTTTGCCGAGTATGGGCGCCTTTTCTCCCATGCCTGTGCTAACGATGGCTGTAGACTGGCCTGGGAGTGTGAGGATGACTGGGAAAGTGGTGCTATGGGTGGAATTACACTGTGTCTCTGTACAACAGTGCCAGAGATTCTTCCATGGCGATCCTGTGAGGAAGCTGAACCAGCTGTGTGTGAGCTGGAGAAAGAGGCTACAACACGAGCTGAAGAGGTGGTAGGTGGCGCTGTAGGTTGGCCTAGGTCTTCAGTGTGTTTTTGTAACTCCACCACGTGCTTGGTCCGCACATGTTTCCACATATTTGTGGTATTGAGGTTGCTGACACTTTTCCCTCTTTTCACCTTCTGATTACACAGCTTGCATTTGACAAAGCAAATGTCATCTGCAACTGTTTCAAAAAAGGACCAGGCACTGCAAGTCTTGGGAGTGCCCGCTTTGGATTTTGGAAGAGCCATGCTCCTAATGGGTGCAGAAGTGGAGGCTACAAGCAACCAAGTCTGCCCCCTCCCTCTCCCTCCTTTTTGGGCTGTTCGGGGAATCTCTTCCTCAGAGCTGCTCCCACCACCTTCCTGTCCCTCACGCCATGATGGGTCAAGGAGCTCATCATCTACACCACCCTCTTCAAACAACTGCTTCTCCTGGGTAGTCTCGACAGCACAGTACGCACCAGAAAGTGGCATCTGAGTCTCATCATCAGATGCGTACTGAGGTGTGCTGCTGACCATAGGCACTGGCCCACCCGCCTCTTCAGATTCAGAGAGACAAAACGGTTGCGCATCAATGCATACTACCTCTTCTTCAAATTCTCAAATTCTGCTTGGCTGGCCCCGTCTTTCCAAGCCAAGAGATTCAGAGAACAGAAGTAGAGATGGCTCCTGTCCAGAGCTCTCTGACTGCCTGGGCAATTTGGCAGGTGGTGAAGAGACAGATGGGTGCTCTTCAGTGCTCAGGAGCTGAGAGGATCTGGAACTAATTGAGGTCGATGCGTTAGCTGCCATCCATCCGACAACGGCTTCAATTTGGTCATCCCGCAGCAGTGGGGTACGGCTAGCTCCTACAAAGCTGCGCATAAAGGACTGTTCCCTGGTAAAACTGGGGGATGCTAAGTCACTGGTGCCCGCAGCAGGCACAGAATCCCCACGTCCTCTCCCTGCAGGCACAGAATCCTCACGTCCTCTCCCTGCAGAAACTCCACGCCCACGACCACGACCACGACCACATGCTTTACTCCCTGCCTTCTTCATCTTGGTAGACTGATAAAGATAGGCAGAAAAGTACTAAGGGCTTAGTGTGCTTATTCCTGAACAGCTGCTAACAGGTATAAGAAACACTAATTTTATAAAGTGTGGACTAGACTTTAATATGAGCTAATGTGGCCTACACAACTGTAAAGTGGAGTGTTTGGTGAACTTTATTTAGTTTTTTTTTGTCACAAAAAGACACTGGATGTGCCCAAAGATGTAATACCGATAGTATCACAAACTTTTTGTAGCTATTACAATGTAGGAAGGTAACCTACAATGCAATAGATGAGGCTACAAAAAATAGGCTAATACTAATCTGGCTGGGGCTGCAGGGCCCAATGCTGCAGAAAGGCTCCTCTAACTACTCCTATATAGTGTGTTTGGAACCAATTTAGCTGAATACGGATGGAACCACCACACTAATAGGAGATATCAAGAAAAATTATGAATTGGCAAAAAAGGACAATGTATGAGGCAGTGACACACACTGAGTGCACTACAACCAGACGTGGTTGAAGCACACACTACAGGGTGAGCTGCACTCACACACACAGACCTTGCAGACAGCGGTGAACAGCACAGAGAACTGTGCACTAGCGCTGCAAGGCACAGCGATTTATAAAGTAGCTTGGGTAAAGCAGAATAGACCAAATAGGTAGCTAAAACTGTCCCTTAGAACAACAGCGTCCTATCCCTAACTAAATTCACAGCAGAGTGAGCTCAAAATGGCGGCGGCGGCTTTTATAGTGCATCATGACATCATTTCAGCAGCCAATCACAGCCATGCCATTAGTTAAGATGCCTACATGCCTAACAGGATGTGCCCACACTTCTTAGGATCCTCATTGGCTGAATAAAATGAAACTGGCTCATTGCATTATGGGAACTTCCGATTCCGGTATACGATATTGCAAAAGTATCGGAATTAAGTATCGGAATGCTCAACACTATTAGTGACTTGTATACAGACAAAACTATGTTCTTCTCATAAGCATCTATGCCTCTTTTAATGCTTCCATGGTTCTATTTGCCTTGGCAGCAGCGGCCTAGCACTGGTTATTAAAGTTGAGTTTGCTGTCCACCCATACACCCAAGTCTTTTCTAGTGATGGTTTTCCCAGTGTTTAGTACATAATTGTACATTGTAATTTGTCCCAAGCAAGAACATTTATCTACATTAAACTTCAATTGCCATTTTTCAGCCCAAACCTCAAGCTTACATAAATCCCTCTGTAATATTACATTATCCTCCTATGTACTGATAACGTTGCAGAGTTTACGATCATCTGAAAATATTGAAATTTTACTCTGTATACCCCCCAAAAGATCATTAATAAATGTATTAAATAGAAGTCCCAATACTGACTCCTGGGGTACACCACTTTTAAATGTGACCCAGTTAGTGTGTTCCATTAATAACCATCATCTGTTTCTTATCACTAAGCTTTTTTTTGTTTCTTTCTAAATCATCTATACGGTCCCAGACATATGGACCTTTTTAAGTGCTAATATTTATGGTATTTACCAAAGAAGCAGTCACCCAATGACACTCTTCCTTCAGAGAATCTTCTGGGCCATGGAAACTGGCATGACTTTGGGGTTACTTGTAGTTTTGAATGATTCATTTTACTATTCAATGTACTAAAAATGGGAAAAAAAATTCATTTGTGGTGAAATTGGACCAAATACTGATAGTGGGACGGTAGCCTAAATCTCGGTCTCCTTTGAAGCTCAGCATATAGATGAGCTCCAGAGGAGCACCAAGACAGCGGACACAGGACCCTCACTGTCATAGTGACCCATCAGCCCCCGAGATCATGTCACAGGGGACAGATGGGAGCTGGTAAATGGAAGCAGTGGCACTGGTTACATTTATATGCTGCTGTCAGAGATTGACAGCAGCATTTAAATGATTAACTTGTCATAATTAATTGCTGTACTTTTATGTTAGAGGAGCAGGAAAGAAGGAAAAGCCGAGCTGCGGAGTTAGTATCAGAAGAACGTACCAACTCCAACTGCAGGTAGAAAAAAATGTAAATACTTATATATTGTTAATATTGTATATTATAAATTATTTTCATGCATAAATTGCTGAATATTTACTATTATTTGTTGCAGTATATTTGTTATTAGTAATTATTATAGTTGGAAATTTGACTTACTGACACCACAGCCCTAGTTAAAAGGGTTTTCCACAAGTGAATATATTTATATATATACTAGATGGTGTCCCAATTCTAACGCATCGGCTATTCTAGAATATGTATGTGGCCGACCGGGCGCAATCAGCAGAGCGTTGTTTAAATTTGGCGACAATCTCGCTGATTGGTCGTGGCTGCCAGCCGCGACCAATCAGCAGAGCATTGTCTAAATTTTGCGCAGTGTTTAAATATGGCGCCAAAATCGCTGATTGGTCGCGGGCAGCATCCGTGACCAATCAGCACAGCAGTGTTTAAATGTGGCGCCAAGATCGGTGATTGGTCGCGGCCGCTATTTAAATGTGGTGCCCAAATCGGTGATTGGTTGCGAGCAGCGGCCGCGACCAATCAGCACAGCGGTGTTTAACTTTTGCGCCAAGATCACTGATTGGTCGCGGCCGGAGACCGCGACCAATCAGCGAATCGTATTGGTGAGGACCGGGGAGCGGAATCGTATTGGTGAGGACCCGGGAGCGCCTCTGCCTGTGCGGCTACTTCCGCTGCGAGAAGCCGGGAGATGAGCGGCTTCTCGCAGCAGAAGTATCCCAACCCGCAGCGCCGCTCCCCGGTCCTCCCTTGACACCCTAGCCACATGGAGGTCAGCGCCGCTGCCTGTGCGGCTACTTCCGCTGCAAGAAGCCGGGAGATGAGCGGCTTCTCGCAGCAGAAGTATCCCGACCCGCAGCGCCGCTCACCGGTCTTCCCTTGACACCCTAGCCGCATGGACGTCAGCGGCGTCGCCGATCTGGGTCCTTCTGCTGCTAGCGGCCGGGAGATGAGTGCCTCACGACGGTCATCTCCCGGCTGCATCGCCGCTGAGCTCCGTCCCGCAGATGAGCCGCTAACGGCGGCCATCTTTTTCCTGAAATCCCGCGTCGCTGATTGGCCGCTGCCGGACCAATCAGCGACGCGGGATTTCCTGGACTGACTGACAGACGGATAAGATTATATATATAGATATACACGGTGTGCAGAATTATTAGGCAAATTGTATTTTAGAGGATTATTTTTATTATCATTGGGGAACATGGCAGACCTTCTACCAAGCGTTTTTTAAGCATTTCTGCAGCGGAATTGCCGTTGCGGAAATGCTTAAAAAACGCACAGTGGGCACACAGCCTAACAGTGTTATTGATAGGGAATAGAATAGATTTTACATTTTTTTGGCAGCACCAGCAGCACGCAGTATAAGGCAATAATACCTGGCTGGATCGATGTAATACGCTATCCACACAAATTCAGATAAGACAGTTAATATTCTAGAATATAGAATCTGCTTGAATTGTCCTTCCCATTATTTAGTCTTAAAAAATAGCGTAAAACAAAAAAAATAAATAAAAAATAAAAACACAGTAGGATATTTGTTTAGTATAAAAACTGGACTCACCAATGTAATCACATTGTTCAGCTCCTGAACCTCCTCCTTCTCCTGTTCGGCCCCCATCTCTGAAATGACCACATCAGTCACAAGCTGGAAGCACTGCCTTGGCCAAGTGGCAACAGGCTATGCTGAAGATAATATGCTTAATGCTTAGATGAAAAACTGCCCACCACTGCAGAGTTGTTGAAAGCTGTAACACAGCAGCCTGATCTCCTGCTCTCATTGCTGAACATACAGCCAGGCATGGTCGTGTGTGACAACATGCAGAACTTGGGGTTAGGCGTCGGGCGTTTCTGAAATTGGTTCAGAATCATCAGTGGATTCTGTGGTCTTCCATTCTGGTCCAGCTGGGGCAGATGCTGCTCAGCATCACCATCGGTCCCAATGCCTAGCTGGTGCACGAGATGTACAAGTTGTCTCTTGGGTCTTTGTTCCTAGTAGTGTTAAGCATAGGTTGTAGAGGGGAACAGGGCTACTACAGCCTAAGTCCAGGATGCACTGCACTGAACATGCCCGTGACATAGTGGACCGTGACTGGTGGTTTGGTGTCAGCTGATCCGGTGACCTGGCACCGCCTGATTGGCCGTGGGTGACGTCGTCAGTAGTGGGACCAATAATGCGACGGTGGGCAGGGCTTAGTCTTTAAATAGCCTGCCCACAAACATGGCGGTGCGCTCTGATCATTGAGCTAAGGTTGTGTTACTGTGTGGACGCTTTTCTGTTTGGGCTCCATGTGCTCTCTTGCTGCTCTAGCTTCGGACAGGCAGGTTTAGTTCGGGATAGGCAGTCTTAGCTGGAGGGAGGCAGGTAGTTCAGTTTGACAGTCTGGCTCCGACAAGGGGGTCGCTATACACTCTGAGCAGACTGCGGACTCCGTATTCCTGGTACCGCCTGTTAGCCACATGAAGAGTTACTCCGCAGTCCGGTCGCACACAGGCTGGGAGCACGTATACGCCGGCGTGAGTCACACACATATCCTAGCGCCTTCTGCGTAGCCTCTGTGCAGTTAACAGGGCTACGGCTACATTATTTGTCGCACATCTCTCGTGCAGTTAACGGAGATAGTGCGAATCCCTTTTCCCGTCCCGGTGTGCAGTAACACTGGAGGGATTTATATATTAGTTGGTTGTTTTACCTTCTTACCCGGAAGGTGTTCGGTCGCAGTCTTCCATGGTGGCATCGCGGACCCCGGGTTCGGTTGCTTTCCATTATTAATTAAGTTGTTTGCAACCATTCCCTTAACAGTATCAGAGCGCCAGGGTCTAGCCGAACATGGGTGACAACCAGCAACTGCAGCGCTATATACAGCAACTTGAGGCCAGACTTAGGACTCTGGAACAAACTGTCCCGGTCGCTGATATCGCTACAGTAGCTACCCAGGCAGCTTCACAGGCGGCTAAGCTAGTTAACACGGCTGCGGTGAATGCTGAGGCAGCTGCTATTGCTCCATTACCCCGTTTTACTCTCCCGGAAAAATTTTCTGGCGACAGCAGATCCTGCAGAGGTTTTATTAATCTGTGCTCCATTCAGTTAGAGATGATGGAGGCACGGTTCCCCTCCGAAAGGTCCAAAGTGGGTTTTGTCATCTCGTTACTCTCTCACAGGGCTTTGGAGTGGGCTACCCCTCTGTGGGAGCGAAATGACCAGGTAGTGGCTAATGCGGGTCTCTTTCTTAGAGCCCTAAAGAGTGGTTTCATAGGTCCTCAGGTCACGCATGATACGGCTCTTAAGCTTCTTGCGTTGGTCCAGGGTTCAGCCACCGCCAGCCACTATGCCATCCAGTTCAGAACCTTAGCGGCTGAGCTGGATTGGTCTGAGCGGTCGCTAATCCCAGTGTTCTGGAAGGGTCTGGCTGGGCATATTAATATGCTCTAGCTACCAGAGAGATACCAACCTCTCTGGATGAGTTAAATGATCAACAACAATGTTCTCAATCAACCTAAAAGACTCATAAATATCCAAGCGTAATATTTTTGGAAGCTGGAGTGGGTTTTTTTAGATTTGGCTATCTTAGGAGGATATCTGTTTGTGCAGGTAACTATTACTGTGCAGAATTATTAGACAACTTAATAAAAACCAAATATAATCCCATCTCACTTGTTTATTTTCACCAGGTAAACCAATATCAGTGCACAAAATATAGAAATAAACATTTCTGACATGCAAAAACAAAAACCCAAAAAATTAGTGATCACTATAGCCACCTTTCTTTATGATGACACTCAGCAGCCTTCCATCCATAGATTCTGTCAGTTGCTTGATCTGTTTTCGATCAACATTGCGTGCAGCAGCCACCACAGCCTCCCAGACACTGCTCCGAGAGGTGTACTGTTTTCCCTCCCTGTAGATCTCACATTTTATGATGGACCACAGGTTCTCTATGCGATTGTGATCAGGTGAACAAGGGGGCCATGTCATTATTTTTTCTTCTTTTAGACCTTTACTGGCCAGCCACGCTGTGGAGTAGTTGGATGCATGTGATGGAGAATTGTCCTGCTGAAAATCATGTTTTTCTTGAACGATACCAACTTCTTCCTGTACCACTTCTTGAAGAAGTTGTCTTCCAGAAACTGGCAGTAGGTCTGGGAGTTGAGCTTCACTTCATCCTCAACCCGAAAAGGTCCCACAAGTTCTTCTTTGATGATACCAGCCCATACCAATACCCCACCTCCACCTTGCTGGCGTCTGAGTCGGAGTGGAGCTCTCTGCCCTTTACTGATCCAGCCTCTGGCCCATCCATCTGGCCCATCAAGAGTCACTCTCATTTCATCAGTCCATAAAACCTTTGAAAAATCAGTCTTAAGATATTTCTTGGCCCATTCTTGACGTTTTATCTTATGTTTCTTGTTCATAGGAGGTCGTTTTTCAGCCTTCCTTACCTTGGCCATGTCCCTGAGTATCGCACACCTTGTGCTTTTTGATACTCCAGTAATGTTGCAGCCCTGAAATATGGCAAAACTGGTGGTGAATGGCATCTTGGCAGCTTCACGCTTGATTTTCCTCAATTCATGGGCAGTTATTTTGCGCCTTTTTTGGCCAACACGCTTCTTGCGACCCTGTTGCCTATTTGCCATGAAACGCTTGATTGTTCGGTGATCACGCTTCAAAAGTTTGGAAATTTCAAGACTGCTGCATCCCTCTGCAAGACATCTCACAATTTTGGACTTTTCAGAGCCCGTCAAATCTCTCTTCTGACCCATTTTGCCAAAGGAAAGGAAGTTGCCTAATAATTAAGCACACCTTATATAGGGTGTTGATGTCATTAGTCAACACCCCTCCCCATTACAGAGATGCACATCACCAGATTTACTTAATTGATAGTTGGCTCTCAAGACTATGCAGCTTGGAGTAGGACAACATGTATAAAACGTATCATGTGATCAAAATACACATTTGCCTAATAATTCTGCACACAGTGTATATATATATATAGTACAGACCAAAAGATTGGACACACCTTCTCATTTAAAGATTTTTCTGTATTTTCATGCCTATGAAAATTGTATATTCACACTGAAGGCGTCAAAACTATGAATTAACACATGTGGAATTATATACTTAACAATGAAGTGTGAAACAACTGAAAATATGTCTTATATTCTAGGTTCTTCAAAGTAGCCACCTTTTGCTTTGATGACTGCTTTGCACACTCTTGGCATTCTCTTGATGAGCTTCAAGAGGTAGTCACCGGAAATGGTCTTCCAACAATCTTGAAAGAGTTCTCATAGATGCTTAGCACTTGTTGGCCCTTTTGCCTTCACTCTGCGGTCCAGCTCACCCCAAACCATCTCGATTGGGTTCAGGTCTGGGGACTGTGGAGGCCAGGTCATCTGGCGCAGCACCCCATCACTCTGCCTCTTGGTCAAATAGGCCTTACTCAGCCTGGAGGTGTGTTTGGGGTCATTGTCCTGTTGAAAAATAAATGATGGTCCAACTAAACACAAACCGGATGGAACAGCATGCCGCTGCAAGATGCTGTGGTAGCCATGCGGGTTCAGTATGCCTTCAATTTTGAATAAATCCCCAACAGTGTCACCAGTAAAGCACCCCCACACCATCACACCTCCTTCTCCATGCTTCACGGTGGGAACCAGGCATGTAGAGTCCATCTGTTCACCTTTTCTGCGTCGCACAAAGAGACGGTGGTTGGAACGAAAGATCTCAAATTTGGACTCATCAGACCAAAGCACAGATTTCCACTGGTCTAATGCCCATTCCTTGTGTTCTTTAGCCCAAACAAGTCTCTTCTGCTTGTTTCCTGTCCTGAGCAGTGGTTTCCTAGCAGCTATTTTACCATGAAGGCCTGCTGCACAAAGTCTCCTCTTAACAGTTGTTGTAGAGATGTGTCTGCTGCTAGAACTCTGTGTGGCATTGACCTGGTCTCTAATCTGAGCTGCAGTTAACCTGCGATTTCTGAGGCTGGTGACTCGGATAAACTTATCCTCAGAAGCAGAGGTGACTCTTGGTCTTCCTTTCTGGGGCGGTCCTCATGTGAGCCAGTTTCTTTGTAGCGCTTGATGGTTTTTGCAACTGCACTTGGGGACACATATAAAGTTTACCCAATTTTTCGCACTGACTGACCTTAATTTCTTAAAGTAATGATGGCCACTCGTTTTTCTTTACTTAGCTGCTTTTTTTCTTGCCATAATACAAATTCTAACAGTCTATTCAGTAGGACTATCAGCTGTGTTTCCACCAGACACAACACAACTGATGGTCCCAACCCCATTTATAAGGCAAGAAATCCCACTTATTAAACCTGACAGGGCACACCTGTGAAGTGAAAACCATTTCCGGTGACTACCTCTTGAAGCTCATTAAGAGAATGCCAAGAGTGTGCAAAGCAGTCATCAAAGCAAAAGGTGGCTACTTTGAAGAACCTAGAATATAAGACATATTTTCAGTAGTTTCACACTTTTTTGTTAAGTATATAATTCCACATGTGTTAATTCATAGTTTTGATGCCTTCAGTGTGAATGTACAATTTTCATAGTCATGAAAATACAGAAAAATCTTTAAATGAGAAGGTGTGTCCAAACTTTTGGTATGTACTGTATATATATATATATATATATCTCACTATAATACAGTATGTCTTTTTTATTTGAACAATTGGGATGTGGCTGCAGGGACCCCCAGGATGCCCAGTACTGAATCCAACTGGTTCTTATACAAAAACTTAAGTAGAGCCACATGAAGGTAAAAGGATCAGAGTGCCTGAAAAATGCATGGATCAGAAGGTGTTTTTCCCTGGATTGACTGTCATTCGTAGATGTTAGAGAATCACTGGTCTTCTCTTCCACTTTTGGCTGAGGATTAGAGGATTAATATGAAACATGGAAACGATATTCTCTCATCAGACATATATGATGTTTAGTACTGATCTATATATATAATTGTCTTATCCCGTCTGTCTGTATGTCTGTCTCTCTGTCTGTCTGTCTGTCTGTCTCTCTGTCTGTCTTTCTGTCTGTCTTGTCTTTCTGTCTGTCTGTCCAGGAAATCCCGCGTCGCTCATTGGTCTGGCAGCGGCTAATCATCGCTGCGGGATTTCTGAAAAAAGATGGCGGCCGTTAGCGGCTCATCTGCGGGACGGAGCTCAGCGGCGATGCAGCCGGGAGATGACCGGCGCGAGGCGCTCATCTCCCGGCCTGTACCAGCAGAAGGACCCCAACCGCCAGACCCATCTGCGGGATGGAGATGCAGCCGGGAGATGAGCGGCGCGAGGCGCTCATCTCCCGGCTGGTGGCAGCGGAAGGACCGCCGGCGTCGCTGACCTCCATGCGGAAGGGAGGACCGGGGAGCGGCGCTGCCTGTGCGGATACTTCTGCTGCGAGAACAAGGGACATGAGCGGGCGCTCGCAGCAGAAGTATCCCGACCCGCAGCGCCTCTCCCCGGTCCTCCCTTCACACCCTAGCCGCATGGATGTCAGCGCCGCTGCCTGTGCGGATAATTCCGCTGCGAGAGCCCGGGACATGCGCGGGCACTCGCAACAGAAGTATCCCGACCCGCAGCGCCGCTCCCCGGTCCTCCCTTCACACCATAGCTGCTGATGTCCCCACAGTATCCGCATGGTGTTACAAAGGTCCGAACATTTGTGTTAAAAATCGCTGATTGGTCGCAGGCGCTGCCCGCGACCAATCACCGATTTGGGCGCCAAATTTAAATATGGGCCGCGACCAATCACCGATCTTGGCTCCACATTTAATCACCGCTGTAATGATTGGTCGCGGACGCTATTTAAATGTGCCGCCAAAATCGGTGATTGGTCGCGCCCAGCGTCGGCGACCAATCAGCACATTGGTGTTTAAATGTGGAGCCAAGATCGGTGATTGGTCGCGGCCGATATTTAAATTTAGCGCCCAAATCGGTGATTGGTCGCTGGCTGCGCCAGC
Organism: Phyllobates terribilis; assembly: GCF_046119375.1. Classification (NCBI taxonomy): domain Eukaryota; kingdom Metazoa; phylum Chordata; class Amphibia; order Anura; family Dendrobatidae; genus Phyllobates; species Phyllobates terribilis. The sequence goes on from NW_027362769.1 coordinate 172,144,474, forward strand.
GACTAGTCAGCGATTTTTAACACAAATGTCCGGACCTTTGTAACACCATGCGGACACTGTGGGGACATCAGCGGCTAGGGTGTGAAGGGAGGATCCGGAAGTGGCGCTGCGGGTCGGGATACTTCTGCTCCGAGCGCCTGCTCATGTCCCGGGTTCTCGCAGCGGAAGTACCCGCACAGGCAGCGGCGCTCCCCGGTCCTCACTAATACGATTCCGCTCCCCGCTCCTCACCAATACGATTCGCTGATTGATCGCGCTCTCCGCACCCGACCAATCAGTGATCTTGGCGCTAAAGTTAAACACCGCTCTGCTGATTGGTCGCGGCCGCTGCACGCGACAAATCACCGATTTGGGCGCCACATTTAAATAGCGGCCTCGACCAATCACCGATCTTACCGCCACATTTAAACACTGCTGTGCTAATTGGTCGCGGACGCCAGCCGCGACCAATCAGCGAGCTTGGCGCCAAGGTTAAACAACGCTCTGCTGATTGGTCGCGGACGCCAGACGCGTCCAATCAGCGAGATTGGCGCCAAATTTAAACACCTCTTTGCTGATTGGTCGCGGTTGCGACTAATCAACGATTTTGGTGCCAAATTTAAACACGCTCTCCAGTCCTCACTAACACGGTCTGCTGATTGGTCGCGGCCGCCGCCTGCGACCAATCAGCGATTTTGGCGCAAAATTCAAACAACGCTCTGCTGATTGGTCGCGGCCGCCAGCCGCGGCCAATCAGCGAGATTGGCGCCAAATTTAAACACCGCTCTGCGGATTGGTCGTGGCCGCCATCCGCGACCAATCAGCGAGATTGGTGCCAATTTTAAACAACACTCTGCTGATTGGTCGAGGGCGGCGACCGCGACCAATCAGCAGAGCGGGGTTTAAATTTGGCCCCAAAATCGCTGATTAGTCATCGCTGACGGCCGCGACCAATCAGCAGAGCGTTGTATAAATTTTATGCCAAAATGTAACACCGCTCTGCTGATTGGTCGCGGCCGGCGACCTATCAGCGATTTTGGCGCCAAATTTAAACCCCGCTCTGCATCGCTCTGCTGATAGGTCGCCGGCCGCGACCAATCAGCTGTATTGGCGCCAAATTTAGACACCGCTCTGCTGATTGGTCGCGACTAATCAGCGATTTTGTTGCCAAATTTAAACACGCTTTCCAGTTCTCACTAACACGGTTTGCTGATTGGTCGCGGCTGCCGCCCGCGACCAATCACCGATATTGCCGCCAAATTTAAACACCTCTTTGCTGATTGGTAGCGGTTGCCGAACGTGACCAATTAGCGATTTTGGCGCCAAATTTAAACACCGCTCTGCTAATTGGCCCGGTCGGCTGCATACATATTGTAGAATACCCGATGCGTTAGAATTGGGCCACCATCTAGTATGCCATAAATGTCAGTAGTATTACATTAAATGCAAAGGGACATTAATCAATTTGAAATTATTCTTTTTATTTTTTTTTTATTAAGAATTACATGGAAGGATGAAGAGATGTTCTTGGAGGGCCTTCTTCTGCAGATGTTACTTGCTGGTCAGAAGGCCACAGGTAGATGGTACAAGTCCTTCCACACAGGTGCATCTTTAATGGTGGACATGCTGTACTAGGCACTAGACATGAAGGGTTTTTCACATTGAGATGTTTGTGTTGCTCAGATGACAGGGAGCAAATATGCAGCTTTGTCTGATGGAGCGAGCAACCCTGGATAATCCACGCCGGCAAGATGATATCAGCCGGCGGAAGGTGGAACCTGTGAGAGGAGACAAAGAGACATAACTAATGTAAGTAATGGGACTACATATTAGAGCAGGGATGTCACACTCAAACACACAGAGGGCCAAAATGAAAAACTTGGACCCCACATAATCCTACATACAGTATAATGGCTCCACATAGTCCTCCGTACAGAATAATGGGCCCCAAATTGTCCTCCATACAGAATAATGGCCCCAAATAGTAGTGGTGGTTCTGTTGTCGCGGGTGAAATATAACCACCCTGCGGGCCAGGTTTGGTCCACGGGCCAGAGTTTGACATGTATGTATTAGAGGATACTACTGTAGTGTCACTGTGACAGGATGATAGAGGAGTCGTATCCATACAGAGGTACGGGGTCATTGTCACTAATCCTACAGATGATATCTGCTCCACATGACTCCTTCTCACTGACTGACATCATGTAACATGGAGCTTATTCTTACACTTACCTCTTCTACTTCTTCTCTCTTCTACCTTCTCTGTTTTTTGTCGATCTTTCGATGCAGATTTTCTTTTCCCCTGAACTGGTGATTCTGATAAAAAAAACAAGAAAAAGATGTATATTATAAACTCCTAAAAGATTAGCTTTGTATCTTTATATAGAATTCTGTTATTCTTGTACCCTGTAGTCCTGGTAATTGATTATTGCACCATAATAGAGAGAATATGTCATATATACATAAAACCAGCTGAGGGTCTGAGAATTAGATTGCCTTGTGAACTGATTAATATGAAACCTGTAGGTTTTCCGATATGTGGTGTCTAGCCAGGGAACTATGTCCCCTTATTAACATGATAACACTGCGGCATCCTGCAAGTAATATCTTAAAATAAGTTAGCTAAAACCTCAGTGCTTTCTTAAGGTGATAAGGATCAGTATAGGCCTATATGGAGCCATGGCTGCAGTGTTCAGAATCAGTTTGGCAGAAGACTGAATGGCTTCTTATGCATTAAAAATTATAACCTATAAGGCTATGTGCCCACGTAGCAGATTTGATGCAGAGCGTTTTTGCCTCTCTCTGCCAGAAAAAAACGTATGCAGATTTACATGCAGATTTACATGCGTTTTTTCTGCCAGAGAGAAGCGTTTTTTCAGCATTTTTACATGCGTTTTCGCATGCGTTTTTTCAAGCAGTTTTCCAAGCGATTTTGAGCATCACTTGGAAAGTGCTTGACAAGTTGGTCACACTATATAAATCCATGCAACCGGCATGGATTTATATAGTGTAACCGAGTAATAGTTAAAAAAAAGAATAACAATGGTAAAAAATAAGAAAAAAGATTATACTCACCTTCCAGTGTCTTCCCGGTGTCATCTCTGCTGCGTCCGGTCTCTTGCAATGCTCGCGGTGGTGTGAAGGACCTGCGGTGACGTCATTGAGTCATGTGATGGGTCACATGACTCAGTGACGTCATGGCAGGTCCTTCATAACAGCGCGGGCATTGCAAGAGACTGGACGGCGTGGACAAAACACTGGGAGGACATCGGAAGGTGAGTATAAGCTTTATTTTTTATTGTAAATTCTTTTCTTTACAGATTCTATGGTACCCAGGTCTGGATGACAGTCTCCTCTCCTCCAGACTTGGGTACCATCCGCACATTAGAAAGTGCCAATTACGCAAGTACAGATGCAGTCTTGCTGAATTGGCGCGTTCTAATGCAAGTCAATGGCGGCAATTACACTGCGTGTCCGCAAAATTAATGGACATGCTGAGTATTTTTGAGCGCAGCATAAACGCTGCGGAAAAATACGCAGCATGGGCATTGAAAGTGCGGAATTGCATTGGAGACCATGGGGGAAGGTTTACCAAGCGTTTCCCAAGCGTTTACACTGTGGAAATTCCGCAGCTTAAACGCTTGAAAAACGCATCGTGGGCACACAGCCTAAGAGTGAGGATTTTTATAAAATGAAATGTTGGGCTGTTTTTCACATTACGCTTTTTGACACAGGCTGCAATAGAATGACCTATAGAGCTATACATACCTGACAATATGGATGACTGTCTGCCTTCAGCAGAGAAACACTGCTTGTCATCATCAGCTTTAGAGGGGGGAGAATCTTTCTGCGTCTGGTTGTCATCATCAGACTTAGAGGGGGGAGAATCTTTCAGTGTCTGGTTGTCATCATCAGACTTAGAGGGGGGAGAATCTTTCTGCGTCTGGTTGTCATCATCAGACTTAGAGGGGGGAGAATCTTTCTGTGTCTGGTTGTCATCATCAGACTTAGAGGGGGAAGAATCTTTCAGTGTCTGGTTGTCATCAGACTTAGAGGGGGGAGAATCTTTCTGTGTCTGGTTGTCATCAGATTTAGAGGGGGGAGAATCTTTCTGTGTCTGGTTGTCATCAGATTTAGAGGGGGGAGAATCTTTCTGCGTCTGGTTGTCATCATCAGATTTAGAGAGGGGAGAATCTTTCTGCGTCTGGTTGTCATCATCAGACTTAGAGGGGGGAGAATCTTTCTGTGTCTGGTTGTCATCATCAGACTTAGAGGGGGAAGAATCTTTCAGTGTCTGGTTGTCATCAGACTTAGAGGGGGTAGAATCTTTCTGCGTCTGGTTGTCATCATCAGACTTAGAGGGGGGAGAATCTTTCTGCGTCTGGTTGTCATCAGATTTAGAGGGGGGAGAATCTTTCTGCGTCTGGTTGTCATCAGACTTAGAGGGGGGAGAATCTTTCTGCGTCTGGTTGTCATCAGATTTAGAGGGGGGAGAATCTTTCTGCCTCTGCTTATCATCATCAGACTTAGAGGGGGAAGAATCTTTCTGTCTGTTTGGTAGAAGAAAAACATATAAATTACAAGTGAAAACAATAGATACGGATACAACACCTGTCTGCAAAGCCCATTAGGACTAGTGTTGAGCCACCCCCGTAGTGTTCGGGTTCGGTTCGGTTCGTCGAACACCGGGATGTTCGAGGAACTGTTCGTCGAACTGTTCGTCGAACACCTTAGAACACCGTCGAACACCGTTAAAACCAATGGCAGGCAAACAAAAACACATAGAAACACATAGAAAACACCTGCAAAGGTGTCCAAAAGCTGACAAACTGCTCAGAAGACACTCTCTTTAAAAAAGCCGGCCGGCAAATTCAGCAGCGGCATACACCGGTACCCGACAATTTAGACAAGAAGGAATAGAGCATCACACATAGATTAGATAGATAGAAACATGTCAGTCACACATATAAGAAGCACAGTGACAGTGTTGGTTACTGCACTTGTCATTTAGTGTAAAGGATTTATTAAAAAAAATATTAGTGTTTTCATGCACCGTCTCTTTAAAAAAGCCGGCCGGCAATTCAGCATCTGTACCCGACAATTTAGAACAGAAAGAATAGAGCTTCACACATAGATTAGATAGATAGAAACATGTCAGTCACATATATAATAAGTACAGTGATAGTGTTGCTTACTGTACTTGTCATTTAGTGTAAAGGATTTATTTAAAAAAATAATAGTGTTTTCATGCACTGTCTCTTTAAAAAAGCCGGCCGGCAATTCAGCAGCGGTACCCGACAATTTAGAACAGAAAGATAGAGCATCACACATAGATTAGATAGATAGAAACATGTCAGTCACATATATATGAAGTACAGTGATAGTGTTGGTTACTGTACTTGTCATTTAGTATTAAAATAAAGGATTTATTATTAAAAAAATTGGCGTGGGGTTCCCCTTAATTTTAGGCTCTAGTGGAGGTTAAGCAGACGGCTGGGGCAGATGTTTGAAGCCTGGGAAGGGGGTAATACCCACGGAGCTTCCCAGGCTACTAATATCAGCCCCCAGCTGAATACATAGCCTTTACTAGCTATTAAAATGGGGGACCCCCCAAAAAAAATGACGTGGGGTCCCCCCTAATTTAATAGCTAGCAAAGGCTAGGCAGACAGCTGGGGGCTGATATTAATAGCCCAGGAAGAGAGCCATGTATATTGGCCCCCTCCCAGGCTAGAAACACCAGCCGTCAGCCGCCCCAGAAATGGCGCATTCATAGGATGCGCCAATTCTGGCACTTAGCCTCGCTCTTCCACGCTGCCCTGGTGCGGTGGCAGGGGGTAATAGGGTTGGGATTGATGTCAGCTTATAATGCCAGCTGACATCAAGCCCAGGTTAGTAATGGAGAGGCGTCTATAAGACACCCCCATTACTAACCCCATAGTCAAAGTTAAAAAAAACACAAACACCCAGAATAAAGTCCTTTAATTGAAATAAAGACACAATCCTTTATTGTTCTAAATTAAACCATACTTACCATCACGCCCATTCCAGCTGAAGCCAACGATCTCCTGCAATAAAAGAAAAATAATAAAGCAACCTCATCCTTACCTTTCCATGGTTCCCACGACAGCTTCAGCTCTGCTACATTCACATGACAGGCTGGACCGCAGCAGAACGCCGCCATCCAGCCTGTCATCCCGCAGACACTGAGAAGCGCAGGCTTGCTTGCGCTGCTCAGCGTCTCACTGTGACGACATCCAGATGAGCCGAGTTCATGTCCAATGAACTCGGCTCACCTCATGCACGTCACTGACAGCATGGGAAAATTCTCACGCTGAAGCGCTGATTGCAGGAGAATTTTCCCACGCTGTCAGTGACGTGCAGGAGGTGAGCTGAGTTCATTGGACATGAGCTCACCTCATGCACATCACTGACAGCGTGGGAGAATTCTCCTGCACTCAGCACTTCAGCGTGAGAATTTTCCCACGCTGTCAGTGACGTGCATGAGGTGAGCCGAGTTCATTGGACATGACCTCGGCTCATCTGGATGCCGTCACAGCGAGACAGTGAGGAGCGCAAGCATGCCTGCGCTTCTCAGTGTCTGCGGGATGACAGACTGGATGGCAGCGTTCTGCTGCGGTCCAGCCAGTCATCTCGATGTAGCAGAGCTGAAGCTGTCGTGGGAACCATGGAAAGGTAAGGATGAGGTTGGTTTATTATTTTTCTTTTATTGCAGGAGATCGTTGGCTTCAGCTGGAATGGGTGTGATGGTAAGTATGGTTTAATTTAGAACAATAAAGAATTGTGTCTTTATTTCAATTAAAGGACTTTATTCTGGGTGTTTGTGTTTTTTTTAAATACTTTACTAGAAATTCATGGCGGTCATGTCTAATACTGGCGTGACCCCATGAATTTTGGGCTTGGGGCCAGCTGATAATACCAAGCTGGCCCTAACCCCTTTATTACCCAGTGAGCCAACGCACCAGGGCCCTGGATGAGTTGGGTACAGCGCCAGAAGATGGCGCTTCTATGAACGCGCCATTTTCCGGGGTGGCTGCGGACTGCAATTTGTAGCGGGGGGGGGGCCCAGAAAGCTTGGGCCTCCCTGCGCTGCAGATTCCAGCCCCCAGCTGCCTAGTTGTACCTGGCTGGACACAAAAATAGGGCGAAGCCCCACGTACTTTTTTTTTAATTATTTCATGAAATTCATGAAATAATTAAGAAAAAAAGGCCTTCCCTATATTGTTGTGTCCGGCCAGGTACAAATAGGCAGCTGGTGGATGGGGGCAGCCCGTTCCTGCCTGCTGTACCTGGCTGGACACAAATATAGTGCGAAGCCCCACTTCAATTTTTTTAAATAATTTCAGGAAATTCATGAAATAATTTAAAAAAAATTGACGTGGGGCTTCGCACTATATTTGTGTCCAGCCAGGTACAGCAGGCAGGAACGGGCTGCCCCCAACCACCAGCTGCCTATTTGTACCTGGCCGGACACAACAATATAGGGAAGCCCTTTTTTTCTTAATTATTTCATGAAATAATTTAAAGAAAATTGACGTGGGGCTTCGCCCTGTTTTTGTGTCCAGCCAGGTACAACTAGGCAGCTGGGGGCTGGAATCCGCAGCGCAGGGAGGCCCAAGCTTTCTGGGTCACCCCCGCTGCAAATTGCAGTCCGCAGCCACCCCGGAAAATGGCGCGTTCATAGAAGCGCCATCTTCTGGCGCTGTGCCCAACTCATCCAGGGCCCTGATGCGGTGGCTCACTGGGTAATAAAGGGGTTAGGGCCAGCTTGGCATTATCAGCTGGCCCTAAGCCCGAAATTCATGGGGTGACGCCAATATTAGACATGACCACCATGAATTTCTAGTAAAGTATTTAAAAAAAACACAACACCCAGAAAAAAGTCCTTTAATTGAAATAAACACACAATTCTTTATTGTTCTAAATTAAACCATACTTACCATCACGCCCATTCCAGCTGAAGCCAACGATCTCCTGAAATAAAAGAAAAATAATAAAGCAACATCATCCTTACCTTTCCATGGTTCCCATGACAGCTTCAGCTCTGCTACATCGAGATGACAGGCTGGACCGCAGCAGAACGCTGCCATCCAGCCTGTCATCCCGCAGACACTGAGAAGCGCAGGCTTGCTTGCGCTCCACAGTGTCTCTCTGTGAGGGCATCCAGATGAGCCGAGTTAATGTCCAATGAACTCGGCTCACCTCATGCACGTCACTGACAGCGTGGGAAAATTCTCCTGCACTCAGCGCTTCAGCGTGGGAGAATTCTCACACTGAAGCGCTGAGTGCAGGAGAATTCTCCCACGCTGTCAGTGACGTGCAGGAGGTGAGCTGAGTTCATTGGACATGAGCTCACCTTATGCACGTCACTGACAGCGTGGGAGAATTCTCCTGCACTCACCGCTTCAGCGTGAGAATTTTCCCACGCTGTCAGTGACGTGCATGAGGTGAGCCGAGTTCATTGGACATGAACTCGGCTCATCTGGATGTCGTCACAGAGAGACGCTGAGCAGCGCAAGCAAGCCTGCGCTTCTCAGTGTCTGCGGGATGACAGGCTGGATGGCAGCGTTCTGCTGCGGTCCAGCCTGTCATCTCGATGTAGCAGAGCTGAAGCTGTCGTGGGAACCATGGAAAGGTAAGGATGAGGTTGCTTTATTATTTTTCTTTTATTGCAGGAGATCGTTGGCTTCAGCTGGAATGGGCGTGACGGTAAGTATGGTTTAATTTAGAACAATAAAGGATTGTGTCTTTATTTCAATTAAAGGACTTTATTCTGGGTGTTTGTGTTTTTTTTAACTTTGACTATGGGGTTAGTAATGGGGGTGTCTTATAGACGCCTCTCCATTACTAACCTGGGCTTGATGTCAGCTGGCATTATAAGCTGACATCAACCCCAACCCTATTACCCCCTGCCACCGCACCAGGGCAGCGTGGAAGAGCGAGGCTAAGTGCCAGAATTGGCGCATCCTATGAATGCGCCATTTCTGGGGCGGCTGACGGCTGGTGTTTCTAGCCTGGGAGGGGCCAATATTCATGGCTCCCTTCCTGGGCTATTAATATCAGCCCCCAGCTGTCTGCCTAGCCTTTGCTAGCTATTAAATTAAGGGGGACCCCACGTCATTTTTTTTGGGGGGTCCCCCATTTTAATAGCTAGTAAAGGCTATGTATTCAGCTGGGGGCTGATATTAGTAGCCTGGGAAGCTCCGTGGGTATTACCCCCTTCCCAGGCTTCAAACATCTGCCCCAGCCGTCTGCTTAACCTCCGCTAGAGCCTAAAATTAAGGGGAACCCCACGCCAATTTTTTTAATAATAAATCCTTTATTTTAATACTAAATGACAAGTACAGTAACCAACACTATCACTGTACTTCATATATATGTGACTGACATGTTTCTATCTATCTAATCTATGTGTGAAGCTCTATTCTGTCTGTTATAAATTGTCGGGTACAGGTGCTGAATTGCCGGCCGGCTTTTTTAAAGAGACGGTGCATGAAAACACTATTATTTTTTTTGATAAATCCTTTACGCTAAATGACAAGTACAGTAAGCAACACTGTCACTGTACTTCGTATATATGTGACTGACATGTTTCTATCTATCTAATCTATGTGTGAAGCTCTATTCTGTCTGTTATAAATTGTCGGGTACCACTGCTGAATTGCCGGCCGGCTTTTTTAAAGAGACGGTGCATGAAAACACTATTATTTTTTTTGATAAATCCTTTACGCTAAATGACAAGTACAGTAAGCAGCACTTTCACTGTACTTCGTATATATGTGGCTGACATGTTTATATCTATCTAATCTATGTGTGAAGCTCTATTCTTTCTGTTCTAAATTGTCGGGTACCGGTGTATGCCGCTGCTGAATTGCCGGCTTTTCATGTTTCACTGTTGGCACTGTTCCCATCGATTTGGGCAATCACTGTAATGCCACAACCACCATGGCTGTGGCATTACAGTGAGTGGCAGACAATCCCTGCATGATTGGTGCTCTAAATAGCGCCAGACATGCAGGACACGCTTTTGGTGCACGAACAGTTATCGAACATAACCTCGAACAGCCGAATTTTTTGCAAATCGTTCGGGTTCGTCGAACAACTCGAACACCGCCCAAAACAGCTCGAATTTGAGATTGGCGAACAGTTCTAGTCGAACACCGCTCATCTCTAATTAGGACATCTGAATAACATGAAGGGGATGCTGTGCTCAAGACCCTCTTCTACCAGCAAGACTGGAGAATCACTAGTAATATTTATTTTCCTGTAATGAACTGGAAATTAAAGCTGGTCATAGTTATCAACTTTCATCACCAGCGTTATCACAAGTCAGAAACATGGTGATCAGCAATCATGTGGTCATCCATACTGGATTTAGTATCGACTTACACTCGTCTTGAATTTGGTGTTGTGAACACATATCAGAATTGGACCCCATAAAAATAATTTACTCACATGTCTGACTGCTTTGCACTTTCTGGTGAATACCCTGGAGGTGACTTGGGTTCTTCATTGTTCATCATCTTGGTATGGATGGAACAGAGCTAATACAAAGAGGAAAAAAAAACATTTTAATATTTTAAAATTTTATTTTAATTATATGTTGTATCGATCTTATTGGTCACATACTTACTTTAGAAAGCCTATGCGAAGATGATAGAAAGTTTTGGCTTTCCGGCCAGTCATTATCTTCACTTGTGTCCCCCTCATCTGAATCAATATGTTGATGTCTGCTACATCGAGCTGAAAAGTAGAAGAGTTAATCGAGATTATTAGCATAATACTTTGTCCTGAACAGTCACCATTTTATCATGAATCAAGGTGGGGACTGATTCTCACTTAAAATGAAATACAAGACACACAGCAGCTTTCTGCAGATGACGTCTCATTCTACTTACTGTCAAAGTAGATGGTATCCTCTTCTGACTCAAGATCAGGAATGAACAGCGACTTCTGACTTAGAAGGTTGTCAAAATCTAAGTTACGCAGGAATGGATGAAATTTGATCTCATTTGCTCCTCCTTGAAAAGGAAAACAATGAATAGTGATATAGTTATTGTCAAAGAGACAAGTTTGTTAGGCCTCCTACACATATCCGTGTTTGCACTACATGTGGCGTCCATTTTTTTTTTCTCGTATGCCACACGTACCCATTATGATCTATGCTGCTGTTTTTTTGTGGCAGCACAGATGACAAGGGCCAATACAAGTCTATGGGACCCTGAAAAACACGTACATCACACAGATGGCATCCGTGTGCCTTCCTTATGCTGTATCTGTTTAACATTACAAAGTATAACAGATACTTTATCATTTCTTTGCCGTACCAGAAAAACACTGATGGCACACTGATGGCACACTGATTCAAAACACTGATGGCACACTGATGGCACACTGATGGCACACTGATTCAAAACACTGATGACACTAGTACTGTTTTTTTCCGGTACTGGTTTCAGTACTGATTTTATACGGACGTGTGAAGGGGGCGTTAATCTGAACGGTTGACGTAACAGAGCCGAAGTGAAGGAGATGTACTGAAAGTCTTAGCATGAAGAATGGGGAATGGCCAAGCTGGTAGAGCACAAAACCTCAGTGCTGATCCTCATTATTCATTTTCTGTTCACAAAGGTGTAATAAGTCATTAATAATAGTATTATATACATTACCTGTCCCAAGTCTTTGTGCTGGATCTTTTCTGAGCAGCTCAATGATGATATCCCGAGCTATGGCTGGAAAAGCCGAATTAGTAAGTTTCCAATATATGTCATCTGTTATGTAAAAAGCAAATATTACAGAAAATGAAACATCTTAATTTATTTTATCAAAACAAAAATCTTTTGCATTAACACAAGTAACTAAATCACACAACTAATCTATTCAAATAACAATGACATTACACAGCAATCAGATTATTTGACTTACCCCTGACAATATGGCTGTAAATCTCATATTTGGAAGGCCCATAAAATGGTACACGTCCTAAAAGAAATTTATATAGGATGATCCCAATTGACCACCAGTCAGCTGGCCTTCCATAGCCTTCCTTTAAGATAACTTCTGGGGCTATGTAATGAGGGGAGCCAGCAATCTGGAAAAAAACAGAGGAATGAGATAATGATCAGAGAACATAATTGTGACAAATAACATCAGTGGAAACGTTTTCTAGATGAGAAAGTATAAGAGAAGGAGAAATGGAGGAGAAGAGTAAAGAACAAGTTCCTGCCGACCTCCTTATCATGGAACTCTCTGGTGATGTCCTCAATTGGAGCCTTGTAGATCTCTGATGTTGGTCTCATGAGGCAGAGTTTGGAAAGCCCAAAATCTGTAACTTGAATATGACCAGTTGACGTTATCAGGAGGCTGTGAAAAAAAGAGGATGTCAGCCCCAAGTTGCAAATAGATTGTGTAATAAACGATATATTTTTTCCCCTTTCTTATACTACAAGTGTCACTTACTTTTCAGGCTTCAGGTCTCTGTGCATTACACCATAGCTGTGCAGATATTCCACAGCGAGAACCGTTTCTGCAATGTACAGACGAGCCAAGGGGACAGGTAAACTCCCATAGATCTTCATAAAACTGCCACAGTCTCCTCCTACAGCAGAAAGCAAATGTGACAGGAGAGGGTTTGTTACAATGTAAATTACACATGAGGAGTGTGAATGGAGACATTGGGGCAGGATGTCATACACAGAGATATACTGTATAATAATGCAAAAACCCTCCATTGGAGCATACCCGAATAGTAACCAGGACGGCACTAAATGTCTATGAAGCAAAACCACAAAGGTGCAAGAGCTGCACAAATAAGTGCAATGAAGCAGCATCCCATATAAAAGCATGAATCTTTACTAGTCACGTGGAATAAATATTTAAAAATAACAAGGTAACTCATACAGAAAAAGAGACACTATTCTGGCCAAAAAAAGTATGAGCTATATATACTATGTATCTTACAATAAATAAATATATAATTAGTTAAAGGTGTCAGCAGTCTCATTTGTGGTTTTGCTTTATATACTGTATAAGGCCGGTTTCACACGTCCGGATATTTCTGGTACTGGAAAAACCTGTGCCGGAGATGTCCGTGTGCCGCATCAGGAGCACACGTACCGGCGTTTGGGAATCAGTGTACAGTTAGCGTTATTCCCAAAAGCCGGGTACTGAACGCTGCGCTCATCATTTTCCCCTGCCGGCACTGCGATCAGCACCAGCAGGAGTTAATAATGAGAGCTGTAAGTCTGCTCCCGGTGTCTCCACCTGTAAAAATAAGAATAAAATTAAAAAAAAAACTTATACTCACCTACCTGTCCTAAGTATCTCCCGCTGTAATCCATGCGACTGCTCAGCAGAGGAGCTGGGGAGAATGACTCTTGCAACGAGCGACGCCAGACCTCCGCTGAGCTCAGTGAGTGACAGGACACCGCTCGCTGAGCTCAGCGCAGCTTCGGGGCCGCTCGCTGCAGGAGTCATTCTCCCCGGCTCCTCTGCTGAGCGGTCTCATGGATTACAGTGGGGGACACTTAGGACAGGCGAGTGTATGGATTTTTTTTTTATTCTTATTTTTACAGGTAGAAATACACTGGGAGAAGACAAACCTCATCATTAACCCCTGCTGGTTCTGATCGTAGCGCCGGCAGGGGACAATGATGAGGGCAGCGTTTAGCACCCGGCGCTAACTTTATCGCTAATTGCCAGGCACCGATACATGTCACACGGATGGCATCCGTGTGCGGTACGTGTTTACACTGAACCATTGACTTGAATGGGTCTGTGTGATCCGTCCTGCTGGCCAAAAACAGACATGTCTACGTGTGGAAACTGTCACCACACGTACCAGAAATACTGACGTGTGAAAGAGGCCTAATATAGAGCGTATAAAGCAGAGTGACCCAATATAAAAAGACAGAGCCGTGCCTCATCTACAAGCCTCTTATTCATTACTCTGTGAAATGCTCATCTATACAAACTGTTAGAATTGAGTCAAATCCTCCTTTTATCCTCAGTGGATATTTTTGCCATTCTCAGTGAGGACATTCACCAGAGACTTTCACAGAGATAATGATTTTCCTGGCATCTTGGTAACAGATAACTTATAGTAAATGCAGTATGGACATGTAACCGTCCATGTGGTCACATTCAGATTATGGAGAAGATGATGCTAGAGATAAGCAGATTGAGGCTGGATATAGGCACAATGGATACGACCTACCTGCTGCATACTCCATGACCATACACAGATGATGAGGAGTTGGAAAGGAGCACAACATGGAGGCCACAAAGGGACAATCAGCAAATGTTAGGATGTCCCTCTCTAGAAAGGCACGTTCAAGTCTTCTTGGAATATTCACGTTCTCCTTGTCCAGCTTCTTCATAGCGAATAGCTGGCTTGTGTATATGTGTCGCACTAAGTGGACGGCTCTGGAGAGAAGGAAAATCCAGGATTTATAATGAATTCTTACTAACATTTTGTCTATAAACCTCATCACATGATTGTCTGGTTACTACTAGATGTCACTAGAAATCCATGTAGAAATCCATCAAGTTACACAACATAAATGATGACCTATGCGAGGTCCTCCTCTATGTCACTTCCTAACTGACCTAAATAATGACATATAGATGTGGACAGTAGACATGAGCTAACACATTTGAGTGGAATTGAATTCTACTCAGATTTTGCAAAATTCTGCATTCACCAAAATGGCGTGGTTTTTTTTTGTTTGTTTTGTTTTGTTTTTTTGTAATTTGCTTACTCATGGATTTAGCAAAATGTCAAGCGTTGGCCACCATTTTCAAAATCTTAAAAGGCCATAAAAATGTTTAAAAATAAACAAATTGTTATATTCACTTCTACGGCCCCTCCGCCTCAACCGTCTGTTCCTTGCCGCATCCTCAAATCTCTGCTGCTAATGCTGAAATCCAAATGCCTCTCATACTGGGACGGGACTTCCAACATTGATGAGATCTGGGAGGATTATGCCCAAGCGCAAGAACAGTCACGGTGTCACAATGTTGTGACTTTTTATGCTCTTGCATAGAACTCTCTCAGACCTTCTCAAAGCCAGAAGTCCTTGCATAGCGTGAGCGGTGGCAAACTGAAGAGGCGGTGAGGACCGGACGGGTGACGGTGAGAAGTGGAGGGGCTAGAGAATTGAGCAGTAAGGGGAGTATAAGTATGTTTCTTATGCTTATTATGTTCTGGGGCCTGGTGAGACCCCAGAGCATAATAAGGGACATTAATTTCTCCTTGAATCGTATTTTCACGAGTTCACGTGAACAAGCAAATTAGAATTTTGCCTGATCCGCTCATCTCTTGTGGACAGTATGGACTCAGATCATTTCTCTGTTGTACGGGCTGGGCACAGAGACAGAAGCATTGTCATAAGGAACCCTAGGAAATGTATATTATGCAAACATAAAGCTCACCCATAAGCTCCACTGCTGATCAGTTTGATTGGTTTAAAGTCGGTCTTACTAGGACTTGTCTCCAACTTCAATGATCCGGTCAAGGCCTAGAAATAATAAGAAATGACATTAAGACATAGAATCTGCAGGAAAATAAAAGCTCCAGATACAGGAACTTCTCCTCTATATTATGTCCACACTGATTACATTGCAGCAGATGTAGAGGTCATGATGCAAGCCGGACCCTCCACAGACAGTATTATATTATAAGGGGATATTCCCCATACATAGATATCACTGTACTGCAGGGTATGATAAGGGGCATCACACAGAAGAGGCAGAATAATAATGCCATCATTAATCACAATAGATCTGATCTACATAAAAGCAAAAATAGCCCATTGTCATCTGGGGTATAATATTATATGTGTAATTCATACCCCGTTATCTGATGATAAACAGACGTCTCCTCTGATACTTACACTGGCAGATTCGTGGATCTCTGGTGTCTCACATATTCCACCATCAGTACTGGCCGTCGACACAGTTATTTCTAAAATAATGATAAAATAATGAAGAGATGTCATGTGTCAGTCTATATCAGTACTTAATATATAAAACATCAATATAATGAAGGACATGACAAGATCTCTGTAAATGATATAAAAACTAGATATCTGGTATTCTGCACATACTAAATATACAGTATTTATGGCACATCCAGAGATAGATACACTGGGCGATTGTTCACGATCTGATTACCGTATTTTTCATATTATAAGACACACTTTCTTCTGTAAAATGGGGGTGCGTCTTATCCAAACGTAGCTTACTGAGGGGGGGGGCGGTTGCAGTGAAGCGAGGCCCCAGGAGGCAGGGTCACTGCTGCAGGAAGCTGGCGGCGGCAGGAGTGGGGCGATGCTGTGGGCCCCAGGCTGGGAAGAAGGGGTGTTCGGCGGTGCAAGGATGCAGCGGCCCCTGAGCTTTCAGAAAATGTCGCCGGAGACTCCGCACTTCCATGATTTTCAGTGTGGTGGACTTCGGAAAAATGGATTCTGGAGACGGCGCATGCAGATTGAGATCTTGTCTCCCGAGATCTCAATCTGTGCATGCGCCACCTCCGGTGGAGATTTTCCCGAGGTCCACCAGATTGAAAACCATGGAAGTGCGGGGACTTCAGTGCAGCATCGCCCCACTCCTGTTGCTGCCATCTTTCCGCCGCCTTTCGCCTAGAAAAGTTACCACAAAATTGGATTATAAGCTGCACCACCATTTTATTAAAAAAAATGTTTTTCCTATTTTCCGCTCCAAAATTTCACCTACTTCTTACGGTCCGGTGCATCTTATAGTCTTCAAAATATGGTATTTTTGAACAATTACATGATCGGGGATCTATGA
This sequence comes from Phyllobates terribilis, assembly GCF_046119375.1. Lineage (NCBI taxonomy): Eukaryota > Metazoa > Chordata > Amphibia > Anura > Dendrobatidae > Phyllobates > Phyllobates terribilis. The sequence goes on from NW_027362769.1 coordinate 172,161,282, forward strand.
CCCTCATTTTGGAGCCGAGAAGACCACACAGGCGTGAAGTAGAATTACATGATCCCTCTCCATTGCAGGGGATGAAGAGTAAATCTACATATTCTCTGCCATTCTCTATAATATCTGGATATTTGAATGTAAAATATTAGATGATCGGCTTACCTTCAATCAGATCAGTTTTTAGCTCTAACTGACTAATATTAGGGTCAGGCATGTTCACGGTTTGCCCCTCTTCGGAGTCACCTTCGGATGGTTCCTGATGGTTATGATATGTACAATTAGTATAACACTTCACAAATACTAAATTATCATATACAATAGATAGGAAGGACTAAACATTGGATTTACTGGTAATTTCAGTATTGGACGGACTATACACAGCCGCTCCCTCCAGTAAATCAACAATAATATATAAGGTACTTGTATATACAACTGATCTCTGTTATCAGAATTTCAGCATTTACAAGAAGGAAGATTGTGATGATCGAGCAAAACAGAGGCAGAAATACAAGCTCCCACCGCTGAGTACAGACTGCCATCACAGATGATGGAGCCGCAGGGACAGGCGGTCATGAAATATCCTGCGCCTGCCTGAGACGACAAGGACATGTGATATAGAAGATGATGGATCCTTACCAGGCGCTCCAGTGAGCGGGCCGGACTCTCCAGTATATTCAGGACATTTTGGGCCAGTTGTTTAAAAAAGGCCAATTTTCCACTTTGGGCTTTTTCTTCAGCCTATAAAGATGGAAATAAATACAAAAGGAAAATCACGAGAGAAAGTGCAGAATGGAGGAGGCCATTTATGTCACCATTTTACTCCTGTCTATCTGCAGCTACAATTACTACACATTTGGTACATTTTATATATTATATTGGTGTCGATCTAAAGAACAATTTTCTGCAAATAAACTTGTATTCCATTATTATTATTTGATTTGTATTATTATTATTATTTTTTATACAGCATAAAAATACTTGTATAATTAATGGTGGTGAATTATGATGTCATAATAGCAGTGATGTCGTGATGGAATCTTGTGATGGAATCTTAACGGGGCATCTCACCGTAAAGGGAAGTTTCCTAGCAATAGTTAAGGTGGCAAAACCATAGTTTGTGCATCAGTACCAGATGCTTGAATGTAAGAAAGAGCTGTGTGTACTTTACATTTCTGATCAGTGAGGCTAGTTCTATGGTCTGAGATAAATTATTAATATTTGTTATACACAATAAAAATTATAATTACATATTTATAAAAAATCCGGATTAAGGTGCTAAATGAAGTGTCTTTACTAAGGGACAAGGACTGGACTAGGAATGAAATCTAGCCCTGACATTTGAATCACACAGGCTCATGCTGCACTTCTACACCCTCTTCCCAAAATGGGGATCTCTATTACAAATATGACCCTGCCTGACACTGAAGAAAGGCTAAATTTTATTACTACCAATAATACCACTATATACAGTAAGGGAGACCAACTAGACATAATAATAATAATTTGTGCAGATTGTCTGCTATTTACCTGTTGTACTAATGTCCTGATGTTCTGCTGTAAATGCTGAAGATATTCTGAGGTAATACGACCTTGGTAGTATTTGGTCAAGCAGTCCCGTACAAGCTCCATAACCAGCCGGTAAGTGAAGCTGAGGACGCCATCGGGTAGTGGTAGCACAAAGTAAGGGGTATAGGTGGTAAGAATCCCCTGGAGTAGTGCCAACTCCTGAAGTTTGTCTGGAGAAATTCCAGACATTTCAATGAAATGCGCAATCAGTATATCACTAGATAAGTAGCTAAACACTGACAACAATGACACCGGGGTATCAAAGTAACACTGAAGTGTAAACGCTTGTATAAGTAGTGGTTGTGAATTATGATGTCATAATTGCAGTGATGTCATGATAGAATCTTGTGATGGAATCTTACAGGTGCATCTCACCTTATAAGGAAGTTGCCTAGCAACAGCTAAGATGCCAACTCCATAGACTGAGCATCAGCATCAGATGCTTGAATGTAAGAAAGAGCTATGGGTACTTCACTTTTACTTTGATAGGCAGGTGAGTATAAGGATTTTTTAATTTTATTCTTATTTTTACACTAGTACACAGCGGGAGCAGACTACTACTCTCATCATTGTTCCTTGCTTGTGCTGATCACAGCGCCAGCAGGGGACAATGGTGAGGGCAGCATTCAGCACCCGGTGCTTGGGAACAGTGGTAACTGTACAGCTGATTCTCAGGTGGCGGAACGTGCGCTCCTGATGCGGCACACAGTTGCCACACAGGTGCACATGGACACGGATATCTCCCATAACGTTTTTTCCGATACTGGAAATATCAGGACATGTGAAACTGGCCTTACTCTGGATTCTGTAAACAGAAAAATCTCACGGCACTTCTAATACGAGAAATAGGTGTAAACACGTGCTTACTAGGAGAAGCTACCTCCATATACAATTAAAAAATAAAGTAGCAAACTGCAATGCTAAGTATGTAAACATGAAATATGGAATATGAATAGCATTACTGCTAAAGAAAATAGAAATAAATAAGAAATCTTAGCGCATAAATTGGCCAATTCATGTGTACCTGTCCCTTAGAGAGGTATTCACATTGGTAGGGTCCTGGCACTGAGAAACGCCTTACCGCGGCTGCCAGGTACACATGAATTGGCCAATTTATGTGCTAAGATTTCTCATTTATTTCTATTTTCTACAGCAGTAATGCTATTCATATTCCATATTTCATGTTTACATACTTAGCCTTGCAGTGTGCTACTTTATTTGTTAATTACTCTGGACTCTGTGTGGTCTCTGTTCAGCGGTGTCCTTTTATTCAGAGACTCACAAAACTGTGGCCGACGGCACTTTTATTCACGCCTAATAAAAAGAAGGACACTGTGGGATCACAGGCCAGACGGTGCCTCCATCTGCCTCATTACAGGGAATCTTCTGCCGGAGGTTCCGTCTGGATCATGTATTTTAGAGATTTACATGGAAACCCCGGTGTAAGCGCTGAGCGTAGAGCACAGGATAAATGTGGGAAGAGCCATATTGCGAACTCTGGGAGGCTGAATGAACAAATCAACAACAGGTGAAGAATTGGTTTTATTTATTTATTACACCGTTCCTCATGCGGTATAAGTGATTAGATGACTTTATTCTTTGGGTCGGTGCGATTACAGTGATACCAGATTCATATCGGGTTTTTACATTTGGCAGCTGTCACACACTAAACTTTTTTTTTTGCAAAGACTAGTTTTTGCATCACCCCTTTAATGAACTTGATTACTTAAAGGGGATGTCCACTAATCAGACAACCCCTTCTAAATCCCTATGTTTCTCCCCAGTAAAATAACACTTATATTCACCTTCGGTGTTGTTGTTGTAACAGCTGTCTCGGCACTGGCTCTCCCGGGGCTCATGTGACATAACAATGGCACTGGCATACCGCTAATAACGTCAGACCCCGCAACTGCTTTGCAACTGTGAGACAGGTGGCGATGTCAGCACAGGCATCGGGCCCCCCGCATCCAGCATCACACTTTCAACTGTATCCGCATTCTGGATGCAGATACAATTGAAAGGAATGATGGAGGAGGGAACCGTCTGCTCCCTCCTCCATCATTCTCCTCTGTGCTTCTGATGTCTCAGCTCAGTGGACGTGATAACGTCCCAAAATCGCGTCCACTGTGCCGAGCTGAGCATAGTTTCAAACCACATGCTGCAAAGACCAGAACAGCAGGGGAATGGGGAGAGTTTTTTTTTTAATCAATAAGTAGCTTGTGAGGGCCATCATATTATTTGGAGGGCAAATTGGAAGGCCATGATACTATTTGTAGGGCTACTTGGAGGCCATCATATTATTTGAAGGGTTATTTGGGGGGCATCATCATATTTGGGGTGCTAAAATACTATTTTTAGGGCTGTCTTGGGGACCATCATGCTATTTGGAGAACTATGTGGGGGCCATCATTCTACTATTTGGAGGATTATGTGGGGAGCATCATACTATTTGTAGTGCTCTGTGGGGGCCATTATACTACTATTTGAATGGCTATGTGTCAGGCTATCATACTATTTGGAGGAATATGTGGGGACCGTTCTGTTATTTGGAGAGCTGTATGGGGACTATTATACTATTTGGAGGCCTATGTGGGGTCCATTATATTATTTGGAGGGCTGGGTGGGGACTGTTATATTGTTTAGAGGCTTATGTGAGGACTATTATTTTATTTGGAGCGTTGTGTTTGGGCCATTATACTATTTGGAGGGCTGTGTGGTGAGGGGCATTATACTGTCTAAGTGGCTGATGGGGGTCATTATACTGCTTGGGTGGATAGTGGGGGCCATTACACTGTATGAGGACCATTATACAGTGTGGAGGGCTGTGCGGGGTCCATTATACTGTGTGGAGGGTTATGCGGGGGCCATCATACTGCGTAGAGGTCACTGGGGGTTATCATACTTTGCAGGGGTACTGTAGAGTCATCATACTGTATATGTGGAGGGTACAGGGGAGAAATTCACTGTGGGGGTATCTTACTGTGTTTGGGGGCACATTTTTGGCCATTAAAGGAGTATCTTAGTACGTGGGAACACTAGGGGGCTTCAATTGGGGCAAAATTACAATGGAAGGGTTGCAAAGTTGTGAGGTATGCTCCTCTGTGACCCAGCTGAATATTAATGTTTTTTTGTGGGGGCTTAATTATTACTTCTGCTATGGGACCCCATGATTTCCATGTATGCTCAGGGAAGGTGATAAATCATAAATTAGCTGAATGGAGCTCAAAAGAATAAAAACAAGAGTAGTTACTTCTCCAGTCAGACCAAACTCACTGATGATATCCCAGTTAACTCATTCTGCAGCCAGCAATAGAAATCTTGATTTAATCTGTTCATATAATCTTATATTTGTGATTCTGCTATTACTATGATGTGGCATTCTCATCGCAGGCGTTGATACCATGTAAAGGCCTCATACAGGTTTGGATTGGGGTGCCTAGGGCCCACCAGGAGATTTGACTCTAGGGGCCCACACTACAGCATCCATAAACGGTTGTATTACTCGTTCATTTTCGGCCTCTCCCACTAAAACGTGTGCCTTTTAGCAAACTATACAGTGTGTAAAAGAGAACTGTATTGTGTAGTGCACTATATCAAAGTGTTTTTTGTTAACCAACTTATTTATTGTAGTTAACAGAATCTGTAATTTACAGTCAGTAGCGGTTTTTCTTACGCATGGCCATTCCTTGTCCTAGGTAAACCACCCAGTCCCTCAGCCAACTTAAACAATTTTCAAAGTGAAGAAACAGTCATAATCACACAGCCTCACTGCGCATGCGCTTTAACGCGCTATGTTCCCAGCGCATGCGCAGTGAATCTGGTAATCACAGAGCCTCACTGCGCAGGCAGCCGGACATCTACAAGTGTGCCTGCGTCCCACAATATCAGCACTGGCTGGGAACAGGATTCAAATACATGGACGGCGCCAGCAGTGAGTGAATGCTGCGCTCGCCCTTGATTGAATATGACAAGCACGCCCCTATGATTGAAAAGGCAGGTAGGGTATAAGCAGGGCCGGCGTCAGCACCCGGGCAAGTGCCGGGGCCCTGAGCAGGCAGGGGGGCTCACTGGCGGTCGTGCACCCCGCTGGGCTATGGGCGGAGGAGAGCGGTGTCAGCGCGCACGCCCTTCTCCCCCGCTTGCTCAGGGCCCTGGCAGCCGGATACTTACCTCTCCCCGTGCCTCCACAGATCCGCCGTCTTCCTGCTCTGCGCTCTCTGTGACGTCTCAGGTCAGAGGGTATGCCTTTCCACCGCGCCCTCCCCCTGAGCCGTCAAAGGGAGCGCAGAGCGGGAAGACGCCGCCAACGCTGGAGTCCCGACCCGAGCAGCTGCAGCAGGTGAGAAGGGAGGTGAGTATTTGATTTTTTTTTTTTTTTAATGTATGGAGGCATGGAGCATAATATGGGGGGGGGGTGACATCCCGCATGGGGCATAATATGGGGGGGGTGACATCCTGCATGGGGCATTATAAAGAGAGGGGGGAGGGGTGACATCCTGCATGGGACATTATAAAGAGAGGGGGGAGGGGTGACATCCTGCATGGGGCATTATAAAGAGAGGGGGGAGGGGTGACATCCTGCATGGGGCATTATAAAGAGGGGGGGTGACATCCTACAAGGGGCATTATAGAGAGAGGGGGTGACAGCCTGCATGGGGCATTATAGAGAGAGGGGGTGACATCCTGCATGGGGCATTATAAAGAGAGGGAGGGGGGGTCACATCTTGCATGGGGCATTATAAAGAGAGGGGGTGACATCCTGCATGGGGCATTATAAAGAGAGGGGGGTGACATCCTGCATGGGGCATTATAAAGAGAGGGGGGTGACATTCTGCATGGGGCATTATAAAGAGAGGGGGTGACATCCTGCATGGGGCATTATAAAGAGAGGGGGTGACATCCTGCATGGGGCATTATGAAGAGAGGGGGTGACATCCTGCATGGGGCATTATAAAGAGAGGGGGTGACATCCTGCATGGGGCATTATAAAGAGAGGGGGTGACATCCTGTATGGGGCATTATAAACAGAGGGGGGTGACATCCTGCATGGGGCAATATAAAGAGAGGGGGTGACATCCTGAATGGGGCATTTTAAAGAGAGGGGGGTGACATCCTGAATGGGGCATTATAAAGAGGGTGGGTGACATCCTGCTTGGGGCATTATAAAGAGAGGGGGTGACATCCTGCATGGGGCATTATAAAGAGAGGGGGTGACATCCTGTATGGGGCATTATAAACAGAGGGGGGTGACATCCTGCATGGGGCAATATAAAGAGAGGGGGTGACATCCTGAATGGGGCATTTTAAAGAGAGGGGGGTGACATCCTGAATGGGGCATTATAAAGAGGGTCGGTGACATCCTGCTTGGGGCAATTTAGAGAGAGGGGGTGACGTCCTGCATGGGGCATTATAAAGAGGAGGGGTGACAGCCTGCATGGGGCAATATAAGGGGGGGGAACAGCCTGCATGGGGCATTATAAGGGGGGGTGACAGCCTGCATAGTGCATTATGTGGGGGGAACGGCCTGCATGGAGCATTATAAGGGGGGGTGGACAGCCTGTATGGGGCATTATTTGGGGGGTAACAGCCTGCATGGAGCATTATAAGGGGGGAGACAGCCTGTATGGGGCATTATGTGGGGGGTAACAGCCTGCATGGAGCATTATAAGGGGGGAGACAGCCTGTATGGGGCATTATGTGGGGGGTAACAGCCTGCATGGAGCATGATATGGGGGCCAGTATCCTGTATGGAGCGTTATAAGCGGACCAGTATCCTGTATGGAGCGTTATATGGGGGCCAGTATCCTGTATGGAGCGTTATATGGGGGCCAGTATTCTGTATGGAGCCTTATATGGGGGCCAGTATTCAGTATGGAGCCTTTTATGGGGGCCAGTATTCTGTATGGAGCTTTATATGGGGGCCAGTATTCTGTATGGGGCCTTATATGGGGGCCAGTATTCCGTATGGGGCCTTATATGGGAGCCAGTATTCCATTATGGGGCCTTATATGGGGGCCAGTATTCCTTTATGGGGCCTTATATGGGGGCCAGTATTCCGTATGGGGGCCAGTATTCCATATGGGGCCTTATATGGGGGCCAGTATTCCGTATGGGGCCTTATATGGGGGCCAGTATTCCGTATGGGGGCCAGTATTCCGTATGGGGCGTTATAATGGGGCCAGTATTCTGTATGGAGCAATATATGGGGCCCATAATAGTGTATGGAGGGCTATGTGGTGCCCATTATACTGTACAAGGACTATGTGGGGTCATTATTCTGTATGGAGCAATATATAATGGGGCCCATAAAACTGTATGGAGGACTTAGTGGTGCCATAATACTGTATGGAGGACTATACTGTCCGGTCTGCACTGTGCGCTGTGAGGATTCGCCGGTTTCTGAGCTATTGTAGAATTTACAGTAGATATCACTCATGTAATGTAAGAAGTGAAATCTTTGCATTGTACTATATATATAGATTTCTCTGCGGTATCTGTGCATCATGAATCGTGGTATGTGTTAGAGGGGCCACTGAGACTCTTTCGCCCGGGGCCCAGAAAAACCTGGAGCCGGCCCTGGATATAAGTATATTAAACGTTATAAATTCATTATAGCTGCAGCGATTTTCATGAAAACAGCTTCCTAGTGATGCACATTGCGTCACTACCAACGCTATGGGGGCAGTGTATATAATATATAATGTATAGATATGGCAGTGAATAGAATGTGGATTCCACACCATATACGCAGCACCATACTATCTAACCGTCTGTACACTATATACTGCATATAGTAGCATATATAGACCCTCGTAGCATCAGTGTACACCCCCTCCATGCACTTATAGCCCTCTGTGTCCATACACATACTGGCTGGTGAGCGGTCCATACGGCGTTATGTGCAGTCCGTATTTAGTGTATAATGGTTGTATCATACAATATAAGCACATTTTATCATTTACCTGTCGTGTCTCCCTATTTCCTCATAGATTGTAAGCTCTTGTGATCGTGGCCCTCACTCCTCTTGGTATCTGAGTTATGCTTATTCTGTAATGTCTTTATTGTCTGTACAAGTCCCCTCTGTAATGTAAAGTGCTTTTTTAATAAATTTGCAAAAATTTCTACATTTCTGTTTTTTCTTCAGTCAAGATGGGGTGCAGAGTGGACTTTAATGAGAAAAATAATGAACTTTTTAGAATTTACCAAATGGCTGCAATGAAACATAGGAGGCCAAATGCGTTGTATATGTCATATAGGAGGCAGAGAGTGCGGTCTGTTTGTCATATATGAGGTAGAAAGTGCGATCTATATGACGCGCCCCCTGGGCCTGTGCTGTCCAGGGGGATACCCGGAGCCGGATCGCTGGGGGTTGTAGTCCTCCGTGGCGGTGACCCGGTCCGTGCCCAGGGCGGTCAAACCAGTGGCAGTCTGAGTGTGATAACAAATGTCCGACTAAACACATTTTTTAAAGAAACATAAATACAGGGTATAACAATAACACAATAACATATTTACAAGAAGCTTTAGTTCTTTAAAGGTCACGGCGTGTCCGCAACCGGGTGTCCATATCACCCAAGGTGAAGCTTTAAGCGAAGTAGGGGACCTGTCCAAAGCAAACTCCTTGCGTTGGCCCTGGGCGTGGCTGCAACGCTGAAGCTAGCTACTTTGGGCCGCAAGTAGGCCACGCCAGACAGGTTTTCTCTTCCACGGCCGTCTTCGCAAGAGGCACCAAGGTGCAACTATCTACAAGAATTGTTCCGGTTATCCAGTGTCCATAACCTGTTAGTCCAAATAAATATGCAGGGTAACTGAGAAACATAATTAATAACAGGCAACAAACATAAACCATAAACAGTTAAACAGATAAATTCACAGTGCATTAGTTTAGATTTTCCAGCGAGCGGGCATCTGACCTCTAGTGACTCTAGTGGACCTACGAAGCTCACTAACTGGACCTGCACTACAGGGTGTAGGAGGTGTTATGGGCAAGCTGAGCAGCTGTCTGCGTACTCTTTGGCTCATTAGGGGCACGGCAGGCTCACTACTAGCAGAGGGTTGATTCTCCTGGGCTGCTGGTGTGGACTCTTCTGCCTCCTGGGCCGGCTGCTCTTCCAGCTCTACCTCGTCTTCTGTAGGCACTTGAGGGGCTGGCTGGAGAAAGGTGAGGACGGGCACCACGATAGCGTTGTTTACTTGTGTCCAGGACCGGGGAAAGTCTCCGAGTACGGTGCTGATCATTTCCTCCTTTTCCTCTACGGGTTGAGGGTCTTCCTGATCTTCATCCGTGCTTCGCAACTTCTCGGGGCACTTTTTCAGGTGGTCTCTAGAGACAGTGGCTGTGGTCTCTCCTCCATCCTTGCTGATAACGTACACCTTTGGATTATTGTGGCTTGAGGGCAGTACGGTGTACGGGTCCTTTTCCCACTGGTCGTCCAACTTATGGAGCCGCCTTTTTCTTTTCAAGACCTGCTCTCCAGGTACCAGGGGATCAGCGGGAGCATGTTGGTTATAAGTCCTCTCCTGCCTTTCTCTTGATTGACAGAGACTTCGCTCGACGCTCTCCTGTACTTTCCGGTACTGCAACTGCAGTTCTGTATCCCAGTCTGTCTCTGGCGAGGTGTCCTCGGGTATCAGGACTCCCATATCCAGGTCAACAGGCAGCTTACCAGGTCTTGCTCGCATTAGGTAAGCCGGGGTACAGTTGGTGGAACCTACCGGGATGTGGTTATACAGGTCCACCAGATCGGGCAGTTTCTCAGGCCACAGACTGCGTTCTTCCAGGGGCAATGTTTTTAGCAGATCTATCACCACCTGGTTCATCTTCTCGCAGAGTCCATTGGTTTGGGGGTGATAGGGCGTTGTTCTTATCTTCTTGCAGCCATACAGGTTGCAGAACTCCTGGAAGACCTCCGCTTCGAAGGCTGGTCCTTGGTCCGTCAGCACTTGGGCCGGGTACCCGTGTGGGCGGCAGAAGTGCAGCTGGAAGGCTCTGGATGCTGTCTCAGCCGTTAAGTCTTTGACAGGGACCACCACCAGGAACCGGGAGTAGCGATCCATGAAGGTTAGGGCGTAGACATACCCGCTTCTGCTTGGAGCCAGTTTAACATGGTCCAGAGCGACCAGTTCCAGCAGCTGCCTGGTGATGATGGGCTGCAGGGGAGTCCTCTGGCTGGCACGGTCCCTTCTTCTTAGATTGCACGGGCCACAGTCTCTACACCACCTCTCAATGGCTCCTCTCATGCCTATCCAGTAGAACCGTTCACGCAGCAGGAACTCCAGCTTCTTCCATCCGAAGTGCCCTGCCCCATTGTGGTAGGCCTCCAGCACCATAGCTGTGCCCCGTCTCGGTACCACCACCTGCCAGATCAGTTCATGTGTCCGGGAATTGACCATTCTGTGGCACAACTTCTCCTTATAGAGAAACAGTCTGCTCTTTTCCGTCCACAGTTGCTTGGTCTCTTCCGGAGCGTCTGGGTCCAGGCGGGCGTCAGCCTGGGTCAGCATCTCCTTCACCAGACAGACTGCAGGGTCACTGTCTTGCGTCTCCGCCCAGTTGTAGTGGGGTAAGGGGTTGAACGTAGCGGATCGCTGGCCCCTCACACGGTGGGAATACTGGGTAATCCCATGACGGTGGAACGCAGGGAGTTCGATCTCTTCCAATTCTTCTGGATCCTCCCCTTCGTTCGGTAGGTTTGGCATCCTGGACAGGGCGTCCGCGTTGGTATTGGAGCGTCCTGCCCGGTATTTGATCGTGAACTCATAATTGGACAGGCGGGCCATCCATCTCTGCTCCAGGGCACCCAGTCTTGCAGTGTCCAGGTGTGTCAACGGGTTGTTGTCCGTGTACACGGTGAACCTGGAAGAGGCAAGGTAATGCTTGAAACGTTCGGTTACTGCCCACACCACTGCCAGGAACTCTAGCTTGAACGAGCTGTAATTCTCAGGGTTTCTTTCCGTGGGTCGCAGTTTTCGGCTGGCGTAAGCAATTACCCGTTCTCTCCCCTGCTGGATCTGGGACAGTACGGCTCCTAGCCCGATGTTGCTTGCATCCGTGTGGAGGATAAAGGGCTGGCTGTAATCAGGGTACGCCAGGATTTCATCCCCTGTGAGGGCCATCTTCAGCTGGCGGAAGGACTCCTCTTCCAGCTTTTCCCATTTGAAGGATGGCTTCTGGTTTTTGGCCTTCCTGGACTGGCCTATCAGGAGGTCCTGCATAGGAGCTGCCTTCTTGGTAAAACCGGGAATGAATCTTCGGTAGTAGCCTACCAACCCGAGGAACTGCCGCACTTCCTTTATGCTGGATGGTCTTGGCCAGTCCTTAATCACGGTGATCTTGTCAGGGTCGGGGGCCACTCCGTCAGCACTCACCACGTGTCCCAGGTACTGTACCTTTGGCTTCAGTAGATGACACTTTGAGGGTTTTACCTTTAGGCCATAGTTTGCCAGGGCTTCAAACACTTCTGCCAGGTGTTCCAGATGGTCCTCATAGGTCTTGGAATAGACGATGACGTCGTCCAGGTATAGTAGGACCGTCTCGAAGTTCCGGTGTCCCAGACAGCATTCCATCAACCGTTGGAAGGTTCCTGGTGCGTTGCAGAGCCCGAACGGCATACAGTTAAATTCGCTGAGACCCATCGGGGTGGTGAATGCGGTCTTCTCCCGATCCGCCTCTGCTACAGGAACCTGCCAGTACCCGCTAGTGAGATCCAAAGTAGAGAAGAAGTTAGCAGATTTTAATGCAGCTAAGGACTCTTCTATCCCTGGGTAACGGGTACGCATCTTTGTGTGTGATACGGTTGACCTTGCTGTAGTCTACACACATTCTCATGGTGTTGTCTTTCTTTTTCACTAAGACTAGTGGAGCTGCCCAGGAAGTGGAGTCAGTACCCAAATGCAGTTGCTGACACCAGTCCTCCAGTGGTTTCTTAGAGCCGTTACCTTCCTCTGGTTGAGATGGAGGCAAGGGTTCCACGGCCTGTACAGAGTTCTGGTTGATGGTGAACAATTTGGCTAGCGTGGCATACCGGGGCAGGTATACTTCTCTCTCCCCGATATTGATGATGCAGACGGGCACCCTCCCATGGCGTACATCGACCATCCCCCGTGCTGTCAAAATGGTGGGCCTACTGTCTGAGTAGATGGGTTCTACCATTGCTTGGTAGTCTCTACCTCTCAGACCAATAGCTGCCCGGCACCAAATCATCATCTCACTTTTTGGGGGCATGGCAATAGGGAACGGGTCACACATTCTCACGCTACCTATCTCACCACCAGATAGTTCCACCTGTTGCCGTTTCATCAGTGCCCGGATCTCTTTTTGGAGGACACGCTGCTGGCTGGAACTGGCGTTCTTGGCAACCTGCTGCAAAATAAGAATCACCTCTGCAAGACAGTTTTCAATTACGTTAGTACCTAGGGTTATTTTTGGGTGACTCTCGCGATGGTCAATGTCCACAATGATCAGTCCTTGTGCCGGCAGTTCAACTTTACCGACCTTGATGGTCACTTCTTTAAATCCTATCTGGGGCACGGGCTGACCATTGCTGGCTATAATGCTCAGGTCGTCATCTGGGTAGCGGGTTATGTCCGAGTCATTTCAGTACCGCTTGAAGAGCACGTACGGGATGGTGGTGACCTGTGACCCGGTGTCTAGTAGGGCACTCATAGGAATGCCATCCAGTACCACCGGCAAGAACGGACATCCCCCTACGTATTTGTCACGCCAGTTTGATGGGCCTGATGATCTTAAGCCTGGGGGTTGGCCCTCTACCCCAGGTTGTGCCCGTTTAAATGACAGTACCATGCCATATGTCCGGGTTGATTGCAGCGGCGGCAGATGGGTCGTCCGTCCTCGTTGTACCGGTCGCTGGGTCTTCCTCTGGCCGGTGGGGTCCTCCTCAGTCGGCGCCACGGGACGTCCTCCAGTCCAGATGCCAGCTGGATCTTTCCTGGAGAAGAGACCTGTAAAGACTGCACAGTTCTGGTAAGCGCGGCAACGCTCTTAGTCAGCTCTTGGACCTGATGGTGCAGGTCTGTAGCCGGGTCATTGTTCAAAGCCTGCGCATCAGCTCCCACAGGCCCTGCAGACAAGGGCGCCGTCTCCTGGTGATAAGTGATAGCAGGGCGCCTGTGGGTCGCAGCGCCACCTGGTGCCGGTTCTCGGAGCACCCGGATGGCTCTGTCCTTGAACTGTGCAAAGTCCAGGTCAGGGTCCTGTAAGGCCATTGCCCGTAACTGGGTTCGGTGGGCATTGCACAGTAGACCCTCAATAAATTGTTCGGTCAACAGCTTGTCTTCATTTCCCACGCTGTCAGGGTCTGCCTGCTTAATGGCTCTCAGGGCCTCTTGTAAGTTTAGAGCATAGTCCCTTATACTTTCATGTGCCCGCTGTTTGCACTCGTAAAATCTGAGCTTCATTTCGGCTGAGGTGCGGGTGTCAAATGTGTCTTTCAGCCGGGCTAGTATTTCTCTGACAGTCCTCTTCCTCCCAGGTGACCAGGACTTTACCTCCCTTTGGGCTGCCCCGATTAACTGGGCCACCAGAATGCTCACTTTTTGCTCTTCTGTGAGGGGGTATACCTGGAAGAGGCTATCAAGTCTTTCCCTAAAGTCACTCAGGGTATGTGACTCCCCTGAGTACTGGGGTAGCCAGGTTACCCCCGGTATATAGGGCATGGTGAATGGCATGACCGCTGCAGCGGTTGCGCTGGCGGCCGGTGTGGCGGTGGAGCTCCCCTCGGTGTCCGACATCCTCCTTCCCCCCTAGTGGACCGTGGCCTACCTTGCGATGCTCTTCTTCCGTAGGCCGCGGCTCCGCAGTCAATCGTCGGGGTAGAGGACCTGGTGTCGCGCTCCGATGACGTCAGCGTCGCTCTTCCTCCCTTCCAGGACTTTGCGCAGCGTCAGTGCGTGGGGCGGAGCTTCGGATCTCGCGCGCTTTCGGCGTCCACGCCCCTCTTCTTCCCGCGCGGCGTCCTGAAGATGGCGTCCGATGGCGGGAAGCAGCTGCGGATGGCGGGAAGACGGCAGAAGATGGCGGGAAACGGTCCAAGATGGCGTCCGATGGCGGGAAACGACTCCGGACGGCGGGAAACTTCACCACAGGTAAGTATAAAAGTCTTTTTCAGGCACGCAGTACCCGGTGGTTGCGGGCACGAAATCCTGCCGACTGCGCCAAAGTTGACGCGCCCCCTGGGCCTGTGCTGTGCAGGGGGATACCCGGAGCCGGATCGCTGGGGGTTGTAGTCCTCTGTGGCGGTGACCCGGTCCGTGCCCAGGGCGGTCAAACCAGTGGCAGTCTGAGTGTGATAACAAATGTCCGACTACGCCACCCTTGGATTGTGGTCAGTGGGGACCGCCGCTGCGCTGCAGACCGCTGAGGCTGACGTAGTTTGCGCAGCCGAGTATGGAATAAGTATTGCCTCAGGGCAGCTAGTGTGGAAGATGGGAGTGATGGTGTGAGCGTCCCAGTACTAATGGTGCTGGTGCGGCGATGAAACACAGAGACGTGTGGTGCAGTTCAGGGTCTTTACTGATGGTATAAAGCAGACCCTCCCGGGAGTACTGGTTAGCAGTAGGGGCCTGGTCAGTCTGTGAGCAAGCAGGATCTCCCCCT
Organism: Phyllobates terribilis; assembly: GCF_046119375.1. Taxonomy (NCBI): domain Eukaryota; kingdom Metazoa; phylum Chordata; class Amphibia; order Anura; family Dendrobatidae; genus Phyllobates; species Phyllobates terribilis. The sequence continues at coordinate 172,176,454 of NW_027362769.1, forward strand.
GGCCAGGTGGAGTTGTAGGCCTCCCAATCTATCTGCACTCTTTCCTGGCTACCTTGCTCTATGCGGGTAGAAGTAGCCCACATCCCTGAGTATACCGCGTGGTGCTCACCCGTATGGCCAGTGACTTGGGGCCTTCTGTTAGCCTCCGCTTCACAATGGCGTTGCTGGTCCCTTGCTTGTGACCGTGCCTCCGGGATTCTATGGCCAGAGGACATGGAATCCCCTGCCGGTTGGATTCTGCTGCTGGACCTGGATGTCCCCACAGCCTCGGACTCCGTGTCCGGGTTAGTGTCTTCAGCCAAGGCGAGCTATCTAGCTTCCAGCCTCTGGCACTCGCTCCTGCTCCTACAGAGCTCCTGTTGTAACTCTCCCTGTGTCTGGAACTTCACTCCCTAATCCCGCCCCAGACCCAGTTTATAAGGGCAGATTCCTCCCCTCCCAGGTCTGGGCGGGCCGTGTTGCATGCTTAGGGCTCCTGACCAGAGAAACCTCCCACTTGCTCTCAGACATAATATTTCTATTACTGTGGCAACCAGACCCCTGGGGTGCCACATATACATCATATAGGAGGTATGAAAAAGACAGCACACACCAATGGATGCCAAAAAAAGATCCTATTATTTCAGATCCAGCATACAGATGTTGCGGCTGGTTCAGGGGTGCGGGGGTGAACCATACTGGACCCGTGGTGGCGCTGTTTGTGCGCGAAACAGCCGTCGTCCTTTTTTCACCCCCGAACCCCTGAACCAGCCACAACGTCTCTATGCTGAATCTGAAATAAAAGGATCTTTTTTGGCATCCATTGGTGAGTGCTGTCTTTTTCATACTTCCTTGGACATTTGATTAACACTGCTTATTTAGACATTGCACCTCCTGATGTGGATAGCCGAGGGCTAAAAAACCTGTCATAGAGGTTTTTTTGACTAAACAGGCAAGATTTGGGAACTGGTGCCGGCTTACTTCACTTCTATCATCATATAGGCCGCACACATGACATATATCGCACTCTCAGCCTCCTATATGACGTACAGACCGCACTTTCGGTCTCCTATAATATATACTTTATATATGAGGCTAAGTGTGTTGTATACATCATATAGACCCTCACTCTCAGCATCCTATATGACATATACACTGTATAATTCATAAGAGTACAAGAGTGTGATCTATATTTCATATAGGAGGTAGAGTGTGTGATCTATTATGTCATATAGGCCTTATATATAACGTATACCGCACTCTTGGTCTCCTATGTGACATACAGACTCTTGGCCTCCTATATGGCATAGGGCTCTTTCACACATCCGGATATTTCCGGTACTGGAAAAAAAGAGTACCGGAGATATCCGTGTCAGTGTGGCATACGTGTGCTGCATCAGGATCACACATACCGTACCAGCGCCTGGGAATCAGCGGTACAGTTTGTGCTGTTCCCAAGCACCGGGTGCTGAAGGAATCGCTCATCACTGTCCCCTGCTGGCGCTGCAATCAGTGTTAGCAAGGGACAATGAAGAGACAATGTTGAGAGTAGTATTCACCTCCAAATGTCTCCAAAACCTGTAAAAATAATATTATATTATATTATATTATTTATTATTATAGCGCCATTTATTTCATGGCGCTTTACATGTGAAAAAGGGGTATAATACAAGAACAATTACAATAATCTTGAACACAATGTGACAGCGACTGGTACAGGAGGAGCGAGGACCCTGCCCGCGAGGGCTCACAATCTATGAGGGATGGGTGAGGATACAGTAGGTGAGGGTAGAGCTGGTCATGCAGCGGTATGGTGGAGCGGTGGTTACTGCAGGTTGTAGGCTTGTCGGAAGAGGTGGGTCTTCAGGTTCCTTTTGAAGGTTTCCACGGTAGGCGAGAGTCTGATACGTTGGGGTAGAGAGTTCCAGAGTAGGGCGGAAGCACGGGAGAAATCTTGTATATGGTTGTGGGAGGAGGAGATAAGAGGGGAATAGAGAAGGAGATCTTGTGAGGATCGGAGGTTGCGTGCAGGTATGTAACGGGAGACTACGTCGGAGATATATGGAGGAGACAGGTTGTGAATGGCTTTGTATGTCATGGTTAGGGTTTTGAACTGCAGTCTCTGAGCAATGGGGAGCCAGTGAAGAGATTGACAGAGAGGAGACGCCGGGGAATAGCGGGGGGACAGGTGGATTAGTCGAGCAGCAGAGTTTATGATAGATTGGAGGGGTGCGAGAGTGTTAGAGGGGAGGCCACAGAGCAGGAGGTTGCAGTAGTCAAGGCGGGAGATGATGAGGGCGTGCACTAGTGTTTTTACATATTCATGGTTTAGGAATGTGCGGATCCGGGAGATATTTTTGAGTTGGAGTCGGCAGGAAGTGGAAAGGGCTTGGATATGTGGTTTGAAGGAGAGTTCCGAGTCCAGGGTTACCCCAAGTCAGCGAGCTTGAGGGACTGGGGAGAGTGGGCAGCCATTGACGTTGATAGATAGGTCAGTTGGGAGGGTTGAATGAGATGGTGGAAAGATGATGAATTCTGTTTTGTCCATGTTAAGTTTTAGAAATCTGGCAGAGAAGAAGGATGAAATAGCAGACAGACATTGTGGGATTTTGGTTAATAAGGAGGTGATATCGGGTCCAGAGAGGTAGATCTGTGTGTCATCGGCATAGAGGTGATACTGAAAGCCATGAGACTCTATGAGCTGTCCCAGGCCTAAGGTGTAGATGGAGAAGAGCAGGGGTCCTAGAACTGAACCTTGGGGGACACCGACAGATAGGGGGCGAGATGAAGAGGTGGTGTGCGAGTGGGAGACACTGAATGTCCGGTCTGTTAGGTATGAGGAGATCCAGGATAGGGCCAAGTCTGTGATGCCGAGAGATGAGAGAGTCTGTAGTAAGAGGGAATGGTCCACTGTGTCAAAGGCAGATGACAGGTCTAGGAGGAGAAGGACAGAGTAGTGTCGCTTAGATTTGGCGGTTAGTAGGTCGTTTGTGACTTTAGTCAGTGCAGTTTCAGTAGAATGGTGCGATCGGAAACCAGATTGTAGGCGGTCAAAGAGGGAGCAGGAGGAGAGGTGGGAGGACAGCTCAGAATGGACATGTTGTTCCAGTAGTTTTGAGGCATAGGGGAGAAGTGATATGGGGCGATAGCTAGACACAGAGGATGGGTCAAGGGAGGGCTTTTTGAGGATGGGTGTGATTGAGGCATGTTTGAAGCATGAGGGGAAAACACCAGTTGTTAATGACAGGTTGAAGAGGTGGGCTAGGGCTGGGATGAAGATAGTGGGAAGGTTTGGGATGAGGTGGGACGGGATTGGGTCAAGTTTACAGGTGGTGAGGTGTGATTTGGAGAGTAAGGAGGAAAGTTGATCTTCAGAAATGGTGGAGAATGTAGTTTTGGAGGAGGAGGGTTGAGTAGGTGTGGAGAGGGGCGGTGGGGACTTTAGGCAAAAGCTTTGTCTAATGGTGTCAATCTTCTGCTTGAAGAATGAGGCAAAGTCTTCAGCTGAAATAAGAGGAGAGGGAGGAGGCACTGGGGGACGGAGGAGAGAATTGAAGGTGTTGAATAGTTGTTTAGGGTTGTGAGACAGGGAGGATATGAGAGATGCAAAGTATGTTTGTTTTGCTGCAGTGAGTGTGGACTTGAAGGTAGTGAGGGACTGTTTGAATGCGATGAAGTGCTCATGGGAGTGGGACCTTTTCCATCTACGTTCAGCAACCCTGGTGGCCCGTAGCAGTTCTTTAGTTAGGCTGGTGTGACAGGGTTGTCTGTTGATTGTGCGAGCCTTGGTATGCGTGAGGGGGGCAACCGAATCGAGAGCTGCAGCTGTTGTGGTGTTGTATAAAGTGGCAGCAGCATCTGCATCATGTAAGGAACTAATGTCTTTAAGAGGGAGGAGGGATTCAGAGAGAGAGTGTAGGTCAAGGTGTTTGAGATTTCTACGAGGGTATGCAAGTTTGTGGAGTGGGGATTGTTGCCCCGGGGAGGAGAGAGAAGAGAATGTGAGTAGGTTGTGGTCAGAAAGAGGGAGAGGTGAGTTAGAGAGGTTAGATAGAGAACAGAGGCGGGTGAAGATGAGGTCCAGTGTGTGGCCGTCTTTGTGGGTGGGTGTGGAAGACCACTGGGTAAGACCAAAGGAGGAAGTGAGGGATAGAAGCTTAGAGGCAGCTGAGAGGGAAGTGTCAATGGGGATGTTAAAGTCGCCCATGAGGATAGTGGGGATGTCAACGGAGAGGAAATGAAGTAGCCAGGTGGTGAAGTGGTCAAAGAAAGTGGTGGTTGATCCTGGGGGGTGGTAGATGACAGCCAGTTGGGGGTTGGATGGGGAGTAGATGCGCACGCAGTGCACTTCAAAAGACGGGAGAGTAATTGCGGGCGGCAGTGGGATCTGGGTGAAGGAGCAGTTTTCTGAGCGGAGGAAACCTATTCCTCCACCGTGCTTGCCGTTGGGGCGGGGGGTATGGGAGAGGTGGAATCCGCCATACGAAAGTGCAGCAGGAGAGGCGGTGTCGGAGGGGGTGAGCCAGGTTTCAGTGATGCCGAGGAAGGAAAGCTTGTTAGTGATGAAGAGATCGTGAATGTAGGAAAGTTTATTGCAGATAGAGCGAGCGTTCCATAGAGCTCCTGTTAGGGGGATTGGGGAAGCGGGGGCTGGGCGGATGGGTATAAGGTTAGAAGGGTTGCGAGAGTTTGGGATAGATCGGGGGTAGGAGGTGGAAGTGAATGTAGGGATGTGGTGAGGAGGGCCAGGATTTGGAGAGATGTCGCCGGCAGTAAGGAAGAGAAGAGAAAGCGTTATTAGGTGGGAGCAGGAGAGGGCATGAGGTGGCTGTCTGTGTTTGGAGACTAAGGGTTTTATGTTGTGGAATAGCTCTGAGGAGGAGGCGAGATGGGTGGGGAGAATGGAGGGAGAGATGAAGAGTTCCTTTCCAGGTGTAGGGATTAGGGGTGGTTGAAAGAAGTGAAGGATTAAGGGGGTGAGAGTGAAAACAAAGACAAACATTGTTTACTGCGAATTAGTATCCAGTTACCTTCAGTTCACTTCATATTATTCAGAATTAATTCAAATTTCAGACACTTCAGCTCATGGACACTTAAGCTGAGGGACACAGACTGTAGTCTGACACAGACTCCTGGCTCTCAATATATTTGTAACTGAATGCATTCAGCTGTGAACCAAAGGGGAGTGGTCTGTGCTCATCTTGATCAGCTGATTAAGGCTGAACCAGATGTAGGATACTCAAAGGTTCAGTAAACAGGGTCATAAATGAAAGTTGGGGGTGGGTAGTGTAACTTGGGTCACGTACCATTAGTATATAGTAGGAGCAGAGAGATATAGGGAAGGCTGCATGGAAATCAGGATGGCAAAGTTGGGTCACGTACCATTAGTATATAGTAGGAGCAGAGAGATATAGGGAAGGCTGCATGGAAATCAGGATGGCAAAGTTGGGTCACGTACCATTAGTATATAGTAGGAGCAGAGAGATACAGGGAAGGCTGCATGGAAATCAGGATGGCAAAGTTGGGTCACGTACCATTAGTATATAGTAGGAGCAGAGAGATATAGGGAAGGCTGCATGGAAATCAGGATGGCAAAGTTGGGTCACGTACCATTAGTATATAGTAGGAGCAGAGAGATATAGGGAAGGCTGCATGGAAATCAGGGTGGCAAAGTTGGGTCACGTACCATTAGTATATAGTAGGAGCAGAGAGATATAGGGAAGGCTGCATGGAAATCAGGATGGCAAAGTTGGGTCACGTACCATTAGTATATAGTAGGAGCAGAGAGATATAGGGAAGGCTGCATGGAAATCAGGATGGCAAAGTTGGGTCACGTACCTGTAAGAGGAATGGATAAACAGAGATGCTGATTAGAGTGCGGTGGTATACTAAAATAAAAATAAAAATATATATATATATTCACCTGGCTTGAAGTGACCACACACGCTGAGGAGCGGAAGAGAATGACTTGCTGCAGTGAGCGGTCCCCCGACCTATGCTGAGATCAGTGAGCGTAGGGGCCTGCTCGCTGCAGGGAGTCAATCTCCTCAGCGTGTGTGGTCAACTCAAGCCAGGTGAATATGTTTTTTTTTATTTTCTTATATTTACAGGTTTTGGCGACATCGGGAGGTGAACCTACTGCTCTCAACATTGTCCCTTGCTAGCGCTGATCGTTGATTCCTTAAGCACCTGGGAACAGCATGAACTGTACCGCTAATTCCCAGGCGCCGGTATGTGTCACACCGACGACACACGCACGTCATCTGTGTGCTCGTGTGCGGGACGTTTTTCGGCCCGTGCAGTGTATAAAAAAAACTGACATGTCAGAGTGTTTTGCCCACGGACACACGGTCCGTGGAAACAGTATATACTTTATATAGGAGGCCGAGTGCGTTGTACATCATGTAGGTCCGCACTCTAGGCCTCATATAAAACGTATACCGCACTCTCAGCCTCCTATAGTCTATACATTATATAGGAGGCCGAGTGCATTGTACATCATGTAGGTCCGCACTCTAGGCCTCATATAAAACGTATACCGCACTCTCAGCCTCCTATAGTCTATACATTATATAGGAGGCCGAGTGCATTGTACATCATGTAGGCCCGCACTCTAGGCCTCATATAAAATGCATACCGCACTCTCAGTCTCCTATATGGCATATACAGTGTCTGTATATGTCATATACGAGGCCAAGAGTATGATCTACATGTCATATAGGAGGCCTAGAGTGCAATGTATAATGTATAAAATAAATTATATTATTGTTGGCCAATGCTGGGAACACTCACCCATAAAAACCTTATTGAATATTTGGCACGGTACTTTTGACATGAAATTAAAGCAGTGAGAGCTGTAGGCCGGCAGCCTTGTTTCCAATTCCAGGCCAGGTTGGAGAGTTGAACTGTAGAGGACGGTCACTGTCCACATATCCAGCCCCGGAACCGGTATAAAAAAGCCCAGAGTCAGAGCAGGAGAGAAGGGGGCGGTGCGCCGGTGCCACCACCCGGTCCGGAACAGGTATTACTACAGGGGAGTAGGCCAGGACAGGTAAGGAGCCGGGATGGGACCGCATCAGAAGCCCGGGAGCAGGGAGAGCAGAGCGAGACGTCAGGTTCGTTGGCGCCGGCGTATCATAGGAGAACAGCCCCGGAGCTGAGAGAGAGCACTGCAGAGTGTGGCCAGAAGAGAGCGGCATCAGCGTCAGTGTCACCTGACACCACACCACAGTCTGCCAGCCAGCGGGAAAGCAGAGCGCGGTGTGTGTCACCACCCAGAAAGAGTCCATCCTCATGGACTACTCACGTGGTAAGTATGCTGCATGCACGTCACTGCAGGCCCACTGTCACCAATGAATGTTCAGTGCGCGCGACGCTACATTTCCTTCAGCCGCGCTTTTAAAGGACCCACATTTTTAAAGGGCCCCCGCCACCAATTTTCTCACTCTCATATTGGGGCCCACCAGGAAATTTCCCGATTTCCCGCCAGGCCAGACCGACCCTGATGAGGAGCTCCTGGAATTAACTCCATTCTGGAGGTTTCAGTCATGAGCCGTCTAGATTGGATTTGATCCTATGAGGACATCGCTCCAGCAACTCCATTCTAGTCATGTCAGCAATGAACTGTAGAGAATAGAGGCTACAGGGAGATCATCTAAAAATCCACTCCGATCTAGATGGCTCAATGGTGAATCAGCTAGAATGGAGTTGCCTCAAAAAATCCACTCCAATACAATGTGGTAAATTATGAGGACTCTGTCGCTGCGCTGTTACGTTTTTCCCCACGTAAAACTGAACGATCAGCGCTGTGTGGGATTATTTATATTGCAAAAAGCGATAATAAAATGCAAGTTTGATTAATCATGAAAAAATTAAAATTTTGCCCTTTGGAAAAACATAATAAATATAACAGTTTGAGCAAGTACTTAAAAAATAAAAACATGAAATCATTAGAATTATAAGGCTGATCTATATCTACAATGTGTGTACATTCCAATTCCACTACATTGCAGGCTATGAGGGTCCGGGAATCTGCTCCATCCTGGACACTGGAGGGGATTTTTTGAGAAACATCACTGTAGAAACTGAACTGTCTAGAATGGAGAAGCTGCAGAGAGATCATCAAAGATCAACTCCGATCCAGTCACCTCACCAGTGATCAGCTAGAGCGGAGATGCTGGAATGAGGACCCCAAAATATCCCCCCGATCCAGTCACTTCAGTGGTGAGCCGCCTAGAGTGGAGCTGATAAAATGAGGCCTCAAAAAATCACCTCCAAACTAGACGGCTCAATGGTGAATCAGCTAGAATGGAGCTGATTGTTTGAGGACCACAAATAATCTCCTCCAAACTAGATGCAACCGTACTGGCAGGGGAGCGTCTAGTTTGGAGTTGATTTCTTGAGGGGGAGGAGTGATTTCATGAAATCATGACGTCATCGGAGGGGGCGGGGTCTTCTCAGGCCAGTGGATATTAGCCGTGCAGCCGCACCAGTGTGTACGTTGTGCTGGACGGGAGGACTGGTGATGAGGAGCTCCTGTAGTTGCTCCTGAGTTGCCCCTGTAGTTGGTCTTGTAGTTGCCCCTGTAGTTGGTCTTGTAGTTGCCCCTGTAGTTGGTCTTGTAGTTGCCCCTGTAGTTGGTCTTGTAGTTGCCCCTGTAGTTGGTCTTGTAGTTGCCCCTGTAGTTGCTCCTGAGTTGCCCCTGTAGTTGCTCCTGAGTTGCCCCTGTAGTTGCTCCTGAGTTGCCCCTGTAGTTGGTCTTGTAGTTGCCCCTGTAGTTGCTCCTGAGTTGCCCCTGTAGTTGGTCTTGTAGTTGCCCCTGTAGTTGGTCTTGTAGTTGCTCCTGTAGTTGCTCCTGAGTTGTGCTGTGGAGAGGACTCCAGGACTCTGCTGAGGTTCCTGTACTGAGTTGTGTGCAACAACCTGTGCCCTGGCTATGGCTCTGCTCAGGAGCTCGTGTTCAGCGTTCTGCTGTGAGGACTGATGCGGATCCGGAGTGGACTGAGGTGGGGAGAACTGACCATGTGAATAAATGTTGTAGAGGCCTCTGTGTGGCTGGTGTGAGGGGGCATGGGGTATGTAGAGGGATATCCAGGGGGCTGTGTGGCTGGTGTGAGGGGGCATGGGGTATGTAGAGGGATATCCAGGTGGCTGTGTGGCTGGTGTGAGGGGGCATGGGGTATGTAGAGGGACATCCAGGGGGCTGTGTGGCTGGTGTGAGGGGGCATGGGGTATGTAGAGGGGCATCCAGGGGGCTGTGTGGCTGGTGTGAGGGGGCATGGGGTATGTAGAGGGGCATCCAGGGGGCTGTGTGGCTGGTGTGAGGGGGCATGGGGTATGTAGAGGGACATCCAGGGGGCTGTGTGGCTGGTGTGAGGGGGCATGGGGTATGTAGAGGGACATCCAGGGGGCTGCGTGGGTGGTGTGAGGAGGCATGAGGTATGTAGAGGGACATCCAGGGGGCTGTGTGGCTGGTGTGAGGGGCATGGGGTATGTAGAGGGATACCCAGGTGGCTGTGTGGCTGGTGTGAGGAGGCATGGGGTATGTAGAGGGGCATCCAGGTGGCTGTGTGGCTGGTGTGAGGAGGCATGAGGTATGTAGAGGGACATCCAGGGGGCTGTGTGGCTGGTGTGAGGGGCATGGGGTATGTAGAGGGATATCCAGGGGGCTGCGTGGCTGGTGTGAGGGGGCATGGGGTATGTAGAGGGATATCCAGGGGGCTGTGTGGCTTGTGTGAGGGGCATGGGGTGTGTGTGTGTAGAGGGACATCCAGGGGGCTGTGTGGCTTGTGTGAGGGGCATGGGGTATGAGGACAGTGGCCGACACAACCTCCTTAAAGATGATAGCACGCCATTTTAAAATCTGTCATGGGAGAAATCCCCTAAAACATTTATGGTACGTGGTATCGATGTCATCCATAGTGGCATTAGGGGTGGAAATGTAAAAAAACTTTGGCTCAAAGGGAAACCAAATGGATAGTGGAACTGGGAACAATGACGCCAAATGGCCTTAATGAGGCCCTGAACGTCACCGCATTTCTTTAATAGATATATTCTTTGTGATATTTTTATACAATTGTATGTGTTGATTTCAATTTGTTTTCTTTGTCATTTGTAACTTTCTCCCTCCATAGTCTATATGTACCATCTATATGGATCACCTACATATGGTTAATCAATATGAGGATACTACGAGCAACAATTAAACTGGACCAAGAAAATTGATTTTCGTACTGACAGAATCGTGTTTCAATTATAGGAAAATGATACTGCTTACTCTAACACATTTTTGCATTATTAAGTAGTTGCGTTACTATACTTGTCTAAATCCGTTGCTGTGTTCTCTTTGGCGAGCGCGTGGGTGCTGTGCCTCCCCTTGCCTCTGCGTCATGCACGGCATCTGCATGGTGTCTGCGCATGTTGGGGGGCCATAGCAACGTGTCCTGGTTCCCTGTCATGCGTGGTTCACCTTGATGGCCATGCGTGACGCATCCGGCTCGGGCGGTTCAGCGCGCATGAGCTGATCGTCCAGGAGATGATTGGTTCGTTGTGGTCACGTGACCGCAGGCCCTAAAGTATATTTAAACAGACATGGAAGGTCCTATTAAACAATCCCCCCGAGGAAGCCATAGAATATACCACGCGAAACATGCATTGGGGTCCTTGTTTATTCTGAGTGCTGATCTAATATGGGTAAGAGTGCAATATAATTCTTTAGCATTTTTTCTTAGGGCACTGTAGGCCATATGGCACATGGTACATATCCATAGTGATGAAATATGCCATAATTTTGTACCAGTGCATAAATGACTTGAATACGAGCACTTCTTGCACTTTGTCCCAATAGATATTTAACATCTATTATTATGTTGTATATGTGTCACCCAGTTTGGTTGTCTGTGTGTCGTCCTTTTTAATCATGTTTGTCTTTTCTGTATATTGTTTACAATAAAGTTTTTTGATTCTTTGCCATATACTCCGTATTTGGTTCGATTTTGCTATATAACAGCAGAAACAAGTCCGGGGGCGCCTCCCGCCAGAGAAAATATAGAAATAGTCCTTGGATGAGTTCAATGGATCCAGCAGATGAGGGACACAACACAATCCAACGTGGCAGCTTCTATCAATCCACACACGCCACGAGGATCTGGCCGCAGCCTGAGACCCTCCAGCGTCTGGAGGCACCACGCAACTGACTGGGCCAAACATGAGTCTATTGTTCTGTCTACTGGGATCAGCCCTTGGATGGGGGAAGGGTTCACACCCTATAGATGCAACAAGAGATGTTGACCTAGGCCTGATTACATTGCAGTCCATGAACACAGGCCGGGGGAGGGACACTCTGTTAGGCTGTGTGCCAACGATGCGTTTAAGCACCGGCAAAAACGCTACAGAAACGCTTAAATGCATGGTAGAAGGCCTGCCATGTTCCCCAATGATAATCCGTGCTCTGCACATGCTGCGGAAATTTCCGCTGTGCATTATCATTGCGGAAAAATACGCAGCATGTCCATTAATTTTGCGGACATGCAGCGTAATTGCCGCCATTGACTTCCATTGAAACGCATATTATCCGTGTCAGCACATTTGCACACACGGATAATATGCGTTTCCATGTGCGGATGGTACCCGGGTGTGGAGGACAGGAGACTCTCCTCCGGACCTGGGTACCATAGAACCTGTGAAAAAAAGAATAAAATAAAAAAGAAATATTATACTTACCTTCTGATGGCCCCTGCTCTCCTTGTCTTCACTTGCCGGCAGCGTGCTGTGGACTGAAGGACCTGCGCTGACGTCATTTAGTCATGTGACGGCAGGTCCTTCAGTGTACCGCGAGCTGCGGAAAAAAACGCAGCACTACCAATTATTTTGCGGAAGCGCTGCATTTTCGCCGCCAGTGACTTGCATTAGAACGCATTCATTCCGCTTCACTAGATAAGCACATGCGGAATACAGGTGTTCAATGTGCGAATGGTACCCAGGTCTAGAGGAGAGAAGACTCTCCTCCGGACCCCGGTACCATAGACACTGTGAAAAAAAGAATAAAATAAAAAATAAATGTTATATTTACCTTCTGGCGGCCCCCGCTGCGCTCGTCCTCCCATGCCGGCAGATTGCGATGGACTGAAGGACCTGCGCTGACGTCATAGTCATGTGACGGGTCGGCAGGTCCTTCAGTGTACCACGATCTGCCGGCAGCCAGAACGGAGCAAAGCAAGACACCGGGGGGCCATCAGAGGGTAAGTATAGATTTATTTTTTTATTTTTAACCATTCTTAACAGTCATTACACACAGAGGGATCTATTATATAGAGCCATTACACACAGAGGGATCTATTATATAGAGTCATTACACACAGAGAGATCTATTATATAGAGTCATTACACGCAGAGGGACCTATTATATAGAGTCATTACACGCAGAGGAATCTATTATATAGAGTCATTACACGCAGAGGGATCTATTATATGGAGTCATTACACGCAGAGGGATCTATTATATAGAGCCATTACACGCAGAGGAATCTATTATATAGAGTCATTACACGCAGAGGGATCTATTATATGGAGTCATTATGTGGCACCCCAGGGGTCTGGTTTCCACAGTAATAGCAATATTACGTCTGAGAGCAGGTGGGAGGTCTTCTGGTCAGGAATCCTATGCATGCCACACCTCCTGCCCAGTCCTGGGAGGGGAAGAACTTCCCCTATATAAAACTAGGGCTGAGGCAGGGTTGAAGAGAAAAAGAGGAGAAGAAGAGTCCCTGACAGAGACATAGTCTGGTCTGGAGAGGAGCAGCTATAGGAAAGAGAGATCAGGAGCTCAGTGGGAGCAGTGCTAAAAGGAGTCAGGGGCTGGAAGCTGTAGAGCTCGCCCTGATTGAAGAGTTCTCACCGGACCCGGAGTCCGAGGCTGTGGGGACTAATCCTTACCCAGCAGCAGAAACCGACTGGCAGGGGATTTCAGGTCCTCTGGCCAAGAAACCCGAAGGCACGGTCACACGCAAGGGACCAGCACCGCCGTCGTGGAGCGGAAGCTACCAGAAGGCCCCGAGTCACCGGCCATACGGGTGAGCACCACACGGTACACTCAGGGACGTGGGCTACTTTTACCCGCCTCTAGCAAGGTAGCCAGAAGAGTACAATTAGTTGGGGAGGCCTACAACTCCGCCTGGCCAGGGGAGATCCCATCTGCTCACGGACTGACCAGGCCCCGATCGCTAGCCAGTACTCCGGGAGGGTCTACCTTTGTCATCAGTAAAGACCCTGAACTACACCGCACCGTCTCTGAGTGGTTCCTGCTACCTGCATGCTATTCTGCTACCCCCTTCAAACACGTTGGCTGCCCTGAGGCCATACCCCTCCCGTTGGGGGTTATACCATCTACGCTGCACAATCGTACCACCGGCCTCAGCGGTCTGCCCTGCAGCGGCGGCCTCATAGCCGCATTCAACGGGTGGCGTAGTCGAACATTCTAACATCTACTGCTAAATACTGCCACTCAGCTTGACTCCCTGGGCACGGACCGGGTCACCGCCACGAGACTACTACCCCTATCAGATCCGGCTCCGGGTAGGCTCCCGCGTGCGCAACGCTGCGCGACTTAGGACCAGGGGCGCGTCAATTACACACAGAGTGATCTATTATATAGAGTCATTACACGCAGAGGGATCTATTATATAGAGTCATTACACACAGAGTGATCTATTATATAGAGTCATTACACGCAGAGGAATCTATTATATAGAGTCATTACACGCAGAGGGATCTATTATATGGAGTCATTACACAGAGTGATCTATTTCACGTGTTTATTTCTGTTAATGTTGATGAATATGGCTTACAGCCAATGAAAACACAAAAGTCATTATCTCAGTAAATTAGAATACTTTATAACTACAGCTTGAAAAATGTTTTTAAAATCTGAAATGTTATCCTACTGAAATGTCTGTTCAGTAAATGCCCTCAATACTTGGTCGGGCTCCTTTTGCATCAATTACTGCATCAATGAGGCAATGTGGCATGGAGGCGATCAGCCTGTGGCCCTGCTGAGGGGTTATGGAAGCCCAGGTGGCTTTGATAGCAGCCTTCAGCTCGTCTGCATTGTTGGGTCTGGGGTCTCTCATCTTCCTCTTGACAATACCCCATAGATTCTCTATAATAGATTCTCTATGGGGTTAAGGTCAGGCGAGTTTGCTGCCAATCAAGCACAGTGATACTGTTGTGTGTAAACCAGGTATTGGTACTTTTTGCAGTGTGGACAGGGGCCAAGTCCTGCTGGAGAATGACATTTGCATCTCCAAAAAGCTTGTCGGCAGAGGGAAGCATGAAGTGCTGTAAAATGTCCTGGTAGATGGCTGCGCTGACTTTGGTCTTGATAAAACACAGTGGACCTACACCAGCAGATGACATGGCCCCCCAAACCATCACTGATTGTGGAGACTTCACACTAGACCTCAAGCAGCTTGGATTGTGGCCTCTCAACTCTTCCTCCAGACTCTGGGACATTGTGGAGTGTGTCAATGACTGCCTTCTGGACACCTGTCAAGTCAGCAGTCTTCCCCATGATTGTGGAGCCTACTGAAACAGACTAAGTGACCTTGTTAAATGCTTAGGAAGCCTTTGCAGGAGTTTTTTTGTTAATTATTCTAATTTACTGAGATAATGACTTTTGTGTTTTCATTGGCTGTAAGCCATAATCATCAGCATTAACGGAAATAAACACTTGAAATAGATCCCTCTGTCTGTAATGTCTCTATATAATAGATTCCTCTGTGTGTAATGACTCTATATAATAGATCCCTCTGTGTGTAATGACTCTATATAATAGATCCCTCTGTGTGTAATAACTCTATATGATAGATCCCTCTGTGTGTAATAACTCTATATAATAGATCCCTCTGTGTGTAATGACTATATATAATAGATCACTCTGTGTGTAATGACTCTATATAATAGATCCCTCTGTGTGTAATGACTCTATATAATAGATCCCTCTGTGTGTAATGACTCTATATAATAGATCCCTCTGTCTCTAATGACTCTATATAATAGATCCCTCTGTCTGTAATGACTCTATATAATAGATCCCTCTGTGTGTAATTACTCTATATAACAGATCCCTCTGTGTGTAATGACTCCATATAATAGATCCCTCTGTGTGTAATAAGTCTATATAATAGATCCCTCTGTGTGTAATGACTGTATATAATAGATCCCTCTGTGTGTAATGACTGTATATAATAGATCGCTCTGTGTGTAGTGACTCTATATAATAGATCACTCTGTGTGTAATGACTGTATATAATAGATCGCTCTGTGTGTAGTGATTCAATATAATAGATCGCTCTGTGTGTAATGACTCTATATAATAGATCCCTCTGTGTGTAATGACTCTATATAATAGATCCCTCTGTGTGTAATGACTCTATATAATAGATCCCTCTGTGTGTAATGACTCTATATAATAGATCCCTCTGTGTGTAATGACTCTATATAATAGATCCCTCTGCGTGTAATGACTCTATATAATAGATTCCTCTGCGTGTAATGACTCTATATAATAGATCCCTCTGCGTGTAATGACTCTATATAATAGATCACTCTGTGTGTAATGACTCTATATAATAGATCCCTCTGTGTGTAATGACTCTATATAATAGATCCCTCTGCGTGTAATGACTCTATATAATAGATCCCTCTGTGTGTAATGACTCTATATAATATATCCCTCTGTGTGTAATAACTCTATATAATAGATCCCTCTGTGTTTAATGACTGTATATAATAGATCCCTCTGTGTGTAATGACTATATATAATAGATCACTCTGTGTGTAATGACTCTATATAATAGATAGCTCTGTGTGTAATGACTGTATATAATAGATCGCTCTGTGTGTAATGACTCTATATAATAGATCCCTCTGTGTGTAATGACTCTATATAATAGATCCCTCTGTGTGTAATGACTCTATATAATAGATCCCTCTGTGTGTAATGACTCTATATAATAGATCCCTCTGTCTCTAATGACTCTATATAATAGATCCCTCTGTCTGTAATGACTCTATATAATAGATCCCTCTGTGTGTAATTACTCTATATAATAGATCCCTCTGTGTGTAATGACTCCATATAATAGATCCCTCTGTGTGTAATAAGTCTATATAATAGATCCCTCTGTGTGTAATGACTCTATATAATAGATCCCTCTGTGTGTAATGACTAGAGATGAGCGTTGTTCTACTCGAACTGTTCGCCAATCTCAAATTCGAGCTGTTTTGGGCGGTGTTCGAGCCGTTCGGCGAACACGAACAATTTGAGAAAAATTCGGCTGTTCGAGGTTATGTTCGATAACTGTTCGTGCACCAAAATCATAACTGGATTTTTTCTCAGTAATGATGAAAATTAATGTTAATACGCAGTTTGAGTGTACAGCGGGGCGGGGGGAGGGGCAGGGGATGGATCTCTGCAGAAACAATGAAGATCTCCATTTTTTTTTCTCTTTCCCGCATTTGCAGTGGGGAGGTGCAATCTGTCAGCCTATCAGCAGCGCACACACGGAGCGAAGTGCTTTTTTTCACACAAGCAAGGGCATGTGTGATTGGCAGTGTATGTCACATGTCCTTGCCCTATAAGACCAAGCCATTTTCCCCGTCGCCACCATTTTCTCACTGCTGCAGCTGCGTGTTAGACGGCACCGCTGTTGCTGTGTGCGCTATACCTTGTTAATTTCAAGCCAATTTTCGCACAAATATACAGATAGCTTGGGAGTAGGGAATAGTTGTGATTGCAGTCCTTTTAAGGACTAGGTTACAGCATTTCCTACGACTTTTATCAGGCAGGTCTGTGCTCTTAAATAGATAGATTGTGGGAGTAAAGACTAATTGTAATTGGAGTCCTTTTCAGGACTAGGTTACATCAGTTCCTATCAGTTTTTGCCAGGCAGGTCTGTGCCAGTGCTGTGCAAGTTTTTTTCACAGCATTTGGCTGAATCTAGCAAAGCTAATCCTTTTTGGCCTATTGCAGAGTGTGTTAGTCAGTGGAGTAGCCTATCTGTGTTGCAAGATATAACACCTGTGTATAGAATACCAATTTTTTTACTGCACCTAGTGAAGTAAAATCTTTTGGGCATAGCATCATTCTATTAGTCCATCTATACTGACCTCCATCAGGTTGCAAACTGAATATAATTTTTTTCTGCATCTAGCTCTGAAAAAATATTTGGGCTTCTAGCAGTGTGTGGGACTTGGTCTATTAGTCCATCTATACTGACCTCCATCAGGTTGCAAATTAAAAATAATTTTTTTCTGCATCTAGCTCTGAAAAAATAGTTGGGCTTCTAGCAGTGTGTGGGACTTGGTCTATTAGTCCATCTATACTGACCTCCATCAGGTTGCAAATTCAAAATAATTTTTTTCTGCATCTAACCCAGCCAATAGTTTTGGCCTAATACCACAGTTTGGCCACTCAGCTCTGCTCGGTTACCATCCATTGTTTTTTTGTGCAAACAACTCCAGAGTTGTGAATTAGTTAACCACCAAAATGAGTGGAAAAAGGCCTGCTGCTGGTGGAAAGGGGAATAGGCGTGTTGGGAAGGGGAAAAAAGGTTGTGTCCGTGGGGTAGGTGTTAAAGCAACAGTAACATCTGCAGAAGAAAGACCATCTTCCAGCCAAACTAAAATGTCTACTTCTTTTAGCGGACAATGTGATAAGATCCCTTTCTTACGGCCACGCCAATCGCTACAAATTCCAGATGAGGCACAAAAACAGCAGGTGCTTCAACGGATATCAAGTGCTCCTTTAAGTGGGCTCTCCTCCACATCAACTTCAACATCACAAATACTCCAGTCCTCAAAGGTGTCACCCAAATCGCACTTGCTTCCTCACAGCTCCCAAATCTCCAGCTGCCCGTCTGAGTATGAGGTAGAACAGATGGTTGAGTCTGCAGAGCTGTTTACTCATACTATAGCCTGGGAATCAGAGGTCGACTCCAGCGCTTCTGTGAATCCAGACGAGGAAATGATCTGCACTGATGCCCAGAATCTTTATGAGTCGGATCCAGGACCAGACGCAGAAGGTTCTGACCATAATGTAGACCCTCATTCCCAAACTGTAACTCCTGTTGGTGGAGACAATGAGGAAGACGATGATAAGACTCAAATACCTGATTGGAGCGACAACTTTAGTTTTTTGTCAGGGCAGGTACAGGTTGGCTCTGAGGACGACGGGTGTGATAGCGCACAGGGTGATGATGATGAGGTCGGAGATCCCACTTACTGTCAACCCACAGTCAGCCAAGAGATGAGGTCAGCAGAGGAGGTGGAGGAAGATGCTAGTGACGACGAGGTCAGGTTGCGCCTTCCTGGACAGAGACGTAGTACTGGAAGCACGTCAACAACTGCATCCTCAAACACAACTCTGCCTCTCACCACAAGTCGTGGTGGCTCTTCAGGTCGCATGGGTGCTAAGCCTTGCATAGCCTGGGCATTTTTTCAGATCGATAAAGAAGACCCAACTCGTGTTATCTGTAACATTTGTCAGCAAAAGCTAAGTAGAGGCCAAAAAATACATAGTTTGAGTACTTCATGCATGAACCGGCACATGGACATGAAGCATAAGTTGCAGTGGGAAGCTCAGTGTGCTACAATGCGGCCTAGCCGGCCGGGCCAATCACCGTCTGCCATATCTTGTGCATCCGCGGCCTCTTCATCCTCTGTGACTGGGGGGGACAGCAGTCACACCTGTTTTGGGGCGCAGACCTGCCACCTCTTTACCCGCAACAGCCAGCGTGATTGGCAGGTCATCATTTTCTTTGGAGGTGGTAACACCAGCTGGTGTTGAGCGCTGTCCGACATCGATAGCACCACCTTTGGATCAAGGCAACCTAACATGTCCGCCTGCATCTTCCTCACAGACCGGCAGTTTGCCGGGGACACCCTTATCAACCCCGTCTAAGCACAATAGCCAGCCCTCGGTCCCTCAGATGTGGACAAGTAAAAGACCATTTCCTCCTAGCCATGAGAAAGCTAAGAGGTTGAATTTCACCATCTGCAAGCTCTTGGCTACAGAAATGCTGCCTTTCCGCCTGGTGGACACAGAGGATTTTCGAGACCTTATGTCCGTCGCAGTGCCCCAGTACCAGATGCCCAGTCGGCACTACTTCTCAAAGAAAGGTGTGCCTGCGCTCCACCAGCATGTCGCACACAACATCACCGCTTCTTTGAGAAACTCTGTGTGTGACAGGGTGCATTTCACCACAGACACTTGGACGAGTAGGCATGGACAGGGGCGTTACATGTCGCTGACTGGGCACTGGGTAACTATGGTGACAGCAGGACAAGGGGCTGCTGTCCAAGTCTTGCCGTCCCCACGAGTTGTGCGTCAATCCTCTTTATGTCAAAGTTCCTCCACTGCTTCTGCCTCCTCAACCTCCTCTCGGTCTTCCACCTGCACCCAAAGCCTGTCTGGTCATGCCACAAGCTTTCTAACTGCGCAGAAGGGATCCTGCACACCTCCTTACTATGCTGGCAGTAGGGCTCAACGTCATCAGGCGGTTTTTACATTGAAATGTCTGGGAAATGTGAGTCACACAGCTGAGGAGTTGTGGTCAGCTCTGGAGAACCAATTTCATGAATGGTTGTCTCCACTGGACCTGAAACCAGGGAAGGCCGTGTGCGACAATGCTGCAAACCTGGGTGCGGCCCTTCGCCGGGGCAATGTCACACACGTGCCTTGTATGGCTCACGTGTTGAACCTGGTTGTCCAGCAATTTTTAGCCCACTATCCCAGACTAGATGGCCTTCTGCAGAGGGCACGGTCGCTGTGTGCTCACTTCCGCCGTTCGCATCCCGCAGCTCAGCGACTTACATCTCTACAGAAGTCGTTGGGCCTGCCACTTCACCGGCTAAAATGCGATGTGCCTACCCGGTGGAATTCAACTCTGCACATGTTGCAGCGACTGTGGCAGCACCGACAAGCCCTGGTGCAATACGTTCTGACGTATAGCCTGGGCCAACGAGATTCAGAGGTGGGGCAAATCACGCTGGAGGAGTGGTCTCAGATCAGGGACCTATGCACCCTTCTGCACAGTTTTGAAATGGCGACGAAGATGTTTAGTGCTGACGATGCCATTATCAGCATGACTATTCCGGTGATTTACATGCTGGAGCACATGTTAAACAGAATTCGGAGTCAGGTGGTGGCACAAGAGGAGGTGGAGGAAGTAGAGGAGGAGGAGTTGTATGCGGAAGGGCTAACATCTGCAAGGTCCAGACGGTCGGCAGCACCAAGGCGGCAGGCATGTGAGGGTGGGGGAGATGGTTTTACCAGGGCGCATGGTAGCAGCCAAACTAGTGAGGAAGGTGCAGGAGCCCAGGAAGAAGTGGAGGACGAACTGATGGAAGACTCATCAGATGAGGGAGACCTTGATCACATTTCTGTTGTGCGAGGTTGGGGGGAGAGGACAGAGGAAGGAAGCATGATTGTTACCTCGCCACCAACACAACAGGGACTTGGTGCTCCTGGATGCGCAACACACATGAGTGCCTTCTTGCTGCACTACCTGCAACATGACCCTCGAATTGTGAGAATTAGAAATAATCCTGACTACTGGGTTGCCACACTGTTAGATCCCCGGTACAAAAGTAAATTTGCAGAAATTATTCCTGCCATAGAAAGGGATGCACGCATGCAGGAGTATCAGCAGAGACTGTTGCAGAATCTTACATGTGCTTTTCCACAAAATACCAGTGGTGCACGTAGTGAATCTCACAGTTCCAACTTGCCAACCGTGGGACCGTCAAGTGTTCAGCACTCAAACCGTAACAGAACCACAGTATCTGCTGGTAACATCAATTTTGCGGAATCATTTCACCACTTTTTTAGCCCATCCTTTGCAAGGCCACAGGAGACAAGAAGTCTGACACATAGTCAACGCCTAGAGACGATGGTACAGGAGTATCTCCAAGTAAACATTGAAGCCACGACTGTGTCACTGGACCCTTGCTCTTTTTGGGCTTCCAATCTGGATAAATGGCCGGAGCTAGCCACTTACGCCTTGGAGATCTTGTCATGCCCCGCAGCCAGCGTTCTGTCTGAACGTGTGTTCAGCGCTGCTGGTGGTGTGCTGACAGATAAGCGCACGCGGCTCTCCACTGATAATGTAGACAGACTCACGTTCATAAAGATGAACAAATCATGGATCCGAAACGACTTTTCTACCCCTGTGTCATCCTGGGGAGAGTAAAAGCTTGATGATTGGTTAAAATCACCCTACCAACCGTTTTAAGCTTTCAAATTACTAATCATGTTTATCTGTATCTTGACTGGAAAATAATTTGGGCTTTGTAGCAGTGTGCAGCACTGATCCTATTAGGCCATCTATACTAAAGCTTCACCAGATTTAAAATTAAAAATAATTTTTAGCTGCATCTAGCCCGGAAAATAATTTTGGGGCTCCGAGATGCGCAAGGCACATAAGTGCCTTCTTGCTGCACTACCTGCAGCATGACCCTCATATTGTCAGAATTCGAAGTAATCATGACTACTGGGTTGCCACACTCTTAGATCCCCCAAACTTTTCGATCAACCTTTTCATTTTAATAAAGACCAAAAAAATGGTCATTTTTGAAATTATAAGCATTAGCAGGTTGTTAGAAACTGAAATCAAACAGTTTTCAACTCAAAACTTTATTCTAGGTGATGTTACATTTTCACATAGGACCCCTTGTTCGAAAGGAGCTACTGAACTCTCTCGTCCATTGAATTTGTCAGGTTTTGGATGGTTTCTGCTTCAATTGTTTTGCATGAGGACAGAATACCCTCCCAGAGCTGTTGCTTAGATGTGAACTGCCTCCCGCCATCATAGACACTCCTTTTAATGATGCTCCAAAGGTTCTGAATGGGGTAGAGGTCAGGGGAGCATGGGGGTCACACCATAAGTTTGTCCCCTTTTATGCCCATATCAGCCAGAGATGCAGATGTTTTATGTGCAGCATGAGATGGTGCATTATCATGCAGAAAAATGATCTTGCTGTGAAATACACGGTTCTTCTTCTTGAACCATGGCAGGAAGTGCTGTTTGAGAAAATCCACATACATTATGGAGTTCATCTTTAGCGCCTTCAGGGATCCTAAAGGGGCCGACAATCTCTCTCCCCATGATTCCAGCCCAAAACATTACTCCACCTCCTCCTTGTTGGCGCTGTAGCCGTGTTTGCGTGGGGTGTCCATCAACCAGCCATCCTCCACTCCATCCATCTGGACCATCGAGCGCTGCACGGCACTCATCCGTGAACAAAACAGTTTTGAAATCAGTCTTCATGTAATGTTTGGCCCACTGGAGCCGTTTCTGCTTGTGTGAAGTGGATAGAGGAGGTCGACAGGATGGCGTATGCACAGCTGCAAACCTCTGAAGGACCCTGCATCTTGTTGTTCGGGGGACGTTGGAGGCACAAGCAGCTTCAAAAACTTGTCTGCTGCTATGACAAGGCTTTTTTGCCGCTGCTCTTTCAACCTGACGTAATTGCCTGTAGGAAAGAGTCCTCAATTTGCCCTTATCAGCACGCACACGTGTGTACTGTGAATCAGCTACATACTTCTTGATTGCCAAGACACTTCATCCTGATCATCGCACAATGTTGATTGTAGTCATGCCTTGACCTAAACACTCCACAATTTGTTGCTTCTCAGCAGCCGACACATCCTTTTTCTTTCCCATTTTGGCAGAAAATGTAGGCTGCTTAATAATGTGAGAGAGCCTTCTTAAGTAGTCTTGCCTTTCATTGGACACACCTGCCAAACTAATTAGCACAGGTGTCTGCAATTGCTTACAGTGATATAAAGAGCCCTGACACACATCACCATCAATGAGTTTAACTGACAAACAAACAAATTCTTCCCTTATCACTCCTAAACACTTTTTGTATAATAATTTGGAACGCAGTGTACATGTGCTTTTCCACAAAACACCAGTGGTTCACGTAGTGAATCTTACAGTTCTAACTTGCCAACCGTGGTCTGTATGGAGTTGTTCAATAAAGGGCCCAAAATTAAGATAACATAGATGGGAGAGGTCTCTATGAATAGGAATTCCTAAGTATTTGATACCCTGTGAGGGCCAGGCAAAGGGAAAGTTGGACTGGATGGAATCCTATATGGATTTGGGGAGGGAGACATCGAGGGCCTCAGACTTCGCTGCATTGATTTTAAAATTTGACCATGTAACAAAGTGATCTATTTCAGCCATAACAGCATGGATGGATATATGTGATTGAGTGATATATACTAGGACATCATCAGCAAATAGAGAGCACTTGTACTCGGTGCCTCCCACCTCAATCCACCTAATATTGGGGTTATGGCGAATTGATGAGAGCAGGTGCTCCGTCACTAGGATGTATAAGAGAGGGGACAGAGGACATCCCTGCCTTGTCCCATTGGTGATTGTGAAAGGTGATGAAAATGTTCTGACGCACCCCCTGGGCCTTGGGACACCCGGAGCCGGACCCTTTTTGGTGGATGCTGGTGGTTGTAGTCTTCGTGGCGGCGACCCAGTTCCGTGGCTCAGGGCGGTCAAACCAGTGGCGGAACTATTTATGTGGTTTTCATGTTTAAATGTCCGACTACGCCACCCGTGGATTGCGGTCAGAGTGAACCGCCGCTACAGGGCAGACCACTGAGGCTGGCGTTGTGGGTGCAGCAGAGCGTAGCATAACTCCCCACGGGAGGAGTATAGCCTCAGGGCAGTGTATGCGGAGGATGGGGGTGATGGTGCAGGGCAGCAGCAGTAACGACACGGAGTCAGTGATGCAGTTCAGGGCCTTTCCTCACAGTTCTTATTATCCAGACCACGTCTGCAGGTAACGGCTGCCCACGTCGTACTGTGCTCACCAGGTGAGGGGCTCAGACAACTCCCAGATAACTTTGGAGCACTTCACAGGACCCCCTTTGTGTGTCCTTTGTCTGGCCTTTCTTACCAACACTTCTGTCCGGCTGCCTCGGGCCTCCTCTTGGTAAACTTGGCGCCAGTTTCCCTGACCCTATGTGGTGCCTTCCTAGCGGGTGTAGCGAGGGGCTGCGCCACATAAAATGTCAGAGCCTCCGGTTTCTAGCTGAGGGTCGTTTCCTGCCTCCACTAGTTCGGGGACCGGTCTCCCCCTTTGGCCTGACCCCTCCACGCAGGTGGATTCGGGCGTGCGGTGGCGACTCGCCCGTCCGCACCCCTGGGATCCCTTCATTCCTCATTCCTGGAGCCTTCTCCGCTCCTCTTCCTTCCTTCTCCCTCTTCCAGGCCTGGGCCTCTGTTACTAGGCCCGCCTCCGGAGCAGAGCTCATGCAGAGCCCCTGCTCCCTGCCACTTCTGCTCAGACTTCTCTGCACTGAACTAAGATGGTGCCCACCTTTTATACTCCCTTCTCAATGCACCCAGGAACTGCTTCCTCCCTGCTCCTGCACTACAGGGTTCCCCTTCCTCAGTGTTCCCTCCCCCCACTCCAGCCAGGGACAGGGACTGTCGTGCCCATCTCAGGGGCATATTGGTCGCCCTGCCCCACGGCAATGTGGTGTAATGCATGCAGGTGTCGGGTCCTGATCCACACTCCATCCTTACCTGAGAGTGAGATATCACACCTCTGGGTGAGGTGCAATACGTCTGTAGCAACCGAGCCCTCAGGGTGCTACAGTTCCATTTATCTTCAGCCTAGGTGACGTATTGCGATACAGGGCCGTGATTTTGGCTATAAAAGGGTCCCCTAGACCCCTACCCCAAGCTTTTTAAGAGAATCATATATGGCGTGCCAGGAGACTCTATGGAATGCTTTCTCAGCATCCAACGAGAGTATCTAATTACAAATTTTTAACTGCATCTAGCCCAGGAAATACTTTGTGCCTAGTAGCAGTGTCTGCTAGTGAGCGGATTATCCCGGCTGTTAAGCAAGCTGCACCACCTGTAGTTTAGACACTTAATTTTTTCAAAGGAAATGCTTCGGGACCATGGGATACTTAGTGAAGAGCATCAGGAGGCACCCCAAGGCATAGGGGCTGGGACTGGCAGTAGGATGCCTTGCGGTGGACAGCCGAGCTCGATCCTTATAAAAGCTTTTTAACTGCAGCAGCTTTAGTGGACGCTACTGGAGCTGGAATTACCGCGGCTGCTGGCATGAGACTTGCCCTCCAATAGATCCTTGTAAATGGATTTAAAGTGTATTCATTCAAATTAGAGAGACAATTTAAATTAAAAAGCTTAGAGCTGCCTCCACCACAGGGGGGCTCGCTCGACCCACCAGCGGACAGGTACCAGTATTGGGAGAGGGGGGCTGGCCGTCAGGGTTCACCGCGGCTCTGGCACAAACCCGGCGACACGGAGGTGGCACGGGCAGGAGCGGACTGGCCGTGTCGGCTTCTCACTTTTTGGATTTTAGAAGGGCATGACATGCCTATATCTGTGTCTCCCCCTCCTTTTACTCCTCCACCTCTTTTATTTTCGCATGACTATATGTACTTGTCACTTTTCCATGTGTTAGTTATGTCTTCTGAGCAGTTTGTCAGCTTTTGGACACCTTTGAAGGTGTTTTCTATGTGTTTCTATGTGTTTTTGTTTGCCTGCCATTGGTTTTAACGGTGTTCGAAGGTGTTCGACGAACAGTTCGACGAACAGTTCGGCGAACACACGGGTGTTCGACGAACCGAACCGAACTCGAACACTACGGGGGTGGCTCAACACTAGTAATGACTCTATATAATAGATCCCTCTGTGTGTAATGACTGTATATAATAGATCGCTCTGTGTGTAGTGACTCTATATAATAGATCACTCTGTGTGTAATGACTGTATATAATAGATCGCTCTGTGTGTAGTGACTCTATATAATAGATTCCTCTGCGTGTAATGACTCTATATAATAGATCACTCTGTGTGTAATGACTCTATATAATAGATCGCTCTGTGTGTAATGACTCTATATAATAGATCCCTCTGTGTGTAATGACTCTATATAATAGATCCCTCTGTGTGTAATGACTCTATATAATAGATCCCTCTGTGTGTAATGACTCTATATAATAGATCCCTCTGTGTGTAATGACTCTATATAATAGATCCCTCTGTGTGTAATGACTCTATATAATAGATCTCTCTGTGTGTAATGACTCTATATAATAGATCCCTCTTTGTGTAATGACTCTATATAATATAGGAATTTCACTTTTTGTATTGAAGAACTGAAATAAATTAACTTTTTGATGATATTCTAATTTAGTGAGATGCACCTGTATTATTAGAATTATCACACCAGTACACCTGTTTTCTCATTTGCAAGATTTAAGTAAACCTTGTATGATATCTTTTTCATTTGTGAACGTCCTTATACTTTCAAGCAGAACCTAGACACCCCACGATGCAATAACCCATCGATCACTACAAGCCCTCTGTTTTCCATGGATATCCATATTATGGACTGTGTATACGTTTCTTATGCCTGAACTGCGCACCCCTCGGTGAAGACAGTGAGTTTTTTTGGGGGCAGCTTATGGTCGTCTCAGGATATGAACACCCCCTGATCTGCTTGAAGATATAACTGAAATAAAATGTTGAGAAAAAATTTCAAACATCACGTTGACCCTTCGAGTGACAGTCTTGTAAATCTCTATCACTTCTCCACAGAATAGGTGATTGGTCTGAAATCACTCGGGGTGTAAAGAGACTCTGTCATCACAGAATAACTAATCAAACCAATGGCAGCCCCTCAGTATATCATGGCACCCTGTATTTTGATTGGCAGCTGTAGCTTTATAGACTCGAGCGGGGGTCTCAAACATTTGGCCACAGGGGCTGCTTCATGCAGGCCGCAGGCACCGTACACCTGGAGGATTGTGGCACGTCAGCACTTTTTCAGTGGAACATATTGCAGGCGCCGTGCACAGACAAGCTCTTGGCTCAGCTATACCAATGCCAACTGTGGGTCAATCACAGGCCAGCAGCTAATGTCCGCAGGGGACCAGGATGGGAACAGGACTAGAAGATGAGGATCAGGATCCTGACATTACTGCAAAGAGACATTACTACAAAAAGGGGACCAGGAAGGGACACATTACTATGAGATAGGGAGCCGAATGGTGAGATTGCTACAAGAAGGGGACCAGGTAGGAGGATATTTCTACAAGATGGCCATGATGGTGGACAATAAAACAAGATGAGGACCATGATGGGGGACAATAAAACAAGATGAGGACCATGATGGGGACATTACTACAAGATGTTGGCCAAAACTACTATATAGCACTAATAGTAAGATTGTATTACAAAAAGGGTCTAAAATGTAAAAGAAAACAAAAAAAAATATCTAAATATTGGCTTCAATTTTTTAGTGCCAATAAAAATGTTTTTTTTATAAATAAACTAAAATAAAGCCAAAAAAAGTGCACACTTGTTATCGGTCATCTGTAATGACCCAAGCTATAAAATGATTATACCCCATAACAGAAAATAAATAAATCTGCAAAAAAAATTATAAACAAGTGATCAAAAGGTGTATACAACCCCTGGCAAAAAAAATATGGAATCACTGGGCTCGGAGGATGTTCATTCAGTTGTTTAATGTTGAAAAAATGCAGATCACAGATATGGCACAAAACTAAAGTCCTTTCAAATGGCAACTTTAGGGCTTTAAGAAACACTAAAAGAAATCAAGATTAAAATGTGGTATTCAGTAAGGGTAATTTTTTTCAGACCAAGCAGAGGGAAAAAATTATGGAATCACTCAATTCTGAGGAAAAAATTATGAAATCATGAAAAACAAACACACAAATGAACACTCCAATACATCACTAGTATTTTGTTGCACCACCTCTGGCTTTAATAACAGCTTGCAGTCTCTGAGGCATGGACTTAATGAGTGACAAACAGTACTCTTCATCAATCTGGCTCCAACTTTCTCTGATTGCTGTTGCCAGATCAGCTTTGCAGGTTGAAGCCTTGTCATGGACCATTTTCTTCAACTTCCACCAAAGATTTTCAATTGGATTGAGATCCGGACTATTTGCAGGCCATGACATTGACCTTATGTGTCTTCTTTCAAGGAATGTTTTCACAGTTTTTGCTCTATGGCAGGATGCATTATCATCTTGAAAGATGATGTCATCATCCCCAAACATCCTTTCAATTGATGGGATAAGAAAATTGTCCAAAATATCAATGTAAACTTGGGCATTTATTGAAGATGTAATGACAGCCATCTCCCCAGTGCCTTTACCTGACATGCAGCCCCATATCATCAATGACTGTGGAAATTTGCATGTTCTCTTCATGCAGTCATCTTTATAAATCTCATTGGAACGGCACAAACAAAAGTTTCAGCATCATCACCTTGCCCAATGCAGATTCGCGATTCATCACTGAATATGACTTTCATCCAGTCATCCACAGTCCACGATTGCTTTTCCTTAGGTTTTCTGTATGTAAATCCCATTTCCTTTAGGCAGTTTCTTACAGTTTGGTCACAGACATTGACTCCAGTTTCCTCCCATTTGTTCATTTGTTTTGTTGTGCATTTCCTGCTTTGGAGACATATTGCTTTAAGTTTCCGGTCTTGACGCTTTGATGTCTTCCTTGGTCTACCAGTATGTTTGCCTTTAACAACCTTCCCCTGTTGTTTGTATTTGGTCCAGATTTTAGACCCAGCTGACTGTGAACAACCTACAGCTTTTGCAACATTGCGTGACGATTTACCTTCTTTTAAGAGTTTTATAATCCTCTCCTTTGTTTCAATTGACATCTCTTGTGTTGGAGCCATGATTCATGTCAGTCCACTCGATGCAACAGCTCTCCTAGGTGTGATCACTCCTTTTTAGATGCAGACTAACGAGCAGATCTAATTTGATGCAGGTGTTAGTTTTGGAAATTAAAATTTACAGGGTGATTCCATAATTTTTTTCTCAGAATTGAGTGATTCCATAATTTTTTCCCTCTGCTTGGTCTGAAAAAAATTACCCTTACTGAGTGCCACATTTTTTATCTTGATTTCTTTTAGTGTTTCTTAAAGCCCTAAAGTTGCTATTTGAAATGACTTTAGTTTTGTGCCATGTCTGTGATCTGCTTTTTTTCAACAACATTAAACAACTGAATGAACATCCTCCGAGCCCGGTGATTCCATAATTTTTGCCAGGGGTTGTAGAATGGAGTTTCTATACAGTGGACGTCCTTATACACAGTACATTGTGCCCACAAATCATGGACCTCAGTTCAGCAGCTCAATCTTGTCATCTCTGTACTGAGACATATAGATTGGAGTTGGTGCAGGGTGTTTTATTATTTCTTGGCAGACATTATACAAGATTACAGCCACAATTCATGAAGAAACAAATTTTGCATGCCAGTATTAATAAAAGGTGAGAGGTAGAAAGCTTTTTTTTTGTTAAATTAAAAATTTTTTTTTTTATATTATCACTTTTCATAGTTGAAAAACTTACACAAAGCTCTGATGTTCATGTTTGACAAAATTTTACTTTTCTTGTCTGTCCACCAGTCCTGGTCAGCACCAGCATTTTGAAGAGCGGGTGGACATTATCATAATTTACATTATAAAAATATCAAAAATGATCACATAAATGTTGTCTAGCTCCGTCCACTCTTCAGAAATGTCGGTGCTGTGGCTGGGACTGGTGGAAATACAGTAAAAGTCAAATTCGGGCAAAACTGAACAATCAGTGCTGTGTGTAATTATGTATGTCACAAAAAGTGACAATACATACATACATTTATAATTCCTATGCCACTAGATTGGAATCTATGAGGAGCTCCTGGAATTAATCTATTCTGGAAGTTTCAGTCATGAGCCGTCTAGATTGGATTTGATCCTATGAGGACATCGCTCCAGCAACTCCATTCTAGTCAGGTCAGCAATGAACTGTACAGAATAGAGGCTACAGGGAGATCATCTAAAAATCCACTCCGATGTAGACGGCTCACTAGTGAATCAGCTAGAATGCAGTTACTAAAATGAGGTCCTCAAAAAAGCCACTCCGATCCAATGTGATAAATTATGAGGACTCTCTCGGCTGCACTCTGTTACGTTTCTCCTCGCGAGGCTTCGCCCACTCTCGAAAGACTCAATTCCAGTCACCTCAACACCAAACTGTACAGTTTGGAGGCTACAGGGAGATCCTCAAAATACCCACTCCGGTCTAGAAGGCTCACTAGTGAATAGGCTAAAATGGAGTTGCTCAAATGAGGTCCTCAAAAAATCCACTCCAATACAATGTTGTAAATTATGAGGACTCTGTTGCTGCGCTCTGTTACGTTACTCCCCGCGAGGCGAGGCTCACTCTTTGAAAGACTCGATTCCAGTCACCTCAGCACCAAACAGTACAGTTTGGAGGCTACAGGGAGATCCTCAAATTACCCACTCCGCTCTAGACGGCTCACTAGTGAATCAGATAGAATGGAGTTGCTCAAATGAGGTCCTCAAGAAATCCACTCCAATACAAAGTTGTAAATTATGAGGACTCTGTTACATAGTTACATAGCTTATAAGGCCGAAAAAAGACAAGCGTCCATCCAGTTCAGCCTATTTCTTGTGCACTGCAGCTATTCCGCTATTCCTATACCATGCGGTATAGGCCAATTTACATCATTGAGGAAAAATTCACTTCCCGACACCAATCTGGCAGTCAGATTAAATCCCTGGATTAATTAACTAAGCATAAGATGTAATTTTATTGTTCTCAAGAAAGGCGTCCAGGCCTCTCTTGAACTCATTAAGTGAGTTGGACATCACCACTTCCTCTCCCAGAGAGTTCCAGAGTCTCACGGCTCTGACCGTAAAGAATCCCCTTCTATGCTGGTGCAGGAACCTCCTTTCCTCCAGACGCATAGTGTGCCCCCTCGTCTTTGTCACCATCCTTGGTATAAACAGGTCATGGGAGAGATCTCTGTACTGCCCCCTGATGTATTTATACATGTTTATGAGGTCTCCCCTAAGCCTTCTCTTTTCCAATGTAAATAGGCCTAATTTTGCCAACCTCTCTGGGTATTCTAGTCCCTCCATTCCCTTTATTACCTTAGTCGCCCTCCTTTGTACCGTCTCTAGCTCCAATATGTCTTTCCTGAGCACCGGAGCCCAGAACTGTGCACAAAATTCTAAGTGCGGCCTTACCAGCGCTTTATACAGAGGAAGAACAATGTTCTCATCATATGCCCCTATTCCTCTTCTGATGCATGCCATGACTCTATTTGCCTTCGCAGCTGCTGCCTGACACTGGGCACTCCAATTTAATTGGTTATTAACCAAGACGCCCAGGTCCTTCTCCATGTCAGATTTCCCCAACGGTTTCCCATTTAATATGTATGGGTGACTGCTGTTTTTCTTTCCCATGTGCATGACCTTACATTTATCGGCATTGAACCCCATTTGCCATTTTTTGGCCCAACTCCCCAATTTATCTAAATCCTCCTGTAGCTGTGCCCTATCCTCATCTGTATTAACTACGTTACAAAGTTTAGTATCATCTGCAAATATTGCTATTTTACTATGCAACCCTTCCACTAGATCATTAATAAATATATTAAATAATATAGGGCCCAAGACAGACCCTTGAGGCCCCCCGCTAGTAACCCTGACACACCCTGAGCTTACTCCATTGATAACCACCCTCTGCTTTCTATCACTCAGCCAGCTATTTACCCACTTGCACACATTATCCCCCAGACCAAGCATTCTCATTTTATATACCAACCTTTTGTGTGGCACGGTATCAAACGCTTTGGAGAAGTCAAGGTCTACAACATCCACTGACTCTCCCCGGTCCAGCTGTGAGCTCACCTCCTCGTAGAAGGCCATCAGGAGCGATCCCTCATGAATCCATGTTGATATGGAGTTAGACAGTTATTATCATTAAGATATTCTACAATAGCATCTCTAAGAAATCCTTCAAACAATTTACCCACAACAGATGTTAAGCTGACTGGTCTATAGTTCCCAGGGTCACTTTTAGACCCCTTTTTGAATATTGGTACCACATTTGCTTGGCGCCAGTCTAGTGGGACAGTCCCTGTCCATAAAGAATGCTTGAATATAAGATACAGCGGCCTGTCTATCACATTACTTAATTCTTTTAGTACCCGGGGGTGTATGTCATCTGGGCCTGGTGACTTGTCTATTTTGATATTATTTAGGCGTTTCTGAACTTCCTCCTGGGTTAGGTGGGTGATATTTAGCGGAGGGTTTACTTTATCACTCTGCATTTCCTCCGATAAATTGTTTTCTTTTGTGAAAACAGTGGAGAAGAAGCTATTGAGTAGGTTTGCTTTACCCTCATCGCCCTCTAGGATTTTACCCAGGTTATTTCTCAATGGGCCAACTCCATCAGTTTTAATCCTTTTACTGTTTATATAGTTAAAGAACAGTTTGGGATTCGTTTTACTTTCCTTGGCAATTAGTCTCTCTGTCTCCTCTTTTGCTATTCTTATTTGTTTCTTACAGATTTTGTTTTTTTCCCTATAAGATATTAGCGCTTTCTCGCTGCCTTCTTGTTTAAGTTTACCGAAAGCCCTTTTTTTGTTTTTCATTGCCCTCTTGACTTCCTTATTTAGCCACATTGGCTTCCTCCTATTCCTAGCCCTTTTATTCCCATAAGGTATGTACCTTCTACAGTGACTATGTAGGACTGTTTTGAAAATTTCCCATTTTCTATCCGTGCTCCTATTACTGAAGATACTATCCCAGTCTATAAGGTGAAGGGCATCTCTTAGCTGATCAAACTTTGCCCTCCTGAAGTTCAGTGTTTTTGTGACTCCCTTGCTGGGCACCTACTGAAGCACATGTGGAATTGTATAATGTTGTGGTCACTATTTCCCAGGTGCCCCCCGACCTGCACCTCAGTTATTCTGTCTGGCCTGTTAGTTAATATTAAGTCTAAAAGGGCCGTGCCTCTAGTTGGTTCCTGCACAAGTTGTGACAAATAATTGTCTTTGATAATTGACAGAAACCTGTTTCCTTACTGAGATCTACAGCTTTCGGTTTCCCAGTCTATATCGGGGTAGTTGAAGTCCCCCATAATAATCACCTCGTTATTTTTTGCTACTTCGTCTATTTGTCTCATTAATAGACTTTCCGTGGCTTCTGCTATATTTGGTGGTTTATAACAGACTCCTATGATAATTTTATTATTGTTTTTTGCCCCATGTATCTACACCCATAAGGACTCGACCTTCTCATTTCCCTCCCATACATCCTCCCGTATTGTAGGCTTTAGACACGTCTTTACATATAGACAGACTCCACCCCCTTTCCGACTTCTTCGATCCCTTCTAAACAGACTGTAACCCTGTAAGTTAACTGCCCAGTCATAGCTTTCATCTAACCATGTCTCGGTTATTCCCACTATGTCATAGTTACCTGTAGATATTTCTGCTTCCAGTTCATCCATCTTGTTTGTCAGGCTCCTGGCATTTGCTAGCATGCAGTTTACACGATTTTGTTTTGTTCCGATCTTCTCCCTGTGGATTGTATTAGAAATTTTCTTACCTCCCTTCCAAGCATCTTGTCTTGGACCTTCTTTGTCGCACTTCATATCTTTCATTAGTATGTTCTCTGGTTGCATGTTCGTGTCCGGCGTTTTTCTTCCCATCCCCTCTTCTTCTAGTTTAACGCCCTCCTGATGAGTGTTGCGAGTCTCCTGGCAAATGTGTGTTTCCCGGGTTTGTTGAGGTGTAGTCCGTCTCTGGCAAGGAGTCCGTCATAGAGGTAATTCACACCGTGGTCCAGGAATCCAAATCCTTGTTGTCTGCACCATCGTCTCAGCCAGTTGTTCACATCAAGGATCCTGTTCCATCTCCTGACGCCATGCCCGTCTACTGCAAGGATAGAAGAAAAAACTACCTGCGCATCCAGTTCTTTTACTTTCTTCCCCAATGCTTCAAAGTCCTTGCAGATTGTCGATAGGTCCTTCTTTGCCGTGTCATTGGTGCCAACATGTATCAGAAGAAATGGGTGGACATCCTTGGAACTGATGAGCTTCGGTATCCTATCGGTAACATCCTTGATCTTCGCCCCTGGGAGGCAGCATACTTCTCTTGCGGTTATGTCCGGTCTGCAGATAGCTGCTTCTGTTCCTCTCAGTAGTGAGTCTCCCACCACCACCACTCTTCTTCCCTTCTTGGCTGTCCTTTTTCTTGTCGCTTCTGGGTGTTTCTGGGTGCTCTTTTCTTTTTTGCTTGCTGGTAGTTCCTCATCCTTAGGTGTGCCATCTTCGTCCTCCACAAGTCCTTGGAATCTGTTTCTCAGTTGTGTGGTTGGTGGTGTCTCCATGGTCTTCTTGCTTCTTTTGGTCACTTGCCTCCACTTGTCTGCCTCTGGAGGTTCTCTGATGCTTCCTTGACTTTCCGTGACCAGTATTGACGCTTCTGTTCTGTCCAGGAAGTCTTCATTTTCCTTGATGAGTTTTAATGTTGCAATTCTTTCTTCCAGTCCCCGCACCTTTTCTTCTAAAAGAGCAAGTAGTCTACACTTCTGGCAGGTGAAGTTGGTTTCAGCTTCTGGTCGATCTGTGAACATGTAGCACATGTTGCAGCTCACCATGTAGGTTGTCACATCTGCCATGCTGCTCCTTGTCCCTGCTGACTTGATGTCTGTCTTCTTTCTTGTGATACCCTAGGATAAACAAATTAAACAAAAATTTGGCGATGCTTTCCAAGCAGCTGGTCCCGGCTGTACCCAACGATCTTGTAGCTGAAGGAGACTCTTCGCTTTTCCCAGAAGGCACCTGGAATATGCAAATTGTCCTCTTCAAGCTTCAATCCCTGGTTTGGCGATGCTTTCCAAGCAGCTGGTCCCGGCTGTACCCAACAATCTTGTAGCTGAAGGAGACTCTTCGCTTTTCCCAGAAGGCACCTGGAATATGCAAATTGTCCTCTTCAAGCTTCAATCCCTGGTTTGGCGATGCTTTCCAAGCTGCTGGTCCCGGCTGTACCCAACGATCTTGTAGCTGAAGGAGACTCTTCGCTTTTCCCAGAAGGCACCTGGAATATGCAAATTGTCCTCTTCAAGCTTCAATCCCTGGTTGCTGCGCTTTGCTATGTTTCTCCCTGCGAAGCTCCGCTAACTCTTTGAAAAATTCGATTCCAGTCACCTCAGCACCAAACTGTACAGTTTGGAGGCTACAGGGAGATCCTCAAAATACCCACTCCGATCTAGATGGCTCACTAGTGAATCAGCTAGAATGGAGTTGCTAAAATGAGTTCCTCAAAAAATCCACTCCGATCTAGACGGCTCACTAGTGAATCAGCTAGAATGGAGTTGTTAGAACTCTTCTGTTTGTTTTTGTTTCTATCTTGTGTTTTGCGGCCACGTGACCATCTTCCTATATATTCCAGCTCCGCCCTTCTGGCCTTGCTGGACTTCAGTGTTGTTTAGACTGTATTTCTAGCCAGGTGCTTTTGTGCCTATCTATCTCTAGTTTGCTTGGTCCTCTGGACCTCTAGTACTTTTGTCAGTTTATCTTTTGCTCTGCAACAACTTCTGTTAGGAGGTGTTCCATTTTTTGTCCCAGTCCTTAGTTCTTTTAGGGACCCCTCCCTTTCTCTATAGGTCTCCGTTCAGACT
Source organism: Phyllobates terribilis (assembly GCF_046119375.1). Taxonomy (NCBI): domain Eukaryota; kingdom Metazoa; phylum Chordata; class Amphibia; order Anura; family Dendrobatidae; genus Phyllobates; species Phyllobates terribilis. The sequence continues at coordinate 172,212,031 of NW_027362769.1, forward strand.
ACCCGAGGACGAAGGCAGGTCTGTTCACAAGGAACAGGTCGCCCGCTACAACGTAGGGACTCAGCTTAGTCTTACTGTAGGTACAGCTCTCCCCTTCTTTCCCTAGTTTATGTTGCAGATCTTAACAGTAAGTCCAGCCCAAATGAAAAAAAATTTAAGGAAAGAAATCCAGGGATTAGTATGGTTTCTGTTCAAGATTTGGCTCAACGCCTGCAGGGATTGTCTCTGGAGGTGTCCGGGCTCCGGCAACACGTGAGTAGCTGTCCGGGAGCGCATTTTGTGGAACCGCAGGTAGGACTCCCTGATATTTTTGATGGTAAACAACAAGATTTTTTTTCCTTTAAAAATGCTTGTTTATTATATTTTCATTTGAGACCAAAGTCCTCTGGGAATAAATCACAGCGCATTGGGTTTATCATGTCACTTTTGCGCAAGGAACCACAGGGGTGGGCTTTCTCTCTCCAACCTAATGATCCGTGTTTTAGGTCAGTAGAGGATTTTTTTTCTGCTATGGGGCTATTGTATGACGATCCTGATCGAGTCTCATCTGCTGAGACAGAACTGAGACGTTTGAATCAGGGGTCAGGTGATGTTGAAAATTATTGTACACACTTCAGAAGGTGGTCCTCAGAAGTGAAATGGAATGATTCGGCATTAAAATGTTTTTTTCTTGCTGGTCTAATGAAAGGGTTACGGATCTGCTGATTGCATTTCCTGCACCTGAAACCTTGCAAGAAGCCATGCAATTAGCTATACGTGTGGACAGGAGACTGCGTGCCAGGGTTTATGATGAAAAGATTCCTGCAATGCCAGCTCCTAGTTCCCAGAGGGTCTGCTCGGACGGCGGAGAACCGATGGAGGTAGAAGCGATGTCACTCCGCTCTCAGGAAAGAGACCGCAGGTTTTCCAAGGGATTGTGTTTTTATTGTGGTAAATCTGACCATTTGATTAAGAACTGTGAGCTTCGTTTAAGTAAAGAAAAAAAAAGGTCAGTTACGCCCGTATTGCTTGTTTAAACTCAAAGGGAGTATTTCTTTCAGGGAGTACCTCATTTCAGGAAGGTTTGATTGAATTTCAGGTATTTGTGGATTGTAGTTCAACACTTAATGTGATTGATAAGGGGTTTTTGGAAAAACTTAAATTGGAATCCAAACCTTTGTCATCACCTATTTCTGTGATTGCAATTGATAACACTCCTTTGAAATGTATTACTGACAAGGTTGCTGCATTTCCCCTCACTATCAATGGCATTCACCAAGAAAATTTGGATTTGGTGGTATTAAATAATTTACCCTCTCCAGTCATTTTAGGTTTGCCTTGGTTAAAACTGCACAATCCTTTACTGGACTGGTCTACTAATGAGATTAAGTCTTGGAGTCCTAAGTGCTATGATAAATGTTGTAATGGTCGCATTGCGGCTGTGGAAAACGGGGAATTACCTGTACCTATTCAGGATTTTTGGAAGTTTTTTTCAGAGGAGGAGTCGCAAGTTTTACCTCCTCATAGGGACTATGATTGCACCAGTGAGTTTGTTCCTGGAGCTACTCTTCCCAAGAGTCGCTTATTTAATCTGACTATCCCTGAAAGAAAATCCTTGGAGGAGTACATACAGACGAGCTTGGCTGCTGGTCACATTAGACCTTCTAAGTCGCCTGTGGCCGTTGGATTTTTCTTTGTTAAAAAAAAAAGACGGCGGTTTACGTCCATGTCTGGATTTTCGTGAAATTAATAAGATTACCGTACGCAATTCCTACCCATTGCTGTTAATTCCGGACTTGTTTAACCAGTTAGTAGGGGCCAAGTGGTTCTCTAAAATTGATCTCCGGGGGGCATACATTTTGTTACGAATGAAGGAGGGTGATGAATGGAAAACTGCTTTTAACACTCCGGTAGGTCATTTTGAGAATCTGGTGATGCCCTTCGGTCTTACCAATGCTCCCGCGTTTTTTCAGAACCTTATTAATGACATCCTGAGACCTTTGATTGGTAAGAATGTGGTTGTGTATTTGGATGACATTCTGATTTATTCACCAGATCTGGAGTCCCATTGGCAGAGTGTACGTGAAGTGTTGCAGTTATTGAGTGATAATTCACTTTTTGCTAAGCTGGAGAAATGTGAGTTCGCTGTGCAGAGAATTAGTTTTTTGGGCTACATTATCTCCAGCGAGGGCTTTGAGATGGACCCGGTGAAGGTTCAGGCTGTGCAGGAATGGCCTAGGCCTATTGGTTTGAAATCGATACAGAGATTTTTGGGTTTTGCCAATTATTACAGGAAATTCATTAAGAATTTTTCTAGAATTGTTAAGCCGCTAACCGATCTCACCAGGAAAGGTGCGAATACGGTCCAGTGGACTACTGAGGCCATTGAAGCTTTTGTGTATCTCAAAGAGAGGTTCAGTTCTGCCCCTATCCTTATGCAGCCTGATGAGACCAAGCCTTTTTTGGTCGAGGTCGATACTTCATCGGTGGGGGTCGGAGCAGTTTTGTCTCAGGAGAACAAGTATGGAGTACATCCCTGTGCTTTTTTTTCGAAAAATTTTCAGAAACCGAACTTAATTACGAAGTTGGTAATCGGGAATTGCTGGATATTAAACTTGCGTTTGAACATTGGGGTCATTTCATGGAATGTGCTAAATTTCCTGTTCAGGTTTTCACAGATCATAAGAATTTGATCTATCTGGATGCTGCCAAACGCTTGAATGCCCGTCAAGCTAGGTGGGCACTTTTTTTTTCTCGGTTCAATTTTTCTGTTACCTATATCCCTGGTACTAAGAATGTTAAAGCCGATGCTTTATCTCGCAGCTTTTCTCCCATGGTTGGTACCGAGGAGGAGGAGAGCATTTTAAGGAAGGAGTTGTGATAGCAGCATTGGACTCCGTTTTAGAAGATGGGATTCTGAAAGCCCAGGAGGATGCCCCATCTAACACTCCTCATGGGAGGTTGTTTGTGCCTAGAACCTCTAGGAGAGATTTGTTTGTGGAGTATCATGAGTCTCGGTTGGCAGGTCATCCAGGAATTTCTGAGACTAAGAGACTTATCAGTCGCAGTTTTTGGTGGCCTGGATGGCAGAAGGAAGTCATTAAGTGGGTGCGTCAATGTACTGTGTGTGCTAGGTCAAAGGCTTCACATACTCCTGCTGCAGGGTTGCTTTGCCCTCTGGAGGTTCCTAGTGCGCCTTGGATGCATCTGGCAATGGATTTTATTACTGACCTTCCTGTGTCCGAGGGTTTCACGGTCATCTGGGTGGTCGTGGACCATTTTAGCAAGATGTGTCATTTGGTTCCATTCATTAAGCTACCCTGCGCTAAGACACTCGCTAAGGCGTTTGTTAAGGAAATTGTCAGGCTCCATGGCATTCCCACCGACATTGTTTCGGATAGGGGACCTCAGTTTGTGGCTCTCTTTTGGCGTGCTTTTTGTGACAGGTTGGGAGTCCATTTGTCATTTTCTAGAATAAATAATTAGCGTGCACTCTTGTCATAAGACGAGAGGTGCTGATGAAGAGACACGAGGTGTCCAATACATATATTAAATTATATCATCGCACACTCATGAAATCTGATGCAGTGTTCATTTATTAACATTTGGCATAATATCAAACCGATCAAACGTGATTTGCGACAGTGATTGGCAACAGAGACGTTTCGGCCTTTTCCAGGCCTTATTCATTGAGTCGCACTACTAAAAGAGAGGAAATACGGTGTTAGGAGTAGGGATATAGGAAATCACATTAGTTAAAACAGAAAGTCCAAAATATACATTATTGAAGGACGAGAGGGGAGAGGGGGGGGGGGGCAGGGGGGGAGGGGGGGGGGAGGAAATGGGGGGGGAGAGGGGAGAGAGAGATAGAGGCAAGGGGAGGCAGAATAAAATCACAATTATGCATATGTACATTATATACAGTGGAATCATCAAGTAACATAAAGTATACTATGGGGTTACCTTAAGTGGGTTCAGATGAAGGTATATGCCATAAGAGATAGAATAAAAATCTTTATATGGTGCTGTAATAGTAAGAAATGCATGTTAAGCGCCTGGAAAATCAAACAGGGTTTTTTTTAGAGAAAACAGACCACTACCTTTAATGTCTCTTGGTTCACAGCCTAAAGGAGACTTTCATGCTGGTGTGACGTGAAGTCTCTACGTCTTGATACAGTGCTGGCGTCCCTGTTGTGGCTGTTTCATATAGTAGAGAGGAGCGGTGTGGCCTTTTCCCTATATTGTTATTCATATAGTGTGGGGGACTGGAGTAGGGAGAATGTCCCAATTAGTAGGAGGGGTGAAAGAAGAGGGGAAGGGGAGGGCTCCTGGGAGCTGGGTACCTTGTTCCTGTTGGCTTCCGTTTCTGGCTGTGGTGCAGGAGTCCCAGATATGGCTCGTTGTTGCAGGGGAGGAGGAGGGCGGCGTGACCGTCTCCCAGCGCTGTGGAACGTGCACTGGGAGTCCTCATTTAAGTATGTGCGCGCTGAGCGCTGGGGCGGAAGTGCGTCACAAAAGGGGGCGGGGAACCGGAAGTGACGTCGCGCTAGTGGAAAACTCACTTATGTGTGTTTTGGTTGCTATGGTGCGCTGTATACACTGATAGCTGGTTGGCTAATGCACATGCAGAGCGTGTACACTTCACAGCATATCGTGTCATGCCAGTAAAGGGGCATACCTTGCTGCTAGGGGTAAAAATACTCCAGTAAATCAACCATGAGGACTATATGATCCACAGAAATTGTGGTAGTGGAACAGGGTTAAGGTGACTAAACCTCATACTTAAAGAAAGGAAATCTATGTGCACAAATTGTCCTGGATCCCTTAATACACTGTATGTAGTCATGGGTAGTACAGATAGTAATGTTGTCTATTTAGGGGGGGGGGGGGCAAATGATAAGAGAAATATCATGGCATATAGATGGGCACATCAAAAAGTCAGATAGGATAACTTTTAGTTGTGTAATCTTTAGGGGGAGGCAACTGGTAAGAGGGATATCATGGTATGTATAAGGGCACATCAATAGGTCAGAAAGGATCACTTTTAGTGGCAAAAGATAAGAGGGATCTCATGATATGGGCACATCAATAAGTCAGAAAGGGTAACTCACCTAAGAGTGTGTTCAATGGGTCTGTAGGAGCAAAAAGGTCAGTAATTAGAGGTGAGAGAAATAAACTCAATAGATTAAATGGCAATTTTTAGAATCAATGGATCCAGTTAATTTCTCGGTTCAAGCCTTTAGGGGATAGTGTCTGGAGTGTGTGGATCCAGTAGGACTCCCGCTGTTTCAGTAATTTAATATGGTTGCCACCCCTCCTTGGTCTTGCCACATGTTCAATTACTTGGAAGCGGAGTTGGGCCACTGTGTGCCTAGCTCTGGTAAAGTGGTCGGGTAATGGGAGCCAATTTTTGCCGCAGCGGATGGTAGACTTGTGGCTCGCTATGCGATCTTTAATATGTTGTGTGGTTTCCCCTACGTATAGCAGACCACATGGGCATTTGATGATGTAGACCACAAAATTTGAATCACATGTAAAAAAGCCTCTGATGGGGTAGCTTTTCCCTGTCCTTGGGTGCGTGATGGTATCAGACTTGATGATGTTGGAACATGCTGCACAATTGAGGCAAGGGAAAGTACCGTGACGACGGGTACTGAGTAGGCGTTGGGAGGCAGTTGTGCGGGAAGATCCTATGTCAGCCCTAATAATCCTATCTCTGATGTTAGGGGCCCGCTTGACGCACATAAGTGCAGGATTGGTAAATGCGGGGATTTCTGGATAGGCTCTAGATAGGAGAGGCCAGTGCTTCCTAATAATGGCTTGGACTTTAGGTATTAGTGGATGGAAGGTATGTACAAATGGTATTCTCTCAGGGCTAGTGGTAGTCAGCTGGGGTGGTTTGGGTTCTAATGCTCGGTCTGTCTCTTGTCGTAGGAGTTGGGTGGGGTAGTCACGTTCTCTGAATTTAGTCGCCATTTCCTGTAGACGTCGAGAGAGTGTGTCCGGGATCGGTTTGATATTATGCCAAATGTTAATAAATGAACACTGCATCAGATTTCATGAGTGTGCGATGATATAATTTAATATATGTATTGGACACCTCGTGTCTCTTCATCAGCACCTCTCGTCTTATGACAAGAGTGCACGCTAATTATTTATTCTATAAATTACCTGGTCTTCAGCGTTGCACCGGTCTTCCAGATGTCAAGCGATACTTTCGCCTACGACGAGACCACCAGCCACAATATACTGTCATCAGTAACTACATCATGTGAATTCCTTAAGACTCCCTCAGAGGAGATAAGAAGCAAGGATTATGAGAAAGAGAGACGACGTTTCGTCTCCTATGACCTACATGCTGTAACTTTAGCCGAATATCACAGACAGGGAAAGATCCCTAGGGGTCTCAGGAGTAATCTCCGACCCACTCTCTTTTCAGACAACGAACAATACTGTGAAAAATTTAAAAAGATATTAAATAAGTGTTCTCTTGATATAATTATACTCACAGTGGATTTCTTACAGAGAGCCATCAAAGAAAGTCAGAAAACTATCACCGCCATCGAGACCCAACTCACCGCCAACTTGTCCTCAACCGAGTGGACGACGTTGAAAAACAGGACTGATAAGATCCTTTCGGACTACCAAAAAACTCTACAGGAACGCAAACGCCAGAAATTTCAGAGAGACCAAGAGGACTACAGCAGTAATCGGATCTACAGATGGAACGCCTCCTCCGGTCCCCCCACCCGCCGCTACCAAGCTGGCCATCGCAACTACAACTCCTTCAGCTCAGGAAGCGATTCCTCCACCGGTCGACAAGAGTCGAGTTTTTTATGGAAAAACAAAAAAGGAGGACGCCAACACCCAGACCCACAAGGAGATTGCGGAAACGAAAGAATGACGACCCGCTCCCAGGTAAGACATCGAACCTGGTAATGAACATCTCCAGCTACACCCTCTCCCCCACTGAACTGGCAGTCTTACAGAAAGGTTTATCCTTCTGTCCGACACCAAACTGGGACTCATTCCAGTTGGAGAAGGACTTGCAACGCTTCTATCGATCCCTACGATTGAAGACTCACTTTGGACTGTCAAAAGAGACCTCCATATGCAGAGCACCTCCACCTGGGGGTGATACTGTAACGGAGCTTTCAATAGTTAATCTGGGGTTACGCACACACAGTACATTCAATCCCCCACACACCAACCACGCAACTGAGACAACTATTGCCCTCATCACAAGGGACATTAGAAGTCTGCTACATGAGCAACAGTTAGGTTTCTTTCCCACACATCAAAACTTATCAAATGAGGAGAAAAGGGCCCTCAAGAGTCTGAGTGGTAACAAAAACATTGTGATTAAACCAGCAGACAAGGGGGGTGCGACGGTCATCATGGACCGGACGAATTACATAGACGAGGTTAATCGCCAACTGGCGGACACTACAACCTACGATCGTATCACCCATGACCCCACCCATAACATTCATTCTAAAATTCAAGCGATTCTTACCAGATATCTTGATTGTAAGACAATTGACCAAAAAACCGCTACATTCCTAACCAACTCCCACCCAATAACCCCAGTGTTCTACATACTCCCCAAGATACACAAATCACTGAGCAATCCTCCGGGACGACCGATAGTAGCCTCTACCGATTCTATCCTTTCCCCTCTAGCGATTTATCTTGAGAAAATTCTAACACCACTTGTGAAGAAAACTAGAGCTTTTTTACTTGACACTAACGCCTTTCTGGACATCATCAAAAAAAACCCATGCCTTTCCCCGACCAGTCAACTGGTTACACTGGATGTCAACAGTTTGTACACTTCCATAACCCATGAACTAGGCCTTGAAGCTTCAGCACATCTTCTTTCCGAATCTGACCTTTCCCCCCTCTCTATCCAATTCTGCTTGGAAATACTGTCCCTAGTCCTACATCAAAACCACTTCCTGTTCGGCGATGACTTCTATATACAAAGACGGGGCACCGCAATGGGCTCCAATGTAGCTCCAGCTTATGCCAACGCCTATATGCACAAGTTTGAGGAAGACTTCATATACCCCAATGAGCTATTCAAACAGTACTGCACCACTTACCATCGATATATAGACGACATCTTCCTCATATGGCAAGGCCCACCAAAAACACTTGATTCCTTTTTCACACATATCAACTCAATCAGACCTGAACTACAGTTCACAATTACCCATGATTACAACCAAATTTCTTTCCTTGACACCGTAGTCATCCGTGATGACAATAATAAACTAATAACCGACATCTTTTCGAAACCCACCGACTGTAACAGCCTCCTACATTACTCAAGCTGCCACACCAAATCGACAAAAAACAGCCTTCCACGTTCCCAATTCCACAGGGTGACTCGAATCGTATCCAACCCGGACACACTCTCTCGACGTCTACAGGAAATGGCGACTAAATTCAGAGAACGTGACTACCCCACCCAACTCCTACGACAAGAGACAGACCGAGCATTAGAACCCAAACCACCCCAGCTGACTACCACTAGCCCTGAGAGAATACCATTTGTACATACCTTCCATCCACTAATACCTAAAGTCCAAGCCATTATTAGGAAGCACTGGCCTCTCCTATCTAGAGCCTATCCAGAAATCCCCGCATTTACCAATCCTGCACTTATGTGCGTCAAGCGGGCCCCTAACATCAGAGATAGGATTATTAGGGCTGACATAGGATCTTCCCGCACAACTGCCTCCCAACGCCTACTCAGTACCCGTCGTCACGGTACTTTCCCTTGCCTCAATTGTGCAGCATGTTCCAACATCATCAAGTCTGATACCATCACGCACCCAAGGACAGGGAAAAGCTACCCCATCAGAGGCTTTTTTACATGTGATTCAAATTTTGTGGTCTACATCATCAAATGCCCATGTGGTCTGCTATACGTAGGGGAAACCACACAACATATTAAAGATCGCATAGCGAGCCACAAGTCTACCATCCGCTGCGGCAAAAATTGGCTACCATTACCCGACCACTTTACCAGAGCTAGGCACACAGTGGCCCAACTCCGCTTCCAAGTAATTGAACATGTGGCAAGACCAAGGAGGGGTGGCAACCATATTAAATTACTGAAACAGCGGGAGTCCTACTGGATCCACACACTCCAGACACTATCCCCTAAAGGCTTGAACCGAGAAATTAACTGGATCCATTGATTCTAAAAATTGCCATTTAATCTATTGAGTTTATTTCTCTCACCTCTAATTACTGACCTTTTTGCTCCTACAGACCCATTGAACACACTCTTAGGTGAGTTACCCTTTCTGACTTATTGATGTGCCCATATCATGAGATCCCTCTTATCTTTTGCCACTAAAAGTGATCCTTTCTGACCTATTGATGTGCCCTTATACATACCATGATATCCCTCTTACCAGTTGCCTCCCCCTAAAGATTACACAACTAAAAGTTATCCTATCTGACTTTTTGATGTGCCCATCTATATGCCATGATATTTCTCTTATCATTTGCCCCCCCCCCCCCTAAATAGACAACATTACTATCTGTACTACCCATGACTACATACAGTGTATTAAGGGATCCAGGACAATTTGTGCACATAGATTTCCTTTCTTTAAGTATGAGGTTTAGTCACCTTAACCCTGTTCCACTACCACAATTTCTGTGGATCATATAGTCCTCATGGTTGATTTACTGGAGTATTTTTACCCCTAGCAGCAAGGTATGCCCCTTTACTGGCATGACACGATATGCTGTGAAGTGTACACGCTCTGCATGTGCATTAGCCAACCAGCTATCAGTGTATACAGCGCACCATAGCAACCAAAACACACATAAGTGAGTTTTCCACTAGCGCGACGTCACTTCCGGTTCCCCGCCCCCTTTTGTGACGCACTTCCGCCCCAGCGCTCAGCGCGCACATGTAGCACCCTGAGGATTCGGCTGCTACAGGGGTATTGCACCTCAACCCAGAGGTGTGATATTCCACTCCCGGGTAAGGAAGGAGTGTGAAACTGAGCTCGGTAGGCTGCATGCACTACACACATCCCATTTCCGAGGAGCAGACCGACGGTACTCCCACTTAGAAATGTGCAGGTACGACCGAGTCTGTTCCTGGCTGGAGTGGGAGGGGGGTGGTACATCCCAAGTAGTGTAGGGGCAGATAGGGGGAGCAGCCTGGGTAAAGATAGGAGCTCATTGGGTGCTGGTCACCTGAGCTCACACATAGAGGGTGTATATAAGGTGGGCACCAACTAAGAACAGGGTCAGTTGCAGAGAGAAAGTCAGCGAGCGGAGGAGAAGAGAGACCCAGAGTGAGAGAGGAGAAAGAGAGACCCAGAGGGGGAAACAGAAGAAAAGGACTCCAAGAACCCAACTTAAATCCCCGGGTGAAGAGTCGGCACCGGGTACCGGAACCCAAGCTGGTGGGGGCAAAAACACTCCCCAGCCAGAGACCGGAGACCGTGGGCAGCGTTTGTCACGGTCACCCACCACATCCACCACGAAGGCATACCACGAGGAGGGTCAGGGAACCCAAGGCCAAGGGTCTCCCAACAGAAGGCCCGAGGGAGCTGGACCTGGGTGGATCAATAGTGGGGACGGCCAGAGAAAGGACAGAAGGAGAGCTCAGGGTCACGCTCCGGACTTATTTGGGGGTTGGCTGGATCCAGAACCTGGTGGACGCAGCACGGCTCGGGAGGTCACTCGAAGCTGGAGTGACCAGAACATCAGCAGTGAGTAAACATCCTAAACTGCATAACCCGACTCTGTCTCTGATTGCCGTCTACACTGCATCACCACAACTCCCATCCTCTGCACCTGATCCCCCTGAGGCTATACCCCACCCGTTGGGGGTTATACCATCAATAGCTGCACCTACACCATCAGCCTCAGCGGACCCTGCTGCAGCGGCGGCCATAGTGACCGCAATACAACGGGTGGCGTAGTCGACATTAAGAACTTAGTAACATCTGTAGGACTGCCACATACAACTCTGGGCACGGACCGGGTCACAGCCACTCGGAAGACTACAACCCCCATCTGATCCGGCTCCGGATATTCCCCCTAAAGAATATGGCCCAGGGGGCGCGTCACACATACTTAAATGAGGACTCCCAGTGCACGTTCCACAGCGCTGGGAGACGGTCACGCCGCCCTCCTCCTCCCCTGCAACAACGAGCCATATCTGGGACTCCTGCACCACAGCCAGAAACGGAAGCCAACAGGAACAAGGTACCCAGCTCCCAGGAGCCCTCCCCTTCCCCTCTTCTTTCACCCCTCCTACTAATTGGGACATTCTCCCTACTCCAGTCCCCCACACTATATGAATAACAATATAGGGAAAAGGCCACACCGCTCCTCTCTACTATATGAAACAGCCACAACAGGGACGCCAGCACTGTATCAAGACGTAGAGACTTCACGTCACACCAGCATGAAAGTCTCCTTTAGGCTGTGAACCAAGAGACATTAAAGGTAGTGGTCTGTTTTCTCTAAAAAAAACCCTGTTTGATTTTCCAGGCGCTTAACATGCATTTCTTACTATTACAGCACCATATAAAGATTTTTATTCTATCTCTTATGGCATATACCTTCATCTGAACCCACTTAAGGTAACCCCATAGTATACTTTATGTTACTTGATGATTCCACTGTATATAATGTACATATGCATAATTGTGATTTTATTCTGCCTCCCCTTGCCTCTATCTCTCTCTCCCCTCTCCCCCCCCATTTCCTCCTCCCCCCCCCCTGCCCCCCCCTCTCCCCTCTCGTCCTTCAATAATGTATATTTTGGACTTTCTGTTTTAACTAATGTGATTTCCTATATCCCTACTCCTAACACCGTATTTCCTCTCTTTTAGTAGTGCGACTCAATGAATAAGGCCTGGAAAAGGCCGAAACGTCTCTGTCGCCAATCACTGTCGCAAATCACGTTTGATCGGTTTGATATTATGCCAAATGTTAATAAATGAACACTGCATCAGATTTCATGAGTGTGCGATGATATAATTTAACATTTGTCATTTTCGTCTGGTTATCATCCAGAGTCTAATGGACTGACAGAAAGAAAGAACCAGGATGTTGAACAGTTTTTGCGTTGTTTTGTGGCAGACAGTCAAGAGGGGTGGTCGGAGTTTCTGCCACTCCCAGAATTTGCTCTTAACAACCATACATCCTCCTCTGCTGGGTGTTCTCCTTTTTTTTGTTGTACTGGGAGACATCCGTCTTTTGGTTCGTTCTCCAAATTGGGGTCGGTGGTGCCGGAGGAGGAGAATTTTTCCGGTGATTTGGAGAGAGTTTGGACTAATGTACGTTGTAGCATGCTTGCGCTCCTCAGTGTCTGGCTGTGACGGCATCCAGATGAGCCGACAATGAACTCAGCTCACCTCATGCACGTCACTGACAGCGTGGGAGAATTCTCCTGCGCATGCGGTGAGTGTGAGAGACTCGGCTCATCTGGATGCCGTCACAGCCTGACACTGAGGAGCGCAAGCATGCCTGTGCTTCTCAGTGTCCGCGGGATGACAGGCTGGATGGCAGCGTTCTGTTGCGATCCAGCCTGTCATGTGAATGTAGCAGAGCTGGAGCTGTCCTGGGAACCATCGAAAGGTAAGGATGATGTTGCTTTATTATTTTTCTTTTATTGCAGGAGATCGTTGGCTTCAGCTGGAATGGGCGTGATGGTAAGTATGGTTTAATTTAGAACAATAAAGAATTGTGTGTTTATTTCAATTAAAGGACTTTTTTCTGGGTGTTTGTGTTTTTTTTAAATACTTTACTAGAAATTCATGGTGGTCATGTATAATATTGGCGTGACCCCATGAATTTCGGGCTTAGGGCCAGCTGATAATGCCAAGCTTGCCCTAACCCCTTTATTACCCAGTGAGCCACCGCACCAGGGCCCTAGATGAGTTGGGTACAGCGCCAGAAGATGGCGCTTCTATGAACGCGCCATTTTCCGGGGTGGCTGCGGACTGTAATTTGCAGTGGGGTGGGGGCCCAGAAAGCTTGGGCCTCCCTGCGCTGCAGATTCCATCCCCCAGCTGCCTAGTTGTACCTGGCTGGACACAAAAATAGGGAGAAGCCCCACGTATTTTTTTTTTTTAATTATTTCATGAAATTCATGAAATAATTAAGAAAAAAAGGGCTTCCCTATATTGTTGTGTCCGGCCAGGTACAAATAGGCAGCTGGTGGTTGGGGGCAGCCCATTCCTGCCTGCTGTACCTGGCTGGACACAAATATAGTGCGAAGCCCCACGTCAATTTTTTTTTAATTATTTCATGAAATAATTTAAAAAAAGGGCTTCCCTATATTGTTGTGTCCGTCTACAGTGAAGAGGCGACTCCGGGATACTGGCCTTCAGGGCAAAGTGGCAAAGAAAAAGCCATATCTGAGACTGGCTAATAAAAGGAAAAGATTAATATGGGCAAAAGAACACAGACATTGGACAGAGGAAGATTGGAAAAAAGTTTTATGGACAGACGCATCAAAGTTTGAGGTGTTTGGATCACACAAAAGAACATTTGTGAGACGCAGAACAACTGAAAAGATTCTGGAAGAGTGCCTAACGCCATCTGTCAAGCATGGTGGAGGTAATGTGATGGTCTGGGGTTGCTTTGGTGCTGGTAAAGTGGGAGATTTGTACAAGGTAAATGGGATTTTGAATAAGGAAGGCTTTCACTCCATTTTGCAACACCATGCCATACCCTGTGGACAACGCTTGATTGGAGCCAATTTATTCCTACAACAGTACAATGACTCAAAGCACACCTCCAAATTATGCATGAACTATTTAGGGAAGAAGCAGGCAGCTGGTATTCTATCTGTAATGGAGCGGCCAGCGCAGTCACCAGATCTCAACCCCATTGAGTTGTTGTGGGAGCAGCTTGACCGTATGGTGCAAAAAGTGCCTATCAAGCCACTCCAACTTGTGGAGGGGCTTCAGGAAGCATGGGGGGAAATTTCTCAAGATTACCTCAGCAAATTAACAGCTAGAATGCCAAAGGTCTGCAATGCTGGAATTGCAGCAAAGGAGCATTCTGTGACCAAAGCAAAGTGTGAAGGAGAAAATTATTCTTTCTAATAAAAATCATTATTTCTAACCTTATCAATGTCTGGACAATATTTTCTATTAATTTTGCAACTCATTTGACAAATAAATGTATGAGTTATCATGGAAAACACAAAATTGTCTGGGTGACCCCAAACTTTTGAACGGTAGTGTGTATATATATATATATATATATATATATACAGTACAGACCAAAAGTTTGGACACACCTTCTCATTTAAAGATTTTTCTGTATTTTCTTTACTATGAAAATTGTACATTCACACTGAAGGCATCAAAACTATGAATTAACACATGTGGAATTATATACTTAACAAAAAAGTATGAAACAACTGAAAATATGTCTTATATTCTAGGTTCTTCAAAGTAGCCACCTTTTCTTTGATGACTGCTTTGCACACTCTTGGCATTCTCTTGATGAGCTTCAAGAGGTAGTCACCGGAAATGGTTTTCACTTCACAGGTGTGCCCTGTCAGGTTTAATAAGTGGGATTTCTTGCCTTATAATTGGGGTTGGGACCATCAGTTGTGTTGTGCAGAAGTCTGGTGGATACACAGCTGATAGTCCAACTGAATAGACTGTTAGAATTTGTATTATGGAAAGAAAAAAGCAGTTAAGTAAAGAAAAACGATTGGCCATCATTACTTTAAGAAATGAAGGTCAGTCAGTCCGAAAAATTGGGCAAACTTTGAATGTGTCCCCAAGTGCAGTTGCAAAAACCATCAAGCGCTAAAAAGAAACTGGCTCACATGAGGACCACCCCAGGAAAGGAAGACCAAGAGTCACCTCTGCTTCAGAGGATAAGTTTATCCGAGTCACCAGCCTCAGAAATAACAGGTTAACAGCAGCTCAGATTAGAGACCAGGTCATTGCCACACAGAGTTCTAGCAGCAGACACATCTCTTCAACAACTGTTAAGAGGAGACTTTGTGCAGCAGGCCTTCATGGTAAAATAGCTCCTAGGAAACCATTGCTAAGGACAGGCAACAAGCAGAAGAGACTTGTTTGGGCTAAAGAACACAAGGAATGGACATTAGACCAGTGGAAATCTGTGCTTTGGTCTGATGAGTTCAAATTTGAGATCTTTGGTTTCAACCACCGTGTCTTTGTGCGACGCAGAAAAGGTGAACGGATGGACTCTACATGCCTGATTCCCACCGTAAAGCATGGAGGAGGAGGTGTGATGGTGTGGGGATGCTTTGCTGGTGACACTGTTGGGGATTTATTCAAAATTGATTGCATAGTGAACCAGCATGGCTACCACAGCATTTTGCAGTGGCATGCTATTCCATCCGGTTTGCATTTAGTTGGATCATCATTTAATTTTTAACAGGACAATGACCCCAAACACACCTCCAGGCTGTGTAAGGGCTATTTGACCAAGAAGGAGAGTGATGGGGTGCTGCGCCAGATGACCTGGCCTCCACAGTCACCAGACCTGAACCCAATCGAGATGGTTTGGGGTGAGCTGGACCGCAGAGTGAAGGCAAAAGGGCCAACAAGTGCTAAGCATCTCTGGGAACTCCTTCAAGATAGTTGGAAGACCATTTCCGGTGACTACCTCTTGAAGCTCATCAAGAGAATGCCAAGAGTATGCAAAGCAGTCATCAAAGCAAAAGGTGGCTACTTTGAAGAACCTAGAATATAAGACATATTTTCAGTTGTTTCACACTTTTTTGTTAAGTATATAATTCCACATGTGTTAATTCATAGTTTTGATGCCTTCAGTGTGAATGTACAATTTTCAAAGTTATGAAAATACAGAAAAATCTTTAAATGAGAAGGTGTGTCCAAACTTTTGGTCTGTACTGTATATATATATATATATATATATATATATATATATACATACATACATACATACGTATTCAAAATTGTTGGTACTCCTCGTTTAATGAAAGGAAAAACCCACAATGGTCACAGAAATAATTTGAATCTGACAAAAGTAATAATAAATTAAAGATCTATGAAAATGAACAAATGGAAGTCAGACATTGCTTTTCTGCTTCCACAGATGTTTTTAAAAAATTAAACTCATGAAATCGGCCTGGACAAAAATGTTGGTACCCCTGAAAATAATGTGACAACAGATACATGTTAAATCAAGTTGTGTCCACTGATTAGCATCACAAGTGTCTACAATCTTGTAAACAGTCAGTGGACCTGTATATAGGGCTACAGATACTCACTGTGCTGTTTGGGGACATGGTGTATACCACACTCAACATGGACCAGAGGAAGCAAAGGGAAGAGTTGTCTCAGGAGATTAGAAAGAAAATTATAGACAAGCATGTTAAAGGTAAAGGTTATAAGACCATCTCCAAGCAGCTTGATGTTCCTGTGACTACAGTTGCACATATTATTCAGAAATTTAAGATCCATGGGACTGTAGCCAGCCTCCCTGGACGTGGCCGCAGGAGGAAAATTGATGACAAATCAAAGAGACGGATAATTCGAATGGTAACAAAAGAGCACAGGATAACTTCTAAAGAGATTAAAGGTGAGCTTCAAGCTCAAGGAACATCAGTGTCAGATCGCACCATCCGTTGTTGTTTGATGCAAAGTGGACTTCATGGGAGACGACCAAGGAGAACACCATTGTTGAAAAAAAAATCATAAAAAAGCCAAACTGGAATTTGCCAAACTACATGTTGACAAGCCACAAAGCTTCTGGGAGAATGTCCTATGGACAGATGAGACAAAAATTTAAGTTTTTGGCAAGGCACATCAGCTCTATGTTCACAGACGGAAAAATGAAGCATATGAAGAAAAGAACACTGTCCCTACTGTGAAACATGGAGGAGTTCTGTTATGTTCTCGGGCTGCTTTGCTGCATCTGGCACAGGGTGTCTTGAATCTGTGCAGGGTACAATGTAATCTCAAGACTATCAAGGGTGTAATGCACACGCCCGGACTGACTGGCGTGTGCGTGTTTATGTAGTGATTCCACTGTGCCATGAACCGGAGAGTGCCTGGAGGGGCGTAACTAAGTATCTGCCCGATCCGACCAAGGTCGCACGACGGCATACGACGCCAGTGCACCAGGGAGGAACCGAGCACAGGAACCAGGGTCTACTCCAGGTCAGACTCCGGACACGGCTGTTGACCCACACCGGGGAATACAGGAACAGGCCGACTAGAGCGCAGGCTGGGTAGGGTCCAGTACAGACTGGGAGACAAATTCGAAGCCGCAGACGCGGTGGACAGGGCGGAGCAAAGCGAAAACCGCAGACGCGGTGGACAGAGCTGAGCAAAGCGGAAACCGCAGACGCGGTGGACAGAGCTGAGCAAAGCGAAAACCGCAGACGCGGTGGACAGAGCTGAGCAAAGCGAAAACCGCAGACACGGTGGACAGAGCTGAGCAAAGCGAAAACCGCAGACGCGGTGGACAGAACTGAGCAAAGCGAAAACCGCAGACGTGGTGGACAGAGATGAGCAAAGCGAAAACCGCAGACGCGGTGGACAGAGCTGAGCAAAGCAAAAACCGCAGACGCGGTGGACAGAGCTGAGCAAAGCAAAAACCGCAGACGCGGTGGACAGAGCTGAGCAAAGCGAAAACCGCAGACGCGGTGGACAGAGCTGAGCAAAGCGAAAACCGCAGATGCGGTGGACAGAGCTGAGCAAAGCGAAAACCGCAGAAGCGGTGGACAGAGCTGAGCAAAGCGAAAACCGCAGACGCGGTGGACAGAGCTGAGCCAAGCGAAAACCGCAGACGCGGTGGGGACAGGGCTCTGTACACACGGAACAGACTAGAAGGGAAAGGCAGAACCAGATACCCACAGGGTACTTGCAGAGAAGTAGCGAGTGGACCACAAACTCACAAACGGAAGTACAGTGACAATGAGCAGGAGTTAGGTACGAGTTCAGACTCTGCAGAAAAAGGGAAAGTACGGACATAGAGAAAAACAAAACAGACTAGGAGAGTATTCAGACAAGAACAGACACAGCAGCAAGATACAGGAGTGGGTCTAGGTATACGGTCCCTAGAAGGCGGATCGAACAGGCAGGAGCGAGTTCACACAGGCCTGGAAATACAGCCTCCAGGATAGGCAGAAGACAACAGGCTAGAAAATAATACAGACAGGACACAGTTCAGACACGGGAACTGATACCGAAGGCAGGAAACATAAACGGGACCTGGCATATCAGTGACCAAAGGCCAACTGACAGAACACAAGCTCAGGCAGGTATTCATTGGAACAGCTGGGTTAAATACCAGATGGCAGACAGCAATAGGCTGAGGACGCACAAGGGGTGTGTCTGCAGCAGGTACAAAAAGCAGGAAGTGATCGGGCGCCGCCCTTAAGCAGCAGACACAGATGCAAACAGACAGCATGGAGGGAAGCCAGGCTAGCAAACTGGACTGGAGATCAAGTGCGCGTTCTTGCACAGTGGGAGATGGACCACTATGCAAGGACGCCGCCAGGTATGTTACAAAGGGATTCTAGAGAGAAATGTGCTGCCCATTGTCAGAAAGCTTGGTCTCAGTCGCAGGTCATGGGTCTTGCAACTGGATAATGACCCAAAAAAAACAGCTTATAACACCCAAGAATGGCTAAGAGGAAAACTTTGAAATATTCTGAAGTAGCCTTCTATGAGCCCTGACCTAAATCCTATTGAGCATCTTTGGAAAGAGCTGAAACCTGCCATCAGGAAAAGGCAACCTTCAAACACGAGACAACATAAATAAAACTGTTACACTCGCGCTTGGACTGACTGGCGTGAGCGTGATTAGTGATCCCACTGTACCATGAACCGAGGAGTGCCTGGAGGGGCGTAACTAAGTATCTACCCGATCCGACCAAGGTCGCACGGAGGCTAACGACTCCGTGAACCAAGGAGGAACCGAGCAGAAGGACTAGGTGCTACTCCAGGTCAGACCCCGGTCACAGCTGTTGACCCACACCGGGGAATGCAGGAGCGGCAGGTTAGGCTGGCACACAGACAGGTGGGTATTGGCAGGCACGGCTGGAGTGCAGACACGAGGATACTGGCAAGCACGGCTGGAATACAGACAGGAGGGTACTGGCAAGCACGGCTGGTATGCAGACAGGGGGGTACTGGCAAACACGGCTGGAGTGCAGACAGGGAGAAACTAGCAAGTTGGAGCGCAGGCTGGATAGGGTCCAGTACAAACTGGGATTCAGGAACAGAACCGCAGATGTGGTAGACAAGCAGAGCAGA
The DNA here is from genome assembly GCF_046119375.1 of Phyllobates terribilis. Taxonomy (NCBI): domain Eukaryota; kingdom Metazoa; phylum Chordata; class Amphibia; order Anura; family Dendrobatidae; genus Phyllobates; species Phyllobates terribilis. The sequence continues at coordinate 172,231,284 of NW_027362769.1, forward strand.
GAGGAACCGCTGGAGCGGTGGACAAGTCAGAGCAGAGAGATACCGCCGGAGCAGTGAGCAAGGCACAGCAGGGCGAAACCGCCGGAGCGGTGGGCAAGGCAGAGCAGGAGGAACCGCCAGAGCGGTGAGCAAGGCAGAGCAGGGCGAAATCACCGGAGCGGTGGACAAGGCAGGGCAGAGAGGAACTGCCGGAGCGGTGAGCAAGGCAGAGCAGAGAGGAACCGCCGGAGCGGTGAGCAAGGCAGAGCAAGGTGAAATCGTCGGAGCGGTGGACAAGGCAGAGCAGAGAGGAACCACCGGAGCAGTGAGCAAGGCAGAGCAGAGAGGAACCACCGGAGCGGTGAGCAAGGCAGAGCAGGAAGGAACCGCCGGAGCGGTGAGCAAGGCAGAGCAGAGCGAAACCACTGGAGCGGTGAACAAGGCAGAGCAGAGAGGAACCGCCGGAGCGGTGAGCAAGGCAGAGCAAGGCGAAACCGCCGGAGCGGTGGACAAGGCAGAGCAGAGAGGAACCGCCGGAGTGGTGAGCAAGGCAGAGCAGGAAGGAAGAGCCGGAGCGGTGAGCAAGGCCGAGCAGAGCGAAACTGCTGGAGCGGTGAACAAGGCAGAGCAGAGAGGACAGGGCTCTGTTCACACTGAACAGACTGGAAGGGACAAGCAGAACCAGATACACACAAGGTACTTGCAATGAAGTAGCGAGTGGACACTAAGCTCACAACAGAAGTACAGAGACAACGAGAAGGAGTTAGGTGCAGGTTCAGAGACTGCAGGAAAAGAGAAGGTACGGACACAGAGACAAACAGGCTAGGAGAGTGTTCAGACAGGAACTGACACTGCAACAAGATACAGGAGCGAGTCTGGGTATACTGCCCCCAGAATGGCGGACACACAGGCTAGGAGAGTGTTCAGACAGGAACTGACACTGCAGCGAGATACAGGAGCAAGTCTGGGTATACGGCCCCCAGAGAGGCGGAAACAGGCTAGAAGACACAGATAATAGGTCTGGGAATGCAGCCCCCAGAGAGGCGGAAACAGACTAGAAGTCACAGGTAACAGGTCGGGTAATGCAGCCCCCAGAGAGGCGGAAACAGACTAGAAGTCAGGACAGGACCTGGCAATACAGTTGCAAAGACAAACTGAGTGAAGGTGTTGCACAGGCACCTCCTACTGGGTGGAGGGGGTATAAATATCCAGTGACTCACAGCAATAGGCTGGAGACGCATTAGGGGTGCGCCCACAGCAGCTATAAGAATCAGGAAGTAACCAGGTCGCCGCCCTAAGCAGTCAGTCAAGGGACATGCACACAGCATGAACTGGAGCAGGAATAGCAGACTGGACAGACAGGTAAGATTGCGGTCTTGCATAGTGGGAGGTGGTGCACTATGCAAACACGCCGCCAGGGATGTTACAAAAACTAATTCTTCACCTGCTGTTGATTTTTAAATTCTGCCTCCCAAAGATCGCAGTAAGGCTCAGCTCACATTTATCCTGAGCTCTGCGCTGAGCGCTTACACCGGTTTTCTGTGTAAATCTCTGAAATACATGATTCAGACGGAACCTCCAGCGGAAGATTCCCTATAATGAGGCAGATGGAGACCCCTATGATTTGGAGGGGTCTGTATTTTTATTAGGCGTGCATAAAAGTCCCGTCGGCCACAGTTTTGTGCACTTCTGGAAAGAAGGGAGACGCTGAACAGAGGTCACATGGAGTCCAGAGTGAGTCTGCTGCCTCATTATAGTGAATGGATCCCTCTGGGGTTTCATCTGAATCATGTCACTCGGAGATTTACATGGAAACGCTGATATAAGTGCTCAGCGTAGAACGCTGGATAAATGTGATCCAAAATGTTATATAAAATGTTGCCAATAAAAGCTTCAACTACATTCGCAAAAAAAGCAAGTCTCCAATCAGGTCTGTCATCTGTTAACGAATATATAGAGGGCTTCTACGTTATTGGTAGCACAAAGGCTCTAGAAAAATGAAATGGCTACTAGCTGTCCAAAAGAAATCCAGCAAATTCTGCACTCCCAAATCCAAATGCCGCCTCCCTTCTGAGCTCCACAGTGTGCCTGAACCGCAGTTAGCGTCCACATGTTTAGCATTTCTGTAGCGATGAGAGCCCGCCTAATTTACAGGTGCATGTCTCCAGAAGCACGAGCTGGGCACAACGTACTGGTCACTACAATGGGAGTTTGCAATCTTCACTGCTGCTTGTTTCTGAAAAACACCCATGGAGTCAAAATCATCACTACACCTGTAGAAGAATTCACAAAGGGGTGTAATTTACAAAATGGGGTCACTTGAGGGGGGATTCTGCTCTTCTAGCAGTTAGGGGCTCTGTATATGGAATCTGCAAACTATTGTAGGAAAATCTGAGCTCCAGGAGGCAAAAAGCGCTCTGTTCCTCTGGAGCCTCACCGTATGGCTAAGCAGTACTGCACAGCCACAGCAGAAATTGGAGAAAAAATTTTGGTGCCATTTTTACCCATTTCCCAGTATGAAAATGTAAATTCTGGGGCTAAAACTAAATTTTGGTGGTAAAAATGTAATTATTTTTTCTTCACTGCCCAATGGTATGAAAGTATAAAATTCTGTGACACACCCGTGGTGTCAATATGATCACTATGTCGCGCCCAGGGGATGGGGACGACTCGGTACCCGGGCCTTTGCCTGGTTTGGGGGTGTCGCGGTGGTCGGCTCCCGGGCCCGTACCCTGGGGTCACTCTTGAAAAAGGGGATTGGAACTTGGATAAAATAAACAGTTTGTGACGCCACCTGTGGTACCTGGTAATGATTACCAGCGCTGCTTCAGACCTCCGGGGGTGTTGGGACGGCAGCCGAGGTGTTTCTGCTCCCCACAGGCGGAGCTGGCCCCCGGGGCAGGGTGGTGTGAAGGGATGCAGGAGAGAGGGGACCCAGCCAGGTCAGAGGAAGAACAGACACACACACACTGTAGATGGTAGGCAGGTATGGTCCGGGGTACTTGTAGGTGGTGTGCACTTCTGGACTTGCTCCCCAGTGAGCGGGTGTAAGGCCTACTTTCTGTAACTTCCTGTCTCTATCCCTGGAGCTTCTGACCTGCCTGGGACAGGGTCTATCTCCCTTGATGTTTCTCTCACCCGTCTTGCTTGGTGGCGAGGGCTTTCCCACTGGTTACCACGATCCCTGGACGCTGGGGCCTTCGTGGTACCTAGTCCTCTGAATGTGCGCCATTCACGGGTGGACTGAGGGATCTGAAATTCTCCTCAGTATGCCGGATTCCCTACTGGGCATAGAGGTTCCAATAGGCTCGGGCCCGGTGCCCGGCTTGCATCAGGGGTCGAACCCTCTGTGGTTCCTCTGTCCCTCATGGCTCTTCTCTTCTCCTTGCCTTCTAGCCCACACTAGGCTCTCACTGGCCAGACCAGCCCGCAGCTTGGGCCTAGCCTGGCTTTCAGCCACACAGACTTCAGCTTGTCTGGTGCTGCAGCATAGTGTCACACTCACTGCTTCCCACTGACTGACTTCCTGAACTCCACCCCCCAGTATATATATACCTGACAGGGCTCCATCTAGCGGACTTGGGTGGAGGTGTCTGCATGTATTGAGACCACTGGGGAGAATCCATCTGTGCAACACCCAGGAGTTCTGTGACAGCCTGCAGCCGCAGGGTGTCACAACTACGCCCCTAGATGAATTCATTGAGAGGTGTAGTTTGTAAACTGGGATCACTCATGAAGGATTCGGTTGATCTGGCACCTTAGCCAATGTGACACAGCACCATCAAAGCAGTCCAGCAAAATCTGAACTCCAATATGGCACTTCTTCCCTTCTGAGCTTTGCATTATGCCTCAAAAGTAGTTTTCGACCACATATGGGGTATCTGCGCACTCAGGATAAATTGCACAACAAATTTTGGTGTCTATTTTCTCCTGTTACCCTTGTGAAAATGCAAAATTTGGGGCTAAAGAACATTCTTACGGGAAAAATGTGATTTTTTTTTCTTAATTTTTTTATTTTCACGGCTCAATGTTATAAACGTATGTGAAGCACCTACATATGTGCGCACCACCCATCTAGATAAGTTCCCTGAGGGGTCTAGTTTCCAAAATGGTGTTACTTGTGGAAAAGTTTGGCGTCCGCTAATTATTCCAGCAAATTTTACATTCTGGAATGGAGCTCCTTCCCTTTCGACGCCTGCCATGCGCCTGAACAGTAGTTTTGCCCCATATATGAGTAGTGATTAGGGTTGAGCGAGTATGTTCTGTCCGAGTATGCTCGGGCCGAGCTCCGAGTATTTACAGCTGCTTGGTAATATGGTTGAATCGCTCCCCTGTGCATGATTTCCAACTGTTTGACAGCTTTATTACATGTGAGGAATGTGTAAGAAATAGACATTCCTCTCATGTAATAAAGCTGTCAAAGAGTTGCAAATCATGCACACGGGAGCGATTCAACCATATCACCGAGCAGCTGTAAATACTCGGAGCTCGGCCCGAGCATACTTGGCGAAAGGGTTAATAGAACATACTCACTCAACACTAGTAGTGAGGAGTGAGCGTGCTCGTTTAACCCTTTAAAAGAGCACACTCAGTACTCGCATAGTAGTTTCGGCATACTCGGCATTTCAGTAACAGCCGCCGCGGCTGCATGTGTCACATCTGTTAGACAGCTGTGACACATGCAGGGATAGCCTGTTAACTCATAAAGTGACACTGGTTAGAATTAAAAAACTTGGCCTGGTCAGGAAAGTGAAAACAGGTTTCAGGGTGAAGGGGTTAATGGTTGCATGAGGAATGTTCTGCCATAATGAATGCACTTGGGCACACAAATCATCAAGATCTGCTGACAGCAACTCCTTTTGCAATGCTCGACCAATGAAGTTCTTAATGGGAGTCAAATCCGGAGATGCTTCAGGCCATGGTATCATGTTTAAGTCAAGCATGCTGATCACAGTAGCACCTGCAACATGTAGCTTAACATTTCCATGTTGAAAAATAGTTACTGAGGCACGTTTAAGAAATGTCCATATCACTGGTTCCACGACCAAATCAATGTAACACTGAGCAGTTAGTATACCTGGAATGAAGACTAGAGGGGTCCTGATATCATAAATTATTCCACAGCACACCATAATCCCGGGAGTGCAATCGGTGTGACATTCTTTCTTGAATGTCAGTATTCTAATCTAGTCCAATTCCTCATATATGCCTACACACAGTATGATACCACTTTCATGGCCCCACAGTGGCTATCACACTCAATATGATGCCCCCACAGTCCTATTGCACACAGCATGATGTACAGTATGATGCCCACTGACAATACATTTCCCCTCACAGTACATTGAAAGAAGACACATCCATTGTGTTCTACCTATAACCTAACATGTTGATACAAAGGAAGGCAAAAGACCCATGAGGCAGATGCTAATTGCCCCGTATTAACGAAAAAATCCTTCCCAACTCCACTAACGGCAATTAGACTAGTTTCCTGGATGAACGTCCCATCACAGAATCTAGTTCCCATAACCTGTAATATATTTTTCAACAAAAGCATCCGGGCCAAACTTGAACTTGTTTAGTGAATCAACGATTACAATATGATGTTCCCGAAAGTCTGAATATTAACCCCTTAAGCCCCGAGGGTGGTTCACAGGAATTTTTGGAATGTGGAAGAAAAAAATGAACATTTAACTTTTTTCACAAAAATGTTACTTTAGACCCAATATTTTTTATTTTCACAGGGGTAACAAGAAAAAATGGACCCCAAAATTTGTTTTGCAATTTCCCCTGGGCACGCAGATACCCAATATATGGGGAAAAAACACTGTTTGGGCACACGGCAGGGCTCGGAAGGGAAGGAGCGCCATTTGACTTTTTGATTGTAAAATTTGCTTGAATAATTAGCGGACGCCATTTTGTGTTTGGAGAGCCCCTGTGTGCCCAAACATTGGAGCTCCCCCACAAGTAACCCCATTTTGGAAACTAGACCCCCCAAGGCACCTATCTAGATGCATAGTGAGCACTTGGAACCCCCAGGTGCTTCACAAATTGATTCGTAAAAATGAAAAAGTGTTTTTTTTTTCACTTTTTCATTTTTACGAATCAATTTGTGAAGCACCTAGGGGTTCCAAGTGCTCACTGTGCGTCTAGATAGGTGCCTTGAGGGGTCTAGTTTCCAAAATGGGGTCACTTGTGGGGGAGCTCCAATGTTTGGGCACACAGGGACTCTCCAAATGCAACATGGTATCCGCTAACAAATTGAATGGAAAATCGGCTCAAATTGTTAGCGGACAACGTGTTGCGTTTGGAGAGCCCCTGTGTGCCCAAACATTGGAGCTCCCCCACAAGTGACCCAATTTTGGAAGCTAGACCCCTCAAGGCACCTATCTAGATGCATAGTGAGCACTTGGAACCCCCAGGTGCTTCACAAATTGATTTGTAAAAATGAAAAAGAGAAAAAAAAACACTTTTTCATTTTTATGAATTAATTTGTGAAGCACCTGGGGGTTCCAAGTGCTCAATATGCATCTAAATAGGTGTCTTGGGGGGTCTAGTTTCCAAAATGGGGTCACTTGTGGGGGAGCTCCAATGTTTGGGCACACAGGGACTCTCCAAATGCAACATGGTATCCACTAACAAATTGTCGGCTCAAATTGTTAGCGGACACCATGTTGCGTTTGGAGAGCCCCTGCGTGCCCAAACATTGGAGCTCCCCCACAAGTGACCCCATTTTGGAAACTAGACCCCCCAAGGCACCTATCTAGATGCATAGTGAGCACTTGGAACCCCCTAGGTGCTTCACAAATTGATTCGTTAAAATGAAAAAGTGTTTTTTTTTTCATTTTTTCATTTTTACGAATCAATTTGTGAAGCACCTAGGGGTTTCAAGTGCTCACTGTGCATCTAGATAGATGCCTTGGGGGGTCTAGTTTCCAAAATGGGGTCACTTGTGGGGTAGCTCCAATGTTTGGGCACACAGGGACTCTCCAAATGCAACATGGTATCCGCTAACAAATTGAATGGAAATTCGGCTCAAATTGTTAGCGGACACCATGTTGCGTTTGGAGAGCCCCTGTGTGCCCAAACATTGGAGCTCCCCCACAAGTGACCCCATTTTGGAAACTAGACCCCCCAAGGCACCTATCTAGATGCATAGTGAGCACTTGGAACCCCCAGGTGCTTCACAAATTGATTCGTAAAAATGAAAAAGTGAAAAAAAAACACTTTTTCATTTTTATAAATCAATTTGTGAAGCACCTGGGGGTTCCAAGTGCTCACTATGCATCTATATAGGTGCCTTGGAGGGTCTAGTTTCCAAAATGGGGTCATTTGTGGGGGAGCTCCAATGTTTGGGCACACAGGGACTCTCCAAATGCAACATGGTATCCGCTAACAATTTGTCGGCTCAAATTGTTAGCGGACACCATGTTGCGTTTGGAGAGCCCCTGATGTGCCTAAACAGTGGAGCTCCCCCACAAGTGACCCCATTTTGGAAACTATACCCCTCAAGGATTTTATTAAGGTGTATGGTGAACATTTTGAACCCAGAGGTACGACACAGAATTTGTTTACATTAGATCATCATATTGAATAAGTTGTCATTAGTCTTGAGCGCAAGTGCTCGCTACTTGAGTTTGCATCGGGTACTCAGGTATTCACCATGTACAGCGTGTGCTCGAGTGACATGCTCAAGTCCCTGCTCCGCATGTTTCACGGTAATTAGAAACCCCCCAAAAAACATGCGGGGATCGCTCGTGCATGGCAGGCAATCCCCGTAAAGTTTTTTTGGTCGCGAAGCATATGAGGCAGAGACTCGAGCATGTCACTCAAATACCCACAATACTCAATGCATACCAGAGCACCCGATGCAAACTCAAGTAGCGAGCACTTGCGCTCAGCACTAGTCGCCATATCGTCATCTTTTTTTCTTACTTTTGAAAAATATCCCAACCCCATCACAACCCTAACCCCAACCCTAACCCCAACCCCAGCCTTAACCCTAGCACAACCCTAACCCTAGCACAACCCTAACCCTAGCACAACCCTAACCCTAGCACAACCCTAACCCCAAACCCAGCCCTAACCCTAGCCCAATCCTAGCCCAAGAGTTTATTTTTGACGCCGTTCCTCGTGCGGTATAAGTGATTAGACGACTTTATTCTTCGGGTCGGTGTGATTACAGCAATACTAGAATCATATGGGGTTTTTATGAATGACAGCTGTCACACACTAAAAGACGCATTTTTTGTAAAATCTAGTTTTTGCATCGCCATATTTTGAGAGCTATAATTTTTCCAGATTTTGGCAGACAGTCATGTGACAGCTCGTTTTTTGCGGGATGAGTTGACGTTGTTATTGGTGCCATTTTCAGGCACGTGACATTATTTGATCGCTTTCTATTCCGATTTTTGGGAGGCAGAATAAACAAAAAAACAACAATTCAGGAATTGTTTTTTTTTTTTTTTTTTTTTATTCTGTTCCGCGTATGGTAAAATTCATAAGGTAGCTTTATTCTTCCGGTCAGTACGTTTACAGCGGTACCACATTTATATCGTTTTTCTATGTTTTGCACTTTTACATAATAAAAGCAATTTTATAGAAAAAATTATTTTTTAGCATAGCTTTATTCTGAGAGCTATAACTTTTTTACTTTTCAGCTGATGGAGCTGTATGGCACCTTGTTTTTTGCGGGACGAGATGACATTTTCAGCGGTACCATTTTTATTTATATTTGTCTTTTTGATCGCGTGTTATTCCATTTTTTGTTTGGCGGTATGGTGATCAAGTATTGTTTTTTGCTTCGTTTTTTTTTTTTTTTTTTTACCGTGTTCACTGAATGGGTTAACTAGTGGGACAGTTTTATAGGTCAGGTTGTTCCGGACACGGCGATACCAAATATGTGTACTTTTATTGTTTTTTTTTTTTTTTTTTTATAATAATATTTATTGATGGGTACATTATATTTTTATTTTTGGTGGATTATTTTTTTTATTTTTTTTTTATATATTTTTGCAATTTTTTTTTTTTTTTTTTTTTCACTTTCTGAAAGTTTATATACTTTATTACTTTGTCCCACTCTGGGACTTTCACTTTTTTTTCTCTGATCGCCTGCATGGCACAGGAATGCAGCACCATCCCTGTGCTATGCAAGCTGTCAGCGCTTGACAGGGAGAAGATTGTTTGGAGATGCACTGCGCATGTCCAAACAATCTTCCTGCTGTCTGGTGACCCGGATGTTGTCATGACGACATCGGGTCGTCATAGCAACACCCGGAAAACCTTTGCAGACAGCGCTGGAAGCCAGAAGAGGAGGTGAGTATCTGCGATCACCTCCCCTTGCCCCCGCAATGCTGCGATCGACTTCGATCGACTTCGATCGCAGCATCGCGGGGGTTAATGTCCTGGGAGCGGTGCAGGACCACTCACTGCACATAGTATCGGGTGTCAGCTGTGACAATCAGCTGACACCCGGCGGCGATCGCGCCCGCACAGCCTGTGTGCGCGGGCGATCGCCATGACGTACTAATACGGGTCTGGCTCTTAAGTCCCAGGGCACAGACGTGTATTAGTACGCCAAATGTTGTTAAGGGGTTAAAAATGATGAACATTGGACATAATTTCAACAAACATCACAGTAAAAGATAATGCTTTACCAACACCAGGTCAGATTACCAGTGCACTACAGGATGCAGCAAGCCTCCATGATAAAGGCGGGGGCAGCACATGTGCAAAATACTGATGCAGACAGCCACTCACTAACCTACTAATTCATGGAGGGGGTGGCTGTGTAGTATTATACATGCACACCGATGGAGTCTGCATAGGGCGCCAGTCACACAGATATGTGTGTTACACAGTGTCTGGCTTGCAGCCTATTGCTGTCTTGCTTGCAGCCTATTGATGACGCCCATAGTATTAGATCAGGCGGGTTGCCCAGAACTATATACATGCACCCCCACAGGACAGACGCCCTAATTCACCCAGCCAACACTAAAGAGGCCTGGCTGCAACCTGCAAAAAGATGTGCAAAAAAGATGAAAAATAGTATATAAGTACACCACATGAGGTATTGGACGATATTTTGGCCAAAATACGCAAGCTCGCAACTCCATCGGTGTGCATTCAAAATACTGCACAGCCACCCCCTCCAAGAATTGGTAGGTTAGTGAGTGGCTGTCGGCATCAGTATTTTGCACATGTGCTTCCCCTGCCTTTACCATGGAGGCTTGCTGCATCCTGCAGTGCACTGGTAATCTGACCTGGTGTTGGTAAGGCATTATCTTTTATTGTGATGTTTATGTTCCCGAAAGTCCCGTAATTTCACTATTCTTAGAGTAAAGAATCGCCATCTATGATGACTGAGAAACCATCTTTCTTATAGTAGGAGAGGGTGCCTCCTTGTCATCGTTGAAGGTCTATATGTAAAAAGTTCCTTAATAAGATCTCTATACTGTTTCTTCTTATATTTGTACATTGTAATAAGATCGCCCTTAAACCTTCATTATTCCAAACTGAATAACCCTAACTTTGATAACCTGTCTTGGAATTGCAGTGCACCAATTCCCTTAATAACCTTGGTTGCATTTGTCTGCATACGTCCTAGTTCAACTATGTCCGTCTTATACACCAAAGTCCAAAATTATACACAGTATTCTAAATGTGGCTGAATTAGTGACTAGTGTTGAGCGATACCTTCCGATATCGGCAAATATCGGATCGGATTGGATCGGACCGATACCCAAAAACTATCGGATATCGCCGATTCCGATACCGGAAACCAATGCAAGTCAATGGGACAGAAACATCGGAATGAAAATAAACCCTTTCTTTCCTTGTAGGTTAATTCTACATGAAGGAAAACAACTAAGAATAATGTAGAATGTATTGGGGGAGGTGGGGGAGACAATAAAGGCATAGAGGTTTAGCCCAATCAAATGGAATAGCAGGAATTAATATTTTTTTTAAGACGTTCTGAGTTACGGAAATATTGACTATGTTAAGTATTTTTATATTTTGTCAGATATTTATGTTTCACTACTTCCATGCTCTTCACCTTCTTTTTTACTTCTCCCACACTTTCTCCTTCATCATCCTCAGCATCAGCAACTTTTTCATCCACTTCTTCTTCACCTTCTTCATCTTCTTCTTCTTCACCTTCATCGTATTATTCTTTTTTTTAACATTCTTCATATTCTTCTTATTCAACTATTATTCTTCTTCATATTCTACTTCTTCATCTTCTTCATATTCTTCTTCTTCATCATATTCTTATTTGTGACAGGCATTCCTGTAGTTGTTATCTATAAAAGTTTGGACATTACACCTTTCGTTCTGCCCGTCACAAAAGATTTACAACAGGATTTGTCCGCGTTCAGTTTGGCCTTTTGCAGCAGGTCTTTTCCAGGGACACCACGAGGAGGAACGGACTCACCCCCATACACTGCTTAGTCATCTTCTGCTTATAATTTAGATATTATCTTTTGCTCTGATTTTTAGTCTTATGCTTAATGTTCTTCCGCTTTTTGCTCTGCAGCTTCTTGTACTTCTGCTGCTTGGTTTTCTGTCTCTTGTTCTTCTGTATCTTGGTGGTTGTCTTCTCTTCTTTGTCCTCTTGGTCAACTTCTTCAGAGTCATCTTCTTGGTCTTCTTCGGGGTGGTCTTCAGGGTCGTCGTCTTCGGGGTCCTCGTCTTCAGGGTCGTCGTGTTCGGAGGTCCTCGTCTTCGGGATTCTCGTTTTCTTCGGGTTGGTCTTCAGGGTCCTCATCTTCAGGGTCCTCGTCTTCGGGGTCCTCGTCTTCTTCGGGGTGGTCTTCAGGGTCCTTGTCTTCAGGGTCGTCGTCTTCGGGGTCCTCGTCTTCTTCGGGTTCATCTTCAGGGTCCTCGTCTTCAGGGTCCTTGTCAGGGAGATCCAGAGTGATTACCAAGAACCATTTCAAAAAGCTTGAACTTGGAAATGTAGCAGAAGGTACAAGAAGGCTGAGGAACTACCGAGGACCAGCTGACGGTACTGGAACCCGGATGGGTAGCAGAAGGTACAAGAGCCAATGGAACTACCGAGGACCAGCTGACGGTACTGGAACTCGGTTACTAAGTAGGAGGTACCTTTGCCAGAAAGCACTACCAAGGACCAGCAGACGTTGGTGGAACTTGGATACCGAGAAGGAGGCACCTAATCCAAAGGCACCGCGGAGAACCAGCTGACGGTACTTGAACCCGGATGGGTAGTAGAAGGTACAAGAGCCAATGGAACTACCGAAGACCAGCTGACGGTACTGGAACTCAGTTACCAAAACCCACAGTCCTACAGGGGGTGCTTGTCCTATTGGCACTATGGAACCAGCCTTCATTGCCAGATCCCGCAGCCCACATAGGAGTCACCTAAACTGCAGGCACCATAGAGTCGGCTAACTCGACCGCAACACGACAGGAAAACGCATTGGAGGCAAAGTGACGTTGACAGTACCCGGAAACAGCTGGCGTGCTGGATCCAGGCTGGGCAGGAGGGAGTACCCGTGCCAAAGACACTGCTGGGAAACAGCTGGCGGTGCTGGAACCCAGGGTAAATACTAAAAACAGAGTGGAGCCAAAGGCGTAATTGGAGCAACTTTAAAATCTGTAGTAGTGTGAATGTGGACAGAGCAGGAGAATTTGCCGGACACACAGCTGGGGAACAGCTGACGTTACTGAACCCCAATAACACTGGAGCAAGCGTTGACTGTGCAGACGGCACTTCTGAGCAGCAACTAGCGGTATTGGAGCCCAGGGTAAATACTAAAAACAGAGGAGCCAGAGGTGTAATTGGAGCAAGTTTTAAATCAGTAGTACAGTGGATGTGGACAAAGCAGGAGAATTTGCCGGACACACAGCAGGGGAACAGCTGACGTTACTGAACCCCAATAACACTGGAGCAAGCGTTGACTGAGCAGACGGCACTTCTGAGCAGCAACTAGCGGTATTGGAGCCCAGGGTAAATACTAAAAACAGAGGAGCCAGAGGTGTAATTGGAGCAAGTTTTAAATCAGTAGTACAGTGGATGTGGACAAAGCAGGAGAATTTGCCGGACACACAGCAGGGGAACAGCTGACGTTACTGAACCCCAATAACACGGCAGCAAGCGTTGACTGTGCAGACGGCACTTCTGAGCAGCAACTAGCAGTATTGGAGCCCAGGGTAAATACTAAAAACAGAGGAGCCAGAGGTGTAATTGGAGCAACTTTAAAATCTGTAGTAGTGAGAATGTGGACAGAGCAGGAGAAATTACCGTCGGCACAGCAGGAGAACAACTGACGTTACTGAACCCCAATAACATGGCAGCAAGTGTTGACTGTGCAGACGGCACTTCCCAGCACCAACTGGCGGTGTTGGAGCTCAGGGATTACAGTTCAGGTGGTAGAAACATGAACACAACAGGAGACCTGGATACTGTTGCCAACCAATTATTTATTCTGGAAGAGGACTGACAAATTCATGAGAGATCCAGGCCTTGTTCATTTTGAGAAGAGTAAGCCGGTTAATGTTATCGGAGGATAGTCGCATGCGACGGTCTGTTAGTACACCACCTGCGGCACTAAAGACGCGTTCCGATAATACACTAGCAGCAGGGCAAGCTAGCACCTCCAATGCATACTGACTAAGCTCTGGCCATGTATCATGTATGTAGACATTTGTGGCGGCGGGGACGCAAAACTTTGCCACATTTCGGCCATACTGGTCTTGCCTTGTGCTGAAGCGCTGCTTCTGCTCCCTCTTTGTGCAGAGCTTCCTCCACTGCCTCGACGCACTGAGCTGCTTTGTAAAGCACTAGCAGCACTGCTCTCGGTTGGAATGGAGAACATGATGGAATGCACCAGTGCGTCTTGGTACTCCCGCATTTTACGCTCCCGGTTCAACGGTGTTATGAGGCTTTGTAAGTTGTCCCGGTAGCGAGGATCTAGGAGGGTGGACACCCAATAATCAGCCGTGTTGAGAATGTGGGCGATGCGGCGGTCGTTTCTCAGGCACTGCAGCATGAAATCAACCATGTGCTGCAGACTGCCAACTGGCAAAGAAATGCTGTCCCCTGCTTGAGGCGTGATCTCTGCCTGCTCTGCATCACCCCACCCTCGCTCTAGATACTGACTACTAGAGCATTGTGTACCTCCCTCCTCTGGACAGATGTCTTCCTCATCCATTGACTCCTCCTCATCCTCCTCACAAAGTGTTCCCTGCCTAGGCCTTTGTGAGGAACCACGTTGCGCAGACTGTAGAGAAGCAGATGACATTTGTGACTCCTCAACCTCCACCTCTTCCAAAACCTCGTCCCTTAGTGCTTCCAGTGTTTTTTCAAGCAGGCAGATAAGGGGGATAGTCATGCTGACTAGTGCATCATCTGCACTCGCCATCCGTGTGGAATAATCGAAGGCACGCAAACCGTGGCAAATGTCCTTCATAGAGGCCCACTCAGTGGTGGTGAAGTGTGAACGGCGCGCACTGCGACTTGTTTGCGCCTGCTGCAGCTGGTACTCCATTACTGCTGCCTGCTGCTCACACAACCTCTCCAACATATGTAACGTTGAATTTCACCTGGTGGGTAGGTCACATATGATGCGATGTTCCGGAAGACGTAATCGGCGCTGCAGAGCTGCAATGCGTGATCTTGCGTTGCTGGAACGCCGCAAGTGAGCGCACTCTATGCGGACCTTGTGAAGCAGTGCATCAAGATCCGGATAGTCCCTCAAAAAACTCTGCACGACCAAGTTGAGCACATGTGCCAGACATGGGATGTGAGTGAGGTTGCCTAGGCCCAGAGCTGCCACCAGATTTCGGCCATTGTCACACACTACCATGCCTGGCTGGAGATTCGCTGGCACAAACCACACGTCGCTCTGCATTTGGTGGCATTCCATAGCTCCTGCGCTGTGTGGCTTCGATTCCCCAAAGAAATTAATTTTAATACGGCCTGTTGACGGGTGGCCATGGCTGTGCTCATATCGGTCATCATAACAGGTAACCCTTCACGGGTCGATGTGGAGGTAGACCGTGACAGCTCCTGCAGCGCTGATTCAGAGGAACTGGAGTATGAGGAGGAGTCAATGTGTACAGACTGGATTCCTGCAATCCTTGGAGTTGGCAGAACACGTACAGTGCCACTCTCAAGATCTGTACCCGGCTCCACAACATTTACCCAATGGGCAGTGAGGGAAAGGTATCGTCCCTGTCCATGCTTACTGGTCCACGCATCGGTGGTCAGGTGGACCTTGCTACTGACGGCGTTTTGTAGCGCATGTTTAATTTTTCCCTCCACATGATGTTGCAGGGCAGGGACGGCTTGCCTGCTGAAATAAAAGCGGCTGGGCACGTTGTATTGTGGGACTGCCAATGCCATAAAGTTATGGAAGGTGTCAGTCTCCACCAGCCTGAATGATGGCATTTCAAGGGCCAGTAGTTTAGCAATGCCAGCATTCAGAGCCTGTGCTCGGGGGTGGTTTGCCGAGTATGGGCGCCTTTTCTCCCATGCCTGTGCTAACGATGGCTGTAGACTGGCCTGGGAGTGTGAGGATGACTGGGAAAGTGGTGCTATGGGTGGAATTACACTGTGTCTCTGTACACCAGTGCCAGAGATTCTTCCATGGCGATCCTGTGAGGAAGCTGAACCAGCTGTGTGTGAGCTGGAGAAAGAGGCTACAACACGAGCTGAAGAGGTGGTAGGTGGAGCTGTAGGTTGGCCTAGGTCTTCAGTGTGTTTTTGTAACTCCACCACGTGCTTGGTCCGCACATGTTTCCACATATTTGTGGTATTGAGGTTGCTGACACTTTTCCCTCTTTTCACCTTCTGATTACATAGCTTGCATTTGACAAAGCAAATGTCATCTGCAACTGTTTCAAAAAAGGACCAGGCACTGCAAGTCTTGGGAGCGCCCGCTTTGGATTTTGGAAGAGCCATGCTCCTAATGGGTGCAGAAGTGGAGGCTACAAGCAACCAAGTCTGCCCCCTCCCTCTCCCTCCTTTTTGGGCTGTTCAGGGAATCTCTTCCTCAGAGCTGCTCCCACCACCTTCCTGTCCCTCACGCCATGATGAGTCAAGGAGCTCATCATCTACACCACCCTCTTCAAACAACTGCTTCTCCTGGGTAGTCTCGACAGCACAGTACGCACCAGAAAGTGGCACCTGAGTCTCATCATCAGATGCGTACTGAGGTGTGCTGCTGACCATAGGCACTGGTTCACCCGCCTCTTCAGATTCAGAGAGACAAAACGGTTGCGCATCACTGCATACTACCTCTTCTTCAAATTCTCAAATTCTGCTTGGCTGGCCCCGTCTTTCCAAGCCAAGAGATTCAGAGAACAGAAGTAGAGATGGCTCCTGTCCAGAGCTCTCTGACTGCCTGGGCAATTTGGCAGGTGGTGAAGAGAAAGATGGGTGCTCTTCAGTGCTCAGGAGCTGAGAGGATCTGGAACTAATTGAAGTCGATGCGTTAGCTGCCATCCATCCGACAACGGCTTCAATTTGGTCCTCCCGCAGCAGTGGGGTACGGCTAGCTCCTACAAAGCTGCGCATAAAGGACTGTTCCCTGGTAAAACTGGGGGATGCTGAGTCACTGGTGCCCGCAGCAGGCACAGAATCCCCACGTCCTCTCCCTGCAGGCACAGAATCCTCATGTCCTCTCCCTGCAGAAACTCCACGCCCACGACCACGACCACAACCACGACCACATGCTTTACTCCCTGCCTTCTTCATCTTGGTAGACTGATAAAGATAGGCAGAAAAGTACTAAGGGCTTAGTGTGCTTATTCCTGAACAGCTGCTAACAGGTATAAGAAACACTAATTTTATAAAGTGTGGACTAGACTTTAATATGAGCTAATATGGCCTACACAACTGTAAAGTGGAGTGTTTGGTGAACTTTATTTAGGTTTTTTTTGTCACAAAAAGACACTGGATGTGCCCAAAGATGTAATACCGATAGTATCACAAACTTTTTGTAGCTATTACAATGTAGGAAGGTAACCTACAATGCAATAGATGAGGCTACAAAAAATAGGCTAATACTAATCTGGCTGGGGCTGCAGGGCACAATGCTGCAGAAAGGCTCCTCTAACTACTCTTATATAGTGTGTTTGGAACCAATTTAGCTGAATACGGATGGAACCACCACACTAATAGGAGATATCAGGAAAAATTATGAATTGGCAATAAAGGACAATGTATGAGGCAGTGACACACACTGAGTGCACTACAACCAGACGTGGCTGAAGCACACACTACAGGGTGAGCTGCACTCACACACACAGACCTTGTAGACAGCGGTCAACAGTGCAGATGCAGAGCACTGTGCACTAGCGCTGCAAGACAAAAAAAAAATCTCTATCTACTCCTATATAGTGTGTTTGGAACCAATTTAGCTGAATACGGATGGAACCACCACACTAATAGGAGATATCAGGAAAAATTATGAATTGGCAAAAAAGGACAATGTATGAGGCAGTGACACACACTGAGTGCACTACAACCAGACGTGGCTGAAGCACACACTACAGGGTGAGCTGCACTCACACACACAGACCTTGCAGACAGCGGTGAACAGTACAGAGAACTATGCACTAGCGCTGCAAGGCACAGCGATTTATAAAGTAGCTTGGGTAAAGCAGAATAGACCAAATAGGTAGCTAAAACTGTCCCTCAGAACAACAGCGTCCTATCCCTAACTGAATTCACAGCAGAGTGAGCTCAAAATGGCGGCGGCGGCTTTTATAGTGCATCATGACATCATTTCAGCAGTCAATCACAGCCATGCCATTAGTTAAGATGCCTACATGCCTAACAGGATGTGCCCACACTTCTTAGGATCCTCATTGGCTGAATAAAATGAAACTGGCTCATTGCATTATGGGAACTTCCGATTCCGGTATACGATATTGCAAAAGTATCGGAATTAAGTATCGGAATTCCGATACCGCGAATATCGGCCGATACCCGATATTTCAGTATCGGAATGCTCAACACTATTAGTGACTTGTATACAGACAAAACTATGTTCTTCTCATAAGCATCTATGCCTCTTTTAATGCTTCCATGGTTCTATTTGCCTTGGCAGCAGCGGCCTAGCACTGGTTATTAAAGTTGAGTTTGCTGTCCACCCATACACCCAAGTCTTTTCTAGTGATGGTTTTCCCAGTGTTTAGTACATAATTGTACATTGTAATTTGTCCCAAGCAAGAACATTTATCTACATTAAACTTCAATTGCCATTTTTCAGCCCAAACCTCAAGCTTACATAAATCCCTCTGTAATATTACATTATCCTCCTATGTACTGATAACCTTGCAGAGTTTACGATCATCTGAAAATATTGAAATTTTACTCTGTATACCCCCCAAAAGATCATTAATAAATGTATTAAATAGAAGTCCCAATACTGACTCCTGGGGTACACCACTTTTAAATGTGACCCAGTTAGTGTGTTCCATTAATAACCATCATCTGTTTCTTATCACTGAGCTTTTTTTTGTTTCTTTCGAAATCATCTATACGGTCCCAGACATATGGACCTTTTTAAGTGCTAATGTTTATGGTATTTACCAAAGAAGCAGTCACCCAATGACACTCTTCCTTCAGAGAATCTTCTGGGCCATGGAAACTGGCATGACTTTGGGGTTACTTGTAGTTTTGAATGATTCATTTTACTATTCAATGTACTAAAAATGGGAAAAAAAATCCATTTGTGGTGAAATTGGACCAAATACTGATAGTGGGACGGTAGCCTAAATCTCGGACTCCTTTGAAGCTCAGCATATAGATGAGCTCCAGAGGAGCACCAAGACAGCGGACACAGGGCCCTCACTGTCATAGTGACCCATCAGCCCCCCGAGATCATGTCACAGGGGACAGATGGGAGCTGGTAAATGGAAGCAGTGGCACGGGTTACATTTACATGCTGCTGTCAGAGATTGACAGCAGCATTTAAATGATTAAGTTGTCATAATTAATTGCTGTACTTTTATGTTAGAGGAGCAGGAAAGAAGGAAAAGCCGAGCCGTGGAGTTAGTATCAGAAGAACGTAACAACTCCAACTGCAGGTAGAAAAAAATGTAAATACTTATATATTGTTAATATTGTATATTATAAATTATTTTCATGCATAAATTGCTGAATATTTACTATTATTTGTTGCAGTATATTTGTTATTAGTAATTATTATAGTTGGAAATTTGACTTACTGACACCACAGCCCTAGTTAAAAGGGTTTTACACAAGTGAATATATTTATATATATACTAGATGGTGTCCCAATTCTAACGCATCGGCTATTCTAGAATATGTATGTGGCCGACCGGGCGCAATCAGCAGAGCGTTGTTTAAATTTGGCGACAATCTCGCTGATTGGTCGTGGCTGCCAGCCGCGACCAATCAGCACAGCAGTGTTTAAATGTGGTGCCAAGATCGGTGATTGGTCGCGGCCGCTATTTAAATGTGGTGCCCAAATCGGTGATTGGTTGCGAGCAGCATCCGTGACCAATCAGCACAGCAGTGTTTAAATGTGGCGCCAAGATCGGTGATTGGTCGCGGCCGCTATTTAAATGTGGTGCCCAAATCGGTGATTGGTTGCGAGCAGCGGCCGCGACCAATCAGCACAGCGGTGTTTAACTTTTGCGCCAAGATCACTGATTGGTCGCGGCCGGAGACCGCGACCAATCAGCAAATCATATTGGTGAGGACCGGGGAGCGGAATCGTATTGGTGAGGACCGGGGAGCGCCTCTGCCTGTGCGGCTACTTCCGCTGCAAGAAGCCGGGAGATGAGCGGCTTCTCGCAGCAGAAGTATCCCAACCCGCAGCGCCGCTCCCCGGTCCTCCCTTGACACCCTAGCCACATGGACGTCAGCGGCGTCGCCGGTCTGGGTCCTTCTGCTGCTAGCGGCCGGGAGATGAGTGCCTCGCGACGGTCATCTCCCGGCTGCATCGCCGTTGAGCTCCGTCCCGCAGATGAGCCGCTAACGGCGGCCATCTTTTTTCTGAAATCCCGCGTCGCTGATTGGCCGCTGCCGGACCAATCAGCGACGCGGGATTTCCTGGACTGACTGACAGACGGATAAGATTATATATATAGATATACACGGTGTGCAGAATTATTAGGCAAATTGTATTTTAGAGGATTATTTTTATTATCATTGGGGAACATGGCAGACCTTCTACCAAGCGTTTTTTAAGCATTTCTGCAGCGGAATTGCCGTTGCGGAAATGCTTAAAAAACGCACAGTGGGCACACAGCCTAACAGTGTTATTGATAGGGAATAGAATAGATTTTACATTTTTTTGGCAGCACCAGCAGCACGCAGTATAAGGCAATAATACCTGGCTGGATCGATGTAATACGCTATCCACACAAATTCAGATAAGACAGTTAATATTCTAGAATATAGAATCTGCTTGAATTGTCCTTCCCATTATTTAGTCTTAAAAAATAGCGTAAAACAAAAAAAATAAATAAAAAATAAAAACACAGTAGGATATTTGTTTAGTATAAAAACTGGACTCACCAATGTAATCACATTGTTCAGCTCCTGAACCTCCTCCTTCTCCTGTTCGGCCCCCATCTCTGAAATGACCACATCAGTCACAAGCTGGAAGCACTGCCTTGGCCAAGTGGCAACAGGCTATGCTGAAGATAATATGCTTAATGCTTAGATGAAAAACTGCCCACCACTGCAGAGTTGTTGAAAGCTGTAACACAGCAGCCTGATCTCCTGCTCTCATTGCTGAACATACAGCCAGGCATGGTCGTGTGTGACAACATGCAGAACTTGGGGTTAGGCGTCGGGCGTTTCTGAAATTGGTTCAGAATCATCAGTGGATTCTGTGGTCTTCCATTCTGGTCCAGCTGGGGCAGATGCTGCTCAGCATCACCATCGGTCCCAATGCCTAGCTGGTGCACGAGATGTACAAGTTTTCTCTTGGGTCTTTGTTCCTAGTAGTGTTAAGCATAGGTTGTAGAGGGGAACAGGGCTACTACAGCCTAAGTCCACGATGCACTGCACTGAACATGCCCGTGACATAGTGGACCGTGATTGGTGGTTTGGTGTCAGCTGATCCGGTGACCTGGCACCGCCTGATTGGCCGTGGGTGACGTCATCAGTAGTGGGACCAATAATGCGACGGTGGGCAGGGCTTAGTCTTTAAATAGCCTGCCCACAAACATGGCGGTGCGCTCTGATCATTGAGCTAAGGTTGTGTTACTGTGTGGACGCTTTTCTGTTTGGGCTCCATGTGCTCTCTTGCTGCTCTAGCTTCGGACAGGCAGGTTTAGTTCGGGATAGGCAGTCTTAGCTGGAGGGAGGCAGGTAGTTCAGTTTGACAGTCTGGCTCCGACAAGGGGGTCGCTATACACTCCGAGCAGACTGCGGACTCCGTATTCCTGGTACCGCCTGTTAGCCACATGAAGAGTAACTCCGCAGTCCGGTCGCACACCGGCTGGGAGCACGTATACGCCGGCGTGAGTCACACACATATCCTAGCGCCTGCTGCGTAGCCTCTGTGCAGTTAACAGGGCTACGGCTACATTATTTGTCGCACATCTCTCGTGCAGTTAACGGAGATAGTGCGAATCCCTTTTCCCGTCCCGGTGTGCAGTAACACTGGAGGGATTTATATATTAGTTGGTTGTTTTACCTTCTTACCCGGAAGGTGTTCGGTCGCAGTCTTCCAGGTTGCATCGCGGACCCCGGGTTCGGTTGCTTTCCATTATTAATTAAGTTGTTTGCAACCATTCCCTTAACAGTATCAGAGCGCCAGGGTCTAGCCGAACATGGGTGACAACCAGCAACTGCAGCGCTATATACAGCAACTTGAGGCCAGACTTAGGACTCTGGAACAAACTGTCCCGGTCGCTGATATCGCTGCAGTAGCTACCCAGGCAGCTTCACAGGCGGATAATCTAGTTAACACGGCTGCGGTGAATGCTGAGGCAGCTGCTATTGCTCCATTACCCCGTTTTGCTCTCCCGGAAAAATTTTCTGGCGACAGCAGATCCTGCAGAGGTTTTATTAATCTGTGCTCCATTCAGTTAGAGATGATGGAGGCACGGTTCCCCTCCGAAAGGTCCAAAGTGGGTTTTGTCATCTCCTTACTCTCCCACAGGGCTTTGGAGTGGGCTACCCCTCTGTGGGAGCGAAATGACCAGGTAGTGGCTAATGCGGGTCTCTTTCTTAGAGCCCTAAAGAGTGGTTTCATAGGTCCTCAGGTCACGCATGATACCGCTCTTAAGCTTCTTGCGTTGGTCCAGGGTTCAGCCACCGCCAGCCACTATGCCATCCAGTTCAGAACCTTAGCGGCTGAGCTGGATTGGTCTGAGCGGTCGCTAATCCCAGTGTTCTGGAAGGGTCTGGCTGGGCATATTAATATGCTCTAGCTACCAGAGAGATACCAACCTCTCTGGATGAGTTAAATGGTCAACAACAATGTTCTCAATCAACCCAAAAGACTCATAAATATCCAAGCGTAATATTTTTGGAAGCTGGAGTGGGTTTTTTTAGATTTGGCTATCTTAGGAGGATATCTGTTTGTGCAGGTAACTATTACTGTGCAGAATTATTAGACAACTTAATAAAAACCAAATATAATCCCATCTCACTTGTTTATTTTCACCAGGTAAACCAATATCAGTGCACAAAATATAGAAATAAACATTTCTGACATGCAAAAACAAAAACCCAAAAAATTAGTGATCACTATAGCCACCTTTCTTTATGATGACACTCAGCAGCCTTCCATCCATAGATTCTGTCAGTTGCTTGATCTGTTTTCGATCAACATTGCGTGCAGCAGCCACCACAGCCTCCCAGACACTGCTCCGAGAGGTGTACTGTTTTCCCTCCCTGTAGATCTCACATTTTATGATGGACCACAGGTTCTCTATGCGATTCTGATCAGGTGAACAAGGGGGCCATGTCATTATTTTTTCTTCTTTTAGACCTTTACTGGCCAGCCACGCTGTGGAGTAGTTGGATGCATGTGATGGAGAATTGTCCTGCTGAAAATCATGTTTTTCTTGAACGATACCAACTTCTTCCTGTACCACTTCTTGAAGAAGTTGTCTTCCAGAAACTGGCAGTAGGTCTGGGAGTTGAGCTTCACTTCATCCTCAACCCGAAAAGGTCCCACAAGTTCATCTTTGATGATACCAGCCGATACCAATACCCCACCTCCACCTTGCTGGCGTCTGAGTCGGAGTGGAGCTCTCTGCCCTTTACTGATCCAGCCTCTGGCCCATCCATCTGGCCCATCAAGAGTCACTCTCATTTCATCAGTCCATAAAACCTTTGAAAAATCAGTCTTAAGATATTTCTTGGCCCATTCTTGACGTTTTATCTTATGTTTCTTGTTCATAGGAGGTCGTTTTTCAGCCTTCCTTACCTTGGCCATGTCCCTGAGTATCGCACACCTTGTGCTTTTTGATACTCCAGTAATGTTGCAGCCCTGAAATATGGCAAAACTGGTGGTGAATGGCATCTTGGCAGCTTCACTCTTGATTTTCCTCAATTCATGGGCAGTTATTTTGCGCCTTTTTTGGCCAACACGCTTCTTGCGACCCTGTTGGCTATTTGCCATGAAACGCTTGATTGTTCGGTGATCACGCTTCAAAAGTTTGGAAATTTCAAGACTGCTGCATCCCTCTGCAAGACATCTCACAATTTTGGACTTTTCAGAGCCCGTCAAATCTCTCTTCTGACCCATTTTGCCAAAGGAAAGGAAGTTGCCTAATAATTAAGCACACCTTATATAGGGTGTTGATGTCATTAGTCAACACCCCTCCTCATTACAGAGATGCACATCACCAGATTTACTTAATTGGTAGTTGGCTCTCAAGACTATGCAGCTTGGAGTAGGACAACATGTATAAAACGTATCATGTGATCAAAATACACATTTGCCTAATAATTCTGCACACAGTGTATATATATATATAGTACAGACCAAAAGATTGGACACACCTTCTCATTTAAAGATTTTTCTGTATTTTCATGCCTATGAAAATTGTATATTCACACTGAAGGCGTCAAAACTATGAATTAACACATGTGGAATTATATACTTAACAATGAAGTGTGAAACAACTGAAAATATGTCTTATATTCTAGGTTCTTCAAAGTAGCCACCTTTTGCTTTGATGACTGCTTTGCACACTCTTGATGAGCTTCAAGAGGTAGTCACCGGAAATGGCCTTCCAACAATCTTGAAGGAGTTCCCAGAGATGCTTAGCACTTGTTGGCCCTTTTGCCTTCACTCTGTGGTCCAGCTCACCCCAAACCATCTCGATTGGGTTCAGGTCTGGTGACTGTGGAGGCCAGGTGATCTGGCGCAGCACCCCATCACTCTGCCTCTTGGTCAAATAGGCCTTACACAGCCTGGAGGTGTGTTTGGGGTCATTGTCCTGTTGAAAAATAAATGATGGTCCAACTAAACGCAAACCGGATGGAACAGCATGCCGCTGCAAGATGCTGTGGTAGCCATGCTGGTTCAGTATGCCTTCAATTTTGAATAAATCCCCAACAGTGTCACCAGTAAAGCACCCCCACACCATCACACCTCCTCCTCCATGCTTCACGGTGGGAACCAGGCATGTAGAGTCCATCTGTTCACCTTTTCTGCGTTGCACAAAGAGACGGTGGTTGGAACGAAAGATCACAAATTTGGACTCATCAGACCAAAGCACAGATTTCCACTGGTCTAATGCCCATTCCTTGTGTTCTTTAGCCCAAACAAGTCTCTTCTGCTTGTTGCCTGTCCTTAGCAGTGGTTTCCTAGCAGCTATTTTACCATGAAGGCCTGCTGCACAAAGTCTCCTCTTAACAGTTGTTGTAGAGATGTGTCTGCTGCTAGAACTCTGTGTGGCATTGACCTGGTCTCTAATCTGAGCTGCTGTTAATCTGCGATTTCTGAGGCTGGTGACTCGGATAAACTTATCCTCAGAAGCAGAGGTGACTCTTGGTCTTCCTTTCTGGGGCGGTCCTCATGTGAGCCAGTTTCTTTGTAGCGCTTGATGGTTTTTGCAACTGCACTTGGGGACACATTTAAAGTTTACCCAATTTTTCGCACTGACTTAAACATCGCTCTGCTGATTGGTCGCGGCCACTGCACGCGACAAATCACCGATTTGGGCGCCACATTTAAATAGCGGCCTCGACCAATCACCGATCTTACCGCCACATTTAAACACTGCTGTGCTAATTGGTCGCGGACGCCAGCCGCGACCAATCAGCGAGTTTGGCGCCAATGTTAAACAACGCTCTGCTGATTGGTCGCGGACGCCAGACGCGTCCAGTCAGCGAGATTGGCGCCAAATTTAAACACCTCTTTGCTGATTGGTCGCGGTTGCGACTAATCAACGATTTTGGTGCCTAATTTAAACACGCTCTCCAGTCCTCACTAACACGGTCGCCGCCTCACTAACATTGGTCGCCGCCTGCGACCAATCAGCGATTTTGGCGCAAAATTCAAACAACGCTCTGCTGATTGGTCGCGGCCGCCAGCCGCGGCCAATCAGCGAGATTGGCGCCAAATTTAAACACCGCTCTGCGGATTGGTCGCGGCCGCCATCCGCGACCAATCAGCGAGATTGGTGCCAATTTTAAACAACGCTCTGCTGATTGGTCGAGGGCGGCGACCGCGACCAATCAGCAGAGCGGGGTTTAAATGAGGCCCCAAAATCGCTGATTAGTCATCGCTGACGGCCGCGACCAATCAGCAGAGCGTTGTATAAATTTTGCGCCAAAATGTAACACCGCTCTGCTGATTGGTCGCGGCCGGCGACCTATCAGCGATTTTGGCGCCAAATTTAAACCCCGCTCTGCATTGCTCTGCTGATAGGTCACCGGCCGCAACCAATCAGCTGTATTGGCGCCAAATTTAAACACCGCTCTGCTGATTGGTCGCGACTAATCAGCGATTTTGTTGCCAAATTTAAACACGCTTTCCAGCTCTCACTAACACGGTTCGCTGATTGGTCGCGGCCGCCGCCCGCGACCAATCACCGATATTGCCGCCAAATTTAAACACCGCTTTGCTGATTGGTAGCGGTTGCCGAACTCGGCCAATCAGCGATTTGGGCGCCAAATTTAAACACCGCTCTGCTAATTGGCCCGGTCGGCTGCATACATATTCTAGAATACCCGATGCGTTAGAATTGGGCCACCATCTAGTATGCCATACATGTCAGTAGTATTACATTAAATGCAAAGGGACATTAATCAATTTGAAATTATTCTTTTTATTTTTTTTTTATTAAGAATTACATGGAAGGATGAAGAGATGTTCTTGGAGGGCCTTCTTCTGCAGATGTTACTTGCTGGTCAGAAGGCCACAGGTAGATGGTACAAGTCCCTCCACACAGGTGCATCTTTAATGGTGGACATGCTGGACTAGGCACTAGACATGAAGGGTTTTTCACATTGAGATGTTTGTGTTGCTCAGATGACAGGGAGCAAATATGCAGCTTTGTCTGATGGAGCGAGCAACCCTGGATAATCCACGCCGGCAAGATGATATCAGCCGGCGGAAGGTGGAACCTGTGAGAGGAGACAAAGAGACATAACTAATGTAAGTAATGGGACTACATATTAGAGCAGGGATGTCACACTCAAACACACAGAGGGCCAAAATGAAAAACTTGGACCCCACATAATCCTACATACAGTATAATGGCTCCACATAGTCCTCCGTACAGTATAATGGGCCCTACATAGTCCTCCATACAGAATAATGGCCCCACATAGTCCTCCGTACAGTATAATGGGCCCCAAATTGTCCTCCATACAGAATAATGGCCCCAAATAGTGGTGGTGGTTCTGTTGTCGCGGGTGAAATATAACCACCCTGCGGGCCAGGTTTGGTCCACGGGCCAGAGTTTGACATGTATGTATTAGAGGATACTACTGTAGTGTCACTGTGACAGGATGATAGAGGAGTCGTATCCATACAGAGGTACGGGGTCATTGTCACTAATCCTACAGATGATATCTGCTCCACATGACTCCTTCTCACTGACTGACATCATGTAACATGGAGCTTATTCTTACACTTACCTCTTCTACTTCTTCTCTCTTCTACCTTCTCTGTTTTTTGTCGATCTTTCGATGCAGATTTTCTTTTCCCCTGAACTGGTGATTCTGATAAAAAAAACAAGAAAAAGATGTATATTATAAACTCCTAAAAGATTAGCTTTGTATCTTTATATAGAATTCTGTTATTCTTGTACCCTGTAGTCCTGGTAATTGATTATTGCACCATAATAGAGAGAATATGTCATATATACATAAAACCAGCTGAGGGTCTGAGAATTAGATTGCCTTGTGAACTGATTAATATGAAACCTGTAGGTTTTCCGATATGTGGTGTCTAGCCAGGGAACTATGTCCCCTTATTAACATGATAACACTGCGGCATCCTGCAAGTAATATCTTAAAATAAGTTAGCTAAAACCTCAGTGCTTTCTTAAGGTGATAAGGATCAGTATAGGCCTATATGGAGCCATGGCTGCAGTGTTCAGAATCAGTTTGGCAGAAGACTGAATGGCTTCTTATGCATTAAAAATTATAACCTATAAGGCTATGTGCCCACGTAGCAGATTTGATGCAGAGCGTTTTTGCCTCTCTCTGCCAGAAAAAAACGTATGCAGATTTACATGCAGATTTACATGCGTTTTTTCTGCCAGAGAGAAGCGTTTTTTCAGCATTTTTACATGCGTTTTCGCATGCGTTTTTTCAAGCAGTTTTCCAAGCGATTTTGAGCATCACTTGGAAAGTGCTTGACAAGTTGGTCACACTATATAAATCCATGCAACCGGCATGGATTTATATAGTGTAACCGAGTAATAGTTAAAAAAAAGAATAACAATGGTAAAAAATAAGAAAAAAGATTATACTCACCTTCCAGTGTCTTCCCGGTGTCATCTCTGCTGCGTCCGGTCTCTTGCAATGCTCGCGGTGGTGTGAAGGACCTGCGGTGACGTCATTGAGTCATGTGATGGGTCACATGACTCAGTGACGTCATGGCAGGTCCTTCATAACAGCGCGGGCATTGCAAGAGACTGGACGGCGTGGACAAAACACTGGGAGGACATCGGAAGGTGAGTATAAGCTTTATTTTTTATTGTAAATTCTTTTCTTTACAGATTCTATGGTACCCAGGTCTGGATGACAGTCTCCTCTCCTCCAGACTTGGGTACCATCCGCACATTAGAAAGTGCCAATTACGCAAGTACAGATGCAGTCTTGCTGAATTGGCGCGTTCTAATGCAAGTCAATGGCGGCAATTACACTGCGTGTCCGCAAAATTAATGGACATGCTGAGTATTTTTGAGCGCAGCATAAACGCTGCGGAAAAATACGCAGCATGGGCATTGAAAGTGCGGAATTGCATTGGAGACCATGGGGGAAGGTTTACCAAGCGTTTCCCAAGCGTTTACACTGTGGAAATTCCGCAGCTTAAACGCTTGAAAAACGCATCGTGGGCACACAGCCTAAGAGTGAGGATTTTTATAAAATGAAATGTTGGGCTGTTTTTCACATTACGCTTTTTGACACAGGCTGCAATAGAATGACCTATAGAGCTATACATACCTGACAATATGGATGACTGTCTGCCTTCAGCAGAGAAACACTGCTTGTCATCATCAGCTTTAGAGGGGGGAGAATCTTTCTGCGTCTGGTTGTCATCATCAGACTTAGAGGGGGGAGAATCTTTCAGTGTCTGGTTGTCATCAGACTTAGAGGGGGGAGAATCTTTCTGTGTCTGGTTGTCATCATCAGACTTAGAGGGGGAAGAATCTTTCAGTGTCTGGTTGTCATCAGACTTAGAGGGGGGAGAATCTTTCTGTGTCTGGTTGTCATCAGACTTAGAGGGGGGAGAATCTTTCTGTGTCTGGTTGTCATCAGATTTAGAGGGGGGAGAATCTTTCTGCGTCTGGTTGTCATCATCAGATTTAGAGAGGGGAGAATCTTTCTGCGTCTGGTTGTCATCATCAGACTTAGAGGGGGGAGAATCTTTCTGCGTCTGGTTGTCATCAGATTTAGAGGGGGGAGAATCTTTCTGCGTCTGGTTGTCATCAGACTTAGAGGGGGGAGAATCTTTCTGCGTCTGGTTGTCATCAGATTTAGAGAGGGGAGAATCTTTCTGCCTCTGCTTATCATCATCAGACTTAGAGGGGGAAGAATCTTTCTGTCTGTTTGGTAGAAGAAAAACATATAAATTACAAGTGAAAACAATAGATACGGATACAACACCTGTCTGCAAAGCCCATTAGGACTAGTGTTGAGCCACCCCCGTAGTGTTCGGGTTCGGTTCGGTTCGTCGAACACCGGGATGTTCGAGGAACTGTTCGTCGAACTGTTCGTCGAACACCTTAGAACACCGTCGAACACCGTTAAAACCAATGGCAGGCAAACAAAAACACATAGAAACACATAGAAAACACCTGCAAAGGTGTCCAAAAGCTGACAAACTGCTCAGAAGACACTCTCTTTAAAAAAGCCGGCCGGCAAATTCAGCAGCGGCATACACCGGTACCCGACAATTTAGACAAGAAGGAATAGAGCATCACACATAGATTAGATAGATAGAAACATGTCAGTCACACATATAAGAAGCACAGTGACAGTGTTGGTTACTGCACTTGTCATTTAGTGTAAAGGATTTATTAAAAAAAATATTAGTGTTTTCATGCACCGTCTCTTTAAAAAAGCCGGCCGGCAATTCAGCATCTGTACCCGACAATTTAGAACAGAAAGAATAGAGCTTCACACATAGATTAGATAGATAGAAACATGTCAGTCACATATATAATAAGTACAGTGATAGTGTTGCTTACTGTACTTGTCATTTAGTGTAAAGGATTTATTTAAAAAAATAATAGTGTTTTCATGCACTGTCTCTTTAAAAAAGCCGGCCGGCAATTCAGCAGCGGTACCCGACAATTTAGAACAGAAAGATAGAGCATCACACATAGATTAGATAGATAGAAACATGTCAGTCACATATATATGAAGTACAGTGATAGTGTTGGTTACTGTACTTGTCATTTAGTATTAAAATAAAGGATTTATTATTAAAAAAATTGGCGTGGGGTTCCCCTTAATTTTAGGCTCTAGTGGAGGTTAAGCAGACGGCTGGGGCAGATGTTTGAAGCCTGGGAAGGGGGTAATACCCACGGAGCTTCCCAGGCTACTAATATCAGCCCCCAGCTGAATACATAGCCTTTACTAGCTATTAAAATGGGGGACCCCCCAAAAGAAATGACGTGGGGTCCCCCCTAATTTAATAGCTAGCAAAGGCTAGGCAGACAGCTGGGGGCTGATATTAATAGCCCAGGAAGAGAGCCATGTATATTGGCCCCCTCCCAGGCTAGAAACACCAGCCGTCAGCCGCCCCAGAAATGGCGCATTCATAGGATGCGCCAATTCTGGCACTTAGCCTCGCTCTTCCACGCTGCCCTGGTGCGGTGGCAGGGGGTAATAGGGTTGGGGTTGATGTCAGCTTATAATGCCAGCTGACATCAAGCCCAGGTTAGTAATGGAGAGGCGTCTATAAGACACCCCCATTACTAACCCCATAGTCAAAGTTAAAAAAAACACAAACACCCAGAATAAAGTCCTTTAATTGAAATAAAGACACAATCCTTTATTGTTCTAAATTAAACCATACTTACCATCACGCCCATTCCAGCTGAAGCCAACGATCTCCTGCAATAAAAGAAAAATAATAAAGCAACCTCATCCTTACCTTTCCATGGTTCCCACGACAGCTTCAGCTCTGCTACATTCACATGACAGGCTGGACCGCAGCAGAACGCCGCCATCCAGCCTGTCATCCCGCAGACACTGAGAAGCGCAGGCATGCTTGCGCTGCTCAGCGTCTCACTGTGACGACATCCAGATGAGCCGAGTTCATGTCCAATGAACTCGGCTCACCTCATGCACGTCACTGACAGCATGGGAAAATTCTCACGCTGAAGCGCTGATTGCAGGAGAATTTTCCCACGCTGTCAGTGACGTGCAGGAGGTGAGCTGAGTTCATTGGACATGAGCTCACCTCATGCACATCACTGACAGCGTGGGAGAATTCTCCTGCACTCAGCACTTCAGCGTGAGAATTTTCCCACGCTGTCAGTG
Organism: Phyllobates terribilis; assembly: GCF_046119375.1. Classification (NCBI taxonomy): domain Eukaryota; kingdom Metazoa; phylum Chordata; class Amphibia; order Anura; family Dendrobatidae; genus Phyllobates; species Phyllobates terribilis. Next base: position 172,262,404 of record NW_027362769.1, read on the forward strand.
ACGTGCATGAGGTGAGCCGAGTTCATTGGACATGACCTCGGCTCATCTGGATGCCGTCACAGCGAGACAGTGAGGAGCGCAAGCATGCCTGCGCTTCTCAGTGTCTGCGGGATGACAGACTGGATGGCAGCGTTCTGCTGCGGTCCAGCCAGTCATCTCGATGTAGCAGAGCTGAAGCTGTCGTGGGAACCATGGAAAGGTAAGGATGAGGTTGGTTTATTATTTTTCTTTTATTGCAGGAGATCGTTGGCTTCAGCTGGAATGGGTGTGATGGTAAGTATGGTTTAATTTAGAACAATAAAGAATTGTGTCTTTATTTCAATTAAAGGACTTTATTCTGGGTGTTTGTGTTTTTTTTAAATACTTTACTAGAAATTCATGGCGGTCATGTCTAATACTGGCGTGACCCCATGAATTTTGGGCTTGGGGCCAGCTGATAATACCAAGCTGGCCCTAACCCCTTTATTACCCAGTGAGCCACCGCACCAGGGCCCTGGATGAGTTGGGTACAGCGCCAGAAGATGGCGCTTCTATGAACGCGCCATTTTCCGGGGTGGCTGCGGACTGCAATTTGTAGCGGGGGGGGGGCCCAGAAAGCTTGGGCCTCCCTGCGCTGCAGATTCCAGCCCCCAGCTGCCTAGTTGTACCTGGCTGGACACAAAAATAGGGCGAAGCCCCACGTACTTTTTTTTTAATTATTTCATGAAATTCATGAAATAATTAAGAAAAAAAGGGCTTCCCTATATTGTTGTGTCCGGCCAGGTACAAATAGGCAGCTGGTGGATGGGGGCAGCCCGTTCCTGCCTGCTGTACCTGGCTGGACACAAATATAGTGCGAAGCCCCACTTCAATTTTTTTAAATAATTTCAGGAAATTCATGAAATAATTTAAAAAAAATTGACGTGGGGCTTCGCACTATATTTGTGTCCAGCCAGGTACAGCAGGCAGGAACGGGCTGCCCCCAACCACCAGCTGCCTATTTGTACCTGGCCGGACACAACAATATAGGGAAGCCCTTTTTTTCTTAATTATTTCATGAAATAATTTAAAGAAAATTGACGTGGGGCTTCGCCCTGTTTTTGTGTCCAGCCAGGTACAACTAGGCAGCTGGGGGCTGGAATCCGCAGCGCAGGGAGGCCCAAGCTTTCTGGGTCACCCCCGCTGCAAATTGCAGTCCGCAGCCACCCCGGAAAATGGCGCGTTCATAGAAGCGCCATCTTCTGGCGCTGTGCCCAACTCATCCAGGGCCCTGATGCGGTGGCTCACTGGGTAATAAAGGGGTTAGGGCCAGCTTGGCATTATCAGCTGGCCCTAAGCCCGAAATTCATGGGGTGACGCCAATATTAGACATGACCACCATGAATTTCTAGTAAAGTATTTAAAAAAAACACAACACCCAGAAAAAAGTCCTTTAATTGAAATAAACACACAATTCTTTATTGTTCTAAATTAAACCATACTTACCATCACGCCCATTCCAGCTGAAGCCAACGATCTCCTGAAATAAAAGAAAAATAATAAAGCAACATCATCCTTACCTTTCCATGGTTCCCATGACAGCTTCAGCTCTGCTACATCGAGATGACAGGCTGGACCGCAGCAGAACGCTGCCATCCAGCCTGTCATCCCGCAGACACTGAGAAGCGCAGGCTTGCTTGCGCTCCACAGTGTCTCTCTGTGAGGGCATCCAGATGAGCCGAGTTAATGTCCAATGAACTCGGCTCACCTCATGCACGTCACTGACAGCGTGGGAAAATTCTCCTGCACTCAGCGCTTCAGCGTGGGAGAATTCTCACACTGAAGCGCTGAGTGCAGGAGAATTCTCCCACGCTGTCAGTGACGTGCAGGAGGTGAGCTGAGTTCATTGGACATGAGCTCACCTTATGCACGTCACTGACAGCGTGGGAGAATTCTCCTGCACTCACCGCTTCAGCGTGAGAATTTTCCCACGCTGTCAGTGACGTGCATGAGGTGAGCCGAGTTCATTGGACATGAACTCGGCTCATCTGGATGTCGTCACAGAGAGACGCTGAGCAGCGCAAGCAAGCCTGCGCTTCTCAGTGTCTGCGGGATGACAGGCTGGATGGCAGCGTTCTGCTGCGGTCCAGCCTGTCATCTCGATGTAGCAGAGCTGAAGCTGTCGTGGGAACCATGGAAAGGTAAGGATGAGGTTGCTTTATTATTTTTCTTTTATTGCAGGAGATCGTTGGCTTCAGCTGGAATGGGCGTGACGGTAAGTATGGTTTAATTTAGAACAATAAAGGATTGTGTCTTTATTTCAATTAAAGGACTTTATTCTGGGTGTTTGTGTTTTTTTTAACTTTGACTATGGGGTTAGTAATGGGGGTGTCTTATAGACGCCTCTCCATTACTAACCTGGGCTTGATGTCAGCTGGCATTATAAGCTGACATCAACCCCAACCCTATTACCCCCTGCCACCGCACCAGGGCAGCGTGGAAGAGCGAGGCTAAGTGCCAGAATTGGCGCATCCTATGAATGCGCCATTTCTGGGGCGGCTGACGGCTGGTGTTTCTAGCCTGGGAGGGGCCAATATTCATGGCTCCCTTCCTGGGCTATTAATATCAGCCCCCAGCTGTCTGCCTAGCCTTTGCTAGCTATTAAATTAAGGGGGACCCCACGTCATTTTTTTTGGGGGGTCCCCCATTTTAATAGCTAGTAAAGGCTATGTATTCAGCTGGGGGCTGATATTAGTAGCCTGGGAAGCTCCGTGGGTATTACCCCCTTCCCAGGCTTCAAACATCTGCCCCAGCCGTCTGCTTAACCTCCGCTAGAGCCTAAAATTAAGGGGAACCCCACGCCAATTTTTTTAATAATAAATCCTTTATTTTAATACTAAATGACAAGTACAGTAACCAACACTATCACTGTACTTCATATATATGTGACTGACATGTTTCTATCTATCTAATCTATGTGTGAAGCTCTATTCTGTCTGTTATAAATTGTCGGGTACAGGTGCTGAATTGCCGGCCGGCTTTTTTAAAGAGACGGTGCATGAAAACACTATTATTTTTTTTGATAAATCCTTTACGCTAAATGACAAGTACAGTAAGCAACACTGTCACTGTACTTCGTATATATGTGACTGACATGTTTCTATCTATCTAATCTATGTGTGAAGCTCTATTCTGTCTGTTATAAATTGTCGGGTACCACTGCTGAATTGCCGGCCGGCTTTTTTAAAGAGACGGTGCATGAAAACACTATTATTTTTTTTGATAAATCCTTTACGCTAAATGACAAGTACAGTAAGCAGCACTTTCACTGTACTTCGTATATATGTGGCTGACATGTTTATATCTATCTAATCTATGTGTGAAGCTCTATTCTTTCTGTTCTAAATTGTCGGGTACCGGTGTATGCCGCTGCTGAATTGCCGGCTTTTCATGTTTCACTGTTGGCACTGTTCCCATCGATTTGGGCAATCACTGTAATGCCACAACCACCATGGCTGTGGCATTACAGTGAGTGGCAGACAATCCCTGCATGATTGGTGCTCTAAATAGCGCCAGACATGCAGGACACGCTTTTGGTGCACGAACAGTTATCGAACATAACCTCGAACAGCCGAATTTTTTGCAAATCGTTCGGGTTCGTCGAACAACTCGAACACCGCCCAAAACAGCTCGAATTTGAGATTGGCGAACAGTTCTAGTCGAACACCGCTCATCTCTAATTAGGACATCTGAATAACATGAAGGGGATGCTGTGCTCAAGACCCTCTTCTACCAGCAAGACTGGAGAATCACTAGTAATATTTATTTTCCTGTAATGAACTGGAAATTAAAGCTGGTCATAGTTATCAACTTTCATCACCAGCGTTATCACAAGTCAGAAACATGGTGATCAGCAATCATGTGGTCATCCATACTGGATTTAGTATCGACTTACACTCGTCTTGAATTTGGTGTTGTGAACACATATCAGAATTGGACCCCATAAAAATAATTTACTCACATGTCTGACTGCTTTGCACTTTCTGGTGAATACCCTGGAGGTGACTTGGGTTCTTCATTGTTCATCATCTTGGTATGGATGGAACAGAGCTAATACAAAGAGGAAAAAAAAACATTTTAATATTTTAAAATTTTATTTTAATTATATGTTGTATCGATCTTATTGGTCACATACTTACTTTAGAAAGCCTATGCGAAGATGATAGAAAGTTTTGGCTTTCCGGCCAGTCATTATCTTCACTTGTGTCCCCCTCATCTGAATCAATATGTTGATGTCTGCTACATCGAGCTGAAAAGTAGAAGAGTTAATCGAGATTATTAGCATAATACTTTGTCCTGAACAGTCACCATTTTATCATGAATCAAGGTGGGGACTGATTCTCACTTAAAATGAAATACAAGACACACAGCAGCTTTCTGCAGATGACGTCTCATTCTACTTACTGTCAAAGTAGATGGTATCCTCTTCTGACTCAAGATCAGGAATGAACAGCGACTTCTGACTTAGAAGGTTGTCAAAATCTAAGTTACGCAGGAATGGATGAAATTTGATCTCATTTGCTCCTCCTTGAAAAGGAAAACAATGAATAGTGATATAGTTATTGTCAAAGAGACAAGTTTGTTAGGCCTCCTACACATATCCGTGTTTGCACTACATGTGGCGTCCATTTTTTTTTTCTCGTATGCCACACGTACCCATTATGATCTATGCTGCTGTTTTTTTGTGGCAGCACAGATGACAAGGGCCAATACAAGTCTATGGGACCCTGAAAAACACGTACATCACACAGATGGCATCCGTGTGCCTTCCTTATGCTGTATCTGTTTAACATTACAAAGTATAACAGATACTTTATCATTTCTTTGCCGTACCAGAAAAACACTGATGGCACACTGATGGCACACTGATTCAAAACACTGATGGCACACTGATGGCATACTGATGGCACACTGATTCAAAACACTGATGACACTAGTACTGTTTTTTTCCGGTACTGGTTTCAGTACTGATTTTATACGGACGTGTGAAGGGGGCGTTAATCTGAACGGTTGACGTAACAGAGCCGAAGTGAAGGAGATGTACTGAAAGTCTTAGCATGAAGAATGGGGAATGGCCAAGCTGGTAGAGCACAAAACCTCAGTGCTGATCCTCATTATTCATTTTCTGTTCACAAAGGTGTAATAAGTCATTAATAATAGTATTATATACATTACCTGTCCCAAGTCTTTGTGCTGGATCTTTTCTGAGCAGCTCAATGATGATATCCCGAGCTATGGCTGGAAAAGCCGAATTAGTAAGTTTCCAATATATGTCATCTGTTATGTAAAAAGCAAATATTACAGAAAATGAAACATCTTAATTTATTTTATCAAAACAAAAATCTTTTGCATTAACACAAGTAACTAAATCACACAACTAATCTATTCAAATAACAATGACATTACACAGCAATCAGATTATTTGACTTACCCCTGACAATATGGCTGTAAATCTCATATTTGGAAGGCCCATAAAATGGTACACGTCCTAAAAGAAATTTATATAGGATGATCCCAATTGACCACCAGTCAGCTGGCCTTCCATAGCCTTCCTTTAAGATAACTTCTGGGGCTATGTAATGAGGGGAGCCAGCAATCTGGAAAAAAACAGAGGAATGAGATAATGATCAGAGAACATAATTGTGACAAATAACATCAGTGGAAACGTTTTCTAGATGAGAAAGTATAAGAGAAGGAGAAATGGAGGAGAAGAGTAAAGAACAAGTTCCTGCCGACCTCCTTATCATGGAACTCTCTGGTGATGTCCTCAATTGGAGCCTTGTAGATCTCTGATGTTGGTCTCATGAGGCAGAGTTTGGAAAGCCCAAAATCTGTAACTTGAATATGACCAGTTGACGTTATCAGGAGGCTGTGAAAAAAAGAGGATGTCAGCCCCAAGTTGCAAATAGATTGTGCAATAAACGATATATTTTTTCCCCTTTCTTATACTACAAGTGTCACTTACTTTTCAGGCTTCAGGTCTCTGTGCATTACACCATAGCTGTGCAGATATTCCACAGCGAGAACCGTTTCTGCAATGTACAGACGAGCCAAGGGGACAGGTAAACTCCCATAGATCTTCATAAAACTGCCACAGTCTCCTCCTACAGCAGAAAGCAAATGTGACAGGAGAGGGTTTGTTACAATGTAAATTACACATGAGGAGTGTGAATGGAGACATTGGGGCAGGATGTCATACACAGAGATATACTGTATAATAATGCAAAAACCCTCCATTGGAGCATACCCGAATAGTAACCAGGACTGCACTAAATGTCTATGAAGCAAAACCACAAAGGTGCAAGAGCTGCACAAATAAGTGCAATGAAGCAGCATCCCATATAAAAGCATGAATCTTTATTAGTCACGTGGAATAAATATTTAAAAATAACAAGGTAACTCATACAAAAAAAAGAGACACTATTCTGGCCAAAAAAGTATGAGCTATATATACTATGTATCTTACAATAAATAAATATATAATTAGTTAAAGGTGTCAGCAGTCTCATTTGTGGTTTTGCTTTATATACTGTATAAGGCCGGTTTCACACGTCCGGATATTTCTGGTACTGGAAAAACCTGTGCCGGAGATGTCCGTGTGCCGCATCAGGAGCACACGTACCGGCGTTTGGGAATCAGTGTACAGTTAGCGTTATTCCCAAAAGCCGGGTACTGAACGCTGCGCTCATCATTTTCCCCTGCCGGCACTGCGATCAGCACCAGCAGGAGTTAATAATGAGAGCTGTAAGTCTGCTCCCGGTGTCTCCACCTGTAAAAATAAGAATAAAATTAAAAAAAAAACTTATACTCACCTACCTGTCCTAAGTATCTCCCGCTGTAATCCATGCGACTGCTCAGCAGAGGAGCTGGGGAGAATGACTCTTGCAACGAGCGACGCCAGACCTCCGCTGAGCTCAGTGAGTGACAGGACACCGCTCGCTGAGCTCAGCGCAGCTTCGGGGCCGCTCGCTGCAGGAGTCATTCTCCCCGGCTCCTCTGCTGAGCGGTCTCATGGATTACAGTGGGGGACACTTAGGACAGGCGAGTGTATGGATTTTTTTTTTATTCTTATTTTTACAGGTAGAAATACACTGGGAGAAGACAAACCTCATCATTAACCCCTGCTGGTTCTGATCGTAGCGCCGGCAGGGGACAATGATGAGGGCAGCGTTTAGCACCCGGCGCTAACTTTATCGCTAATTGCCAGGCACCGATACATGTCACACGGATGGCATCCGTGTGCGGTACGTGTTTACACTGAACCATTGACTTGAATGGGTCTGTGTGATCCGTCCTGCTGGCCAAAAACAGACATGTCTACGTGTGGAAACTGTCACCACACGTACCAGAAATACTGACGTGTGAAAGAGGCCTAATATAGAGCGTATAAAGCAGAGTGACCCAATATAAAAAGACAGAGCCGTGCCTCATCTACAAGCCTCTTATTCATTGCTCTGTGAAATGCTCATCTATACAAACTGTTAGAATTGAGTCAAATCCTCCTTTTATCCTCAGTGGATATTTTTGCCATTCTCAGTGAGGACATTCACCAGAGACTTTCACAGAGATAATGATTTTCCTGGCATCTTGGTAACAGATAACTTATAGTAAATGCAGTATGGACATGTAACCGTCCATGTGGTCACATTCAGATTATGGAGAAGATGATGCTAGAGATAAGCAGATTGAGGCTGGATATAGGCACAATGGATATGACCTACCTGCTGCATACTCCATGACCATACACAGATGATGAGGAGTTGGAAAGGAGCACAACATGGAGGCCACAAAGGGACAATCAGCAAATGTTAGGATGTCCCTCTCTAGAAAGGCACGTTCAAGTCTTCTTGGAATATTCACGTTCTCCTTGTCCAGCTTCTTCATAGCGAATAGCTGGCTTGTGTATATGTGTCGCACTAAGTGGACGGCTCTGGAGAGAAGGAAAATCCAGGATTTATAATGAATTCTTACTAACATTTTGTCTATAAACCTCATCACATGATTGTCTGGTTACTACTAGATGTCACTAGAAATCCATGTAGAAATCCATCAAGTTACACAACATAAATGATGACCTATGCGAGGTCCTCCTCTATGTCACTTCCTAACTGACCTAAATAATGACATATAGATGTGGACAGTAGACATGAGCTAACACATTTGAGTGGAATTGAATTCTACTCAGATTTTGCAAAATTCTGCATTCACCAAAATGGCGTGGTTTTTTTTTGTTTGTTTTGTTTTGTTTTTTTGTAATTTGCTTACTCATGGATTTAGCAAAATGTCAAGCGTTGGCCACCATTTTCAAAATCTTAAAAGGCCATAAAAATGTTTAAAAATAAACAAATTGTTATATTCACTTCTACGGCCCCTCCGCCTCAACCGTCTGTTCCTTGCCGCATCCTCAAATCTCTGCTGCTAATGCTGAAATCCAAATGCCTCTCATACTGGGACGGGACTTCCAACATTGATGAGATCTGGGAGGATTATGCACAAGCGCAAGAACAGTCACGGTGTCACAATGTTGTGACTTTTTATGCTCTTGCATAGAACTCTCTCAGACCTTCTCAAAGCCAGAAGTCCTTGCATAGCGTGAGCGGTGGCAAACTGAAGAGGCGGTGAGGACCGGACGGGTGACGGTGAGAAGTGGAGGGGCTAGAGAATTGAGCAGTAAGGGGAGTATAAGTATGTTTCTTATGCTTATTATGTTCTGGGGCCTGGTGAGACCCCAGAGCATAATAAGGGACATTAATTTCTCCTTGAATCGTATTTTCACGAGTTCACGTGAACAAGCAAATTAGAATTTTGCCTGATCCGCTCATCTCTTGTGGACAGTATGGACTCAGATCATTTCTCTGTTGTACGGGCTGGGCACAGAGACAGAAGCATTGTCATAAGGAACCCTAGGAAATGTATATTATGCAAACATAAAGCTCACCCATAAGCTCCACTGCTGATCAGTTTGATTGGTTTAAAGTCGGTCTTACTAGGACTTGTCTCCAAGTTCAATGATCCGGTCAAGGCCTAGAAATAATAAGAAATGACATTAAGACATAGAATCTGCAGGAAAATAAAAGCTCCAGATGCAGGAACTTCTCCTCTATATTATGTCCACGCTGATTACATTGCAGCAGATGTAGAGGTCATGATGCAAGCCGGACCCTCCACAGACAGTATTATATTATAAGGGGATATTCCCCATACATAGATATCACTGTACTGCAGGGTATGATAAGGGGCATCACACAGAAGAGGCAGAATAATAATGCCATCATTAATCACAATAGATCTGATCTACATAAAAGCAAAAATAGCCCATTGTCATCTGGGGTATAATATTATATGTGTAATTCATACCCCGTTATCTGATGATAAACAGACGTCTCCTCTGATACTTACACTGGCAGATTCGTGGATCTCTGGTGTCTCACATATTCCACCATCAGTACTGGCCGTCGACACAGTTATTTCTAAAATAATTATAAAATAATGAAGAATGTCATGTGTCAGTCTATATTAGTACTTAATATATAAAACATCAATATAATGAAGGACATGACAAGATCTCTGTAAATGATATAAAAACTAGATATCTGGTATTCTGCACATACTAAATATACAGTATTTATGGCACATCCAGAGATAGATACACTGGGCGATTGTTCAGGATCTGATTACCGTATTTTTCATATTATAAGACACACTTTCTTCTGTAAAATGGGGGTGCGTCTTATCCAAACGTAGCTTACTGAGGGGGGGGGGCGGTTGCAGTGAAGCGAGGCCCCAGGAGGCAGGGTCACTGCTGCAGGAAGCTGGCGGCGGCAGGAGTGGGGCGATGCTGTGGGCCCCAGGCTGGGAAGAAGGGGTGTTCGGCGGTGCAAGGATGCAGCGGCCCTTGAGCTTTCAGAAAATGTCGCCGGAGACTCCGCACTTCCATGATTTTCAGTGTGGTGGACTTCGGAAAAATGGATTCTGGAGACGGCGCATGCAGATTGAGATCTTGTCTCCCGAGATCTCAATCTGTGCATGCGCCACCTCCGGTGGAGATTTTCCCGAGGTCCACCAGATTGAAAACCATGGAAGTGCGGGGACTTCAGTGCAGCATCGCCCCACTCCTGTTGCTGCCATCATTCCGCCGCCTTTCCCCTAGAAAAGTTACCACAAAATTGGATTATAAGCTGCACCACCATTTTATTAAAAAAAATGTTTTTCCTATTTTCCGCTCCAAAATTTCACCTGCTTCTTACGGTCCGGTGCATCTTATAGTCTTCAAAATATGGTATTTTTGAACAATTACATGATTGGGGATCTATGACCCTCATTTTGGAGCCGAGAAGACCGCACAGGCGTGAAGTAGAATTACATGATCCCTCTCCATTGCAGGGGATGAAGAGTAAATCTACATATTCTCTGCCATTCTCTATAATATCTGGATATTTGAATGTAAAATATTAGATGATCGGCTTACCTTCAATCAGATCAGTTTTTAGCTCTAACTGACTAATATTAGGGTCAGGCATGTTCACGGTTTGCCCCTCTTCGGAGTCACCTTCGGATGGTTCCTGATGGTTATGATATGTACAATTAGTATAACACTTCACAAATACTAAATTATCATATACAATAGATAGGAAGGACTAAACATTGGATTTACTGGTAATTTCAGTATTGGACCGACTATACACAGCCGCTCCCTCCAGTAAATCAACAATAATATATAAGGTACTTGTATATACAACTGATCTCTGTTATCAGAATTTCAGCATTTACAAGAAGGAAGATTGTGATGATCGAGCAAAACAGAGGCAGAAATACAAGCTCCCACCGCTGAGTACAGACTGCCATCACAGATGATGGAGCCGCAGGGACAGGCGGTCATGAAATATCCTGCGCCTGCCTGAGACGACAAGGACATGTGATATAGAAGATGATGGATCCTTACCAGGTGCTCCAGTGAGCGGGCCGGACTCTCCAGTATATTCAGGACATTTTGGGCCAGTTGTTTAAAAAAGGCCAATTTTCCACTTTGGGCTTTTTCTTCAGCCTATAAAGATGGAAATAAATACAAAAGGAAAATCACGAGAGAAAGTGCAGAATGGAGGAGGCCATTTATGTCACCATTTTACTCCTGTCTATCTGCAGCTACAATTACTACACATTTGGAACATTTTATATATTATATTGGTGTCGATCTAAAGAACAATTTTCTGCAAATAAACTTGTATTCCATTATTATTATTTGATTTGCATTATTATTATTATTTTTTTATACAGCATAAAAACACTTGTATAATTAGTGGTGGTGAATTATGATGTCATAATAGCAGTGATGTCGTGATGGAATCTTGTGATGGAATCTTAACGGGGCATCTCACCGTAAAAGGAAGTTTCCTAGCAATAGTTAAGGTGGCAAAACCATAGTTTGTGCATCAGTACCAGATGCTTGAATGTAAGAAAGAGCTGTGTGTACTTTACATTTCTGATCAGTGAGGCTAGTTCTATGGTCTGAGATAAATTATTAATATTTGTTATACACAATAAAAATTATAATTACATATTTATAAAAAATCCGGATTAAGGTGCTAAATGAAGTGTCTTTACTAAGGGACAAGGACTGGACTAGGAATGAAATCTAGCCCTGACATTTGAATCACACAGGCTCATGCTGCACTTCTACACCCTCTTCCCAAAATGGGGATCTCTATTACAAATATGACCCTGCCTGACACTGAAGAAAGTCTAAATTTTATTACTACCAATAATACCACTATATACAGTAAGGGAGACCAACTAGACATAATAATAATAATTTGTGCAGATTGTCTGCTATTTACCTGTTGTACTAATGTCCTGATGTTCTGCTGTAAATGCTGAAGATATTCTGAGGTAATACGACCTTGGTAGTATTTGGTCAAGCAGTCCCGTACAAGCTCCATAACCAGCCGGTAAGTGAAGCTGAGGACGCCATTGGGTAGTGGTAGCACAAAGTTAGGGGTATAGGTGGTAAGAATCCCCTGGAGTAGTGACAACTCCTGAAGTTTGTCTGGAGAAATTCCAGACATTTCAATGAAATGCGCAATCAGTATATCACTAGATAAGTAGCTAAACACTGACAACAATGACACCAGGGTATCAAAGTGACACTGAAGTGTAAACGCTTGTATAAGTAGTGGTTGTGAATTATGATGTCATAATAGCAGTGATGTCATGATGGAATCTTGTGATGGAATCTTACAGGTGCATCTCACCTTATAAGGAAGTTGCCTAGCAACAGCTAAGATGCCAACTCCATAGACTGAGCATCAGCATCAGATGCTTGAATGTAAGAAAGAGCTATGGGTACTTCACTTTTACTTTGATAGGCAGGTGAGTATAAGGATTTTTTAATTTTATTCTTATTTTTACACTAGGACACAGCGGGAGCAGACTACTACTCTCATCATTGTCCCTTGCTTGTGCTGATCACAGCGCCAGCAGGGGACAATGGTGAGGGCAGCATTCAGCACCCGGTGCTTGGGAACAGCGGTAACTGTACTGCTGATTCTCAGGTGGCGGAACGTGCGCTCCTGATGCGGCACATGGTTGCCACACAGGTGCACATGGACACGGATATCTCCCGTACCGGTTTTTCCGATACTGGAAATATCAGGACATGTGAAACTGGCCTTACTCTGGACTCTGTAAACAGAAAAAACTGACGGCACTTCTAATACGAGAAATAGGTGTGAACAGGTGCTTACTAGGAGAAGCTACCTCCATATACAATTAACAAATAAAGTAGCAAACTGCAATGCTAAGTATGTAAACATGAAATATGGAATATGAATAGCATTACTGCTAAAGAAAATAGAAATAAATAAGAAATCTTAGCGCATAAATTGGCCAATTCATGTGTACCTGTCCCTTAGAGAGGTATTCACATTGATAGGGTCCTGGCACTGAGAAACGCCTTACCGCGGCTGCCAGGTACACATGAATTGGCCAATTTATGTGCTAAGATTTCTCATTTATTTCTATTTTCTACAGCAGTAATGCTATTCATATTCCATATTTCATGTTTACATACTTAGCCTTGCAGTGTGCTACTTTATTTGTTAATTACTCTGAACTCTGTGTGGTCTCTGTTCAGCGGTGTCCTTTTTTTCAGAGGCTCACAAAACTGTGGCCGACGGCACTTTTATTCACGCCTAATAAAAAGACGGACACCGTGGGAACACAGGCCAGACGGTGCCTCCATCTGCCTCATTACAGGGAATCTTCTGCCGGAGGTTCCATCTGGATCACGTATTTTAGAGATTTACATGGAAACCCCGGTGTAAACGCTGAGCGTAGAGCACAGGATAAATGTGGGCAGAGCCATATTGCGAACTCTGGGAGGCTGAATGAACAAATCAACAGCAGGTGAAGAATTGGTTTTATTTATTTTTTTACACCGTTCCTCGTGCGGTTTAAGTGATTAGATGACTTTATTCTTTGGGTCGGTGCAATTACAGTGATACCAAATTCATATCGGGCTTTTACAATTGGCAGCTGTCACACACTAAACTTTTTTTTTTGCAAAGACTAGTTTTTGCATCGCCATATTTTGAGAGCTATAATTTTTCCATATTTCGGTCGACAGAGTTATGTGATAGCTTGTATTTTGCGGGACAAGTTGACATTTTTATTGGTACCATTTTCGGGCATGTGACATTTTTTGATCGCTTTCTATTCTGATTTTTGGGAGGCAGAATAAACAAAAACCAACAATTCAGGAATTGTTTTTTTAGTTTTTTTTTATGCCGTTCTGCGTGTGGTAAAATTGATAAGGCAGCTTTATTCTTCGGGTCAGTACATTTACAGCGATACTGCATTTATATCTTTTTTATGTTTTGGCGCTTTTACACAATAAAAACTATTTCATAGAAAAAATCGCTTTATTCTAAGAGTTATAACTTTTTTATTTTTTGGCTGATGGAGCTGTATGGTGGCTTGCTTTTTGCGGGACAAGATGATATTTTCAGTGGTATAATTTTTATTTATATTCGTCTTTTTGATCGCGTTTTATTCCACTTTTTGTTCGTCGGTATGATGATAAAGCACCGTTTTTTGATTCTTTTTTTTTTACTGTGTTCACTAAAGGGGTTAACTAGTGGGACAGTTTTATAGATCAGGTCGTTCCGGATGCGGCGATACTAAATATGTGTACTCTTATTGTTCTTTGTTTTTTTTTTCATAATAATATTTTATTTTTTTATTTTTTAAAAAATATTTTTACAACTTTTTTTACCTGGTCCCACTATGGGACTTTCACTTTCCGCAGGCTGATCGCAGTTATAAGGTATAGCAGTGCAGGATCACTGCTATACCTTGTAAACTGTCAGTGCTGCAGACACAAGCTAGTTTGATCATGCACTGCACATGGTCAAACTAACTTGCTGGTGCCTGGTGACACAGGTGTCGTCATGACGACATCGTGTCACCATGGCAACGATCGGGACCCCGTGAGGACAGTGCAGGGTCTCTGATCCAAGAGCAGAGGTGCTTCTGTCCCTCCAGTCACTTGCTAAATGCTGCGATCGCAGTGCCGGGTGTCAGCTGTCAAAATCAGCTGACACCCGGCGGTGATTGAGCCCGCACACCCTGTGTCGTAATAATAACTACCTGGTACATAAGGCCCAGGGCTCAGGGACGTATTATTATGCACAATGTCAGAAAGGGGTTAAAGGTTCCGGTGCCATTTCAGACACCGCTCAATATACAGTGATCGGCAGCTGTAACAACGCCCCGGCACTGACTGACAGCTCAGCAGTACATCAGTACAGATCCGGCTGTCAGTCTGTACAGGGTCCGGTTACAGGGGCCGCTTAGCGGGCTGTCAGTCAGTGCCAGGGTGCGGTTATAGCCGCCGCTCACTATGTACTGAACAATGACTGAAGCCACGCCGGCCGCGCCTCTATGACTGAAAGCTGGAGGCTGCCGTGGGGAATAAAGTACATTTCCTCCCGGTAGCCGGCCTTTCAGTAAGACGCCCGGCAGCTTTATAAATACCCCATATCTGCAGGTTAATAGCGTTTAGGGACATGACAGGTTCCCTTTAAAGTATAGAGTGAAAACCGTAGGTGCCAGAGCTTCACCAAGGACAACTCACCGGCGTCTAAATGATGTGCACATACCCTTAGGCTACGTTCTCACAATGAGTTTTGGGTGAGTTTTTTATGCTGTATATTTTAGAAAAATGCAAGTAACCTATGGGGCAGAATATCTGCTACATCTAAAACTCACTAGAAGCTCATCATTTTGCTTGTTTTTTTAACAATTGATAGCATGTGAACCCCTCTTAGTAATCCTGCAAAACCTTTACTAAAATCTGTGCTGTGCCGTCAAGTCCCTTTTCTCTTTTATGTCTTTTGTATCATTTGATTTTTTTGTGCCAAATTCCTGAAAGTGGCGCACCTGGTTCATGGATTTTGCCCAAAATCAAAACTGTATTTTTTTTGTCTTTAAACCTTTTTGTGTCTTTGTATTGCAAAAAAGTGGCATGCTAAAATGTTGCAAAGTTTGTGCAAAAAAAACCTCCCGGACTACAGAACACAAAATCACTTGAAATATATTTGAGTAAAAATGTGATAACTTTTTAAAAAGTCACAATTAGATAATTAGCCGGAAACCTAATAATGATCAATGAAAAAAAAGGGAACGCTGCAGACTTCAAAAAGGCGCAAATTAAAAGAAGAACAAGGCACAAATGAAAAACACTAAAAAGTAGAAAAAAAAGGTGCAAATATGCTAATGAATTGTCCCATAGCTTTAGAACAGTGCCATAATATGCAGCTTGTGTAAGAACACCCCCCATTATAAAGGGGAACGTGACATCTAGTAGTCGGGTGGTATTACATTTCCAGGAACAGCACAATATGGAGGTCACAGAAGATACATGAACTGTTCCTTCATTGAGGATATTTTATAAAATGAACACGCGGTATCTATACGCTATGGGGGAGTCACTTACATGAGGGTCCACATGGTCCATAGCAATCTTGTGGAGGTCCAGCAGAGCCTGATTTACGCCCTTTTCAATTTTCAAGGCATTCTCCATAGCATTGGTGCCATTCCCCCATTCATCGGCCTCAGATTTGTGGAGCAAAAATGGACAAAACATTTCATCAATGGCGGATAAATAACGACTTCTATCTACGGATATCTACGCACAACCTGAAGTTACATTCCCTCCAGGTTTCATAATTTCACCTGATTTGTACCTTACAGTCCAAGAGTTTTCATCATCTAGGTAGATGCAGGTATGGGAGTAAGTTAGTAGCAGCGAGGGCTTCATGCTTCTTGGAGGACCAATACCGGCTTGGGATATTTTTATGGACGTTATTCCATAATGTCTACAAGTCTCAAAAACTCTATTTCTTCAGAGCAGATGTCCGTCCTGACAGACTATTGACCAACATCTGCTAATTGGCTGCAGAGGACATAACAAGTCATAGCAATGTCCGGAAAAAGCGGTGCTGAAGTCCTAAATGTAATAAGCTGGGGATGTGCAGTAGTGGACAACCCCTTTAATGAACTTGATTACTTAAAGGGGATGTCCACTAATCAGACAACCCCTTCTAAATCCCTATGTTTCTCCCCAGTAAAATAACACTTATATTCACCTTCGGTGTTGGTGTTGTACCAGCTGTCTCGGCACTGGCTCTCCCGGGGCTCATGTGACATAACAATGGCACTGGCATACCGCTAATAACGGCAGACCCCGCAACTGCTTTGCAACTGTGAGACAGGTGGCGATGTCAGCACAGGCATCGGGCCCCACGCATCCAGCATCACACTTTCAACTGTATCCGCATTCTGGATGCAGATACAATTGAAAGGAATGATGGAGGAGGGAACCGTCTGCTCCCTCCTCCATCATTCTCCTCTGTGCTTCTGATGTCTCAGCTCAGTGGACGTGATAACGTCCCAAAATCGCGTCCACTGTGCCGAGCTGAGCATAGTTTCAAACCACATGCTGCAAAGACCAGAACAGCAGGGGAATGGGGAGAGTTTTTTTTTTTAATCAATAAGTAGTTTGTGAGGGCCATCATATTATTTGGAGGGCAAATTGGAAGGCCATGATACTATTTGTAGGGCTACTTGGAGGCCATCATATTATTTGAAGGGTTATTTGGGGGGCATCATCATATTTGGGGTGCTAAAATACTATTTTTAGGGCTGTCTTGGGGACCATCATACTATTTGGAGAACTATGTGGGGGCCATCATTCTACTATTTGGAGGATTATGTGGGGAGCATCATACTATTTGTAGTGCTCTGTGGGGGGCATTATACTACTATTTGAATGGCTATGTGTCAGGCTATCATACTATTTGGAGGAATATGTGGGGACCGTTCTGTTATTTGGAGAGCTGTATGGGGACTATTATACTATTTGGAGGCCTATGTGGGGTCCATTATATTATTTGGAGGGCATGGTGGGAACTGTTATATTGTTTAGAGGCTTATGTGAGGACTATTATTATATTTGGAGCGTTGTGTTTGGGCCATTATACTATTTGGAGGGCTGTGTGGTGAGGGGCATTATACTGTCTAAGTGGCTGATGGGGGTCATTATACTGCTTGGGTGGATAGTGGGGGCCATTACACTGTATGAGGACCATTATACAGTGTGGAGGGCTGTGCGGGGTCCATTATACTGTGTGGAGGGTTATGCGGGGGCCATCATACTGTGTAGAGGTCACTGGGGGTTATCATACTTTGCAGGGGTACTGTAGAGTCATCATACTGTATGTGTGGAGGGTACAGTGGAGAAATTCACTGTGGGGGTATCTTATTGTGTTTGGGGGCACATTTTTGGCCATTAAAGGAGTATCTTAGTACGTGGGAACACTAGGGGGCTTCAATTGGGGCAAAATTACTATGGAAGGGTTGCAAAGTTGTGAGGTATGCTCTTCTGTGACCCCGCTGAATATTAATGTTTTTTTGTGGGGGCTTAATTATTACTTCTGCTTTGGGACCCCATGATTTACATGTATGCTCAGGGAAGGTGATAAATCATAAATTAGCTGAATGGAGCTCAAAAGAATAAAAACAAGAGTAGTTACTTCTCCACTCAGACCAAACTCACTGATGATATCCCAGTTAACTCATTCTGCAGCCAGCAATAGAAATCTTGATTTAATCTGTTCATATAATCTTATATTTGTGATTCTGCTATTACTATGATGTGGCGTTCTCATCGCAGGCGTTGATACCATGTAAAGGCCTCATACAGGTTTGGATTGGGGTGCCTAGGGCCCACCAGGAGAATTGACTCTAGGGGCCCACACTACAGCATCCATAAACGGTTGTATTGCTCGTTCATTTTCGGCCTCTCCCACTAAAACGTGTGCCTTTTAGCAAACTATACAGTGTGTAAAAGAGAACTGTATTGTGTAGTGCACTATATCAAAGTGTTTCTTGTTAACCAACTTATTTATTGTAGTTAACAGAATCTGTAATTTACAGTCAGTAGCGGTTTTTCTTACGCATGGCCATTCCTTGTCCTAGGTAAACCACCCAGTCCCTCAGCCAACTTAAACAATTTTCAAAGTGAAGAAACAGTCATAATCACACAGCCTCACTGCGCATGCGCTTTAACGCGCTATGTTCCCAGCGCATGCGCAGTGAATCTGGTAATCACAGAGCCTCACTGCGCAGGCAGCCGGACATCTACAAGTGTGCCTGCGTCCCACAATATCAGCACTGGCCGGGAACAGGATTCAAATACATGGACGGCGCCAGCAGTGAGTGAATGCTGCGCTCGCCCTTGACTGAATATGACAAGCACGCCCCTATGATTGAAAAGGCAGGTAGGATATAAGCAGGGCTGGCGTCAGCACCCGGCGCACCCGGGCAAGTGCCGGGGCCCTGAGCAGGCAAGGGGGCCCACTGGCGGTCGCGCACCCGGCTGGGCTATGGGAGGAGGAGAGCGGTGTCAGCGCGCGCCCGCCCTTCTCCCCCACTTGCTCAGGGCCCCGGCAGCCGGATACTTACCTCTCCCCGTGCCTCCGCAGATCCGCCGTCTTCCTGCTCTGCGCTCTCTGTGACGTCTCAGGTCAGAGGGTATGCCTTTCCACCGCGCCCTCCCCCTGAGCCGTCACAGGGAGCGCAGAGCGGAAAGACGCCGCCAACGCTGGAGTCCCGACCCGAGCAGCTGCAGAGGAGGGAGTTGACTATTTGATTTTTTTTTTTTTTTTAATGTATGGAGGCATGGGGCATAATATGGGGGGGGGTGACATCCTGCATGGGGCATAATATGGGGGGGTGACATCCTGCATGGGGCATTATAAAGAGAGGGGGGGTGACATCCTGCATGGGGCATTATAGAGAGAGGGGGTGACAGCCTGCATGGGGCATTATAGAGAGAGGGGGTGACATCCTGCATGGGGCATTATAAAGAGGGAGGGGGGGTGACATCTTGCATGGGGCATTATAAAGAGAGGTGGTGACATCCTGCATTCGGCATTACAAAGAGAGGGGGGTGACATCCTGCATGGGGCATTATAAAGAGAGGGGGGTGAAATCCTGCATGGGGCATTCTAAAGAGAGGGGGTGACATCCTGCATGGGGCATTCTAAAGAGAGGGGGTGACATCCTGCATGGGGCATTATAAAGAGAGGGGGTGACATCCTGCATGGGGCATTATAAAGAGAGGGGGTGACATCCTGCATGGGGCATTATAAACAGAGGGGGGTGACATCCTGCATGGGGCATTATAAAGAGAGGGGGTGACATCCTGAATGGGGCATTATAAAGAGGCGGGTTGACATCCTGAATGGGGCACTATAAAGAGGGGGGGTGACATCCTGCTTGGGGCATTATAGAGAGAGGGGGTGACATCCTGCATGGGGCAATATAAGGGGGAGAAAAGCCTGCATGGGGCATTATAAGGGGGGGGGGGGCAGCCTGCATAGTGCATTATGTGGGGGGAACAGCCTGCATGGAGCATTATCAGGGGGGGGCAGCCTGTATCGGGCATTATGTGGGGGTAACAGCCTGCATGGAGCATTATAAGGGGGAAGACAGCCTGTATGGGGCATTATGTGGGGGATAACAGCCTGCATGGAGCATTATATGGGGGCCAGTATCCTGTATGGAGCGTTATAAGGGGACCAATATCCTGTATGGAGCGTTATATGGGGGCCAGTATCCTGTATGGAGCTTCATAAGAGGACCAGTATCCTGTATGAAGCGTTATATGGGGGCCAGTATTCTGTATGGAGCCATCATACCGTACCAGTGCCTGGGAATCAGCAGTACAATTTGTACTGTTCCCAAGCACCGGGTGCTGAAGGAATCGCTCATCACTGTCCCCTGCCGGCGCTGCAATCAGTGTTAGCAAGGGACAATGAAGAGACAATGTTGGGAGTAGTATTCACCTCCAAATGTCTCCAAAACCTGTAAAAATAATACTAAAATAAAAAAAAAAGAAACAATATATTCACCTGGCTTGAAGTGACCACACACGCTGAGGAGCGGAGAATGACTTGGTGCAGTGAGCGGTCCCCCGACCTATGCTGAGCTCAGTGAGCGTAGGGGCCTGCTCGCTGCAGGGAGTCAATCTCCTCAGCGTGTGTGGTCACCTCAAGCCAGGTGAATATGTTTTTTTTATTTTCTTATATTTACAGGTTTTGGCGACATCGGGAGGTGAACCTACTGCTCTCAACATTGTCCCTTGCTAGCGCTGATCGCTGATTTCTTAAGCACCTGGGAACAGCATGAACTGTACCGCTAATTCCCAGGCGCCGGTATGTGTCACACCGACGACACACGCACGTCATCTGTGTGCTCGTGTGCGGGACGTTTTTCGGCCCGTGCAGTGTATAAAAAAAACTGACATGTCAGCGTGTTTTGCCCACGGACACACGGTCCGTGGAAACAGTATATACTTTATATAGGAGGCCGAGTGCGTTGTACATCATGTAGGTCCGCACTCTAGGCCTCATATAAAACGTATACCGCACTTCCAGCCTCCTATAGTCTATACATTATATAGGAGGCCGAGTGCATTGTACATCATGTAGGCCCGCACTCTAGGCCTCATATAAAACGTATACCGCACTCTCAGTCTCCTATATGGCATATACAGTGTCTGTATATGTCATATAGGAGGCCAAGAGTATGATCTACATGTCATATAGGAGGCCTAGAGTGCAATGCATAATGTATAAAATAAATAATATTATTGTTGGCCAATGCTGGGAACACTCACCCAAAAAAACCTTATTGAATATTTGGCATGGTACTTTTGAGATGAAAATAAAGCAGTGAGAGCTGTAGGCCGGCAGCCTTGTTTCCAATTCCAGGCCAGGTTGGAGAGTTGAACTGTAGAGGACGGTCACTGTCCATATATCCAGCCCCGGAACCGGTATAAAAAAGCCCAGAGTCAGAGCAGGAGAGAAGGGGGCGGTGCGCCGGTGCCACCACCCGGTCCGGAACAGGTATTACTACAGGGGAGTAGGCCAGGACAGGTAAGGAGCTGGGATGGGACCGCATCAGAAGCCCGGGAGCAGGGAGAGCAGAGCGAGACGTCGGGTTCGTTGGCGCCGGCGTATCATAGGAGGACGGCCCCGGAGCTGAGAGAGAGCACTGCAGAGTGTGGCCAGAAGAGAGCGGCGTCAGCGTCAGTGTCACCTGACACCACACCACAGTCTGCCAGCCAGCGGGAAAGCAGAGCGCGGTGCGTGTCACCACCCAGAAAGAGTCCATCCTCATGGACTACTCACGTGGTAAGTATGCTGCATGCACGTCACTGCAGGCCCGCTGTCACCAATGAATGTTCAGTGCGCGCGACGCTACATTTCCTTCAGCCGCGCTTTTAAAGGGCCCACATTTTTAAAGGGCCGCCGCCACCAATTTTCTCACTCTCATATTGGGGCCCACCAGGAAATTTCCCGATTTCCCGCCAGGCCAGACTGACCCTGATGAGGAGCTCCTGGAATTAACTCCATTCTGGAGGTTTCTGTCATAAGCCGTCTAGATTGGATTTGATCCTATGAGGACATCGCTCCAGCAACTCCATTCTAGTCATGTCAGCAATGAACTGTACAGAATATTGGCTACAGGGAGATCATCTAAAAATCCACTCCGATCTAGATGGCTCAATGGTGAATCAGCTAGAATGGAGTTGCTCAAATGAGG
Organism: Phyllobates terribilis; assembly: GCF_046119375.1. Lineage (NCBI taxonomy): Eukaryota > Metazoa > Chordata > Amphibia > Anura > Dendrobatidae > Phyllobates > Phyllobates terribilis. Next base: position 172,284,589 of record NW_027362769.1, read on the forward strand.
TCCTCAAAAAATCCACTCCAATACAATGTGGTAAATTATGAGGACTCTGTCGCTGCGCTCTGTTACGTTTTTCCCCACGTAAAACTGAACGATCAGCGCTGTGTGTGATTATTTATATTACAAAAAGCGATAATAAAATGCAAGTTTGATTAATCATGAAAAAATTAAAATTTTGCCCTTTGGAAACACATAATAAATATAACAGTTTGAGCAAGTACTTAAAAAATAAAAACATGAAATCATTAGAATTATAAGGCTGATCTATATCTACAATGTGTGTACATTCCAATTCCACTACATTGCAGGCTATGAGGGTCCGGGAATCTGCTCCATCCTGGACACTGGAGGGGATTTTTTGAGAAACATCACTGTAGAAACTGAACTGTCTAGAATGGAGAAGCTGCAGAGAGATCATCAAAGATCAACTCCGATCCAGTCACCTCACCAGTGATCAGCTAGAGCGGAGATGCTGGAATGAGGACCCCAAAATATCCCCCCGATCCAGTCACTTCAGTGGTGAGCCGCCTAGAGTGGAGCTGATAAAATGAGGCCTCAAAAAATCACCTCCAAACTAGACGGCTCAATGGTGAATCAGCTAGAATGGAGCTGATTGTTTGAGGACCACAAATAATCTACTCCAAACTAGATGCAACCGTACTGGCAGCGGCTCCTCCGCCATGTTTGCTGATCACCCGGCCGCAGCCTCTTCTCCTCCTTTTAAGCTCCGCCCTCTCTCTCTCTCTCTCTCTGCACGTTCAGAGGCGGGGCTCCATCATGTAAACACGTGACGTCATCGCGCCGGACCCCGCCCCTTCCTCGTCTCCCGGAAGCGCCGCAGCAGGAGCGGCCTCGAGCGGACGCGGATCAGCGGCTGTGACAGCACCGGCCTGACCGTAACCCAGCAGTCACCATGGAGCGCAGAACGTCCGGCCGCCTGTGCGGTCCTCACCCCCGGGAGGAGAGCGGCCGCTTCCAGCTACCCTCACACGACTTCATGGAGTTCCCGGTGAGTGAGGAGACCCCGGTGTCAGGAGGGTGATGGATGACGACAGGACAGTGGTGAACAGGAACCATTGTCTCCTGACAACTTCATATAAAGTTTTTTTTTCTTTTGTGTTAGTCCCCGGGAAAGCTGGGTGGTCACAAATATGGCGGCTGTCACGTGACCGGCTGCCTCCAATAGACGAGTACACAGCTGTGTGGTCAGAGGTCAGAGCCCCGCACAGACGTGTAACCAGGGAGATGAGGAGGGAGAAGAGCCATGTCTGTATGGGGAACCGAGGAGGCCGCCCCCTGATAACAGCCCATAGCACTATCCTCCTCCACCATCTGTACAGGGGCACAATGCAGTCAGGGGGTAACGTCCTCCTGGAATCACCAAACCTAGACCCCTCCATCAGACGCAGATAGAGAAGTGCGATCCGTCACTGCACAGAACACGTCTCCTCCAGTCCAGTGTTGGCGGCTTTACACCACTCCATCCGACGCTCGGCATTGTGCTTGGTGATGTACGGCTGCATGCAGCTGCTCGGCCATGAAGCTTCCAGCGGGGGCGCAGTGTTTGTGCTGATACCAGAGGAGGTCTGGACTCTGCACTTATGGGGTCAACAGAGCAGTGAGGACTTTTCTGCCCTCTGCTCCTCAGCACTCGGCCCCCCCACTCTGTAACGTTACGGGGTCTCCACTTTGTGGCTGAGTTGCTGCGGTTCCTTCCATTTCTCAGTAATATCACTCACAGGTGATGGGGGAAGAATCAGGAGGAAGAAATGTCATGGACGGACTTGTTACCCCGGTGGCTCATCGTACAGGACTGCGCTGTATCAGGGAGCTCCGCACCACCGGCCGCTCTGTCACATGGTAGTAAAGGCGGACGGCATGGCGGGGGGACAGAGGTTATAGGATGTTATACAAAGGAGGGCAATGACTGGGCCTGTGGTTATTCACCTGGGGGTGTCATTTATGTGGCTGAGTGTTTATGCATCGGGAAGGGTGAGGAGCCGGATGTTATAGACCTGGGGGCCAATGTGGCTGAAGGAAACAACTGAATATAATTATTATGACTCGTGGCTTTTTCTACCATGATTCAAAGGTTTGTTGCCGTTACTGTTTCATTTTTAAGTCAATCCTTTTGCTTTTTGCTTCAGTTTCTACCTGGACACCCCCAGCTGAGCGAGCGCGTCCGAAAACGCCTGTACTATGGCTGGGAGGCGGATTGTCCCATGGAGAACCTGTCCAGTCCTGTGGCCGGTGAGTGCGGCCTCTACTCAGGCTTAGAGATGGTGTTAGGCTATGTGCCCACGTAGCAGATTTGATGCAGAGTGTTTTTGCCTCTCTCTGGCAGAAAAAAATGCATGCAGATTTACATGCTTTTTTTCTGCCAGAGAGAAGCGTTTTCGCATGCGTTTTTTCAAGCAGTTTTCCAAGTGATTTTGATGATCACTTGAAAAAGTGTTTGACAAGTATACTCACCTCTCCTGTCTCCTCCAGTCTGCTCCCGGCGGCGTCCACTCTCCTCGGCGTCCCGCGGTGTACTATCAGGACCTGCGGTGATGTCATTTAGTCAGCTGATGGTCACGCGACCATCACCTGACCGCCAAAGTCAGCGGTCGCATGACCATCAGGTGACTGAATGACGTCACCGCAGGTCCTGACAGTACACCGCGGGACGCCAAGGAGAGAGGACGTGGCCGGGAGCAGATCGGGGGCCGCCGGAGAGGTGAATATACAGGTTTTGTTTATTTTTAACTTTATTTCTTTTTTTCACCGCGTGGTAGTCTCCTCTTCATCCTGGGTACCACACGCACCGCGATTATGCTGCAAAGTCGCAGCCATTGAATTAAATTGAAACGCAGCAAATCCACATATACCTGTGGAATTGCTGCGTTTAAATGTTCCTCAATGGCCGCGAATTTGCAGCGTAATCGCGGTAGAAATGGTCATGCTGCGTTTTGCAACGCAATGCGAATTCGACTCGCTAATTAGCGTATCATGTGCCCAGCACATCCGAATTCACATTGCTTTGCATGGCAGACTGTTTTAAAAGCGTTTTCGCAACCGTAAAACAAAAACGCTACGTGGGATCTTAACCTTATAGTCCTGCTGTAGGCACAAAACAATAGATTTTTTAATGGAGTAAATGAAGAAAAATTATGCAAAAGTATACACCCCTTTCCAAGGATAATTGGTGGTGATGCTGAATGTAGGTGGCACATTGTGTACAGGAGTTTCCCTGCACGGTGCCCGCTCCTCACTCCTGCCTGCACAGTGCCGGTGCCTGCTCCTCGCTCCCGTCTGTCCATATTCAGACTACATTCCTTTGTTATCTGACACCTCGTCCCCGGGGGTCTCTCCCTTCTCATTTTAATTATCCCTTTTCTTTCAGATATCGCTGTGGAGCTGCTACAGAAAGCTGCGCCCAGCCCCATTCGCCGCCTGCAGAAGAAATACGCATCTCACGTGTCCAGGTGTGTGCCGGCTCTATATGCATCCTGCAGCAAAAGATGATTGCAAAAACTGTCCATAGCCTGAAAGGACAGACGAGCCTGCTCCCCGGAGCTTACGCTCTAGAGCCGCAGCCTGCTCCCCGGAGCTTACGCTCTAGAGCCGCAGCCTGCTCCCCGGAGCTTACGCTCTAGAGCCGCAGCCTGTTTCTTCTGTGCTGCTGTAAAATTACAACTCCTAGCATTCTTCATTTCTCTTAGGTGTTGCCTTCAGTAGTAGCTTTCATATGAGTGCTGGTGGAGCAGACGTTATGTCACATGAGGTCGGGCCGTAATAACAATTGTATTTATGTATACACACGCCTAAGCACTGGGATTATAACACGAAAAGGAAAAGTTGTGGATGATGGAAATCAGCTGATGGAGACATTACTGATCTGTAAATGATGGAAACAGAACATCTGGATTATTCAGTCTGAAGTCTGAGCCTCGTGCAGAAATCCCGGCACCTCCAGCCCCGGTTGCCATCACTGAGGTTAATAATGGTCATCTGAGGAAGGTTCTGCCGCTGAATGCACTTGGCAAATCATCAAGATCTGCTGCTGGCAGTGCCTGTATAATCACGGACCACTGACTCCCCCGATGTGCTCGATGGGAGACAAGTTCAGAGATGCTGCAGCCACGGGGTCAGGTTTAGGCCACGCAGGCTGCCCTCAGTATTACCAGCCACACGCGGTCTAAAGTTGTGCTGAAAAACAGCTCCTGGGACACTTCCCCTGGAAATGAATGGAAAGGTGTTTATGGGACTTACGGGAAGAGTCTAGTACTGCTCGCTCAGCTCTTTCTGCAGTTCCCATAGACTGCAGTGGGGAGAACTGGTGGCAACTGCTGCCCTCTCTTCATTGGGAGAAGCAGCCAGTAAGTGAATTACTGACGGCGCCCCCCACTCTCCTGAGGGTCCCAGGCATATTATAGATTTATATGAATGGCTGCTGGCCGTGGGTTTACAGGACCTCACAGAAAGCAGACCTGGCTGTGGTGGACACTAGTCGTCAGTCAGGTCATCTGAAAATGTTATCCCCTCAGCTGTCAAAATGCTTAATGACCGTTGGGGATCTCCTACCGTTTTATGTCCACATCTCTTGTGCAGACCTATATGTCTCCATGGTTACAGACTACAAACAAACCCTGTGTAGTCTGATCCTGCAGACAAATTTCTTCCAATAGTGTTCACTCTCTCATGTCTTACTAACCACTCAGGAGCCGGACCCTCACCAGTGCACAATATTGAGGAGCCACCATGGGATTTGTGGGGGAATGAGCCCTGAGACCCCTAAACATGGCACGGGAGAATGACTGTACACGCTCCATCCCTTACCATGCAGTGGCCTCCTCTTGCGGACCCTTGCTTTATGACCTACTGGGGTGTGTCTCGGCTATGGGACCCCCTCGGATTTGTACTTGTGCATCGGTCAATGGCTCTTAACGTGATGTGATTGTAGAGGACTGTGGTGCTGACTAGTGTCTTTTTCTCTAGGGAGGCCTGCATCTCTCCGTGCTCCATGATGTTGGCCTTGGTTTACATAGAGAGGCTGCGACACCGGAACCCCGAGTACCTGCAGCAGATCTCCTCCTCCGACCTGTTCCTCATATCCATGGTGAGTGATGGGAGTCTCAGCAGTCACACCACTTGTCCTCCGGGTTTCATCGGCTGCGGGGCCGGTTTTTCCAGTTTGTTGATCTGCAGTCCCCGGGGGGACGGATCGTCCGTGTGATCCGGGGTGTGTTGCAACTGTGCCGACTAATGTCTCCCATCGTGGCGAGCGCATTAATCACACTGATCACATGGACATGGCAGATCTGCGCCTGTAATATACAGGGACGTTGCTGCTCTGGCGTTTAACCCTTCCACAGCTTTCAATAAGCTTTTGATAGTGCTATCGAGACTGTTTCCATGTAAGGACACAGCACAGCGTCCATTGAAAGACCCTAGGGTGGTCTGACTGTATTTCCCATTGGGACATTCCTATATGTGCCATTACAAATGCCTGTATTCCAATATGACACAGGCCGATCCGCTGGAATATAGAGATGTGACTGCCGGATGTATACAGTGCACGGAGCCAAGACACCATTGCTCTGTACACGAGGAAATGGCTGTGCCGGGGTGCTGAAGCTCAGATCTGCAGTACCTGGGAGCGGCCACTGCACAGCGCTGTGGTGGCTTAGCTTTGTGCACTTCTGGCTACAAGATCACTGAGGGGCGCCAGGTACCAGACCCCGCTAATGTGATATTCTAAGGATAGGCCATCAAGTAGTGGATAACCCCTTTAACAACTTCGCGCCAGAGCCTGTTTTTGCCTTCGTGACCGGGCCAATTTTTTCAATTCTGACCACTGCCAGTTTATGAGGCAATTACTCTGGAACGCTTCAACGTATTCCCCTGATTCTGAGACTGTTTTTTCGTGACATATTGTACTTCATGATAGTGGTAAAATTTCTTCGATATAACTTGTGTTTATTTGTGAAAAAATCGGAAATTTGGCGAAAATTTTGAAAATTTGGCAATTTTCAAACTTTGAATTTTCATGCCCTTAAATCAGAGAGATATGTCACACAAAATAGTTAATAAATAACATTTCCCACATGTCTACTTTACATCAGCACAATTTTGGAACCCAAATTTTTTTTTGTTAGGGAGCTATAAGGGTTAAAAGTTGACCAGCGATTTCTCATTTTTCCAACAAAATTTACAAAAACATTTTTTTAGGGACCACATCACATTTGAAGTCACTTTGAGGGGTCTTTATGACAGAAAATACCCAAAAGTGACACCATTCTAAAAACTGCACCCCTCAAGGTGCTCAAAACCACATTCAAGAACTTTATTAACCCTTCAGGTGCTTCACAGGAATTTTTGGAATGTGGAAGAAAAAAATTAACATTTAACTTTTTTCACAAAAATGTTACTTTAGACCCAGTTTTTTTTATTTTCACAGGGGTAACATGAAAAAATGGACCCCAAATTTTTTTGTGCAATTTCTCTTGAGCGTGCTGATACCCCATATGTGAGGGAAAACCACTGTTTGGGCGCACGGCAGGGTTCGGAAGGGAAGGAGCGCCATTAGACTTTTTGAATGTAAAATTTGTCTGAATAATTAGCAGACGCTATGTTGCGTTTGGAGAGCTCCTGATGTGCCTAAACAGTGGAAACCCCCCACAAGTGACACCATTTTGGAAACTAGGCCCCTTAGGGAACTTATCTAGATGTGTGGTGAGCACCTTGCACCCCCAGCTGCTTCACAGAAGTTTATAATATTGAGCTGTAAAAATAAAATTTTCACATTTTTCCCACAAAACCGTTTTTCATCCCTTAATTTTGCATTATCATAAGGGTAATAGGATAAATTGCACCATGAAGTTTGTTGTGCAATTTCTCCTGAACACGCTGATACCCCATATGTGGAGGCAAACCACTGTTTGGGCGCACGGCAGGGTTCGGAAGGGAAGGAGCGCCATTTGACTTTTTGAATGTAAAATTTGTTTGAATAATTAGCGGACGCCGTGTCACATTTGGGGAGCCCCTAATGTGCCTAAACAGTGGAAACCCCCCACAAGTGCCACCATTTTGGAAACTAGACCCCTTAGGGAACTTATCTAGATGTGTGGTGAGCACCTTGCACCCCCAGCTGCTTCACAGAAGTTTATAATATTGAGCCGTAAAAATAAAATTTTCACATTTTTCCCATAAAAAATGTTTTTCATTCCCTAATTTTGCATTATCATAAGGGTAATAGGATAAATTGCACCATGAAATTTGTTGTACAATTTCTCCTGAGTACGCCGATACCCCATATGTGGGGGAAAACCACTGCTTTGGTGTACGGCAGGGTTCGGAAGAGAAAGGAGCGCTATGTTGGCTGGGATAGGTTGCAGACACCATGTCACATTTGAAGAGTCGCTGACATGCCGAGACAGCAGAAACCCCCACAAGTGACCCCATTTTGTAAACTACACCTCTCAAGGAATTCATCTAGGGAAGTAGTGAGTATTTTTTAATTTTTAAATTTATACCATTGGGCAGTGAAAAAAGCATAATTATATTTTTGCCACAAAAAAATGTTTTACCCTCAGATTTTACATTTTCACACAGGGCAATGGGTAAAAATGGTGCTGAAATGTGTCACACAATTTCTTCTAAAAGTGTCAATACCCCATATGTGGCTGTATCGTACAGCTTAGCTATACAGCGAGATCTGGGGGGGACGGAGCGCTATTTGACAATTGGAGAACAAATTATTGTAGAATAGGCATTTGGATTTGGGAGCACAAAATTTTCTGAATTTCTTTTGGGGGGCAAGGACTATTTTTCTTTTCCAGAGCCTTTCTGCTACCAGTAACTTGGAAGTCCCTTATATTTTTAACAGATGATGGACCTGAGTGGGGACTTGCTTTTTTTGAGGACTGAGTTGAAGCTTTTATTGGGAACATTTTACGTAACATTTATCCGGCGCTCTAGGCTGAGCACTTACATCGGGGTTTCCATCTAAATTTCCAAGTGATGTAATTCAGATGAAACCCCTGCGGGATCCATTCACTATAATGAGGCAGCAGAGTTACTCTGGACTCCGTCTGGCCTCTGTTTAGTGGTGTCCTTTTTTTCAGAAGTGCACAAAACTGTGGCCAACCGCACTTTTATGCACGCCTAAAACAAATGACACCGTGGGATCCCAGGCTAGACGGCGTCCACAGTGGCCTATATCTGCCTCATTACAGGGAATCTTCCCTCATGGGTTGTGGCTGAATCACGTATTTCAGAGATTTACACGGAAACTCTGGTGTAAGTGCTCAGCGCAGAGCACAGGATAAATGTGAGCAGAGCCTTACTGGGATCTTTGGGAGACATAATAAACAAATCAGTAGCAGGTGAAGAATTGGTTTTATTTATTTTTTATGCCGTTCCTAGTGTGATATAACTGATTAGATTACTTTATTCTTCGGGTCGGTGCGATTACAGAGATACCAGATTTATATCGGGTTTTTATGACTGACAGCTGTCACACACTAAAAGACGCTTTTTTTGCAAAATCTAGTTTTTGCATCACCATATTTTGAGAGCTATAATTTTTCCAGATTTCGGCCGATAGTCATGTGACGGCTTGTTTCTTGCGGGACGAGTTGACATTTGTATTGGAACCATTTTTGGGTACGTGACATTTTTTGATCGCTTTCTATTCCGTTTTTTGGGAGGTAAAGTTAACAAAAACAAACACTTCAGGAATTGTTTTTTGAGTTTTTTTTTTATGCCGTTTTGCGTGTCGTAAAAGTGATCAGGCAGCGTTATTCTTCGGGTCAGTACGTTTACAGTGATACTGCACTTACTGTATTTTTTTATGTTTTGGCGCTTTTACACAGTAAAACAATTTTATAGAAAAAAAAATATTTTTTTTGCATTGCTTTATTCTGAGCGCTATAACTTTTTTATTTTTCGGCTCATGGAGCTGTATGGCGGCTTTTTTTTGCGGAACAAGATGACGTTTTCAGTGGTACCATTTTTATTTCTATTCTGCTTTTTGATCGCATTTTTTTCCACTTTTTGTTTGGCGATATGATGAAAAAGCATATTGTTTTGCTCCGTTTTTTATTTATTTTTATTACGGTGTGCACAGAAGGAGTTAATTAGTGTGACAGTTTTGGGCTATGTGCCCACGTTGCGGACCTGAAGCATATTTTTTACGCTTCTCCCTGGCGGAAAAATCGCATGCGGATATTACATGCGGTTTTCCCGCCAGGTAGAAGCGTTTGTGGGGCGTCTTTGCATGCATTTCCGCATGCGGGTTATCAAGCACTTCTCCAAGCATCACTTGGAAAAGTGCTTGACAACTTGTTCAGAATGGTAAAAAATAAAAAAATAAACTTTATACTCACCTTCTGATGCATCCTCTGCCCCGTCCGGAGTCTTGAGCGGCTCACGCTGTTGTGTGCAGGACCTGCGGTGACGTCATTGAGTCATGTGGTGGGTCACATGACTCAATGACGTGGCAGGTCCTTCAGACAACAGCGCGACGGAGGGAAAACATCGGAAGATAAGTATAAACTTTATTTTATTCTTTTTTTTACAGGTTCTTTGGTACCCAGGTCTGGATGAGAGTCTCCTCTCATCCAGACTTGGGTACCATCCGCACATTGATTCCGCTGCGCTTCCGCAAAATTAATGAACATGCTGCGGATTTTTGACCGCAGCATATATGCTGCGGAAAAATCCGCAGCATGGGCATTGACATTGCGGAATGCCATTGGGGACCATGGGGTGCGGATATACATGCGTTTTTCAAGCGTTTACGCTGCGGAAATTCCGCAGCATATACGCTTGAAAAACGCTACGTGGGCACACAGCCTTAGGCTGTGTGCCCACGTAGCATTTTTCAAGCGTATATGCTGCGGAATTTCCGCAGCGTAAACGCTTGAAAAACGCATGGTAATCCGCACCCCATGGTCCCCAATGGGATTCCGCAACTTCTATGCACATGCTGCAGATTTTTCCGCAGCGTTTATGCCGCGTTCAAAAATCCGAAGCATGTCATTTAATTTTGCGTTTCCGCAAGCAGAATTGCCTTAGTCCAATGCATAAAAAACGCAAGGCAATTCCGCATGTGGAAAACGCGTGATAAACGCGCGAAAAATGCGCGATAAACGCGTGCGGAATTCCGCATGCGTTTTTCCGGGAGAGGACTTGCATTTATGCAGCAGAAATTTTCTGCTTCATAAATGCAACGTGGGCACATAGCTTTATAGCTCGGGTTGTTTCGGACGCGGCGATACCAAATATGTGTACTTTTTTTGGTTTTGTAATAATATACGGATTTATTGGTTTAATATTTTATTTATTTATTTTTATTTATTTTGTGATTTTTTTTTTTAATAGTTTAAAAACTTTTTTTTTTACTTAGTCCCTGTATGGGACATTAATTTTTATTTTTCTGATCACTGATCTCATGTAATGTAATAGACATATATTACATTATATGAGATCTTCACTGACTGTTTCAGTCAGAGTCTCCTGTCTGGCATCAGCTACATACAGGCTGAAGCCAGACAGGAAGGACACCATATATGGCAGAGCTGGAGGCGGTCATGTGACCTCCAGCTGCCATAGCAACCCCAGGTCCTGGAAGGAAACGGAGGTCTTCGGAGGTAAGTAAGACGACCCCCTCTCTTCCTGCTGTCTCCTATATGCCACGATCACTATAGATCGCAGCATATAGAAGACAGCAAAGGGTTAACATCACTGGGACCTGATCTAATCAGGTCCCGATGATGTACCCTGTCAGAGCTAACGCTCTGCACCGGAATCGCAGTGCTTGCAGGACCCTGGGGGTCCTGAGCACTGCGAGACCACCCACCGTTTTTAAACGTCGGCGCTGCACAGAGCCCGGCAAGCGCCGACGTTTATCTACAGTGGGCGGTCGGGAACCGGTTAAGCACAAGAAAACCACAATTTTCATTCAAGGAGATTTCTTGGATTTTTATTTTTTTAAATTGGGCAAAGGGCAGAAAAAGAGTAATTCAACGCCTTTAATCTCCTGCCACTCTGACCAGATATCAGCAGAGACTCCCAATCAGTCACATGACAGCTGCAACCAGTCACTGACCAGAACTATGTCAATCATATGACCACCAAGGTCAGAGGTTGGTTGTAGTGTTCGTGGGACTGACAGACTGGACATCATCACTTCCGGTGCCGTTAAGGACGAATGCAGAAGTGATGGGTGATGTAATAGAGAATAGAGATGAGTTTATCGATCTACAGGACCCTATTTCAGAGTCAGTGTTTGTAGTCCTTGGCCGCCAGATAGGAGCCTCAAGAACCTTCTCTTACCTGGCGAAATCCCCGGCGCCTCCTGTGATTTGTGGGTATTACGCAGTCGTCACTGCGATGTGAGACACATGATGTCACGCTGGCAGTCTGTGGGCGGCTGTCCGCCTGGCAGTCTGTGGGCGGCTGTCCGCCTGGCAGTCTGTGGGCGGCTGTACCAGGCTCCTACTGATCTATTTTGCTCATCTCCAGTAATGGTTAATTCTTTATTATAGGACTTTCTCTGATCTTTTCCAAGTTTCAGAAAATCCCCCAAAACTTCTGATGAAGCTGAATGGCCGCCCCCATTCCAAATGCAGGCAATGAGCCCATCCCTACCGGCCCAGGCTAAGCGGTTCGGCCACAGGAGTGTCACCCATTCACTTAGACATCGCTGAGAATGTTCATGAGATTTTGGACATTTTTTTTCTACCATAGATGGTGGCCAGTAAGTATCTGTACGATGAAGGTGAGGAGGAAGAAGTGTTCAATGACGAGTGGGGCGCAGCCGGGAGACTGGACGTCCAGACAGTGAATAATTTGGAGATGAATTTTCTCCGAGCGATCGTAAGTCCGTTGTGCGAGAGCTTTACATTTTGTATCGTTAGCAGCATTGTGTCCAGCGTCCTAATTACCATCTGCCTGCAAAGCCTTGAACTGTCTTCGATAACTACCAAAGCTCCCCCTAGTGGTGGCTGTCAAACTTGAAATTGGAATTTCGACAGCTTTGAGATTTGGAGTTTTGTCTCCTATTCGGATGGATAATAAAGTTCAGATACGGGAACTTTTACCATTTCATAAAAATAAACTTTTGCTACAAGAAATTATTTTTTTTTCTTATTTGCAGCCATTGTCATTAGTTGCCATCAGTTATTCAATTGTTTTTCTTTGTCCTATAGGATTGGAGTCTCTATACTCAGCCGGGGGAATTCTTTGAGGTGCTGCGGTGGCTGGAAGGCCGGTGAGTTAGTACATAGGTTTCATTATACGTATGACGATTTCTATTATCCTCTCAGTGCTACTCGTGCATGCATTATGGTGGGTTTTTTGCATTACAAAATGCTTCATGTAAAAGTATAAGAGTGTGTATATACATGTATGTCTCTTCAATCATAACGACCCGTACAAAGTCTATTCCACATGTTGCACAGTGCGTTATATGTGCCCCAAAAGGGCGTCACTAATAACTACAAGTCGTCCTACAGCTCTGTCAGCAGAACACCACAATGGAAATAGACAAAATGTGATTTACGGACTGTAGTGGACTCAAACCTGCTGTCATCTGATAATGTGAGAGATATATATATATATGTATGTGTGTGTATATGTATATATATGTGTATATATATATATATATATATATATATATATATATATATATATATATATATATATATATATATATATATATATATATATAGTACAGACCAAAAGTTTGGACACACCTTCTCATTTAAATATTTTTCCGTATTTTCATGACTATGAAAATTGTACATTCACACTGAAGGCATCAAAACTATGAATTAACACATGTGGAATTATATACTTAACAAAAAAGTGTGAAACAACTGAAAATATGTCTTATATTCTAGGTTCTTCAAAGTAGCCACCTTTTGCTTTGATGACTGCTTTGCACACTCTTGGCATTCTCTTGATGAGCTTCAAGAGGTAGTCACCGGAAATGGTCTTCCAACAATCTTGAAAGTTCCCAGAGATGCTTAGTACTTGTTGGCCCTTTTGCCTTTACTCTGCGGTCCAGCTCACCCCAAACCATCTCGATTGGGTTCAGGTCTGGTGACTGTGGAGGCCAGGTCATCTGGCGTAGCACCCCATCACTCTCCCTCTTGGTCAAATAGCCCTTACACAGCCTGGAGGTGTGTTTGGGGTCATTGTCCTGTTGAAAAATAAATGATGGTCCAACTAAACGCAAACCGGATGGAATAGCATGCCGCTGCAAGATGCTGTGGTAGCCATGCTGGTTCAGTATGCCTTCAATTTTGAATAAATCCCCAACAGTGTCACCAGCAAAGCACCCCCACACCATCACACCTCCTCCTCCATGCTTCACGGTGGGAACCAGGCATGTAGAGTCCATCCGTTCACCTTTTCTGCGTCGCACAAAAACACGGTGGTTGGAACCAAAGATCTCAAATTTGGACTCATCAGACCAAAGCACAGATTTCCACTGGTCTAATGTCCATTCCTTGTGTTCTTTATCCCAAACAAGTCTCTTCTGCTTGTTGCCTGTCCTTAGCAGTGGTTTCCTAGCAGCTATTTTACTATGAAGGCCTGCTGAACAAAGTCTCCTCTTAACAGTTGTTGTAGAGATGTGTCTGCTGCTAGAACTCTGTGTGGCATTGACCTGGTCTCTAATCTGAGCTGCTGTTAACCTGCGATTTCTGAGGCTGGTGACTCGGATAAACTTATCCTCAGAAGCAGAGGTGACTCTTGGTCTTCCTTTCCTGGGGCGGTCCTCATGTGAGCCAGTTTCTTTGTAGCGCTTGATGGTTTTTGCAACAGCACTTGGGGACACATTCAAAGTTTTCCCAATTTTTCGGACTGACTGACCTTCATTTCTTAAAGTAATGATGGCCACTCGTTTTTCTTTACTTAGCTGCTTTTTTTTCTTGCCATAATACAAATTCAAAGTCTATTCAGTAGGACTATCAGCTGTGTATCTACCAGACTTCTGCACAACACAACTGATGGTCCCAACCCCATTTATAATGCAAGAAATCCCACTTATTAAACCTGACAGGGCACAAGTGAAGTGAAAACCATTTCCGGTGACTACCTCTTGAAGCTCATCAAGAGAATGCCAAGAGTGTGCAAAGCAGTCATCAAAGCAAAAGGTGGCTACTTTGAAGAACCTAGAATATAAGACATATTTTCAGTTGTTTCACACTTTTTTGTTAAGTATATAATTCCACATGTGTTAATTCATAGTTTTGATGCCTTCAGTGTGAATGTACAATTTTCATAGTCATAAAAATACAGAAAAATCTTTAAATGAGAAGGTGTGTCCAAACTTTTGGTCTGTACTATACTGGGGATCACACACCTTAATTGGTGCACTTAGAACAGCATTTATGGGACTACCAGAAGCAACCGGAGTTTTGCTCCGATCACTGCTCTTACATGCAGGTGCCGGCTGTATAACGCTGGAACCTGACGTGGACGTTGTGAAGGGATTGTTACACAAAAAGATTTTTTTTTTCTATTAAAAACAAACAATATAAAGATTCTGTCCTTTGCAGAGTGGCGGAGCAGCAGGGGATGAAGCGCGGCTGGTTCACGTACACGGACGTCGCGGTGCTGCTGGAGCAGGAGCTGTGGCAGAAAGCCTTCAGTGACTTCTGCCAGCAAGTGACCAAGGTGCGGAGGCTTCTGGGCCCGGGCTGCTCTGCTGTTCGTTGCATTATGTGCTGACTCTATTTGTGTTTTCTCCCCCGCAGCTGGCCTGTCTCCTGAGTCTGGTGTACCTCACCGGAGTTGCCACCTTCTTTGCCTCCGTTGCCGTCCTCCACAAGGCCACGGGTGAGATTAACGGCACTGCGCTTCTCTCCGGCACTGTCATGGAGTCGCCTTCAGAGGTCTCCGTGCCTCTATTCATCACGGTTCCGCCCGAGGAGATTTCCGGTGCTATCCTTCCTCCGTGCTTCCAAGAACAGGAGTCCGTAGAGCGGCAGTCAGGCGTCACGGCTACAGCGTTGTATCTCTGGGGCTCGGTGCTGACCGCACTCACCTATAGCGATCCAGGGGGAGCTGCAAGCGAGGAGCCGCAGCCCCCCGACCAGTCCTGTCCATACTGCTCTAAACCAAAATCGTCATCCTGGCCCAAAACCTGCAGTCAGAAGAACGCCACCCACTGCGGTGCCCCCCGGCCCGTCGTCCGTGCCTTTCCAGGACTCTACTACTATGGCTTCCATGACTCACTGCTGCGCTCTAGCTGCCCCAACTCCTGCGTCCTCTCTCCAGGCGGCTCCGCAGACCCGGACTTGTCCAGAAACTTGGAGTTACAGATATATTTTTGCGGAGGCAGCAGCTTTGACAGGTTAAAAAACTTCATCGTTCCAGGTTAACGCATGTGCAAGGCGGCTTTTATTTTACCATGACATCGCTAACGTCCGTGTTCAGATGCTGCTTCTTCTAGACCTTGCTGTTTTTGAATGCAAACATTTATAGCCAGAGGGTGAAAACCTGTCCTGACCTAATAACTGCTGACAGCTGCTGCTTTGTTACAATGGTATCTAGTCTAGATGAGCCTGTCAGCGCAAATCTCTTTCCTTTTATTAGGGTTTGTTACAGTGTATCAGTTCAGGTAAAGTTTTGGACTATTATTTAAGCTTTATAAGGGGCTGTTTAGGCTTCATACATTAATGATTTAGTCATTGCTATCCGATAAGTCGGGGTCTGACGCCCGGCATCCCCCCCGATTAGCTGTTAGCACATACGGGATGTACGCAGCTTACGGGGTCCTAACACAGCGTTAGCTCCTATCGCAGTGAATGTGATCTGAGCCTGCAGTACCTGAGCACAACCACTACACAGAAATTTATTAAAGGGGTTATCTGATACTTTGCTTATTTTTCCCTATGTTACTAATAACTTACAGTCAGGTAGGAGCCAGCTACGTTCCCGCTCCTGCTGGCGATTTTCCGGCTTCATTTCGCCTCTAGTCAACCGAGCAGCTCTCTCTCTTCCGTTCTGCTGATGGGGCGTGAGTGCCGATGTCATGCTGATTGACAGCCGGCCCCCCCCCCAACGTGAGGCAGAAGGGCAGAGACGTCACTCGGAGCTGCAATATCACTGGCAGGAGCGGTGTATGAGCGGCATCGGGCACAACAGGCCCAGAGGGGAAAAATAAGCGATGTCCTTGAAAACCTTTAAGACAGGAGAGATTTGTGCTGTTGATGTCCATGCTCAGATGATCGTTCATAGTGGATGAAATTGTAACAAACCTGCAGCTGTACGAATTATAACGGCGGCTGGTCAGTGGCATCTGTCGGCCGTAGACTTCCATGTCAAATACGAAAAAAATTGTGTTTTTATTTGTTTTTTTTTTATGATTTGTGCAGACCAGATAAATGCCGTCTGCTCTGCTGTTCCATTTTCTTTTTCACCCAGTAGATGTACTAAATGTAGAGTAAAAATATGGTCTGAACAGCGATTTATATTTTTTCCTATTCCCAGTCGCTGACAGCAAGCGTGTCACAGGGAATTGAAACACAAATGGATTAGAAAGTTGAACCTTTTCTGATGTATTTGGAGGAAGCCTTTGTGAGAACAGTCGCCCCGGCCCGCTGCATGTTTTACCATTAATGGACGCAGTTTTGCGATATGGGATTGGGGTGTTGCATGCAAAATAGCATAAAGTTGGAGTTTTGTACAGTTTTGCCTGTCTGGGACACAACGGGATGAGGACGCCATAAAGCTGACGGCTTTCAGTGGCAACAGTTTCCCTGATTTGCAAAACTTGCTGCAGTTGTTAGTGCCCATGATATGCGGACTATGGGACGAGCTTAGCCCTGGTCGTCTCGCCCCCCTGCATGGCCTAAATCTGCACAGCTTCATTCCCTATAATAGTAGAGGGGTCACCAGGGGTAAGCTGCAAAGTAGACGACGACTCCGATCCTAAAACTTCTTTCCTGCACACTGGAAAGTATAGAAAAGATCTCACTGGTGACTATGGAACAAGGGGAAGGACTGGCACCCAGTAAAACGCCCTCTACAACTGGTTCAATAATGGTACATAACACTCAAGAGCTGCATACACTATTCTGCTGCTTTCTGTTGGAAACAGTCAGCAAGTTGCCAAAAAGATAAGGTATTATCTGAGCTCCTATTAATAGTGAGCGCAGCTCTGGAGTGTAATACAGGAGGTAACTCAGGATCTGTAATACATGTACACAGTGACTGTACCAGCAGAACAGTGAGTGCAGCTCTGGGGTATAATACAGGATGTAACTCCGGATCAGTAATGTAATATATGTACACAGTGAGTGTAGCAGCAGAATAGTGAGTGCAGCTCTGGAGTATAATACAGGTTGTAACTCTGGATCAGTAATGTATGTACACAGTGACTCCACCAGCAGAATAGTGAGTGCAGCTCTGGAGTATAATACAGGATGTAACTCAGGATCAGTAATGTAATGTATGTACACAGTGACTCCCCCAGCAGAATAGTGAGTGCAGCTCTGGAGGATAATACAGGAAGTAACTCAGGATCAGTAATGTAATGTAATGTATGTATACAGTGACAGCACCAGCAGAATAGTGAGTGCAGCTCTGAAGGCTAATACAGGATCTACGGTAACTCCAGATTAAGGTAAAAAGTGACTTTATATAGATTCATTCTGTATGTCACTATAAAGGTGGTGCCTAGTGAGGGGTAGTTATGCTTTTAAAAACAGATGTAGAATAATAAATTGTTCAGGATCGGGGGTATATTTGCTCCTATAAGGAATCGTGCACCTTTGCTCTCTGCAGATCTTAGTTTTCTCACCAGCAAAATCACCTGGAAATCTTCACTAATTTGGTGAAAAGCCACATTACCTTAAAAGAGGATCTGTTACTAATGACACCTGGGTGCAACCTGCGGCTCTACACATAGAATATACCTGGTTATATACTGCACTGAGCACTTATAATTTTATATTAGATATTTTATGGACTTAATTTGGTCAATTTAGTTACTGCTATCGGTACATTATTTGCATGAAGTGACAAAGATCACATTAATAACCACCGGGATCGGTGTGGTTTCTTTGTAACAAAAAATATAAATATATTTCAGGGTTTTATTTTTTTTGTACAAAATTTCAGCTTCCATATAACACAATAAAAGCAGAAGTTGTTCTCAGACATCGTCCTTCATGTGTTATTCATCTGATGTTCTATAACAGCTGAGGCTACAAGTGCAGAAAATGCTGTGAAAAGAATGTACTGTATTTTTCGGACTATAAGACGCACCTAAGGTTTTAGAGGAGGAAAATAGAAAAAAAAAAAGTAAGCAAAACATGTGGTCATAATGACCTGTTAAGGGGGAGGGGGTCTGCTGCTGACACTGTTATAGGGGTAATGTCCCCCAATTCGGTTAATATCCCCCATCCTGGTATATATGGCCCTCTCCTTCCTGTTATACGTGGCTTTCATCCCCATCCTGATATGCATGGGCACCCCAATCCCCCATCCTGGTATGTATGGCACCCCTCATTACCATCCTGGTATGCATGGCACCCTCATCCCTCTTCTTGGTATGTATGGCCCCCCTCATGCCGCATCCCTGTATGAATGGCCCCCCTCATCCAGGTATGCTTGGCACACCCTGATCCCCATCACGCTGCACAGAAAAAAAATAAACTTTCATACTGACTTCCTCTCTCCAGAGCTGCGTCTCGCTCTGTGCCGGAATAGTCACTGCTCCCCACGCAGGGACTGCGTGCGTAGGGGGCAGTGACTATTCATTATCCCAATAGCGCTGTAGCTGCAGCGCGGCTCCTGTTGATCTTGGCTGTCAGCGTGCCTGCTATTAAAGGCCATGAATATGTATAAGAATATAACTACTACAATACTGCCCCCTGTGTGCAAGAATATACTATAATACTGCCCCTTTGTACAAGAATATAACTACTACAATGCTGCCCCCTTTGTACAAGAATATAACTACTAGAATACTGCCCCCTTTGTACAAGAATATAACTACTAGAATACTGCCCCCCTTTGTACAAGAATATAACTGCTATAATACTGCCCCTATGTACAAGAATATAACTGCTATAATACTGCCCCTATGTACAAGAATATAACTACTATAATACTGCCCCCTATATGCAAGAATATAACTACTATAATACTGCCTCCTATGTACAAGAATATAAACTACTATAATACTGCCCCCTATATGCAAGAATATAGCTACTATAATACTGCCCCCTATATGCAAGAATATAACTACACTGTGTTCCAAATTATTATGCAAATATTTTCTCAGATTTTCCCAAATTACCTATATGAATTGCAGTCATTGTAATTTTCCAGTCAAATAACTATTCGAGTACAATTGAAAGGTTTTTGTACAAACTGCCTATGATAACAGGATATTTTAAAAAAAATAAAAAACTCAAACTGCACTCAAAATGCATGTTCCAAATTATTATGCACAGCAGAGTTTTCAACCTTTTCATTTTAATAAAGAACAAAAAAATTGTCATTTTTGAAATTATAAGCATTAGCAGGTTATTACACACTGAAATCAAACAGTTTTCACCTCAAAACTTTATTCTAGGTGATGTTACATTTGCACATAGGACCCCTGGTTCGAAAGGAGCTTCTGAACTCTCTCGTCCATTGAATTTGTCAGGTTTTGGATGGTTTCTGCTTCAATTGTTTTGCATGAGGACAGAATACCCTCCCAGAGCTGTTGCTTAGATGTGAACTGCCTCCAGCCATCATAGACACTCCTTTTGATGATGCTCCAGAGGTTCTCAATGGGGTTGAGGTCAGGGGAGCATGGGGGCCACACCATAAGTTTGTCCCCTTTTATACCCATATCAGCCAGAGATGCAGATGTGTTATGTGCAGCATGAGACGGGGCATTATCATGCATGAAAATGATCTTGCTGCGGAATGCACGGTTCTTCTTCTTGAACCATGGAAGGAAGTGCTGTTTGAGAAACTCAACATACATTATGGAGTTCATCTTTACCCCTTCAGGGATCCTAAAAGGGCCGACAATCTCTCTCCCCATGATTCCAGCCCAAAACATTACTCCACCTCCTCCTTGTTAGCACCGTAGCCGTGTTTGCATGGGGTGTCCATCAACCAGCCATCCTCCACTCCATCCATCTGGACCATCGAGATCATTTCATGCATGATAATGCCCCGTCTCATGCTGCACATAACGCATCTGCATCTCTGGCTGCTATGGGCATAAAAGGGGACAAACTTATGGTGTGGCCCCCATGCTCCCCTGACCTCTACCCCATTCAGAACCTCTGGAGCATCATCAAAAGGAGTGTCTATGATGGCGGGAGGCAGTTCATATCTAAGCAACAGCTCTGGGAGGGTATTCTGTCCTCATGCAAAACAATTAAAGCAGAAACCATCCAAAACCTGACAAATTCAATGGACGAGAGAGTTCAGAAGCTCCTTTCGAACAAGGGGTCCTATGTGCAAATGTAACATCACCTAGAATAAAGTTTTGAGTTGAAAACTCTTTGATTTCAGTGTGTAATAACCTGCTAATGCTTATAATTTCAAAAATGACCATTTTTTTGTTCTTTATTAAAATGAAAAGGTTGAAAACTCTGCTGTGCATAATAATTTGGAACATGCATTTTGAGTGCAGTTTGAGTTTTTTATTTTTTAAAAAATATACTGTTATCATAGGCAGTTTGTACAAAAACCTTTCAATTGTACTCTAATAGTTATTTGACTGGAAAATTACAATGACTGCAATTCATATAGGTCATTTGGGAAAATCTGAGAAAATATTATTTGCATAATAATTTGGAACACAGTGTACTATAATACTGCCCCTATGTACAAGAATATACCGTATTTTTCGGACTATAAGACGCACCTAGGTTTTAGAGGAGGAAAATAGGAAAAAAAAATGTAAGCAAAAAAATGTGGTCATGATGCCCTGTTATGGGGGAGGGGGACTGCTGCTGACACTGGTATTAGGGTAATGTCCCCCAATTCTGTTAATATCCTCCATCCTGGTATGTATGGCCCCTCCTTCCTGGTATACGTGGCCCTCATCCCCATCCTGGAATGCATGGCACTCCTTGATCACCCATCCTGGTATGCATGGCGTCCTTTGATCCCCCATCCTGGTATGCATGGCACCCCTTGATCACTCATCCTGGTATGTATGGCCCCCTTCATCCCCATCCTGGTATGCATGGCACCCCTTATCCCCATCCTAGTATGCATGGCACCCCTTGATTCCCCCATCCTGGTATGCATGGCACCCCCCCTGATCCCCATCATGGTATGTATGGCACCCCTTGATCACCCATCTTGGTATGTATGGAACCCCTTGATCACCCATCTTGGTATGTGTGGCACCTCTTGATCACCCATCCTGGCATGTATGGCACCCCTTGATCATCCATCCTGGTATGTATGGCACCCCTTGATCACCCATCCTGGCATGTGTGGCACCCCTTGATCACCCATCCTGGCATGTATGGCACCCCTTGATCACCCATCCTGGCATGTATGGCACCCCTTGATCATCCATCCTGGTATGTATGGCACCCCTTGAGCCCCCATCCTGGTATACATGGCACCCCTTGAGCCCCCATCCTGGTATGCATGGCACCCCCCCCCCCCTGATCCCCATCATGGTATGCATGGCACCCACTCCCCATCCTGGCATGTATGGCACCCCTTGATCACCCATCCTGGCATGTATGGCACCCCTTGATCACCCATCCTGGCATGTATGGCACCCCTTGATCACCCATCACGCTGCCTACAAAAAAAAAATAAAAATCATACTCGCCTCCTCTCTCTTTCAGCGCTGTCCGCTTTGCTGCCAAGACTCTCACAGTGTGAGCAGCGCATGGCAGGGCTCGCATGGCGTCCCTGCCATGCACCCTCACACAGTGTGAGATGCTGTGCTGGAATAGTCACTGCTCCCCACGCCGGGACTGTGTGCTTTAATAGCAGGCACACAGACTGCAGAGCGGCAGCAGGAGCCGTGCTGTGGCTACAGTGTGCCAGCTATCAAGGAAAATGAATATTACCTGCTCCTCATGCCCATGGGCGTGGGGAGCAGGGAATATTCATTTTCTTTAGTAGCGGGCACAGCGTAGGCTGCAGCAGGCGGCTGCTGCCTCCTGTGCCATGCTGATCCCCCGCTGCCGCTCCCCCACACCTCCTACCACGCAGAGCCACAATATATTCAGGTATATAGTATTCAGACTATAAGACACACCCCCCACTTTCCTCCAAAATTTTGGAGGAAAAAAGTGCGTCTTATAGTCCGAAAAATACGGTATCTACTATAATACTGCCCCTATGTACAAGAATATAACTACTATAATACTGCCTCTATGTACAAGAATATAACTACTATAATACTGCCCCCTATGTACAAGAATATAACTACTATAATACTGCCCCCTATGTACAAGAATATAACTACTATAATACTGCTCTATGTACAAGAATATAAAACTACTATAATACTGCCCCTATATACAAGAATATAACTACTACAGCCTGCCAGGGGTGTGAGTGAGTGTGGCGCCACATCAGTGAGGACAGGGGGTGTCTGTGTAGAACTGTACCAATCTGACCTTACGAGTGCCCGAGGGGGTGCGGAACGTCTCGTTGGTGCAAAGTGCGGATCCGTATCACGTGATCCATCTGACGTAAAAGCGACTTCAAATGGGAGGCATGGTGGGGATCCTTCAATGTGGTGGCAGTGGTGGGATTCTGCGTGATCTCTCTGGTGCCATTCATCACATGTGGTGGCAGCGGTGGGATTGAGATATTAGTGTGTGAGTGTGGAATTCATACTCACAGACACTAAAGACTGCCAGGGGTAGCTTTTTGCTGCTGGGGTCTTAAAATGAGCTCAGCACTAGACAGTCTGAGTGCAAATACTGTAAGGTGTGTGGGTGCAACAGGTTGCAGCTCTGTCAGTGACCATAGAGTGCAAGGATGGCCAGTGGCACCAGAGGCAGAACCAAGGAGGTGGCTAATGCTATGGATGGTGGGGAGGAGGTGGAGGACGATGTCACTCTAGGAGAGGGGGAGTCCAGCCCAGGCTCCACAAGGAGACAGTCGCCGGCGATCGGTCCCACATTGGGCTACTCACCACCTGCTCATCCCCCCCACCCAGGCAGGCTCCGATGAATGCATGCAATCTGCCCTGGCCAGTCTCAAGGCTGGGGACAAAGCCACCTATGAGACCCTCATGGCAGAACTTCAGCTGGAGCGTGATCGTGTCATCTCTGCAGACAGCCGGGACACTTCAAAGCCATGTGTCCCCAGCGCCAGAAGGGCCCGTCCCAGAAACCGTCCACTGTTTTGTGAGTGGGGGTGGTGGGAGATCCCTTGACAGCCTGCAGATCGTCACCATAGGCAAGGCCAGGGTCATGGGATTGTGAGACACCGGCACTGAGATGACTCTTGTGCAGCCTGAGCTGGTGTCGCCACAGGATTTGGTACCTTGGAAAACTCTTTCCGTCTCCGGGGTTGGAGGCATCGAAACACCGCTGCCCGTGCCAAGTGTATTTGGACTGGGGCGCCAGGAGGGGAGTGCGGGAGTAACCCCAAATATTCCCGCAAGTGTTTTGCTTGGGAGAGACTTCGGGCGGCTAGTGTCCCACTATGTGGCCGCTGAACCCCCAAGGCCTGGCCCTCCATACAACGTCCTGTCCACCCCTGTTGATATTAATATAATTAACATGCCTACTGATGGGGGTGTGGGGGTGGGTGATATACTGTGTCCCTCTCCCCTCAGGGGGAGGAGATCAATCAAGTCAGCTATGATAACACCTTACAGTGTGGTCAGCAGGCATGCTGGAAGTTTGTCCTGTGAGGTTGTCACAGAGGGGACAGACACGGTGCAGACAGCTGCGGTGGGGGAGCATGCAATTGAGGGTGGAGCAGTCCCAGGATATGTAGGGCTCTCAGGTAAGGCCGCATTGTAGGGTTCCTCCACAATCAGAATGTTAGAGGACCAGGTTAGTCCGTCTGGACTGGCAACTTGGTCAGAAGAAAAGGAGAAGTGGGCGCTACCTGCTGTCGAAGCCATTGTCACGCGCAGTGGTGTCATGTCACCGGGGCCCCACAGATTTTCCTCATCCGACCGAGTGGCTGCCGGGTCAGACGGAGGCCATGAGACAGATCCCAGGGAATTGACAGAAAAAGTGGCAGTCTCGTCTATTCTGGCCACATCCAGTCAGGGGTTTCAGGCGGCGTTAGAGACTGATGACAGCCTGAAAGATCTTAAGGAGCAGGCGGCCCAGACTCCCTCGGACTCAAACCTCAAGAAGGTGGTCTGGGACCAAGGACAGCTATACCGGGTAATGGTCCAGCGAGGTTCGCCGGAGGTGTGGCCCAGGGACCAACAGTTAGTGGTACCCTATCCGTTCAGGGCAGAGTTGCTGCGTATGGAGCACGAGATTCCGATGACTGGACATCTAGAGATCAATAATACCAAGCCCAGGCTAGCCAAGCATTTCTACTGGCCAAGGATGGGAGCCGAGGTGACTGCCTACTGCCGTTCGAGCGACACCTGTCAGAGGGTGGGGAAGGTGGAGCGGCGCCCCAAAGCCCCATTGGTAACTCTGCCCATCATTGAAGAGCCTTTCAGGAGGGTGGCTGTGGATTTGGTTGGCCTGAGGGCCACTCCCAGCAGCTCCAGGAAACGCTTCATACTGACGGTAATAGACTATGCCACCCGGTAGCCGGAAGCAGTAGCCTTGTCGTCCATTTGGGCTGACAAGGTGGCCACCGCCTTACTGGAGATTTTTTCCCAAGTGGGGTTTCTCCATGAAATGCTCACCGACTGGTGGACCCTCTGTAAGCAAATACAGGTGCAACATCTGGTGACCAGCACGTACCACCCACAGACCAACGGCCTGTACGCACTGTTCAATGGCACCCTGAAGCAAATGATGTGCAATGCAACTTGCCAGAGGAGGGAGAGGCAGAGACCCACCCAGACATGCTCGACAAGGTTAGGGCGGGACCATCGAGGACGTGGTTTGCAACCAGCTATTGTCGGACCAACAGTCCCAGCTGTGGGCAACCCTACACCCCTTCCGGGATTTGTTCAACAACAAAGACAGAGGCAGCCGTCCATCACGTGGACACCGTGGATCACCCCACAATCAGGCGTTCAGCATATCGGGTCTCCCTGGAGGTACAGCAGCACATGCGCCAGGAGAATGACGAGATGCTGAAGCTGGGGATCATCCAACCATCCAGCAGCGCTTGGGCCTCGTCTGTAGTCCTCGTCCCAAAGAAGGACCGGAAAACCTGGTTCTGCATGGACTACAGAGGGCTCAACGCTGTCACTGTCACCGATGCATGGCCAATGCCGGGCAACGACGACCTGCTCGATCAGTTGGCTTGGGCCAAGTACCTGACCATCATGGATCTGAGGGATATTGTCAGATTCCCCTAACCCCTGAGGCACAGGAACGCTCTAGCCTTTATCCCCCATTCAGACTGTACAAGTCCACGGTGATGCGATTCGGCATGAAGAATGCCCCTGACACTTTTCAGTGGACGGTCAACAAGCTGCTCAAGGGACCCGAAGGGTACCCGGCCGGCTTTTCATTAAGCCGGAAAAATGCCAGCTGGGTATGTGTGAGGTCCACTACCTGGGACACCGTGTAGGTAGGGGGGGGCTCTAAAGCCGGAAACAGGTGATGTCCTTTCTGGGCACCGCCGGGTACTATAGGAGGTTCGATCTTCATTATAGTAGCCTGACGAAGCCCCTGACAGACTTCATCAAGAAGAAGCTGCCCTCCGCAGTCGATTGGACAAACGACTGTGTAATGGCCTTCCGGGCACTGAAGACCACCCATTCTAGCTCCCCGATACTACAGGCAGCCGACTTTACACAGCCGCTTGTAGTGCAGACCGTCCCCAGTGACTTTGTCCTCGGTGTTGTGCTCAGTCAGATCGACACTACGGGCCATGGCCACCCTGTTTTGTACCTGAGGTGGAAGCTCCTGCCAAGGGAGGTGGCCTACTCCACGATAGAGAAGAAATGTCTGGCAATTGTGTGGGCCCTGCAATGTCTGCAGCCATACCTGTACGGACGCCAATTCACCGTGGAAACGGTCCACAACCCCCACAGCTGGTTACACACCATATCTGGAACAATGGAGAGGTTGGGAGGCTGGAGCCTCACGCTCCAGCAGTACCACTTCGCCATTCGCCACAAGGGCCTGGACCATGGTAATGCTGATGATTTATCCCGACAAGGGGAAGTTTCAGACGGGTGCGTGGGGGAACACCGAGAAGTGCTGCCCCCTAGCGCCCTCTGAAGGGGGAGGTGTGAAGAATATTGGCGATATAATTCCATGTCAATCATTGTATCCAATTTGGCAGTGTGCAGTTGTAACAGGACACCGAGCAGTTGCAGGAGAGGGAAGTCAAAAGACTGAGAGTGACAAATATCACACCTCGAGCCAACTCAACACAGAAAAAAGGACTAGCATGTCAAGTGGCCCCAAGCCATGTGGGTTTCCTTTAGTTAGACAGATAAGAATTCCATACAGAGTTATGGAAATACTATACGTCTTAGCCATACACCGAATAGATTTTTGAAGAACATGGTGAAGATCTGCCTGGGTCTTGACCCAGTCTAGCACATAGGGATAAGGAGATACACAGCACAGCCATCCGGAAACCCCTAGGGCCACTGTGTTTAGTCTCCTCGCGTAGCAGGGGCCCGGTGTCACGGGTGTGTTAGGGGTGACAGTCGCCCTGCAGTTGGTTGCATGAGATCTCTATGTTTGGCGTTACAGACATCTTCTTAGAGGATGTCTCTAGGACCCAGCAGCTACCTCCCTCTAGCTAATTAACACCTTGCCTAGGTGTATAAATACCTGCTGTGTTTCAGAGGGAGGTGCAGGCGACATTCATTATTACCTGTGAAAGCTTTAGCAATAGTACTTCATCCTCTCTGGAGCTTGAGGACATGTTTGTCCATTTGTCTGGAGTTCGTCTAAAGCGAAGCAATTTCCCCGTTTGTCCACCCCTGTTGTCTACAGTGTTTAGTGGAGATCGACTAGTGCTCATCTTCTCCCTTCCCTAGCCTAAGTCATACGCCAGGGAAAGACAGGGCGAGGAACGCGTGCGGCAATTGGTAAAGAGCCAGTACAGGGAAGTAAGGGGAGACAGGGTGACGCTAAATCAACCTAGGAGGTCTCCACTTCCCCCCTTTCCCTAGAGTCCGGGCTCCCTTTCGCTCTTCCCTTTGTGTTGCACTAAGTCTTTCCCACACCTTGCGTGACACCCATCTGGCTCTGATGACGCCAGAACTGACTCCCTAAGACTGTCCATTAAGGAGTTATGACCCATCTTAGTTTCTAGCTGCTAGAGAAGATTAGACCCCTAAAATATAACTTTTATTCGAATATGCTAAAAAGGACTCAGTAGTCACCATAACAACAAACACGTTATGGTGACTACTCATTGATGAGGGATCATCAATGATAAGTGTTACTCCCTGTCTATTTATATATCAGACTGTCTTTGCATTTGGGACATGATATAAGGGACTATCTATGATAAGTGCTAAATCCCTGTATTTTCTGACATAGGATATTAGGAATCACTAATGATTTGTGTTATTTCTTTGATATCTATGAGATGTGACATAATGCATTACCATTGATAAATGCTATTCCTTACTAAATGATATTGAGATTGTTATAATGCATTTAGAATTGGTCATTTGTTTTGCTGTATGTGTTACAGTCTCTATCACATTCTGGCTCTGACAATTTAGAACGACATAGAGCAGGATGCACATGTGATACCGGTCTGTGGGCATTACTTCTGGGGATTAGTCTCATATATAACAGAACCTGCTTTATTAGCTTTGGTTATTTAGTATATGCTGGCTTGTGTATGAATGTAATAAACCAGCTATCTTGAAACAAATTTTACCTTCTAAAAAATTCCCAGGGCTATTATTATTGTCGCAATATACAGACTTGGGTCTCCTTAAATGCATATCTATGATGAATTGTCGGCTTCTTAATCTGTACGTTCACTTTTCTCTATCTTTTATTCACGATTGTGGTTTTTTAAATATAAAGATAGAGATTTACCAGGGATATTAGGGACACCGACGTTGAGCGGGGGCGCCACGGAGCAAAAATTAGGGTGCCAACCTCCGCTGTCAGGAAGGGAGAGAATTTAGGGACAAAATAGGGACAGATAGAGCCCGTAATCCTTCCTGACTGATGTGTGACTTATCCCTGTTCCCTGGCATTTTGTCTTGTTTTTGTGTTTGTTGTTATGGTGACTACTGAGTCCTTTTTAGCATATTCGAATAAAAGTTATATTTTAGGGGTCTAATCTTCTGTTGGTTGTCTAGTTTTGCAATTGGGCCCCGCTTATACATTCCTTGTTCAGGTGTTTAATCAGTTTCTAGCTGCTAGAACCAGGGGTGGAGATTTGGGTTCAGCCCAGGGGCAGAAGGGGGTGAGCCAAAAGGGTTAAAAAGCTTCTGCAGCTCTTGGCCTATTGCTTTTTCTCTGGGAGGTCGGTACGACACATCGTGTGAGAGAAAGCAAAAGTAAAAGACAACGTCCATACCAGGGTGGTCAGTTGCAAAAGAGGTTATTCCGCCATCCCAAAACACACAACGTTTCGACCCTGTGTGGGTCTTTGTCAAGTATAGGTTAACAAACACGGGGCCGTCTTTATGTAGTGTGGTTCACAATAGATCACCAATCACTGCAAAGGTTCAACCCCCACATCAATAATAATTAGATAATAAGAATATAGTACAAAAAACTATAGATCCATACATTAACATAGAGGTTATTTTAAATATAATACCCATAAAATACAATCGTATTCAAAGCAAATATATTAAACCATTATTTACATATGTATTGTACCTCAGTTAGCTTACCAGGCTTGGCATCTCGATATGTAAGCAACCATCAATCAATTCATATGGGGTCATAAATATGGAAGTTCACCAAACCAATCACCATAGGTGTATGGTTAAGCGCCAAAGGAGTCCACAAGCATATGCATGAACTCCAATGGGGTCATACCAATAGGACCTGCCGCAACACAGGAAAGCGATCACATGACCGCACCCATGAAACCTGCAATCCTATCACGTTTGCACAAGCAGCTTACATTATTGGCCCAAACACACATTTTATTATTATTCTAGACTGTTTCATCCTTGGAAAATTTCTTAATAACATTGCGCACTGTTGAAACTGGAATACCAAGGTCTTTGCAGATGGCCTTATACTTTGGAAGTCTTGTTTTTTTCTAATAATAGCAGTTCTGATGTCCTCACACCGCTCCTTTGTCTTCACCATTGTGACAAAGGAACAGGTCCTACCATGTGGCTTTTTAAAACACTGAAGTCATCATTCATTGGCTAATTCATGTCACATGGGCACCAACAATTAATCACAGGAGAATCTCTTTTGTGATTTACCACAGGCGAGTCAAAATGTGTTTCCACACTAAATTAATGTAAAGGTGCCAATACTAGTGACACAGCAAGCTTTACAATTTTCAATTTTTCCCTCCCATTGTTTTTTGGTTTTAAATTGTTTATCATTTGTTCTTTTGTATTTAACACAAGTCTCTATACAAAAAACTGTGTCACTTTATGCATTTTTTTCAGGAGCTATTTCACATTATGTACTTACACTTCATGGGGCCAATAACGATGAGCAGGACTGTACATACAAGAATATAACTACTATAATACTGCCCTTGTGTACAAGAATATAACTACTATAATACTGCCCTTGTGTACAAGAATATAACTACTATAATACTGCCCCCATGTACAAGAATATAACTACTATAATACTGCCCTTGTGTACAAGAATATAACTACTATAATACTGCCTCCTATGTACAAGAATATAACTACTATAATACTGCTCCTATGTACAAGAATATATCTACTATAATACTGCTCCCTATGTACAAGAATATAACTACTATAATACTGCTCCTATGTACAAGAATATAACTACTATAATACTGCTCCCTATGTACAAGAATATAACTACTATAATACTGCCCCTATGTACAAGAATATAACTACTATAATACTGCTCCCTATGTACAAGAATATAACTACTATAATACTGCTCCTATGTACAAGAATATAACTACTATAATACTGCCCCAATGTACAAGAATATAACTACTATAATACTGCCCCTACATACAAGAATATAACTATTATAATACTGTCCCTATGTACAATATAACTACTATAATACGGCCCCTATGTACAAGAATATAACTACTATAATACTGCTCCTATGTACAAGAATATAACTACTATAATACTGACCCCTATGTACAAGAATATAACTACTATAATACTGCTCCTATGTACAAGAATATAACTACTATAATACTGCTCCTATGTACAAGAATATAACTACTATAATACTGCTCCTATGTACAAGAATATAACTACTATAATACTGCCCCATGTACAAGAATATAACTACTATAATACTGCCCCTATGTACAAGAATATAACAACTATAATACTGCTCCTATGTACAAGAATATAACTATTATATTACTGCCCCTATGTACAAGAATATAACTACTATAATACTGCCCCATGTACAAGAATATAACTACTATAATACTGCTCCCTATGTACAAGAATATAACTACTATAATACTGCTCCTATGTACAAGAATATAACTACTATAATACTGCTCCTATGTACAAGAATAGAACTACTATAATACTGCTCCCTATGTACAAGAATATAACTACTATAATACTGCTCCTATGTACAAGAATATAACTACTATAATACTGCTCCTATGTACAAGAATATAACTACTATAATACTGACCCCTATGTACAAGAATATAACTACTATAATACTGCCTCCTATGTACAAGAATATAACTATTATAATATGGCCCCTATGTACAAGAATATAACTACTATAATACTGTCCTTATGTACAAGAATATAACTACTATAATACTGTCCCTATGTACAAGAATATAACTACTATAATACTGCCCCCTATGTACAAGAATATAACTACTATAATACTGCCCCTATATACAAGAATATAACTACTATAATACTGTCCCTATGTACTAGGGAATACAGGAATATGTATAAAAAGTGCACAACCCTGTTAAAATACATTGCTTTTGTCATGTAAAAAAAAATCATTCCAAGAAGATTAATTCACAGCGATTCTGATTAATAGCAAAATAGTTTTGCTGTTCTAGTAGAATTTTACAGCACAAGCCATAAATAGCTGACAACAAAGCAAAGGGATCTTATTGTGGAAAGTTAAGTCAGAAGGAACAAAAACATTACCCAGGCATTAGATTTACTATGGGAACAGTGAAGACGTCATGAAGAAAGAGATTAAAGTTGGCACAACAGTGACATTACCTAGAACTGGACGTTCATCAAAAACTAATGAAAAAAACAAAAAGAAAATTAGAAAGTAATGAACACAAATGATGAGGTTGCATAAATCTGCACATCCTTATCTCCACTACTAAGACAACTCCTTCTTGATCGAAATGTTTGGCCCCAACAAAATAATAAAGCTTATACTCCTCGCCCGTGCTGGCGCTGTTCCAGTGGTGTCGGCACTCACGGTACCGGGGCTCTCGTGCAGTTTTTGTGACATGTGACCCTGCCGCCCAATCAGCGCTGGCTTCACTGTCCCCGCCTCCTGCTGAACCGAACATGAAGTCTGAGATCAGCTGCAGCCCTGGCTTCCTCTTCATGCTCGATTAGTCCAAAGGCGGAAACAGTGGCGCCAGCGCTGATTGGGCGCCAAAGTGACATGTCACAACACTGCATCAAAGATAGCTCCAGGACCGCGAGTGCCGGCACCGGAGGGGAGTAGAAGCTTTATTATTTTATCGGGACCACACATTTCGATCAAGAACGGTGTGAGATTTATGTAACCGCAGCACTTTAGTTCATTACTTTTCTTTTTCCACCAAAAAGATTTCAGTTTGTTTCTCAATGGATTTGATCAGATAATGGGCGACATTGAAAGCACAAAAAAGTCCTGAAATTAATCTTCTTGGTTGGATTGTTTTTATATAACAAAACCCTGGGATGTTATCAGGGGGGTGTAGACTTTATATAGCCATTGTACAAAAATATAACTAACACTGCTGGCTCATCCTCTCTTTGTCTTCCCCGTCTCTTCCTCTGTCTCCCCTTCTGCAGTAACATCTCCTCCTCCCTCTGTCTCTTCCCCTCCATCTCTTCTTTCTTTTCCTGTCTCGTGCTCATCTCCTGTCTTTTCCTCTCGCCCTGTCTCTTCTCCCTTCTCCTGTCTCTTCCTCATCGTCTGTGTGCCCACGATGCGTTTTTTAAGCGTTTTTGCAATGGCAATTCTGCTGCAGAAACGCTTAAAAAACGCTTGGTAGAAGGTCTGCCATGTCCCCCAATGATAATCCGCATGTGCTGTGCACATGCTGCGGAAATTTCCGCTGCGGGTTATCATTGTGGAAAAAAACACAGCACTACCAATTATTTTGCGGAAGCGCTGCGTTTTCACCGCCATTGACTTACATTGGAACACATGGAATCCGAATAACTGGATCAGTACATGCGGAATCCAAGTGTTTCAATGTGCGGATGGTACCCGGGTGTGGAGGACAGGAGACTCTCCTCCGGACCCGGGTACCATAATATCTGTAAAAAAAATAAATATTATACTTACCTTCTGATGGCCCCCGGTGTCTTTGTCTTGGCTTGCCAGCAGATCGCGGTGGACTGAAGGACCTGCGCTGACGTCATTTAGTCATGTGACGGGTCACGCAACCGCTGACGTCAGAAGGTCCTTTAGTCTACCGCGAGCAGCCGGCAAGCCGAGACAAGGACACCGGGGGCCATCAGAAGGTAAGTATTTTTATTTATTTTTTAACCATTCTTTCGGTCACACTATATATGCCGGTTGCATGGATTTATATAGTGTGACCAAGTTGTCAAGCACTTTCCAAGTGATGCTAAAAGTGCTTGGAAAGCGCTTGTCATCCCGCATGCAGAAATGCAAGTGAAGAACGCTTCACATCAGCATGTCCCTGGCAGGAAAAATACATGTACAGTCCGCATGCACAATCCGCATGTACAATCCGCATGTACAATCCGCATGTACAATCCGCATGCGTTTTTTTCTGCCAGGGAGATGCAGAAACACTCAGGAAAAATCCGAAGCATTTCTGCATCGTGGGCACATAGCCTTACTGTTTTTTCCTCTCTTCCTTCTTTTGGCTATGTGCCCACGTTGCATTTTTGAAGCAGAAAAGTTCTGCTGCATAAATGCAAGTCCTCTCCCGGAAAAACGCATGCGGAATTCCGCACGCGTTTATCGCGCATTTTTCGCGCGTTTATCACGCGTTTTCCACATGCGGAATTGCCTTGCGTTTTTTATGCATTGGACAAAGGCAATTCCGCTTGCGGAAACGCAAAATTAAATGACATGCTGCGGATTTTTGAACGCGGCATAAACGCTGCGGAAAGCATGTGCATAGAACTTGCGGAATCCCATTGGGGACCATGGGGTGCGGATATACATGCGTTTTTCAAGCGTTTACGCTGCGGAAATTCCGCAGCATATACGCTTGAAAAATGCTACGTGGGCACACAGCCTTTCTCTCTTTTGTCTTTTCCTTCTTTTGTCGCTCCCCCTCTATCTCTTCTTGTCTCCTCCCTTTCTTCTGTCTCTTCCCCTGTCTCTTCCCTTCTGTTTCTCCCCTTCTCTTCTTCTGTCTCTTCCCCTCTCCCCTTCTGTCACTTCCCCTGTCTCTTACACTCTCTTCTCATGTCTCTCCTCTGTCTTTTCTTCTGACTCATCCTCTGTCTCCGCCTCTGTCTCTCCCCTTTTCTGTCTCCCCCTGTCTCCCCGTCTGTCTCTCCTTCTCTGTCTCCCCGTCTGTCTCTCTCCTTCTCTGTCTCCCCGTCTCTCTCCTTCTGTCTCCCCCTGTCTCTGTCCTTCTGTCTCCCCCAGTCTCCCTCCTTCTCTGTCTCCCTCCTTCTCTGTCTCTCCCTCTTCTCTGTCTCCTTCTGTCTCCCCCCTTCTGTCTCTTCCCGTCTCCCTCCTTCTCTGTCTCTCCCCTTGTCTGTCTCCCCCTCTGTCTCTTCCGTCTCCCCCTCTCTGTCTCCCCCTCTGTCTCTCCAGTCTCCCTCCTTCTCGGTCTCTCCCCTTCTCTGTCTCTTCCTCTGTCTCTCTCCTCCCTTCTCTGTCTCTCCAGTCTCCCCTTCTCTGTCTCTCCCCGTCTCCCCCCTTCTCTGTCTCCCCCCGTCTCCCTCCTTCTCAGTCTCTCCCCGTCTCCCTCCTTCTGTCTCCCCCTCTTCTCTGTCTCTCCAGTCTCCCCTTCTGTCTCTCCCTGTCTCCCTCCTTCTCTGTCTCTCCAGTCTGCCCTTCTCTGTCTCCTCCCTTATGTCTCTTCCCGTCTCCCTCCTTCTCTGTCTCTCCCCTTGTCTGTCTCCCCCTCTGTCTCTTCCGTCTCCCCTTCTCTGTCTCCCCCTCTGTCTCTCCAGTCTCCCTCCTTCTCGGTCTCTCCCCTTCTCTGTCTCTTCCTCTGTCTCTCTCCTCCCTTCTCTGTCTCTCCAGTCTCCCCTTCTCTGTCTCTCCCCGTCTCCCTCCTTCTCTGTCTCCCCAGTCTCCCCTTCTCTGTCTCCCCCTCTCTCTCCAGTCTCCCTCCTTCTCGGTCTCTCTCCTCCCTTCTCTGTCTCTCCAGTCTCCCCTTCTGTCTCTCCCCGTCTCCCTCCTTCTCTGTCTCTTCCCTTCTCTGTCTCTCTCCTGTCTCCTCCCTTCTCTGTCTCTCCCTCTATCTCTCTCCTGTCTCCTCCCTTCTCTGTCTCTCCAGTCTCCCCTTCTCTGTCTCTCCCCGTCTCCCTCCTTCTCTGTCTCTCCCCTTCTCTGTCTCTTCCTTTGTCTCTCTCCTGTCTCCTCCTCTGTCTCTCCCCGTCTCCCTCCTTCTCTGTCTCTCCCTTTGTCTCTCTCCTGTCTCCTCCTCTGTCTCTCCCCGTCTCCCTCCTTCTCTGTCTCTCCCTTTGTCTCTCTCCTGTCTCCTCCTCTGTCTCTCCCCGTCTCCCTCCTTCTCTGTCTCTCCCCTTCTCTGTCTCTTCCTTTGTCTCTCTCCTGTCTCCTCCCTTCTCTGTCTCCCCCTCTGTCTCTCCCCGTCTCCCTCCTTCTCTGTCTCTCCCTTTCTCTGTCTCCCCATCTGTCTCCTCCTTTGTCTCTCCCCTTCTCTGTCTCCTTCTGTCTCCCCTCTCTGTGTCTGTCTCTTCCCTTCAGCTGTCTTCTCCTGTTTCCCGCGTTGCTCTCTCGACTCCGCCCTGTCTGCTGATGGCCCCGCCCCTTCCCTTGACGTCGTGCGGCTGGCGGCGGCTCCAGTCCTCAGCAGTCAGAGCCGCGTTGCTAGGAGAGGAGAGGCCGCCGAGCCCGGGAGCGGAGCGGACATAGTGCTCCGGGCGCTCCGGTGCCCGCTGTGCTGTGGAGCGGGTGAGTGGTGCCCGGCGGGGGGCGGACTGTGTAGTTGGGCCCCCGTTGATAAAGGCGGGTCCTCCCCGGTGATAATGGCGGGTCCTCCGGCTGTTAACACATGCGGCTGCCGCCTCCTTCCTGCCTGTGTCTGTCCGGGCTGGGACTTGTAGTACCACAGCCAGTGTTCTTCTGCCGGCTGTTCTGTGGTTTATTGTTCCTCTTCGGTCAGTATGGGGATGCTGGGAGTTGTAGTACTACCTGACATCCTGTGTGATAACTGAGCCTGGCAGGTGAATGACCAGGGAACTACAACTCCTAGCAGGTCGTCCATGCTGCTCTGACCATTCTGCTGCAGTATTGGGGTGAACCTAGAACCAGAGGCGGCTGATTCACCCCATCCCCCCATTTTTCTGCTGTCGGTGGGGGGAGGGGGCACTTATAGAAGCTTTTATCAGCCCCCAAAAATTCACCAGGTCATAAAATGTGGGGTGATGGGGGCCGCGGCCTCGTCCCTCTCTGATGACATCATCAGATCTGCCCATCACTCATCGCCTTGGACCCTTCTAGGTCTCAGTCACCGATCCTCCTGACTGCTGATTCCCCCCCTCCGATCACAGAATGTGGGACCCCCGCTCCATGTATGCCTGTAGGGCTGGACTCCACTATCACCATCGGTCCTGTATGTGCGCTGTTCACACAGGACCCCGGGCACTGATATTATTGGGGGGAGGTGCAGTACTCCTACAGTTACCGGTGGGTTCATGGAGAAACCCCCTAACAATTCTGCACACAAGACTACTACTCCTAGCATGTGGGGAGCAGTGGCACGCCCTGCGTCAGAGCTGTAGACAGGTCTGATATTGTGCTTGCTGGCGGGGGTCCGGGTGCTGAGACCCTCGCTGATCACCAAAAACGAAACTCTAGAAGCGCACAGCTGGGCGCCGCTCTTCTCCCAAGCTGAAGATCTCCTCAGACACTTTATATTGTGCCGTCTTTCGAGCCTTTTGCTCCTTTTGTTTCATCAATCAGTGGGGATCTAAGCTCCCGGACCCCCACTGAGCAAAAATTTTGACCTGCAGAAAGCTTAGAAAAGTTTAGTGTTTTTTTTTTTAATTAAGTTTAAGGTGGACGTGTTGCCTGAACCCCCTTTATAGGAACTGATTACACACATAAAGGAGCTTTTGTTCCCGCTCCTTGCCCACGCAGAATGATTAACCAGCGGACGCTCTTTATTCGCCTGATCGCATCTTTTGTCGGCTTAAAAAGTGTTGCTGAAAAGCAGCCGACCCCCGTCCTGTAATCACACAATGAACGTGGTGGGACAAGTGACCGCACAATTTCCCCTTATGATCACTGCCTGATAAAAATGGTTCTTAAAGGGATTATTCACCCCTTCCATTTAACAACATTGGCCTATGCCTATCTCTCATCCTTTAAATGTGATTTTTGTATACGTTATGTAATCTTTATCGAATAAAATAATGGTTTTTATGCTGCTATACTCATGTTTTCTCCTTT
This sequence comes from Phyllobates terribilis, assembly GCF_046119375.1. NCBI lineage: Eukaryota > Metazoa > Chordata > Amphibia > Anura > Dendrobatidae > Phyllobates > Phyllobates terribilis. Next base: position 172,321,617 of record NW_027362769.1, read on the forward strand.
TTCAATTGGCCTATGTAGGTCTGAAAAATAAAAACCTACACACACTTACCAAACTCCCTGCTAATCTCGCTTTTGTATACGATAGGGGATGGCACATAACTACTGCTGATAATCAGCGGCCACTGATTGGCTGCAGCCGTCATGTGCTAAGTGACGTAGAGGAGTAAAGAAGGAAGTTGGCTGATGGATATCTCTCCCGACCATCAGTCGGCCAGCGCCCCCCGTACATATTAAACCATCGGCCGATCCCATCTAATGTGTATGGGGGCCTTTATTCTACATACGCCCTGCTGAGCCCCTCGTACCTGAGTATGGGGGTCCAGAGGGGAGGGCTGCCAGCTGACTATAAAGTATGTGGCTGGATGTAGAAACTCTGTCCTGCGTCATTATAGGCAGCCATCACTAGGGCCGCGCTCTCCCCCTTTACTGTGTACGCCAATTTTGCCCATATCTTATGCATCTATGCCCGTACGTGTGGCACGCTCTTGGCTGTCAGTCTTTTATATTGAAGCACTTCTGGGTGTAAACCTGGAACATAAACAAGAACTAAGGTCTGAACAGGGTGTAATGTTTTCCGCCACGTGTCATCATTTTTCAGGAAACTTGCGCCTCTGAGTAAATAAATGGTCCGCCATAGAATGAATCCCTGTGAGCGATCTCCTGTGCACCGTACACAGCTGCTCTTCTGTTCCCCGGTTTCTTGCTCTGCACCAGGCGTTGTACATTTTAGGGTGGTAACTGGAGACCCTGTAAATAGACCGTTGTGGTGATAGAACTGTGTCGCCTTGTTCAGGTCTGAGGTGTTTGGCCGGGTCGCGTTACAGAATGGCACATGTCTGAGCTTGTTCTGCCCACCTGATACCAGTGCAAATACAGAACGCCAACCGGTTATCAGATCGTAGTCAGGAACACAAGAGGCGACAGAAGCATGAGATTGTCACCAGGACGGCCTGGAGACCACGGGGAGGAGGTCATGGCCGACTCCAACCAGTCAGCAAGGCTTCTTCACTACTAAATGAGTTATGAATGAAGCTGAAAAATGCTTCATAGGCTGTGATGTAACGTGATCCAGATCTGGTCTGTTTCTAGTTCAAACCAGCAGAATAATGAGTGCAGCTCTGGAGTATAATGCAGGTTGTAACTTGGGATCAGTACAGAATCAGTAATGTCATATATGTACACAGTGACAGCCCCAGCAGCTCTGGAGTATAATACATTACATTACTGATCCTGAGTTACATCCTGTATGTACACAGTGACTCCACCAGCAGAATAGTGAGTGCAGCTCTGGAGTATAATACAGGATGTAACTCAGGATCAGTAATGTAATGTATGTACACAGTGGCTGCACCAGCAGAATAGTGAGTGCAGCTCTGGAGTATAATACAGGATATAACACAGGATCAGTAATGTAATGTATGTACACAGTGACTGCTCCAGCAGAATAGTGAGTGCAGCTCTGGAGTATAATACAGGATATAACACAGGATCAGTAATGTAATGTATGTACACAGTGGCTGCACCAGCAGAATAGTGAGTGCAGCTCTGGAGTATAATACAGGATGTAACTCAGGATCGATGCAGGATAATTAATGAGGGTTTCACCACTCCTTCCCCAACCTGGCTGCATTGTTGCTCAGCTGTTTTCTGCAGGGTCAGGTGGCTGATGAACAGGATGCTATAACTTCTGGTCCTCCATACAAATGGATAGAAAACTAACCAAAAAAAGTTAGGATCTCTCGCCTACCAAATTATTACCTAGTTTTGCTCCTTCTCCGGTTGTCTGGTGTCTTCTGTGTTTCATCTCTTTAGTAACTGTACTATATTTGGCTCTTTTCATTCATATTTTCATTTTCCTGGTGACACATCACACAGATTCCTGTGTACATACCTTGTCTGCCGGATGTGTGCGAGGACAGGGAGGGCCCTCATTATAATACTGATTAGTTCAGCAGAGGAATCAAAGACGTTTTAAATCTGCCAAGAAATTGTTTCTGCTACTTATAACACCGAAGTCTGCCGGTGGCCTATCTGGTGCTGGGGGGAATGACCCCCGGGGTCTGCCGGTGGCCGATCTGGTGCTGGGGGGAATGACCCCCGGGGTCTGCCGGTGGCCGATCTGGTGCTGGGGGGGAATGACCCCCGGGGTCTGCCGGTGGCCGATCTGGTGCTGGGGGGGGAATGACCCCCGGGGTCTGCCGGTGGCCGATCTGGTGCTGGGGGGGATTGACCCCCGGGGTCTGCCGGTGGCCGATCTGATGCTGGGGGGGAATGACCCCCGGGGTCTGCCGGTGGCCGATCTGATGCTGGGGGGGAATGACCCCCGGGGTCTGCCGGTGGCCGATCTGATGCTGGGGGGGAATGACCCCCGGGGTCTGCCGGTGGCCGATCTGATGCTGGGGGGGAATGACCCCCGGGGTCTGCCGGTGGCCGATCTGGTGCTGGGGGGCAATGACCCCCGGGGCCTGCCGGTGGCCGATCTGGTGCTGGCATTGCTGTAAGGTCACGTCATCAGAATTACAGCTGGATGTGTATGTAATGTGCTGAGTCAGAGGGCTGAGCAGCATTTAGTGCAGCGTCTGCTGATTCATTTTTTTTGCCTTCACCTACCAATTAGGAGAAGCAAAGGGTTGTGCAGGTGGAAAACAATCGTTTTTAATGTGGGAGAAATAGAGAAATAGGACGAAACTTCATAAATTACTTGAATTAAAGGGAATCTGTCCCCACCCCCCCCCCCTCCTGCAATCAGACCTCTACTATGGGCATACAGGTGATAGAAAAGTAAATCTATACTTACCCATATGGCCAATAGCAGAGGTCTGTTTTCCAGAGGCTTGGCGTCAAGCAAACCCCTCCTATCTGCTTACTATTCCCCTAAATTGCCTCATCTGTGTTAAATTATTATATTGCCCCCCTCCCCTGTGACAGGCCCTGCTCTGCCTCCCCTCCCATGGAGCGCGCTTTTTCTTCCCCGTGATGGGCAGGGGAGGGGGGGGGGATATAGTCATTTAGCCCAGAGGCGGGGATTTAGGGGAATAGTAAGCAGATAGGAGGGGTTTGCTTGGCATCCCCCGGACGCCAAGCCTCTGGAAAACAGACTGTTTTAGAGGCTGTTATTTTTGCAAAAGGAGGATCTACTAAATATTAATGTCACTTTTCTGGTGAGGTGCCCATACTTATGCACCTGTCAAATTTTGTTTGAATGCAGATTGCACATTTTCTGTTAGTACAATAAACCTCATTTCAAGGCAGAAACATTACTGTGTCCAACAGTTATTACATAGATCAAACTGAAAGAGCTGCTGCAAAAACACCAATTTTTATAAAACATTAAGATTAATAGGGGTGCCCAAACTTTTTCATATAACTGTATTTTTTCATAAGAATTTGGGAAAGTTATAAAATGTCCTATAAATGTCTGTCCTATTCCTGATCTAAGGGTCTAGACTTTTAGCTGAGATTAATCTGTGCTACAGTAAATTTATTTAGACATGAGCCGTGTATGAGGGAGTGGTGGAGTTGGAGTTGGAATCGGTGTCATGATGGAAATTGAGGAGTCTGGAGTCGGAGGTTTGGCTTACCGACTCCACAGCCCTGGTTAACACAGCGACTGTCCCTGTAAGTTCATGAATTTATCATCTCTCCTGTGTATAGGCAATGGTTCTGCTCCTTCAAGAAAGCTTTCCTGGTGTCAAGATATTAGTGTTGTTTCTTCCCCACTGAAGTCTTTGATTTGACCCCCAGGTAGCCGGGGGCCGGCTGATTGCTCATTTCAGTATGAGCCAGCCCCCTTCTCTGTAGCTATTGATGCATAGACATAGAAGGGGTCTGGCTTAGCTATTGGTTTTGGGACCCAATTCAATCTTTTTTTTTTTTCTTCCTGGTCAGTGATTGTGATTAGACACTTACAGAAAACACTTTTTGCATATTGATAGTAACTTCTAGTGATGTCTCATGGTGCCGATCTGAGTGCAATCATAGATCCACAGAAGACCCATTATCGTACTTAGTGGATATTGATAGGGGTATCTGCACACTTTGCTGCCTTTTCTGAGCTGTTACACCCTGGAGACCTTTTATCGCTACCAATGGAAACTTTGCACTTTATGTAATTGCACACGGTAATAACTTTTTATAAGTGTCTTATTACCCCACTTTTTATCCCACATTCAACTATTGTCAGAGAGGGGGGTGATTTTTTGCTAGTTGGGTACATCGTTTGACCCCCTCCCCAAGTTGACGCTTGCCAGACATTTTATCCGTCGCCTGGAAATCAACCCTCATTAATATGTCAGAAGCGGAGGAGAGAATTAATTAGTGTTACGCTGAGCTCGGCTTTGTGTAAGTCTCACCAATTGTTACACTAATTGTCCTCTGCTCCGGTTTCCTTGTTACTTGGCTACGTATCGGATGGTCTGATCCTCATAGACCGGCGGCAAGGGGGGGGGGGGGGGTGTCTGCAAGCGCATCTACAATGTGCCTTACACCTATAGGGGAGTTGCCAAAAATGAGCACATAACCTAGAAATGTAGTAGGACCGGTATTTTCTAGGAAGATCTCGAAATTATTTTGGCGTATGTATGGCAACTCTTGTCCCTGACAGATAATAAATCTACTGTTTCGTCTCCTTCGGGCAAATTTCACCCACTTTAACAATTTCCGTAAGCGCAGAGAGAAGGGAGAAAGTTGGTAATCTTAGTGCCATATTGAGACGAGCCTGTTGGCTAATGTCCCCCTGTCTGTTTTGTACGGACTCCAGTACTTAGCTGCAGAGACTGCGACCAATCCGCTACATTATACATTTTCTACCACCAGAATTGGGATCGGAGACTTTTTTTTTTTTATAACCCGGGTTAAGTGGTGGAATCATTCTGCTGAGGATTTTACTGAGCAAATTCCCAGTGTGTTTTTAATCCCCCTCCCCGATATCTATTATACTGTAATTTTATTGTCAAATTCAAAGCCCACCCACAACCTGTGAAGGCGTGACTGTACAGAACAAGTTGTCTCGTGTACCTGAGGAATAACGTTATCTTTGGCCATTTTATGACTTGTATCCTGCATTTTTCACCATTTTCCCCCTCTATGTAGACTATATTTAATTTTCAGTTGTCTCTGAGCTAGTGTGTATAAACCAGCTACTATGATCAGGGCTGTGGAGTCTGTATAAAATGGACCGACTCAGACTCCTAAAATATATAGTAAATTAGGTACAGTAGTACAATGTAAGATGTGCCATAAATGTTTTCATAAGAATTTGGGAATGGTATAAAATGTCCTATAAAGTGCCCACGATGCAGAAATGCTTCGGATTTTTCCAGAGCGTTTCTGCATCTCTCTGGCAGAAAAAAACGCATGCGGATTGTACATGCGGATTGTACATGCGGATTGCACATGCGTTTTTCCTGCCAGGGACATGCTGATGTGAAGCGTTCTTCACATGCATTTCCGCATGCAGGTTGACAAGCGCTTTCCAAGCAATTTTAGCATCACTTGGAAAAGTGCTTGACAACTTGGTCACACTATATAAATCCATGCAACCGGCATGGATTTTATATAGTGTGACCAAGTTGGTTATAAAAAAAAAACATATAATCCCCTTCCGATGGCCCCCATTCTTCTTATCCTATGCATCTGGTCTTCCCGGTGTCTCGCAGTTGTGTAAAAGGACCTTCCATGACGTCACTTAGTCATGTGACGGGTCACGAGACCGCTGACGTCGGCGGTCGCGTGACCCGTCACATGACTAAATGACGTCATGGCAGGTCCCTTTAGACCATCGCGGGCTGCCGGGAAGCCAGGACGGATCTCTATGGAGACCGGGGGCCATCAGAAGGTGAATATAATGTATTTTTTTATTTTAATTCTTTTTTTTGTTTGTTTGTTTTTTTACAGGTACCCGGGTGTGGATGAGAGTCTCCTCTTCTCCAGACCCGGGTACCATCCGCACAATGAATCGCTTAATATCCGCATGTGCACATGTTGTCATGCGGATATTAAGCGATTCAATGCAAGTCAATGGCGGCGAAAACGCCGCGATTACGCAAAATAATTGGTTGTGCTGCGATTTTTTTTTTTTTTTTTTTTTCCGCAATGATAATCCGCAGCGGAAATTTCCTCAGCATGTGCATAGCACATGCGGATTATCTTTGGGGAACATGGCAGGCCTTCTACCAAGCGTTTTTTAAGCGTTTCTGCAGCGGAATTGCTGCTGCGGAAACGCTTAAAAAACCTAGTGGGCACACAGCCTGAATGTCTGTTCTGTTCCTGATCTAAGGCTCTCGGCTCTTAGTTAAGATGAATCTGTGCTGCACTTTATGTGCATGCTTATTAGTGACCAGTGCTATGGAGTCTGGGGTTTGGCTTACCGACTTCACAGCCCTGGCTATGATGTGTCCCATACACAGCAGACGGTGACATGAGAGATTCCTGTCTCTTTGTAGAATATATTCAGAAGCAGCTGCATAATGGAGGACATTGTACAACAGTCCTGAGCTATGTAGTTGTGCATCCAGCTCTGGGGTGATAAAACACTTACTATTAAGCAGCATAGAGGATATTTGTACAGCAGTGTAGCTGTGAATCCAGCACTGGGACAAGCTAAAATAAAGCAAAGCAGGTGCCCAGGCCTGGTGTAAACTTGGAATGGTCTGCAGCATTAAACCATATCCTAGTCGTATGGCATTATTTAAGATAGAAATACCCCTTTAAACGCATGGTGAGTGTGCAGTGTGGTAACATCTTCTCTCTTTTTGGTCATTGCAGATGAAACCATAGAACAATGAAGCAGCGAGAAGTGTCGGTCACACTGGACTGATACCTGGGAGATGGCCATTCATGGCCTCAGTCGAGACACTGGTGTATATTGCTGAGCCTAAGAAGCCGATCACTTCTCATCCAGACAGATGTAAAGACCCCAATATTGACATCCCGGCCTCAAAGCTGTCGCCTCTCTGGAAGCAAAAGGGGGAACATGCCCATTTGGCTCATGGTCGCCAATCCGCTCATTACATGTTCCCTCGACCTTCCTGTTTGTTGTCTGAGCCCAGCAGGCCGACTCCACCTTTAACACCGTCTCCTCCCCTATCTGGGCACCGTTCATTACATGACAGCCTTGAAAGAACGTTAGTTTTCCGTAGAACATCAGAAAGTCAGAGAAATATCTCCACCCGCTACAGGTATCCACCAATCCGGCCTTTCCCTAAATCTGCCAAAACTGAAAGTGCCATGACGTCTCTGATGGTAGATCAGTTTTTCTTGCCCAGCGCGGCTGGTGAGCTCCCTGACGTTGGCATTCGAAGACCTTCCAGTGTGGCCTCCAAGTCAACCTCGGATACTTCTCGGCCGGCATTAGTTACCAACGCTTTCCTACGACCAAACAGTGCTAAAGTGCCTTTACATCCACATGTGGACAAGAAGAAGGCGCCAAGCCCCACTCAGGTTGGAGCAAAGTCTGCTTCATGGCTTTCCGGGGAGAAACCAGGCTTCGGCCAACCTAACAGGGCTGCCCCTTCACTGAATCACACTGGCATTCGCTCAGGGACTGCGGTCGGCAAAGAAACTTCTTCATCCACCATCATGGAGGGTTTGGCCAAAGTTGAGGAGACGACCTGGCATATACTTGAAAATAATAAAGTTGGTAGCTCTCCTCATAGAGGAGTCCAACTTACAGAGGCTGTGAGGCGCTTGACAGGAGGTCCTTTGCTCTCTGTCTGTGAAGCACAACTTAAAATTTCTCCTAAAGCTGTCTGCCAAAATAACGAGACGTGTGCCAGCGGTGCAACAGCACAATCCTCCTTCCATCCAGGCCACACTGCACCAAGCAGCCTGGCGGCAGAGCGTCCATGCCTTAATGGTGACATCAGTATTTCCAAGGGATACCATGCCAACATATCCACCCAGCAAAGCGGTGCCAACCTTGATGCCATGGGGGATGACTCGTGCCGCTTTGATACCTCTGCTCACCTTCCAGCCTTGAAATGTGAACCAGCGACCGGCGAGCCGTCTCATCGAGGAAACATTACTGTGATGGCCTCTCAGATCTCAACCATGCATCTTAATAAACCTGGCGAAGTTTTAGAAAGTAACTTAGAGTAAGTCGTGTTCCTTCAAAGGCTCCACGGGCATGAGCCATAGTTTATCAGATTGGCACGGAGGTAGATGCTATGTAAGATTATGCAGTTTCATGGGTGCAGCCGGGGTTCTCACATTTCTGGAGTACTCCGCTAGGTCTGATCATCTGGGTCTGTGGCCAGGTGACGGTCCGAGCTGAGCCCAAAGAGTAAAGATGTGATTATGCAAACTTTATAGAGCAGCTCGCATCAATAGGTATTTGTTAGACGGAGGATCAGATTCCTAAAGATATAAAAAAAAAAAAATAATCCTATTCGTAATATAGTGTGATATTTACTGCTCCTGGGTCCTCATGTATAGGTTTCACCCAGCACCAGGGTCTTATTTTTCCAATGCATCTGTGACTGCAGGATTTTGGGGTCCAGGCAGCTGGCGTCCCCTTTGTCGATGTGGGCTGCCATTTGACCTGTATTTGTACGTACAACTTATTTTGTGCCATCGACAAGGTTTCATCTGCACGAGTGTCGGTGCAGCCATGCCTTTTTCCTAATGTTTTTCCCATCGTAGCATTACTGTTCCAAACTCTGATATGGATGATGCTGAGGAGGAGCTGCCTGAAGGCTTGGATGACAGCCAGGAGGAAGAGGAGGATGAGGAAGGTTTGTTTCTTCAGCCCCATAACTGAACCTGTGAACGCTCCTGCACTGATGCAAGTCAGAGCCGGATATCGCATATTCTACTGTTACTTATTCCCATCTTCTATTGCAGATCCCAGCATTATCCCAGCGCCCTCTACTACATCGCTTGCAGATGTTTCCAGGTATTTGGATTGTAACCTGAATTGATTTCGCTTCTCATTTAAAGGGTTGTTCTGGAACTGGTAGCATTGGGTAGACCCCCCTGAGTGGTTGCCGGACACATGCACAATTCCTGACGACCTTACATGTGCCTTGGCAGGAACCTATAGATGTAATCAGCGTTGCTCCGCTTCCTGTAAAGAGGCCAAAATATGTTAGCCGAAACTGAGCAGCGATCTTGGCACTTCTAGACATGGAGCGACATTATGGACACAGTATTCTACCTCTATCCATTAGAATGGTGCATGCTTTGCTGAGCAGTGGCTGGACCTGTCTTATGGGCTTTAATTCTGCAACGTATCAGTTACAGTTCCATATTTTCCTCATTGAGTTCAATGGAGAAATCAAAATCTCCAACAAACCCCAATTGTTGCAGATTTTGCTGCAGAGCCGTAGTCCGTCCACAAGTCCTGAGATACCAGGCCATGAGCATGTTGGTTCTGCAAAGAAATCAGCAGCTAACTTTTTACTACATATTGAAGATTTTCATGCGGCTTCTTGTGGAATGGCTCCGCAAGAACTTTACTACATGTGAACACACCTTTAAATGTTTGGACTTTTTCACTTCGTTCTAGTAACTTTTGGCAGGGAAATCCTGTTTTCTATCATCTAAAATGTTGATTTTCATTTGTAGACTTTGTGCTCCAATCATGGATCCGGTGATCTCCAATGTGGCTTTCATTGTGAGACCCGCCCTCACCCCAAGCCTGTTCCCCAATACACCGTCAACTATTTATTTTGCTACCCAGGATGAAAAAGGTAAGATACAGCTACTTATCCATCGTGATACATAAGTTCTCAGGCCCATATGGCTAGGGCTATATGGCTGCATCCCTGGCGCTTTGCATGTCTGTGGGGTTGTGGTGCAACTTTTGACTGTTGCAATTGTAGCACAAAATCCAAACCTGCTCGGTCCCTGGTCACCAGATGCACTTGATTTTATTTTCATGGACTTTGCACTGTGACTTGCATGCACCACGTCTGTGGTGGGGCTGTTTGTTTTGTTTTTTTATCTACAGATAAACTGCAGCTCTATATTGGATGCATGACCGAGTCGTAGCCAAGTTGCACCAATGTATGTAGCCGCATGTAGTTGTCTTGAGACTAGCTGTCGTTTTTGTCCCTGCCTAATGATATTCACCGACTTAAAATTAAACCTAGCTGGAAAAACAAAAAAAATAGCTCCACAAAGTTTGTGTACAATCCCCTTCCTACATTTCTCCATGGTTATAGACCACAAACGAGCCCTGCACGGTCTCATCCTGTATCTATATGGCCTGCAATGTGTTTCCTTGTGGGGTAAGCACAGACGTAGGCACATTGGAGCAAGAGATCCCATGTAAGTAGATTCCTGAGTGACTTGATCCAGACTTCTGTATTTTGCTGTGTTTCTAGTGGAACTTTTGCCTTGGGCTCAAAGAAAACTGATGAAGTGGAAAATGAGCACAGTGACGCCAAATGTAGTCAAACAGACTGTCGCAAGGTCCCACTTCAGGATCACCAAAAGTGAGTACCCTGCCTGGTGTTGTGACCGCAAGTAGAATAAAAAATACTAATTATGTTAAGACCAAAAAAAGCCCATGTCCCCAGCTGCAGGTAGTTTAATAAAAAACAAGCTCTGCTTTATGCACCCTCACTGGATTTAGTGCCGAGTCTCCACCACTGCGACCGGGGTTTGATGCTGCCTGTAGCACCGACTTCATGTCTACAGCGCTGCACCCAATGATTGAGGTCAGCGGCCGGTGCCATCTAATCGGGCAGAGCTGATAATCAGTTATTGGCAGCGGCGCTGTTGATGTGACATCAAGCGGGCACTCGGTACTGGACCCCGGGAGGGGGAAAAAGCACAAGCTGCAGGCAGGGATGAAGGGTTTACAAAAATGGTGGCTTAGTGCCACCTAAGGGGATATGAAGTATTACACCTTTTCAATCTTAGTTCAGTGCACATACTATGTAGTTCACACACTTGCCAGGTCTTCCAGACTCACTCGGGTTAATGAGGAGGATTCAGTGTCCTTATCTATTTAAGAATTCTCTCTGTATATATAAAAAATGTCTTAAGATGAGAAACCTTGTGACTGATCTGTTGTCACTGTTTTATCCTTTAACATCCACTAAGACTCCTTTTTCCGGCACCTTCTAAGGCAGGGGTGCCCAATTCACTTTCACAGAGGGCCACATCAGCGTTATGGTTGCCTTCAAAGAGCCACTTGTAATCGTAAGGACTCAAGGAGACGTTTGTGAAAATCGGTCCGAGTATGAACTACATTGCACAGACTGGCCACGGGTTCACCAACTCGAGCATGATGGTGTCTAAGGGTCCTAATCCTCAGCATCCTGCTGTTAAAGGGCTGCAGAATAAGCCCTCCACGGTGTCCCCCGGGGCCCTGGAGCGGGTGCTTGGCTCCAGTTCTAACCTGCGGAAACTGTTATTGATCGCCGTGGTCAGTAGGGACCTTTCTCCACCAGATCTCCGGGTTTCCCGATGATTAGATCAGATGTGGAGACCTATATAATAGCCCTGCTGTCGGTGTACATGAAGTGCTGTTATAATGTATTATACCGGAGAATGAATTGTGATACTTTATTAATCTAACAAATAATGTAATGTGTGTGAATTGAGATACTTTATGAAAATTTATGGCTGGTAAAAAAAGAAATAGAGGCAAGAATTAAAAAACTAAATAAATTGACCATTATACCTGGTAACAGATGAATGTTTCTTGCAGAGAGTCACGACTGGTTGGGTTGCTGGGGTCATCACATGAAGTCCACAGGCTTTAAAGCTATCCGAGACTACCAGAAGGTACATTTCCCTTAGTAAGGAGTTACTAAGGTTTTTCAGGGTCCTAATATTGATGACCTATCCTTTGATCGTTTGGTGTCATCTCACCACCTCCGATCCGCTTGTATGAAGAGCCCGCGGTGGGCGCTGCAGCTGCTATAATGCTTCCCGCTTGGCCGGGCCGATAATAATTGCAGCGTTGTCTCATTTACTTCAATGGTGAAGTTACAGCCCTTCGAGCATTTGATCAGTGGGTGGTGCCAAGTGTCAGACCCCCATAGTGTGATATTGATGGCCCGTTCATTAGACCGACAACACTACGGTCCTGGAAACACTCCCACCTTTATTTTGCCCCTGTCCGTTTCTCACCTCTTCTTTTTTTTTTTTTTTTGTGTCCGATCAGCTGAATCATTTTCCAGGCTCCTTTCAGATCGGAAGGAAAGATCGTTTGTGGAGAAACCTGTCTAAAATGCAGGCTCGCTTTGGAAGGAAAGAATTCAACTTCTTCCCCCAGTCCTTTGTGCTTCCACAAGACATCAAGCTCCTGAGAAAAGCCTGGGAAGACGGGGGGACACGGCAGAAATGGATCGTCAAGCCGGTACGAGAGGAGTATAATGTACTGATGGGTCGACTCTGTGAGTGCAGCGTTCGTCTTCATGCACACTGATGGATTACAGCTTAGGAAAACTTGTGCTATGGGGTCTTATTGGGGTCTTATTAACCCTTTATGGGCCCGACTATATCTTTGTACATTCAATACAATTTTCCATGGCTGGTTTCATCAGATGGTATAGCGCTCCATACATCGGCTCAGGAGAATGCTCTGCCATGTGCACAAGGCCCGGAGCTGGACATGAATGGAGCAAATATCAATAGTGATCAGATCAATTTTTATTTTTTAATCTAATTTCTGTATTTTTTTAATAACTATTTGCGTTTTTATTTTAGCCTGCATCAGCCAGAGGGATGGGGATCCAGGTTATACATAAATGGAGCCAGCTGCCGAAGAAAAGGCCGCTACTGGTGCAGAGGTAATCGCCGTGCGTGCACCTGAAGAGGGTTTTCATCATTTTCAAGAATGAGGGGATTTTTTATTTGAATGGATTACGATTTGTCTATTAGATTGCAGTCTAGCACGAGATCTGCGTTTTGCAAAACTGTTTGCTATAGAGTTTGCAAGTGCAGAGGATCACGTGCTGTTAGCCAGGGCTTAGCTAAAATAAGTGCAGGGGCTGCAGTAGCACCTGGAGCCCAGGTGGCCCAAAAGGTCTCTTTTGACCTGTATGAAAAAAATCATTACTATTAAATCCTTGCAATAATTGGGGGGGCCCCGTTGGTCCTTTTGCATTGGAGCCCACAAGTTTCGCCACTGCTGTTAGGTCCTGATCCCGTCGAGCTTCCATGTCCCCGAGCTCCTCTTGTGCTGCAGAGAGACCACTGCCGGCAGCATTGGAAAGTGCATGGAGTACTACACCAGCGGCTCAGCCCGACTTCTAAATCTTCACAAAAGATAAGAACAAGCCTTTTATTTATGCCTTGTTCCCAACTCTGAGAAAGTGGTGCAGTCGCCTCCATATTCCTCGACACTCGGCGTTCTCAGAAAGTGAGATGTCTTTGAAAAATGGTTCGAGCGGAGCCTGACTGAACAGGACCTGTATCAGCTGTACACGGCCCGGTTATATATGTTTATATGTGGATGTTCTTTTCCCCTTAGGTACCTGCACAAACCCTACCTCATCAGTGGCAGCAAGTTTGACTTGCGTATCTACGTTTACGTCCCCTCATACGACCCCCTCCGTGTCTACGTGTTTAACGATGGTCTGGTGCGATTCGCCAGCTGCAAGTAAGTTCTGTATTGTGAGGATGTTATTTCATGTAGATATCTCGTAGACTTTTTAGAGCAACATTCACCGTCTTGTGGCTCACCAGATGTTTGCAAAACTACAACTTCCGTCATCCCCGACAGCCGCAGGCCTGTTGTACTTTTACTCGTTGGGACTTACCGCATCTGGTATATTACACAATCACTTAGTGTAAGTGCACTTAAGGAAACTTTTGACATTTCTAAGAGATGGCGGATCAGTAAGTCTGGATGTTGAGACCCTCCCTGGTGCTAAAACAAAGGGGCAGAGGAACTCTGCCGAGTGCGGCTCTAGTCTTATTAGTCCGGCAGCATTTTGCTGAGCGCTTTTCCGCTTTCGATTTAGTGCCTGGCAGCTGATTAGTTTATAGTCTGTTTCTCGCCATGCCTCAATGCGTCTGGACTTGTTCTTCTTGTCTACATTGTAAGCGCTCACTGTTCTGACCCATCTTATGTAACCAAAACCAATATGGCCGTCGTTACAGAGCCCAGACCCACCCACCAAAACCTCTGACATGTCAAAAGAAAAGTTTTCTGAAACCGCAGATACTCTTCAAATAAATACTCCTTAGAGTTGTGCAAAGTCTGAGTTCCTGGATTATTGATTGTCTGTTTCTTTGGATCTCTCCATCTAAATTACGTTAATTGCTATAATGGTGGTATAAGGTTTGTCAGTATGTTACTACTGTTAATGGGGAGAACTCGAGTGGTTAAAATGTAAAACTTCATTTGTCCTAGCTCGGACCACCGCCGATCGCTAAAGACCTGAGACTGAACAACAAGATATTGGACCCCCAGCGACCATCAAGTCTCTTAACCCCTTAATGCTGCACGACAGATATATACGTCATGGATCTTGTTAGTAGCTGAGCCCGTTTCACACAGTGTATATGGCGGCTGTATTACATTGCTGACCTCTGCCTTTAATAGCAGTGATCAGCACTGCTGCCAATCACTGACAACTGCATCAACGCGCAGTGATCTGGCCCAGGCGACTGTTCGGTCACCCACTGGTCCCACTATGACAGCTGAAAGCCCCCATGCTTATTGTGTTAATTCTCCTGTTATTGGGAGTCTGTGTTATGGGTCTTGGAAAAATGCTGCAGAAACTATCGCAGCATTGCGGGGGGAGGTAAGCACTGGTATTCACGTCCTCTCCAGCGTCCAGCGATGTCTGCGCTGGATCCCGGATGTTGTCATGACTACCTGATGTCGTCATGACCACATTCGGATCACCAGGAGGTAGGAAGTTACTTTGGTCATGCGAAGTGCATGACCAAAGTAACTGTTAAGCGCTGATGGGCTGCATGGCATAGGGAGCTGCTGCTCTCTATGCTATACAGCCCATCAGGCTGCAAAAAGTGAAAGTCTCATAGTGGGAGAATGTGTAACAGTAAAAAAAAAAAAGAAAGAAAGTGTAGTAAAGTGGGGGGAAAAAAATAATCCCCAAAAAATAAATATTATGGGTACAATATATTTTTATTTATGAAAAAAAAACAACATAAAACTACACACATATCGCCGTGTCCGGAACGACCTGGCCCTATAAAACTGTCCCACTAGTTAACCCCTTTAGTGAACACAGTAAAAAATAAATAAATAAAAAATGACGCAAAATTTATTTATTTTTTTCTAGAAAATAGTTTGTGTAAAAGCGCCAAAACATAAAAAAAACGATATAAATGTGGTACCGCTGTAAACGTACTGACCCGAAGAATAAAGCTACCTTATCAATTTTACCATACGCGGAACAGAATAAAAAAAACAATTCTGGAATTGTTGGTTTTTGTTCATTCTGCCTCCCAAAAATCGTAATAGAAAGCGATCAAGAAATATCATGTGCCCGAAAATGGTACCAATAAAAACGTCAACTTGTCCCGCAAAAAAACAAGCCATCATATGACTGTCGGCCAAAATATGGAAAAGTTATAGCTCGCAAAATATGGTGATGCAAAAACTAGTCTTTGCAAGAAAAAAAAAAAAAAGCATCTTTTTGTGTGTGACAGCTGTCAATCATAATAAAAACTCAATATAAATCTGGTATCGTTGTAATCGCACCGACCTGAAGAATAAAGTCGTCTAATCACTTATACTGCACGAGGAACGGCGTAAAAAATAAATGCTAGGGTTGGGGCTTGGATTTTTTCAAAAGTAAAGAAAAAAAAAAAAAAAATGATGACGATATGACGACCAGTGTTAAGCGCAAGTGCTCGCTACTTGAGTTTGCATTGGGTGCTCGTATATGCACTGAGTATCGCGGGTGTTCGAGTGACATGATCGAGTCTCTGCCCCATATACTTCGCGGCCAAAAAAGTTACTGAGATCGCCTGCCATGCCCGAGTGATCCCCACATGGTTTTTTTGGGGCGTTTAACAACCGTGAAACATGCGGGGCGGGGACTCTAACATGTCACTTGAGCACTCACGATACATGGTGCGTACCCGATGCAAACTCAAGTAGCGAGCACTTGCGCTCAAGACTAATGACAACTTATTCAATATGATGACCTAATGTTATCAAATTCTGTCGTATCTCTGGGTTGAAAATGTACACCATACCCCTTGATAAAATCCTCGAGGGGTCTAGTTTACAAAATGGAGTCAATTGTAGGGGGTTTCCACTATTTAGGCACATCAGGGGCTCCCGAAATGCTACATGGCATCCGCTCTTGATTCCAGCCAATTTTGCGTTCAAAAAGTCACACCGTTATCCTTTTCTTCTGAACCCTGACGTGCACCCAAACAGTGTATTTTCCCCACATATGGGGTATTGGTATACACAGGAGAAATTGCACAACAATTTTTAGGTTCCATTTTCTCGTCTTACCCTTGTGAAAATAAATATTTGGGGCTAAAAGATCATTTTTGTGGCAAAAATGTGAAAATTTTATTTTCACGGCTCCATGTTATAAACTTCTGTGAAGCACCTGGGGGTTCAAGGTGCTCACCAGACATCTAGATAAGTTCCCTGAGGGGTCTAGTTTCCAAAATGGTGTCACTTGTGGGGGGGGTTTCCACTGTTTAGGCACATCAGGGGCTCTCCAAACGCAACATGGCGTCCACTAATTATTCAAGGAAATTTTACATTCAAAAAGTCAAATGGCGCTCCTTCCCTTCCGAACCCTGCCGTGCGCCCAAACAGTGGTTTTTCCACACGTATGGGGTGTGTACGTGCTCGGAGGAAATGGCAGAACAAATTTTGGGGTCCATTTTTTCCTGTTACCCCTGCAAAAATAAAAAAAAAAATTGGGACTAAAGTAACATTTTTTTGAAAAAAAGTTTAAATGTTCATTTTTTTCTTCCCCCATTCCAAAAATTCCTGTGAAGCACCTGAAGGGTTAAAAATATGTGGTTTTGAGCACCTTGAGGGGGGTTCAGATATTAGAATTGTCACTTTTGGGTATTTTCTGTCATAAAAGCCCCTCAAAGGCACGTCAAATGTGATGTGGTCCCTAAAAAAAAAAAAAAAAAAAAATTTTGTAAATTTTGTTGTAAAAATGCGAAATCGCTGGTCAACTTTTAACCCTTATAGCTCCCTAATAAAAAAAAAAAAAAATTGGTTCCAAAATTGTGCTGATGTAAAGTAGACATGTGGGAAATGTTCTTTATTAACTATTTTGTGTGAATATATCTGATTTAAGGGCATAAAAATTCAAATTTTGAAAATTGCTAATTTTTCGCCAAATTTCCGTTTTGTTTTTTTTCCACAAATAAAACGCAAGTGATATCGAAGACATTTTTCCACTATCATGAAGTACAATATGTCACGAAAAAACAATCTCCGAATCAGGGGGATCCGTTGAAGCGTTCCAGAGGTATTATCTCATAAAGTGACAGTGGTCAGATTTGTAAAAATTGGCCTGGTCAATAATGTGAAAACCACCCTGGGGGGGTAAAGGTTAATTTTTATTATTTTTTTTGTCACTTTCCTTTACTCCTATGTAGTAATATGAATGTTGTTGTTCAAGACTACAAGTCCTCCTGCAAAAAGCAAGCCTCATACCACTCATGTTGGTGAAAAAATGAAAACTCGTTGCGTCCTTATGGGGTTTAATAGGGTTTTGCTATTTTCCTCTGTGACATTTTTTTTTTTTTTTTTTCGTTCATGAGCAACTTCCCTTTGTTCAAAATTTAATGCATTTTTGTATTTTTTTATTTCAGGTATTCGTCGTCCATGAAAAGCCTTAGCAATAAATTCATGCACTTGACAAACTACTCTGTGAATAAAAAGAATGTGGATTACAAAGCGAACGCCGATGAGTCCGCCTGTCAGGGCCATAAATGGTACGTGGAGGTGGCGGGCATTGCGGGGGCCAATATCCTCAGACATGTTGCAAGGCTCCTTTTTTAAAGGGTCTGATATTGACCTAAAAGGTGTAGCCACTTCCAATAGGTGGCCCCAGAAAACCCGCAAGAGCTAATTTGCATACGTTTTTCCCAGGGAGCATGTCTCCCTAACTTGGTGGTCTCTGTCCTAGATATGTGGACAGGTGGTGAGAGGGAGCTCGGCTCATGTTCTTCTTTTCTTGCCATCAGACTTTTCTCTAAACCTACAGAGACGGGGGGTGATGTGATTAATAATCTATCCGGACTCTCCCTGCAGGGCTCTTAAAGCGTTGTGGAGTTACCTCAACCAGAAAGGCTTCAACAGCGAAAAAATCTGGGAGAAGATCAAAGAGATGGTGATAAAGACAATTATCGCGTAAGTCGTAATAATGACCTATTTAATGGTTTTCCTTTTTTTTTTTTTTTTTTATCTATAGTTTGATCTTTACGCTCCATCTCTGCTTGCTGTCTTTTAATGGCCACAGTAGTTGATGATTTACATTCAGATCCTGACAATTTGTTTAATGCATGAAGGAGTTCTGCCGTTTTCTTACAGGATTGGTTGGGTCTCACAAGTCCCTAGAACGAGGTGCCCCATTTGTATGGAGAGATGGTCACTTGCTATGGGACTGCCGGAGATACTGAACGGAGCCGTGGCGCTCATGTGCGTCCATTGCGCTATTCAAAAAGGGCACTGCTTAACCCCGTTCTTGGGAGTTGTGGTGGGTCCCAGCAATTGATCACTTGTGAAAACAGTGGATTTTCCTCAGTCATTGCTCAGAGAAAATCTTCTGCATTTTACAGCACCATGCACACGCTGCAAAATATGGCCTCAGTGGAAATTGACATGAACTGTTGAGTTTGTGATCACCTGGTGGAAATGTGAACACTGCAGCCTATCGGTGGTCTTTAATGGGCTGCAGCGCTCACCTGGCACAATAATGTCACGTGAGTGGCCGCAGACCTGGTGCCGACATCACTGGTACTGCACCTATGTAGTATGTGACTGTAACATTTTATTACTGTCGTTGGGGTACCCTTGCATTTAGGAAGGGCTTGTTCAAGTCGTGGACAGCACCATTAATCTACTATTGCCTCTGGCTCATAAACTGCATATAAAACTGGGTGGCAACTTGTGTATTTATTTAGTTGTTTTTTTTTTTTTTTACCTAAAAAAGCCCCACCATGTCTCCACCCTAAGCCGGTGGTTCTGCGGCACTTTTTTTGTATTTTTCTTCAGAATATTTGCAGAAGTTTCTTAAACGAGTACAATCTTGTCTTGTTCTGGCGATGACCGATGGTCATAATGAATGTTTGTCTACATATATGGCGGCAAGAAAGTGTAAATGAACTCTTAACTTTTTTTTTTTTTAAGCTCCGAGCCTTATGTGAACAGCCTAGTGAAGATGTACGTCCAGCACCAGTACTGCTGCCACGAACTGTTTGGGTTTGATATCATGTTGGACGAGAACCTGAAGCCGTGGGTCCTGGAGGTGAACATCTCTCCAAGGTGACGTACTCGCCCGGTATTTACACCCGCTAGTAAGGAAGCTTGGAGCATTCTGCATGACCATATAGAGGCTGTATTTTATCATCTGTATTATTGCCAAGTCCCAGCCCGACCTCTTGTCTCATGCCATGTGTGCCAATCTCGTGAGACTCATGGTTGCGCCAGGAATTGCAGCAGTGATATAAATGAGTAAAAACGTCCGCTAAACAGATGTGAGCATACTTCCCTGTGACATGCAGATGCCGGCTGTATAGCACAGCTCCACATAGCCGCGCCGGGCATGTGATGTACATGTATGTCACATCGGGAAGGCTTTAAATGGCCATTTAAAAAAAAAAAAAAAAAAAGGTCTAGTTTGATGCAGAATAGGGAATAGTTGGTGATATCAACTTCCTGTTTGTGGCACATTAGTATATGGGAGGGGGGAAACTTTTCCAGATGGGTGGTGACCACGGTGGCCATTTTGTAGTCGGCCATTTTGGATCCAACTTTATTTTTTTCAATGGGAAGAGGGTCATGTGACACATCAAACTTATTGAGAATTTCATAAGAAAAACTATGGTGTGCTTGGTTCTAACGTAACTTTATTCTTTCATGAGTTTTTTACAAGTTTATGACCACTTATAAAATGTGTTCAAAGTGCTGCCCATTGTGTTGGATTGTCAATGCCGCCCTCTTCTCCCACTCTGGACACACTGATAGCAACACTGCAGAAGAAATGCTAGCACAGGCTTCCGGTATCCGTTGAATCCAGCTGGGGTATTACCCCCTTCCCAGGCTTCAAACATCTGCCCCAGCCGTCTGCTTAACCTCCGCTAGAGACTAAAATTACGCGGAACCCAACGCCAATTATTTTTTTTTTTTTAACACTAAATGACAAGTACAGTAAGCAACACTATCACTGTACTTCTTATATATGTGACTGACATGTTTCTATCTATCCTTTCTGTTCTAACTTGTCGGGTACCGGTGTATGCCGCTGCTGAATTGCCGGCTTTTCATGTTTCACTGTGAGCACTGTTCCCATCGATTTGGGCAACCACCTCTCCCAATACATTCTACATTATTGTTAGTTGTTTTCCTTCATGTAGAATTAACCTACAAGGAAAGAAAGGGTTTATTTTCATTCCGATATTTCTGTCCCAAATTGGTTTCCGGTATCTGAATCGGCGATATCCGATATTTTTTGGGTATCGGTCCAATCTGATATCGGAAAGTATCGCTCAACACTAATCAATAGTAAAACGATTGTAAGACATCCTCTGAGACTTAGTGGATATGTTGTGGGATTTTCATCTTGTCAAATTGACAACAAAATCTGCATTAAATACAATGGGGTTTTGCGGCGGATCTGCAACAGAGTTTATTCTGTCTACTGTGGACGTAACCAAAACAGTCTTACAACAAGCCGCCACTTACACGCAATGCAGAAAACATCACTGCGGGTATAAAAGGGAAAGACTGCGTGTAAGAGCTACTGTGCACACAGGTTAGAAACACAGATGACGCCTGTCCCTTTAACTACTAATCCTATACAGCATTACTGACATTGCTGGCGAGTTCCCGAGTCTATAGAGGACATCTGCGAGTCTCTGCGTCCTGAAGGCTGAGAGATATTTTCATGACCTCAGCAGTATAAATATTTCCATGTACTAACAGGACGGCCGTCCAAGCAAGACGACATTATGCAACCTCCAGCGCCACCGATTAAAGAATATCCAGCCTCACCTTAAAAAGGGACCGTAAACCTGGGGCGGGTATACAGCGTTAAACGACTGCAGATTGGCTACTTGTTCGCTTATCGCGGCCATTTAATGGTCT
Organism: Phyllobates terribilis; assembly: GCF_046119375.1. Classification (NCBI taxonomy): domain Eukaryota; kingdom Metazoa; phylum Chordata; class Amphibia; order Anura; family Dendrobatidae; genus Phyllobates; species Phyllobates terribilis. The sequence goes on from NW_027362769.1 coordinate 172,342,849, forward strand.
ATTTACATTTCCTACTTGCACAAAACGATCGGTAATAGATCAGTAATAAAATCGCTGTGTGTAGAGGCGGCATTGTTCTCGGCAGTACATACAAGTTACACAGGACGGTGCGCTGATAAAAACTCAGCCAAAGTATCATCTCCCCTGACGAACGAGCAGCAGCTCGTGACCCGCAGCTCGTTTACACTGCCCAATTATCGGGAAACGAGCGCTGCTAGGAAATCGTCCAGTATGAATCCAGCTTGCCCCCAACCACCAGCTGCCCATTTGTACCTGGTTGGACACAACAATATAGGGAAGCCCTTTTTTTTTAATTATTTCATGAATTTCATGAAATTTAAAAAAAAAATTGCCGTGGGGCTTCGCCCTATTTTTGTGTCCAGCCAGGTACAACCAGGCAGCTGGGGGCTGGAATCCGCAGCGCAGGGAGGCCCAAGCTTTCTGCCCCCCCCCCCTCCCCCCGCTGCAAATTGCAGTCCGCAGCCACCCCGGAAAATGGCGCGTTCATAGAAGCGCCGTCTTCTGGCGCTGTACCCAACTCATCCAGGGCCCTGGTGCGGTGGCTCACTGGGTAATAAAGGGGTTAGGGCCAGCTTGGCATTATCAGCTGGCCCTAAGCCCGAAATTCATGGGGTCACGCCAATATTATACATGACCACCATGAATTTCTAGTAAAGTATTTAAAAAAAACACAACACCCAGAAAAAAGTCCTTTAATTTAAATAAACACACAATTTTTTAATGTTCTAAATTAAACCATACTTACCATCACGCCCATTCCAGCTGAAGCCAATGTCTTCTGCAATAAAAGTAAAATAATAAACCAACATCATCCTTACCTTTCCATGGTTCGCAGCACTTCTCCAGCTCTGCTACATTCACATGACAGGCTGGATCGCAGCTGAAAGCTGCCATGCCGCAGACACTGAAGCGCAGGCATGCTTGCGCTCTGCGGTGTCTCTGAAGGATGAAACGCTGGATGGCAGCGCTCAGCTGCGATCCAGCCTGTCATCTCAATGTCATCCCAGCGTGGGAGAATTCTCCTGCTGAAGCGCTGAGCTCAGGAGAATTCTCCCACGCTGTCAGTGACGTGCATGAGGTGAGCTGAGTTCATTGTCTGCTCATCTGGATGCCGTCGCAGCGAGACACTGAGGAGTGCAAAGCATGCCTGCGCTTCTCAGTGTCTGCGGGATAACAGGCTGGATGGCAGCGTTCTGTTGCGGTCCAGCCTGTCATGTGAATGTAGCAGAGCTGGAGCTGTCCTGGGAACCATGGAAAGGTAAGGATGATGTTGCTTTATTATTTTACTTTTATTGCAGGAGATCGTTGGCTTCAGCTGGAATGGGTGTGACGGTAAGTATGGTTTAATTTAGAACAATAAAGAATTGTGTGTTTATTTCAATTAAAGGACTTTATTCTGGGTGTTGTGTTTTTTTGTAACTTTGACTATGGGGTTAGTAATGGGGGTGTCTTATAGACGCCTCTCCATTACTAACCTGGGCTTGATGTCAGCTGGCATTATAAGCTGACATCAACCCCAGCCCTATTACCCCACTGCCACCGCTACAGGGCAGTGGGAAGAGCGAGGCTAAGTGCCAGAATTGGCGCATCCTATGGATGCGCCATTTCTGGGGCGGCTGATGGCTGGTGGTTCTAGCCTGAGAGGGGGCCAATATTCATGGCACCCTTCCTGGGCTATTAATATCAGCCCCCAGCTGTCTGCCTAGCCTTTGCTAGCTATTAAAATAGGGGGGACCCCACGTCATTGTTTTTGGGGGGTCCCCCATTTTAATAGCTAGTAAAGGCTATGTATTCAGCTGGGGGCTGATATTAGTAGCCTGGGAAGCTCCGTGGGTATTACCCCCTTCCCAGGCTTCAAACATCTGCCCCAGCCGTCTGCTTAACCTCCGCTAGAGACTAAAATTAGGGGGAACCCCACGACAATTTTTTTTTTTTAATAAATCTTTTATTTTAACACTAAATGACAAGTACAGTAACCAACACTGTCACTGTACTTCATATATATGTGACTGACATGTTTCTATCTATCTAATCTATGTATGATTCTCTATTCTTTGTATTCTAAATTGTCGGGTACCGGTGTATGCTGCTGCTGAATTGCCGGCCGGCTTTTTTAAAGAGACGGTGCATGAAAACACTTATTTTTTTTAATAAATCCTTTACACTAAATGACAAGTACAGTAAGCTGAGCGCTGCCGTCCAGCTTGTCATCCTTCAGAGACACTGTAGAGCGCAGGCATTATGGGAACTTCCGATTCCGGTATACGATATTGTAAAAGTATCGGAACTCCGATACCGCAAATATCGGTCGATACCCGATATTTCAGTATCTGAATGCTCAACACTACTATTAATACACAAATATAGATATAAATATCTTAGCGGATACGTACCCAACATTTTAATATAAGAACCTACAAAAACAGGGAATGCGGCCTAATATTCAAATCATTTATTTTATTCTAAGAAAATTGATTAAAACAACGAAAGCGGAATATACACACAAACGTAACTATATGGAGGAACAATATAGCGCAATATGGTACAATACCAACATAAATCAACAGAAGGGTCTCAAATATATTGGAATAAATAGTATACACCGAACAAGATTTAAATTAATACCACATTATCTAACCCCAATATCAGTAGCATATCTAATATATTACATAAATTATTGTTATGCAATCAGTACATAAATTATGATATATGTGGCACAGAGTATAAAGTGCATTAATGCAGTATATAGAGGCAGCATGGTGTACAGAGGCATAGATAGTAAAGTGCCTAAATTCTATTGATTTATGTGGGTTTTGTACCATATTGTTCCTCCATCTAGTTATCATGTTTGTGTATATTCCCCTTTCCTTGTTTTATCAATTTTCTTCAAATAAAATAAATGATTTTAATATTAGGCCACGTTCCCTGTTTTTGTAGGTTCCTAGAATCTTTTTATCAAGTAGATAGATTACCACGGCCGCCCAAGAATGGCACCTGGGGGAAGTCTTCTCGCCCACCCGATTCCTGTCCCTCGCCAACTCTTGGTCACTTTATTTTTTTTTTCCCCCCCACAGTCTTCATTCTAATTCTCCGCTGGATGTGAAGATCAAAGGTCAGATGATCCGGGACCTCCTGAACCTCGCCGGCTTTCTACTCCCCACTAAAGAGAGCGCAAACTCCAGCAGCACAAACTTGAGCTCCAGGTGAGTGCAAGGGGGGGCGGCCGACCAACGCCAGAGAGAAAAGGCATAATATAAACCTGTGATATCCCTGGACACGAAGGCAATAAAGTGTATGAAAAGCAAATTATCTGACCTATTCCGCTCCCCGTAATGTGGCGGCGGCAGGTGATCGGAGAGCAGTGAGACGAGGACATTAGAGAGTTAAGTTTTATAGTTGCCCTTCTTATTATTATTTGTTCCAATGCATCTAAAATAAAATGAAGTCACTTTGCAAATTAACATTTGATTTTAAAAATCTGATGTTTGTGTTTACAGCTCCTGTGCAGACCTGTGCGTCTCCATGGTTACAGACTACAAACATGACCGGTGTAGTCTGATCCTGCAGGCATCGCCTCCTCTTTAGTCTGTCCACCACAGTCAGAAGTCGGACAAGTAAAAGCGGAATCTGACTACAGTTTTTGTAGTCTGTTACCACGGAGACACATAGATCTGCATGGGAGCTGTGTACACATAAGTCTAGATGCAGATAGATGAGAACTATAGAATATGTATTCATTTTTATTTTTTTTTTTCATAGCGTGTTGGGGAAGGACCATGGTCGTTCTGCAGAAATTGTGAACGAGGAGAAGATGAAGCGGGCACATTACCTCAGCCAGAAGGTGCCGGATAAGGTAGGTAGCAGCTATTGTCCACATTTATCAGCCATGTTATCTGTAATATTTTATATCCTCTCTGTATTAAATCCCTTAATCCCATGTGTCCCGTCTCTCGCAGGATCTCTATGCCACAGTCCTGGAGCAGCTGACTCCAGAGGACGTGCGGGTCCTAGTGGAGACTGAAGATGAACTCTCGCGCTGTGGACATTTTGAGCGTGTTTTCCCTTCCGCCATCTCCTCGCGATATTTGCGCTTCTTCGAACAACAGCGGTATTTCAATATTCTCACCAACCAGTGGGAGCAGAAATACTATGGCAGCAGAGAGAAAGGTAAGCGACCTGGGTCCATCTACATCGCTGCCAATTTAACCTTCCAAGTAGAACTTCTGCTATGGGGCCCTGTGATTTCCATGTAAGTCCCTGTATATAGGATCGCAATATATTACAGGCAGAGTCGGCCTCTGGGCTGCAGAACTAATCCAAGTCTGATGGGACCCCGCAGCTCCTGATCCCTCCCGGTGATCACATGATCGCGAGGACGACGAGCTCTCCCGAAGGCTTTATTGTAGCATATAAATAATAAGTGTATAATAACAGTATCACCACATCCGTACTATGAAACTATGGCGTCATCTATCACTTTGTTCTTTGGCCACCAAAATGATGCAAATAAAAACCGCATATCGTCCCGCTACAAATGTAGAAAATAGGAAAAATTGAGAATACTTGGTGCATAAATTGGCCAATTCATGTGTAACTGTTAGCAACGGTAATGCGATTCTCGTAGCTGCCAGGTAGACATGAATTGACCAATTTATGCACCAAGTATTCTCAATTTTTCCTATTTTCTAGAGCAGTAATGCTATTTAGACTTATTTCATGTTTGCATGATATAGCGCTGCAGAGTGCTACTTTATTTTGTTATATATAGAGATGGCTACTCTTAGTAAGCCCCTGTACACACCTGTTTTCTGTTTGGAAGTGACGGTCAGTCTTTTGATATTTTATAAACCTTAGCATACAGTCAGGCTGGATGGAGTTCGCAGCAATTAGTTTATCTGGTTCTATATGGTCTGACAGAAAATAAAACATTTTGCAACCCAACATGTATTTTATAGTGAAACTGTAATATAAAAATAATACCTGAATTTAGCATCGCCGTAATGCTATTCACCTGCAAAATAAAATGATGCGCTTTTTACTGTTTGCTGAACGTTGTAACAGAAAAACAATATTGAAATTGCGTTCTGCTTTTCCCCCTCTCAAAGAAATAGGTTTTTGCAATATTACATATCCCAGATTTGGGCTGTTAAAAATTGCAACTTGTCCCACAAAGACGCCCACCGAGGGCTAAATCAACTGGATCATAGCACAACAAATGTCTTTAAAAATGCAGAGATGGGGGGAGAGAGTAACCGCTGTGTAATTAAGAGGTTAATGTTACAGGATTTAGACATTGCTCTTAAAATCCCACGGTTGCGCCTCGGCGCTGGTGGTTGGGCGGTTGCGTGCTGGCGGTTGTGTGCTGGTGGTTGGGCGGTTGCGCCCTGGCGGTTGCGTGCTGGTGGTTGGGCGGTTGCGCCCTGGCGGTTGCGTGCTGGTGGTTGGGCGGTTGCGCCCCAGCGCTGGCGGTTGCGTGCTGGTGGTTGGGCGGTTGCGCCCCGGCGCTGGCAGTTGCGCGCTGGTGGTTGGGCGGTTGCACCCTGGCGGTTGCGTGCAGGTGGTTGGGCGGTTGCGCCCCGGCGCTGGCGGTTGCGTGCAGGTGGTTGGGCGGTTGCGCCCCGGCGCTGGCGGTTGCGTGCTGGTGGTTGGGCGGTTGCGCCCCGGCGCTGGCGGTTGCGCGATGGTGGTTGGGCGGTTGCACCCTGGCGGTTGCGTGCAGGTGGTTGGGCGGTTGCGCCCCGGTGCTGGCGGTTGCGTGCAGGTGGTTGGGCGGTTGCGCCCCGGCGCTGGCGGATGCGTGCAGGTGGTTGGGCGGTTGCACCCTGGCGGTTGCGTGCTGGTGGTTGGGCGGTTGCGTGCTGGTGGTTGGGCGGTCGTGCGTGCCAATTTGTTCGGTTTCATCTTTCATCATCTGCTTCTTTCAGGGTCTGGGGGCAGCTGCTCGTTGCTTCAGAGGTGGTCGCTCTCCATTGTGGTGGGGGGCTATTTTACACTGTGTAATGATTTTTATTTTTTTTGTTCTTGATTAGGACAAGAACTGCTGAGGAGTTTGTGTCTCATGAACTATCACACCGGCTCTGCTCCGCGGTCACCTCCGGTAAGTCTGCATGGCAGCATTGAGAAATGGGGATGTAGTTGGCTCCTTTTTTTCCTTACAAGCTGTTGGTCCATGTGCAAATAACGCCCCTGTGCACAAGCACATAGATACCGCACAAGTGACTGAACACGCGCTTGTGTGAACGAGCGTTAATGCGGGATTGGTATCTGATACCCGGCTCCATGTGAAGCTGCTCGAGTTTAGCTCTGGCGTTCTAGTTTGCATTGGAGAATTTCACCGCTATAGATAGAAATGCATCATTATTATTCTCTTAAGCTGCTGTTTTATTCCAGAGGTCACCACAGAAATCCAGTCCCAGTGCGCCAAGTCTCAATGGCTACAGCAAAGCGGAAGCCACAAATCCCAGGTCAGTGTTCACATGCAGCATTGTCATTAATGATGCCATCGTGTGCTCACGTGCCGATCAAGACTTCCAGCTGCGCTTTGTAGGAGTTTACATTAAAGCTAATCGCACACGCGAGGTTGGGTGGGTCTTTCCAGCACAAATTCATGGGAAATCAGATACAAAATCCCATTTACTTTGCTGGTGTTACACTTTGGAGCCTCTGTAGGAAACGTTCACAGATGGGCTCCTGCACAGGGTTTCCTTGATACTTGTAGTTGTGAGCAGCACCTTGTACAGCATATGCAGAACTCCTAAGCTAACAAGCCCTTAAAGGGGATGTCCACCAAAGACGGATTTTGGTAAGAACTTACCTGTAAAATCCTTTTCAGCGAAGGAAGGAAGGGAGACACAGATCCATTACTAGTGGGTAGACACAGACATTACTAGTGAGTAGGCGGAGCCCACACAGGATAGAACACCTCAGATTACAAAAAAGTGTTGACCGGCCCCTCCAGCTTGGGCTCCTCCTACTCCAGCTCTCCAGTCCGTACACAAGCTAAGGAAGAGCAAATATCACCAGCGGAGCAACATAACCCCTTCTGAAAAAAGCAAGAAGACAGGTTATGCATATAACAGAAAAAACCACACAGTCCCAGGTACTACTCACTGGACCTGACCACTGCGATGAGCTGGCAATGCTGGAACAGAGCCCTAGCGCGCCGACCCCAGCCCAGATAACCGCCATCAGAGAAGGGTCACGCCGCATCTGAAAACACAACAACACACTTCTGCCATGGGAGGGAGCTGTGTCTCCCTTCCTTCCTTCCTTCGCTGAAAAGGATTTTACAGGTAAGTTCTTGCCAAAATCCGTCTTTCAGCAGCAGAATGGAAGGAAGGGAGACACGGACATTACTAGTGGGATGTCCCAAAGCAGTCCAGAAATTAAGGGTGGGAAAAAACAACAAAGGCAGATTCCCAACAACTTAGATAAATGCGCAACCAGCGCTAAACACAAGTTAAGGAGATAACCTAAACTACAGCCGCCTGCAGGACCCTACGTCCTAAGGCCGCATCCGCGGAAGCACTGACGTCCACCTTATAAAACTTTGTAAAAGTGTGGACGGAGCGCCAGGTAGCCGCCCGGCAGAGTTGAGCTGCCGAGGCCCCTTGATGAAAAGCCCACGATGAACCCACAGCTCTCGTGGAGTGAGCTCGAATCTTAATTGGGCAAGGCTCGCCCTTAAATCGGTAAGCTTCTAAAATGGCCGACCGAATCCATCGAGCTATAGTGTCCTTGGAAGCTCGTTGACCACGACGACGACCTGCTGGGATCACAAAAAGTGAGTCCGACTTCCGAAAACCTTGAGTAATAGACAAATAGAACTTTAACGCCCGCACCAAATCCAAAGTGTGCAAGGCCCGTTCCTTCGCATTCCTCGGCTCTGGACAGAGCGAGGGCAACACAATATCCTGGTTAACATGAAATTGTGACACCACCTTAGGTAGAAAGTCGCCCCGTGTGCGAAGCACTACACGATCCGGGTGAAACTCCAGAAAAGGAGGCGAGCAAGAAAGAGCCGCCAACTCAGAAACCCTTCTCAAAGAGGTGACCACCACCAGGAAGGCAACCTTCCAGGAAAGCAATGAAAGGCTAACAGAGTCCATAGGCTCAAAAGGCCCATGTTGAAGAGCCTCCAAGACAAGATTGAGCCGCCAAGGAGTCACAAGTGCCTTCCGCGGCAGAAATTGACGGATTACCCCGCGAAAAAAAGGAACGTACGTCCCTACGCGAGGCGATGGCCTTCCGAAACAGCAAGGATAGAGCGGAAACCTGACCCTTCAGGGTGCTAACTGCCAAACCCTTGTCCAGCCCATACTGCAAAAAGGCCAACAAATTGGGAATGGAAAAAATCCTCGGGTTCCTTGAAGAACCGGAACACCACGAGAAGAAGGCTTCCCAAGTCTTGTGATAAATCCTAGTGGTAGCAGGACCTCTGGCCGCTCGCAGAGTGGCAATGACTTCGGCTGAAAATCCTTGACGGGTCAAGATTTCGGTCTCAAGAGCCACGCTGTCAAACGCAGAGACTTCAGGTCCGGATGACGAATGGGCCCCTGAGTTGACAGGTCCGGGCGAAGTGGAAGCGGAGGCACTGCCAGAAGCGACACCAGCGTTGAGAACCACGTCCTCCTTGGCCAATCTGGGGCCACCAACATAGCCGAGACTCTCTCCAGTTTGATCCGACGTAACACCAGAGGAAGTAAGGATATCGGCGGAAACACATAGATCAGCTCGAATTGGTCCCACGGAGCCACTAGAGCATCCACCACCACAGCCTCCGGGTCCTTGTACCTGGACATGAACGTCGGTAACCTGGCGTTGAACCTGGATGCCATCAAATCCACTTGGGGAGTTCCCCAACGGGAGCACAGTAGTGCAAAAACTTCCGGATGAAGACTCCATTCTCTGGGATCCACCTTCTCGCGACTGAGGAAGTCCGCCGTGATATTCTGGACTCCTGGGATGTGAATCGCGGAGATGGCTGGAACCCTGGCTTCGGCCCATACCATGATCCGAGAGACCTCCATCATGAGCCTGGAGCTCCTCGTCCCACCTTGATGGTTGATATACGCGGCCGCCGTCGCGTTGTCTGTCTGCACTCGGACTGGCAGACCGCTTAAAGGGACCGTCCAGTGTTGGAGGCAAAGGAAAATCGCCCTCAACTCCAGGAGGTTGATCGGCAGGACAGACTCTTCTGATGACCATACTCCCTGAACCCAGAGATCGTTCCAGACCCCCCCTTCCCCAGCCCGTCAGACTGGCATCGGTGGTTATGACCGACCACCGCGGAAGGAGGAAGGACTTCCCCTGGGATAACGCTTCTGGATGTAACCACCATCCTAGAGACTCTCGCACCCTGTGGGAGATGATGACACTGCGATCCAGCGAAGCCTGCGATCGATCCCAACGGGTCAGAATGAGCATTTGGAGACCCCTGGAATGAAATTGAGCAAACGGGACCGCTTCCATTGACGCCACCATCAAACCCAGAAGGCGCATACACCTTCGAAGGGACATTGCTGTCGAAGACTTCATAACCTGTACATGTTGACGAAGACTTGCTTGCTTGTCCGGAGGCAAGGACACCACTGCCCGTACCGTGTCGAAGTGCATCCCCAAAAACAGGATTGACTGCGACGGTTCCAGAGATGACTTCTTCCAATTGACTAGCCACCCGAAGTCCTCCAGGAGCTGAAGGGATAGATTGCGAGCCCTCACCGCCTCCTCCTCTGTGGACGCCACAATGAAAAGGTCATCTAGGTAGGGAAGAATTGTCACCCCCTGCCTTTGAAGGATCGCCATGAGAGGCGCCAGAATTTTTGTAAAAACTCTGGGCGCTGATGCCAACCCGAATGGCAGGGCCACAAACTGGTAATGGTCCTGACCTATGTCAAAACGTAGGAAGCGCTGGTGAGCCCTTCCGATGGGAATATGCAAATAAGCGTCGCGAATGTCGATTGACACTAAAAAATTGTTCTGCGACAGAGCCGCCACAACTGAGCGAAGCGACTCCATGCGGAATTTCCGGGTCCGGACATGCAGATTCAATTTTTTGAGATCCAGAATGGGGCGAAATTTGTCCTCCTTTTTGGGGACCGCAAAGAGGTTGGAGTAAAACCCCCTTCCCCAATCCTCCGGCGGAACCAGCACCACCACACCATTCTGCAGAAGGGAATCGACCTCCTGCCGTAGAGCGGTAGCTAGCTCGGGCTCTGACGGAATGCGAGATTGACAAAATCTGTCCAGGGGTCGAGAAAGAAACTCTATGAAATAGCCTGCCGACACAACCCGCGTCACCCAGGCGTCTGAAACGTGGGACGCCCAAGTCGACTCGAACTGGAGCAGGCGACCCCCCCCCCCCCCCCCCCCCCCACTCGAGGACCCTCGAGTGAAACCCTGGCGTCAGTCCGCCTTAGCGGGCTTTTTGTCAGCTTCCCGTTTGTCTTGACGGAAGTTCTGTTTCCAGGGAGTGCGGGATTTCTGAGAGATCTTTTTTCCCGAAAACGAGGGACGACCCGATCCCCAAGAGGGCTGACCGAACCGTCCCCTGGGCCGAAAGGGCCGCCGACTACTACCGACACTAGACTTGCCAGACGCAGAAGCCACAGCTCTACGCTGCGGTAAAGCAGTTTCTTTTGCCTTGGCCTTCGCAATCAGTTCCGTGAGGTCAGACCCAAACAGCTGACCACCCTTGTAAGCTAAACACAGCAAACCTTGCTTGGAAACCGCGTCTCCGGTCCACTGCTTAAGCCACAGTGCTCTTCTGACTGTGACAGCCGAGGATTGCGCCCTGGACAGCAGTGACGTAGTATCCAGAACTGCATCTCTGCCATATCGCGCTGCCTCTTCCAACAACTTGAAAAGCCCTTCTACCTCGGATAGCGGGGATCCATCTTGCCACGCCGTCCGTAGGCGGTCCAACCACCTCAGGGAAGCTTCACCAGCACACATGGCTCCTAAAGCCGCTCTGAATCCATGACCCGCGGCCTCGTAGATGGATTTAGCCGCCATCTCCGTTTTTCTGTCCAGCGGATCCTGCAGACTCGCCTTCCCTTTAACAGGAAGTAATGAAGATTTGCTAAGCTGGGATAAAGGGACATCCACTTCAGGAGAAGGAATCCAATTAGCAATCGACTCCGTAGAACACTGATACAGTGCCTCAAAAAACCGTGTCCCCTGAAAACGCTTATCTGGACACAGGCTTCTCCACCGCCCCATCAAGTTCATCCAGAGATGGTAACGTTGACCGCGACCTATGCGACTCCTGAAAAAGCCGGGCCGACTTAACAGGGCGTCTAGCTACCTCCTCCGGTAACTGTAACGCCTCCCTCATAGCTCCAATAAAAGTATCCACACGGCCCAAAAGAGAGGCAGAGCGCCCCTGCCGACCCTCTTTATCCGAATCGGACATCTCCCCAGCAGAGCTTGAAGGGGAACCCTCCATATCAGAGATCTCCGAGTCGCTGCGCGGGGAGGACAGTACCGGCCTGTGGCGCTTCCTGCCATGAGAAGACAGTTGGGATCTAGCTGACACCCAATGACCTAGAAGGTCAGACAGGCTATCAATAGAACGAGTGAGAGCCTCCATTTTAACATCACTGAGCCCCCCGACCTGCGCTACACTTGACGCCGTCGAGGACTCCTGTGAGTCAGATACGCGAGACTGATCCTGTAGCGGACCCGGGAGACGGACCGCGCCTCCTGGACCCTGATCTGACATGCCCTCACACAGTATATAGCAGGCTTAAGCCTGTCAGTAACTAGGACAGTGTGGCTTCTAAAAGGAAAGAAACGAACGCTGAAGGGTTAAGGCTCTTACAGGGAGAGCTACCCCAGCTGTCCCCCAATTAAGGGTTAACCGCCTACCAGGGGGTTAATGCAGCAGACTCCCCACAACCTCTGCTAAATGAAAGAGGTGTGAGAGTCCCAGACCAAAAAACCTCTATATGAGGTAGCAGCTGCAGGGCAGCGCAGTCTGCCACCTAATTGTGCCGCAGAAAGGTGCCCTGCGCTGTGGGGGTGAGGAGGTTAAGCTTCTGCCCTGACAGGCAGAAGCGACTCACCCAGCTGGCCGCGGTGCAGCGTTCCTTCAGTTCTGACGGGAGGAGAGGAGAGTGAGGAGCCGGAGGAGGCCGTCAGAAATGGCCGCCGCGCAGTGAAGAGAGAAGCCGGAAGGGGAGGGACAGGAGAAAGCGCGCGCTCAGAGCGCTACCTGCCCGCGAAAAGACCGGGAAGGCGCGAAGCCACGCCCCCCGCCGGCATTCAAAAAGGCGCGCGACTCCTCCGCTCTCCGCTCCTGCCCCGCTTCACATGTCCTGCAGGGATCCACCTGCGGACGAAAAACAGTCACCAACGGTACATGTAACAGCGGCCGCCGCCGCAGCCGCTGAAGCACTCAAACACATTTACAAATGCTGAGTACTCACCCAGCTGAGCGCCACAGGGACCCCCAGGGATTTGTGGCGCTGTGGCCCTTAGCTTCCCCCCAGGACGGAGCGCGCAGGGACCCCAATGGCGCGGTTTGCGTCTCCTCCGGGAAGCGTCCCTCATCCCCCGGGGCCGGCAGGGTTCTGCAGGGACCACCATAAAGGGTATGCAGATCCGCCAGGGGAGGGGTGGGGGTCCAGCAGCGCTGAGACCTCTAGACCACGGGGGTCCAAGTCTCTGTCCGATAAAAATAAAAAAATTTTCTGAGGTGCTGCTCCAGCAGCGACTATCCTCTGCGACCTCAAATTTTAGACTGGAGAGCTGGAGTAGGAGGAGCCCAAGCTGGAGGGGCCGGACAACACTTTTTTTGTAATCTGAGGTGTGCTATCCTGTGTGGCTCCGCCTACTCACTAGTAATGTCTGTGCCTACTCACTAGTAATGTCTGTGTCTACTCACTAGTAATGTCTGTGCCTACTCACTAGTAATGTCTGTGTCTCCCTTCCTTCCATTCTGCTGCTGAAAGAAAACGTGTATATTGGCTGGGGGCTGACCACTGGGCACTTATATTCCTGTTAGCAGTGAAGCAGTAGAGCGCCTGCTCGACCTCCATCCATTACCTATGGGGCTGCTGGAAAAAGCCGAGCACAGCGCTCAGCAGCCCTATAAGTAATGAATGGAGCGGGGGATTGAGCGTGCGCTCTGCTGCTTCATTCTACCAGGGAGAAAAGTTATTCTGCTGATTGGTGAGGATCCCCACTGATCTAGAAGTTATCTTCACTGAACAACCCCTTTAACCTAAAGCGTATTTTTTTCGTTTTTTTTTTTAAAGTTGTCACCAAAGGCTTTCATTCGTGTAAATCGACAATATCCTCAGGTTTACCGTAGAAAATAACAACATCCTCGGGTTCAGCTTTGATTCTGACACTGACCTTGTCTCTGTGTTTTGGCTGCAGTGGTGACGTCCTGACTACAGAGCACATCACCACTGCCGCCAATCGCTAAGCTTGCCGGCTGTTGCTGTCTACATTAAACAGATGCTGAGCTCAGTGATTGGCTGCAGCGGTGATGTGCGCTGTAGTTGTGATGTCATCAGTGCAGCCAAAGCCCTGAGACTAGACTAGCGGCAGAGGGCCTGCGCTGGACCCGGGGAAGGCAAGTACCATTTAGTTTTATTATAAATGACTGCCATTGTTTGGGGACCAGCTTTTTTTAAAAGTGGAAAGCCCCTTTAAATATGCATTTACCCTATGTACCTACATAGCGGCTCCTTCTTCCTACAGACACCTTATCTGTACACGTTTTCAATTTTGTACGAATCCTCAAAATGCATCAGGCGTCTCTGCCGTCGTCCTCTCTGACCTAGAAAGGGAAGGACCCCGGGGCGACTCTCAGTAAACCTGCAGAGTGCTGCTGTAGTATTGTTTAGTAAAAGTTATATAATTATATTATTCTCAGCAGATTGCCTCCTTATCCAGAGGAACAACTGAGTCCATTCAAGACGTCACCTCTCCATCAGAGTCCTGTGATCCCTCCGCAGCAGGAGCGCAGCACCGGCCCAGTCCTCTCTCGCCTTCTGTCCGGTGCGCCAGAGTCTGCCTTGGTCATGTGATGAGCGCAGCCATCTCCTGCTCAAAATCTACCTCAACGGATGAGGAGTTCTGACGTGGACACCGACCAATACATCTGTGACACAGGGTGCACGGCCCGGAGACCTTGCACGGCCATTGCTGCACTTCCGGAAGAAAATGCAATAACCCAAGGAGCAATCCAAGATGCATCTATTTTTCTAAAGTGTTAAGTGCCTGGGATGAAAGTGTCCGATGTGAGTTGTGCTGCTGTTTAATGTCGAGCAGTGCGTTACTTGCAATGTTCTGGATTATAGGAACCAACTGGTCCTGGAATCGTCCTATTCCTCGCACATCCGGGGGCCTTGGGTCCGTGCACAATCCCGGTCCAGGATTTCAGGACGATGTCTGCTGTCTTTTCTGCTGTTTTGTGGTTGAGTGTAGATCTTGCCAAAATAATATATTGTTAATAAAAAATGACAAAACTGCCACGAGGGCTGACACTTCTTACTCCGGCCGGAGCCCATCTAGCGGCTCTGTAAGGTCCTCGGTCCTGTCGTTAAATGCTGCGGTTATGGGGGTCCTCCGGTGTCCTGTGCTGAGGCTTATGGCGTCCAAGAGTACAGTGTCTATTGTAGGACATGATCAGATATCAAAATCAAACATCAGAATGATGTCAGTTTGAGCATAAATAGCCAGTGTGGCGCGTTTGCGTGTGGCGCGTTTGCTTCATCAGAATCGGTATTTAGCCTCAAACTGACATCATTCTGATTGATTTTGATATCTGATCATGTCCTAAAATGGACACTGTACAAGAGGGAGTTTATAGGCGATCGGTGATCATTGCCGGAAAGGTCACAAAATCCATTAAGTACATTCATATCTCACTGTTAGATTTGATACTAGTGTTAATTTAGATGATTTAACATTTCAGGGGGTGCAGTTGTGTCCTCTGTGAATTCCCCGTCTCAGGACTGCGGTGGGGAGGCCACTGATTGGAGACCACTGATGTGAGCGGTCTCACAATTGCAGGGTTAAGTGATCGGGATCCTTTCCTCATAGATGCTTATTCACACATAGTTATACCTCATCAGCTGACGGCTTGTTACCGCCTGTGCTACCGTTCTGCTCAGTAAGCTGCTGTTCAGGCGGGGGGCTCGGGTTCAGTATCTGGTCTTCAGCTGAGAATATTTAGCAAGTACCAAAATAAGACGGAGAAGCGACACCCCTCCCCCGTCGCTCCCGCACAGCTGGGGTGTCATATTGTGAGACCCCAGGACGCCAAGTCCTCCGAGGGAAAGCTGCAGCTGTCACAGCACTGGGGACAGAGTATCCCGGCCCGGACCACAGAAGGGGACTCGCTGCTGCAGGAACGGAGACCCTCAATATGCCCTAAGGAACATTGCTGGAAAACTGTGCACTTGTCTGCAGCTTTTTTTTTTTTTTTTTTTTTTTTATTATCACACAAAATCCTCATGTTTTTTACTTTTGGATTTCATTGCTGATTTGGCCATGGATCTCGCCCTAATCCATTGCATTGGGTGAAATCTGCAGAGAAAATCCTCAAGAATGAGCGTCCTATAGATCTATGAATCTGCTCATTATTGTAATTTTTCTTTTTTACATTTTGTTTAGATAACTGATCTGCGTAATTTGTACTGTAAGTTTCTGCTGGATTCCTGCATGTGTGAACATGTCCTAAGGGTGCAGTGCAATCTGTAAGGTTTCTGCTGCAGATTTGACCACATGTTTAGGATCACGCATGCGGGGGGACGGCGACGGCGGTGGTCCCACATATGGAATTCCTTCTAATCCTGACTACTCTTCCCCGGCTCTTCTGTGTCCTTTCACTGAAGTGGCGATGCTCTGCAGACTTTTCCACAGCTGCACATTGTGCAGGAAATAAAATGATTCGGGGAATAGATATTTCTGCATTTCCCGTTTTGTATTGACGTCTCTGATTCTTGGAGCTGATGTCTCAGACCCTCGTCCTCTGACCGCCGGAGCTTCTGCGCTGTCGGCCGCTGATCTCTTGTGATATTGACGCAGGTTAATTCTATATTTTTTTCATCTTCCGGCTGATGAATCTTCCATCGTCATCACTATTGGGGCCGGGGATGGCTGGTTTCCATGTATTTATTTTTCTGTGTAACAATTGCACAGAGAAAGTTAATGATGACTCTCATCATTTCCACATCTCATCTTGTCCTGGGGAGGGGGGTGCATATATTTCGCTGTGTGCCCTGGGGAGGGGGGTGCATATATCTCGCTGTCTGCTTCGGGTACCTGCACACCCGCTCGCGCGCTGACAGCTGCACCTGTACTTGGAGGAGGAGGGTGGCGGCTGCGTCCGTCTCCATCAGGATCAATAGAATTAATAATCCTCCAGAAACTGGTTCACATGAAGCATTTCCTAGACTGGACTCAATTGTAGCAAACCCTCAGCTGTGAGAAGTATTAGATAAATCTGTGCATTCACAGACAGCACAAACAGATAATTATTGAGTGTGTCAATAGTGAAATGTGTACAGAATTACAGTCCACAGCCGACAATTACTGGTGACGGTCCCTTGTAGGGTCTCCAGCCCACTCCTGTGTTATCATAGCCCTAATAATAGGTCCGGTGCCTCCACAGCCCCCCCCCTGCTGAGCACCAGGTACCGCCATAAAGAATGGCCAATGTGTCCTATACACCCCTGGGCCTGGAGGGCTTTGCATAAGAGGGTGGGATGCTCTGGTATAATGGGGTCCGGGTCACAGGACAGTCTTGTTCTTGCGGCTGCAAGTGCGGAGTCATGGAAGCCGCGTCGCATGGTGACCAGTGCAGAGAGGGGCGCAAAAGTCATTAGTGGGGTTAAATGTACTCATTGTATAATTAAAAGTTCTGCAACTTTCCAATATGTTTGTGTTTCACTTCTTTCCTATATTTAAGATCTCCGCTTGCTTTCGTTAAATGGAAACCTGTTTGCTCTCATCCGGAAGATGCAAAACCCAACACTGTGATTTGTTTGCTACAGATTTATCCAGTGTGGAGGATCATCAGAGAGCTAAACACATCATCATCATCACAATCCTTACTCTAGTCTTGATAACTTGTTACTTTATTCCTGCACTGATACATTGCACTGAGTAAGTTAATACAATGTATAAATGGGTCTGATTGCAGCAAGCTGTCACCTGTGAGAAGTGTTCAATCAGGGAAGGATTTCATCCTCCAGACTGTTCCCAATCATTGAAAGTAAACAGATTGTGGGAAGGAATTGAAGCACAAAATATATTAGAAAGCTGCAGTTATATAAGGATTAAACTTTATGAAAATAAAACCTGAAACATATTTTAAAGGAATATTCCGGTAAGAATTCTGTCTTGAAGATCTCAGATTTTCAACTCTCCTTCCAATAACGATCAGGCCACTAATGTCCCAAACCCAACTACCCAGGTAACGGTACAGACAACCACTCGCTGTATGTCAGTCATTATTTTCTCCCAAATCGAAAATGTCCCCCTCCCCTCTTCACGTTCTACCCATTGCCGTCCATAGGGCTGATAAACTCTTCTTCTCTCTGCCTTGTGACATCATTAATAACCCATACAAAACTTTTCAGCCCAAATCTTCCAGCCGACTCCGTGAAGTTCTTGCATGCCAAAACCCGCTCCATCCTCCAGTTTGGCCATTCTTTGTCCATGATGAATAAGCTGCACCAGCCAAGAAATACCAGGTAGGATGGCCACTAACTGGTTCTTCGGCCACTATGAGTTGTCCGGCCATACATATATTAATCCACTTCTATGCACTTGTATTTCCCCTCCTCTCACCCATTGTTTGTGTATACATAAGTGCAGTCTCTCACTGAGGGAGTAGGTTACAGCTGCCTATGGAAGTCTATGGAGAGAGAAGTGATAGAGGCAAAGAGAGACAGATGGTGCTGCTGCTTTCATATCACCCAGGAGCTGGATTCACAGTTACATTGCTCAGTAGGGCTGTATATTATCCTCCGTGCTGCTTCTGACTATAGAGACAGGAGAGCAGGAATGCTCATGTCTGTGTGTGCTGTGTATGGGAGATGATATAGCAGCTCGTCTCCACCCAATAGCTCAGAGACGACTGAAAATTAGAGACAGAGCCCGCAAAGGGGAAAACTGGTGAAGATGCAGAATATCAGTCATATAATAAACAGAAATTGGTTTAATCCTCATGTACAAACAGCGGCTTATTCTGAAGTCACCTGAAATGACAGGTACACTTTTAAGTGCAAATCAAATGTTTGACGTTTGCCTCCACACAACTCCTTCTGCTATGTCGCACATGGTGCTGAACAGTACAGTATCTATAGTTATGGGGCCTCGAGATGTGGAGCTTAGAGCCACAGGTGGCCCCTGGAGCAATGGTAGTGGGTCACTGCTCCTAGTGAATACCAGACCCTATGCTCATCTGGTTACGGCAGTGACAGGTGCCCTTCACTATCCAGCAACGCCGACCTCGCTTGTAACAAATGGCATTAGTCAGCACCCGGATGAGGAACGGGCGCAGGCGGCTGTCATTGTGTCTGCACTACCTGTCAGTCGTGGCACATTCCTCCACGCTGCCAACAGTGACTGTTACAAACCTGTTAACTGACATGATTTTGTTCTGACCAGGTACCTAAATGTCATAAGGCAGACATACTGCTCCTGAATCAGGAGGATCAGGATGAAAACATCTGTACATCAATCCTAAAGGAAGAGGAGGGATGAAACATAAAACACATTTTTAAGTCCGATGATTATAACAGTGAGATTTTAGCAATATACTTAGTCAACAAGTTCCAAATTCTTATTCATTTTCAAGTTCCAAATTCTTCTGGATGTAATATGTGAAGCTGAATGCAACGTTTCTTGGATTTTTCACCAAACCTGAGAATCAATTTACCTTTAGAGCAATTGGAGCTTTATTTTTTTAAAATATGATGTCTCCAAATCCTCTGCATGAACAGAATATAACTCCTACAGCTTGCAACCACCACTAAATTAAAGCTAGAAGTAAGGATTCCTATATTCCTTATGTACTGTAGTTATAGACTGACATCTTCCCCCATAGAAACTCTGTCTTCTAGAGGACCTTGTCCGTGTCGGTGTCTCTCCCTCTCCTCTGCTCGGAACTGCAGGAATTTGTTTCTTGGGCAATGATTAGGGGATTTCTGGAAATTGTGTTGTGCTAACGAAGCAGAACTAAGTGCCCCCTATGTACAAGAATATAACTACTATAATACTGCCCCCTATGTACAAGAATATAACTACTATAATACTGCCCCCTATGTACAAGAATATAACTACTATAATACTGCCCCCTATGTACAAGAATATAACTACTAAAATACTGCTCCTATGTATAAGGATATAACTACTATAATACTGTCCCTATGTACAAGAATATAACTACTATAATACTGCCCCTATGTACAAGAATATAACTACTATAATACTGCTCCTATGTACAAGAATATACTACTATAATACTGCCCCCTATGTACAAGAATATAACTACTATAATACTGCTCCTATGTACAAGAATATAACTACTATAATACTGCTCCTATGTACAAGAATATAACTACTATAATACTGCTCCTATGTACAAGAATATACTATAATACTGCTCCTATGTACAAGAATATAACTACTATAATACTGCCCCCTATGTACAAGAATATAACTACTATAATACTGCTCCTATGTACAAGAATATAACTACTATAATACTGCTCCTATGTACAAGAATATACTACTATAATACTGCCCCCTATGTACAAGAATATAACTACTATAATACTGCTCCTATGTACAAGAATATAACTACTATAATACTGCTCCTATGTATAAGGATATAACTACTATAATACTGCCCCCTATGTACAAGAATATAACTACTATAATACTGCCCCCTATGTACAAGAATATAACTACTATAATACTGCCCCTATGTACAAGAATATAACTACTATAATACTGCTCCTATGTACAAGAATATAACTACTATAATACTGCCCCTATGTACAAGAATATAACTACTATAATACTGTCCCCTATGTACAAGAATATAACTACTATAATACTGTCCCCTATGTACAAGAATATAACTACTATAATACTGCCCCTATGTACAAGAATATAACTACTATAATACTGCTCCTATGTACAAGAATATAACTACTATAATACTGTTCCCTATGTAGAAGAATATAACTACTATAATACTGCTCCTATGTACAAGAATATAACTACTATAATACTGCTCCTATGTATAAGGATATAACTACTATAATACTGCTCCCTATGAACAAGAATATAACTACTATAATACTGTCCCAATGTACAAGAATATAACTACTATAATACTGCCCCTATATACAAGAATATAACTACTATAATACTGTCCCCTATGTACAAGAATATAACTACTATAATACTGCCCCTATGTACAAGAATATAACTACTATAATACTGTTCCCTATGTAGAAGAATATAACTACTATAATACTGCTCCTATGTAGAAGAATATAACTACTATAATACTGCCCCTATGTACAAGAATATAACTACTATAATACCGCTCCTATGTACAAGAATATAACTGCTATAATACCGCCCCTATGTACAAGAATATAACTACTATAATACTGCTCCTATGTACAAGAATATAACTACTATAATACTGTCCCCTATGTACAAGAATATAACTACTATAATACTGCTCCTATGTACAAGAATATAACTACTATAATACTGCCCCCTATGTACAAGAATATAACTACTATAATACTGCTCCTATGTACAAGAATATAACTACTATAATACTGCTCCTATGTACAAGAATATACTACTATAATACTGCCCCCTATGTACAAGAATATAACTACTATAATACTGCTCCTATGTACAAGAATATAACTACTATAATACTGCTCCTATGTATAAGGATATAACTACTATAATACTGCCCCCTATGTACAAGAATATAACTACTATAATACTGCCCCTATGTACAAGAATATAACTACTATAATACTGCTCCTATGTACAAGAATATAACTACTATAATACTGCCCCTATGTACAAGAATATAACTACTATAATACTGTCCCCTATGTACAAGAATATAACTACTATAATACTGTCCCCTATGTACAAGAATATAACTACTATAATACTGCCCCTATGTACAAGAATATAACTACTATAATACTGCTCCTATGTACAAGAATATAACTACTATAATACTGTTCCCTATGTAGAAGAATATAACTACTATAATACTGCTCCTATGTACAAGAATATAACTACTATAATACTGCTCCTATGTATAAGGATATAACTACTATAATACTGCTCCCTATGAACAAGAATATAACTACTATAATACTGTCCCAATGTACAAGAATATAACTACTATAATACTGCCCCTATATACAAGAATATAACTACTATAATACTGTCCCCTATGTACAAGAATATAACTACTATAATACTGCCCCTATGTACAAGAATATAACTACTATAATACCGCCCCTATGTACAAGAATATAACTACTATAATACTGCTCCTATGTACAAGAATATAACTACTATAATACTGCTCCTATGTATAAGGATATAACTACTATAATACTGCTCCTATGTACAAGAATATAACTTCTATAATACTGCTCCCTATGAACAAGAATATAACTACTATAATACTGTCCCAATGTACAAGAATATAACTACTATAATACTGCCCCTATATACAAGAATATAACTACTATAATACTGCCCCTATGTACAAGAATATAACTACTATGATACTGCTCCTATGTACAAGAATATACTACTATAATACTGCCCCCTATGTACAAGAATATAACTACTATAATACTGCTCCTATGTACAAGAATATAACTACTATAATACTGCTCCTATGTACAAGAATATAACTACTATAATACTGCCCCTATGTACAAGAATATAACTACTATAATACTGCCCCCTATGTACAAGAATATAACTACTATAATACTGCTCCTATGTACAAGAATATAACTACTATAATACTGCTCCTATGTACAAGAATATAACTACTATAATACTGCTCCTATGTACAAGAATATAACTACTATAATACTGCTCCTATGTACAAGAATATAACTACTATAATACTGCTCCTATGTACAAGAATATACTACTATAATACTGCCCCCTATGTACA
The DNA here is from genome assembly GCF_046119375.1 of Phyllobates terribilis. Classification (NCBI taxonomy): domain Eukaryota; kingdom Metazoa; phylum Chordata; class Amphibia; order Anura; family Dendrobatidae; genus Phyllobates; species Phyllobates terribilis. The sequence continues at coordinate 172,365,086 of NW_027362769.1, forward strand.
AGAATATAACTACTATAATACTGCTCCTATGTACAAGAATATAACTACTATAATACTGCTCCTATGTATAAGGATATAACTACTATAATACTGTCCCCTATGTACAAGAATACAACTACTATAATACTGTCCCCTATGTACAAGAATACAACTACTATAATACTGTCCCCTATGTACAAGAATACAACTACTATAATACTGTCCCCTATGTACAAGAATACAACTACTATAATACTGTCCCCTATGTACAAGAATACAACTACTATAATACTGTCCCCTATGTACAAGAATACAACTACTATAATACTGTCCCCTATGTACAAGAATACAACTACTATAATACTGTCCCCTATGTACAAGAATACAACTACTATAATACTGTCCCCTATGTACAAGAATACAACTACTATAATACTGTCCCCTATGTACAAGAATACAACTACTATAATACTGTCCCCTATGTACAAGAATACAACTACTATAATACCGTCCCCTATGTACAAGAATACAACTACTATAATACCGCCCCCTATGTACAAGAATACAACTACTATAATACCGCCCCTATGTACAAGAATACAACTACTATAATACTGTTCCCTATGTAGAAGAATATAACTACTATAATACTGCTCCTATGTATAAGGATATAACTACTATAATACTGCTCCTATGTACAAGAATATAACTTCTATAATACTGCTCCCTATGAACAAGAATATAACTACTATAATACTGTCCCAATGTACAAGAATATAACTACTATAATACTGCCCCTATGTACAAGAATATAACTACTATAATACTGTCCCCTATGTACAAGAATATAACTACTATAATACTGCCCCTATGTACAAGAATATAACTACTATAATACTGTTCCCTATGTAGAAGAATATAACTACTATAATACTGCTCCTATGTACAAGAATATAACTGCTATAATACTGCCCCTATGTACAAGAATATAACTGCTATAATACCGCTCCTATGTACAAGAATATAACTGCTATAATACCGCCCCTATGTACAAGAATATAACTGCTATAATACCGCTCCTATGTACAAGAATATAACTACTATAATACTGTTCCCTATGTAGAAGAATATAACTACTATAATACTGCTCCTATGTACAAGAATATAACTACTATAATACTGCTCCTATGTACAAGAATATAACTACTATAATACTGCTCCTATGTATAAGGATATAACTACTATAATACTGCTCCTATGTACAAGAATATACTACTATAATACTGCCCCCTATGTACAAGAATATAACTACTATAATACTGCTCCTATGTACAAGAATATAACTACTATAATACTGCTCCTATGTACAAGAATATAACTACTATAATACTGCTCCTATGTACAAGAATATAACTACTATAATACTGCCCCCTATGTACAAGAATATAACTACTATAATACTGCCCCCTATGTACAAGAATATAACTACTATAATACTGCTCCTATGTACAAGAATATAACTACTATAATACTGCTCCTATGTACAAGAATATACTACTATAATACTGCCCCCTATGTACAAGAATATAACTACTATAATACTGCTCCTATGTACAAGAATATAACTACTATAATACTGCTCCTATGTATAAGGATATAACTACTATAATACTGCCCCCTATGTACAAGGATATAACTACTATAATACTGCCCCCTATGTACAAGGATATAACTACTATAATACTGCCCCCTATGTACAAGGATATAACTACTATAATACTGCCCCCTATGTACAAGGATATAACTACTATAATACTGCCCCCTATGTACAAGGATATAACTACTATAATACTGCCCCCTATGTACAAGGATATAACTACTATAATACTGCCCCCTATGTACAAGGATATAACTACTATAATACTGCCCCTATGTACAAGAATATAACTACTATAATACTGCCCCTATGTACAAGAATATAACTACTATAATACTGCCCCTATGTACAAGAATATAACTACTATAATACTGCCCCTATGTACAAGAATATAACTACTATAATACTGTCCCCTATGTACAAGAATATAACTACTATAATACTGTCCCCTATGTACAAGAATATAACTACTATAATACTGTCCCCTATGTACAAGAATATAACTACTATAATACTGTCCCCTATGTACAAGAATACAACTACTATAATACTGTCCCCTATGTACAAGAATACAACTACTATAATACTGTCCCCTATGTACAAGAATACAACTACTATAATACTGTCCCCTATGTACAAGAATACAACTACTATAATACTGTCCCCTATGTACAAGAATACAACTACTATAATACTGTCCCCTATGTACAAGAATACAACTACTATAATACTGTCCCCTATGTACAAGAATACAACTACTATAATACTGTCCCCTATGTACAAGAATACAACTACTATAATACTGTCCCCTATGTACAAGAATACAACTACTATAATACTGTCCCCTATGTACAAGAATACAACTACTATAATACCGCTCCTATGTACAAGAATACAACTACTATAATACCGCTCCTATGTACAAGAATATAACTACTATGATACTGTGGAAAAAGGAGAAGATGTCCAGCTTTACGGGAGTGAAAAATATTTATTTAGTGGATGAGTACAAAAACAGCCATATGGGAAAAATTAAAATGTGACAGGAAGAGTTAAAACCATCGCAACAACGCTTTTCTGGTGCATAGCAGCCTTAATCTATTTGTACTCGACCACTAAATAAATATTTTGCACTTTCATGAAGTCCCACATCTTCCTTTTTCCACTGAATTACGGTACGTCTTTGCATAGACTGTTACGTGCTCCAATTGCTGCAACAAATCATGCGGGTGAGCTAGACTCTCTATTATTTCACTATAATACTGCTCATCTGTACAAGAATATAACTACTATAATACGGCCCGCTGTGTACAAGAATATAACTACTATAATACGGCCCGCTATGTACAAGAATATACAGTTGTGCTCAAAAGTTTACTTACCCCGGCAGAATTTTTCCTTTCTTGGCCTTGTTTCAGAGAATATAAATGATAACAAAATAACTTTTTCTCCCCTCATGGTTATTGGTTGGGTGAAGCCATTTATTGTCAAACTACTGTGTTTTCTCTTTTTAAATCTATATGACAACCAAAAACATCCAAATGACCCTGATCAAAAGTTCACATACCCTGGTGATTTTGGCCTGATAACATGCACAGAATTTGACACAAATGGGTTTGAATGGCTACTAAAGGTAACATCCTCACCTGTGACCTGTTTTCTTGTAATCAGTGTGTGTGCATAAAAGCTGAGTGAGTTTCTGGGATCCAGACAGACTCTTGCATCTTTCATCCAGCCACTGACGTTTCTGGATTGTGAGTCATGGGGAAAGCAAAAGAATTGTCAACGGATCTACGGGAAAAGGTAGTTGTACTGTATAACACAGGAAAACGGGAAAAAAAATATCCAAGGAATTGATAATGCCAGTCAGCAGCGTTCAAACTGTGATTAATAAATGGAAAATCAGGGGCTTTGTAAAAACCAAACCACGGTCAGGTAGATCAACAAAGATTTCGGCCACAACTGCCAGGAAAATTGTTCGGGATGCAAAGAAAAACCCACAAATAACATCAGCTGAAATTCAGGACTCAGTAAACTAGCGGTGTGGCTGTTTCAAGCTGCATAATAAGGAGGCACTTAAAGAAAAATGGGCTGCATGGTCGAGTCGCCAGAAGAAAGCTATTACTGCGCAAATTCCACAAAGTATCTCACCTACAATACACCCTACTGCACAGAGACAAGCTTGAAAACTTATGGAACAAGGTAATTTGGAGTGATGAGACCAAAATTGAACTTTTTGGCCACAACCATAAATGTTACATTTGGAGAGAGATCAACAAGGTCTATGATGAAAGGAACACCATTCCTACAGTAAAGCATGGAGGTGGATCGCTGATGTTTTGGGGATGTGTGAGCTACAAAGATACAGGAAACTTGGTAAAAGTTGAAGGAAAGATGAATGCTGCACATTATCAGCAAATACTGGAGGCAAATTTGCACTCATCAGCCTGGAAGCTGCGCATGGGACGTACTTGGACGTTCCAACATGACAACGATCCAAAACACAAGGCCAAGTCGACCTGTCATTGGCTACAGCAGAACAAAGTGAAGGTTCTGGAGTGGCCATCTCAGTCTCCTGACCTCAATATCATTGAGACATTCTGGGGAGATCTCAAGCGCGCAGTTCATGCTAGACAGCCCAGGAATTTACAGGAACTGGAGGCTTTTTGCCAAGAAGAATGGGCAGCTTTACCATCTAAGAAAATAAAGAACCTCATCCACAACTACCACAAAAGACTTCAAGCTGTCATTGATGTTAGAGGGAGCAATACACGGTATTAAGAACTGGGGTAAGTGAACTTTTCATCAGAGTCATTTGGATGTTTTTGGTTGTCATTAAGATTTAAAAAGAGAAAACACAGTAGTTTGACAATAAATGGCTTCACCCAACCAATAACCATGAGCGGAGACAAAGTTTTATTGTTCTCATTCATAATTTCTGAAACAAGGCCAAGAAAGGAAAAATTCTGCCGGGGTGTGTAAACTTTTGAGCACAACTGTATGTACAAGATTATAACTACTATAATACTTTTCCTATGCACAAGAATAGAACTACTATAATACTGCTCCTATGTACAAGAATATAACTACTATAATACTGCTCCTATGTACAAGAATATAACTACTATAATACTGCTCCCTATGTACAAGAATATAACTACTATAATACTGCTCCTATGTACAAGAATATAACTACTATAATACTGCCACCATGTACAAGAATATAACTACTGTAATACTGCTCCTATGTACAAGAATATAACTACTATAATACTGCCCCCTACGTACAAGAATATAACTACTATAATACTGCTATGCACAAGAATAGAACTACTATAATACTGCCCCTATGTACAAGAATATAACTACTATAATGCTGCTCCTATGTACAAGAATATAACTACTATAATACTGCTCCTATGTACAAGAATATAACTACTATAATACTGCTCCTATGTACAAGAATATAACTGCTATAATACTGCCCCCCTATGTACAAGAATATAACTGCTATAATACTGCCCCCCTATGTACAAGAATATAACTGCTACAATACTGCCCATATGTACAAGAATATAACTGCTATAATACTGCCCCCCTATGTACAAGAATATAACTACTATAATACTGCCCCTATGTGCAAGATTATAACTACTATAATACTGCCCCTATGTGCAAGAATATAACTACTATAATACTGCCCCTATGTGCAAGAATATAACTACTATAATACTGCCCCTATGTGCAAGAATATAACTACTATAATACTGCCCCTATGTGCAAGAATATAACTACTATAATACTGCCCCTATGTACAAGAATATAACTACTATAATACTGCCCCTATGTGCAAGAATATAACTACTATAATACTGCCCCTATATACAAGAATATAACTACTATAATACTGCCCCTTATGTACAAGAATATAACTACTATAATACTGCCCCCTATGTACAAGAATATAACTGCTATAATACTGCCCCCTATGTACAAGAATATAACTGCTATAATACTGCCCCCCTATGTACAAGAATATAACTGCTATAATACTGCCCCCCCTATGTACAAGAATATAACTGCTATAATACTGCCCCTATGTACAAGAATATAACTACTATAATACTGCCCCCTATGTACAAGAATATAACTACTATAATACTGCCCCCTATGTACAAGAATATAACTACTATAATACTGCCCCCTATGTACAAGAATATAACTACTATAATACTGCCCCCTATGTACAAGAATATAACTACTATAATACTGCCCCTATGTACAAGAATATAACTACTATAATACTGCCCCGTATGTGCAAGAATATAACTACTATAATACTGCCCCCTATGTGCAAGAATATAACTACTATAATACTGCCCCTATGTGCAAGAATATAACTACTATAATACTGCTCCTATGTACAAGAATATAACTACTATAATACTGCCCCTATGTGCAAGAATATAACTACTATAATACTGCCCCTATGTGCAAGAATATAACTACTATAATACTGCCCCTATGTGCAAGAACATAACTACTATAATACTGCTCCTATGTACAAGACTATAACTACTATAATACTGCCCCTCTGTACAAGACTATAACTACTATAATACTGCCCCCTATGTACAAGAATATAACTACTATAAAACTGCCCCCTATGTACAAGAATATAACTACTATAACACTGCCCCCTATGTACAAGAATATAACTACTATAACACTGCTCCTATGTAGAAGAATATAACTACTATAACACTGCTCCTATGTACAAGAATATAACTACTATAATATTGCCCCTATGTACAAGAATATAAGTACTATAATACTGCTCCCATGTACAAGAATATAACTACTATAATACTGCCCCTATGTACAAGAATATAACTACTATAATACTGCTCCTATGTACAAGAATATAACTACTATAATACTGCCCCTATGTACAAGAATATAAGTACTATAATACTGCTCCCATGTACAAGAATATAACTACTATAATACTGCCCCTATGTACAAGAATATAACTACTATAATACTGTCCCCTATGTACAAGAATATAACTACTATAATACTGCTCCTATGTACAAGAATATAACTACTATAATACTGCCCCCTATGTACAAGAATATAACTACTATAATACTGCCCCTATATACAAGAATATAACTACTATAATACTGCCCCCTATGTACAAGAATATAACTACTATAATACTGCCCCCTATGTACAAGAATATAACTACTATAATACTGCCCCCTATGTACAAGAATATAACTGCTATAACACCCCCCCTATGTACAAGAATGTAACTGCTATAATACTGCCCCCTATGTACAAGAATATAACTACTATAATACTGCCCCCTATGTACAAGAATATAACTACTATAATACTGCCCCCTATGTACAAGAATATAACTACTATAATACTGCCCCCTATGTACAAGAATATAACTACTATAATACTGCCCCCTATGTACAAGAATATAACTACTATAATACTGCCCCTATGTACAAGAATATAATTACTATAATACTGCCCCGTATGTGCAAGAATATAACTACTATAATACTGCCCCCTATGTGCAAGAATATAACTACTATAATACTGCCCCGTATGTGCAAGAATATAACTACTATAATACTGCCCCCTATGTGCAAGAATATAACTACTATAATACTGCCCCTATGTGCAAGAATATAACTACTATAATACTGCCCCTATGTGCAAGAATATAACTACTATAATACTGCCCCTATGTACAAGACTATAACTACTATAATACTGCCCCCTATGTACAAGAATATAACTACTATAATACTGCTTCCTATGTACAAGAATATAACTACTATAATACTGCCCCCTATGCACAAGAATATAACTACTATAACACTGCCCCCTATGTACAAGAATATAACTACTATAATACTGCTCCTATGTACAAGAATATAACTACTATAATACTGCTCCTATGTACAAGAATATAACTACTATAATACTGCTCCTATGTACAAGAATATAACTACTATAATACTGCTCCTATGTACAAGAATATGACTACTATAATACTGCTCCTATGTACAAGAATATAACTACTATAATACTGTTCCCTATGTACAAGAATATAACTACTATAATACTGCCCCATGTACAAGAATATATGTACTATAATACTGCTCCCATGTACAAGAATATAACTACTATAATACTGCCCCTATGTACAAGAATATAACTACTATAATACTGTCCCCTATGTACAAGAATATAACTACTATAATACTGTTCCCTATGTACAAGAATATAACTACTATAATACTGTTCCCTATGTACAAGAATATAACTACTATAATACTGCCCCCTATGTACAAGAATATAACTACTATAATACTGCCCCCTATGTACAAGAATATAACTACTATAATACTGCCCCTATGTACAAGAATATAACTACTATAATACTGCCCCTATGTACAAGAATATAACTACTATAATACTGCCCCTATGTACAAGAATATAACTACTATAATACTGCCCCGTATGTGCAAGAATATAACTACTATAATACTGTCCCCTATGTGCAAGAATATAACTACTATAATACTGCCCCTATGTGCAAGAATATAACTACTATAATACTGCCCCTATGTGCAAGAATATAACTACTATAATACTGCCCCTATGTGCAAGAATATAACTACTATAATACTGCTCCTATGTACAAGAATATAACTACTATAATACTGCCCCTATGTGCAATAATATAACTACTATAATACTGCCCCTATGTGCAAGAACATAACTACTATAATACTGCCCCTATGTACAAGACTATAACTACTATAATACTGCTCCTATGTACAAGACTATAACTACTATAATACTGCCCCTCTGTACAAGAATATAACTACTATAATACTGCCCCCTATGTACAAGAATATAACTACTATAATACTGCTTCCTATGTACAAGAATATAACTACTATAATACTGCCCCCTATGTACAAGAATATAACTACTATAACACTGCCCCCTATGTACAAGAATATAACTACTATAATACTGCTCCTATGTACAAGACTATAACTACTATAATACTGCCCCTATGTACAAGACTATAACTACTATAATACTGCCCCTATGTACAAGACTATAACTACTATAATACTGCCCCCTATGTACAAGACTATAACTACTATAATACTGCCCCGTATGTGCAAGAATATAACTACTATAATACTGCCCCGTATGTGCAAGAATATAACTACTATAATACTGCCCCTATGTGCAAGAATATAACTACTATAATACTGCCCCTATGTGCAAGAATATAACTACTATAATACTGCCCCTATGTGCAAGAATATAACTACTATAATACTGCCCCTATGTACAAGAATATAACTACTATAATACTGCCCCTATGTACAAGAATATAACTACTATAATACTGCTTCCTATGTACAAGAATACAACTACTATAATACTGCTTCCTATGTACAAGAATACAACTACTATAATACTGCTTCCTATGTACAAGAATACAACTACTATAATACTGCTTCCTATGTACAAGAATACAACTACTATAATACTGCTTCCTATGTACAAGAATACAACTACTATAATACTGCTTCCTATGTACAAGAATACAACTACTATAATACTGCTTCCTATGTACAAGAATACAACTACTATAATACTGCTTCCTATGTACAAGAATATAACTACTATAATACTGCTTCCTATGTACAAGAATATAACTACTATAATACTGCCCCCTATGTACAAGAATATAACTACTATAATACTGCCCCTATATACAAGAATATAACTACTATAATACTGTCCCCTATGTACAAGAATATAACTGCTATAATACTGCCCCCTATGTACAAGAATATAACTACTATAATACTGCCCCCTATGTACAAGAATATAACTACTATAATACTGCCCCCTATGTACAAGAATATAACTACTATAATACTGCCCCCTATGTACAAGAATATAACTACTATAATACTGCCCCCTATGTACAAGAATATAACTACTATAATACTGCCCCCTATGTACAAGAATATAACTACTATAATACTGCCCCTATGTACAAGAATATAACTACTATAATACTGCCCCGTATGTGCAAGAATATAACTACTATAATACTGCCCCCTATGTGCAAGAATATAACTACTATAATACTGCCCCGTATGTACAAGAATACAACTACTATAATACCGCCCCTATGTACAAGAACACAACTACTATAATACCGCCCCTATGTACAAGAACACAACTACTATAATACCGCTCCTATGTACAAGAACACAACTACTATAATACCGCTCCTATGTACAAGAACACAACTACTATAATACTGCTCCTATATACAAGAATATAACTACTATGATACTGTGGAAAAAGGAGAAGATGTCCAGCTTTACGGGAGTGAAAAATATTTATTTAGTGGATGAATACAAAAACAGCCATATGGGAAAAATTAAAATGTGACAGGAAGAGTTAAAACCATCGCAACAACGCTTTTCTGGTGCATAGCAGCCTTAATCTATTTGTACTCGACCACTAAATAAATATTTTGCACTTTCATGAAGTTGCACATCTTCCTTTTTCCACTGAATTACGATACGTCTTTGCATAGACTGTTACGTGCTCCAATTGCTGCAACAAATCATGCGGGTGAGCTAGACTCTCTATTATTTCACTATAATACTGCTCATCTGTACAAGAATATAACTACTATAATACGGCCCGCTGTGTACAAGAATATAACTACTATAATACGGCCCGCTATGTACAAGAATATACAGTTGTGCTCAAAAGTTTACTTACCCCGGCAGAATTTTTCCTTTCTTGGCCTTGTTTCAGAGAATATAAATGATAACAAAATAACTTTGTCTCCGCTCATGGTTATTGGTTGGGTGAAGCCATTTATTGTCAAACTACTGTGTTTTCTCTTTTTAAATCTATATGACAACCAAAAACATCCAAATGACCCTGATCAAAAGTTCACATACCCTGGTGATTTTGGCCTGATAACATGCACAGAATTTGACACAAATGGGTTTGAATGGCTACTAAAGGTAACATCCTCACCTGTGACCTGTTTTCTTGTAATCAGTGTGTGTGCATAAAAGCTGAGTGAGTTTCTGGGATCCAGACAGACTCTTGCATCTTTCATCCAGCCACTGACGTTTCTGGATTGTGAGTCATGGGGAAAGCAAAAGAATTGTCAACGGATCTACGGGAAAAGGTAGTTGTACTGTATAACACAGGAAAACGGGAAAAAAAATATCCAAGGAATTGATAATGCCAGTCAGCAGCGTTCAAACTGTGATTAATAAATGGAAAATCAGGGGCTTTGTAAAAACCAAACCACGGTCAGGTAGATCAACAAAGATTTCGGCCACAACTGCCAGGAAAATTGTTCGGGATGCAAAGAAAAACCCACAAATAACATCAGCTGAAATTCAGGACTCAGTAAACTAGCGGTGTGGCTGTTTCAAGCTGCATAATAAGGAGGCACTTAAAGAAAAATGGGCTGCATGGTCGAGTCGCCAGAAGAAAGCTATTACTGCGCAAATTCCACAAAGTATCTCACCTACAATACACCCTACTGCACAGAGACAAGCTTGAAAACTTATGGAACAAGGTAATTTGGAGTGATGAGACCAAAATTGAACTTTTTGGCCACAACCATAAATGTTACATTTGGAGAGAGATCAACAAGGTCTATGATGAAAGGAACACCATTCCTACAGTAAAGCATGGAGGTGGATCGCTGATGTTTTGGGGATGTGTGAGCTACAAAGATACAGGAAACTTGGTAAAAGTTGAAGGAAAGATGAATGCTGCACATTATCAGCAAATACTGGAGGCAAATTTGCACTCATCAGCCTGGAAGCTGCGCATGGGACGTACTTGGACGTTCCAACATGACAACGATCCAAAACACAAGGCCAAGTCGACCTGTCATTGGCTACAGCAGAACAAAGTGAAGGTTCTGGAGTGGCCATCTCAGTCTCCTGACCTCAATATCATTGAGACATTCTGGGGAGATCTCAAGCGCGCAGTTCATGCTAGACAGCCCAGGAATTTACAGGAACTGGAGGCTTTTTGCCAAGAAGAATGGGCAGCTTTACCATCTAAGAAAATAAAGAACCTCATCCACAACTACCACAAAAGACTTCAAGCTGTCATTGATGTTAGAGGGAGCAATACACGGTATTAAGAACTGGGGTAAGTGAACTTTTCATCAGAGTCATTTGGATGTTTTTGGTTGTCATTAAGATTTAAAAAGAGAAAACACAGTAGTTTGACAATAAATGGCTTCACCCGACCAATAACCATGAGCGGAGACAAAGTTTTATTGTTCTCATTCATAATTTCTGAAACAAGGCCAAGAAAGGAAAAATTCTGCCGGGGTGTGTAAACTTTTGAGCACAACTGTATGTACAAGATTATAACTACTATAATACTTTTCCTATGCACAAGAATAGAACTACTATAATACTGCTCCTATGTACAAGAATATAACTACTATAATACTGCTCCTATGTACAAGAATATAACTACTATAATACTGCTCCCTATGTACAAGAATATAACTACTATAATACTGCTCCTATGTACAAGAATATAACTACTATAATACTGCCACCATGTACAAGAATATAACTACTGTAATACTGCTCCTATGTACAAGAATATAACTACTATAATACTGCCCCCTACGTACAAGAATATAACTACTATAATACTGCTATGCACAAGAATAGAACTACTATAATACTGCCCCTATGTACAAGAATATAACTACTATAATGCTGCTCCTATGTACAAGAATATAACTACTATAATACTGCTCCTATGTACAAGAATATAACTACTATAATACTGCTCCTATGTACAAGAATATAACTGCTATAATACTGCCCCCCTATGTACAAGAATATAACTGCTATAATACTGCCCCCCTATGTACAAGAATATAACTGCTACAATACTGCCCATATGTACAAGAATATAACTGCTATAATACTGCCCCCCTATGTACAAGAATATAACTACTATAATACTGCCCCCTATGTACAAGAATATAACTGCTATAATACTGCCCCCTATGTACAAGAATATAACTGCTATAATACTGCCCCCTATGTACAAGAATATAACTGCTATAATACTGCCCCCTATGTACAAGAATATAACTACTATAATACTGCCCCCTATGTACAAGAATATAACTACTATAATGCTGCCCCCTATGTACAAGAATATAACTACTATAATACTGCCCCCTATGTACAAGAATATAACTACTATAATACTGCCCCCTATGTACAAGAATATAACTACTATAATACTGCCCCTATGTACAAGAATATAACTACTATAATACTGCCCCGTATGTGCAAGAATATAACTACTAAAATACTGCCCCCTATGTGCAAGAATATAACTACTATAATACTGCTCCTATGTACAAGAATATAACTACTATAATACTGCCCCTATGTGCAAGATTATAACTACTATAATACTGCCCCTATGTGCAAGAATATAACTACTATAATACTGCCCCTATGTGCAAGAATATAACTACTATAATACTGCCCCTATGTGCAAGAATATAACTACTATAATACTGCCCCTATGTGCAAGAATATAACTACTATAATACTGCCCCTATGTACAAGAATATAACTACTATAATACTGCCCCTATGTGCAAGAATATAACTACTATAATACTGCCCCTATATACAAGAATATAACTACTATAATACTGCCCCTTATGTACAAGAATATAACTACTATAATACTGCCCCCTATGTACAAGAATATAACTGCTATAATACTGCCCCCTATGTACAAGAATATAACTGCTATAATACTGCCCCCCTATGTACAAGAATATAACTGCTATAATACTGCCCCCCCTATGTACAAGAATATAACTGCTATAATACTGCCCCCTATGTACAAGAATATAACTACTATAATACTGCCCCCTATGTACAAGAATATAACTACTATAATACTGCCCCCTATGTACAAGAATATAACTACTATAATACTGCCCCCTATGTACAAGAATATAACTACTATAATACTGCCCCCTATGTACAAGAATATAACTACTATAATACTGCCCCTATGTACAAGAATATAACTACTATAATACTGCCCCGTATGTGCAAGAATATAACTACTATAATACTGCCCCCTATGTGCAAGAATATAACTACTATAATACTGCCCCTATGTGCAAGAATATAACTACTATAATACTGCCCCTATGTGCAAGAACATAACTACTATAATACTGCTCCTATGTACAAGACTATAACTACTATAATACTGCCCCTCTGTACAAGACTATAACTACTATAATACTGCCCCCTATGTACAAGAATATAACTACTATAATACTGCCCCCTATGTACAAGAATATAACTACTATAAAACTGCCCCCTATGTACAAGAATATAACTACTATAACACTGCCCCCTATGTACAAGAATATAACTACTATAACACTGCTCCTATGTAGAAGAATATAACTACTATAACACTGCTCCTATGTACAAGAGTATAACTACTATAATACTGCTCCTATGTACAAGAATATAACTACTATAATACTGTTCCCTATGTACAAGAATATAACTACTATAATACTGCCCCTATGTACAAGAATATAAGTACTATAATACTGCTCCCATGTACAAGAATATAACTACTATAATACTGCCCCTATGTACAAGAATATAACTACTATAATACTGTCCCCTATGTACAAGAATATAACTACTATAATACTGCTCCTATGTACAAGAATATAACTACTATAATACTGCCCCCTACGTACAAGAATATAACTACTATAATACTGCTATGCACAAGAATAGAACTACTATAATACTGCCCCTATGTACAAGAATATAACTACTATAATGCTGCTCCTATGTACAAGAATATAACTACTATAATACTGCTCCTATGTACAAGAATAGAACTACTATAATACTGCTCCTATGTACAAGAATATAACTGCTATAATACTGCCCCCCTATGTACAAGAATATAACTGCTATAATACTGCCCCCCTATGTACAAGAATATAACTGCTACAATACTGCCCATATGTACAAGAATATAACTGCTATAATACTGCCCCCCTATGTACAAGAATATAACTACTATAATACTGCCCCTATGTGCAAGATTATAACTACTATAATACTGCCCCTATGTGCAAGAATATAACTACTATAATACTGCCCCTATGTGCAAGAATATAACTACTATAATACTGCCCCTATGTGCAAGAATATAACTACTATAATACTGCCCATATGTGCAAGAATATAACTACTATAATACTGCCCCTATGTACAAGAATATAACTACTATAATACTGCCCCTATGTGCAAGAATATAACTACTATAATACTGCCCCTATATACAAGAATATAACTACTATAATACTGCCCCTTATGTACAAGAATATAACTACTATAATACTGCCCCCTATGTACAAGAATATAACTGCTATAATACTGCCCCCTATGTACAAGAATATAACTGCTATAATACTGCCCCCCTATGTACAAGAATATAACTGCTATAATACTGCCCCCCCTATGTACAAGAATATAACTGCTATAATACTGCCCCTATGTACAAGAATATAACTACTATAATACTGCCCCCTATGTACAAGAATATAACTACTATAATACTGCCCCCTATGTACAAGAATATAACTACTATAATACTGCCCCCTATGTACAAGAATATAACTACTATAATACTGCCCCCTATGTACAAGAATATAACTACTATAATACTGCCCCTATGTACAAGAATATAACTACTATAATACTGCCCCGTATGTGCAAGAATATAACTACTATAATACTGCCCCCTATGTGCAAGAATATAACTACTATAATACTGCCCCTATGTGCAAGAATATAACTACTATAATACTGCTCCTATGTACAAGAATATAACTACTATAATACTGCCCCTATGTGCAAGAATATAACTACTATAATACTGCCCCTATGTGCAAGAATATAACTACTATAATACTGCCCCTATGTGCAAGAACATAACTACTATAATACTGCTCCTATGTACAAGACTATAACTACTATAATACTGCCCCTCTGTACAAGACTATAACTACTATAATACTGCCCCCTATGTACAAGAATATAACTACTATAAAACTGCCCCCTATGTACAAGAATATAACTACTATAACACTGCCCCCTATGTACAAGAATATAACTACTATAACACTGCTCCTATGTAGAAGAATATAACTACTATAACACTGCTCCTATGTACAAGAATATAACTACTATAATACTGCCCCTATGTACAAGAATATAAGTACTATAATACTGCTCCCATGTACAAGAATATAACTACTATAATACTGCCCCTATGTACAAGAATATAACTACTATAATACTGCTCCTATGTACAAGAATATAACTACTATAATACTGCCCCTATGTACAAGAATATAAGTACTATAATACTGCTCCCATGTACAAGAATATAACTACTATAATACTGCCCCTATGTACAAGAATATAACTACTATAATACTGTCCCCTATGTACAAGAATATAACTACTATAATACTGCTCCTATGTACAAGAATATAACTACTATAATACTGCCCCCTATGTACAAGAATATAACTACTATAATACTGCCCCTATATACAAGAATATAACTACTATAATACTGCCCCCTATGTACAAGAATATAACTACTATAATACTGCCCCCTATGTACAAGAATATAACTACTATAATACTGCCCCCTATGTACAAGAATATAACTGCTATAACACCCCCCCCTATGTACAAGAATGTAACTGCTATAATACTGCCCCCTATGTACAAGAATATAACTACTATAATACTGCCCCCTATGTACAAGAATATAACTACTATAATACTGCCCCCTATGTACAAGAATATAACTACTATAATACTGCCCCCTATGTACAAGAATATAACTACTATAATACTGCCCCCTATGTACAAGAATATAACTACTATAATACTGCCCCTATGTACAAGAATATAATTACTATAATACTGCCCCGTATGTGCAAGAATATAACTACTATAATACTGCCCCCTATGTGCAAGAATATAACTACTATAATACTGCCCCGTATGTGCAAGAATATAACTACTATAATACTGCCCCCTATGTGCAAGAATATAACTACTATAATACTGCCCCTATGTGCAAGAATATAACTACTATAATACTGCCCCTATGTGCAAGAATATAACTACTATAATACTGCCCCTATGTACAAGACTATAACTACTATAATACTGCCCCCTATGTACAAGAATATAACTACTATAATACTGCTTCCTATGTACAAGAATATAACTACTATAATACTGCCCCCTATGCACAAGAATATAACTACTATAACACTGCCCCCTATGTACAAGAATATAACTACTATAATACTGCTCCTATGTACAAGAATATAACTACTATAATACTGCTCCTATGTACAAGAATATAACTACTATAATACTGCTCCTATGTACAAGAATATAACTACTATAATACTGCTCCTATGTACAAGAATATGACTACTATAATACTGCTCCTATGTACAAGAATATAACTACTATAATACTGTTCCCTATGTACAAGAATATAACTACTATAATACTGCCCCATGTACAAGAATATATGTACTATAATACTGCTCCCATGTACAAGAATATAACTACTATAATACTGCCCCTATGTACAAGAATATAACTACTATAATACTGTCCCCTATGTACAAGAATATAACTACTATAATACTGTTCCCTATGTACAAGAATATAACTACTATAATACTGTTCCCTATGTACAAGAATATAACTACTATAATACTGCCCCCTATGTACAAGAATATAACTACTATAATACTGCCCCCTATGTACAAGAATATAACTACTATAATACTGCCCCTATGTACAAGAATATAACTACTATAATACTGCCCCTATGTACAAGAATATAACTACTATAATACTGCCCCTATGTACAAGAATATAACTACTATAATACTGCCCCGTATGTGCAAGAATATAACTACTATAATACTGTCCCCTATGTGCAAGAATATAACTACTATAATACTGCCCCTATGTGCAAGAATATAACTACTATAATACTGCCCCTATGTGCAAGAATATAACTACTATAATACTGCCCCTATGTGCAAGAATATAACTACTATAATACTGCTCCTATGTACAAGAATATAACTACTATAATACTGCCCCTATGTGCAATAATATAACTACTATAATACTGCCCCTATGTGCAAGAACATAACTACTATAATACTGCCCCTATGTACAAGAACATAACTACTATAATACTGCCCCTATGTACAAGACTATAACTACTATAATACTGCTCCTATGTACAAGACTATAACTACTATAATACTGCCCCTCTGTACAAGAATATAACTACTATAATACTGCCCCCTATGTACAAGAATATAACTACTATAATACTGCTTCCTATGTACAAGAATATAACTACTATAATACTGCCCCCTATGTACAAGAATATAACTACTATAACACTGCCCCCTATGTACAAGAATATAACTACTATAATACTGCTCCTATGTACAAGACTATAACTACTATAATACTGCCCCTATGTACAAGACTATAACTACTATAATACTGCCCCTATGTACAAGACTATAACTACTATAATACTGCCCCCTATGTACAAGACTATAACTACTATAATACTGCCCCGTATGTGCAAGAATATAACTACTATAATACTGCCCCGTATGTGCAAGAATATAACTACTATAATACTGCCCCTATGTGCAAGAATATAACTACTATAATACTGCCCCTATGTGCAAGAATATAACTACTATAATACTGCCCCTATGTGCAAGAATATAACTACTATAATACTGCCCCTATGTACAAGAATATAACTACTATAATACTGCCCCTATGTACAAGAATATAACTACTATAATACTGCTTCCTATGTACAAGAATACAACTACTATAATACTGCTTCCTATGTACAAGAATACAACTACTATAATACTGCTTCCTATGTACAAGAATACAACTACTATAATACTGCTTCCTATGTACAAGAATACAACTACTATAATACTGCTTCCTATGTACAAGAATACAACTACTATAATACTGCTTCCTATGTACAAGAATACAACTACTATAATACTGCTTCCTATGTACAAGAATACAACTACTATAATACTGCTTCCTATGTACAAGAATACAACTACTATAATACTGCTTCCTATGTACAAGAATACAACTACTATAATACTGCTTCCTATGTACAAGAATACAACTACTATAATACTGCTTCCTATGTACAAGAATACAACTACTATAATACTGCTTCCTATGTACAAGAATACAACTACTATAATACTGCTTCCTATGTACAAGAATATAACTACTATAATACTGCCCCCTATGTACAAGAATATAACTACTATAATACTGCCCCTATATACAAGAATATAACTACTATAATACTGTCCCCTATGTACAAGAATATAACTGCTATAATACTGTCCCCTATGTACAAGAATATAACTACTATAATACTGCCCCCTATGTACAAGAATATAACTACTATAATACTGCCCCCTATGTACAAGAATATAACTACTATAATACTGCCCCCTATGTACAAGAATATAACTACTATAATACTGCCCCCTATGTACAAGAATATAACTACTATAATACTGCCCCTATGTACAAGAATATAACTACTATAATACTGCCCCGTATGTGCAAGAATATAACTACTATAATACTGCCCCCTATGTGCAAGAATATAACTACTATAATACTGCCCCGTATGTACAAGAATACAACTACTATAATACCGCCCCTATGTACAAGAACACAACTACTATAATACCGCTCCTATGTACAAGAACACAACTACTATAATACCGCTCCTATGTACAAGAACACAACTACTATAATACCGCTCCTATGTACAAGAACACAACTACTATAATACTGCTCCTATATACAAGAATATAACTACTATGATACTGTGGAAAAAGGAGAAGATGTCCAGCTTTACGGGAGTGAAAAATATTTATTTAGTGGATGAATACAAAAACAGCCATATGGGAAAAATTAAAATGTGACAGGAAGAGTTAAAACCATCGCAACAACGCTTTTCTGGTGCATAGCAGCCTTAATCTATTTGTACTCGACCACTAAATAAATATTTTGCACTTTCATGAAGTTGCACATCTTCCTTTTTCCACTGAATTACGATACGTCTTTGCATAGACTGTTACGTGCTCCAATTGCTGCAACAAATCATGCGGGTGAGCTAGACTCTCTATTATTTCACTATAATACTGCTCATCTGTACAAGAATATAACTACTATAATACGGCCCGCTGTGTACAAGAATATAACTACTATAATACGGCCCGCTATGTACAAGAATATACAGTTGTGCTCAAAAGTTTACTTACCCCGGCAGAATTTTTCCTTTCTTGGCCTTGTTTCAGAGAATATAAATGATAACAAAATAACTTTGTCTCCGCTCATGGTTATTGGTTGGGTGAAGCCATTTATTGTCAAACTACTGTGTTTTCTCTTTTTAAATCTATATGACAACCAAAAACATCCAAATGACCCTGATCAAAAGTTCACATACCCTGGTGATTTTGGCCTGATAACATGCACAGAATTTGACACAAATGGGTTTGAATGGCTACTAAAGGTAACATCCTCACCTGTGACCTGTTTTCTTGTAATCAGTGTGTGTGCATAAAAGCTGAGTGAGTTTCTGGGATCCAGACAGACTCTTGCATCTTTCATCCAGCCACTGACGTTTCTGGATTGTGAGTCATGGGGAAAGCAAAAGAATTGTCAACGGATCTACGGGAAAAGGTAGTTGTACTGTATAACACAGGAAAACGGGAAAAAAAATATCCAAGGAATTGATAATGCCAGTCAGCAGCGTTCAAACTGTGATTAATAAATGGAAAATCAGGGGCTTTGTAAAAACCAAACCACGGTCAGGTAGATCAACAAAGATTTCGGCCACAACTGCCAGGAAAATTGTTCGGGATGCAAAGAAAAACCCACAAATAACATCAGCTGAAATTCAGGACTCAGTAAACTAGCGGTGTGGCTGTTTCAAGCTGCATAATAAGGAGGCACTTAAAGAAAAATGGGCTGCATGGTCGAGTCGCCAGAAGAAAGCTATTACTGCGCAAATTCCACAAAGTATCTCACCTACAATACACCCTACTGCACAGAGACAAGCTTGAAAACTTATGGAACAAGGTAATTTGGAGTGATGAGACCAAAATTGAACTTTTTGGCCACAACCATAAATGTTACATTTGGAGAGAGATCAACAAGGTCTATGATGAAAGGAACACCATTCCTACAGTAAAGCATGGAGGTGGATCGCTGATGTTTTGGGGATGTGTGAGCTACAAAGATACAGGAAACTTGGTAAAAGTTGAAGGAAAGATGAATGCTGCACATTATCAGCAAATACTGGAGGCAAATTTGCACTCATCAGCCTGGAAGCTGCGCATGGGACGTACTTGGACGTTCCAACATGACAACGATCCAAAACACAAGGCCAAGTCGACCTGTCATTGGCTACAGCAGAACAAAGTGAAGGTTCTGGAGTGGCCATCTCAGTCTCCTGACCTCAATATCATTGAGACATTCTGGGGAGATCTCAAGCGCGCAGTTCATGCTAGACAGCCCAGGAATTTACAGGAACTGGAGGCTTTTTGCCAAGAAGAATGGGCAGCTTTACCATCTAAGAAAATAAAGAACCTCATCCACAACTACCACAAAAGACTTCAAGCTGTCATTGATGTTAGAGGGAGCAATACACGGTATTAAGAACTGGGGTAAGTGAACTTTTCATCAGAGTCATTTGGATGTTTTTGGTTGTCATTAAGATTTAAAAAGAGAAAACACAGTAGTTTGACAATAAATGGCTTCACCCGACCAATAACCATGAGCGGAGACAAAGTTTTATTGTTCTCATTCATAATTTCTGAAACAAGGCCAAGAAAGGAAAAATTCTGCCGGGGTGTGTAAACTTTTGAGCACAACTGTATGTACAAGATTATAACTACTATAATACTTTTCCTATGCACAAGAATAGAACTACTATAATACTGCTCCTATGTACAAGAATATAACTACTATAATACTGCTCCTATGTACAAGAATATAACTACTATAATACTGCTCCCTATGTACAAGAATATAACTACTATAATACTGCTCCTATGTACAAGAATATAACTACTATAATACTGCCACCATGTACAAGAATATAACTACTGTAATACTGCTCCTATGTACAAGAATATAACTACTATAATACTGCCCCCTACGTACAAGAATATAACTACTATAATACTGCTATGCACAAGAATAGAACTACTATAATACTGCCCCTATGTACAAGAATATAACTACTATAATGCTGCTCCTATGTACAAGAATATAACTACTATAATACTGCTCCTATGTACAAGAATATAACTACTATAATACTGCTCCTATGTACAAGAATATAACTGCTATAATACTGCCCCCCTATGTACAAGAATATAACTGCTATAATACTGCCCCCCTATGTACAAGAATATAACTGCTACAATACTGCCCATATGTACAAGAATATAACTGCTATAATACTGCCCCCCTATGTACAAGAATATAACTACTATAATACTGCCCCCTATGTACAAGAATATAACTGCTATAATACTGCCCCCTATGTACAAGAATATAACTGCTATAATACTGCCCCCTATGTACAAGAATATAACTGCTATAATACTGCCCCCTATGTACAAGAATATAACTACTATAATACTGCCCCCTATGTACAAGAATATAACTACTATAATGCTGCCCCCTATGTACAAGAATATAACTACTATAATACTGCCCCCTATGTACAAGAATATAACTACTATAATACTGCCCCCTATGTACAAGAATATAACTACTATAATACTGCCCCTATGTACAAGAATATAACTACTATAATACTGCCCCGTATGTGCAAGAATATAACTACTAAAATACTGCCCCCTATGTGCAAGAATATAACTACTATAATACTGCTCCTATGTACAAGAATATAACTACTATAATACTGCCCCTATGTGCAAGATTATAACTACTATAATACTGCCCCTATGTGCAAGAATATAACTACTATAATACTGCCCCTATGTGCAAGAATATAACTACTATAATACTGCCCCTATGTGCAAGAATATAACTACTATAATACTGCCCCTATGTGCAAGAATATAACTACTATAATACTGCCCCTATGTACAAGAATATAACTACTATAATACTGCCCCTATGTGCAAGAATATAACTACTATAATACTGCCCCTATATACAAGAATATAACTACTATAATACTGCCCCTTATGTACAAGAATATAACTACTATAATACTGCCCCCTATGTACAAGAATATAACTGCTATAATACTGCCCCCTATGTACAAGAATATAACTGCTATAATACTGCCCCCCTATGTACAAGAATATAACTGCTATAATACTGCCCCCCCTATGTACAAGAATATAACTGCTATAATACTGCCCCCTATGTACAAGAATATAACTACTATAATACTGCCCCCTATGTACAAGAATATAACTACTATAATACTGCCCCTATGTACAAGAATATAACTACTATAATACTGTCCCCTATGTACAAGAATATAACTACTATAATACTGTTCCCTATGTACAAGAATATAACTACTATAATACTGTTCCCTATGTACAAGAATATAACTACTATAATACTGCCCCCTATGTACAAGAATATAACTACTATAATACTGCCCCCTATGTACAAGAATATAACTACTATAATACTGCCCCTATGTACAAGAATATAACTACTATAATACTGCCCCTATGTACAAGAATATAACTACTATAATACTGCCCCTATGTACAAGAATATAACTACTATAATACTGCCCCGTATGTGCAAGAATATAACTACTATAATACTGTCCCCTATGTGCAAGAATATAACTACTATAATACTGCCCCTATGTGCAAGAATATAACTACTATAATACTGCCCCTATGTGCAAGAATATAACTACTATAATACTGCCCCTATGTGCAAGAATATAACTACTATAATACTGCTCCTATGTACAAGAATATAACTACTATAATACTGCCCCTATGTGCAATAATATAACTACTATAATACTGCCCCTATGTGCAAGAACATAACTACTATAATACTGCCCCTATGTACAAGAACATAACTACTATAATACTGCCCCTATGTACAAGACTATAACTACTATAATACTGCTCCTATGTACAAGACTATAACTACTATAATACTGCCCCTCTGTACAAGAATATAACTACTATAATACTGCCCCCTATGTACAAGAATATAACTACTATAATACTGCTTCCTATGTACAAGAATATAACTACTATAATACTGCCCCCTATGTACAAGAATATAACTACTATAACACTGCCCCCTATGTACAAGAATATAACTACTATAATACTGCTCCTATGTACAAGACTATAACTACTATAATACTGCCCCTATGTACAAGACTATAACTACTATAATACTGCCCCTATGTACAAGACTATAACTACTATAATACTGCCCCCTATGTACAAGACTATAACTACTATAATACTGCCCCGTATGTGCAAGAATATAACTACTATAATACTGCCCCGTATGTGCAAGAATATAACTACTATAATACTGCCCCTATGTGCAAGAATATAACTACTATAATACTGCCCCTATGTGCAAGAATATAACTACTATAATACTGCCCCTATGTGCAAGAATATAACTACTATAATACTGCCCCTATGTACAAGAATATAACTACTATAATACTGCCCCTATGTACAAGAATATAACTACTATAATACTGCTTCCTATGTACAAGAATACAACTACTATAATACTGCTTCCTATGTACAAGAATACAACTACTATAATACTGCTTCCTATGTACAAGAATACAACTACTATAATACTGCTTCCTATGTACAAGAATACAACTACTATAATACTGCTTCCTATGTACAAGAATACAACTACTATAATACTGCTTCCTATGTACAAGAATACAACTACTATAATACTGCTTCCTATGTACAAGAATACAACTACTATAATACTGCTTCCTATGTACAAGAATACAACTACTATAATACTGCTTCCTATGTACAAGAATACAACTACTATAATACTGCTTCCTATGTACAAGAATACAACTACTATAATACTGCTTCCTATGTACAAGAATACAACTACTATAATACTGCTTCCTATGTACAAGAATACAACTACTATAATACTGCTTCCTATGTACAAGAATATAACTACTATAATACTGCCCCCTATGTACAAGAATATAACTACTATAATACTGCCCCTATATACAAGAATATAACTACTATAATACTGTCCCCTATGTACAAGAATATAACTGCTATAATACTGTCCCCTATGTACAAGAATATAACTACTATAATACTGCCCCCTATGTACAAGAATATAACTACTATAATACTGCCCCCTATGTACAAGAATATAACTACTATAATACTGCCCCCTATGTACAAGAATATAACTACTATAATACTGCCCCCTATGTACAAGAATATAACTACTATAATACTGCCCCTATGTACAAGAATATAACTACTATAATACTGCCCCGTATGTGCAAGAATATAACTACTATAATACTGCCCCCTATGTGCAAGAATATAACTACTATAATACTGCCCCGTATGTACAAGAATACAACTACTATAATACCGCCCCTATGTACAAGAACACAACTACTATAATACCGCTCCTATGTACAAGAACACAACTACTATAATACCGCTCCTATGTACAAGAACACAACTACTATAATACCGCTCCTATGTACAAGAACACAACTACTATAATACTGCTCCTATATACAAGAATATAACTACTATGATACTGTGGAAAAAGGAGAAGATGTCCAGCTTTACGGGAGTGAAAAATATTTATTTAGTGGATGAATACAAAAACAGCCATATGGGAAAAATTAAAATGTGACAGGAAGAGTTAAAACCATCGCAACAACGCTTTTCTGGTGCATAGCAGCCTTAATCTATTTGTACTCGACCACTAAATAAATATTTTGCACTTTCATGAAGTTGCACATCTTCCTTTTTCCACTGAATTACGATACGTCTTTGCATAGACTGTTACGTGCTCCAATTGCTGCAACAAATCATGCGGGTGAGCTAGACTCTCTATTATTTCACTATAATACTGCTCATCTGTACAAGAATATAACTACTATAATACGGCCCGCTGTGTACAAGAATATAACTACTATAATACGGCCCGCTATGTACAAGAATATACAGTTGTGCTCAAAAGTTTACTTACCCCGGCAGAATTTTTCCTTTCTTGGCCTTGTTTCAGAGAATATAAATGATAACAAAATAACTTTGTCTCCGCTCATGGTTATTGGTTGGGTGAAGCCATTTATTGTCAAACTACTGTGTTTTCTCTTTTTAAATCTATATGACAACCAAAAACATCCAAATGACCCTGATCAAAAGTTCACATACCCTGGTGATTTTGGCCTGATAACATGCACAGAATTTGACACAAATGGGTTTGAATGGCTACTAAAGGTAACATCCTCACCTGTGACCTGTTTTCTTGTAATCAGTGTGTGTGCATAAAAGCTGAGTGAGTTTCTGGGATCCAGACAGACTCTTGCATCTTTCATCCAGCCACTGACGTTTCTGGATTGTGAGTCATGGGGAAAGCAAAAGAATTGTCAACGGATCTACGGGAAAAGGTAGTTGTACTGTATAACACAGGAAAACGGGAAAAAAAATATCCAAGGAATTGATAATGCCAGTCAGCAGCGTTCAAACTGTGATTAATAAATGGAAAATCAGGGGCTTTGTAAAAACCAAACCACGGTCAGGTAGATCAACAAAGATTTCGGCCACAACTGCCAGGAAAATTGTTCGGGATGCAAAGAAAAACCCACAAATAACATCAGCTGAAATTCAGGACTCAGTAAACTAGCGGTGTGGCTGTTTCAAGCTGCATAATAAGGAGGCACTTAAAGAAAAATGGGCTGCATGGTCGAGTCGCCAGAAGAAAGCTATTACTGCGCAAATTCCACAAAGTATCTCACCTACAATACACCCTACTGCACAGAGACAAGCTTGAAAACTTATGGAACAAGGTAATTTGGAGTGATGAGACCAAAATTGAACTTTTTGGCCACAACCATAAATGTTACATTTGGAGAGAGATCAACAAGGTCTATGATGAAAGGAACACCATTCCTACAGTAAAGCATGGAGGTGGATCGCTGATGTTTTGGGGATGTGTGAGCTACAAAGATACAGGAAACTTGGTAAAAGTTGAAGGAAAGATGAATGCTGCACATTATCAGCAAATACTGGAGGCAAATTTGCACTCATCAGCCTGGAAGCTGCGCATGGGACGTACTTGGACGTTCCAACATGACAACGATCCAAAACACAAGGCCAAGTCGACCTGTCATTGGCTACAGCAGAACAAAGTGAAGGTTCTGGAGTGGCCATCTCAGTCTCCTGACCTCAATATCATTGAGACATTCTGGGGAGATCTCAAGCGCGCAGTTCATGCTAGACAGCCCAGGAATTTACAGGAACTGGAGGCTTTTTGCCAAGAAGAATGGGCAGCTTTACCATCTAAGAAAATAAAGAACCTCATCCACAACTACCACAAAAGACTTCAAGCTGTCATTGATGTTAGAGGGAGCAATACACGGTATTAAGAACTGGGGTAAGTGAACTTTTCATCAGAGTCATTTGGATGTTTTTGGTTGTCATTAAGATTTAAAAAGAGAAAACACAGTAGTTTGACAATAAATGGCTTCACCCAACCAATAACCATGAGCGGAGACAAAGTTTTATTGTTCTCATTCATAATTTCTGAAACAAGGCCAAGAAAGGAAAAATTCTGCCGGGGTGTGTAAACTTTTGAGCACAACTGTATGTACAAGATTATAACTACTATAATACTTTTCCTATGCACAAGAATAGAACTACTATAATACTGCTCCTATGTACAAGAATATAACTACTATAATACTGCTCCTATGTACAAGAATATAACTACTATAATACTGCTCCCTATGTACAAGAATATAACTACTATAATACTGCTCCTATGTACAAGAATATAACTACTATAATACTGCCACCATGTACAAGAATATAACTACTGTAATACTGCTCCTATGTACAAGAATATAACTACTATAATACTGCCCCCTACGTACAAGAATATAACTACTATAATACTGCTATGCACAAGAATAGAACTACTATAATACTGCCCCTATGTACAAGAATATAACTACTATAATGCTGCTCCTATGTACAAGAATATAACTACTATAATACTGCTCCTATGTACAAGAATATAACTACTATAATACTGCTCCTATGTACAAGAATATAACTGCTATAATACTGCCCCCCTATGTACAAGAATATAACTGCTATAATACTGCCCCCCTATGTACAAGAATATAACTGCTACAATACTGCCCATATGTACAAGAATATAACTGCTATAATACTGCCCCCCTATGTACAAGAATATAACTACTATAATACTGCCCCCTATGTACAAGAATATAACTGCTATAATACTGCCCCCTATGTACAAGAATATAACTGCTATAATACTGCCCCCTATGTACAAGAATATAACTGCTATAATACTGCCCCCTATGTACAAGAATATAACTACTATAATACTGCCCCCTATGTACAAGAATATAACTACTATAATGCTGCCCCCTATGTACAAGAATATAACTACTATAATACTGCCCCCTATGTACAAGAATATAACTACTATAATACTGCCCCCTATGTACAAGAATATAACTACTATAATACTGCCCCTATGTGCAAGATTATAACTACTATAATACTGCCCCTATGTGCAAGAATATAACTACTATAATACTGCCCCTATGTGCAAGAATATAACTACTATAATACTGCCCCTATGTGCAAGAATATAACTACTATAATACTGCCCCTATGTGCAAGAATATAACTACTATAATACTGCCCCTATGTACAAGAATATAACTACTATAATACTGCCCCTATGTACAAGAATATAACTACTATAATACTGCCCCTATATACAAGAATATAACTACTATAATACTGCCCCTTATGTACAAGAATATAACTACTATAATACTGCCCCCTATGTACAAGAATATAACTGCTATAATACTGCCCCCTATGTACAAGAATATAACTGCTATAATACTGCCCCCCTATGTACAAGAATATAACTGCTATAATACTGCCCCCCCTATGTACAAGAATATAACTGCTATAATACTGCCCCCTATGTACAAGAATATAACTACTATAATACTGCCCCCTATGTACAAGAATATAACTACTATAATACTGCCCCCTATGTACAAGAATATAACTACTATAATACTGCCCCCTATGTACAAGAATATAACTACTATAATACTGCCCCCTATGTACAAGAATATAACTACTATAATACTGCCCCTATGTACAAGAATATAACTACTATAATACTGCCCCGTATGTGCAAGAATATAACTACTATAATACTGCCCCCTATGTGCAAGAATATAACTACTATAATACTGCCCCTATGTGCAAGAATATAACTACTATAATACTGCCCCTATGTGCAAGAACATAACTACTATAATACTGCTCCTATGTACAAGACTATAACTACTATAATACTGCCCCTCTGTACAAGACTATAACTACTATAATACTGCCCCCTATGTACAAGAATATAACTACTATAATACTGCCCCCTATGTACAAGAATATAACTACTATAAAACTGCCCCCTATGTACAAGAATATAACTACTATAACACTGCCCCCTATGTACAAGAATATAACTACTATAACACTGCTCCTATGTAGAAGAATATAACTACTATAACACTGCTCCTATGTACAAGAGTATAACTACTATAATACTGCTCCTATGTACAAGAATATAACTACTATAATACTGTTCCCTATGTACAAGAATATAACTACTATAATACTGCCCCTATGTACAAGAATATAAGTACTATAATACTGCTCCCATGTACAAGAATATAACTACTATAATACTGCCCCTATGTACAAGAATATAACTACTATAATACTGTCCCCTATGTACAAGAATATAACTACTATAATACTGCTCCTATGTACAAGAATATAACTACTATAATACTGCCCCCTATGTACAAGAATATAACTACTATAATACTGCCCCTATATACAAGAATATAACTACTATAATACTGCCCCCTATGTACAAGAATATAACTACTATAATACTGCCCCCTATGTACAAGAATATAACTGCTATAACACCCCCCCTATGTACAAGAATGTAACTGCTATAATACTGCCCCCTATGTACAAGAATATAACTACTATAATACTGCCCCCTATGTACAAGAATATAACTACTATAATACTGCCCCCTATGTACAAGAATATAACTACTATAATACTGCCCCCTATGTACAAGAATATAACTACTATAATACTGCCCCCTATGTACAAGAATATAACTACTATAATACTGCCCCTATGTACAAGAATATAACTACTATAATACTGCCCCGTATGTGCAAGAATATAACTACTATAATACTGCCCCCTATGTGCAAGAATATAACTACTATAATACTGCCCCGTATGTGCAAGAATATAACTACTATAATACTGCCCCCTATGTGCAAGAATATAACTACTATAATACTGCCCCTATGTGCAAGAATATAACTACTATAATACTGCCCCTATGTGCAAGAATATAACTACTATAATACTGCCCCTATGTACAAGACTATAACTACTATAATACTGCCCCCTATGTACAAGAATATAACTACTATAATACTGCCCCCTATGTACAAGAATATAACTACTATAACACTGCCCCCTATGTACAAGAATATAACTACTATAATACTGCTCCTATGTACAAGAACATAACTACTATAATACTGCTCCTATGTACAAGAATATAACTACTATAATACTGCTCCTATGTACAAGAATATAACTACTATAATACTGCTCCTATGTACAAGAATATGACTACTATAATACTGCTCCTATGTACAAGAATATAACTACTATAATACTGTTCCCTATGTACAAGAATATAACTACTATAATACTGCCCCTATGTACAAGAATATAACTACTATAATACTGCCCCTATGTACAAGAATATAACTACTATAATACTGCCCCTATGTACAAGAATATAACTACTATAATACTGCCCCGTATGTGCAAGAATATAACTACTATAATACTGTCCCCTATGTGCAAGAATATAACTACTATAATACTGCCCCTATGTGCAAGAATATAACTACTATAATACTGCCCCTATGTGCAAGAATATAACTACTATAATACTGCCCCTATGTGCAAGAATATAACTACTATAATACTGCTCCTATGTACAAGAATATAACTACTATAATACTGCCCCTATGTGCAATAATATAACTACTATAATACTGCCCCTATGTGCAAGAACATAACTACTATAATACTGCCCCTATGTACAAGACTATAACTACTATAATACTGCTCCTATGTACAAGACTATAACTACTATAATACTGCCCCTCTGTACAAGAATATAACTACTATAATACTGCCCCCTATGTACAAGAATATAACTACTATAATACTGCTTCCTATGTACAAGAATATAACTACTATAATACTGCCCCCTATGTACAAGAATATAACTACTATAACACTGCCCCCTATGTACAAGAATATAACTACTATAATACTGCTCCTATGTACAAGACTATAACTACTATAATACTGCCCCTATGTACAAGACTATAACTACTATAATACTGCCCCTATGTACAAGACTATAACTACTATAATACTGCCCCCTATGTACAAGACTATAACTACTATAATACTGCCCCGTATGTGCAAGAATATAACTACTATAATACTGCCCCGTATGTGCAAGAATATAACTACTATAATACTGCCCCTATGTGCAAGAATATAACTACTATAATACTGCCCCTATGTGCAAGAATATAACTACTATAATACTGCCCCTATGTGCAAGAATATAACTACTATAATACTGCCCCTATGTACAAGAATATAACTACTATAATACTGCCCCTATGTACAAGAATATAACTACTATAATACTGCTTCCTATGTACAAGAATACAACTACTATAATACTGCTTCCTATGTACAAGAATACAACTACTATAATACTGCTTCCTATGTACAAGAATACAACTACTATAATACTGCTTCCTATGTACAAGAATACAACTACTATAATACTGCTTCCTATGTACAAGAATACAACTACTATAATACTGCTTCCTATGTACAAGAATACAACTACTATAATACTGCTTCCTATGTACAAGAATACAACTACTATAATACTGCTTCCTATGTACAAGAATATAACTACTATAATACTGCCCCCTATGTACAAGAATATAACTACTATAATACTGCCCCTATATACAAGAATATAACTACTATAATACTGTCCCCTATGTACAAGAATATAACTGCTATAATACTGCCCCCTATGTACAAGAATATAACTGCTATAATACTGCCCCCTATGTACAAGAATATAACTACTATAATACTGCCCCCTATGTACAAGAATATAACTACTATAATACTGCCCCCTATGTACAAGAATATAACTACTATAATACTGCCCCCTATGTACAAGAATATAACTACTATAATACTGCCCCTATGTACAAGAATATAACTACTATAATACTGCCCCGTATGTGCAAGAATATAACTACTATAATACTGCCCCCTATGTGCAAGAATATAACTACTATAATACTGCCCCTATGTGCAAGAATATAACTACTATAATACTGCCCCTATGTACAAGAATACAACTACTATAATACTGCTTCCTATGTACAAGAATACAACTACTATAATACTGCTTCCTATGTACAAGAATATAACTACTATAATACTGCCCCCTATGTACAAGAATATAACTACTATAATACTGCCCCTATATACAAGAATATAACTACTATAATACTGTCCCCTATGTACAAGAATATAACTGCTATAATACTGCCCCCTATGTACAAGAATATAACTGCTATAATACTGCCCCCTATGTACAAGAATATAACTACTATAATACTGCCCCCTATGTACAAGAATATAACTACTATAATACTGCCCCCTATGTACAAGAATATAACTACTATAATACTGCCCCCTATGTACAAGAATATAACTACTATAATACTGCCCCTATGTACAAGAATATAACTACTATAATACTGCCCCGTATGTGCAAGAATATAACTACTATAATACTGCCCCCTATGTGCAAGAATATAACTACTATAATACTGCCCCTATGTGCAAGAATATAACTACTATAATACTGCCCCTATGTACAAGAATATAACTACTATAATACTGCCCCTATGTACAAGACTATAACTACTATAATACTGCCCCTATGTACAAGACTATAACTACTATAATACTGCCCCGTATGTGCAAGAATATAACTACTATAATACTGCCCCGTATGTGCAAGAATATAACTACTATAATACTGCCCCTATGTGCAAGAATATAACTACTATAATACTGCCCCTATGTACAAGAATATAACTACTATAATACTGCCCCTATGTACAAGAATATAACTACTATAATACTGCCCCTATGTACAAGAATATAACTACTATAATACTGCTTCCTATGTACAAGAATACAACTACTATAATACTGCTTCCTATGTACAAGAATACAACTACTATAATAGTGCTTCCTATGTACAAGAATACAACTACTATAATACTGCTTCCTATGTACAAGAATACAACTACTATAATACTGCTTCCTATGTACAAGAATACAACTACTATAATACTGCTTCCTATGTACAAGAATACAACTACTATAATACTGCTTCCTATGTACAAGAATACAACTACTATAATTCTGCTTCCTATGTACAAGAATACAACTACTATAATACTGCTCCTATGTACAAGAATACAACTACTATAATACTGCTCCTATGTACAAGAATACAACTACTATAATACTGCTCCTATGTACAAGAATATAACTACTATAATACTGCCCCCTATGTACAAGAATATAACTACTATAATACTGCTCCTATGTACAAGAATATAACTACTATGATACTGTGGAAAAAGGAGAAGATGTCCAGCTTTACGGGAGTGAAAAATATTTATTTAGTGGATGAGTACAAAAACAGCCATATGGGAAAAATTAAAATGTGACAGGAAGAGTTAAAACCATCGCAACAACGCTTTTCTGGTGCATAGCAGCCTTAATCTATTTGTACTCGACCACTAAATAAATATTTTGCACTTTCATGAAGTTGCACATCTTCCTTTTTCCACTGAATTATGATACGTCTTTGCATAGACTGTTACGTGCTCCAATTGCTGCAACAAATCATGCGGGTGAGCTAGACTCTCTATTATTTCACTATAATACTGCTCATCTGTACAAGAATATAACTACTATAATACGGCCCGCTGTGTACAAGAATATACAGTTGTGCTCAAAAGTTTACTTACCCCGGCAGAATTTTTCCTTTCTTGGCCTTGTTTCAGAGAATATAAATGATAACAAAATAACTTTTTCTCCCCTCATGGTTATTGGTTGGGTGAAGCCATTTATTGTCAAACTACTGTGTTTTCTCTTTTTAAATCTAAATGACAACCAAAAACATCCAAATGACCCTGATCAAAAGTTCACATACCCTGGTGATTTTGGCCTGATAACATGCACAGAATTTGACACAAATGGGTTTGAATGGCTACTAAAGGTAACATCCTCACCTGTGACCTGTTTGCTTGTAATCAGTGTGTGTGCATAAAAGCTGAGTGAGTTTCTGGGATCCAGACAGACTCTTGCATCTTTCATCCAGCCACTGACGTTTCTGGATTGTGAGTCATGGGGAAAGCAAAAGAATTGTCAACGGATCTACGGGAAAAGGTAGTTGAACTGTATAACACAGGAAAAGGGGAAAAAAAATATCCAAGGAATTGATAATGCCAGTCAGCAGCGTTCAAACTGTGATTAATAAATGGAAAATCAGGGGCTTTGTAAAAACCAAACCATGGTCAGGTAGATCAACAAAGATTTCGGCCACAACTGCCAGGAAAATTGTTCGGGATGCAAAGAAAAACCCACAAATAACATCAGCTGAAATTCAGGACTCAGTAAACTAGCGGTGTGGCTGTTTCAAGCTGCATAATAAGGAGGCACTTAAAGAAAAATGGGCTGCATGGTCGAGTCGCCAGAAGAAAGCTATTACTGCGCAAATTCCACAAAGTATCTCACCTACAATACACCCTACTGCACAGAGACAAGCTTGAAAACTTATGGAACAAGGTAATTTGGAGTGATGAGACCAAAATTGAACTTTTTGGCCACAACCATAAATGTTACATTTGGAGAGAGATCAACAAGGTCTATGATGAAAGGAACACCATTCCTACAGTAAAGCATGGAGGTGGATCGCTGATGTTTTGGGGATGTGTGAGCTACAAAGATACAGGAAACTTGGTAAAAGTTGAAGGAAAGATGAATGCTGCACATTATCAGCAAATACTGGAGGCAAATTTGCACTCATCAGCCTGGAAGCTGCGCATGGGACGTACTTGGACGTTCCAACATGACAACGATCCAAAACACAAGGCCAAGTCGACCTGTCAT
Organism: Phyllobates terribilis; assembly: GCF_046119375.1. NCBI lineage: Eukaryota > Metazoa > Chordata > Amphibia > Anura > Dendrobatidae > Phyllobates > Phyllobates terribilis. Next base: position 172,400,781 of record NW_027362769.1, read on the forward strand.
TGGCTACAGCAGAACAAAGTGAAGGTTCTGGAGTGGCCATCTCAGTCTCCTGACCTCAATATCATTGAGACATTCTGGGGAGATCTCAAGCGCGCAGTTCATGCTAGACAGCCCAGGAATTTACAGGAACTGGAGGCTTTTTGCCAAGAAGAATGGGCAGCTTTACCATCTAAGAAAATAAAGAACCTCATCCACAACTACCACAAAAGACTTCAAGCTGTCATTGATGTTAGAGGGAGCAATACATGGTATTAAGAACTGGGGTAAGTGAACTTTTCATCAGAGTCATTTGGATGTTTTTGGTTGTCATTAAGATTTAAAAAGAGAAAACACAGTAGTTTGACAATAAATGGCTTCACCCAACCAATAACCATGAGCGGAGACAAAGTTTTATTGTTCTCATTCATAATTTCTGAAACAAGGCCAAGAAAGGAAAAATTCTGCCGGGGTGTGTAAACTTTTGAGCACAACTGTATGTACAAGATTATAACTACTATAATACTTTTCCTATGCACAAGAATAGAACTACTATAATACTGCTCCTATGTACAAGAATATAACTACTATAATACTGCTCCTATGTACAAGAATATAACTACTATAATACTGCTCCCTATGTACAAGAATATAACTACTATAATACTGCTCCTATGTACAAGAATATAACTACTATAATACTGCCCCCATGTACAAGAATATAACTACTGTAATACTGCTCCTATGTACAAGAATATAACTACTATAATACTGCCCCCTACGTACAAGAATATAACTACTATAATACTGCTGCTATGCACAAGATTATAACTACTATAATACTTTTCCTATGCACAAGAATAGAACTACTATAATACTGCTCCTATGTACAAGAATATAACTACTATAATGCTTCTCCTATGTACAAGAATATAACTACTATAATACTGCTCCTATGTACAAGAATATAACTACTATAATACTGCTCCTATGTACAAGAATATAACTGCTATAATACTGCCCCCCTATGTACAAGAATATAACTGCTATAATACTGCCCCCCCTATGTACAAGAATATAACTGCTACAATACTGCCCATATGTACAAGAATATAACTGCTATAATACTGCCCCCCTATGTACAAGAATATAACTGCTATAATACTGCCCCCCTATGTACAAGAATATAACTACTATAATACTGCCCCCTATGTACAAGAATATAACTAGTATAATACTGCCCCCCTATGTACAAGAATATAACTGCTATAATACTGCCCCCCCTATGTACAAGAATATAACTGCTATAATACTGCCCCCTATGTACAAGAATATAACTGCTATAATACTGCCCCCTATGTACAAGAATATAACTACTATAATACTGCCCCCTATGTACAAGAATATAACTACTATAATGCTGCCCCCTATGTACAAGAATATAACTACTATAATACTGCCCCCTATGTACAAGAATATAACTACTATAATACTGCCCCCTATGTACAAGAATATAACTACTATAATACTGCCCCTATGTACAAGAATATAACTACTATAATACTGCCCCCTATGTGCAAGAATATAACTACTATAATACTGCTCCTATGTACAAGAATATAACTACTATAATACTGCCCCTATGTGCAAGATTATAACTACTATAATACTGCCCCTATGTGCATGAATATAACTACTATAATACTGCCCCTATGTGCAAGAATATAACTACTATAATACTGCCCCTATGTGCAAGAATATAACTACTATAATACTGCCCCTATGTGCAAGAATATAACTACTATAATACTGCCCCTATGTGCAAGAATATAACTACTATAATACTGCCCCTATGTGCAAGAATATAACTACTATAATACTGCCCCGTATGTGCAAGAATATAACTACTAAAATACTGCCCCCTATGTGCAAGAATATAACTACTATAATACTGCCCCTATGTACAAGAATACAACTACTATAATACTGCTTCCTATGTACAAGAATACAACTACTATAATACTGCTTCCTATGTACAAGAATACAACTACTATAATACTGCTTCCTATGTACAAGAATACAACTACTATAATTCTGCTTCCTATGTACAAGAATACAACTACTATAATACTGCTCCTATGTACAAGAATACAACTACTATAATACTGCTCCTATGTACAAGAATACAACTACTATAATACTGCTCCTATGTACAAGAATATAACTACTATAATACTGCCCCCTATGTACAAGAATATAACTACTATAATACTGCTCCTATGTACAAGAATATAACTACTATGATACTGTGGAAAAAGGAGAAGATGTCCAGCTTTACGGGAGTGAAAAATATTTATTTAGTGGATGAGTACAAAAACAGCCATATGGGAAAAATTAAAATGTGACAGGAAGAGTTAAAACCATCGCAACAACGCTTTTCTGGTGCATAGCAGCCTTAATCTATTTGTACTCGACCACTAAATAAATATTTTGCACTTTCATGAAGTTGCACATCTTCCTTTTTCCACTGAATTATGATACGTCTTTGCATAGACTGTTACGTGCTCCAATTGCTGCAACAAATCATGCGGGTGAGCTAGACTCTCTATTATTTCACTATAATACTGCTCATCTGTACAAGAATATAACTACTATAATACGGCCCGCTGTGTACAAGAATATACAGTTGTGCTCAAAAGTTTACTTACCCCGGCAGAATTTTTCCTTTCTTGGCCTTGTTTCAGAGAATATAAATGATAACAAAATAACTTTTTCTCCCCTCATGGTTATTGGTTGGGTGAAGCCATTTATTGTCAAACTACTGTGTTTTCTCTTTTTAAATCTAAATGACAACCAAAAACATCCAAATGACCCTGATCAAAAGTTCACATACCCTGGTGATTTTGGCCTGATAACATGCACAGAATTTGACACAAATGGGTTTGAATGGCTACTAAAGGTAACATCCTCACCTGTGACCTGTTTGCTTGTAATCAGTGTGTGTGCATAAAAGCTGAGTGAGTTTCTGGGATCCAGACAGACTCTTGCATCTTTCATCCAGCCACTGACGTTTCTGGATTGTGAGTCATGGGGAAAGCAAAAGAATTGTCAACGGATCTACGGGAAAAGGTAGTTGAACTGTATAACACAGGAAAAGGGGAAAAAAAATATCCAAGGAATTGATAATGCCAGTCAGCAGCGTTCAAACTGTGATTAATAAATGGAAAATCAGGGGCTTTGTAAAAACCAAACCATGGTCAGGTAGATCAACAAAGATTTCGGCCACAACTGCCAGGAAAATTGTTCGGGATGCAAAGAAAAACCCACAAATAACATCAGCTGAAATTCAGGACTCAGTAAACTAGCGGTGTGGCTGTTTCAAGCTGCATAATAAGGAGGCACTTAAAGAAAAATGGGCTGCATGGTCGAGTCGCCAGAAGAAAGCTATTACTGCGCAAATTCCACAAAGTATCTCACCTACAATACACCCTACTGCACAGAGACAAGCTTGAAAACTTATGGAACAAGGTAATTTGGAGTGATGAGACCAAAATTGAACTTTTTGGCCACAACCATAAATGTTACATTTGGAGAGAGATCAACAAGGTCTATGATGAAAGGAACACCATTCCTACAGTAAAGCATGGAGGTGGATCGCTGATGTTTTGGGGATGTGTGAGCTACAAAGATACAGGAAACTTGGTAAAAGTTGAAGGAAAGATGAATGCTGCACATTATCAGCAAATACTGGAGGCAAATTTGCACTCATCAGCCTGGAAGCTGCGCATGGGACGTACTTGGACGTTCCAACATGACAACGATCCAAAACACAAGGCCAAGTCGACCTGTCATTGGCTACAGCAGAACAAAGTGAAGGTTCTGGAGTGGCCATCTCAGTCTCCTGACCTCAATATCATTGAGACATTCTGGGGAGATCTCAAGCGCGCAGTTCATGCTAGACAGCCCAGGAATTTACAGGAACTGGAGGCTTTTTGCCAAGAAGAATGGGCAGCTTTACCATCTAAGAAAATAAAGAACCTCATCCACAACTACCACAAAAGACTTCAAGCTGTCATTGATGTTAGAGGGAGCAATACATGGTATTAAGAACTGGGGTAAGTGAACTTTTCATCAGAGTCATTTGGATGTTTTTGGTTGTCATTAAGATTTAAAAAGAGAAAACACAGTAGTTTGACAATAAATGGCTTCACCCAACCAATAACCATGAGCGGAGACAAAGTTTTATTGTTCTCATTCATAATTTCTGAAACAAGGCCAAGAAAGGAAAAATTCTGCCGGGGTGTGTAAACTTTTGAGCACAACTGTATGTACAAGATTATAACTACTATAATACTTTTCCTATGCACAAGAATAGAACTACTATAATACTGCTCCTATGTACAAGAATATAACTACTATAATACTGCTCCTATGTACAAGAATATAACTACTATAATACTGCTCCCTATGTACAAGAATATAACTACTATAATACTGCTCCTATGTACAAGAATATAACTACTATAATACTGCCCCCATGTACAAGAATATAACTACTGTAATACTGCTCCTATGTACAAGAATATAACTACTATAATACTGCCCCCTACGTACAAGAATATAACTACTATAATACTGCTGCTATGCACAAGATTATAACTACTATAATACTTTTCCTATGCACAAGAATAGAACTACTATAATACTGCTCCTATGTACAAGAATATAACTACTATAATGCTTCTCCTATGTACAAGAATATAACTACTATAATACTGCTCCTATGTACAAGAATATAACTACTATAATACTGCTCCTATGTACAAGAATATAACTGCTATAATACTGCCCCCCTATGTACAAGAATATAACTGCTATAATACTGCCCCCCCTATGTACAAGAATATAACTGCTACAATACTGCCCATATGTACAAGAATATAACTGCTATAATACTGCCCCCCTATGTACAAGAATATAACTGCTATAATACTGCCCCCCTATGTACAAGAATATAACTACTATAATACTGCCCCCTATGTACAAGAATATAACTAGTATAATACTGCCCCCCTATGTACAAGAATATAACTGCTATAATACTGCCCCCCCTATGTACAAGAATATAACTGCTATAATACTGCCCCCTATGTACAAGAATATAACTGCTATAATACTGCCCCCTATGTACAAGAATATAACTACTATAATACTGCCCCCTATGTACAAGAATATAACTACTATAATGCTGCCCCCTATGTACAAGAATATAACTACTATAATACTGCCCCCTATGTACAAGAATATAACTACTATAATACTGCCCCCTATGTACAAGAATATAACTACTAAATACTGCACCCTATGTACAAGAATATAACTACTATAATACTGCCCCCTATGTGCAAGAATATAACTACTATAATACTGCTCCTAGTACAGAAAGATACACTACTATATAACTGCCCCTATGTGCAAGATTATAACTACTATAATACTGCCCCTATGTGCATGAATATAACTACTATAATACTGCCCCTATGTGCAAGAATATAACTACTATAATACTGCCCCTATGTGCAAGAATATAACTACTATAATACTGCCCCTATGTGCAAGAATATAACTACTATAATACTGCCCCTATGTGCAAGAATATAACTACTATAATACTGCCCCTATGTGCAAGAATATAACTACTATAATACTGCCCCGTATGTGCAAGAATATAACTACTAAAATACTGCCCCCTATGTGCAAGAATATAACTACTATAATACTGCCCTATGTACAAGAATATAACTACTATAATACTGCCCCTATGTACAAGAATATAACTACTATAATACTGCCCCCTATGTACAAGAATATAACTACTATAATACTGCCCCTATATACAAGAATATAACTACTATAATACTGCCCCCTATGTACAAGAATATATCTACTATAATACTTCCCCTATGTACAAGAATATAACTGCTATAATACTGCCCCCTATGTACAAGAATATAACTGCTATAAGACTGCCCCCCTATGTACAAGAATATAACTGCTATAATACTGCCCCCCCTATGTAAAAGAATATAACTGCTATAATACTGCCCCCTATGTACAAGAATATAACTACTATAATACTGCCCCCTATGTACAGAATATAACTACTATAATACTGCCCCCCTATGTACAAGAATATAACTACTATAATACTGCCCCCTATATACAAGAATATAACTACTATAATACTGCCCCTATGTACAAGAATATAACTACTATAAACGCCCTATGTACAAGAATATAACTACTATAATACTGCCCCTATGTGCAAGAATATAACTACTATAATACTGCCCCTATGTGCAAGACATAACTACTATAATACTGCCCCTATGTACAATAGAACTACTATAATACTGCTCCTATGTACAAGACTATAACTACTATAATACTGCCCCTCTGTACAAGACTATAACTACTATAATATGCCCCCTATGTACAAGAATATAACTACTATAATACTGCTTCCTATGTACAAGAATATAACTACTATAATACTGCCCCCTATGTACAGAATATAACTACTATAACACTGCCCCCTATGTACAAGAATATAACACTATAACACTGCTCCTATGTACAAGAATATAACTACTATAACACTGCTCCTATGTACAAGAATATAACTACTATAATACTGCTCCTATGTACAAGAATATAACTACTATAATACTGTTCCCTATGTACAAGAATATAACTACTATAATACTGCCCCTATGTACAAGAATATAAGTACTATAATACTGCTCCCATGTACAAGAATATAACTACTATAATACTGCCCCTATGTACAAGAATATAACTACTATAATACTGTCCCCTATGTACAAGAATATAACTACTATAATACTGCTCCTATGTACAAGAATATAACTACTATAATACTGCCCTATGTACAAGAATAGAACTACTATAACACAGCCCCTATATACAAGAATATAACTACTATAATACTGTCCCCTATGTACAAGAATATAACTACTATAATACTGCCCCCTATGTACAAGAATATAACTACTATAATACTGCCCCCTAATGTACAAGAATATAACTGCTATAATACTGCCCCCCCTATGTACAAGAATATAACTGCTATAATACTGCCCCCTATGTACAAGAATATAACTACTATAATACTGCCCCCTATGTACAAGAATATAACTACTATAATACTGCCCCCTATGTACAAGAATATAACTACTATAATACTGCCCCCTATGTACAAGAATATAACTACTATAATACTGCCCCCTATGTACAAGAATATAACTACTATAATACTGCCCCTATGTACAAGAATATAACAACTATAATACTGCCCCGTATGTGCAAGAATATAACTACTATAATACTGCCCCCTATGTGCAAGAATATAACTACTATAATACTGCCCCTATGTGCCCTATGTACAGAATATAACTACTATAATACAGCCCACTATGTACAAGAACTATAACTACTTAATACTGCCCCCTATGTACAAGAATAACTACTATAATACTGCCCTATGTACAAGAATATAACTACTATAATACTGCCATATGTACAAGAATATAACTACTATAATACTGCCCCCTATGTGCAAGAATATAACTACTATAATACTGCCCCTATGTGCAAGAAATATAACTACTATAATACTGCCCCTATGTACAAGAATATAACTACTATAATACTGCCCCCTATGTACAAGAATATAACTACTATAATACTGCCCCTATGTACAAGAATATAACTACTATAATACTGCCCCCTATGTACAAGAATATAACTACTATAACACTGCCCCCTATGTACAAGAATATAACTACTATAATACTGCTCCTATGTACAAGAATATAACTACTATAATACTGCTCCTATGTACAAGAATATAACTACTATAATACTGCCCCCTATGTACAAGAATATAACTACTATAATACTGCCCCTATGTACAAGAATATAACTACTATAATACTGCTCCTATGTACAAGAATATAACTACTATAATACTGCTCCTATGTACAAGAATATAACTACTATAATACTGCTCCTATGTACAAGAATATAACTACTATAATACTGCCCCCTATGTACAAGAATATACCTACTATAACACTGCCCCCTATGTACAAGAATATAACTACTATAATACTGCTCCTATGTACAAGAATATAACTACTATAATACTGCTCCTATGTACAAGAATATAACTACTATAATACTGCTCCTATGTACAAGAATATAACTACTATAATACTGCTCCTATGTACAAGAATATAACTACTATAATACTGTTCCTATGTACAAGAATATAACTACTATAATACTGCCCCTATGTACAAGAATATATGTACTATAATACTGCTCCCATGTACAAGAATATAACTACTATAATACTGCCCCTATGTACAAGAATATAACTACTATAATACTGTCCCCTATGTACAAGAATATAACTACTATAATACTGTTCCCTATGTACAAGAATATAACTACTATAATACTGTTCCCTATGTACAAGAATATAACTACTATAATACTCCCCTATGTACAAGAATATAACTACTATAATACTGCCCCCTATGTACAAGAATATAACTACTATAATACTGCCCCTATGTACAAGAATATAACTACTATAATACTGCCCCGTATGTGCAAGAATATAACTACTATAATACTGCCCCCTATGTGCAAGAATATAACTACTATAATACTGCCCCTATGTGCAAGAATATAACTACTATAATACTGCTCCTATGTACAAGAATATAACTACTATAATACTGCCCCTATGTACAAGAATATAACTACTATAATACTGCCCCTATGTACAAGAATATAACTACTATAATACTGCCCCGTATGTGCAAGAATATAACTACTATAATACTGCCCCCTATGTGCAAGAATATAACTACTATAATACTGCCCCTATGTGCAAGAATATAACTACTATAATACTGCCCCTATGTACAAGACTATAACTACTATAATACTGCCCCCTATGTACAAGAATATAACTACTATAATACTGCTTCTTATGTACAAGAATATAACTACTATAACACTGCCCCCTATGTACAAGAATATAACTACTATAACACTGCCCCCTATGTACAAGAATATAACTACTATAATACTGCTCCTATGTACAAGAATATAACTACTATAATACTGCTCCTATGTACAAGAATATAACTACTATAATACTGCCCCCTATGTACAAGAATATAACTACTATAATACTGCTCCTATGTACAAGAATATAACTACTATAATACTGCTCCTATGTACAAGAATATAACTACTATAATACTGCTCCTATGTACAAGAATATAACTACTATAATACTGCTCCTATGTACAAGAATATAACTACTATAATACTGCCCCCTATGTACAAGAATATAACTACTATAACACTGCCCCCTATGTACAAGAATATAACTACTATAATACTGCTCCTATGTACAAGAATATAACTACTATAATACTGCTCCTATGTACAAGAATATAACTACTATAATACTGCTCCTATGTACAAGAATATAACTACTATAATACTGCTCCTATGTACAAGAATATAACTACTATAATACTGCCCCTATGTACAAGAATATATGTACTATAATACTGCTCCCATGTACAAGAATATAACTACTATAATACTGCCCCTATGTACAAGAATATAACTACTATAATACTGTCCCCTATGTACAAGAATATAACTACTATAATACTGTTCCCTATGTACAAGAATATAACTACTATAATACTGTTCCCTATGTACAAGAATATAACTACTATAATACTGCCCCCTATGTACAAGAATATAACTACTATAATACTGCCCCCTATGTACAAGAATATAACTACTATAATACTGCCCCTATGTACAAGAATATAACTACTATAATACTGCCCCGTATGTGCAAGAATATAACTACTATAATACTGCCCCCTATGTGCAAGAATATAACTACTATAATACTGCCCCTATGTGCAAGAATATAACTACTATAATACTGCTCCTATGTACAAGAATATAACTACTATAATACTGCCCCTATATGCAATAATATAACTACTATAATACTGCCCCTATGTGCAAGAACATAACTACTATAATACTGCCCCTATGTACAAGAATAGAACTACTATAATACTGCTCCTATGTACAAGACTATAACTACTATAATACTGCCCCTCTGTACAAGAACATAACTACTATAATACTGCCCCCTATGTACAAGAATATAACTACTATAATACTGCTTCCTATGTACAAGAATATAACTACTATAATACTGCCCCCTATGTACAAGAATATAACTACTATAACACTGCCCCCTATGTACAAGAATATAACTACTATAATACTGCTCCTATGTACAAGAATATAACTACTATAATACTGCTCCTATGTACAAGAATATAACTACTATAATACTGCCCCCTATGTACAAGAATATAACTACTATAACACTGCCCCCTATGTACAAGAATATAACTACTATAATACTGCTCCTATGTACAAGAATATAACTACTATAATACTGCTCCTATGTACAAGAATATAACTACTATAATACTGCTCCTATGTACAAGAATATAACTACTATAATACTGCTCCTATGTACAAGAATATAACTACTATAATACTGCCCCTATGTACAAGAATATATGTACTATAATACTGCTCCCATGTACAAGAATATAACTACTATAATACTGCCCCTATGTACAAGAATATAACTACTATAATACTGTCCCCTATGTACAAGAATATAACTACTATAATACTGTTCCCTATGTACAAGAATATAACTACTATAATACTGTTCCCTATGTACAAGAATATAACTACTATAATACTGCCCCCTATGTACAAGAATATAACTACTATAATACTGCCCCCTATGTACAAGAATATAACTACTATAATACTGCCCCTATGTACAAGAATATAACTACTATAATACTGCCCCGTATGTGCAAGAATATAACTACTATAATACTGCCCCCTATGTGCAAGAATATAACTACTATAATACTGCCCCTATGTGCAAGAATATAACTACTATAATACTGCTCCTATGTACAAGAATATAACTACTATAATACTGCCCCTATATGCAATAATATAACTACTATAATACTGCCCCTATGTGCAAGAACATAACTACTATAATACTGCCCCTATGTACAAGAATAGAACTACTATAATACTGCTCCTATGTACAAGACTATAACTACTATAATACTGCCCCTCTGTACAAGAACATAACTACTATAATACTGCCCCCTATGTACAAGAATATAACTACTATAATACTGCTTCCTATGTACAAGAATATAACTACTATAATACTGCCCCCTATGTACAAGAATATAACTACTATAACACTGCCCCCTATGTACAAGAATATAACTACTATAATACTGCTCCTATGTACAAGACTATAACTACTATAATACTGCCCCTATGTACAAGAATATAACTACTATAATACTGCCCCTATGTACAAGAATATAACTACTATAATACTGCCCCCTATGTACAAGAATATAACTACTATAATACTGCCCCCTATGTACAAGAATATAACTGCTATAATACTGCCCCCTATGTACAAGAATATAACTACTATAATACTGCCCCCCTATGTACAAGAATATAACTACTATAATACTGCCCCCCTATGTACAAGAATATAACTACTATAATACTGCCCCCTATGTACAAGAATATAACTACTCTAATACTGCCCCCTATGTACAAGAATATAACTACTATAATACTGCCCCCTATGTACAAGAATATAACTACTATAATACTGCCCCTATGTACAAGAATATAACTAATATAATACTGCCCCCTATGTACAAGAATATAACTACTATAATACTGCCCCCTATGTACAAGAATATAACTACTATAATACTGCCCCTATGTACAAGAATATAACTACTATAATACTGCCCCTATGTACAAGAATATAACTACTATAATACTGCCCCGTATGTGCAAGAATATAACTACTATAATACTGCCCCGTATGTGCAAGAATATAACCACTATAATACTGCCCCGTATGTGCAAGAATATAACTACTATAATACTGCCCCTATGTGCAAGAATATAACTACTATAATACTGCCCCTATGTGCAAGAATATAACTACTATAATACTGCCCCTATGTGCAAGAATATAACTACTATAATACTGCCCCTATGTGCAAGAATATAACTACTATAATACTGCCCCTATGTACAAGAATATAACTACTATAATACTGCCCCTATGTACAAGAATATAACTACTATAATACTGCCCCTATGTACAAGAATATAACTACTATAATACTGCCCCTATGTACAAGAATACAACTACTATAATACTGCTTCCTATGTACAAGAATACAACTACTATAATACTGCTTCCTATGTACAAGAATACAACTACTATAATACTGCTTCCTATGTACAAGAATACAACTACTATAATACTGCTTCCTGTGTACAAGAATACACCTACTATAATACTGCTTCCTATGTACAAGAATACAACTACTATAATACTGCTTCCTATGTACAAGAATACAACTACTATAATACTGCTTCCTATGTACAAGAATACAACTACTATAATACTGCTTCCTATGTACAAGAATACAACTACTATAATACTGCTTCCTATGTACAAGAATACAACTACTATAATTCTGCTTCCTATGTACAAGAATACAACTACTATAATACTGCTCCTATGTACAAGAATACAACTACTATAATACTGCTCCTATGTACAAGAATACAACTACTATAATACTGCTCCTATGTACAAGAATATAACTACTATAATACTGATCCTATGTACAATAATATAACTACTATAATGCTGCCCCCTATGTACAAGAATATAACTACTATAATACTGCTCCTATGTACAAGAATATAACTACTATGATACTGTGGAAAAAGGAGAAGATGTCCAGCTTTACGGGAGTGAAAAATATTTATTTAGTGGATGAGTACAAAAACAGCCATATGGGAAAAATTAAAATGTGACAGGAAGAGTTAAAACCATCGCAACAACGCTTTTCTGGTGCATAGCAGCCTTAATCTATTTGTACTCGACCACTAAATAAATATTTTGCACTTTCATGAAGTCCCACATCTTCCTTTTTCCACTGAATTACGGTACGTCTTTGCATAGACTGTTACGTGCTCCAATTGCTGCAACAAATCATGCGGGTGAGCTAGACTCTCTATTATTTCACTATAATACTGCTCATCTGTACAAGAATATAACTACTATAATACGGCCCGCTATGTACAAGAATATAACTACTATAATACGGCCCGCTATGTACAAGAATATACAGTTGTGCTCAAAAGTTTACTTACCCCGGCAGAATTTTTCCTTTCTTGGCCTTGTTTCAGAGAATATAAATGATAACAAAATAACTTTTTCTCCCCTCATGGTTATTGGTTGGGTGAAGCCATTTATTGTCAAACTACTGTGTTTTCTCTTTTTAAATCTAAATGACAACCAAAAACATCCAAATGACCGTGATCAAAAGTTCACATACCCTGGTGATTTTGGCCTGATAACATGCACAGAATTTGACACAAATGGGTTTGAATGGCTACTAAAGGTAACATCCTCACCTGTGACCTGTTTGCTTGTAATCAGTGTGTGTGCATAAAAGCTGAGTGAGTTTCTGGGATCCAGACAGACTCTTGCATCTTTCATCCAGCCACTGACGTTTCTGGATTGTGAGTCATGGGGAAAGCAAAAGAATTGTCAACGGATCTACGGGAAAAGGTAGTTGAACTGTATAACACAGGAAAAGGGGAAAAAAATATCCAAGAAATTGATAATGCCAGTCAGCAGCGTTCAAACTGTGATTAATAAATGGAAAATCAGGGGCTTTGTAAAAACCAAACCACGGTCAGGTAGATCAACAAAGATTTCGGCCACAACTGCCAGGAAAATTGTTCGGGATGCAAAGAAAAACCCACAAATAACATCAGCTGAAATTCAGGACTCAGTAAACTAGCGGTGTGGCTGTTTCAAGCTGCATAATAAGGAGGCACTTAAAGAAAAATGGGCTGCATGGTCGAGTCGCCAGAAGAAAGCTATTACTGCGCAAATTCCACAAAGTATCTCACCTACAATACACCCTACTGCACAGAGACAAGCTTGAAAACTTATGGAACAAGGTAATTTGGAGTGATGAGACCAAAATTGAACTTTTTGGCCACAACCATAAATGTTACATTTGGAGAGAGATCAACAAGGTCTATGATGAAATTTAACACCATTCCTACAGTAAAGCATGGAGGTGGATCGCTGATGTTTTGGGGATGTGTGAGCTACAAAGATACAGGAAACTTGGTAAAAGTTGAAGGAAAGATGAATGCTGCACATTATCAGCAAATACTGGAGGCAAATTTGCACTCATCAGCCTGGAAGCTGCGCATGGGACGTACTTGGACGTTCCAACATGACAACGATCCAAAACACAAGGCCAAGTCGACCTGTCCTTGGCTACAGCAGAACAAAGTGAAGGTTCTGGAGTGGCCATCTCAGTCTCCTGACCTCAATATCATTGAGCCACTCTGGGGAGATCTCAAGCGCGCAGTTCATGCTAGACAGCCCAGGAATTTACAGGAACTGGAGGCTTTTTGCCAAGAAGAATGGGCAGCTTTACCATCTAAGAAAATAAAGAAGCTCATCCACAACTACCACAAAAGACTTCAAGCTGTCATTGATGTTAGAGGGAGCAATACACGGTATTAAGAACTGGGGTAAGTGAACTTTTCATCATAATCATTTGGATGTTTTTGGTTGTCATTAAGATTTAAAAAGAGAAAACACAGTAGTTTGACAATAAATGGCTTCACCCAACCAATAACCATGAGCGGAGACAAAGTTTTATTGTTCTCATTCATAATTTCTGAAACAAGGCCAAGAAAGGAAAAATTCTGCCGGGGTGTGTAAACTTTTGAGAACAACTGTATGTACAAGATTATAACTACTATAATACTTTTCCTATGCACAAGAATAGAACTACTATAATACTGCTCCTATGTACAAGAATATAACTACTATAATACTGCTCCTATGTACAAGAATATAACTACTATAATACTGCCCCTACGTACAAGAATATAACTACTATAATACTGCTCTATAACTACTATAATACTGCTGCTATGCACAAGAATAGAACTACTATAATACTGCCCCTATGTACAAGAATATAACTACTATAATACTGCTCCTATGTACAAGAATATAACTACTATAATATTGCTCCTATGTACAAGAATATAACTACTATAATACTGCTCCTATGTACAAGAATATAACTACTATAATACTGCCCCCCTATGTACAAGAATATAACTGCTATAATACTGCCCCCCCTATGTACAAGAATATAACTGCTACAATACTGCCCATATGTACAAGAATATAACTGCTATAATACTGCCCCCCTATGTACAAGAATATAACTGCTATAATACTGCCCCCCTATGTACAAGAATATAACTACTAAAATACTGCCCCCTATGTACAAGAATATAACTAGTATAATACTGCCCCCCTATGTACAAGAATATAACTGCTATAATACTGCCCCCCCTATGTACAAGAATATAACTGCTATAATACTGCCTCCTATGTACAAGAATATAACTACTATAATACTGCCCCCTATGTACAAGAATATAACTACTATAATACTGCCCCCTATGTACAAGAATATAACTACTATAATGCTGCCCCCTATGTACAAGAATATAACTACTATAATACTGCCCCCTATGTACAAGAATATAACTACTATAATACTGCCCCCTATGTACAAGAATATAACTGCTATAATACTGCCCCTATGTACAAGAATATAACTACTATAATACTTTTCCTATGCACAAGAATAGAACTACTATAATACTGCTCCTATGTACAAGAATATAACTACTATAATACTGCTCCTATGTACAAGAATATAACTACTATAATACTGCTCCCTATGTACAAGAATATAACTACTATAATACTGCTCCTATGTACAAGAATAGAACTACTATAATAATGCCCCTATGTACAAGAATATGACTACTATAATACTGCTTCCTATGTACAATAATATAACTACTATAATACTGCTGCTATGCACAAGAATAGAACTACTATAATACTGCCCCTATGTACAAGAATATAACTACTATAATACTGCTCCTATGTACAAGAATATAACTACTATAATACTGCTCCTATGTACAAGAATATAACTGCTATAATACTGCCCCATATGTACAAGAATATAACTGCTATAATACTGCCCCCCCTATGTACAAGAATATAACTGCTACAATACTGCCCCTATGTACAAGAATATAACTGCTATAATACTGCCCCCCTATGTACAAGAATATAACTGCTATAATACTGCCCCCCTATGTACAAGAATATAACTACTATAATACTGCCCCCTATGTACAAGAATATAACTACTATAATACTGCCCCCTATGTACAAGAATATAACTACTATAATACTGCCCCCCTATGTACAAGAATATAACTGCTATAATACTGCCCCCCTATGTACAAGAATATAACTGCTATAATACTGCCCCCTATGTACAAGAATATAACTACTATAATATTACCCCCTATGTACAAGAATATAACTACTATAATACTGCCCCCTATGTACAAGAATATAACTACTATAATACTGCCCCCTATGTACAAAAATATAACTACTATAATACTGCCCCCTATGTACAAGAATATAACTACTATAATACTGCCCCCTATGTACAAGAATATAACTACTATAATACTGCCCCTATGTACAAGAATATAACTACTATAATACTGCCCCGTATGTGCAAGAATATAACTACTATAATACTGCCCCCTATGTGCAAGAATAGAACTACTATAATACTGCCCCTATGTGCAAGAATATAACTACTATAATACTGCTCCTATGTACAAGAATATAACTACTATAATACTGCCCCTATGTGCAAGAATATAACTACTATAATACTGCCCCTATGTGCAAGAATATAACTACTATAATACTGCCCCTATGTACAAGAATATAACTACTATAATACTGCCCCTATGTACAAGAATATAACTACTATAATACTGCCCCCTATGTACAAGAATATAACTACTATAATACTGCCCCCTATGTACAAGAATATAACTACTATAATACTGCCCCCTATGTACAAAAATATAACTACTATAATACTGCCCCCTATGTACAAGAATATAACTACTATAATACTGCCCCCTATGTACAAGAATATAACTACTATAATACTGCCCCTATGTACAAGAATATAACTACTATAATACTGCCCCGTATGTACAAGAATATAACTACTATAATACTGCCCCCTATGTACAAGAATATAACTACTATAATGCTGCCCCCTATGTACAAGAATATAACTACTATAATACTGCCCCCTATGTACAAGAATATAACTACTATAATACTGCCCCCTATGTACAAGAATATAACTGCTATAATACTGCCCCTATGTACAAGAATATAACTACTATAATACTTTTCCTATGCACAAGAATAGAACTACTATAATACTGCTCCTATGTACAAGAATATAACTACTATAATACTGCTCCTATGTACAAGAATATAACTACTATAATACTGCTCCCTATGTACAAGAATATAACTACTATAATACTGCTCCTATGTACAAGAATAGAACTACTATAATAATGCCCCTATGTACAAGAATATGACTACTATAATACTGCTTCCTATGTACAATAATATAACTACTATAATACTGCTGCTATGCACAAGAATAGAACTACTATAATACTGCCCCTATGTACAAGAATATAACTACTATAATACTGCTCCTATGTACAAGAATATAACTACTATAATACTGCTCCTATGTACAAGAATATAACTGCTATAATACTGCCCCATATGTACAAGAATATAACTGCTATAATACTGCCCCCCCTATGTACAAGAATATAACTGCTACAATACTGCCCCTATGTACAAGAATATAACTGCTATAATACTGCCCCCCTATGTACAAGAATATAACTGCTATAATACTGCCCCCCTATGTACAAGAATATAACTACTATAATACTGCCCCCTATGTACAAGAATATAACTACTATAATACTGCCCCCTATGTACAAGAATATAACTACTATAATACTGCCCCCCTATGTACAAGAATATAACTGCTATAATACTGCCCCCCTATGTACAAGAATATAACTGCTATAATACTGCCCCCTATGTACAAGAATATAACTACTATAATATTACCCCCTATGTACAAGAATATAACTACTATAATACTGCCCCCTATGTACAAGAATATAACTACTATAATACTGCCCCCTATGTACAAAAATATAACTACTATAATACTGCCCCCTATGTACAAGAATATAACTACTATAATACTGCCCCCTATGTACAAGAATATAACTACTATAATACTGCCCCTATGTACAAGAATATAACTGCTATAATACTGCCCCGTATGTGCAAGAATATAACTACTATAATACTGCCCCCTATGTGCAAGAATAGAACTACTATAATACTGCCCCTATGTGCAAGAATATAACTACTATAATACTGCTCCTATGTACAAGAATATAACTACTATAATACTGCCCCTATGTGCAAGAATATAACTACTATAATACTGCCCCTATGTGCAAGAATATAACTACTATAATACTGCCCCTATGTACAAGAATATAACTACTATAATACTGCCCCTATGTACAAGAATATAACTACTATAATACTGCCCCCTATGTACAAGAATATAACTACTATAATACTGCCCCCTATGTACAAGAATATAACTACTATAATACTGCCCCCTATGTACAAGAATATAACTACTATAATACTGCCCCCTATGTACAAGAATATAACTACTATAATACTGCCCCCTATGTACAAGAATATAACTACTATAATACTGCCCCTATGGACAAGAATATAACTACTATAATACTGCCTCGTATGTGCAAGAATATAACTACTATAATACTAACCCCTATGTGCAAGAATATAACTACTATAATACTGCCCCTATGTGCAAGAATATAACTACTATAATACTGCTCCTATGTACAAGAATATAACTACTATAATACTGCCCCTATGTGCAAGAATATAACTACTATAATACTGCCCCTATGTGCAAGAATATAACTACTATAATACTGCCCCTATGTACAAGAATAGAACTACTATAATACTGCTCCTATGTACAAGAATAGAACTACTATAATACTGCTCCTATGTACAAGAATAGAACTACTATAATACTGCCCCCTATGTACAAGAATAGAACTACTATAATACTGCTCCTATGTACAAGAATAGAACTACTATAATACTACCGCCTATGTACAAGAATAGAACTACTATAATACTGCTTCCTATGTACAAGAATATGACTACTATAATACTGCTCCCTATGTACAAGAATACGACTACTATAATACTGCTCCTATGTACAAGAATACAACTACTATAATACTGCTCCCTATGTACAAGAATATAACTACTATAACACTGCCCCCTATGTACAAGAATATAACTACTATAACACTGCCCCCATGTACAAGAATATAACTACTTTAATACTGCTCCTATGTACAAGAATATAACTACTATAATACTGCTCCTATGTACAAGAATATAACTACTATAATACTGCTCCTATGTACAAGAATATAACTACTATAATACTGCCCCCCCATGTACAAGAATATAACTACTATAATACTGCTCCTATGTACAAGAATATAACTACTATAATACTGCCCCTATGTACAAGAATATAACTACTATAATACTGCTCCTATGTACAAGAATATAACTACTATAATACTGCTCCTATGTACAAGAATATAACTACTATAATACTGCCCCTATGTACAAGAATATAACTACTATAATACTGCTCCTATGTAAAAGAATATAACTACTATAATACTGCCTCTATGTACAAGAATATAACTACTATAATACTGCCCCCTATGTACAAGAATATAACTACTATAATACTGCTCCTATGTACAAGAATATAACTACTATAAGACTGCCCCCTATGTACAAGAATATAACTACTATAATACTGCCCCCTATGTACAAGAATATAACTACTATAATACTGCCCCTATGTACAAGAATATAACTACTATAATACTGCCCCGTATGTGCAAGAATATAACTACTATAATACTGCCCCCTATGTGCAAGAATAGAACTACTATAATACTGCCCCTATGTGCAAGAATATAACTACTATAATACTGCTCCTATGTACAAGAATATAACTACTATAATACTGCCCCTATGTGCAAGAATATAACTACTATAATACTGCCCCTATGTGCAAGAATATAACTACTATAATACTGCCCCTATGTGCAAGAATATAACTACTATAATACTGCCCCTATGTGCAAGAATATAACTACTATAATACTGCCCCTATGTACAAGAATATAACTACTATAATACTGCCCCTATGTACAAGAATATAACTACTATAATACTGCCCCTATGTACAAGAATATAACTACTATAATACTGCCCCCTATGTACAAGAATATAACTACTATAATACTGCCCCTATATACAAGAATATAACTACTATAATACTGCCCCCTATGTACAAGAATATAACTACTATAATACTGCCCCCTATGTACAAGAATATAACTACTATAATACTGCCCCCCTATGTACAAGAATATAACTGCTATAATACTGCCCCCCCATGTACAAGAATATAACTGCTATAATACTGCCCCCTATGTACAAGAATATAACTACTATAATACTGCCCCCTATGTACAAGAATATAACTACTATAATACTGCCCCCTATGTACAAGAATATAACTACTATAATACTGCCCCCTATGTACAAGAATATAACTACTATAATACTGCCCCTATGGACAAGAATATAACTACTATAATACTGCCTCGTATGTGCAAGAATATAACTACTATAATACTAACCCCTATGTGCAAGAATATAACTACTATAATACTGCCCCTATGTGCAAGAATATAACTACTATAATACTGCTCCTATGTACAAGAATATAACTACTATAATACTGCCCCTATGTGCAAGAATATAACTACTATAATACTGCCCCTATGTGCAAGAATATAACTACTATAATACTGCCCCTATGTACAAGAATAGAACTACTATAATACTGCTCCTATGTACAAGAATAGAACTACTATAATACTGCTCCTATGTACAAGAATAGAACTACTATAATACTGCTCCTATGTACAAGAATAGAACTACTATAATACTACCGCCTATGTACAAGAATAGAACTACTATAATACTGCTTCCTATGTACAAGAATATGACTACTATAATACTGCTCCCTATGTACAAGAATACGACTAATATAATACTGCTCCTATGTACAAGAATACAACTACTATAATACTGCTCCTTATGTACAAGAATATAACTACTATAACACTGCCCCCTATGTACAAGAATATAACTACTATAACACTGCCCCCATGTACAAGAATATAACTACTTTAATACTGCTCCTATGTACAAGAATATAACTACTATAATACTGCTCCTATGTACAAGAATATAACTACTATAATACTGCTCCTATGTACAAGAATATAACTACTATAATACTGCCCCCCCATGTACAAGAATATAACTACTATAATACTGCTCCTATGTACAAGAAGATAACTACTATAATACTGCCCCTATGTACAAGAATATAACTACTATAATACTGCTCCTATGTACAAGAATATAACTACTATAATACTGCCTCTATGTACAAGAATATAACTACTATAATACTGCCCCCTATGTACAAGAATATAACTACTATAATACTGCTCCTATGTACAAGAATATAACTACTATAACACTGCCCCCTATGTACAAGAATATAACTACTATAATACTGCCCCCTATGTACAAGAATATAACCACTATAATACTGCCCCTATGTACAAGAATATAACTACTATAATACTGCCCCGTATGTGCAAGAATATAACTACTATAATACTGCCCCCTATGTGCAAGAATAGAACTACTATAATACTGCCCCTATGTGCAAGAATATAACTACTATAATACTGCTCCTATGTACAAGAATATAACTACTATAATACTGCCCCTATGTGCAAGAATATAACTACTATAATACTGCCCCTATGTGCAAGAATATAACTACTATAATACTGCCCCTATGTGCAAGAATATAACTACTATAATACTGCCCCTATGTGCAAAAATATAACTACTATAATACTGCCCCTATGTACAAGAATATAACTACTATAATACTGCCCCTATGTACAAGAATATAACTACTATAATACTGCCCCCTATGTACAAGAATATAACTACTATAATACTGCCCCTATATACAAGAATATAACTACTATAATACTGCCCCCTATGTACAAGAATATAACTACTATAATACTGCCCCCTATGTACAAGAATATAACTACTATAATACTGCCCCCCTATGTACAAGAATATAACTGCTATAATACTGCCCCCACTATGTACAAGAATATAAATGCTATAATACTGCCCCCTATGTACAAGAATATAACTACTATAATACTGCCCCCTATGTACAAGAATATAACTACTATAATACTGCCCCCTATGTACAAGAATATAACTACTATAATACTGCCCCCTATGTACAAGAATATAACTACTATAATACTGCCCCCTATGTACAAGAATATAACTACTATAATACTGCCCCCTATGTACAAGAATATAACTACTATAATACTGCCCCTATGGACAAGAATATAACTACTATAATACTGCCTCGTATGTGCAAGAATATAACTACTATAATACTAACCCCTATGTGCAAGAATATAACTACTATAATACTGCCCCTATGTGCAAGAATATAACTACTATAATACTGCTCCTATGTACAAGAATATAACTACTATAATACTGCCCCTATGTGCAAGAATATAACTACTATAATACTGCCCCTATGTGCAAGAATATAACTACTATAATACTGCCCCTATGTACAAGAATAGAACTACTATAATACTGCTCCTATGTACAAGAATAGAACTACTATAATACTGCTCCTATGTACTAGAATAGAACTACTATAATACTGCCCCCTATGTACAAGAATAGAACTGCTATAATACTGCTCCTATATACAAGAATAGAACTACTATAATACTACCCCCTATGTACAAGAATAGAACTACTATAATACTGCTTCCTATGTACAAGAATATGACTACTATAATACTGCTCCCTATGTACAAGAATATGACTACTATAATACTGCTCCCTATGTACAATAATACGACTACTATAATACTGCTCCTATGTACAAGAATACAACTACTATAATACTGCTCCCTATGTACAAGAATATAACTACTATAACACTGCCCCCTATGTACAAGAATATAACTACTATAACACTGCCCCCATGTACAAGAATATAACTACTTTAATACTGCTCCTATGTACAATAATATAACTACTATAATACTGCTCCTATGTACAAGAATATAACTACTATAATACTGCCTCTATGTACAAGAATATAACTACTATAATACTGCCCCCCCATGTACAAGAATATAACTACTATAATACTGCTCCTATGTACAAGAATATAACTACTATAATACTGCCCCTATGTACAAGAATATAACTACTATAATACTGCTCCTATGTACAAGAATATAACTACTATAATACTGCTCCTATGTACAAGAATATAACTACTATAATACTGCCCCTATGTACAAGAATATAACTACTATAATACTGCTCCTATGTACAAGAATATAACTACTATAATACTGCCTCTATGTACAAGAATATAACTACTATAATACTGCCCCCTATGTACAAGAATATAACTACTATAATACTGCTCCTATGTACAAGAATATAACTACTATAAGACTGCCCCCTATGTACAAGAATAGAACTACTATAATACTGCTCCTATGTACAAGAATAGAACTACTATAATACTACCCCCTATGTACAAGAATATAACTACTATAATACTGCTCCTATGTGCAAGAATATAACTACTATAATACTGCTCCTATGTACAAGAATATAACTACTATAATACTGCTCCTATGTGCAAGAATATAACTACTATAATACTGCTCCTATGTACAAGAATAGAACTACTATAATACTGCTCCTATGTACAAGAATAGAACTACTATAATACTACCCCCTATGTACAAGAATATAACTACTATAATACTGCTCCTATGTGCAAGAATATAACTACTATAATACTGCTCCTATGTACAAGAATATAACTACTATAATATTGCTCCTATGTGCAAGAATATAACTACTATAATACTGCTCCTATGTACAAGAATAGAACTACTATAATACTGCTCCTATGTACAAGAGTACAAGAATAGAACTACTATAATACTGCTCCTAGTACAAGAATAGAACTACTATAATACTGCTCCTATGTACAAGAGTACAAGAATACAACTACTATAATACTGCTCCTATGTACAAGAATAGAACTACTATAATACTGCCCCCTATGTACAAGAATAGAACTACTATAATACTGCTCCTATGTACAAGAATAGAACTGCTATAATACTGCTCCTATGTACAAGAATAGAACTACTATAATACTGCCCCCTATGTACAAGAATAGAACTACTATAATACTGCCCCCTATGTAAAAGAATAGAACTACTATAATACTGCTCCTATGTACAGGAATATAACTACTATAATACTGCTCCTATGTACAAGAATAGAACTACTATAATACTGCTCCTATGTACAAGAATAGAACTACTATAATACTGCTCCTATGTACAAGAATAGAACTACTATAATACTGCTCCTATGTACAAGAATAGAACTACTATAATACTGCTCCTATGTACAAGAATAGAACTACTATAATACTGCTCCTATGTACAAGAATATAACTACTATAAGACTGCCCCCTATGTACAAGAATATAATTACTATAACACTGACCCCTATGTACAAGAATATAACTACTATAACACTGCCCCCTATGTACAAGAATATAACTACTATAAAACTGCTCCTATGTACAGGAATATAACTACTATAATACTGCTCCTATGTACAAGAATATAATTACTATAATACTGCTCCTATGTATAAGAATATAACTACTATAATACTGCCCCCCCATGTACAAGAATATAACTACTATAATACTGCTCCTATGTACAAGAATATAACTACTATAATACTGCCCCTATGTACAAGAATATAACTACTATAATACTGCTCCTATGTACAAGAATATAACTACTATAATACTGCCCCCCTATGTACAAGAATATAACTACTATAATACTGCCCCCTATGTACAAGAATATAACTACTATAATACTGCCCCCCTATGTACAAGAATATAACTGCTATAATACTGCCCCCCCTATGTACAAGAATATAACTGCTATAATACTGCCCCCTATGTACAAGAATATAACTACTATAATATTACCCCCTATGTACAAGAATATAACTACTATAATACTGCCCCCTATGTACAAGAATATAACTACTATAATACTGCCCCCTATGTACAAAAATATAACTACTATAATACTGCCCCCTATGTACAAGAATATAACTACTATAATACTGCACCCTATGTACAAGAATATAACTACTATAATACTGCCCCTATGTACAAGAATATAACTACTATAATACTGCCCCGTATGTGCAAGAATATCACTACTATAATACTGCCCCCTATGTGCAAGAATAGAACTACTATAATACTGCCCCTATGTGCAAGAATATAACTACTATAATACTGCTCCTATGTACAAGAATATAACTACTATAATACTGCCCCTATGTGCAAGAATATAACTACTATAATACTGCCCCTATGTGCAAGAATATAACTACTATAATACTGCCCCTATGTGCAAGAATATAACTACTATAATACTGCCCCTATGTGCAAGAATATAACTACTATAATACTGCCCCTATGTACAAGAATATAACTACTATAATACTGCCCCTATGTACAAAAATATAACTACTATAATACTGCCCCCTATGTACAAGAATATAACTACTATAATACTGCCCCTATATACAAGAATATAACTACTATAATACTGCCCCTATGTACAAGAATATAACTACTATAATACTGCCCCCTATGTACAAGAATATAACTACTATAATACTGCCCCCCTATGTACAAGAATATAACTGCTATAATACTGCCCCCCCTATGTGCAAGAATATAACTGCTATAATACTGCCCCCTATGTACAAGAATATAACTACTATAATACTGCCCCCTATGTACAAGAATATAACTACTATAATACTGCCCCCTATGTACAAGAATATAACTACTATAATACGGCCCCCTATGTACAAGAATATAACTACTATAATACTGCCCCCTATGTACAAGAATATAACTACTATAATACTGCCCCCTATGTACAAGAATATAACTACTATAATACTGCCCCTATGGACAAGAATATAACTACTATAATACTGCCTCGTATGTGCAAGAATATAACTACTATAATACTAACCACTATGTGCAAGAATATAACTACTATAATACTGCCCCTATGTGCAAGAATATAACTACTATAATACTGCTCCTATGTACAAGAATATAACTACTATAATACTGCCCCTATGTGCAAGAATATAACTACTATAATACTGCCCCTATGTGCAAGAATATAACTACTATAATACTGCCCCTATGTACAAGAATAGAACTACTATAATACTGCTCCTATGTACAAGAATAGAACTACTATAATACTGCTCCTATGTACAAGAATAGAACTACTATAATACTACCCCCTATGTACAAGAATAGAACTACTATAATACTGCTTCCTGTGTACAAGAATATGACTACTATAATACTGCTCCCTATGTACAAGAATACGACTATTATAATACTGCTCCTATGTACAAGAATACAACTACTATAATACTGCTCCCTATGTACAAGAATATAACTACTATAACACTGCCCCCTATGTACAAGAATATAACTACTTTAATACTGCTCCTATGTACAAGAATATAACTACTATAATACTGCTCCTATGTACAGGAATATAACTACTATAATACTGCTCCTATGTACAAGAATATAACCACTATAATACTGCCCCTATGTACAAGAATATAACTACTATAATACTGCTCCTATGTACAAGAATATAACCACTATAATACTGTCCCTATGTACAAGAATATAACTACTATAATACTGCTCCTATGTACAAGAATATAACTACTATAATACTGCTCCTATGTACAAGAATATAACTACTATAATACTGCTCCTATGTACAAGAATATAACTACTATAATACTGCCTCTATGTACAAGAATATAACTACTATAATACTGCCCCCTATGTACAAGAATATAACTACTATAATACTGCTCCTATGTACAAGAATATAACTACTATAAGACTGCCCCCTATGTACAAGAATATAACTACTATAATACTGCTTCCTATGTACAAGAATATAACTACTATAACACTGCCCCCTATGTACAAGAATATAACTACTATAACACTGCCCCCTATGTACAAGAATATAACTACTATAATACTGCTCCTATGTACAAGAATAGAACTACTATAATACTGCCCCCTATGTACAAGAATAGAACTACTATAATACTACCCCCTATGTACAAGAATATAACTACTATAATACTGCTCCTATGTGCAAGAATATAACTACTATAATACTGCTCCTATGTACAAGAATAGAACTACTATAATACTGCTCCTATGTACAAGAATAGAACTACTATAATACTGCTCCTATGTAAAAGAATAGAACTACTATAATACTGCCCCCTATGTACAAGAATAGAACTACTATAATACTGCTCCTATGTACAAGAATAGAACTGCTATAATACTGCTCCTATGTACAAGAATAGAACTACTATAATACTGCCCCCTATGTACAAGAATAGAACTACTATAATACTGCCCCCTATGTACAAGAATAGAACTACTATAATACTGCTCCTATGTACAGGAATATAACTACTATAATACTGCTCCTATGTACAAGAATAGAACTACTATAATACTGCTCCTATGTACAAGAATAGAACTACTATAATACTGCTCCTATGTACAAGAATAGAACTACTATAATACTGCTCCTATGTACAAGAATAGAACTACTATAATACTGCTCCTATGTACAAGAATATAACTACTATAAGACTGCCCCCTATGTACAAGAATATAACTACTATAACACTGCCCCCTATGTACAAGAATATAACTACTATAACACTGCCCCCTATGTACAAGAATATAACTACTATAATACTGCTCCTATGTACAAGAATATAACTACTATAATACTGCTCCTATGTACAAGAATATAACTACTATAATACTGCTGCTATGTATAAGAATATAACTACTATAATACTGCCCCCCCATGTACAAGAATATAACTACTATAATACTGCTCCTATGTACAAGAATATAACTACTATAATACTGCCCCTATGTACAAGAATATAACTACTATAATACTGCTCCTATGTACAAGAATATAACTACTATAATACTGCTCCTATGTACAAGAATATAACTACTATAATACTGCCCCTATGTACAAGAATATAACTACTATAATACTGCTTCCTATGTACAAGAATATAACTACTATAATACTGCTTCCTATGTACAAGAATATAGCTACTATAATACTGCTTCCTATGTACAAGAATACAACTACTATAATACTGCTTCCTATGTACAAGAATACAACTACTATAATACTGCTTCCTATGTACAAGAATATAACTACTATAAGACTGCCCCCTATGTACAAGAATATAACTACTATAACACTGCCCCCTATGTACAAGAATATAACTACTATAACACTGCCCCCTATGTACAAGAATATAACTACTATAATACTGCTCCTATGTACAAGAATATAACTACTATAATACTGCTCCTATATACAAGAATATAACTACTATAATACTGCTGCTATGTATAAGAATATAACTACTATAATACTGCCCCCCCATGTACAAGAATATAACTACTATAATACTGCTCCTATGTACAAGAATATAACTACTATAATACTGCCCCTATGTACAAGAATATAACTACTATAATACTGCTCCTATGTACAAGAATATAACTACTATAATACTGCTCCTATGTACAAGAATATAACTACTATAATACTGCCCCTATGTACAAGAATATAACTACTATAATACTGCTTCCTATGTGCAAGAATATAACTACTATAATACTGCTTCCTATGTACAAGAATATAGCTACTATAATACTGCTTCCTATGTACAAGAATACAACTACTATAATACTGCTTCCTATGTACAAGAATACAACTACTATAATACTGCTTCCTATGTACAAGAATATAACTACTATAATACTGCCCCTATGTACAAGAATACAACTACTATAATACTGCTCCTATGTACAAGAATATAACTACTATGATACTGTGGAAAAAGGAGAAGATGTCCAGCTTTACGGGAGTGAAAAATATTTATTTAGTGGATGAATACAAAAACAGCCATATGGGAAAAATTAAAATGTGACAGGAAGAGTTAAAACCATCGCAACAACGCTTTTCTGGTGCATAGCAGCCTTAATCTATTTGTACTCGACCACTAAATAAATATTTTGCACTTTCATGAAGTTGCACATCTTCCTTTTTCCACTGAATTACGGTACGTCTTTGCATAGACTGTTACGTGCTCCAATTGCTGCAACAAATCATGCGGGTGAGCTAGACTCTCTATTATTTCACTATAATACTGCTCATCTGTACAAGAATATAACTACTATAATACGGCCCGCTATGTACAAGAATATAGCTACTATAATACTGCTCCTATGTACAAGAATATAACTACTATAATACTGCTCCTATGTACAAGAATACAGCTACTATAATACTGCTCCTATATACAAGACTATAACTACTATAATACTGCTCATCTGTACAAGAATAGAACTACTATAATACGGCCCGCTATGTACAAGAATATACAGTTGTGCTCAAAAGTTTACTTCCCCGGCAGAATTTTTCCTTTCTTGGCCTTGTTTCAGAGAATATAAATGATATCAAAATAACTTTTTCTCCCCTCATGGTTATTGGTTGGGTGAAGCCATTTATTGTCAAACTACTGTGTTTTCTCTTTTTAAATCTAAATGACAACCAAAAACATCCAAATGACCCTGATCAAAAGTTCACATACCCTGGTGATTTTGGCCTGATAACATGCACAGAATTTGACACAAATGGGTTTGAATGGCTACTAAAGGTAACATCCTCACCTGTGACCTGTTTGCTTGTAATCAGTGTGTGTGCATAAAAGCTGAGTGAGTTTCTGGGATCCAGACAGACTCTTGCATCTTTCATCCAGCAACTGACGTTTCTGGATTGTGAGTCATGGGGAAAGCAAAAGAATTGTCAACGGATCTACGGGAAAAGGTAGTTGAACTGTATAACACAGGAAAAGGGGAAAAAAAATATCCAAGGAATTGGTAATGCCAGTCAGCAGCGTTCAAACTGTGATTAATAAATGGAAAATCAGGGGCTTTGTAAAAACCAAACCACGGTCAGGTAGATCAACAAAGATTTCGGCCACAACTGCCAGGAAAATTGTTCGGGATGCAAAGAAAAACCCACAAATAACATCAGCTGAAATTCAGGACTCAGTAAACTAGCGGTGTGGCTGTTTCAAGCTGCATAATAAGGAGGCACTTAAAGAAAAATGGGCTGCATGGTCGAGTCGCCAGAAGAAAGCTATTACTGCGCAAATTCCACAAAGTATCTCACCTACAATACACCCTACTGCACAGAGACAAGCTTGAAAACTTATGGAACAAGGTAATTTGGAGTGATGAGACCAAAATTGAACTTTTTGGCCACAACCATAAATGTTACATTTGGAGAGAGATCAACAAGGTCTATGATGAAAGGAACACCATTCCTACAGTAAGGCATGGAGGTGGATTGCTGATGTTTTGGGGATGTGTGAGCTACAAAGATACAGGAAACTTGGTAAAAGTTGAAGGAAAGATGAATGCTGCACATTATCAGCAAATACTGGAGGCAAATTTTCACTCATCAGCCTGGAAGCTGCGCATGGGACGTACTTGGACGTTCCAACATGACAACGATCCAAAACACAAGGCCAAGTCGACCTGTCATTGGCTACAGCAGAACAAAGTGAAGGTTCTGGAGTGGCCATCTCAGTCTCCTGACCTCAATATCATTGAGACATTCTGGGGAGATCTCAAGCGCGCAGTTCATGCTAGACAGCCCAGGAATTTACAGGAACTGGAGGCTTTTTGCCAAGAAGAATGGGCAGCTTTACCATCTAAGAAAATAAAGAAGCTCATCCACAACTACCACAAAAGACTTCAAGCTGTCATTGATGTTAGAGGGAGCAATACACGGTATTAAGAACTGGGGTAAGTGAACTTTTCATCATAATCATTTGGATGTTTTTGGTTGTCATTAAGATTTAAAAAGAGAAAACACAGTAGTTTGACAATAAATGGCTTCACCCGACCAATAACCATGAGCGGAGACAAAGTTTTATTGTTCTCATTCATAATTTCTGAAACAAGGCCAAGAAAGGAAAAATTCTGCCGGGGTGTGTAAACTTTTCAGCACAACTGTATGTACAAGATTATAACTACTATAATACTTTTCCTATGCACAAGAATAGAACTACTATAATACTGCTCCTATGTACAAGAATATAACTACTATAATACTGTCCCCATGTACAAGAATATAACTACTATAATACTGCTCCTATGTACAAGAATAGAACTACTATAATACTGCTCCTATGTACAAGAATAGAACTACTATAATACTGCCCCTATGTACAAGAATATAACTAATATAATAATGCTCCTATGTACAAGAATATAACTACTATAATACTGCTCCTATGTACAAGAATATAACTACTATAATACTGTCCCTATGTACAAGAATATAACTACTATAATACTGCTCCTATGTACAAGAATAGAACTACTATAATACTGCCCCTATGTACAAGAATATAACTAATATAATAATGCTCCTATGTACAAGAATATAACTACTATAATACTGCTCCTATGTACAAGAATATAACTACTATAATACTGCTCCCTATGTACAAGAATATAACTACTATAATACTGCTCCTATGCACAAGAATAGAACTACTATAATACTGCCCCTATGTACAAGAATATAACTACTATAATACTGCTCCTATGTACAATAATATAACTACTATAATACTGCTGCTATGCACAAGAATAGAACTACTATAATACTGCCCCTATGTACAAGAATATAACTAATATAATAATGCTCCTATGTACAAGAATATAACTACTATAATACTGCTCCTATGTACAAGAATATAACTGCTATAATACTGCCCCCGTATGTACAAGAATATAACTGCTATAATACTGCCTCCTATGTACTAGAATATAACTACTATAATACTGCCCCCATGTACAAGAATATAACTACTATAATACTGCCCCCATGTACAAGAATATAACTACTATAATACTGCCCCTATGTACAAGAATATAACTGCTATAATACTGCCCCCCTATGTACAAGAATATAACTGCTATAATACTGCCCCCTATGTACAAGAATATAACTACTATAATACTGCCCCCTATGTACAAGAATATAACTACTATAATACTGCCCCCTATGTACAAGAATATAACTACTATAATACTGCCCCGTATGTGCAAGAATATAACTACTATAATACTGCCCCCTATGTGCAAGAATATAACTACTATAATACTGCCCCTATGTGCAAGAATATAACTACTATAATACTGCTCCTATGTACAAGAATATAACTACTATAATACTGCTCCTATGTACAAGAATATAACTACTATAATACTGCCCCTATGTGCAAGAATATAACTACTATAATACTGCCCCTATGTGCAAGAATATAACTACTATAATACTGCCCCTATGTGCAAGAATATAACTACTATAATACTGCCCCTATGTGCAAGAATATAACTACTATAATACTGCCCCTATGTACAAGAATATAACTACTATAATACTGCCCCTATGTACAAGAATATAACTACTATAATACTGCCCCCTATGTACAAGAATATAACTACTATAATACTGCCCCTATATACAAGAATATAACTACTATAATACTGCCCCCTATGTACAAGAATATAACTACTATAATACTGCCCCCTATGTACAAGAATATAACTACTATAATACTGCCCATATGTATAAGAATATAACTACTATAATACTGCCCCCTATGTACAAGAATATAACTACTATAATACTGTTCTTATGTGCAAGAATATAACTACTATAATACTGCCCCTATGTACAAGAATATAACTACTATAATACTGCCCCCTATGTACAAGAATATAACTACTATAATACTGCCCCCTATGTACAAGAATATAACTACTATAATACTGCCCCCTATGTACAAGAATATAACTACTATAATACTGCCCCCTATGTACAAGAATATAACTACTATAATACTGCCCCTATGTACAAGAATATAACTACTATAATACTGCTCCTATGTACAAGAATATAACTACTATAATACTGCTCCTATGTACAAGAATATAACTACTATAATACTGCCCCTATGTGCAAGAATATAACTACTATAATACTGCCCCTATGTGCAAGAATATAACTACTATAATACTGCCCCTATGTGCAAGAATATAACTACTATAATACTGCCCCTATGTGCAAGTATATAACTACTATAATACTGCCCCTATGTACAAGAATATAACTACTATAATACTGCCCCTATGTACAAGAATATAACTACTATAATACTGCCCCCTATGTACAAGAATATAATTACTATAATACTGCCCCTATATACAAGAATATAACTACTATAATACTGCCCCCTATGTACAAGAATATAACTACTATCATACTGCCCCCTATGTACAAGAATATAACTACTATAATACTGCCCATATGTATAAGAATATAACTACTATAATACTGCCCCCTATGTACAAGAATATAACTACTATAATACTGTTCTTATGTGCAAGAATATAACTACTATAATACTGCCCCTATGTACAAGAATATAACTACTATAATACTGCCCCCTATGTACAAGAATATAATTACTATAATACTGCCCCCTATGTACAAGAATATAACTACTATAATACTGCCCCCTATGTACAAGAATATAACTACTATAATACTGCCCCCTATGTACAAGAATATAACTACTATAATACTGCCCCTATGTACAAGAATATAACTACTATAATACTGCTCCTATGTACAAGAATATAACTACTATAATACTGCTCCTATATACAAGAATATAACTACTATAATACTGCCCCCTATGTACAAGAATATAACTACTATAATACACCCCCTATGTACAAGAATATAACTACTATAATACTGCCCCCTATGTGCAAGAATATAACTACTATAATACTGCCCCTATGTACAAGAATAGAACTACTATAATACTGCCCCCTATGTACAAGAATATAACTACTATAATACTGCCCCCTATGTACAAGAATATAACTACTATAATACTGCCCCCTATGTACAAGAATATAACTACTATAATACTGCCCCCTATGTACAAGAATATAACTACTATAATACTGTTCTTATGTGCAAGAATATAACTACTATAATACTGCCCCTATATACAAGAATATAACTACTATAATACTGCCCCCTATGTACAAGAATATAACTACTATAATACTGCCCCCTATGTACAAGAATATAACTACTATAATACTGCCCCCTATGTACAAGAATATAACTACTATAATACTGCCCCTGTACAAGAATATAACTACTATAATACTGCTCCTATGTACAAGAATATAACTACTATAATACTGCCCCATGTACAAGAATATAACTACTATAATACTGCCCCTATGCACAAGAATATAACTACTATAATACTGCCCCTATGTACAAGAATATAACTACTATAATACTGCCCCTATGTACTAGAATATAACTACTATAATACTGCTCCTATGTACAAGAATATAACTACTATAATACTGCTCCTATGTACAAGAATATAACTACTATAATACTGCTCTCTATGTACAAGAATATAACTACTATAATACTGCCCCTATGTACAAGAATATAACTACTATAATACTGCCCCGATGTACAAGAATATAACTACTATAACACTGCTCCTATGCACAAGAATATAACTACTATAATACTGCCCCTATGCACAAGAATATAACTACTATAATACTGCTCCTATGTACAAGAATATAACTACTATAATACTGCTCCTATGTACAAGAATATAACTTCTATAATACTGCCCCCTATGTACAAGAATATAACTACTATCATACTGCCCCCTATGTACAAGAATATAACTACTATAATACTGCCCATATGTATAAGAATATAACTACTATAATACTGCCCCCTATGTACAAGAATATAACTACTATAATACTGTTCTTATGTGCAAGAATATAACTACTATAATACTGCCCCTATGTACAAGAATATAACTACTATAATACTGCCCCCTATGTACAAGAATATAACTACTATAATACTGCCCCCTATGTACAAGAATATAACTACTATAATACTGCCCCCTATGTACAAGAATATAACTACTATAATACTGCCCCCTATGTACAAGAATATAACTACTATAATACTGCCCCTATGTACAAGAATATAACTACTATAATACTGCTCCTATGTACAAGAATATAACTACTATAATACTGCTCCTATATACAAGAATATAACTACTATAATACTGCCCCCTATGTACAAGAATATAACTACTATAATACACCCCCTATGTACAAGAATATAACTACTATAATACTGCCCCCTATGTGCAAGAATATAACTACTATAATACTGCCCCTATGTACAAGAATAGAACTACTATAATACTGCCCCCTATGTACAAGAATATAACTACTATAATACTGCCCCCTATGTACAAGAATATAACTACTATAATACTGCCCCCTATGTACAAGAATATAACTACTATAATACTGCCCCCTATGTACAAGAATATAACTACTATAATACTGTTCTTATGTGCAAGAATATAACTACTATAATACTGCCCCTATATACAAGAATATAACTACTATAATACTGCCCCCTATGTACAAGAATATAACTACTATAATACTGCCCCCTATGTAGAAGAATATAACTACTATAATACTGCCCCCTATGTACAAGAATATAACTACTATAATACTGCCCCTGTACAAGAATATAACTACTATAATACTGCTCCTATGTACAAGAATATAACTACTATAATACTGCCCCATGTACAAGAATATAACTACTATAATACTGCCCCTATGCACAAGAATATAACTACTATAATACTGCCCCTATGTACAAGAATATAACTACTATAATACTGCCCCTATGTACTAGAATATAACTACTATAATACTGCTCCTATGTACAAGAATATAACTACTATAATACTGCTCCTATGTACAAGAATATAACTACTATAATACTGCTCTCTATGTACAAGAATATAACTACTATAATACTGCCCCTATGTACAAGAATATAACTACTATAATACTGCCCCGATGTACAAGAATATAACTACTGTAACACTGCTCCTATGCACAAGAATATAACTACTATAATACTGCCCCTATGCACAAGAATATAACTACTATAATACTGCTCCTATGTACAAGAATATAACTACTATAATACTGCTCCTATGTACAAGAATATAACTTCTATAATACTGCCCCTATGTACAAGAATATAACTACTATAATACTGCCCCTATGTACAAGAATATAACTACTATAATACTGCCCCGATGTACAAGAATATAACTACTATAATACTGCTCCTATGTACAAGAATATAACTACTATAATACTGCTCCTATGTACAAGAATATAACTACTATAATACTGCTCCTATGCACAAGAATATAACTACTATAATACTGCTCCTATGTACAAGACTATAACTACTATAATACTGCCCCTATGTACAAGAATATAACTACTATAATACTGCCCCCTATGTGCAAGAATATAACTACTATAATACTGCCCCTATGTACAAGAATATAACTACTATAATACTGCCCCCTATGTACAAGAATATAACTACTATAATACTGCCCCCTATGTACAAGAATATAACTACTATAATACTGCTCCTATGTACAAGAATATAACTACTATAATACTGCTCCTATGTACAAGAATATAACTACTATAATACTGCTCCTATATACAAGAATATAACTACTATAATACTGCCCCCTATGTACAAGAATATAACTACTATAATACACCCCCTATGTACAAGAATATAACTACTATAATACTGCCCCCTATGTGCAAGAATATAACTACTATAATACTGCCCCTATGTACAAGAATATAACTACTATAATACTGCCCCCTATGTACAAGAATATAACTACTATAATACTGCCCCCTATGTACAAGAATATAACTACTATAATACTGCCCCCTATGTACAAGAATATAACTACTATAATACTGCCCCCTATGTACAAGAATATAACTACTATAATACTGCCCCCTATGTACAAGAATATAACTACTATAATACTGTTCTTATGTGCAAGAATATAACTACTATAATACTGTTCTTATGTACAAGAATATAACTACTATAATACTGCCCCTATATACAAGAACATAACTACTATAATACTGCCCCCTATGTACAAGAATATAACTACTATAATACACCCCCTATGTACAAGAATATAACTACTATAATACTGCTCCTATGTACAAGAATATAACTACTATAATACTGCTCCTATATACAAGAATATAACTACTATAATACTGCCCCCTATGTACAAGAATATAACTACTATAATACACCCCCTATGTACAAGAATATAACTACTATAATACTGCCCCCTATGTGCAAGAATATAACTACTATAATACTGCCCCTATGTACAAGAATATAACTACTATAATACTGCCCCCTATGTACAAGAATATAACTACTATAATACTGCCCCCTATGTACAAGAATATAACTACTATAATACTGCCCATATGTATAAGAATATAACTACTATAATACTGCCCCCTATGTACAAGAATATAACTACTATAATACTGTTCTTATGTGCAAGAATATAACTACTATAATACTGCCCCTATGTACAAGAATATAACTACTATAATACTGCCCCCTATGTACAAGAATATAACTACTATAATACTGCCCCCTATGTACAAGAATATAACTACTATAATACTGCCCCCTATGTACAAGAATATAACTACTATAATACTGCCCCCTATGTACAAGAATATAACTACTATAATACTGCCCCTATGTACAAGAATATAACTACTATAATACTGCTCCTATGTACAAGAATATAACTACTATAATACTGCTCCTATGTACAAGAATATAACTACTATAATACTGCCCCTATGTGCAAGAATATAACTACTATAATACTGCCCCTATGTGCAAGAATATAACTACTATAATACTGCCCCTATGTGCAAGAATATAACTACTATAATACTGCCCCTATGTGCAAGTATATAACTACTATAATACTGCCCCTATGTACAAGAATATAACTACTATAATACTGCCCCTATGTACAAGAATATAACTACTATAATACTGCCCCCTATGTACAAGAATATAACTACTATAATACTGCCCCTATATACAAGAATATAACTACTATAATACTACCCCCTATGTACAAGAATATAACTACTATCATACTGCCCCCTATGTACAAGAATATAACTACTATAATACTGCCCATATGTATAAGAATATAACTACTATAATACTGCCCCCTATGTACAAGAATATAACTACTATAATACTGTTCTTATGTGCAAGAATATAACTACTATAATACTGCCCCTATGTACAAGAATATAACTAATATAATACTGCCCCCTATGTACAAGAATATAACTACTATAATACTGCCCCCTATGTACAAGAATATAACTACTATAATACTGCCCCCTATGTACAAGAATATAACTACTATAATACTGCCCCCTATGTACAAGAATATAACTACTATAATACTGCCCCTATGTACAAGAATATAACTACTATAATACTGCTCCTATGTACAAGAATATAACTACTATAATACTGCTCCTATATACAAGAATATAACTACTATAATACTGCCCCCTATGTACAAGAATATAACTACTATAATACACCCCCTATGTACAAGAATATAACTACTATAATACTGCCCCCTATGTGCAAGAATATAACTACTATAATACTGCCCCTATGTACAAGAATAGAACTACTATAATACTGCCCCCTATGTACAAGAATATAACTACTATAATACTGCCCCCTATGTACAAGAATATAACTACTATAATACTGCCCCCTATGTACAAGAATATAACTACTATAATACTGCCCCCTATGTACAAGAATATAACTACTATAATACTGTTCTTATGT
Organism: Phyllobates terribilis; assembly: GCF_046119375.1. Lineage (NCBI taxonomy): Eukaryota > Metazoa > Chordata > Amphibia > Anura > Dendrobatidae > Phyllobates > Phyllobates terribilis. The sequence goes on from NW_027362769.1 coordinate 172,440,627, forward strand.
GCAAGAATATAACTACTATAATACTGCCCCTATATACAAGAATATAACTACTATAATACTGCCCCCTATGTACAAGAATATAACTACTATAATACTGCCCCCTATGTACAAGAATATAACTACTATAATACTGCCCCCTATGTACAAGAATATAACTACTATAATACTGCCCCTGTACAAGAATATAACTACTATAATACTGCTCCTATGTACAAGAATATAACTACTATAATACTGCCCCATGTACAAGAATATAACTACTATAATACTGCCCCTATGCACAAGAATATAACTACTATAATACTGCCCCTATGTACAAGAATATAACTACTATAATACTGCCCCTATGTACTAGAATATAACTACTATAATACTGCTCCTATGTACAAGAATATAACTACTATAATACTGCTCCTATGTACAAGAATATAACTACTATAATACTGCTCTCTATGTACAAGAATATAACTACTATAATACTGCCCCTATGTACAAGAATATAACTACTATAATACTGCCCCGATGTACAAGAATATAACTACTATAACACTGCTCCTATGCACAAGAATATAACTACTATAATACTGCCCCTATGCACAAGAATATAACTACTATAATACTGCTCCTATGTACAAGAATATAACTACTATAATACTGCTCCTATGTACAAGAATATAACTTCTATAATACTGCCCCCTATGTACAAGAATATAACTACTATCATACTGCCCCCTATGTACAAGAATATAACTACTATAATACTGCCCATATGTATAAGAATATAACTACTATAATACTGCCCCCTATGTACAAGAATATAACTACTATAATACTGTTCTTATGTGCAAGAATATAACTACTATAATACTGCCCCTATGTTCAAGAATATAACTACTATAATACTGCCCCCTATGTACAAGAATATAACTACTATAATACTGCCCCCTATGTACAAGAATATAACTACTATAATACTGCCCCCTATGTACAAGAATATAACTACTATAATACTGCCCCCTATGTACAAGAATATAACTACTATAATACTGCCCCTATGTACAAGAATATAACTACTATAATACTGCTCCTATGTACAAGAATATAACTACTATAATACTGCTCCTATATACAAGAATATAACTACTATAATACTGCCCCCTATGTACAAGAATATAACTACTATAATACACCCCCTATGTACAAGAATATAACTACTATAATACTGCCCCCTATGTGCAAGAATATAACTACTATAATACTGCCCCTATGTACAAGAATAGAACTACTATAATACTGCCCCCTATGTACAAGAATATAACTACTATAATACTGCCCCCTATGTACAAGAATATAACTACTATAATACTGCCCCCTATGTACAAGAATATAACTACTATAATACTGCCCCCTATGTACAAGAATATAACTACTATAATACTGTTCTTATGTGCAAGAATATAACTACTATAATACTGCCCCTATATACAAGAATATAACTACTATAATACTGCCCCCTATGTACAAGAATATAACTACTATAATACTGCCCCCTATGTAGAAGAATATAACTACTATAATACTGCCCCCTATGTACAAGAATATAACTACTATAATACTGCCCCTGTACAAGAATATAACTACTATAATACTGCTCCTATGTACAAGAATATAACTACTATAATACTGCCCCATGTACAAGAATATAACTACTATAATACTGCCCCTATGCACAAGAATATAACTACTATAATACTGCCCCTATGTACAAGAATATAACTACTATAATACTGCCCCTATGTACTAGAATATAACTACTATAATACTGCTCCTATGTACAAGAATATAACTACTATAATACTGCTCCTATGTACAAGAATATAACTACTATAATACTGCTCTCTATGTACAAGAATATAACTACTATAATACTGCCCCTATGTACAAGAATATAACTACTATAATACTGCCCCGATGTACAAGAATATAACTACTGTAACACTGCTCCTATGCACAAGAATATAACTACTATAATACTGCCCCTATGCACAAGAATATAACTACTATAATACTGCTCCTATGTACAAGAATATAACTACTATAATACTGCTCCTATGTACAAGAATATAACTTCTATAATACTGCCCCTATGTACAAGAATATAACTACTATAATACTGCCCCTATGTACAAGAATATAACTACTATAATACTGCCCCGATGTACAAGAATATAACTACTATAATACTGCTCCTATGTACAAGAATATAACTACTATAATACTGCTCCTATGTACAAGAATATAACTACTATAATACTGCTCCTATGCACAAGAATATAACTACTATAATACTGCTCCTATGTACAAGACTATAACTACTATAATACTGCCCCTATGTACAAGAATATAACTACTATAATACTGCCCCCTATGTACAAGAATATAACTACTATAATACTGCCCCCTATGTACAAGAATATAACTACTATAATACTGCTCCTATGTACAAGAATATAACTACTATAATACTGCTCCTATGTACAAGAATATAACTACTATAATACTGCTCCTATATACAAGAATATAACTACTATAATACTGCCCCCTATGTACAAGAATATAACTACTATAATACACCCCCTATGTACAAGAATATAACTACTATAATACTGCCCCCTATGTGCAAGAATATAACTACTATAATACTGCCCCTATGTACAAGAATATAACTACTATAATACTGCCCCCTATGTACAAGAATATAACTACTATAATACTGCCCCCTATGTACAAGAATATAACTACTATAATACTGCCCCCTATGTACAAGAATATAACTACTATAATACTGCCCCCTATGTACAAGAATATAACTACTATAATACTGCCCCCTATGTACAAGAATATAACTACTATAATACTGCCCCCTATGTACAAGAATATAACTACTATAATACTGTTCTTATGTGCAAGAATATAACTACTATAATACTGCCCCTATATACAAGAATATAACTACTATAATACTGCCCCCTATGTACAAGAATATAACTACTATAATACTGCCCCCTATGTAGAAGAATATAACTACTATAATACTGCCCCCTATGTACAAGAATATAACTACTATAATACTGCCCCTGTACAAGAATATAACTACTATAATACTGCTCCTATGTACAAGAATATAACTACTATAATACTGCCCCATGTACAAGAATATAACTACTATAATACTGCCCCTATGCACAAGAATATAACTACTATAATACTGCCCCTATGTACAAGAATATAACTACTATAATACTGCCCCTATGTACTAGAATATAACTACTATAATACTGCTCCTATGTACAAGAATATAACTACTATAATACTGCTCCTATGTACAAGAATATAACTACTATAATACTGCTCTCTATGTACAAGAATATAACTACTATAATACTGCCCCTATGTACAAGAATATAACTACTATAATACTGCCCCGATGTACAAGAATATAACTACTGTAACACTGCTCCTATGCACAAGAATATAACTACTATAATACTGCCCCTATGCACAAGAATATAACTACTATAATACTGCTCCTATGTACAAGAATATAACTACTATAATACTGCTCCTATGTACAAGAATATAACTTCTATAATACTGCCCCTATGTACAAGAATATAACTACTATAATACTGCCCCTATGTACAAGAATATAACTACTATAATACTGCCCCGATGTACAAGAATATAACTACTATAATACTGCTCCTATGTACAAGAATATAACTACTATAATACTGCTCCTATGTACAAGAATATAACTACTATAATACTGCTCCTATGCACAAGAATATAACTACTATAATACTGCTCCTATGTACAAGACTATAACTACTATAATACTGCCCCTATGTACAAGAATATAACTACTATAATACTGCCCCCTATGTACAAGAATATAACTACTATAATACTGCCCCCTATGTACAAGAATATAACTACTATAATACTGCTCCTATGTACAAGAATATAACTACTATAATACTGCTCCTATGTACAAGAATATAACTACTATAATACTGCTCCTATATACAAGAATATAACTACTATAATACTGCCCCCTATGTACAAGAATATAACTACTATAATACACCCCCTATGTACAAGAATATAACTACTATAATACTGCCCCCTATGTGCAAGAATATAACTACTATAATACTGCCCCTATGTACAAGAATATAACTACTATAATACTGCCCCCTATGTACAAGAATATAACTACTATAATACTGCCCCCTATGTACAAGAATATAACTACTATAATACTGCCCCCTATGTACAAGAATATAACTACTATAATACTGCCCCCTATGTACAAGAATATAACTACTATAATACTGCCCCCTATGTACAAGAATATAACTACTATAATACTGTTCTTATGTGCAAGAATATAACTACTATAATACTGTTCTTATGTACAAGAATATAACTACTATAATACTGCCCCTATATACAAGAACATAACTACTATAATACTGCCCCCTTTGTACAAGAATATAACTACTATAATACTGCCCCCTATGTACAAGAATATAACTACTATAATACTGCCCCCTATGTACAAGAATATAACTACTATAATACTGCCCCTGTACAAGAATATAACTACTATAATACTGCTCCTATGTACAAGAATATAACTACTATAATACTGCCCCATGTACAAGAATATAACTACTATAATACTGCCCCTATGCACAAGAATATAACTACTATAATACTGCCCCTATGTACAAGAATATAACTACTATAATACTGCCCCTATGTACTAGAATATAACTACTATAATACTGCTCCTATGTACAAGAATATAACTACTATAATACTGCTCCTATGTACAAGAATATAACTACTATAATACTGCTCCTATGTACAAGAATATAACTACTATAATACTGCTCTCTATGTACAAGAATATAACTACTATAATACTGCCCCTATGTACAAGAATATAACTACTATAATACTGCCCCGATGTACAAGAATATAACTACTATAACACTGCTCCTATGCACAAGAATATAACTACTATAATACTGCCCCTATGCACAAGAATATAACTACTATAATACTGCTCCTATGTACAAGAATATAACTACTATAATACTGCTCCTATGTACAAGAATATAACTTCTATAATACTGCCCCTATGTACAAGAATATAACTACTATAATACTGCCCCTATGTACAAGAATATAACTACTATAATAGTGCCCCGATGTACAAGAATATAACTACTATAATACTGCTCCTATGTACAAGAATATAACTACTATAATACTGCTCCTATGTACAAGAATATAACTACTATAATACTGCTCCTATGCACAAGAATATAACTACTATAATACTGCTCCTATGTACAAGAATATAACTACTATAATACTGCCCCTATGTACAAGAATATAACTACTATAATACTGCCCCCTATGTGCAAGAATATAACTACTATAATACTGCCCCTATGTACAAGAATATAACTACTTTAATACTGCCCCCTATGTACAAGAATATAACTACTATAATACTGCCCCCTATGTACAAGACTATAACTACTATAATACTGCTCCTATGTACAAGAATATAACTACTATAATACTGCCCCTATGTACAAGAATATAACTACTATAATACTGCTCCTATGTACAAGAATATAACTACTATAATACTGCCCCTATGTGCAAGAATATAACTACTATAATACTGCTCCTATGTACAAGAATATAATTACTATAATACTGCCCCCTATGTACAAGACTATAACTACTATAATACTGCTCCTATGTACAAGAATATAACTACTATAATACTGCCCCTATGTACAAGAATATAACTACTATAATACTGCTCCTATGTACAAGAATATAACTACTATAATACTGCCCCTATGTGCAAGAATATAACTACTATAATACTGCTCCTATGTACAAGAATATAATTACTATAATACTGCCCCTATGTACAGGAATATAACTACTATAATACTGCTCCCTATGTACAAGAATATAACTACTATAATACTGCCCCTATGTACAAGAATATAACTACTATAATACTGCCCCCTATGTACAAGAATATAAGTACTATAATACTGCCCCCTATGTACAAGACTATAACTACTATAATACTGCTCCTATGTACAAGAATATAACTACTATAATACTGCTCCTATGTACAAGAATATAACTACTATAATACTGCCCCTATGTGCAAGAATATAACTACTATAATACTGCTCCTATGTACAAGAATATAACTACTATAATACTGCCCCCTATGTACAAGAATATAACTGCTATAATACTGCTCCTATGTACAAGAATATAACTACTATAATACTGCTCCTATGTACAAGACTATAACTACTATAATACTGCCCCTATGTACAGGAATATAAATACTATAATACTGCCCCTATGTGCAAGAATATAACTACTATAATACTGCTCCTATGTACAAGAATATAACTACTATAATACTGCCCCCTATGTACAGGAATATAACTACTATAATACTGCCCCTATGTGCAAGAATATAACTACTATAATACTGCTCCTATGTACAAGAATATAACTACTATAATACTGCCCCCTATGTACAGGAATATAACTACTATAATACTGCCCCTATGTACAAGAATATAACTACTATAATACTGCCCCTATGTGCAAGAATATAACTTCTATAATACTGCTCCTATGTACAAGAATATAACTACTATAATACTGCCCCCTATGTACAAGAATATAACTGCTATAATACTGCTCCTATGTACAAGAATATAACTACTATAATACTGCTCCTATGTACAAGACTATAACTACTATAATACTGCCCCTATGTACAGGAATATAAATACTATAATACTGCCCCTATGTGCAAGAATATAACTACTATAATACTGCTCCTATGTACAAGAATATAACTACTATAATACTGCCCCCTATGTACAGGAATATAACTACTATAATACTGCCCCTATGTGCAAGAATATAACTACTATAATACTGCTCCTATGTACAAGAATATAACTACTATAATACTGCCCCCTATGTACAGGAATATAACTACTATAATACTGCTCCTATGTACAAGAATATAACTACTATAATACTGCCCCCTATGTACAGGAATATAAATACTATAATACTGCCCCTATGTGCAAGAATATAACTACTATAATACTGCCCCTATGTGCAAGAATATAACTACTATAATACTGCTCCTATGTACAAGAATATAACTACTATAATGCTGCCCCCTATGTACAGGAATATAACTACTATAATACTGCTCCTATGTACAAGAATATAACTACTATAATACTGCCCCGATGTACAAGAATATAACTATTATAATACTGCTCCTATGCACAAGAATATAACTAATATAATACTGCCCCTATGTGCAAGAATATAACTACTATAATACTGCTCATATGTACAAGAATATAACAAGTATTGTAAGTTTTAGGTCACGGCCCCACTATCAGTATTCGGTCAGTATTTTTTCTCAGGAGTGGGTGATAAATGCAGAATTGGTGACTTGTGTCTATTCTACCTTTTCTCTGATTGTTCCTCACCTGGTTTTCGCTCCCACTCCTGGGAAAAAATACTGACCAAATGCTGATAGTGGGGTCCTGGTCTTAGGTACAAAGTGTCAGAGATGATGGGAGTTGTGTTTCTGGACTATTTGCAGGATTACCCAAAGTGGAAATGCAGTAAGTTTTCTTTGATTCTCTGGTTTGCGGCCAGTAACTTTTGGCTTGTATCCCGTTCCCTGCATGAAGCAGAACATTACAGAACATTACAGAACATGGCCCTTTTCTTTCTTTCCTGCTTGTTTTGTTCTCCCTGAAATAATAACATAAAACAATGCGACTGTGTAGAAACAGAGAAGTGGAGGTGCTGCTCCTTGTAAAGATCCTCCGATGCATATTACATCAGGACCAGGTCATTGCTGGATAGTAGGGAAGACTGAGAGTCCCCAGTGGCCCTGGTGAGTGTTATTCTATGGCCACGTTCACACGTTCAGTATTTGATCAGTATTTTACATCAGTATTTGTAAACCAAAACCGGTAGAGGAACAATCAGAGAAAAAGTATCATAGAAACTCGTCACCACTTCTGCATTTTTCACCCACTCCTGGTTTTGACTTACAAATACTGATGTGAAATACTGAGCAAATACTGAGAGTGTGAACGTGGCCGATCACTGACCATATGATCAGGTTATTATATGGTGGAGCCCAGTAATGACGGATATAGGATTTGCTCTTTCAGTATTTTTCTGGCACATTCTGGAGGCCGGGGGGGATCTGTGGTTGTGATGAGACGTCTTTAGATCTCGTGTCTCATTATCAGGTTTATCAGGAGATTCCTTGGTAACTAATAAGATTTCCCAGTAGGCAACGTCATTATTACAGATCAGGACAGGATAATGCATCAGCCGCAGCGAATGATGGGAGTGAGGGCAGAGAAGAGGCTGCGAGAAAACATGTCAGCCGATTAAAGGGGCGCTCCCCCCTAGACCGATCAGGACATAGAAAGTTATTGAGGGGGAACTCTGCTGCCCTTTAGATACACAGCTCAGCAGACAGTATCACACAGGATAGGATTAGATACACAGCTCAGCAGACTGTATCACACAGGATAAGATTAGATACACAGCTCAGCAGACAGTATCACACAGGATAGGATTAGATACACAGCTCAGCAGACGGTATCACACAGGATAAGATTAGATACACAGCTCAGCAGACAGTATCACACAGGATAAGATTAGATACACAGCTCAGCAGACAGTATCACACAGGATAAGATTAGATACACAGCTCAGCAGACAGTATCACACAGGATAGGATTAGATACACAGCTCAGCAGACAGTATCACACAGGATAAGATTAGATACACAGCTCAGCAGACAGTATCACACAGGATAAGATTAGATACACAGCTCAGCAGACAGTATCACACAGGAGAGGATTAGATACACAGCTCAGCAGACTGTATCACACAGGATAAGATTAGATACACAGCTCAGCAGACAGTATCACACAGGATAGGATTAGATACACAGCTCAGCAGACTGTATCACACAGGATAAGATTAGATACACAGCTCAGCAGACAGTATCACACAGGATAAGATTAGATACACAGCTCAGCAGACAGTATCACACAGGATAGGATTAGATACACGGCTCAGCAGACGGTATCACACAGGATAGGATTAGATACATGGCTCAGCAGACGGTATCACACAGGATAGGATTAGATACACTGCTCAGCAGACAGTATCACACAGGATAGGATTAGCTACACCACTCAGCAGACAGTATCACACAGGATAGGATTAGATACATGGCTCAACAGACAGTATCACACAGGATAGGATTAGATACACGGCTCAGCAGACTGTATCACACAGGATAGGATTAGATACACAGCTCAGCAGACTGTATCACACAGGATAGGATTAGATACACGGCTCAGCAGACAGTATCACACAGGATAGGATTAGATACACGGCTCAGCAGACAGTATCAAACAGGATAGGATTAGATACACGGCTCAGCAGACGGTATCACACAGGATAGGATTAGATACACGGCTCAGCAGACAGTATCAAACAGGATAGGATTAGATACACGGCTCAGCAGACAGTATCACACAGGATAGGATTAGATACACGGCTCAGCAGACGGTATCACACAGGATAGGATTAGATACATGGCTCAGCAGACGGTATCACACAGGATAGGATTAGATACACTGCTCAGCAGACAGTATCACACAGGATAGGATTAGATACATGGCTCAACAGACAGTATCACACAGGATAGGATTAGATACATGGCTCAACAGACTGTATCACATAGGATAGGATTAGATACACAGCTGAGCAGACGGTATCACACAGGATAGGATTAGATACATGGCTCAGCAGACTGTATCACACAGGATAGGATTAGATACATGGCTCAACAGACTGTATCACATAGGATAGGATTAGATACACAGCTGAGCAGACGGTATCACACAGGATAGGATTAGATACACGGCTCAGCAGACAGTATCACACAGGAGAGGATTAGATAAACAGCTCAGCAGACAGTATCAAACAGGATAGGATTAGATACACGGCTCAGCAGGCAGTATCACACAGGATAGGATTAGATACACGGCTCAGCAGACAGTATCAAACAGGATAGGATTAGATACACGGCTCAGCAGACGGTATCACACAGGATAGGATTAGATACACGGCTCAGCAGACAGTATCAAACAGGATAGGATTAGATACACGGCTCAGCAGACAGTATCACACAGGATAGGATTAGATACACGGCTCAGCAGACGGTATCACACAGGATAGGATTAGATACATGGCTCAGCAGACGGTATCACACAGGATAGGATTAGATACACTGCTCAGCAGACAGTATCACACAGGATAGGATTAGATACATGGCTCAACAGACAGTATCACACAGGATAGGATTAGATACATGGCTCAACAGACTGTATCACATAGGATAGGATTAGATACACAGCTGAGCAGACGGTATCAAACAGGATAGGATTAGATACACAGCTCAGCAGACAGTATCACACAGGAGAGGATTAGATAAACAGCTCAGCAGACAGTATCAAACAGGAGAGGATTAGATACACAGCTCAGCAGACAGTATCACACAGGATAGGATTAGATACACAGCTCAGCAGACAGTATCAAACAGGATAGGATTAGATACACGGCTCAGCAGGCAGTATCACACAGGATAGGATTAGATACACGGCTCAGCAGACAGTATCAAACAGGATAGGATTAGATACACGGCTCAGCAGACGGTATCACACAGGATAGGATTAGATACACGGCTCAGCAGACAGTATCAAACAGGATAGGATTAGATACACGGCTCAGCAGACAGTATCACACAGGATAGGATTAGATACACGGCTCAGCAGACGGTATCACACAGGATAGGATTAGATACATGGCTCAGCAGACGGTATCACACAGGATAGGATTAGATACACTGCTCAGCAGACAGTATCACACAGGATAGGATTAGATACATGGCTCAACAGACAGTATCACACAGGATAGGATTAGATACACGGCTCAGCAGACTGTATCACACAGGATAGGATTAGATACACAGCTCAGCAGACTGTATCACATAGGATAGGATTAGATACACAGCTGAGCAGACGGTATCACACAGGATAGGATTAGATACACGGCTCAGCAGACAGTATCAAACAGGATAGGATTAGATACACAGCTCAGCAGACAGTATCACACAGGAGAGGATTAGATACACAGCTCAGCAGACAGTATCAAACAGGATAGGATTAGATACACGGCTCAGCAGGCAGTATCACACAGGATAGGATTAGATACACGGCTCAGCAGACAGTATCAAACAGGATAGGATTAGATACACGGCTCAGCAGGCAGTATTACACAGGATAGGATTAGATACACGGCTCAGCAGACAGTATCACACAGGATAGGATTAGATACAGGGCTCAGCAGACTGTATCACACAGGATAGGATTAGATACACGGCTCAGCAGACAGTATCACACAGGATAGGATTAGATACACGGCTCAGCAGACAGTATCACACAGGATAGGATTAGATACACGGCTCAGCAGACGGTATCGCACAGGATAGGATTAGATACACGGCTCAGCAGACGGTATCACACAGGATAGGATTAGATACACGGCTCAGCAGACGGTATCACACACGATAGGATTAGATACACGGCTCAGCAGACGGTATCACACAGGATAGGATTAGATACACGGCTCAGCAGACGGTATCACACAGGATAGGATTAGATACACGGCTCAGCAGACGGTATCACACAGGATAGGATTAGATACACGGCTCAGCAGACGGTATCACACAGGATAGGATTAGCTACACCGCTCAGCTGACAGTATCACATAGGATAGGATTAGATACATGGCTCAGCAGACAGTATCACACAGGATAGGATTAGATACACAGCTCAGCAGACAGTATCACACATGATAGGATTAGATACACGGCTCAGCAGACAGTATCACACAGGATAGGATTAGATACACGGCTCAGCAGACAGTATCACACAGGATAGGATTAGATACACGGCTCAGCAGACAGTATCTCACAGGATAGGATTAGATACACGGCTCAGCAGACAGTATAACACAGGATAGGATTAGATACACGGCTCAGCAGACGGTATCACACAGGATAGGATTAGATACACAGCTGAGCAGACGGTATCACACAAGATAGGATTAGATACGCAGCTGAGCAGACAGTATCACACAGGAGAGGATTAGATAAACGGCTCAGCAGACAGTATCTCAGAGGATAGGATTAGATACACAGCTCAGCAGACAGTATCACACAGGAGAGGATTGGATACACAGCTCAGCAGACGGTATCACACAGGATAGGATTAGATACACAGCTCAGCAGACGGTATCACACAGGATAGGATTAGATACACAGCTGAGCAGACAGTATCACACAGGATAGGATTAGATACACAGCTCAGCAGACAGTATCACACAGGAGAGGATTAGATACACGGCTCAGCAGACAGTATAACACAGGATAGGATTAGATACACAGCTCAGCAGACGGTATCACACAGGATAGGATTAGATACACAGCTCAGCAGACAGTATCACACAGGATAGGATTAGATACACGCCTCAGCAGACGGTATCACACAGGATAGGATTAGATACACGGCTCAGCAGACAGTATCACACAGGATAGGATTAGATACACGGCTCAGCAGACAGTATCACACAGGATAGGATTAGATAAACGGCTCAGCAGACAGTATCTCACAGGATAGGATTAGATACACGGCTCAGCAGACAGTATCACACAGGATAGGATTAGATACACAGCTCAGCAGACGGTATCACACAGGATAGGATTAGATACACGGCTCAGCAGACAGTATCTCACAGGATAGGATTAGATACACGGCTCAGCACACAGTATCACACAGGATAGGATTAGATACACAGCTCAGCAGACGGTATCACACAGGATAGGATTAGATACACAGCTGAGCAGACGGTATCACACAGGATAGGATTAGATACACAGCTGAGCAGACAGTATCACACAGGATAGGATTAGATAAACGGCTCAGCAGACGGTATCACACAGGATAGGATTAGATACACGGCTCAGCAGACGGTATCACACAGGATAGGATTAGATACATGGCTTAGCAGACGGTATCACACAGGATAGGATTAGCTACACCGCTCAGCAGACAGTATCACACAGGATAGGATTAGATACACGGCTCAGCAGACAGTATCACACAGGATAGGATTAGATACACAGCTCAGCAGACTGTATCACACAGGATAGGATTAGCTACACCACTCAGCAGACAGTATCACACAGGATAGGATTAGATACACGGCTCAGCAGACGGTATCACACAGGATAGGATTAGATACATGGCTCAACAGACAGTATCACACAGGATAGGATTAGATACACAGCTCAGCAGACTGTATCACACAGGATAGGATTAGATACACAGCTCAGCAGACTGTATCACACAGGATAGGATTAGATACACAGCTCAGCAGACTGTATCACACAGGATAGGATTAGATACACAGCTCAGCAGACTGTATCACACAGGATAGGATTAGATACACAGCTCAGCAGACTGTATCACACAGGATAGGATTAGATACACAGCTGAGCAGACAGTATCACACAGGATAGGATTAGATAAACGGCTCAGCAGACGGTATCACACAGGATAGGATTAGATACACGGCTCAGCAGACGGTATCACACAGGATAGGATTAGATACACGGCTCAGCAGACAGTATCACACAGGATAGGATTAGATACACCGCTCAGCAGACAGTATCACACAGGATAGGATTAGCTACACAGCTCAGCAGACGGTATCACACAGGATAGGATTAGATACACGGCTCAGCAGACGGTATCACACAGGATAGGATTAGATACACGGCTCAGCAGACGGTATCACACAGGATAGGATTAGATACATGGCTCAGCAGACGGTATCACACAGGATAGGATTAGATACACCGCTCAGCAGACAGTATCACACAGGAGAGGATTAGATACACGGCTCAGCAGACGGTATCACACAGGATAGGATTAGATACACGGCTCAGCAGACGGTATCACACAGGATAGGATTAGATACCCAGCTCAGCAGACGGTATCACACAGGATAGGATTGGCTACACCGCTCAGCTGACAGTATCACATAGGATAGGATTAGATACATGGCTCAGCAGACAGTATCACACAGGATAGGATTAGATACACAGCTCAGCAGACAGTATCACACATGATAGGATTAGATACACGGCTCAGCAGACAGTATCACACAGGATAGGATTAGATACACGGCTCAGCAGACAATATCACACAGGATAGGATTAGATACACGGCTCAGCAGACAGTATCTCACAGGATAGGATTAGATACACGGCTCAGCAGACAGTATCACACAGGATAGGATTAGATACACAGCTCAGCAGACGGTATCACACAGGATAGGATTAGATATACAGCTGAGCAGACGGTATCACACAGGATAGGATTAGATATACAGCTGGGCAGACGGTATCACACAGGATAGGATTAGATATACAGCTGAGCAGACGGTATCACACAGGATAGGATTAGATATACAGCTGAGCAGACAGTATCTCACAGGATAGGATTAGATACACGGCTCAGCAGACAGTATCACACAGGATAGGATTAGATACACGGCTCAGCAGACAGTATCACACAGGATAGGATTAGATACACAGCTCAGCAGACAGTATTACACAGGAGAGGATTAGATACACGACTCAGCAGACGGTGTCACACAGGATAGGATTAGATACATGGCTCAGCAGACGGTATCACACAGGATAGGATTAGATACACGGCTCAGCAGACGGTATCACACAGGATAGGATTAGATACACGGCTCAGCAGACGGTATCACACAGGATAGGATTAGATACACGGCTCCGCAGACAGTATTACACAGGATAGGATTAGATACATGGCTCAGCAGGCAGTATCACACAGGATAGGATTAGAAAAACGGCTCAGCAGACGGTACCACACAGGAGAGGATTAGATACACGACTCAGCAGACGGTGTCACACAGGATAGGATTAGATACACGGCTCAGCAGACAGTATCACACAACATGGGATTAGATACACTGGATCAGCAGACAGTATCACACAACATGGGATTAGATACACAGCTCAGCAGACAGTATCACACAGGATAGGATTAGATACACGGCTCAGCAGACAGTATCACACAGGATAGGATTAGATACACAGCTCAGCAGACAGTATCACACAGGATAGGATTAGATACACCACTCAGCAGATAGTATCACACAGGATAGGATTAGATACACGGCTCAGCAGACAGTATCACACAGGATAGGATTAGATACACAGCTCAGCAGACAGTATCACACAGGATAGGATTAGATACATGGCTCAGCAGACAGTATTACACAGGAGAGGATTAGATACACGGCTCAGCAGACGGTGTCACACAGGATAGGATTAGATACATGGCTCAGCAGACAGTATCACACAGGATATGATTAGATACACGGCTCAGCAGACATTATCACACAGGATAGGATTAGATACACAGCTCAGCAGACAGTATCACACAGGATAGGATTAGATACACGGCTCAGCAGACGGTATCACACAGGATAGGATTAGATACACGGCTCAGCAGACAGTATCTCACAGGATAGGATTAGATACACGGCTCAGCAGACAGTATCACACAGGATAGGATTAGATACACAGCTCAGCAGACGGTATCACACAGGATAGGATTAGATACACAGCTGAGCAGACGGTATCACACAGGATAGGATTAGATACACAGCTGAGCAGACAGTATCACACAGGATAGGATTAGATAAACGGCTCAGCAGACGGTATCACACAGGATAGGATTAGATACACGGCTCAGCAGACGGTATCACACAGGATAGGATTAGATACATGGCTTAGCAGACGGTATCACACAGGATAGGATTAGCTACACCGCTCAGCAGACAGTATCACACAGGATAGGATTAGATACACGGCTCAGCAGACAGTATCACACAGGATAGGATTAGATACACAGCTCAGCAGACTGTATCACACAGGATAGGATTAGATACACGGCTCAGCAGACAGTATCACACAGGATAGGATTAGATACACAGCTCAGCAGACTGTATCACACAGGAGAGGATTAGATACACGGCTCAGCAGACAGTATCACACAGGATATAATTAGATACACAGCTCAGCAGACTGTATCACACAGGATAGGATTAGCTACACCACTCAGCAGACAGTATCACACAGGATAGGATTAGATACACGGCTCAGCAGACGGTATCACACAGGATAGGATTAGATACATGGCTCAACAGACAGTATCACACAGGATAGGATTAGATACACAGCTCAGCAGACTGTATCACACAGGATAGGATTAGATACACAGCTCAGCAGACTGTATCACACAGGATAGGATTAGATACACAGCTCAGCAGACTGTATCACACAGGATAGGATTAGATACACAGCTCAGCAGACTGTATCACACAGGATAGGATTAGATACACAGCTCAGCAGACTGTATCACACAGGATAGGATTAGATACACAGCTGAGCAGACAGTATCACACAGGATAGGATTAGATAAACGGCTCAGCAGACGGTATCACACAGGATAGGATTAGATACACGGCTCAGCAGACGGTATCACACAGGATAGGATTAGATACACGGCTCAGCAGACAGTATCACACAGGATAGGATTAGATACACCGCTCAGCAGACAGTATCACACAGGATAGGATTAGCTACACAGCTCAGCAGACGGTATCACACAGGATAGGATTAGATACACGGCTCAGCAGACGGTATCACACAGGATAGGATTAGATACACGGCTCAGCAGACGGTATCACACAGGATAGGATTAGATACATGGCTCAGCAGACGGTATCACACAGGATAGGATTAGATACACCGCTCAGCAGACAGTATCACACAGGAGAGGATTAGATACACGGCTCAGCAGACGGTATCACACAGGATAGGATTAGATACACGGCTCAGCAGACGGTATCACACAGGATAGGATTAGATACCCAGCTCAGCAGACGGTATCACACAGGATAGGATTGGCTACACCGCTCAGCTGACAGTATCACATAGGATAGGATTAGATACATGGCTCAGCAGACAGTATCACACAGGATAGGATTAGATACACAGCTCAGCAGACAGTATCACACATGATAGGATTAGATACACGGCTCAGCAGACAGTATCACACAGGATAGGATTAGATACACGGCTCAGCAGACAATATCACACAGGATAGGATTAGATACACGGCTCAGCAGACAGTATCTCACAGGATAGGATTAGATACACGGCTCAGCAGACAGTATCACACAGGATAGGATTAGATACACAGCTCAGCAGACGGTATCACACAGGATAGGATTAGATATACAGCTGAGCAGACGGTATCACACAGGATAGGATTAGATATACAGCTGGGCAGACGGTATCACACAGGATAGGATTAGATATACAGCTGAGCAGACAGTATCTCACAGGATAGGATTAGATACACGGCTCAGCAGACAGTATCACACAGGATAGGATTAGATACACGGCTCAGCAGACAGTATCACACAGGATAGGATTAGATACACAGCTCAGCAGACAGTATTACACAGGAGAGGATTAGATACACGACTCAGCAGACGGTGTCACACAGGATAGGATTAGATACATGGCTCAGCAGACGGTATCACACAGGATAGGATTAGATACACGGCTCAGCAGACGGTATCACACAGGATAGGATTAGATACACGGCTCAGCAGACGGTATCACACAGGATAGGATTAGATACACGGCTCCGCAGACAGTATTACACAGGATAGGATTAGATACATGGCTCAGCAGGCAGTATCACACAGGATAGGATTAGAAAAACGGCTCAGCAGACGGTATCACACAGGAGAGGATTAGATACACGACTCAGCAGACGGTGTCACACAGGATAGGATTAGATACACGGCTCAGCAGACAGTATCACACAACATGGGATTAGATACACTGGATCAGCAGACAGTATCACACAACATGGGATTAGATACACAGCTCAGCAGACAGTATCACACAGGATAGGATTAGATACACGGCTCAGCAGACAGTATCACACAGGATAGGATTAGATACACAGCTCAGCAGACAGTATCACACAGGATAGGATTAGATACACCACTCAGCAGATAGTATCACACAGGATAGGATTAGATACACGGCTCAGCAGACAGTATCACACAGGATAGGATTAGATACACAGCTCAGCAGACAGTATCACACAGGATAGGATTAGATACATGGCTCAGCAGACAGTATTACACAGGAGAGGATTAGATACACGGCTCAGCAGACGGTGTCACACAGGATAGGATTAGATACATGGCTCAGCAGACAGTATCACACAGGATATGATTAGATACACGGCTCAGCAGACATTATCACACAGGATAGGATTAGATACACAGCTCAGCAGACAGTATCACACAGGATAGGATTAGATACACGGCTCAGCAGACGGTATCACACAGGATAGGATTAGATACACGGCTCAGCAGACGGTATCACACAGGATAGGATTAGATACACTGCTCAGCAGACGGTATCACACAGGAGAGGATTAGATACACGGCTCAGCAGACGGTATCACACAGGATAGGATTAGATACACGGCTCAGCAGACGGTATCACACAGGATAGGATTAGATACATGGCTCAGCAGACGGTATCACACAGGATAGGATTAGATACACGGCTCAGCAGACGGTATCACACAGGATAGGATTAGATACACGGCTCAGCAGACGATATCACACAGGATAAGATTAGATACACGGCTCAGCAGACGGTATCACACAGGATAGGATTAGATAAACGGCTCAGCAGACGGTATCACACAGGATAGGATTAGATACACGGCTCAGCAGACGGTATCACACAGGATAGGATTAGATACACGGCTCAGCAGACGGTATCACACAGGATAAGATTAGATACACGGCTCAGCAGACGGTATCACACAGGATAGGATTAGATACACGGCTCAGCAGACGGTATCACACAGGATAGGATTAGATACACGGCTCAGCAGACGGTATCACACAGGATAGGATTAGATACACGGCTCAGCAGACGGTATCACACAGGATAGGATTAGATACACGGCTCAGCAGACGGTATTACACAGGATAGGATTAGATACATGGCTCAGCAGACAGTATCACACAGGATAGGATTAGATACGCAGCTCCGTAGACGGTATCACACAGGATAGGATTAGATACACGACTCAGCAGACGGTGTCACACAGGATAGGATTAGATACATGGCTCAGCAGACGGTATCACACAGGATAGGATTAGATACACGGCTCAGCAGACGGTATCACACAGGATAGGATTAGATACACGGCTCAGCAGACAGTATTACACAGGATAGGATTAGATACATGGCTCAGCAGGCAGTATCACACAGGATAGGATTAGATACGCAGCTCCGTAGACGGTATCACACAGGATAGGATTAGAAAAACGGCTCAGCAGACGGTATCACACAGGAGAGGATTAGATACACGACTCAGCAGACGGTGTCACACAGGATAGGATTAGATACACGGCTCAGCAGACGGTATCACACAGGATAGGATTAGATACACGGCTCAGCAGACAGTATCACACAACATGGGATTAGATACACTGCTCAGCAGACAGTATCACACAGGAGAGGATTAGATACACAGCTGGGCAGACAGTATCACACAGGATAGGATTAGATACACAGCTCAGCAGACAGTATCACACAGGATAGGATTAGATACACGGCTCAGCAGACAGTATCACACAGGATAGGATTAGATACACAGCTCAGCAGACAGTATCACACAGGATAGGATTAGATACATGGCTCAGCAGACAGTATTACACAGGAGAGGATTAGATACACGACTCAGCAGACAGTATCACACAGGATAGGATTAGATACACGGCTCAGCAGACGGTGTCACACAGGATAGGATTAGATACATGGCTCAGCAGACAGTATCACACAGGATATGATTAGATACACGGCTCAGCAGACATTATCACACAGGATAGGATTAGATACACAGCTCAGCAGAGAGTATCACACAGGATAGGATTAGATACACGGCTCAGCAGACGGTATCACACAGGATAGGATTAGATACACGGCTCAGCAGACGGTATCACACAGGATAGGATTAGATACACTGCTCAGCAGACGGTATCACACAGGAGAGGATTAGATACACGGCTCAGCAGACGGTATCACACAGGATAGGATTAGATACACGGCTCAGCAGACGGTATCACACAGGATAGGATTAGATACATGGCTCAGCAGACGGTATCACACAGGATAGGATTAGATACACGGCTCAGCAGACGGTATCACACAGGATAGGATTAGATACACGGCTCAGCAGACGGTATCACACAGGATAAGATTAGATACACGGCTCAGCAGACAGTATCACATAGGATAGGATTAGATACACAGCTCAGCAGACAGTATCACACAGGATAGGATTAGATAAACGGCTCAGCAGACGGTATCACACAGGATAGGATTAGATACACGGCTCAGCAGACGGTATCACACAGGATAGGATTAGATACACGGCTCAGCAGACGGTATCACACAGGATAAGATTAGATACACGGCTCAGCAGACAGTATCACACAGGATAGGATTAGATACACGGCTCAGCAGGCAGTATCACACAGGATAGGATTAGATACACGGCTCAGCAGACGGTATCACACAGGATAAGATTAGATACACAGCTCAGCAGACGGTATCACACAGGATAGGATTAGATACGCAGCTCTGTAGACGGTATCACACAGGATAGGATTAGATACACGGCTCAGCAGACGGTATCACACAGGATAGGATTAGATACACGGCTCAGCAGACGGTATCACACAGGATAAGATTAGATACACGGCTCAGCAGACGGTATCACACAGGATAAGATTAGATACACAGCTCAGCAGACGGTATCACACAGGATAGGATTAGATACACGGCTCAGCAGACGGTATCACACAGGATAGGATTAGATACACGGCTCAGCAGACGGTATCACACAGGATAGGATTAGATACACGGCTCAGCAGACAGTATTACACAGGATAGGATTAGATACATGGCTCAGCAGACAGTATCACACAGGATAGGATTAGATACGCAGCTCCGTAGACGGTATCACACAGGATAGGATTAGAAAAACGGCTCAGCAGACGGTATCACACAGGAGAGGATTAGATACACGGCTCAGCAGACGGTATCACACAGGATAGGATTAGATACACGGCTCAGCAGACAGTATTACACAGGATAGGATTAGATACATGGCTCAGCAGACAGTATCACACAGGATAGGATTAGATACACAGCTCAGCAGACAGTATCACACAGGATAGGATTAGATACATGGCTCAGCAGACAGTATTACACAGGAGAGGATTAGATACACGACTCAGCAGACAGTATCACACAGGATAGGATTAGGTACACGGCTCAGCAGACGGTGTCACACAGGATAGGATTAGATACATGGCTCAGCAGACAGTATCACACAGGATATGATTAGATACACGGCTCAGCAGACATTATCACACAGGATAGGATTAGATACACAGCTCAGCAGACAGTATCACACAGGATAGGATTAGATACACGGCTCAGCAGACGGTATCACACAGGATAGGATTAGATACACGGCTCAGCAGACGGTATCACACAGGATAGGATTAGATACACTGCTCAGCAGACGGTATCACACAGGAGAGGATTAGATACACGGCTCAGCAGACGGTATCACACAGGATAGGATTAGATACACGGCTCAGCAGACGGTATCACACAGGATAGGATTAGATACATGGCTCAGCAGACGGTATCACACAGGATAGGATTAGATACACGGCTCAGCAGACGGTATCACACAGGATAGGATTAGATACACGGCTCAGCAGACGGTATCACACAGGATAAGATTAGATACACGGCTCAGCAGACGGTATCACACAGGATAGGATTAGATAAACGGCTCAGCAGACGGTATCACACAGGATAGGATTAGATACACGGCTCAGCAGACGGTATCACACAGGATAGGATTAGATACACGGCTCAGCAGACGGTATCACACAGGATAAGATTAGATACACGGCTCAGCAGACAGTATCACACAGGATAGGATTAGATACACGGCTCAGCAGGCAGTATCACACAGGATAGGATTAGATACACGGCTCAGCAGACGGTATCACACAGGATAAGATTAGATACACAGCTCAGCAGACGGTATCACACAGGATAGGATTAGATACGCAGCTCTGTAGACGGTATCACACAGGATAGGATTAGATACACGGCTCAGCAGACGGTATCACACAGGATAGGATTAGATACACGGCTCAGCAGACGGTATCACACAGGATAAGATTAGATACACGGCTCAGCAGACGGTATCACACAGGATAAGATTAGATACACAGCTCAGCAGACGGTATCACACAGGATAGGATTAGATACACGGCTCAGCAGACGGTATCACACAGGATAGGATTAGATACACGGCTCAGCAGACGGTATCACACAGGATAGGATTAGATACACGGCTCAGCAGACGGTATCACACAGGATAGGATTAGATACACGGCTCAGCAGACAGTATTACACAGGATAGGATTAGATACATGGCTCAGCAGACAGTATCACACAGGATAGGATTAGATACGCAGCTCCGTAGACGGTATCACACAGGATAGGATTAGAAAAACGGCTCAGCAAACGGTATCACACAGGAGAGGATTAGATACACGGCTCAGCAGACGGTATCACACAGGATAGGATTAGATACACGGCTCAGCAGACAGTATTACACAGGATAGGATTAGATACATGGCTCAGCAGACAGTATCACACAGGATAGGATTAGATACGCAGCTCCGTAGACGGTATCACACAGGATAGGATTAGATACACGGCTCAGCAGACAGTATTACACAGGAGAGGATTAGATACACGACTCAGCAGACGGTGTCACACAGGATAGGATTAGATACACGGCTCAGCAGACAGTATCACACAGGATATGATTAGATACACGGCTCAGCAGACATTATCACACAGGATAGGATTAGATACACAGCTCAGCAGACAGTATCACACAGGATAGGATTAGATACACGGCTCAGCAGACGGTATCACACAGGATAGGATTAGATACACGGCTCAGCAGACGGTATCACACAGGATAGGATTAGATACACAGCTCAGCAGACAGTATCACACAGGATAGGATTAGATACACGGCTCAGCAGACGGTATCACACAGGAGAGGATTAGATACACGGCTCAGCAGACAGTATTACACAGGAGAGGATTAGATACACGGCTCAGCAGACGGTATCACACAGGATAGGATTAGATACATGGCTCAGCAGACGGTATCACACAGGATAGGATTAGATACACGGCTCAGCAGACAGTATCACACAGGATACGATTAGATACACGGCTCAGCAGACAGTATCACACAGGATAGGATTAGATACACGGCTCAGCAGACAGTATCACACAGGATAGGATTAGATAAACGGCTCAGCAGACGGTATCACACAGGATAGGATTAGATACACGGCTCAGCAGACGGTATCACACAGGATAGGATTAGATACACGGCTCAGCAGACGGTATCACACAGGATAAGATTAGATACACGGCTCAGCAGACGGTATCACACAGGATAGGATTAGATACACGGCTCAGCAGACGGTATCACACAGGATAAGATTAGATACACGGCTCAGCAGACGGTATCACACAGGATAGGATTAGATACACGGCTCAGCAGACGGTATCACACAGGATAAGATTAGATACGCAGCTCAGCAGACAGTATCACACAGGATAGGATTAGATACGCAGATCTGTAGACGGTATCACACAGGATAGGATTAGATACACGGCTCAGCAGACGGTATCACACAGGATAGGATTAGATAAACGGCTCAGCAGACGGTATCACACAGGATAGGATTAGATAAACGGCTCAGCAGACGGTATCACACAGGATTGGATTAGATACACGGCTCAGCAGACTGTATCACACAGGATAAGATTAGATACACAGCTCAGCAGACGGTATCACACAGGATAGGATTAGATACACAGCTCAGCAGGCAGTATCACACAGGATAGGATTAGATACACGGCTCAGCAGACAGTATCACACAGGAGAGGATTAGATAAACGGCTCAGCAGACGGTATCACACAGGATAAGATTAGATACACAGCTCAGCAGACGGTATCACACAGGATTGGATTAGATACACGGCTCAGCAGACGGTATCACACAGGATAGGATTAGATACACGGCTCAGCAGACAGTATCACACAGGATAGGATTAGATACGCAGCTCCGTAGACGGTATCACACAGGATAGGATTAGATACACGGCTCAGCAGACGGTATCACACAGGATAGGATTAGATACACGGCTCAGCAGACAGTATCACACAGGATAGGATTAGATACACGGCTCAGCATACAGTATCACACAGGATAAGATTAGATACACGGCTCAGCAGACAGTATCACACAGGATAAGATTAGATACACGGCTCAGCAGACAGTATCACACAGGATAGGATTAGATACACGGCGCAGCAGACAGTATCACACAGGATAGGATTAGATACGCAGCTCCGTAGACGGTATCACACAGGATAGGATTAGATACACGGCTCAGCAGACGGTATCACACAGGATAGGATTAGATACACGGCTCAGCAGACGGTATCACACAGGATAGGATTAGATACACGGCTCAGCAGACATTATCACACAGGATAGGATTAGATACACGGCTCAGCAGACATTATCACACAGGATAGGATTAGATACACGGCTCAGCAGACATTATCACACAGGATAGGATTAGATACACGGCTCAGCAGACATTATCACACAGGATAGGATTAGATACACGGCTCAGCAGACATTATCACACAGGATAGGATTAGATACACGGCTCAGCAGACTGTATCACACAGGATAGGATTAGATACACGGCTCAGCAGACTGTATCACACAGGATAGGATTAGATACACAGCTCCGTAGACGGTATCACACAGGATATGATTAGATACATGGCTCAGCAGACAGTATTACACAGGATAGGATTAGATACACGGCTCAGCAGACTGTATCACACAGTATAGGATTAGATACGCAGCTCCGTAGACGGTATCACACAGGATAGGATTAGATACACGGCTCAGCAGACGGTATCACACAGGATAGGATTAGATACACGGCTCAGCAGACGGTATCACACAGGATAGGATTAGATACATGGCTCAGCAGACAGTATTACACAGGATAGGATTAGATACACGGCTCAGCAGACATTATCACACAGGATAGGATTAGATACATGGCTCAGCAGACGGTATCACACATGATAGGATTAGATACACAGCTCAGCAGACAGTATCACACAGGATAGGATTAGATACACGGCTCAGCAGACGGTATCACACAGGATAGGATTAGATACACGGCTCAGCAGACGGTATCACACAGGATAGGATTAGATACACTGCTCAGCAGACGGTATCACACAGGAGAGGATTAGATACACGGCTCAGCAGACGGTATCACACAGGATAGGATTAGATACACGGCTCAGCAGACGGTATCACACAGGATAGGATTAGATACATGGCTCAGCAGACGGTATCACACAGGATAGGATTAGATACACGGCTCAGCAGACGGTATCACACAGGATAGGATTAGATACACGGCTCAGCAGACGATATCACACAGGATAAGATTAGATACACGGCTCAGCAGACGGTATCACACAGGATAGGATTAGATAAACGGCTCAGCAGACGGTATCACACAGGATAGGATTAGATACACGGCTCAGCAGACGGTATCACACAGGATAGGATTAGATACACGGCTCAGCAGACGGTATCACACAGGATAAGATTAGATACACGGCTCAGCAGACGGTATCACACAGGATAGGATTAGATACACGGCTCAGCAGACGGTATCACACAGGATAGGATTAGATACACGGCTCAGCAGACGGTATCACACAGGATAGGATTAGATACACGGCTCAGCAGACGGTATTACACAGGATAGGATTAGATACATGGCTCAGCAGACAGTATCACACAGGATAGGATTAGATACGCAGCTCCGTAGACGGTATCACACAGGATAGGATTAGATACACGACTCAGCAGACGGTGTCACACAGGATAGGATTAGATACATGGCTCAGCAGACGGTATCACACAGGATAGGATTAGATACACGGCTCAGCAGACGGTATCACACAGGATAGGATTAGATACACGGCTCAGCAGACAGTATTACACAGGATAGGATTAGATACATGGCTCAGCAGGCAGTATCACACAGGATAGGATTAGATACGCAGCTCCGTAGACGGTATCACACAGTATAGGATTAGAAAAACGGCTCAGCAGACGGTATCACACAGGAGAGGATTAGATACACGACTCAGCAGACGGTGTCACACAGGATAGGATTAGATACACGGCTCAGCAGACGGTATCACACAGGATAGGATTAGATACACGGCTCAGCAGACAGTATCACACAACATGGGATTAGATACACTGGATCAGCAGACAGTATCACACAACATGGGATTAGATACACAGCTCAGCAGACAGTATCACACAGGAGAGGATTAGATACACAGCTGGGCAGACAGTATCACACAGGATAGGATTAGATACACAGCTCAGCAGACAGTATCACACAGGATAGGATTAGATACACGGCTCAGCAGACAGTATCACACAGGATAGGATTAGATACACAGCTCAGCAGACAGTATCACACAGGATAGGATTAGATACATGGCTCAGCAGACAGTATTACACAGGAGAGGATTAGATACACGACTCAGCAGACAGTATCACACAGGATAGGATTAGATACACGGCTCAGCAGACGGTGTCACACAGGATAGGATTAGATACATGGCTCAGCAGACAGTATCACACAGGATATGATTAGATACACGGCTCAGCAGACATTATCACACAGGATAGGATTAGATACACAGCTCAGCAGACAGTATCACACAGGATAGGATTAGATACACGGCTCAGCAGACGGTATCACACAGGATAGGATTAGATACACGGCTCAGCAGACGGTATCACACAGGATAGGATTAGATACACTGCTCAGCAGACGGTATCACACAGGAGAGGATTAGATACACGGCTCAGCAGACGGTATCACACAGGATAGGATTAGATACACGGCTCAGCAGACGGTATCACACAGGATAGGATTAGATACATGGCTCAGCAGACGGTATCACACAGGATAGGATTAGATACACGGCTCAGCAGACGGTATCACACAGGATAGGATTAGATACACGGCTCAGCAGACGGTATCACACAGGATAAGATTAGATACACGGCTCAGCAGACGGTATCACACAGGATAGGATTAGATAAACGGCTCAGCAGACGGTATCACACAGGATAGGATTAGATACACGGCTCAGCAGACGGTATCACACAGGATAGGATTAGATACACGGCTCAGCAGACGGTATCACACAGGATAAGATTAGATACACGACTCAGCAGACAGTATCACACAGGATAGGATTAGATACACGGCTCAGCAGGCAGTATCACACAGGATAGGATTAGATACACGGCTCAGCAGACGGTATCACACAGGATAAGATTAGATACACAGCTCAGCAGACGGTATCACACAGGATAGGATTAGATACGCAGCTCTGTAGACGGTATCACACAGGATAGGATTAGATACACGGCTCAGCAGACGGTATCACACAGGATAGGATTAGATACACGGCTCAGCAGACGGTATCACACAGGATAAGATTAGATACACGGCTCAGCAGACGGTATCACACAGGATAAGATTAGATACACAGCTCAGCAGACGGTATCACACAGGATAGGATTAGATACACGGCTCAGCAGACGGTATCACACAGGATAGGATTAGATACACGGCTCAGCAGACGGTATCACACAGGATAGGATTAGATACACGGCTCAGCAGACGGTATCACACAGGATAGGATTAGATACACGGCTCAGCAGACAGTATTACACAGGATAGGATTAGATACATGGCTCAGCAGACAGTATCACACAGGATAGGATTAGATACGCAGCTCCGTAGACGGTATCACACAGGATAGGATTAGAAAAACGGCTCAGCAGACGGTATCACACAGGAGAGGATTAGATACACGGCTCAGCAGACGGTATCACACAGGATAGGATTAGATACACGGCTCAGCAGACAGTATTACACAGGATAGGATTAGATACATGGCTCAGCAGACAGTATCACACAGGATAGGATTAGATACGCAGCTCCGTAGACGGTATCACACAGGATAGGATTAGATACACGGCTCAGCAGACAGTATTACACAGGAGAGGATTAGATACACGACTCAGCAGACGGTGTCACACAGGATAGGATTAGATACACGGCTCAGCAGACAGTATCACACAGGATATGATTAGATACACGGCTCAGCAGACATTATCACACAGGATAGGATTAGATACACAGCTCAGCAGACAGTATCACACAGGATAGGATTAGATACACGGCTCAGCAGACGGTATCACACAGGATAGGATTAGATACACGGCTCAGCAGACGGTATCACACAGGATAGGATTAGATACACAGCTCAGCAGACAGTATCACACAGGATAGGATTAGATACACGGCTCAGCAGACGGTATCACACAGGAGAGGATTAGATACACGGCTCAGCAGACAGTATTACACAGGAGAGGATTAGATACACGGCTCAGCAGACGGTATCACACAGGATAGGATTAGATACATGGCTCAGCAGACGGTATCACACAGGATAGGATTAGATACACGGCTCAGCAGACAGTATCACACAGGATACGATTAGATACACGGCTCAGCAGACAGTATCACACAGGATAGGATTAGATACACGGCTCAGCAGACAGTATCACACAGGATAGGATTAGATAAACGGCTCAGCAGACGGTATCACACAGGATAGGATTAGATACACGGCTCAGCAGACGGTATCACACAGGATAGGATTAGATACACGGCTCAGCAGACGGTATCACACAGGATAAGATTAGATACACGGCTCAGCAGACGGTATCACACAGGATAGGATTAGATACACGGCTCAGCATACGGTATCACACAGGATAAGATTAGATACACGGCTCAGCAGACGGTATCACACAGGATAGGATTAGATACACGGCTCAGCAGACGGCATCACACAGGATAAGATTAGATACGCAGCTCAGCAGACAGTATCACACAGGATAGGATTAGATACGCAGCTCTGTAGACGGTATCACACAGGATAGGATTAGATACACGGCTCAGCAGACGGTATCACACAGGATAGGATTAGATAAACGGCTCAGCAGACGGTATCACACAGGATAGGATTAGATAAACGGCTCAGCAGACGGTATCACACAGGATTGGATTAGATACACGGCTCAGCAGACTGTATCACACAGGATAAGATTAGATACACAGCTCAGCAGACGGTATCACACAGGATAGGATTAGATACGCAGCTCTGTAGACGGTATCACACAGGATAGGATTAGATACACAGCTCAGCAGGCAGTATCACACAGGATAGGATTAGATACACGGCTCAGCAGACAGTATCACACAGGAGAGGATTAGATAAACGGCTCAGCAGACGGTATCACACAGGATAAGATTAGATACACAGCTCAGCAGACGGTATCACACAGGATTGGATTAGATACACGGCTCAGCAGACGGTATCACACAGGATAGGATTAGATACACGGCTCAGCAGACAGTATCACACAGGATAGGATTAGATACGCAGCTCCGTAGACGGTATCACACAGGATAGGATTAGATACACGGCTCAGCAGACGGTATCACACAGGATAGGATTAGATACACGGCTCAGCAGACGGTATCACACAGGATAGGATTAGATACACGGCTCAGCAGACATTATCACACAGGATAGGATTAGATACACGGCTCAGCAGACATTATCACACAGGATAGGATTAGATACACGGCTCAGCAGACATTATCACACAGGATAGGATTAGATACACGGCTCAGCAGACATTATCACACAGGATAGGATTAGATACACGGCTCAGCAGACATTATCACACAGGATAGGATTAGATACACGGCTCAGCAGACTGTATCACACAGGATAGGATTAGATACACGGCTCAGCAGACTGTATCACACAGGATAGGATTAGATACACAGCTCCGTAGACGGTATCACACAGGATATGATTAGATACATGGCTCAGCAGACAGTATTACACAGGATAGGATTAGATACACGGCTCAGCAGACGGTATCACACAGGATAGGATTAGATACACGGCTCAGCAGACGGTATCACACAGGATAGGATTAGATACATGGCTCAGCAGACAGTATTACACAGGATAGGATTAGATACACGGCTCAGCAGACATTATCACACAGGATAGGATTAGATACATGGCTCAGCAGACGGTATCACACATGATAGGATTAGATACACAGCTCAGCAGACAGTATCACACAGGATAGGATTAGATACACGGCTCAGCAGACAGTATCGCACATGATGGGAGACAGGGAATAGAATGAGCGCCATGTAATTCTTCATTTCTGCTGCTGAGGACACATGGAGGTACCACAAATGGTTACTGTCCTAAGAAAGAATTGTGGAGAAAGAAGATACATTGTATAATTCCCAGTGGCAATGCACTGCTGAGCCATGTATCTAATCCTATCCTGTGTGATACCGTCTGCTGAGCCGTGTATCTAATCCAATCCTGTGTGATACCGTCTGCTGAGCCGTGTATCTAATCCTATCCTGTGTGATACTGTTTGCTGAGCTGTGTATCTAATCCTATCATGTGTGATACTGTCTGCTGAGCTGTGTATCTAATCCTATCATGTGTGATACTGTCTGCTGAGCTGTGTATCTAATCCTATCATGTGTGATACTGTCTGCTGAGCTGTGTATCTAATCCTATCATGTGTCATACTGTCCGCTGAGCAATTGTATCTAATCCTATCATGTGTGATACCGTCTGTTGAGCAATTGTATCTAATCCTAGCATGCGTGATACTGTCTGCTGAGAAACTGTATCTAATCATGTTCGATGCTGTCTTCTCAGCCTGTCCTGTGTGATACAGTGATACAAAGCTGGTGTATCTAAGCCAATCATGTGTGATACTGTCAGTTCCTTACCATGGGGTCCATTCTGCAGACGTCCCTGAATCTTGGGGTTTCCTATGTGACTTGTTTTTGCTTTTGGAAACCGGGAGCCAGTAATAATAATCTGCGGGGTTTAGAGTATTACTAGTTATTATCTGTAAGGAGCAGGAAAAACAGGAGAACGAAGCAGAAGACATGAAAACGAGGGGAATCCGGGAATCCTGGCTGCACTTCTACACAGGACGTCAGTGAGATAAATCTACATATAACACGGAGTCATCAATGCCGTATAGCGTCTTTATACAATAGTATCATATGGAGAAAACATAACAGCGCCATATAGTGCACACATAACACTAGCTATTTATTACATATAATACCGCCATATAGTGTCTACACACAATATTTTCATTGAAAGCATTTAAATAAACTATAGTGTACAGATAATACTATCACATAGGGTCCATATATACCGTCATATAGTCTGTGCATAATATTGTCAAATGTTTAAAGCATAACAGTGCCATAGTGTCCACATAACACTGCTATATAGGTTATACTAATATCATCATACTGTGTCGTTCTAATACAACCATATAGTGTCTACATAATGGCCATAAAGTGTCCTCATCATACTGCTGTATACTGTCTAATACTGCCATATAGTGTCTACATAATAGTGTCATATGGTGCCTAAATAATACAGCCACATAGTATATATTAGAAAACTGCAGATCTTCTCTCTATTCAATGACTGATATGTAGAAGTGAAGACCCTTCATGTGGAGCAGAGGGGCACGTAATGTCAGATTGCATTGCTATAAGGAGGTCACATGGAGCAGATCGTTCGCGGCGTCCTGATTGATGTATTGATCGGAGGAAGGTTGCTCCAAGGTCTCCTGTACAGAGTTACTGGCGGTAACGTTCATCTGGGTTTTGGGGCTTTAGGAAGTTGCAGTAATTGTACTAGGCTTATAATAAACCCGACACTCTGCGCACCTCACACTTGTCACATATAGCAATTTTCTAACATTATTACATGATCTGCAAAGTCCTCTACTTAAATACTCTGTGCTGCCAGTTACCCATATACCCCTTACTTTTTTTCAACTTTTTTCCTCACATCACAATCACTTTGTTCCTGTCACACACAGCGGCATCCAAACATCACTGCCTGATGGACAAACTGGTCTCCTGAAATACTCTGTGCTGCTAAGAACCCGCATTCCTACAGCTTCTTCCCCCAATGAATGGACAGATCACTGCCTTTCACAAACTCAGCACAAGCCTCTCCTGAAATACTCTGTGCTGCTGGAAACATGTTTTTCTTTTTCCTGATTGACTTTACAATCTACAGTGCAACTAAAGTCTATGAATGTGGATTAAGAAGCCGGGGTCATGGGCTGGAAAGAAATCAAAGACTTTGGTTAGATCTTCTATTTTTACATTTCCAATCGTATTTAATGTCTCAAGTGCAACCAAGATATTAAAATTTCAAATAGACTTGATGAAAAAAATCCCATACAGTTTTGTGTATACAGCTCCTATGCGGAATAATAATGATGTCTCCATGCTTACAGACAACAGCAAGCGCTATGTAGTCTGGCTCTATATGTATGTGCCTTGTTATCAGACTTTATGACTAGGTTGGAGTGCAGTGTCCTTAAATGAAAATATTATTGAAAATTAACGAGGGCCTCCATTTACCATAAATTTATATATGTCTATATTTTTATCCGGGGTAAATGCCGCCGTTCTCCTGAATCCGGCGTTGTTTCTCTTTTCTTCCTGCGCTTCTCCGTTCCTGAGATATGGCGCCTTTTTCACAGTATGTAAATGTAGTCCTTATAGCTAAGGGGGTGTGTCCTCAACTCTCATCTGCGGACCTCATATTGAAAACCACTCCCTTTTTACTAAAAAGACTAGATTTGCATACAGGAAAGAGGGGGTCATATCTCAGGAACGGAGAGGCGTAGGAACAAAATGAAAACATCGCCGGATTCAGGAGAACAGCAGCATTGACACCGTGGGGAAAAAATACATATTTATGTCAACTGACAGGTCCCCTTTAAAATGTTTTAAAAAAAATAAAATAATTAAAAATTAAGTAAAATGTTTCTTAAGTCCAATAGCTCATCATAATGCACAATTCCACTTGACTTGGAGGTGATAGTGGCCCCTTTACCTCTTGGGCCCTTGTTGCACAGGTTGTGCCAATGCTATGTTTGCCCCTGCACAGTACAATGCACCATAATGATAAGATACAATATTTGTCCTGTGTGTTACATATTATATAGACTAAGAAGATATAGTGTTTCAGGAGACACATCCATTCAAGAATGCTACACCCATTCTGCACTGCTCATACCATTACAGCTGGAGTGGCATTTATTGCAGCACTCCTATATGTTGCATGCATGAAGGTCCCTCCATATGTGATGATTCAGCAGGAGGGGAGATGTGAAATATGGGACTGGGAATGTGCTGGGATTATAGGGGTCATATCCACAGCAGGTGTGCGGTCAGTGCACAGAGCAGCCGCAGCTGGGGGGCTACCCTGCACCGATGCCCCCTGCCAAGCAGCCCAGCAATGACATTCTATCCTAGGAGCAAATGCTATCTCCAACCTGCAAGGAGGGGGAGAGAGGAAGAGGAGGAATCAGAGGGAAGGGACAGATTCACAGGCTGAGGACATAGCCAGGGAGCCAAGAGAATGAGCAGAGGGTCTGGGGGGCAAGAAGGAGCTGGGGAGCAGATATTACTGAGGAGCAGAGGGGGATAAAGCTTATGGATGGGGGAGGGGGGCTAAGAAGGAAGCAGCTGACTGAGTGACCCATTTAGTGCATTGCTCTCTGGGATTGACACTTTGCTGTAGAAGAACTAGACCCACATAAGGAAACAAGGGCTGATGTGTGTGCAAGGACCCAGGATGGGATAGGATTGCAGCTCTGGAGGCAGCGGTGGTGACTGCACCCCCATCCCAAGACTTCAGCATGGAGATTATGGACGAGGATGACGCCCAACAGGTAATCAGTCCTGCACGGTTCTGATCACATTCATTCTTACAGATGTAGCAGAGCCGAATGCGCCAGGTAACTTTCTTAGGATGCACGGAGTAATGTCACCATATAACATGACAAACCCAGTGCTGCTGCATGTGGCATTGCTCCGCTCTGCTACATCTGTCATGCTCAGCGCTGCTCTGATACAGCATTCATTGCTCTGGGAGTTGTAGTTCCACAGAGATGCGAGTTGCCTGTGTTATTGCTGCTCTTCCCTGTGGGCCCATTACATTAATATTTTACCCTCCAGTCTGAAAGGATGGTATATATATATATATATATATATATATATATATATATATATATATATATATATATATATATACTCTATATACTGTACATGTGCGGCTTATTACAGAAAGGTCGGCCAAAGCATCAGATTCCGGCTCAGATGTTCCCCCGACCCTCAGTTATCTCTATGTGTGAAAGACGATCACGGATCCTGACAGGTGGATAAATCTGCTGGACGCTGATGGGCTGGATCATTTATTTATTTTTTAACAGACTTCACATATAATCTATAGTGACCCCCCACCAGAAAACATTGCGTGGAAAACCCCGTGTATCTTATTATTTTGAGGGACAGGAAAAAAAGTAACTAAATCATACATCGTGCAGGGTCAAAATAATAAACTAACGCCCTGTATAGCGCCCAAATATTTCTCCAAAACCTACCTATGCAGTGATGAAATAATCCATCCCTATACAGCACCCAAATACCAACCAATACAGACCCTAAATAATAATCCATCGTACAATGTCCACATAACTCCTGTGTAGTGCCCAAATAATAACTCATACAGACCCCAAATAATATAGTATATGAATGATGACCCCATACACTGCCCATATATTACCCCATACAGTATATGAATGATGACCCCATATACTGCCCATATATTACCCACATACAGTACAGTATATGAATGATGACCCCATATACTGCCCATATATTACCCCCATACAGTTCATGAATGATGACCCCATACAATGCCCATATATTAACGCCATAGACTATATGCATGATGACCCCATACATTGCCCATATATTCTCCTCATACAGTATATGAATGATGACCCCATGCACTGCCCATATATTACCCCCATACAGTATATGAATGATGACCCCATACACTGCCCATATATTACCCCCATACAGTATATGAATGATGACCCCATATACTGCCCATATATTACCCCATACAGTATATGAATGATGATCCCATATACTGCCCATATATTACCCCCATACAGTATATGAATGATGACCCCATATACTGCCCATATATTACCCACATACAGTATATGAATGATGACCCCATATACTGCCCATATATTACCCACATACAGTACAGTATATGAATGATGACCCCATATACTGCCCATATATTACCCCCATACAGTACATGAATGATGACCCCATACAATGCCCATATATTAACGCCATAGACTATATGCATGATGACCCCATACATTGCCCATATATTCTCCTCATACAGTATATGAATGATGACCCCATGCGCTGCCCATATATTACCCCCAAACAGTATATGAATGATGACCCCATACACTGCCCATATATTACCCCCATACAGTATATGAATGATGACCCCATATACTGCCCATATATTACCCACATACAGTATATGAATGATGACCCCATATACTGCCCATATATTACCCACATACAGTACAGTATATGAATGATGACCCCATATACTGCCCATATATTACCCCAATACAGTACATGAATGATGACCCCATACAATGCCCATATATTAACGCCATAGACTATATGCATGATGACCCCATACATTGCCCATATATTACCCTATACAGTATATGAATGATGACCCCATACACTGCCCATATATTACCCCCATACAGTATATGAATGATGACCCCATATACCGCCCATATATTACCCCATACAGTATATGAATGATGACCCCATATACTGCCCATATATTACCCCATACGGTATATGAATGATGATCCCATACACTGCCCATATATTACCCCATACAGTATATGAATGATGATCCCATACACTGCCCATATATTACCCACATACAGTATATGAATGATTACAATATACAGTGCCCATATATTACCCCCATACAGTATATGAATGATGACCCCATATACTGCCCATATATTACCCCATACAGTATATGAATGATGACCCCATATACTGCCCATATATTACCCCATACAGTATATGAATGATGACCCCATACAGTGCCCATATATTACCCCCATACAGTATATGAATGATGACCCCTGTAATGCAGCGGCTTGCTGCATTGCTAGAATGTCCAGGGGGTGTGCTCTAGCTGACCATGTACCTCCCCCTCAGGTGACTGATCACGTGACTGTGACATCATCACAGGTCCTGTGTGCACAAAAGGATATATAAACCCTGGTAGTTTTGAAACAGGGAAAGAGTGGCCTGGTGAGGCCTAGAGAGAGAGTGGCCTGGTGAGGCCTAGAGAAAGAGTGGCCTGGTGAGGCCTAGAGAAAGAGTGGCCTGGTGAGGCCTAGAGAAAGAGTGGCCTGGTGAGGCCTAGAAAGAGAGTGACCTGGTGAGGCCTAGAGAAAGAGTGGCCTGGTGAGGCCCTGAAAGAGAGGCATGGTGAGGCCCTGAAAGAGAGGCATGGTGAAGCCTGGAAGGCAGAGGCTGGATCCCACTGTATTTAGGATACCAGTAGCCTTTGAAGGTACGTGGCCCGGAGGCCCCATCTGGGAAGCCTTAAAGCCACAGCTGTGGCAGAACTGAGCCGACTGAAGCAGCTACAACCCGGCAAAGGTAAAAACGCTGCTTGATGTGGACATTGATATTGTTACCTTGCTGAAGGCTGTGTCTGGAGTCAAGTGGGCCTGTCTGTCACTAGAAAGGCTCTGGGATATGGACTATGTTATTGAGCGGTTTATGAGATGTAATAAACTGCTGGACTGTGAATTACCGGAAAAACGTTGCCTGTGTGCTTTAATTGACCCGGTGAAGCGAGTGCCCCCCAGCGTGATGAATAGCGCTACCTTACATGTGGTGGAGAATGCGGGCAACGGCAGCCTGGTTGCTAGGGGTAACGGCACAGGACGACGATTGTGGATGCAAGCATCTTGCTGTGGCTCGGCGGGGTCACGAAGATTAAAGCATCTTGCTGTAACTCGGCGGGATTACGAAAATTGTCATCTCACTCAAACCTGGTTTTCTGTGGCTTGGTGGGGCGACGAAAATTTTCCAGGGAGAGCGGTGTGAAGTGTCTAGTGTGAACAGTGTACCACGATGGCTATGAATGGAGCAGTATCCCCAGACAGAATGGAGAAGTGGTTAGATGAGCGGCTGCAAACGCTCTTCAGCAAAATAGAGTGTTCTGAAGGAATGCAAGAGCAGATAAAGATGGCTGTGAAGGGAGCAGCAGATGAGACTGAAGCTGCTGAGCGGTTGAGGTACCTGTTAAAATTACAGCAACAGGACATGGTGCAGGAACGGCAAGAGCTGTTGGCACCGTATAGAATGGCGGCAGTGGACCATTCTGTGAGTTCTCCTGGGGCGCCGGTATTGTCCCAGAGTGCCCGGGGAGGTGGTAAGAGATGTTGTGAACTATCGCGGTTTTTTTTTTTTAAATCCCCCTACAGGTGTGGGTGTCCAAAAGGGGGCGGAGTTTCAAAAGAGCGTAGAGTATAGAAAACCAAAATTGGTTACTGGTTGTGGGTTAGTACCGCCTAAAAATGACAATTGGACCGTTGATAACGGGGTAGCTCCAGTAGAAGGGGTTGACGTCAAAGTGGGAGGTGACTTGTTGGTCCACAACACCATGGGGAGTGACACAGACCCCATAGCTGACGGTGACACTGCGACAGTGGAAAGAGAGTTCAGTCAGGAGGAGCTAGACGAGGTGAGAAAGTCCCCCTCTCGTCGTCGACGGCGCAAGGGCAACAAAAAAGTTGCTCCTGTAGCCTTTGCTGAAAGGGCAAATAAAGAAAGTGCAATGTTGTGTGCCTTTATTCCGAGTGTGGATCCTCCTTTAGAAGCAGAAGATAAGGAGGAAGAGTTGGATGCAGTTCTGCAGATTAGTTACAAGCAGGATGATCTACTGAGACAGAAGGATCAGGAACCGACAGCCCTGAAAGAGGAGGTCTCCAATCCTGACCAAGAGCTGGAGCCTGTCTGGCAGCAGTATCAGAGTGACGTGCAGCAACTAAGGAAAAACCTGGAGAACGTGTCCTCGGACCAGCGGAGCCTGGAGTCTGAACGGCAGAAAATAAACCAGGTTGTGAGGAACTTGCAGCGAGAACTGGAGGAAAGCAGCGAGGAAATCAACAAATGGAAGGAGATGTTCCAGAAAATTAAAGAGGACCTCCGCAGAACCCAAGAGGAGGTTTTTCTGTTGAAGTTTGATAAAGCGGTGTTTGAAGATGAGCTGTACGAGATGAACGATCGTTTCTCCCTGGTACAGTTAGAGCTGCACCAAGTGAAGAAAGGCTCTGTGGATGCAGAAGAAGCAGAGGTCTCAAAGGAAGTGCAGAGATTTCAGGAGCAGGTGAGGCAAAGGCTGGGTGAGGGTCTACACCAGAGGGATAGGGAGCTGTCTGCCTTAAAAGGGGCGCTGCAGGATGAAGTTTCTGGAAGTGATCAAGACCTAGAACGACTGCGCGAACAGTTCAACCGGGAGCTGTGTGAATCCAAGAAGGAGCATGGTGAACTCATGAGGGAGCTGCAGCAATTCCAGGACCAAGTAAAGCCTCTAAGGCAGGAGAAGGAGCGGCTGGTGGACTCTCTGTACCAGCAAGACCAGGAGCTATCCACCCTGAAAGAGGCAATAAAAGATGAAGTGCCTGGTCACGACGGGGAGGCAGAAAAGAGGCATGAAAAGTTCAATAGGGAACTGCAACAAATCAAGAGAGACTATGAGGATCTCCTCAAGGTTAAGGAAAAACTAAAGGATGATAAAACTGATGCAGAGCACATGCGCCAAGTGATTGAGACCACTCTGCAGGACACCTGTGATGAAAATGATGCTCTCCGCAGAAAGATCCCAGGTCTGGAAGCTCAGGTGAAGGAGCTGCAGACGTTCTGTGGTGATCTCCAGAGGGTAGAGACTTGACTTAAGGATAGAATCTGCAGGATGGAGGTATGAAGCAAATGCCTCTTCGAATAATGCGAGCTTGGGTGATTCGGTGGATGTGAGAGCCGAGATCAAGGAGCTCAAGGAGACGCTACAAGCCCATTTGAAGCAAGAGAAGTTTGAGAGACTGGCTGTCGAGAGCCGAGTGGGCGCATTGGAGACAGAGAGGTCCTTTGGGCCATGAGAAGGTGGACCTGAGGAGAGCTGAGAAAGTGTTGAAAGAACGAAAATAAGTATGAAATGGGGGTGGTCAAGACGAGAATTCTTGAGTTCATAGCTGTGAGTCAGCTCAGGGGAAGCATACAGGGTGAAGAAGCTGAAAGTCAGTTGTCCCTGAAACCTGAGCCAGATGATCATTTGGAGACCACTGGTGAGACAGAAACGTCTCGGTACAAGTGCCTCATAGATGTACCTGAGGATTTGAGAGAAGAATGCACCAGAGAGTCAGTGCATGAAGAGTTTAAGAAGGCTGTGGGAGCCTGTAAGGTGTACTCGACCTCAGAAGCTAAATAGCTGGTGGTCCTGTACACGACCGAAGTCACAGTGAAGAGGGTGGCTATCCTAAGTGGCATGCACTGGCGATGTATTCGCACGAAGCGGTTTGTCCGGTTGAAGACGGAACAAGTCATTAGACAACTGGAGCTTATGAGAAAAGCTCAAAGTCTGCGTGAAGAGGTCATCCGGGTGCGTCATGTTCTGGTGAGGAAGCTCATTGGAAGAAATGGCCGAACCATGCAAATGATGGTAAAGAAGTCTGGTGTGATGAAAGTAAGCAGTCCACGTGATCGACAGGACTGGATACCAGATGAAGACAGCATGGTGTCATTCTCCGCTGTAGGAAAGGAAGAAAATCTTGCATATATACGCATGCTGATGGAGTAACGAGTGACCTACCTGCGAGAGGTAGAACAGTTGAATCTCGCCAGACTGCGAATGGAAAGACAGCATCGTCTGAGCAGCAGAAGAGGGCAGCCGTCTATAAATTGTGAGACCAGACAGAGAAAGGGCCCTTCAAATAATAGGACGGCTACAGTAGAAGTTAAAGACCTTTCAAGATGTCCTGAGGATAGTGGGCGTGGGTTTAGAGGTAGTGAGACCTCCAGTAACTCAGGTCTGAGAGGCCCATACAAACGACCCAATAGAGTACGAGACCGTACGGAGTCAGACCTGACCGTAGATACAAGGGCAAGTAAATCACACTTCTGTATTGACCGCTGGGAGCGGGGGAGGTCTGACAAGGTTACTACTCGGAAATGTGACTTGACGAAGGTAGTGACAATGACGGATGGTAGGTCCCTAAGGAATGGGCTAATATCGATGACTAATGTTCCAGGGGCTGAGCAGCGCAATTGTCAAGTACATGGTCTCTGTGTAAACCGTGGGTTATAATGTGATTGTGTATATTATGTGTTAAACCCCACAAATTTGAACAGAGGGGGGGGGGGGATATGTAATGCAGCGGCTTGCTGCATTGCTAGAATGTCCAGGGGGTGTGTTCTGGCTGACCATTTACCTCCCCCTCAGGTGACTGATCACGTGACTGTGACATCATCACAGGTCCTGTGTGCACAAAAGGATATATAAACCCTGGTAGTTTTGAAACAGGTAAAGAGTGGCCTGGTGAGGCCTAGAGAGAGAGTGGCCCGGTGAGGCCTAGAGAAAGAGTGGCCTGGTGAGGCCCTGAAAGATAGGCCTGGTGAAGCCTGGAAGGCAGAGGCTGGATCCCCCTGTGTTTAGGATACCAGTAGCCTTGGAGGGCGAGAGGCCTGGTCCATGTGTGGGACTGCACTAGCCTGGAAGGCAGAGGCTGGATCCCCTGTGTTTGAGATACCAGTAGCCTTTGAAGGTA
The DNA here is from genome assembly GCF_046119375.1 of Phyllobates terribilis. Lineage (NCBI taxonomy): Eukaryota > Metazoa > Chordata > Amphibia > Anura > Dendrobatidae > Phyllobates > Phyllobates terribilis. The sequence continues at coordinate 172,482,291 of NW_027362769.1, forward strand.
CGTGGCCCGTAGGCCCCATCTGGGAAGCCTTAAAGCCACAGCTGTGGCAGAACTGAGCCGACTGAAGCAGCTACGACCCAGCAAAGGTAAAAACGCTGCTTGATGTGGACATTGATATTGTTACCTTGCTGAAGGCTGTGTCTGGAGCCAAGTGGGCATGTCTGTCACTGGAAAGGCTCTGGGATATTATGTGTAACATGTCGGCGAGCCACTGAAATGGACTATGTTATTGAGCGGTTTATGAGATGTAATAAACTGCTGGACTGTGAATTACCGGAAAAACGTTGCGTGTGTGCTTTAATTGACCCGGTGAAGCGAGTACCCCCCAGCATGATGAATAGCGCTACCTTACACCCCATACATTGCCCATATATTCTCCTCATACAGTATATGAATGATGACACCATATACTGCCCATATATTACCCACATACAGTATATGAATGATGACCCCATACACTGCCCATATATTACCCCTATACAGTATATGAATGATGACCCGACCCCATACACTGCCCATATATTACCCCCATATAGTATATGAATGTTGACCCCATATACTGCACATACAACCCCTGGCAAAAATGATGGAATCACCGGGCTCGGAGGATGTTCATTCAGTTGTTTAATGTTGTTGAAAAAAAGCAGATCACAGACATGGCACAAAACTAAAGTCATTTCAAATGGCAACTTTATGGCTTTAAGAAACACTAAAAGAAATCAAGATTAAAAATGTGGTACTCAGTAAGGGTAATTTTTTTTCAGACCAAGCAGAAGGAAAAATTTTTGGAATCACTGAATTCTGAGGAAAAAATTATGGAATCACCCTGTAAATTTTCATTTGCAAAACTAACACCTGCATCAAATTAGATCTGCTCGTTAGTCCGCATCTAAAAAGGAGTGATCACACCTTGGAGAGCTGTTGCACCAAGTGGACTGACATGAATCATGGCTCCAACACGAGAGATGTCAAGTGAAACAAAGGAGAGGATTATCAAACTCTTAAAAGAAGGTAAATCATCACACAATGCAAAATATGTTGGTTGTTCACAGTCAGCTGTGTCTAAAATCTGGACCAAATACAAACAACATGGGAAGGTTGTTAAAGGCAAACATACTGGTAGACCAAGGAAGACATCAAAGCGTCAAGACAGGAAACTTAAAGCAATAGGTCTCTAAAACAGGAAATGCACAACAAAACAAATTCAGAACGAATGGGAGGAAACTGGAGTCAATGTCTGTGACCGAACTGTAAGAAACCGCCTAAAAGAAATGGGATTTACATACAGAAAAGCTAAACAAAAGCCATCATTAACACCTAAACAGAAAAAAACAAGGTTACAATGGGCTAAGGAAAAGCAATCGGACTGTGGATGACTGGATGAAAGTCATATTCAGTGATGAATCGCGAATCTGCATTGGGCAAGGTGATGATGCTGGAACTTTTGTTTGGTGCCGTTCCAATGAGATTTATAAAGATGACTGCATGAAGAGAACATGCAAATTTCCACAGTCATTGATGTTATGGGGCTGCATGTCAGGTAAAGGCACTGGGGAGATGGCTGTCATTACATCTACAATAAATGCCCAAGTTTACATTGATATTTTGGACAGTTTTCTTGTCCCATCAGTTGAAAGGATGTTTGGGGATGATGACATCATCTTTCAAGATGATAATGCATCCTGCCATAGAGCAAAAACTGTGAAAATATTCCTTGAAAGAAGACACATAAGGTCAATGTCATGGCCTGCAAATAGTCCGGATCTCAATCCAATTGAAAATCTTTGGTGGAAGTTGAAGAAAATGGTCCATGACAAGACTCCTACCTGCAAAGCTGATCTGGCAACAGCAATCAGAGAAAGTTGGAGCCAGATTGATGAAGAGTACTGTTTGTCACTCATTAAGTCCGTGCCTCAGAGACTGCAAGCTGTTATTAAAGCCAGAGGTGGTGCAACAAAATACTAGTGATGTATTGGAGTGTTCTTTTGTGTGTTTGCTTTTCATGATTCCATAATTTTTTCCTCAGAATTGAGTGATTCCATAATTTTTTCCCTCTGCTTGGTCTAAAAAAATTACCCTTACTGAGTACCACATTTTTAATCTTTATTTCTTTTAGTGTTTCTTAAAGCCCTAAAGTTGCCATTTGAAATGACTTGTGTCATGTCTGTGATCTGATTTTTTTCAACAACATTAAACAACTGAATGAACATCCTCCGAGCCCTTTGATTCCATAATTTTTGCCAGGGGTTGTATATTACCCCCATACAGTATATGAATGATGACCCCCATACACTGCCCATATATTACCCCCATATAGTATATGAATGTTGACCCCATATACTGCCCATATATTACCCCCATACAGTGTCTGAATGATGACCCCATACACTGCCCAAATTAAATCCAATAAATTGTCCAAATAATAACTATATATATAGCGCCCATATAATACCCCATGCAGTTCTCTAATAATAAGTCCATACTGTATCAAATTAAGAACCCATAAATCTAACTCCGTACCAGACCCAAAAATCCCATAACATCGCTATACAGCGCCCAGGAGTCAGATGCAGACATAATATTACCACACAGTGCTGAAATAATACTGACAAACAATGCAAAAAAATAATGGCTAAATGTGCAAATAATGTCATACGGTGCCCAAATAGCAATGCCATATAGCGCTCAAGTAACATCATACAATGCTATACAGGGCCCAACACTGCTAAATGGCACCTATAGAATGCCGCCATATACTGTGTACATAACAGCACAATATGGTGCCGGCCCAATGAACAGAGCTCAGAACCTGTGACGCTGCAGTGATCCGATTCATTCATGGAGGGTGGAAGCCCCTGGATGGTGGCGGCTGTGAGTTATTAACCCCTTCCTATATACCAGGCCAGGATAATGCCGATAGATGATAGATAATAGATGATAGATAGATAATTGATAGATGATAGATAGTTTAGATAGAGATTATACTATAGACCTATAACTATAAACTACTTGATGTCGGTAACTAATTTTTTTTTTTTAATAGGAAGAATTGTTCCTTGGCCCGAGTTTCCCACTGTACCCCACTCCAGGTAATCGTTATCAGACGCCTTTTGGGGTCTCTCATCACAAGGAAATACTAATCTTCTTTGTATATTAATCCAGGGGAAGACTTAGACGGGCTCGCTTTGTAACATCAGTGTTTCCGATCCTTCTATCAATTACATGGTTATTGATAAAATCCCTGGGGGTCTAGGGAAGTGGAATAGTTATTAATAACATACCTGGTGGTCTAGGGCAGGGAAATGGTTATTGATAACATCTCTGGTGGTCTATGGGAGTGGAATAGTTATTGATTACATCCCTGGTGGTCTAGGGTAGTGGAATAGTTATTGATGACATCCCTGGTGGTCTAGGGTAGTGGAATAGTTATTGATGACATCCCTGGTGGTCTAGGGGAGTGGAATAGTTATTGATAATGTGACGCTCACAGCCCTCACCCTGGGAAGTGGGGTTACTCGGAGCCGGGTCAGATGTTGGGGGTCACAGTCGTGGCCTGGACCCGTTCCGTGCCCAGGGCGGTCACATTAAAAGATGTAATGGGCTTTCAGGGTTTGGTGTTACTCGAGTGGATTCAATGACTACGCCACCTGTGGTTTCTGGTGATCCCCCACCAGCGCTGCGTTCAGTCCTCTGAGGCGGGATGTAGTGGCAGCAGCAGATGGTACTACTCCCCACAGGCGGAGCAGGGCCTCAGGGCAGAGGGAACAGGAGGACGGGAGTTGTAGAGGGAGATGTGGTGCGGTGCCGCGTTGCAATAAGAAACCGGAGGCCATAGGGGTAGTCTTCCAAGCTTTACTCACGGTAGAATGCACAGCTGCAAGGCTTCTCCCTGCTCTTCACCGTGCGCTGCGGCCACCAGGACCGGGGGTCCGACAACCTCCGGGTAGTTCAGGTGCTTTGGTCAGGACCCCGCACCAGAGTGTTCCTAGACTTTCCCACTAGGTCCTCTCCTGTCCGTGTGTGGTACGTGTACTAAGGCTGGGTCTCCCTCTGGACTATGCACAGAACAAGGGAGGCGACTCCGCTCCGTCCGTTACCCGGTGGGATCCACTGAGCCTCCGGGCTTCTCCGACTAAGACTTGAAGTGACAGAGTCAGATATCGGGGGCCGGTACCCCTCTTGCAGCAGAAATCCCTCTGACTAGGCCAGAATAGTGAGGACAGGTGGCGTGTGCCGCTCAGTCCGTATTCTCCTGGGATCCTTTTGCCTGTGGAGCTTTACTCCTCCGCTCCCCTCCAGGCCTTCTTAAGTCAGGACCTTGACTGGGTAGAGACAGCCGTTAACTCTAGCCCGTTCCTCGCCTCAAGGCCAGAGTACGAGGACCGTGTCCCCATCAACTGCAGGTTCACACAGAAAGCCACGTTCAGTGATGAAGATCACAATCAAAGACCTTGAACTTAAGATGGTTGGCTATTAAATATGAATTTAGTACGTGTAAGCTATAAGTGTGTCCTCCACCTTCACCCACTACTAGGTTCCCCCTTACTTTGGTTCCCACATCTCCACTTATCCTGGCTGGGGCAGCACCCTGGTGCCTAAAAGCCCCCCTCAGGTGGGAGAGGTGTGGTGTTGGATGCAGAGGTGAGGTCCTGACAGTTACACCATCCTTACCTCGAAGGAGAGATACCACACCTCATTAAAGAGATGCAGTACCCCTGTGGCGACCGAACCCTCTGGGGCGCCACAATAACATCCCTGGTGGTCTAGGGGAGTGGAATAGTTATTGATCACATCCCTGGGGGTCTAGGGGAGTGGAATAGTTATTGATAACATCCCCGGTGGTCTAGGGGTGTGGAATAGTTATTGATGACATCCCTGGGGGTCTAGGGGAGTGGAATAGTTATTGATAACATCCCTGGTGGTTTAGGGTAGTGAAATAGTTTTTGATAACATCCCTGGTGGTTTAGGGGAGTGGAATAATTATTGATAACATCCCTGGTGGTTTAGGGGAGTAGAATAGTTATTGATAAAATGTCTGGTGGTCTAGGGTAGTGAAATAGTTATTGATAACATCCCCGGTGGTCTAGGGGAGTGGAATAATTATTGATAACATCCCTGGTGGTTTAGGGGAGTGGAATAATTTTTGATAACATCCCTGGTGGTCTAGGGGAGTGGAATAGTTATTGATAACATCCCTGGTGGTCTAGGGGAGTGGAATAGTTATTGATAACATCCCTGGTGGTCTAGGGGAGTGGAATAGTTATTGATAACATCCCCGATGGTCTAGGGGAGTGGAATAATTATTGATAACATCCCTGGTGGTTTAGGGGAGTGGAATAGTTCTTGATAACATCCCTGGTGGTCTAGGACAGTTGAATAGTTATTGATAACATCCCCGGTGGTTTAGGGGAGTGGAATAGTTATTGATAACATCCCTGGTGGTTTAGGGGAGTGGAATAGTTATTGATAACATCCCTGGTGGTCTAGGGGAGTGGAATAGTTATTGATAACATCCCCGGTGGTCTAGGGAGTGGAATAGTTATTGATAACATCCCCAGTGGTCTAGGGGAGTGGAATAATTATTGATAACATCCCTGGTGGTCTAGGGGAGTGGAATAGTTATTGATAACATCCCTGGTGGTCTAGGGGAGTGGAATAGTTATTGATGACATCCCTGGAGCGCACTGACCTGAGAAGGAATAGATATGGCACTCAGAGATGACATTATTGTGCCGCCATTATATGTTCTGCATTGTATTTCTGTCAATGAATGATTCGGCCGCTCTCCCCTATCCCGTGCCCCCTCCGTAGGAATCACCCTGCAGATTCTGCCAAACACAGCTGGCATGCTAATAGCCCGGGGGGCAGGGGAGGGTGATAAGTGCCATCCATTACCTCTGTTGTATGGCCGGCTTTATTTAGGCCGCGTTCACACTACCTTGTCATCCCGCTGATATCTCTGTTATGTGTGGATGACATCGCAGGGCCGGGGATTTTCGGATTTGCTGCTCTATCCCTTTATGGATGTTATTGCCACGTTTAAAAATGCATTCTATACTATGAATTCCTTTAATCCACAATCTGATAATCCAGAGTCTGATAATCCGGCGCGCTCGCATTCCTGGCGTTTTTTTTCTCTTACGAGTTTTCTCTACGTCTCTGTAGATTATACAGGGGATTTTATGACTGTATTTGATTTATTTTGGACGCTGTCACTTTAATGGATGGAGATGGAATGTGTTTGTTTTATGTGCCCCTGTCTGCGGTTGTATAGTCTGAACGTCCCCTTCTGCACATATGGCGGTATTTTTCATGCTCTGTGATTTATTCTCTTCTCTCCCAGCCAATCTCGGGGTGGACGCCGGGGTATACATGGAGTTTATGATGAAGCGCCGATGCTACGATACCATCCCCACAAGCTGCAAGCTGGTCGTGTTTGACACATCGTTACAGGTCGGTATATAAAGGACTGGTGCACCTGGGGCTTCCCGGACTGTAGGGAGGGTGACAGCTGATGAGTACCACCACCCCACTGTATGGCAGTATTATTAGGACACTGTATGGCAGTATTATTAGGACACTGGCAGTATTATTAGGACACTGTTTGGCAGTATTATTAGGACACTGTGTGGCAGTATTATTAGGACACTGTGTGGCAGTATTATTAGGACACTGTATGGCAGTATTATTAGGACACTGTGTGGCAGTATTATTAGGACACTGTGTGGCAGTATTATTAGGACACTGTATGGCAGTATTATTGCGACACTGTGTGGCAGTATTATTAGGACACTGTATGGCAGTATTATTAGGACATTGTATGGCAGTATTATTAGGACACTGTGTGGCAGTATTATTACAACACTGTATGGCAGTATTATTACAACACTGCATGAGCAGTATTATTAGGACACTGTTTGGCAGTATTATTAGGACACTGTATGAGCAGTATTATTAGGACACTGTTTGGCAGTATTATTAGGACACTGTATGGCAGTATTATTAGGACACTGTATGGCCGTATTATTAGGACACTGTGTGGCAGTATTATTAGGACACTATATGGCAGTATTATTAGGACACTGTGTGACAGTATTATTTAGGCAGTGTATGCTGCTATTATTCAGATACTATATAGCAATATTATGTCGGCACTATTAAGTACTAATATGTAGGCACTGTACAGCACTACTATGTAGCACTGTATAGCACTATTATGAAACTGCTGTATAGCAGTATTAATGTGGCAATGTATGGCAGTATAACATGGTAGAGAACTATTATGTGGCACCTGTATAGCACTATTATGGAACCGCTGTACAGCACTAATAATGTGCAGTGTACTATACTACATGACAGAGAAATATTATGTTGGCATTGTATGGCGGTATAATGTGGACACCATAAAATACTGTCATGTTATTTAGAAGAGTGTGTTTTAGTGTTACATATACTTTGTATATCAGAATGATACATGTGAAGCTGTATTGTAGTATTATGTGGCACTACATGACAAACATTATTAATAACAGTATTATATAGCCACTGTATTGTATTATTATTGAGGCACTATATGACAGTATTATTCGGGCAGTATATGGTGCCATTATTCAGACACTGAATGGCACTTTTATGTGGCACTAATATAAAGGCACTGTACTGTATAGCACTATTATTGTGGCACTGTATGGTAGTATTACACAGTAGAGAATTATTATTGACCATTTTAATTCTATTTTTACTGGATGGAACCCCCAAATATTTATCCAGGGGCCGCAGGGCCGGATCCGGCCTCAGTCTCAGGGTTTGTATAAGAGCCAAACACATTATAAATCATCCGTCCCCTTGAAAGTTATAACAAAAAATCAGAAGTTCCTGTTCCCGGCGTCTCCCGGCCATAAGACGACCTCCATTCTCTCTTTGTTCTCTCTCGTATTCAGCTTCTTCATTTCTTTCCATTTCTGTTTCTTTTCCTTCAACAGATTAAAAAAGCCTTTTTGGCGCTGGTGGCGAACGGGGTGCGGGCGGCGCCGCTCTGGGACAGCAAGCAGCACAGTTTTGTGGGTAAGAGTCCATGTAATGTCACAAAAATAGGAAATCTGCTCCGTCCTGGAGCCGCAGCATGTGTGAACGGAGACCTGAGACTTGTTTTGCTACAATGTATATTACAACCATGGAGATGAATGAAGATCCGGAGCTTCTGCTGGAGACTTGTAGTCGTTCTTGCTGCGTTCTTGGATATTTCCGGCGCGGATAATGGGACTTGGGTTTTCTTTAATTCCACTTTTGACTCTTTAAATCCAGAGATTAATATCCCAAACATCCTGATCGTGTGAGATGGGCGCGGACGCTCCTCTTGGATGGCAGGCGCTGCCCCTCATGAACGCACTTTTTTATGGTGGACCCATGTACCCTGTGGGACTCGGGGTCTTTGGATTTTTTGGGGATGTTGTGGATGACTTCTCGCTGTGTCCTCGTATCTCTTGCGAAGATATTGTTCCCGGAGTCCCTGAAATGACGTTGTGCCCCCTCTCCACCCGGCCAGATTTCTGATGCTTTTTTTTTTTCTCTCTTCCGGACCCGGAGAAAAGCGTCTCCTATATGGAAATGAATGATGTGTCTGAATTCAGGGTCCGGGCAAAACTGCGACACTTATTATACAGGGCCGGCGAGGGTGGAGCACAACACAAGGGTCTCAAGGGGCCAACATTTCTCCTTGTCCAGACCATCCGCCGGTGTAAGGAGTCTTGCAATGCTCACTGGGAAAAGAGATATGCAAATGAGCTCTCCTCTAGAAGAAAGATACTGTGCCATCATATCCAGCAGCCAATAAACAATACGCCGCATGCTTTAACCCTTGCACTGCTGACAGAGGTGATTTCAGTACACGGAGACTTCTTCTTCCACCAGCGCACCCCTCATCCAGACTGGCATCAAGCTTCATGATTAGGGGCCCTGGTGTCTATTTTTTTGGGGATTGGCCACAGATTCTGCGTGTGCCCACCCGACCTGCAGAACAGTCTGGTGTGAACATCAGCTTGTAGGCATCGCTCTGTCTGATATATAGTCACAGATAACCAATGATATAGATGGGGGACCCCCCGACTGCCAGGCAGAGCTACAAGAGGGTAGAGAGTGAACAAAGTTTGGGCCAAGAGACAAAAAGACCTCACCTGCCCCAGAGCCTGAAGGCGGAAGATATGCAAAGATTCAGGAGGTCCCTTACTGCGGACAGAGGGGGCAAAAACTTTTTTGAAGTTTGCATTATAGATAGTTTGCATTACTCCGCTCTGCGGTGGCTGCTGTCAGCGAGTCTCACGTGCAGCGGTAATGACCGATCAGTCTTTGCTTTGGTCGGAGCAGTGATTATCCATTATGGGTCTGACTAATGTGCCGTCCTTGGTTTTGCAGGAATGCTGACCATCACCGACTTCATCAACATCCTGCACAGATACTACAAGGCTCCGCTGGTACGAGGACGATGACATACGGGTCATCTATAGGTGCAAGTACAGAGGAAGCCGCAGCGAATAATATACATGGAGGGCGGAGTCCGGCTGCTGGAATGGGGGCAACACGAGGGGGTTGGGGTTTATTCATATATAAAAAAAGAAAAATAACAGTAAAAGTTTTCTAATATCAAAAAGTTAAAGAACTGAGCGACAACCACAATCACTGCTCCTGCACAGGTTGTCAGTCACACAACTTTCCCACAGCCCTGAATGTAATAGGATGATAACAGGTGATAGATAAGTGGGAAACGTCATCACGTTGTCTGGGAAAACTGGCTGACAACCAATATAACCCTCATTTCTACTCCTGCAGAAGTTTTCAGTCCTAGATCTTGGGTGATGACCCAGCTTTCCTGAATGCCTCTAGTCTCTTTGGCCCATTCTGGTCTCCGTCTGTAACAATCTGATTATTTCACTTGTGTGTTCCAGGTGCAGATATACGAGCTGGAGGAGCATAAGATAGAAACGTGGAGAGGTAAATCATTAGTGTTCCTCGGACCCCTTATTCTCCAGTGATCGGAGCTCCTCAGTGATTTTCTTGTCTTCTAGAGGTTTACCTTCAGAGTTCCTTCATGCCCCTGATCTACATCGCCCCCGGTGACAGGTGAGGGTTTAGCACCCTGCAGTGTTGGCTGGTTCTAGTGACCGGTTACACACTCGATCCATTGTCTCTCCTCCAGTCTCTTCCATGCCGTCTACTCACTCATCAAGAACAAGATTCACCGGTTACCAGTGATGGAGCCAGTGTCGGGGAACATCCTGCACATCCTCACCCACAAACGCCTGCTGAAATTCCTGCATATATTTGTACGTACAGGACATGGGGGGCACAAATCCTTCGTGGAGGGCTGCATTGTCTGCATAGATTGGCTGGGACGTTTTAGTACATTTAGAGGTTGTTTGCAAAACCCTTTGTCCCCAAATAAGCTGGTGAAGCCCCTCTGAACTCACCGTTAATGGTGGTAAATGAAGACCCCGCTGGGATGAGAGGCGCCAAATTGATTAAGAGGCGCGCGACACCTAAAAATTTACAGTTTACTGGTTTGTGTCTCCGCCAGAAATGTTCCTCCAGTCCTCAACTAATTTCAGGCAAAATTTACACCACTTTATTTTGATCATATTCTCAGGGGGGCTTTGCCTCGCTCTGTCCCATCTTTGCCCATTTTTGGCAACTTTGACGTTTGCAAAATGTTGCAAAATTTTGCAGTATTTTACTCCAGAAAACTAGCGAAGCTAAGTTTGGGGTTTTTTAGAAGAGGAGCCTATATGGCTAACTAAGGGATTGTATAATTAGTCAACCCCTTTAAGATTGCACGAGTGCCAGCCCCCCCAAAAATGCACCTACGACAACTAGTAACAGCCTTCCCTTTAGTCATTAGCCCTTGATTTACAGGGATAGTCAACCTTAAGATGTCAGCTTTAAAAAAAGGAGATCTTAGAAGATGAACTGTTAATATGTAATTGCATTATTGGTGGTGACGAGGGCGGGCATTATGGGATGATATTGTCCCATGTGACATGGGCAACATTGGGCACTCAGGACTTCTACATGCACAAACCAGGACACAACTGGAGCTAATGACTAAAGCGTGGCTGCAATGTATCTTTCTTTATCTTCCTAGTATGTGATCCATGCACTGGCTTTCTGCTCAGCCTGCGTACTGGGTTGCAGTGTAAAGCATGGGGGAGTGACAGAATGGCAACCTGAGTCTTTTTTGTAAATTCTTTCATTTAATTTTTAGATATAATTTAGCACAAAAAAAATATAAAGTAAAAAGAATAAAATATTATATCATCCCATTATAGTTATATAATATTCACCTAACAGAAATGGCAGAGTATATATTGGCTTCTGACCATCTCAAACTCCGATAGATCAATGCCCCGAGCTGTGCAGAGCTAATAATCAGCATGGCCGCCGTACGACACGTATATATGTAGAATAGAGGCTCACACGTGTATTCACCTTCCTGCACCCGCTTCTACAGGGGGAGACCATTCCCAGACCGCGCTTCCTGCAGAGGACCATCCAGGAGCTCGGGATCGGCACCTTCAGGGATGTGGCCATTATCCACGACACGTCGACCGTTTACAACGCGCTGGAGATCTTCGTGGAGAGGAGGGTGTCCGCGCTGCCCGTAGTGAACGAGGCAGGTGAGTGTCTGCACCGACGGCCAAACCCCGCCAACAAGCATAGCCCACCCGCACATCCCTAGCTCCGCGTGGGCGGGGGGGTACAAGACCTTTCCAAACACCCTATGGATCTAAAACTTGTATAAAATCCATCCTTCTGCCCCTAACATCTGTCATGACACCCCTACACACATCAGTATTGTCTGCAACGCTATGGACGTCCCGAATGGCGTACCTTGAAGCTCAGGGGCCCAATACAAAAGCCCCCAATTATTGCAAGTCTATCATAGCACTGACCTTTTTATATAGGCCAAAGGGACTTTTTAGACCCCCTGGGCTCCCATACACATTAGATCCATGACATACGGGACATTGTGAGGACCGCCATACAGCACCACATAGCTCAGCTTCTTGGAAACGTAAAAACTGCACCCTGGCTCTCTCTATAGGTCAGAAGGACTGACGCCTAAATCCTTGGCAGATTCTGCTCTTGTTTCCTTAATTCCTGATATGAGAACCGGATTAAAGGCTTCCTGTCCAGGGTGGGAACATTTACATGGAGAGTAACCAACAGGAAGCGCAGGAACCTTATAATAGCGCTGCAAGTGTTAATATCAGCACAGCAATCAAGTCTGTTCCTTTTTCAATTCTTATGTGACATTTCCTATGGGCACCACAAGGGGGCAGACTGCGCGGCTGTCACTCTGTACATGAGGGTGATGCACGGGGTTAATCAGCGGTCATGAACTGCAGAGGATCAGGATTTAGAGATTTGTGTCCAACAGGGACTAGAAGTAAGAAGAAAGCAACGTATCTATCAAATAATCAGTATTTACACCTGAACAGAGAATGTTATATGCTCCATACAGAATGAGCCTGTAGCTGATCCTCCGCGCAACTGGTATATAACAAAAATGTCCTCAGGGCAAACTAGGTGGCCGATATCGGAGTCCAGAAAGTTACTCAAAAGAGGTCAGAACCCCGTCCATCTAATCCTTCTACAGCTGCTATTTGTGAACACGTCCAGGCACTTACCACTAAAAATAACACAGCAAGTGCACAGTAAACCCGACACATGGTGACCGCATAGCGCTGTGTAAGTCAAGGTTTATGATCCTGTAAAATATGTGCCCCTCACTACGCTTATGTCTTTCTATGTAATAACTACTATAATACTGCCCCCTCTGTACAAGAATATAACTACTATAATACTGCTCCCTATGTACAAGAATATAACTACTATAATACTGCTCCTATGTACAGGAATATAACTACTATAATACTGCTCCCTATGTACAAGAATATAACTACTATAATACTGCTCCTATGTACAGGAATATAACTACTATAATACTGCCCCCTATGTACAAGAATATAACTAATATAATACTGCTCCTATGTACACGAATATAACTACTATAATACTGCCCCCTCTGTACAAGAATATAACTACTATAATACTGCTCCCTATGTACAAGAATATAACTACTATAATACTGCTCCTATGTACACGAATATAACTACTATAATACTGCCCCCTATGTACAAGAATATAACTACTATAATACTGCCCCTATGTACTAGAATATAACTACTATAATACTGCCCCTATGTACAAGAATATAACTACTATAATACTGCCCTTATGTACAAGAATATAACTACTATAATACTGCCCCTATGTACAAGAATATAACTACTATAATACTGCCCCTATGTACAAGAATATAACTACTATAATACTGCCCCCTATGTACAAGAATATAACTACTATAATACTGCCCCTATGTGCAAGAATATAAATACTATAATACTGCTCCTATGTACAAGAATATAACTACTATAATACTGCTCCCTATGTACAAGAATATAACTACTATAATACTGCTCCTATGTACAGGAATATAACTACTATAATACTGCCCCTATGTACTAGAATATAACTACTATAATACTGCCCCTATGTACAAGAATATAACTACTATAATACTGCCCTTATGTACAAGAATATAACTACTATAATACTGCCCCTATGTACAAGAATATAACTACTATAATACTGCCCCTATGTACTAGAATATAACTACTATAATACTGCCCCTATGTACAAGAATATAACTACTATAATACTGCCCCTATGTACAAGAATATAACTACTATAATACTGCCCTTATGTACAAGAATATAACTACTATAATACTGCCCCTATGTACAAGAATATAACTACTATAATACTGCCCCTATGTACAAGAATATAACTACTATAATACTGCCCCTATGTACTAGAATATAACTACTATAATACTGCCCCTATGTACAAGAATATAACTACTATAATACAGCTCCTATGTACAAGAATATAACTTCTATAATACTGCCCCCTATGTACAAGAATATAACTACTATAATACTGCTCCCTATGTACAAGAATATAACTACTATAATACTGCCCCCTATGTACAAGAATATAACTACTATAATACTGCTCCTATGTACAAGAATATAACTACTATAATACTGCCCCCTATGTACAAGAATATAACTATTATAATACTGCTCCTATGTATAAGAATATAACTACTATAATACAGCTCCTATGTACAAGAATATAACTTCTATAATACTGCCCCCTATGTACAAGAATATAACTACTATAATACTGCTCCCTATGTACAAGAATATAACTACTATAATACTGCCCCCTATGTACAAGAATATAACTACTATAATACTGCTCCTATGTACAAGAATATAACTACTATAATACTGCCCCCTATGTACAAGAATATAACTATTATAATACTGCTCCTATGTACAAGAATATAACTACTATAATACTGCTCCTATGTACAAGAATATAACTACTATAATACTGCTCCCTATGTACAAGAATATAACTACTATAATACTGCCCCTATGTACAAGAATATAACTACTATAATACTGCTCCTATATACAAGAATATAACTACTATAATACAGCCCCATATGTACAAGAATATAACTACTATAATACTGCCCCTGTATTCTGTGTAGTATATTCCTATATGACTGTAATTCTTACACTTTTCTCGTTACAGGGCAGGTGGTCGGGTTATATTCTCGCTTCGATGTTATTGTGAGTTGACTTTATATTTTTCCTCTTTCTTTAGTTCCTTGGAGTCGGTGTCTTTTCCCGTGAAGTCGTTTCTCGGCCTCTGTCTGTGAGATCAGGTTTATCTCTCTCCAGCAGACGCTGCTGTTACTGCTGAGTAAAGGGTCCAGAAGTCACAGAATCCCCCTGATTTATTCTATATTTAGTCCTGAATACAGTATATTACCCGGCCTCTTTGCTCATCCACATGCACTGATCCATTTTTATTTCCCAGTATTGATATATTGTATCCGGTGCAGCTTCTCTTTATTGGGGTTTATGGTTTGGTAACAGAGAATGATCCACCGGAAGGTTTCATGTCTGTGTTACCTTCCTCCTCGATGCTGCCGCCACTGTCAGACATTATTGCTTTTATGGGTATTGGTCACTCGGTCGTCCGATCTGCAATCAGCAGCATTGTTGTCTGTTTATTTTTCCTCTTTTTATTGTAGCATTTAGCGGCCCAGAAGGTGTATAATAACCTGGACATCACGGTGGGGGAGGCGCTGCGCCAGCGCTCCTTGTGTCTGGAAGGTGTTCTCATGTGTTATCCGTATGAAACCCTGGAAGCCGTGATTGACCGTATAGTACGAGAACAGGTACTGACCGCATGTAAGAGTCTGTGAGACTGCACTGTATGCGAGGGCCACAGTACATATAGAATTATATACAGGAGATGCCCAGGTTATACCGGCTGTACATATAGAATTATATACAGGAGATGCCCAGGTTATACCAGCTGTACATATATAATTATATACAGGAGATGCCCAGGTTATACCAGCTGTACAGATATAATTATATACAGGAGATGCCCAGGTTATACCAGCTGTACATATATAATTATATACAGGAGATGCCCAGGTTATACCAGCTGTACAGATATAATTATATACAGGAGATGCCCAGGTTATACCAGCTGTACATATATAATTATACACAGAAGATACCCAGGTTATACCAGCTGTACATATATAATTATATACAGAAGATGCCCAGGTTATACCAGCTGTACATATATAATTATATACAGGAGATGCCCAGGTTATACCAGCTGTACATATATAATTATATACAGGAGATTCCCAGGTTATACCGCCTGTACATATATAATTATATACAGGAGATACCTAGGTTATACCAGCTGTACATATATAATTATATATAGGAGATGTCCAGGTTATACGAGCTGTACATATATAATTATATATAGGAGATGTCCAGGTTATACCAGCTGTACATATATAATTATATACAGGAGATGCCCAGGTTATACCAGCTGTACATATATAATTATATACAGGAGATGCCCAGGTTATACCAGCTGTACATATATAATTATATACAGGAGATGCCCAGGTTATACCAGCTGTACATATATAATTATATACAGGAGATGCCCAGGTTATACCAGCTGTTCATATATAATTATATACAGGAGACGCCCAGGTTATACCAGCATTATATATATAATTATATACAGGAGATACCCATGTTATACCAGCTGTACATATATAATTATATACCGAAGATGCCCAGGTTATACCAGCTGAACATATATAATTATATACAGGAGATGCCCAGGTTATACCAGCTGTACATATGTAATTATATACAGGAGATGCCCAGGTTATACCGACTGTACATATATAATTATATACAGGAGATGCCCAGGTTATACCAGCTGTACATATATAATTATACACAGAAGATGCCCAGGTTATACCAGCTGTACATATATAATTATATACAGGAGATGCCCAGGTTATACCAGCTGTACATATATAATTATACACAGAAGATACCCAGGTTATACCAGCTGCACATATATAATTATATACAGAAGATGCCCAGGTTATACCGACTGTACATATATAATTATATACAGGAGATACCCAGGTTATACCAGCTGTACATATATAATTATATACAGGAGATGCCCGGGTTATACCAGCTGTACATATATAATTATATACAGGAGATCCCGGGTTATACCAGCTGTACATATATAATTATATACAGGAGATGCCCAGGTTATACCAGCTGTACATATATAATTATATACAGGAGATGCCCAGGTTATACCAGCTGTACATATATAATTATATACAGGAGATGCCCAGGTTATACCAGCTGTACATATATAATTATATACAGGAGATGCCCAGGTTATACCAGCTGTACATATATAATTATATACAGGAGATGCCCAGGTTATACCGACTGTACATATATAATTATATACAGGAGATATCCAGGTTATACTAGCTGTACATATATAATTATATACAGGAGATGCCCAGGTTATACCAGCTGTACATATATAATTATACACAGAAGATACCCAGGTTATACCAGCTGTACATATATAATTATATACAGAAGATGCCCAGGTTATACCAGCTGTACATATATAATTATATACAGGAGATGCCCAGGTTATACCAGCTGTACATATATAATTATATACAGGAGATACCTAGGTTATACCAGCTGTACATATATAATTATATACAGGAGATTCCCAGGTTATACCGCCTGTACATATATAATTATATACAGGAGATACCTAGGTTATACCAGCTGTACATATATAATTATATATAGGAGATGTCCAGGTTATACCAGCTGTACATATATAATTATATATAGGAGATGTCCAGGTTATACCAGCTGTACATATATAATTATATACAGGAGATGCCCAGGTTATACCAGCTGTACATATATAATTATATACATGAGATACCCAGGTTATACCAGCTGCACATATATAATTATATACAGGAGATGCCCAAGTTATACCAGCTGTACATATATAATTATATACAGGAGATGCCCAGGTTATACCAGCTGTACATATATAATTATATACAGGAGATTCCCAGGTTATACCAGCTGTACATATATAATTATATACAGGAGATACCCATGTTATACCAGCTGTACATATATAATTATATACAGGAGATACCCAGGTTATACCAGCTGTACATATATAATTATATACAGGAGATGCCCAGGTTATACCAGCTGAACATATATAATTATATACAGGAGATGCCCAGGTTATACCAGCTGTACATATATAATTATATACAGGAGATGCCCAGGTTATACCAGCTGTACATATATAATTATATACAGGAGATGCCCAGGTTATACCAGCTGTTCATATATAATTATATACAGGAGACGCCCAGGTTATACCAGCATTATATATATAATTATATACAGGAGATACCCATGTTATACCAGCTGTACATATATAATTATATACCGAAGATGCCCAGGTTATACCAGCTGAACATATATAATTATATACAGGAGATGCCCAGGTTATACCAGCTGTACATATATAATTATATACAGAAGATGCCCAGGTTATACCAGCTGAACATACATCATTATATACAGGAGATGCCCAGGTTATACCAGCTGAACATACATCATTATATACAGGAGATGCCCAGGTTATACCAGCTGAACATATATAATTATATACAGGAGATGCCCAGGTTATACCAGCTGTACATATAGAATTATATACAGGAGATACCCATGTTATACCAGCTGTACATATATAATTATATACAGGAGATACCCAGGTTATACCAGCTGGACATATATAATTATATACAGGAGATACCCAGGTTATACCAGCTGTACATATATAATTATATACAGGAGATGCCCAGGTTATACCAGCTGTTCATATATAATTATATACAGGAGATGCCCAGGTTATACCAGCTGTACATATATAATTATATACAGGAGATGCCCAGGTTATACCAGCTGTACATATATAATTATATACAGGAGATGCCCAGGTTATACCAGCTGTACATATATAATTATATACAGGAGATGCCCAGGTTATACCAGCTGTACATATATAATTATATACAGGAGATGCCCAGGTTATACCAGCTGTACATGTATAATTATATACAGGAGATGTCCAGGTTATACCAGCTGTACATATATAATTATATACAGGAGATGTCCAGGTTATACCAGCTGTACATATATAATTATACACAGGAGATACCCAGGTTATACCAGCTGTTCATATATAATTATATACAGGAGATGCCCAGGTTATACCAGCTGTACATATATAATTATATACAGGAGATGCCCAGGTTATACCAGCTGTACATATATAATTATATACAGGAGATGCCCAGGTTATACCAGCTGTACATATATAATTATATACAGGAGATGCCCAGGTTATACCAGCTGTTCATATATAATTATATACAGGAGACGCCCAGGTTATACCAGCATTATATATATAATTATATACAGGAGATACCCATGTTATACCAGCTGTACATATATAATTATATACCGAAGATGCCCAGGTTATACCAGCTGAACATATATAATTATATACAGGAGATGCCCAGGTTATACCAGCTGTACATATATAATTATATACAGGAGATGCCCAGGTTATACCGACTGTACATATATAATTATATACAGGAGATGCCCAGGTTATACCAGCTGTACATATATAATTATATACAGGAGATGCCCAGGTTATACCAGCTGTACATATAGAATTATATACAGGAGATACCCATGTTATACCAGCTGTACATATATAATTATATACAGGAGATACCCAGGTTATACCAGCTGGACATATATAATTATATACAGGAGATACCCAGGTTATACCAGCTGTACATATATAATTATATACAGGAGATGCCCAGGTTATACCAGCTGTTCATATATAATTATATACAGGAGATGCCCAGGTTATACCAGCTGTACATATATAATTATATACAGGAGATGCCCAGGTTATACCAGCTGTACATATATAATTATATACAGGAGATGCCCAGGTTATACCAGCTGTACATATATAATTATATACAGGAGATGCCCAGGTTATACCAGCTGTACATATATAATTATATACAGGAGATGCCCAGGTTATACCAGCTGTACATGTATAATTTTATACAGGAGATGTCCAGGTTATACCAGCTGTACATATATAATTATATACAGGAGATGTCCAGGTTATACCAGCTGTACATATATAATTATACACAGGAGATACCCAGGTTATACCAGCTGTTCATATATAATTATATACAGGAGATGCCCAGGTTATACCAGCTGTACATATATAATTATATACAGGAGATGCCCAGGTTATACCAGCTGTACATATATAATTATATACAGGAGATGCCCAGGTTATACCAGCTGTACATATATAATTATATACAGGAGATGCCCAGGTTATACCAGCTGTTCATATATAATTATATACAGGAGACGCCCAGGTTATACCAGCATTATATATATAATTATATACAGGAGATACCCATGTTATACCAGCTGTACATATATAATTATATACCGAAGATGCCCAGGTTATACCAGCTGAACATATATAATTATATACAGGAGATGCCCAGGTTATACCAGCTGTACATATATAATTATATACAGGAGATGCCCAGGTTATACCGACTGTACATATATAATTATATACAGGAGATGCCCAGGTTATACCAGCTGTACATATATAATTATATACAGGAGATGCCCAGGTTATACCAGCTGTACATATATAATTATACACAGAAGATACCCAGGTTATACCAGCTGCACATATATAATTATATACAGAAGATGCCCAGGTTATACCGACTGTACATATATAATTATATACAGGAGATACCCAGGTTATACCAGCTGTACATATATAATTATATACAGGAGATGCCCGGGTTATACCAGCTGTACATATATAATTATATACAGGAGATCCCGGGTTATACCAGCTGTACATATATAATTATATACAGGAGATGCCCAGGTTATACCAGCTGTACATATATAATTATATACAGGAGATGCCCAGGTTATACCAGCTGTACATATATAATTATATACAGGAGATGCCCAGGTTATACCAGCTGTACATATATAATTATATACAGGAGATGCCCAGGTTATACCAGCTGTACATATATAATTATATACAGGAGATGCCCAGGTTATACCGACTGTACATATATAATTATATACAGGAGATATCCAGGTTATACTAGCTGTACATATATAATTATATACATGAGATACCCAGGTTATACCAGCTGCACATATATAATTATATACAGGAGATGCCCAAGTTATACCAGCTGTACATATATAATTATATACAGGAGATGCCCAGGTTATACCAGCTGTACATATATAATTATATACAGGAGATTCCCAGGTTATACCAGCTGTACATATATAATTATATACAGGAGATACCCATGTTATACCAGCTGTACATATATAATTATATACAGGAGATACCCAGGTTATACCAGCTGTACATATATAATTATATACAGGAGATGCCCAGGTTATACCAGCTGAACATATATAATTATATACAGGAGATGCCCAGGTTATACCAGCTGTACATATATAATTATATGCAGGAGATGCCCAGGTTATACCAGCTGTACATATATAATTATATACAGGAGATGCCCAGGTTATACCAGCTGTTCATATATAATTATATACAGGAGACGCCCAGGTTATACCAGCATTATATATATAATTATATACAGGAGATACCCATGTTATACCAGCTGTACATATATAATTATATACCGAAGATGCCCAGGTTATACCAGCTGAACATATATAATTATATACAGGAGATGCCCAGGTTATACCAGCTGTACATATATAATTATATACAGAAGATGCCCAGGTTATACCAGCTGAACATACATCATTATATACAGGAGATGCCCAGGTTATACCAGCTGAACATACATCATTATATACAGGAGATGCCCAGGTTATACCAGCTGAACATATATAATTATATACAGGAGATGCCCAGGTTATACCAGCTGTACATATAGAATTATATACAGGAGATACCCATGTTATACCAGCTGTACATATATAATTATATACAGGAGATACCCAGGTTATACCAGCTGGACATATATAATTATATACAGGAGATACCCAGGTTATACCAGCTGTACATATATAATTATATACAGGAGATGCCCAGGTTATACCAGCTGTACATATATAATTATATACAGGAGATGCCCAGGTTATACCAGCTGTACATATATAATTATATACAGGAGATGCCCAGGTTATACCAGCTGTACATATATAATTATATACAGGAGATGCCCAGGTTATACCAGCTGTACATATATAATTATATACAGGAGATGCCCAGGTTATACCAGCTGTACATATATAATTATACACAGGAGATACCCAGGTTATACCAGCTGTTCATATATAATTATATACAGGAGATGCCCAGGTTATACCAGCTGTACATATATAATTATATACAGGAGATGCCCAGGTTATACCAGCTGTACATATATAATTATATACAGGAGATGCCCAGGTTATACCAGCTGTACATATATAATTATATACAGGAGATGTCCAGGTTATACCAGCTGTACATATATAATTATATACAGGAGATGTCCAGGTTATACCAGCTGTACATATATAATTATACACAGGAGATACCCAGGTTATACCAGCTGTTCATATATAATTATATACAGGAGATGCCCAGGTTATACCAGCTGTACATATATAATTATATACAGGAGATACCTAGGTTATACCAGCTGTACATATATAATTATATACAGGAGATACCCAGGTTATACCAGCTGTACATATATAATTATACACAGGAGATACCCAGGTTATACCAGCTGTACATATATAATTATATACAGGAGATGCCCAGGTTATACCAGCTGTACATATATAATTATATACAGAAGATGCCCAGGTTATACCAGCTGTACATATATAATTATACACAGGAGATGCCCAGGTTATACCAGCTGTACATATATAATTATATACAGGAGATGCCCAGGTTATACCAGCTGTACATATATAATTATACACAGGAGATACCCAGGTTATACCAGCTGTACATATATAATTATATACAGGAGATGCCCAGGTTATACCAGCTGTACATATATAATTATATACAGGAGATGCCCAGGTTATACCAGCTGTACATATATAATTATACACAGGAGATACCCAGGTTATACCAGCTGTACATATATAATTATATACAGGAGATGCCCAGGTTATACCAGCTGTACATATATAATTATATACAGGAGATACCTAGGTTATACCAGCTGTACATATATAATTATATACAGGAGATACCCAGGTTATACCAGCTCTACATATATAATTATATACAGGAGATGCTCAGGTTATACCAGCTGTACATATATAATTATATACAGGAGATGCCCAGGTTATACCAGCTGTACATATATAATTATATACAGGAGATGCCCAGGTTATACCAGCTGTACATATATAATTATATACAGGAGATGTCCAGGTTATACCAGCTGTACATATATAATTATATACAGGAGATGTCCAGGTTATACCAGCTGTACATATATAATTATACACAGGAGATACCCAGGTTATACCAGCTGTTCATATATAATTATATACAGGAGATGCCCAGGTTATACCAGCTGTACATATATAATTATATACAGGAGATACCTAGGTTATACCAGCTGTACATATATAATTATATACAGGAGATACCCAGGTTATACCAGCTGTACATATATAATTATACACAGGAGATACCCAGGTTATACCAGCTGTACATATATAATTATATACAGGAGATGCCCAGGTTATACCAGCTGTACATATTTAATTATATACAGAAGATGCCCAGGTTATACCAGCTGTACATATATAATTATATACAGGAGGTGCCCAGGTTATACCAGCTGTACATATATAATTATATACAGGAGATGCCCAGGTTATACCAGCTGTACATATATAATTATACACAGGAGATACCCAGGTTATACCAGCTGTACATATATAATTATATACAGGAGATGCCCAGGTTATACCAGCTGTACATATATAATTATACACAGGAGATACCCAGGTCATACCAGCTGTACATATATAATTATATACAGGAGATGCCCAGGTTATACCAGCTGTACATATATAATTATATACAGGAGATACCTAGGTTATACCAGCTGTACATATTTAATTATATACAGAAGATGCCCAGGTTATACCAGCTGTACATATATAATTATATACAGGAGATGCCCAGGTTATACCAGCTGTACATATATAATTATATACAGGAGATGCCCAGGTTATACCAGCTGTACATATATAATTATACACAGGAGATACCCAGGTTATACCAGCTGTACATATATAATTATATACAGGAGATGCCCAGGTTATACCAGCTGTACATATATAATTATACACAGGAGATACCCAGGTTATACCAGCTGTACATATATAATTATATACAGGAGATGCCCAGGTTATACCAGCTGTACATATATAATTATATACAGGAGATACCTAGGTTATACCAGCTGTACATATATAATTATATACAGGAGATGCCCAGGTTATACCAGCTGTACATATATAATTATATACAGGAGATGCTCAGGTTATACCAGCTGTAGATATATAATTATATACAGGAGATGCCCAGGTTATACCAGCTGTACATATATAATTATATACAGGAGATGCTCAGGTTATACCAGCTGTACATATATAATTATATACAGGAGATGCCCAGGTTATACCGGCTGTACATATATAATTATATACAGGAGATGCCCAGGTTATACCGGCTGTACATATATAATTATATACAGGAGACGCCCAGGTTATACCAGCTGTACATATATAATTATATACAGGAGATGCCCAGGTTATACCAGCTGTACATATATAATTATATACAGGAGACGCCCAGGTTATACCAGCTGTACATATATAATTATATACAGGAGATGCCCAGATTATACCGGCTGTACATATATAATTATATACAGGAGATGCCCAGGTTATACCGGCTGTACATATATAATTATATACAGGAGATGCCCAGGTTATACCAGCTGTACATATATAATTATATACAGGAGACTCCCAGGTTATACCAGCTGTACATCTATAATTATACACAGGAGATACCCAGGTTATACCAGCTGTACATATATAATTATATACAGGAGATGCTCAGGTTATACCAGCTGTACATATATAATTATATACAGGAGATGCCCAGGTTATACCGGCTGTACATATATAATTATATACAGGAGATGCCCAGGTTATACCAGCGGTACACATATAATTATATACAGGAGATGCCCAGGTTATACCAGCTGTACATATATAATTATATACAGGAGACGCCCAGGTTATACCAGCTGTACATATATAATTATATACAGGAGATGCCCAGGTTATACCGGCTGTACATATATAATTATATACAGGAGACGCCCAGGTTATACCAGCTGTACATATATAATTATATACAGGAGATGCCCAGGTTATACCAGCTGTACATATATAATTATATACAGGAGATGCCCAGGTTAT
Organism: Phyllobates terribilis; assembly: GCF_046119375.1. Taxonomy (NCBI): domain Eukaryota; kingdom Metazoa; phylum Chordata; class Amphibia; order Anura; family Dendrobatidae; genus Phyllobates; species Phyllobates terribilis. The sequence continues at coordinate 172,507,565 of NW_027362769.1, forward strand.
ACCAGCTGTACATATATAATTATATACAGGAGACTCCCAGGTTATACCAGCATTATATATATAATTATATACAGGAGATGCCCAGGTTATACCGGCTGTACATATATAATTATATACAGGAGACGCCCAGGTTATACCAGCTGTACATATATAATTATATACAGGAGATGCCCAGGTTATACCGGCTGTACATATATAATTATATACAGGAGACGCCCAGGTTATACCAGCTGTACATATATAATTATATACAGGAGATGCCCAGGTTATACCGGCTGTACATATATAATTATATACAGGAGACGCCCAGGTTATACCAGCTGTACATATATAATTATATACAGGAGATGCCCAGGTTATACCAGCTGTACATATATAATTATATACAGGAGATGCCCAGGTTATACCAGCTGTACATATATAATTATATACAGGAGACTCCCAGGTTATACCAGCATTATATATATAATTATATACAGGAGATGCCCAGGTTATACCGGCTGTACATATATAATTATATACAGGAGACGCCCAGGTTATACCAGCATTATATATATATGTACATATATTAGTGGTGTCCACTTTGTGGCTTCCTGTTCTCTATGATTTTCCTTCCTTCTGGCAGGTTCATCGCCTGGTTCTGGTGGATGAGGAGAATCGGCCCTGTGGGATTGTGTCCCTCTCTGACATCCTACAAGCCCTGGTTTTAACCCCCGCAGGTATTGATGCCCTTAATTCCTAACCCTGCGAAGGCTCTTTTCTACCTTCACCCTGCACCTCCTTCTCCTCTCTAAGGCACAGGTACGCCCCCTACAGTATGTAGCAGGAGCAAACGTCCGTGTGAGAATTGTCTGGAAAGCTCATCCTTGCACTCTGTACCCTGGAACCTCAGAAAGCTGCATTTATGCTGCCGCAAGGTTTTACGCGCTGCCTGAAATTTTGCTTTCCTTTCTGTTTTTCCTCCTGAAGTGTCCTGGGCCGGCTGCTCTCCTCCTCTTCTTCTTCCTCTTCTTCTTCTTCTTCTTCTTCCTTTTAGTCATGGTCAGAAGCAAAATAATCGAATTTTTCAATGGACCGTGGATAACGCATGGGAATTTGCATGCTCCAAAAAGAGATTGTAAAAGGTTTTGTAACTAATTTGCAGAATAAATCTGGAAACTGTTTGTCCAGTTTAGATAAACGTCTGTCATCCTCCCTATCGTGTATTTATCGGGAGAGGTCCTCTGTTCAGGATCCTCTTCTTTTGGACAGAATTTTGATCGGTTATAAACAGCGTCCATTCCTGGGGTCCTGTCCTGCATTACTCAGACGACCCATTGATGGAAATGGGCGCTGTGTAATTTTTTATTTCCCCTGTTGATGGCGCTGATAGAAAATGTAACACTTGTCTACAAGTTTTCAGACAATTGGTATCTGATCTTTGAGGGTCTACATGGGTTGATGTGGGACATTTTGTGATCCACATACTGAGGACCTCTCTAACAAGTTAGGATTTGGAAAGTTAAGAACTCCATTAAATTAAATGTCACCTTCTTTGCACACTTGGGCTTATTACTTATTGTATCTTTACGGAGATGAGTTAGGATTTGTTTTGTCTGACACAAATGCCCGGCATAGGATTAATATTGCGTGATAAAATCTGGCGTCCTGTAGCCACCACTAGAGGGAGCTCCCTTCATACAGTAAACAGTAAGCTCCTGGGCTCCCTCTGCTGGTGGTGGTTGGGGTAGCTTGCTGCAGCAAACTTGGATAGAAGCTACCTCCGTTTCTGGCTGTTTAGTTCCTGTTGTCCATAACATCCAAAGAGATAAAGTGTCACACGGAGGAAATGGGCTCCTTTTCTCAACAGGATAATTGGGCGTTACCGTAATTAGTTTGCCGCGGCTGCAGGAGACTTTAACAGGGACCCCCCAAGGTCTGCCATGAACATCGTTTTTTAATCAAAGCCCTTTCCCATTTTATATTCTGCTGAGAGGTAGGGAGTCTACGGAGAACATCAGTAATGATAGGAACCGTCCCATTGTGACTTCTTTTTTTCCAGTTAAATTCTGCAAAGTAGCTTGAAACTGAAAAAGTTTTTAAAAAGTTCATCCTGGGTCCAAATCAGGAAATTAGACCAGAAATTAACCCCTGAATTCCTGTGTCCTTCCCTGTGCACCGCACGCACCTCTTCTTGCACAGCGTGAACCCTGCGACCCTCAGTGATGACATCTTCTCTGACTGCCATCCTGAATGCTTCTTCTGCTTTCAGGGTTTACTCCGCGGCTTCTGTGTTTTCTGGCACTCGTGCTGCGCTCTCCCCGCTTTATTTCTTCACAACCTTTCTTTTCCTTTGGTTCTTCCAGGTCTAGAACGCAATTCCTTGTGATGCGAGACCACGAGGACGCACGGAGTCAGCCGCATACAGGAGAATGATAGGACATTTTGTGGCTAGGGGGCGCTGTCCCACCACGGACAGGAGGATGACGGTCGTCAGAGGGGGTCACCTTGAAGGATCCGCGTTTCCTTCGAGTCCTGCTCGTTCGTTGTGAATATTAGCATTTACGATACACCGTATTTTGTGCTTATGAGAATCTTAGAGACCGGAGCTGGACCGTCCTCGGACCTGTGAGCGGAACTCATCACGTTGTGTCTAGGTATATGCCGTTTACACAGTTCACTCTTATGCATATATCTCATCCTGTGTAATGTAATACATTGCTTCAGTTCTCCATGCTGGACATATATCTGTACAGTAAATATCTGTCATCATGTGACTATAAAGGTGTGAACAGTTACGAGGAGCGTCTCTCTCCCTGGTGGACCCGACATGTCCATGCATTACACAGGCAATCCAGGGATTTCATTAGACATGCAGTGCACTGCATATTTTCTCCTGCGGGGGGGCGCTACAGGGAAATTAAACACTTACTGCCAGGTTCCCTCTCAGCTCTCTGCTGATTGCTGGAGGTCTCATTAGCAGGATGTCTAGAGATTACTCTAGTTTAGGCAGCTTTTCTAATATAAGATGATTATTCAAAGTGGATAACTGCTTTAAAGGCTATAGACACATTCACATGGAAAAAAAATAACTTTTCCGTATGTTACTGGCTACCTTTAGTTAATTTGATATTTCTCTTGTGGGAGTGTCTCTCCCAGTTATATAGGCTGGATGTGAGATCTATGTGTCTCTCCCAGTAATATAGGCTGGATGTGAGGTCTGTGTGTCTCTCCCAGTAATATAGGCTGGATGTGAGGTCTGCATGTCTCTCCCAGTAATATAGGCTGGATGAGAGGTCTGTGTGTCTCTCCCAGTAATATAGGCTGGATGTGAGGTCTGTGTGTCTCTCCCAGTAATATAGGCTGGATGTGAGGTCTGTGTGTGTCTCTCCCAGTAATATAGGCTGGATGTGAGGTCTATGTGTCTCTCCCAGTAATATAGGCTGGATGTGAGGTCTGTGTGTCTCTCCTAGTAATATAGGCTGGATGTGAGGTCTATGTGTCTCTCCCAGTAATATAGGCTGGATGTGAGGTCTGTGTGTCTCTCCCAGTAATATAGGCTGGATGTGAGGTCTATGTGTCTCTCCCAGTAATATAGGCTGGATGTGAGGTCTGTGTGTCTCTCCCAGTAATGTAGGCTGGATGTGAGGTCTGTGTGTCTCTCCCAGTAATGTAGGCTGGATGTGAGGTCTGTGTGTGTCTCTCCCAGTAATATAGGCTGGATGTGAGGTCTGTGTGTGTCTCTCCCAGTAATATAGGCTGGATGTGAGGTCTGTGTGTGTCTCCCCCAGTAATATAACAACAAATGAACAAATAAAGTAGCACACTGTAACACTGAGTATATAGATGTGAAATATGAAATATGAATAGCATAACTGCTGTAAAAAATAGAAATGAAAAATGTTTTGAAAAAATTTTTTTAGCGCATGAAATATGAAGTATGGAAAATGAATAGCATTACTGCTGTAAATAAATGAGAAATCTTAGCGCATAAATTGGCCAACTCATGTGTACCTGACAGCCGCAGTAAGGCGTTTCTCGATGTCAGGACCTACCAATGTGAATACCTCTCTAAGAGACCTCCGTCTGCTTATGTGTGGGAAAGACAGATCCTGATGCATTTAAAACCACCTGCGGCATGGGGGTGGGGGTGGAGTGCTCTGTCAACGCTAAATCTAGTAACAAAGAAAATGACGGCACTTCCACTACAAAAACTAGGTGTGAACAGGTGCTTACTTTCCCCCAGTAATATAGGCTGGATGTGAGGTATGTGTGTCTCTCCCAGTAATATAGGCTGGATGTGAGGTCTGTGCGTCTCTCCCAGTAATATAGGCTGGATGTGAGGTCTGTGTGTCTCTCCCAGTAATATAGGCTGGATGTGAGGTCTGTGTGTCTCTCCCAGTAATATAGGCTGGATGTGAGGTCTGTGCATCTTTCCCAGTAATATAGGCTGGATGTGAGAACTGTGTATCTCTCCTAGTAATATAGGCTCGATGTGAGGTCTGTGTGTCTCTCCCAGTAATATAGGCTGGATGTGAGGTCTGTGTGTGTCTCTCCCAGTAATATAGGCTGGATGTGAGGTCTGTGTGTCTCTCCCAGTAATATAGGCTGGATGTGAGGCCTGTGTGTCTCTCCCAGTAATATAGGCTGGATGTGAGGTCTGTGTGTGTCTCTCCCAGTAATATAGGCTGGATGTGAGGTCTGTGTGTCTCTCCCAGTAACATAGTCTGGATGTGAGGTCTTTGTGTCTCTCCCAGTAATATAGGCTGGATGTGAGGTCTATGTGTCTCTCCCAGTAATATAGGCTGGATGTGAGGTCTATGCGTCTCTCCCAGTAATATAGGCTGGATGTGAGGTCTGTGTGTCTCTCCCAGTAATATAGGCTGGATGTGAGGTCTGTGTGTCTCTCCCAGTAATATAGGCTGGATGTGAGGTCTGTGCATCTTTCCCAGTAATATAGGCTGGATGTGAGATCTGTGTATCTCTCCCAGTAATATAGGCTCGATGTGAGGTCTGTGTGTCTCTCCCAGTAATATAGGCTGGATGTGAGGTCTGTGTGTGTCTCTCCCAGTAATATAGGCTGGATGTGAGGTCTGTGTGTCTCTCCCAGTAATATAGGCTGGATGTGAGGCCTGTGTGTCTCTCCCAGTAATATAGGCTGGATGTGAGGTCTGTGTGTGTCTCTCCCAGTAATATGGGCTGGATGTGAGGTCTGTGTGTCTCTCCCAGTAACATAGTCTGGATGTGAGGTCTTTGTGTCTCTCCCAGTAATATAGGCTGGATGTGAGGTCTGTGTGTCTCTCCTAGTAATATAGGCTGGATATGAGGTCTGTGTGTGTCTCTCCCAGTAATATAGGCTGGATGTGAGGCCTGTGTGTCTCTCCCAGTAATATAGGCTGGATGTGAGGTCTGTGTGTGTCTCTCCCAGTAATATAGGCTGGATGTGAGGTCTGTGTGTCTCTCCCAGTAACATAGTCTGGATGTGAGGTCTTTGTGTCTCTCCCAGTAATATAGGCTGGATGTGAGGTCTGTGTGTCTCTCCTAGTAATATAGGCTGGATGTGAGGTTTTTGTTTATCCAGGACACTGCTGTCTTCACGGCTCATATATCAGCCCAGCTTCTATCCTGCACTTATTTCATCTTTATGTTTTTTTCTTCCTTATCTTTAGCTTCTTTGCTCTACCCCTTTCCCCACACGGTAGAAATCTGTGTACAACCATCTCCCCCTGTTTTCTATCTCTAAAACTGAGTGAAGGGAGGGTAAAGAGCCATCAGAACCAGGAGCAGGAGCTCTGATGCATTTGTAACTTTTTTTGCTAACGTTTTCTCCTAGTTAATGTCTTTACAGACTCTCTGCAGCTGCCAAATGGTAGAATATTTTAATGAAGACTATTTAGAAAGTTGCTGAACTGTGCATTTAGGGAGCAAATGAACAGTAAAAAAAAATCCTGTAAGAAGCGGTACATATACTGTAAGCTCATTGGGGGTCCTGGGGTCGGACACTTTCTACTTCTTTTCAGTTCTTTTAGCCATAACAAAAATAAAAAACATTTTATAATAATTTTGCTATAAAATGTGAAATCGTGTGTCACAGAAAGAGAGTACAAAATATATGCAGAATATATCTGGAAGTTGCTTGTCCGTTTCATAGAACTCATTCTAGACCCTCTTATCGAATGATTAGAGGGGTCCTCAGTTCAGGATCCTGCTCTCAACCCATTGATACGGATGAGCACTAGGTATTGCCCAATTACTCCTTTGGTGGCGCTGCAGAGACATTAAGCATCCACTGTCAGGTTTTCTGGCAGACGACAGCTGATTACTGAGGGTCCCTACAGGGGGGGGGACACTTTATGATTATCCTATTGCAAAGGACCCTTATAACAAGTTGGGATTGGAAAGTAGAAGATCCCTTTAAATGAATCATCCAATACGTTTATTAATTAAAGGGAGTCTGTCACTGATTTACACCACATACACAGTCCTATTGGGGACTTTATTAAACTCCTTCCTGCACCATAGATTTCACTTCATTAGTTCAGCAAAAAAATTGTGTTATTTCACATATACATGAGGGCTCTTCGGTGCACCCTTGGTGTGGCCAAGAGCTCAGTTCACTGATCTGCCCCCTTAATCAACATGCCGTGCACCTCGCTTTAGCTTGACAGCGCTCGCTGTCTGCAGCCTGCATTGACTCCTTAGCTCTGACACTGCAGGAGCTGAGTGCACACACACAATGTCAGTGCAGGTGCGCGATCATCCCTCTTTCCCGCCTGCAGCGCCTGCTCTCTGCACACAGGATCACATGGTAGTGAGTGAGCGCTGCAGACAGTAGAGACATATGAGAATGCGTCTGCACTGACACACAAGGAATCCAATTCAGGCAGCGTTCAGCGAGCTCTGTCCATCAATGATTGGTGCATGGCATGTTGATAGGTGGAACAGTGCACTCAGCCCTTGGGCACACCAAGGGTGCACTGAGGAGCCCTCATTAATATATGTCATAAACACTGCACACTCGCTGCATATGTGATCGGATGTGACTGTAAAGGAGGACTCCACTTCTCCCACTCGCTGGTCCACTAACAATGAGCTAAGCGCACCCCACGGCCAGTTCACACATCCACACGCCACCCAGCTTTCCTGAGCACCTGACAGGTACCCTGCTCGCCCTCTGCACACACAGTGTAACACAACCAGGCTATGCTTTCCATCTTCGTGGTTGTGGGTACGTTTAGAGCAGCAAGTAACAAACTTATTACATTTTAGATTTAGAAAAAGTACAATGCTTAAAGAAAATGCCAAAAAGATGAAATAATAAAATGACATAAATAAAAGCAAAAACAATAGAAAAATAAAAGGGTTAAATACAGAAACGTCTTGCTGATTGGATCTTTGAGACCTTTTTGATGGAGAAAACCTGAGAACCCGGAGGAAACCCAGGCAAACATGGGGAGAACATACAAACTCCTTGCAGATGATGTCCTTACTGGGATTTGTATTCAGGATCCCAGCGCTGCAAAGCAACAGTGCTAACCACTGAGCCACCTTACAGTGCTAACCACTGAGCCACCGTACAGTGCTAACCACTGAGCCACCGTACAGTGCTAACCTCTGAGCCACCTTACAGTGCTGACCACTGAGCCACCGTACAGTACTAACCACTGAGGCACCTTACAGTGCTACCCATTGAGCGACCTTACAGTGCTGACCACTGAGCCACCGTACAGTGCTAACCACTGAGTGACCTTACAGTGCTGACCACTGAGCCACCGTACAGTGCTAACCATTGAGCGACCTTACAGTGCTAACCACTGAGCCACCTTACAGTGCTAACCACTGAGTGACCTTACAGTGCTGACCACTGAGCCACCTTACAGTACTAACCACTGAGGCACCTTACAGTGCTAACCACTGAGTCACCGTACAGTGCTAACCACTGAGCCTCCGTACTGTGCTAACCACTGAGTCACCGCACAGTGCTAACCACTGAGCCACCATACAGAGCTAACCACTGAGCCACCTTACAGTACTAACCACTGAGGCACCTTACAGTGCTAACCAGAGTCACCGTACAGTGTTAACCACTGAGCCACCTTACAGTGCTAACCACTGAGCGACCTTACAGTGCTAACCACTGAGCGACCTTACAGTGCTAACCACTGAGTCACCGTAAAGTGCTAACCACTGAGCCACCTTACAGTGCTAACCACTGAGTCATCGTACAGTGCTAACAACTGAGCCACCGTATAGTGCTAACTACTGAGCCACTCTGCTAACCATATTAGCACCTGTTTGCTAGGGATGAACCAAGCAAAGAGTATTTGGTCTCCCTATGGACTGGCTGACACATCGCTAATCATTATCTGCTCACAGAGGAGACGCCGCCAGGTGTCCAGTGATAACGTTTTTCTATTTTAACATTCAAGTATGAAATAAATCTAAATAGTTTTGTGGGTGACAAACTCTCCATAATGTATCTTTGTGTAGGTGTATGTTCTTCTGATAGAGCCCCAAATCCCCTGCACAGAATTAGAATCACATGATAGCTTCCTGCGGCCACCACTAGAGGGAGCTCTCTGTATACAGTGTTGTTATTATTGAGTTCAATGTATGAAAAGTACTGTAGGCTCCCTCTAGTGGTGGAGACTGACACCTTTCTGCAACAGCCTGAATAGGAACTAGATTTGATCCTGGCTCTTAATCGTTTGGTAGCAACTGAGTGATTTAGGCATTATTGATCTGAGAACTGAAAAAATGGAAAAATAAAAAAAACATTGCCTGCTTGTTGACTGTTTCTCAGCCTTCTTACTGATTATTTTTTAATATCGATGTGGAAACAAACTAAAAAAAAAAACAGTTAAAAAAGGGCATAAAATGAATATAATATTTTACAAAAATGCAGATTTTTTTCTTTTCTTTTTTTGACAATATGATCAATGGTAATTAAAGGACGAGGTTCACTTTAATGTGAAGGCTCAACTCCGCGCTTACAAAATTGCTTAAATAGTATTTCCCTAGCATAGAGGTATTGCCATAAAGCTGCAGAACTGATGCACTACAGAGAGTACAGAGCTGCAGTCTCACCCAGGTCCGAGGGTCCATAATGAGGAGACGAAGCATAATAGAGGGTCCGGCTGCAGATTTTGTCTGGGGGCTCAGGATATTATTATATGGTGGACGGCGGCCCCCCAGGTACAGGAGGATGTGTCTGCTGCCATTGCAATAATCTTCAGGTAAAAATATATATTCCATATTGTAGAGGGGGAAAGTGTTTTTTTTTCTTATGCATTTGCACCTAGCGCCTCCTGCTGCACAATATGATAGCTGCAATTTAAAGGGATGTTTCAGATAATAAGCTCCTTTTTCTTTTTTTCTTTGCCTTGTCCTAGTTGTAGCTATATAAAACCTTCTCTAGTCACAATCAAAGCTGCATTTTTCTTGGTAAAAAAATGTCTTTTTAAAAGGCTTATCCTCTAACTGAACTCAGAGATGTGAACAAGCAGCTTAGTCCTAACTGTAATGTTACATGATCAGGGCTCTGGTGGTCTGCACCCCCCACCTTATTCCCCTGATGCCTCACTCTGGCACTACTTACTATGTTACTACTCATGCACTTTTCAGAATTAGGCTATGTTCACATCCGGCATTATTGCAGCGTTTTTTTTTTTTCCTTCAACCAAATCCAAGGTAATAAAAATGTTGGTTTTGCTGCTTTTTTGTTGCATTTTTGCTGCGATCTATTGGGTGCTTATTACACATGTGATTTATCCACAGGACATGTTTAATAAAGTTTGATTTATTCATCAAAAACACAGTGAAAAAAAAAAACGCTACAGAAACGCAGCAAAACTGTTTGCTGTGGGGGTTTTTTGCAGGGATTTTTCTCTTTCTCATGGATTTCTATGGGTGAAATAATGTTGCAAAAATTGTTGCTGAAAGAATTGACGCTGCAGATGTGAAAAATGCTTCAGTTCTCAAATTCAGTCAGGAAGAAAAAAAAATTAATTTGTGCATAAGATTTCTGAAATCGCATCGCTTCTGCTGGTAATGTAAAATGGAGCTGAAAAAATACAGCAAAAAAAAAAAAGCTGCAGAAGCCGTGGCTGCATGTGAACATAGCCCGACTGCAGGATTAGTATTTATTTCATTTCTCATTTATAAAAAAGTAACAAGAGATTTCCAGGAAAATAATAATAACAATAATAATAATAATAATAATAATAATAATAAATAACAACAATAATATTAATAATAAATAATAATATTAATAATAATAAATAACAACAATAATAATAATAAATAACCACAATAATATTAATAATAATAAACCCATGTCGCTTTCTCATCTATATTTAAGTTTGTGTCATTTTTCTCCATCCTCAATGTCCGCACATTCCTTCATTCGTCATGAACCATAATGAAGCCAGAAGACTGGAAGTTTCTGTGTCTTTGTCCTAATGTTACATTAGTATCGGAGAGTCCTCCGGCCATGTGTCATCTATAGTAATGGTCCCTGCCCCTCCTGCGGAGGCAATGTCTCATCTATCAGTCACATGACCAGCGCAGCCAATCACTGATCTCAGCTGTACGTGTAAAATTCCCTGCCGTGGCCAGTGATTGGCTGCTCTGGTCATGTGACTGATGGATAGAACATCATCTATGAAGATCCAGTGGGAACCATGGAAGCATGGTCCGATTCAGCATTACTTTAATTTGCGCCTTTTTCATTATTTTTCACCTTTTTAAGTTATCTTCACTTGGTTTTGTGTTTTTGTGGGTTTTTTTTTATCATTATTGCCATCTTTTTCCTTATCTAGATTGTTTTAGGCTAATTCATCATTTGTGATATTCCGAAACATTGTAACATTTTTAATTTGGTCATAAATCATCTTAGATAATAGTTCAGCAGAAGAGAGATGAGGGTTACAGGCCAATGCTGTCAGAGGAGCTCGCTGAGGGATTCACTGGTGACTTATTCCGCAGTCTGCTATGTACTGTGATACACAGAGGCTGAAGGAGACAAATACTCCATATTTTTAATGAAAAGCAAAAACAAAATAGATTTTTTAAGCCAAAAAAGCACTCAATTTAATAAAAAAAACAACTCAAATGCTCATGGAAATGTGAACATATTATTAATCACTTGTCTAAACTTTCCTAAATTTTCTATAAAATGAAATATTCAGCAAACCAAGGTTGTAGAACTTTCTAAACTTCAGTTCCTAATCCGTTGCAGACCGCGCTATCGGTGTGCATAGTCATACAAGGGATGATGTCAATTATTCTGTGACTCCGCCCACCGGACTCCTAAGAACAGAACAAGCAGGGAATTTAATTGATATGTTCTACGGAATGTTTTTGCACAAAATTATACATCCATCCGCTCAGCTCCTCCTTCTCTATAACTTGCCGCTGGTAAATTGGGCGCATTTTCATGGTGACAGTTGCCTTAATAAGTTGTGAAATTATCAAGTGGGTAAATATTTACAATTTGCTTGACTCTTATGGGCAATAAAAATTGTTAAAGGGTATGGACAACTTTGACTTTGAAAACATTGTCATTACTCGTCTATGTAGTAGTGCGGCTTCAGTCCTGGACTGATTTCTCTTTCTGCAGCCTATGAGGGATCTTCTCTTCCTGGTGCTGAATGTCATTGATGATGAGGATTTTCCCCGCATATTTTGCAGTAGTTTCTTTCTCTCTCTCTTTCTAAACAGATATATAACTTATGTGATTCCTTCTGTGCTTTCATCCCTATCTACAACCTGTGTGATCTGCCCTCCTTGAAGACATGGATGCATTCCCCCCTCTCCACTCTCTGATCTGCCATGTACAACCTTCTCTGCTGCTTATAACACTGAGAAAAAGCAGAAGCAGAGAGAAGAGGGCAGACACAGTCAGGAGTAGTGCGCTTTACAGTATGCAATATATCAGAAGCAGTAGGACAACCAGCTAGGTGAAGGAGTTGTACAGACTCTACAGCCGCCAAATGGTAGAAAACTGAAAACGAAAAATCACAACATTGAGCTCCAGGAATAATCTAAGAACGAATGATTCCAAACTACCGAGCAGAAAAATACTGAACTCTTATAATAAATAATAGTGCCATAAAGTGACCACATAGTGTTATACAACGCCAACATGATGCGATGCCGAAGTATACTATACCCCACACGTCCATGTGATATCAGATGAGAATAAAGTTAGTGCACGGTGCCTGAGACCCCCAGGGACATTCATCCCATTTTCCTATGTTACAATAAGCTCCTTATATGATTGTATTCAACGTTTAAGTTCTATAACCCCCTATTTTTTATTAGAAAGACCCCCAGCATCCTCTTCTGGGGCCCAGCTGTATCCTAGAACCACGACATTGTGAACTCGCTGATACCTGGCGAGTTCCTCGTACACCCCCGTAATTCATGGTATCCTGAGTTCCTAGATCCACGCTCCCCACACGAGAGGCTCAGTTATTGGAAAACCCCAGTGCAAGGAAGTGGAACACCAAGGTTAATGGATGACAGAGGATGGGTCTACAAAGGTTGTGCTGACCGCTGGGAAGAGTCCTGTCCCTCTTCTTACCTGCAGGGACCGGTGCGCTCCGCTGTTCATCAATGTCCCCATAGAAGCGGCTCCGACCTGGCACCGAGATGTCCATCATCTGCTGTGGGACCAAAAGGACCCGACAAAAGTCCTACCGGCCGCATGAGACCCCACCATGGCTGCTCAGCTTCTTCTTCGCACTTCAGGTAAGTGAAGGCTCCTTGGATGATCCCCTGAAATGATCAGATCAGTGTTTGATGTGCCAACTGTTGCAAAACTGCACCTCCCATCATGTGGCTGTCATTGCATGCTAGGAATTGTAGTTTTGCAACAACTTGAGAGATGAGTAAATGACTTTCAACTCCAAGTGTCACAATGAAGTCAATATTTTGTTCTTACGCTTTTCCCCTGCAGCACCTCTTGGTCCAGACCTCTCTGCTCTGCACCTGTCACAGCCTCTTCCTGCAGCATCATCCGCTGACACCCCGAGATCAGAGTCTTTTATTGGCCCGGAGCCTCTTCGTCTGTGGCATCAGCACCAGTTTACAAAGTAGTCTGGGAACAAGGTTTTTGTGTTATTATATCATTATGCTGCAATATAATGGGGATTCCAGATAAACATTTATTCTTTACAAGTCCAATACGCTTTTCAAGATCTTTGCTTGCTGACAGTGAAAATATATATTTTTAACTTAAGCAGCAGGGAAAACAGATTTTTAAAGGGAAGTGGATTAATACTCGTTTTGTCAGTTTTGCAGATTTTTTGCACGGAGTGATTTATCCCTTGCGAGCGGTGCTGTAAGATGCACAAAATTAATTAAGAATTGTGCGCCTATTTAGTGAATTTGGCGCTTCTTACAACTGCCTTACAACACTGCTGGAAGTATTTGTCTGCCAGGGGCCATGGTACTTTACGCCACCTAGTGGCAATAATGATGATTAATTTGTTGGGGGGCGCTTAGCTGTGCAGTGTCATGCCAGGGCTTTGCCTGATTTCTTAAAATTGGCAGAGCTGTCTGGAACTGGCGCATAAACGCCAAAAGTCACACATTTTTTGCCAAACTTTGAATTGCTCAAAAAATTTGCAACATTTCAAGGAGTTTTACACCTTAATTTTAGCGACTTATGTTTTTTCCTCCTGATACAGATCAACCAGTGAAATCAATAATAAATCTATGTGTAATGAGCTCCCCCTAGTGGCTGCACAAAGAATGTTATAATTTAAAGAGGACCAGTCACCAGGTCAAAAGTGTCCAATTTTTGCTCTTATTTTATTCCCGCAGCTCCCCTGAGTATGTTATTTTTTTGTATACCCACCATATGGATCCAGAGAAATGGGACTTTTTATTTAGTGCTATTTTTCAGGTCTTTACTAAATAGGGAGTGGCTCACAGGGTAATTATGCGGAGCAGCCTAAAGACACGCCTCAAGAGAATCTGCAAGACACGCCCCCTTGGTAATGCAATTTGCAATATGTCAGTTGATTGTATAAATCTGAGGGCCACTATCATCTACAAAATAATGGGTCGGTACGTTGAGTTCTCCTCCATAGTTACCGTATATCCAAAATATACAGAATTTACATTATAATTGTAGTGGATTCATTTGAGTGCACATAGAAATAGTCTTCTACTGTTTTTTTTTGCACATACCTCCTAGGCAGAGCTATATGTTTTTAGCTTTTATATATAAGTTTCCCAAAATCATATTAAACTAGGGCACATCAACATGCATAAGTAAAAGTGTGCCCAAAAACATAGAAAAAAACAGAGAAACTAGGAGTTTCTTATGCAAAAACATAACAAAATCTTTATTAGATATAAATGTATACATAATAACAAAAGAACAATATAGATAAAAACAGTGTGCATTGGAACCAGTGTCAAGAACCCGCCCCCCCCCCCCCCCCAGGGGAAAACACTCAGAGACAGTACAAAGCTCTATGAAAGGTATAAACCGGCAAAAGCGGAATACATTAGGCTAGTGGTAACAGGTAGACCCAGGTAATATATATAGGACAAGTAATGAAAGTGTGAGCACAGAGTGTGCCACTAAAATACGAACTCCCAGGGCCATCATCAGCAGATGTATAAGTATCAAAATAATAAGCCAAAGAGCCTATGACCGCTTACCCTAAATTGTAATATCCCAAGGACACTCAGACCGGTGGCTAGGGTGGTTCAGCTTCTTCCCAACGCGCGTTTCGCGTTTCCTGTGCATTGCTTTCTCACGGGAAGTCATGTTTTTAGCTTTACATAGTACTGAACGTGGCAAATATGTGAAGAATGAGCAGCCCGCAGATATAGATTAACTATTTTGTTTATGAATAAGCAGAGGATCATCTAATGCTCTCAGGATATTATGTCATTTGTGAGGGTTACATAATACATTATAAGACTTCTGATTAATTGTGATGTCCATAATCTGTAGATAGTGAACAATCAGAAAACAAAAGATGGGGCTTTACTAGAACCCATGGCGGTTCCTCTACATCCATAACATGTGGCTCACAAACTATTAAGAAATTCCGTACAACTCCCAAGTTGTATTTCCACAGATGCTGATCATATTGTAATGAGCTCCTTGTAATGGTGCCCGCTGATTGGCAGAATTATATTACATATCTCTATATATGGGACTCATTTCTAAAAAATGTCTGAAATAAAACTGTGCTTACTACCCAAACAGCTAGAGCTCCGCTTTCACCTTTTAACTCTGTAAGGAATCTCCACTATTCTTTTGTTCTGTTCTTACAGCATTTATTTTATGGTAAAAATTACACGGTAACGTCATTCACAGATTGACACTGGCATTAGGTGGTTTGATCGCTGCTGTTAAAGGCCGGCTCCGGCAGTGTAACAGAGTCGGCACCTTTCCCTCTATGGAGTGGGCTCAGCTCCGGATCCACTCCATGCACCCGCACCCAATGTATGACATACATGTGACAGAGCAGGATCTATAAAACGGGGCTCCAGTGTGCACTCTCAAAAATTTATAGAGCGCTCATGATCTGAAAATTGTTTTCAGCCACTTCTCAATTCCAGAGAGCCTGCATCTCCGCCGGATCTCCAGAGCGATGCCGGTCTCAGAGGTGGGCCTAGTCTTTCGGGGGGAAGTCCCTTTTAATCTATTGCAGGATAATTCTAGTGTCACGGTGACCTCTTTATAATACAAAGGTCGTACTATCACCCAACTTGCTTTGTCAGGAGACTGTCCGCACTTTGTGCCTGCACTGCAGTTTTCCTCTTGTTTCTCTGTTTTGTGAGCACCATTCCTGTACCAGGGAGAACACAATGCAGGATCTACAGAGTCTGTGTGTACTGTGCACCGTGACTGTACAGATCTGTATGGAATCTGAGACATTGGGGTCATCTATAACAACATTTGGAGAAGATGGCACCGCATTGTAACCCATGGCGGTGCCCAATAATTTTTTTAATATTGTTGAAACATAGCTTTTGTCTGTTAAATATGTTCAATGGTTTTCTGTTTGGGCTGCAGATGTGAATCTGATTTATAAAGTCTTGGTCTTGACTCTAAATCTTCTGTTGTTTTGTGTATACAGCTCCTATGCATAGCAATATGACTCCCCTTGTTACAGACTATAAACAATTCCTGTGTAGTAATATTATATTAAGATCTATTTGTCTTCTAGGGTTGATAAAGTAAATGCAACATTCTCTACTTTGGCCTTGATTCTAAATGATTTACCAGTTTGTGTATGCAGCTCCTATGCAGACTATGTGACTCCTTGATAACCGACTATAAATAATCCTTGTGTAGTCAGTACAGTAGTGATATTTCACGATCCCATAACCTACTAAATGTATATTAGCATAAAGTGCGGCACGGAGAGAAAAGATTGTAGCTGTGTGAGCAGACCACAAAAGGCTTGATGGTGGTGACACATTATAATAATATAATAATAATAATAATAATTTTTATTTATATAGCGCCAACATATTCCGCAGCACTTTACAATTAAGCAGGGACATGTACAAACAATAAATTCAATACAAGGTGAGACAGTTTAACAGTTACATCAGGAGTGAGGTCCCTGCTCGCAAGCTTACATTCTACACGGAAATGGGGGGACACAATAGGTGGAAAGTGCTTGTTATTTCAGGTCAGGCAATTATAATAAGTCGGGATTATCATATAAAGCTGCATGATCCGGTCATCAGCACGTATGTTAAAGTGCAATACTCAATTACCGAGTGCAGTTATCGTGTGCATGGAGGGTGTAGAAACAGATGAACAGTAGGGAGCAGATTCTGAGTAGTATTCAGGAGGGAACAGGGGAAAGTTAGTTTACTGGGTATTTGAGATGGTAGGCTTGTTTAAAGAGATGGGTTTTTAAAGCGCGCTTGAAGACATCGGAGCTAGGCATCAATCGGATCGTCTGAGGTAGAGCATTCCAGAGAACTGGCGCAGCACGAGAGTAGTCTTGGAGACGGAAGTGCGAGGTTCGGATTATGGGGGATGTTAGCCTTAGGTCATTTGTGGAACGGAGGGCACGTGTAGGACGATAGACTGAGATGAGAGAGTTGATATAAGGTGGTGCAGAACTGTGGAGAGCTTTGTGGGTGAGAGCAATGAGTTTATATTTGACCCTGTAGCGAATGGGTAACCAGTGTAATGACTGGCACAAGGTGGAGGCATCGGTGAAGCGGCTGGACAGAAATACGACCCTGGCTGCCGCATTCAGGACAGATTGGAGAGGGGAAATTTTGGTAAGAGGGAGACCGATCAGAAGAGAGTTGCAGTAGTCCAGACGAGAGTGAATAAGAGCGACAGTAAGAGTTTTAGCAGTTTCCAAAGTGAGAAAAGATCGGATTCTGGAGATGTTTTTAAGATGCAGGTGACAAGAGCGAGTGAGTGATCGGATATAGGGAGTAAAGGAAAGGTTAGTGTCGAATATGACCCCAAGGCAGCGGGCGTGCCGCTTGGGAGTTATGGTTGACCCCTCCAAGATAATTTCGATGTTGGTGTGCATCGGAGCTGTGTACATGAAATGACTTATAATCATGACTATTTGCAAGCTCTTTTCTATCATTCTATGGAGATTGGAACCTCAGCAGCACAAATCTCTCTCCTGTTCTGATGCAGTTTTTGCTACAATGTATCATGTTTAACAAAACCAATGGAATGAGCCGGAGCATACGTTGGTATTCATTCAAGGTATAACAGCGTGTTCACACTGTGGCCATTTAACAGACAAAACCCAAGATAGAAACCAAATGAGCATATACCCTGCTTGTAAGTAAGTAGTAACAGTGCATGTAAATGACATCGGGGACTTAGTACACACCGTTTTTGATCAAAAACAGCATAAAAGCCATCCCACCACAACAGGGTGTACCTACTCGGGACAGTCCTATGCACCATGTTGGTATGGATTCGCAGTCACTTAGCTCAGACAATTGTAACAAAACCTCAGCTGTCAAAAGTTTTACATCTGATCAGGTTTTGTAACAAAAAAAAGTGTTCCCATTCACTGACAGCAAGCAGAGAGCTTGAAAATAGTGAGAAATTGAAAGCCATATATTAGAAAATTAGGTAAGAGTTCATCAAATCTCCTGATGAAGGTATTTCTGGCAAATGGCGTTCTCATCTTTGCGGCAGGGACTGACGAGAACTGTTTAGTGGTCCGCAGAGCATGAGCGATCATTTGGCAGGACCGGTGCTGACAATCTTTTTCCCAGGTTACCCCTGGTGCAGACCCCGACCTTCGAGCTGCTCATCCCGGCCATCATCCTCAGCAGATACAATGCTGGAGCGGGTGAGTCTCATCTGCATCACCACATGTATCACTGAGATAACATATGATACATTGTGTCACTGCACTGTTCTCTTTCCAGATGATCGAGGTCTCATACATTGCACAGAAATGTCATGTGAACTGCGGGACAATGACCTCCGGCCAATCAGAGAGGTCAGTAAGACATTTCTATCAGGTAGAAAATGTCTCTCTTTTTTTTTTAAGGAAGTTTAAATATTGATGAAAAATTGATGTAAACAGTGAACGAAGTCAAACAGCATAGCGCCACACACTGTGTAGTGGCCATTCACAGGTACTGCAGCTCAGCTCCTAATGAAGTGACTGGGAGCTGATCTGCAGGACCGGCCAGTCCTGAATCCGCAGGCCACTATTACAATCTGTTTTCTGCAGGTGTCGGGGGCTCTGCTCGTCTCTGGACTCCTGCAGGTTCTGTTTGGAGTCTCTGGACTCTGGGGTTGGATTTTGCAGTTCTGTGGCCCTATGGTCCTTGCACCAGTGCT
This sequence comes from Phyllobates terribilis, assembly GCF_046119375.1. Taxonomy (NCBI): domain Eukaryota; kingdom Metazoa; phylum Chordata; class Amphibia; order Anura; family Dendrobatidae; genus Phyllobates; species Phyllobates terribilis. Next base: position 172,526,373 of record NW_027362769.1, read on the forward strand.
CTCCATTATCGGACTTTCCTGCTACAAACCTGCGGCCACACTCTGTGCCTCCAACTGGGGGATCTCCATGAGGTGAGTTCTCCAAATATTTTACCTGTTAGCAAAAGGAGGATTAATACTCTAATCCCATCTAGAGCTGCATTTATAACTTCTGTAGCTGCAAGAGGAAATCATTCAGTTACATCATATCATATATTCTAGTCACATCCAGAGCTGTATTCACAATTCTGCATTGACATTAAATCTTATACTTGAGTGACATTCAGAGCTGCATTCACAATTCTGCTTTTACATCTTATATAGTATAATCCAGTCAAAGGTTCAATTACAATTCTGCAGTGACGTCATCTCTTTTACTCAAGTCACATCCAGAGCTGCATTTCAAATTCTGCACTCTCATTATGTCTTATACTTGAATGACATCCAGAGCTGAAGTCATAATTCTGCTGCCCCTGCTGGTTCCGTACAGATGTGATGACCGGGTCCTGATGTTTATCGTCATTCTTAGGTTCTGATTGATGTTTCTTGTGTTGCAGCCTCATTGCAGTCAGTGGACTATTGTCACAAACCCTCCGCTGTGTGCACCTGCCTCTGTGTCCCCGGGCAGGGGAGGAGAAGAGATACGCGCCCGTACTCCGCATGCTCTCCGTAAGTGTCCGCAGGTGACTACTATCCGCCCAGGGCATTCCTGCTGTCACATAGACATCACCGCTCTCTGCTGCTCCTCAGCTCTTCCTCCCCGTCTCCTGCACCTGGATCGTCTGCAGTTTCTGGGCTTCTGATCCCGTGGAGTTTCCAAGTGACGTCTGTCCGGTCCAGAACACGTCAGCGATCACTACGGAGAATCCGCCGTCTGCGCCCACCGGGAACCTCACCGGACCGGCACCATGGCTTTATTTCCCATATCCTGGTAGAACCATGCTATCCTGTGTGATACTGCCTGCTGAGCTGTCTATCTAATCCTCTCCTGTGTGATACTGTCTGCTGAGCTGTGTATCTAATCCTCTCCTGTGTGATACTGTCTGCTGAGCCGTGTATCTAATCCTCTCCTGTGTGATACTGTCTGCTGAGCTGTGTATCTAATCCTATCCTGTGTGATACTGTCTGCTGAGCTGTGTATCTAATCCTCTCCTGTGTGATACTGTCTGCTGAGCTGTGTATCTAATCCTCTCCTGTGTGATACTGTCTGCTGAGCTGTGTATCTAATCCTATCCTGTGTGATACTGTCTGCTGAGCTGTGTATCTAATCCTATCCTGTGTGATACTGTCTGCTGAGCTGTGTATCTAATCCTCTCCTGTGTGATACTGTCTGCTGAGCTGTGTATCTAATCCTCTCCTGTGTGATACTGTCTGCTGAGCTGTGTATCTAATCCTATCCTGTGTGATACTGTCTGCTGAGCTGTCTATCTAATCCTCTCCTGTGTGATACTGTCTGCTGAGCTGTGTATCTAATCCTCTCCTGTGTGATACTGTCTGCTGAGCTGTATCTAATCCTCTCCTGTGTGATACTGTCTGCTGAGCTGTATCTAATCCTCTCCTGTGTGATACTTTCTGCTGAGCTGTGTATCTAATCCTATCCTGTCTGATACTGTCTGCTGAGCTGTATCTAATCCTCTCCTGTGTGATACTGTCTGCTGAGCTGTGTATCTAATCCTATCCTGTCTGATACTGTCTGCTGAGCTGTATCTAATCCTATCCTGTCTGATACTGTCTGCTGAGCTGTATCTAATCCTCTCCTGTGTGATAACGTCTGCTGAGCCGTGTATCTAATCCTATCCTGTGTGATACCGTCTGCTGAGCTGTATCTAATCCTCTCCTGTGTGATACTGTCTGCTGAGCTGTGTATCTAATCCTATCCTGTGTGATACTGTCTGCTGAGCGGTGTATCTAATCCTATCCTGTATGATACTGTCTGCTGAGACGTGTATCTAATCCTCTCCTGTGTGATACTGTCTGCTGAGCCGTGTATCTAATCCTATCCTGTGTGATACTGCCTGCTGAGCTGTGTATCTAATCCTATCCTGTGTGATACTGTCTGCTGAGCTGTGTATCTAATCCTATCCTGTGTGATACTGTCTGCTGAGCTGTGTATCTAATCCTATCCTGTGTGATACTGTCTGCTGAGCCGTGCATCTAATCCTCTCCTGTGTGATACCGTCTGCTGAGCTGTGTATCTAATCCTATCCTGTGTGATACTGTCTGCTGAGCCGTGTATCTAATCCTATCCTGTGTGATACTGCCTGCTGAGCCGTGTATCTAATCCTCTCCTGTGTGATACCGTCTGCTGAGCCGTGTATCTAATCCTCTCCTGTGTGATACTGTCTGCTGAGCCATGTATCTAATCCTATCCTGTGTGATACTGTCTGCTGAGCCGTGTATCTAATCCTATCCTGTGTGATACTGCCTGCTGAGCTGTGTATCTAATCCTCTCCTGTGTGATACCGTCTGCTGAGCCGTGTATCTAATCCTATCCTGTGTGATACTGTCTGCTGAGCCGTGTATCTAATCCTCTCCTGTGTGATACTGTCTGCTGAGCCGTGCATCTAATCCTATCCTGTGTGATACTGTCTGCTGTGCCGTGTATCTAATCCTATCCTGTGTGATACTGCCTGCTGAGCCGTGTATCTAATCCTCTCCTGTGTGATACCGTCTGCTGAGCCGTGTATCTAATCCTCTCCTGTGTGATACCGTCTGCTGTGCCGTGTATCTAATGCTCTCCTGTGTGATACTGCCTGCTGAGCTGTGTATCTAATCCTATCATGTGATACTGTCTGCTGAGCTGTGTATCTAATCCTCTCCTGTGTGATACTGTCTGCTGAGCTGTGTATCTAATCCTCTCCTGTGTGATACTCTCTGCTGAGCTATGTATCTAATCCTCTCCTGTGTGATACTGTCTGCTGAGCCGTGTATCTAATCCTATCCTGTGTGATACTGTCTGCTGAGCTGTATCTAATCCTATCCTGTGTGATACTGCCTGCTGAGCCGTGTATCTAATCCTATCCTGTGTGATACTGTCTGCTGAGCCGTGTATCTAATCCTATCCTGTGTGATACTGTCTGCTGAGCTGTGTATCTAATCATATCCTGTGTGATACTGTCTGCTGAGCTGTGTATCTAATCCTCACCTGTGTGATACTGCCTGCTGAGCTGTGTATCTAATCCTCTCCTGTGTGATACTGCCTGCTGAGCTGTGTATCTAATCCTATCCTGTGTGATACTGTCTGCTGAGCGGTGTATCTAATCCTATCCTGTGTGATACTGCCTGCTGAGCTGTGTATCTAATCCTCTACTGTGTGATACTGTCTGCTGAGCTGTGTATCTAATCCTCTCCTGTGTGATACTGTCTGCTGAACCGTGTATCTAATCCTATCATGTGTGATACTGTCTGCTGAGCCGTGTATCTAATCCTATCCTGTGTGATACTGCCTGCTGAGCTGTGTATCTAATCCTCTACTGTGTGATACTGTCTGCTGAGCTGTGTATCTAATCCTCTCCTGTGTGATACTGTCTGCTGAACCGTGTATCTAATCCAATCCTGTGTGATACTGTCTGCTGAACCGTGTATCTAATCCTATCATGTGTGATACTGTCTGCTGAGCCGTGTATCTAATCCTCTCCTGTGTGATACTGTCTGCTGAGCCATGTATCTAATCCTATCCTGTGTGATACTGTCTGCTGAGCTGTGTATCTAAGCCTATCCTGTATGATACTGTCTGCTGAGCCGTGTATCTAATCCTATCCTGTGTGATACTGTCTGCTGAGCTGTGTATCTAAGCCTATCCTGTATGATACTGTCTGCTGAACCGTGTATCTAATCCTATCATGTGTGATACTGTCTGCTGAGCTGTGTATCTAATCCTATCATGTGTGATACTGTCTGCTGAGCTGTGTATCTAAGCCTATCCTGTATGATACTGTCTGCTGAGCCGTGTATCTAATCCTATCCTGTGTGATACTGTCTGCTGAGCTGTGTATCTAATCCTATCCTGTGTGATACTGTCTGCTGAGCTGTGTATCTAAGCCTATCCTGTATGATACTGTCTGCTGAGCCGTGTATCTAATCCTATCCTGTGTGATACTGTCTGCTGAGCTGTGTATCTAATCCTGTCCTGTGTGATACTGTCTGCTGAGCCGTGTATCTAATTCTGTCCTGTGTGATACTGTCTGCTGAGCCGTGTATCTAATCCTATCCTGTGTGATACTGTCTGCTGAGCTGTGTATCTAATCCTGTCCTGTGTGATACTGTCTGCTGAGCCGTGTATCTAATCCTATCCTGTGTGATACTGTCTGCTGAGCCGTGTATCTAATCCTCTCCTGTGTGACACTGTCTGCCGAGCTGTGTATCTAATCCTATCCTGTGTGGTACCGTCTGCTGAGCCGTGTATCTAATCCTCTCCTGTGTGATACCGTCTGCTGAGCCGTGTATCTAATCCTCTCCTGTGTGATACCGTCTGCTGAGCCGTGTATCTAATCCTATCCTGTGTGATACTGTCTGCTGAGCCATGTATCTAATCCTCTCCTTTGTGATACTGTCTGCTGAGCCGTGTATCTAATCCTATCCTGTGTGATACTGTCTGCTGAGCTGTGTATCTAATCCTCTCCTGTGTCATGCTGTCTGCTGAGCCATGTATCTAATCCTCTCCTTTGTGATACTGTCTGCTGAGCCGTGTATCTAATCCTATCCTGTGTGATACTGACTGCTGAGCCGTGTATCTAATCCTCTCCTTTGTGATACTGTCTGCTGAGCCATGTATCTAATCCTCTCCTGTGTCATACTGTCTGCTGAGCCATGTACCTAATCCTCTCCTGTGTGATACTGTCTGCTGAGCCGTGTATCTAATCCTCTCCTGTGTCATGCTGTCTGCTGAGCCGTGTATCTAATCCTATCCTGTGTGATACTGTCTGCTGAGCCATGTATCTAATCCTATCCTGTGTGATACTGTCTGCTGAGCCATGTATCTAATCCTATCCTGTGTGATACTGTCTGCTGAGCAGTGTATCTAATCCTATCCTGTGTGATACTGTCTGCTGAGCTGTGTATCTAATCCTCTCCTGTGTGATACTGTCTGCTGAGCCATGTATCTAATCCTATCCTGTGTGATACTGTCTGCTGAGCCGTGTATCTAATCCTATCCTGTGTGATACTGTCTGCTGAGCCGTGTATCTAATCCTATCCTGTGTGATACTGTCTGCTAAGCCGTGTATCTAATCCTATCCTGTGTGATACTCTCTGCTGAGCTGTATCTAATCCTCTCCTGTGTGATACTGTCTGCTGACCCATGTATCTAATCCTCTCCTGTGTGACACTGTCTGCTGAGCCGTGTATCTAATCCTATCCTGTGTGATACCGTCTGCTGAGCCGTGTATCTAATCCTCTCCTGTGTGATACCGTCTGCTGAGCCGTGTATCTAATCCTATCCTGTGTGATACTGTCTGCTGAGCTGTGTATCTAATCCTACCCTGTGTGATACTGTCTGCTGAGCCATGTATCTAATCCCATCATGTGTGATACCGTCTGCTAAGCTGTATCTAATCCTCTCCTGTGTGATACCGTCTGCTGAGCTGTATCTAATCCTCTCCTGTGTGATACCGTCTGCTGAGCCGTGTATCTAATCCTCTCCTGTGTGATACAGTCTGCTGAGCCGTGTATCTAATCCTCTCCTGTGTGATACCGTCTGCTGAGCCGTGTATCTAATCCTATCCTGTGTGATACCGTCTGCTGAGCCGTGTATCTAATCCTATCCTGTGTGATACTGTCTGCTGAGCCGTGTATCTAATCCTATCCTGTGTGATACTCTCTGCTGAGCTGTGTATCTAAGCCTATCCTGTATGATACTGTCTGCTGAGCCGTGTATCTAATCCTATCCTGTGTGATACTGTCTGCTGAGCTGTGTATCTAAGCCTATCCTGTATGATACTGTCTGCTGAACCGTGTATCTAATCCTATCCTGTGTGATACTGTCTGCTGAGCTGTGTATCTAAGCCTATCCTGTGTGATACTGTCTGCTGAGCTGTGTATCTAATCCTATCATGTGTGATACTGTCTGCTGAGCTGTGTATCTAATCCTATCCTGTGTGATACTGTCTGCTGAGCTGTGTATCTAAGCCTATCCTGTATGATACTGTCTGCTGAGCCGTGTATCTAATCCTATCCTGTGTGATACTGTCTGCTGAGCTGTGTATCTAATCCTGTCCTGTGTGATACTGTCTGCTGAGCCGTGTATCTAATTCTATCCTGTGTGATACTGTCTGCTGAGCCGTGTATCTAATCCTATCCTGTGTGATACTGTCTGCTGAGCCGTGTATCTAATCCTCTCCTGTGTGACACTGTCTGCCGAGCTGTGTATCTAATCCTATCCTGTGTGGTACCGTCTGCTGAGCCGTGTATCTAATCCTCTCCTGTGTGATACCGTCTGCTGAGCCGTGTATCTAATCCTCTCCTGTGTGATACCGTCTGCTGAGCCGTGTATCTAATCCTATCATGTGTGATACTGTCTGCTGAGCCATGTATCTAATCCTCTCCTTTGTGATACTGTCTGCTGAGCCGTGTATCTAATCCTATCCTGTGTGATACTGTCTGCTGAGCCGTGTATCTAATCCTCTCCTGTGTGATACTGTCTGCTGAGCCGTGTATCTAATCCTATCCTGTGTGATACTGTCTGCTGAGCCGTGTATCTAATCCTATCCTGTGTGATACTGTCTGCTGAGCTGTGTATCTAATCCTCTCCTGTGTCATACTGTCTGCTGAGCTGTGTATCTAATCCTCTCCTGTGTCATGCTGACTGCTGAGCCATGTATCTAATCCTATCCTGTGTGATACTGTCTGCTGAGCCATGTATCTAATCCTCTCCTGTGTCATACTGTCTGCTGAGCCGTGTATCTAATCCTCTCCTGTGTCATGCTGTCTGCTGAGCCATGTATCTAATCCTATCCTGTGTGACACTGTCTGCTGAGCCATGTATCTAATCCTATCCTGTGTGATACTGTCTGCTGAGCCATGTATCTAATCCTATCCTGTGTGATACTGTCTGCTGAGCAGTGTATCTAATCCTATCCTGTGTGATACTGTCTGCTGAGCTGTGTATCTAATCCTCTCCTGTGTGATACTGTCTGCTGAGCCATGTATCTAATCCTATCCTGTGTGATACTGTCTGCTGAGCCGTGTATCTAATCCTATCCTGTGTGATACTGTCTGCTAAGCCGTGTATCTAATCCTATCCTGTGTGATACTGTCTGCTGAGCTGTATCTAATCCTCTCCTGTGTGATACTGTCTGCTGACCCATGTATCTAATCCTCTCCTGTGTGACACTGTCTGCTGAGCCGTGTATCTAATCCTATCCTGTGTGATACCGTCTGCTGAGCCGTGTATCTAATCCTCTCCTGTGTGATACCGTCTGCTGAGCCGTGTATCTAATCCTATCCTGTGTGATACTGTCTGCTGAGCTGTGTATCTAATCCTACCCTGTGTGATACTGTCTGCTGAGCCATGTATCTAATCCCATCATGTGTGATACCGTCTGCTAAGCTGTATCTAATCCTCTCCTGTGTGATACCGTCTGCTGAGCTGTATCTAATCCTCTCCTGTGTGATACCGTCTGCTGAGCCGTGTATCTAATCCTCTCCTGTGTGATACAGTCTGCTGAGCCGTGTATCTAATCCTCTCCTGTGTGATACCGTCTGCTGAGCCGTGTATATAATCCTATCCTGTGTGATACTGTCTGCTGAGCTGTGTATCTAATCCTACCCTGTGTGATACTGTCTGCTGAGCCATGTATCTAATCCCATCATGTGTGATACCGTCTGCTGAGCTGTATCTAATCCTCTCCTGTGTGATACCGTCTGCTGAGCTGTATCTAATCCTCTCCTGTGTGATACCGTCTGCTGAGCTGTATCTAATCCTCTCCTGTGTGATACCGTCTGCTCAGCTGTATCTAATCCTCTCCTGTGTGATACTGTCTGCTGAGCTGTATGTAATCCTCTCCTGTGTGATACCGTCTGCTCAGCTGTATCTAATCCTCTCCTGTGTGATACCGTCTGCTGAGCTGTGTATCTAATCCTCTCCTGTGTGATACCGTCTGCTGAGCTGTATCTAATCCTCTTCTGTGTGATACTGTCTGCTGAGCCATGTATCTAATCTCATCATGTGTGATACTGTCTGCTGAGCTGTATCTAATCCTCTCCTGTGTGATACCGTCTGCTGAGCTGTATCTAATCCTCTCCTGTGTGATACAGTCTGCTGAGCCATGTATCTAATCCTCTCTTGTGTGATTCTGTCTGCTGAGCTGTGTATCTAATCCCATCATGTGTGATACTGTCTGCTGAGCTGTATCTAATCCTCTCCTGTGTAATAACGTCTGCTGAGCTGTATCTAATCCTCTCCTGTGTGATACAGTCTGCTGAGCTGTATCTAATCCTATCCTGTGTGATACTGTCTGCTGAGCTGTGCATCTAATCCTCTCCTGTGTGATACCGTCTGCTGAGCTGTATCTAATCCTATCCTGTGTGATACAGTCTGCTGAGCCGTGTATCTAATCCTCTCCTGTGTGATACCGTCTGCTGAGCTGTATCTAATCATATCCTGTGTGATACTCTCTGCTGAGCCGTGTATCTAATCCTATCCTGTGTGATACCGTCTGCTGAGCTGTATCTAATCCTCTCCTGTGTGATACTGTCTGCTGAGCAGTGTATCTAATCTTATCCTGTGTGATACCGTCTGCTGAGCCATGTATCTAATCCTCTCCTGTGTGATACTGTCTGCTGAGCTGTATCTAATCCTATCCCGTGTGATACTGTCTGCTGAGCCGTGCATCTAATCCTATCCTGTGTGATACCGTCTGCTGAGCCATGTATCTAATCCTCTCCTGTGTGATACCGTCTGCTGAGCTGTATCTAATCCTCTTCTGTGTGATACTGTCTGCTGAGCCATGTATCTAATCTCATCTTGTGTGATACTGTCTGCTGAGCTGTATCTAATCCTCTCCTGTGTGATACCGTCTGCTGAGCTGTATCTAATCCTCTCCTGTGTGATACCGTCTGCTGAGCTGTATCTAATCCTCTCCTGTGTGATACAGTCTGCTGAGCTGTATCTAATCCCATCATGTGTGATACTGTCTGCTGAGCTGTATCTAATCCTCTCCTGTGTAATAACGTCTGCTGAGCTGTATCTAATCCTCTCCTGTGTGATACAGTCTGCTGAGCTGTATCTAATCCTATCCTGTGTGATACAGTCTGCTGAGCCGTGTATCTAATCCTATCCTGTGTGATACTGTCTGCTGAGCTGTATCTAATCCTATCCTGTGTGATACAGTCTGCTGAGCCGTGTATCTAATCCTATTCTGTGTGATACTGTCTGCTGAGCTGTGCATCAAATCCTCTCCTGTGTGATACCGTCTGCTGAGCCGTGTATCTAATCCTGCCCTGTGTGATACAGTCTGCTGAGCCGTGTATCTAATCCTATCCTGTGTGATACTCTCTACAGAGCTGCGTATCTAATCCTATCCTGTGTGATACTCTCTGCTGAGCCGTGTATCTAATCCTCTCCTGTGTGATATTGTCTGCTGAGCTGTATCTAATCCTATCCTGTGTGATACAGTCTGCTGAGCCGTGTATCTAATCCTATCCTGTGTGGTACTGTCTGCTGAGCTGTGTATCTAATCCTCTCCTGTGTGATACTGTCTGCTGAGCCGTGTATCTAATCCTATCCTGTGTGATACTGTCTGCTGAGCCGTGTATCTAATCCTCTCCTGTGTGATACCGTCTGTTGAGCTGTGTATCTAATCCTCTCCTGTGTGATACTGTCAGCTGAGCCGTGTATCTAATCCTCTCCTGTGTGATACTGTCTGCTGTGCCGTGTATCTAATCCTCTCCTGTGTGATACTGTCAGCTGAGCCGTGTATCTAATCCTCTCCTGTGTGATACCGTCTGCTGAGCTGTGTATCTAATCCTCTCCTGTGTGATACCGTCTGCTGAGCTGTGTATCTAATCCTATCCTGTGTGATACTGTCTGCTGAGCCGTGTATCTAATCCTCTCCTGTGTGATACCGTCTGTTGAGCTGTATCTAATCCTCTCCTGTGTGATACTGTCTGCTGAGCAGTGTATCTAATCCTATCATGTGTGATACTGTCTGCTGAGCCGTGTATCTAATCCTATCCTGTGTGATACTGTCTGCTGAGCTGTGTATCTAATCCTATCATGTGTGATACTGTCTGCTGAGCCGTGTATCTAATCCTATCATGTGTGATACTGTCTGCTGAGCCGTGTATCTAATCCCCTCCTGTGTGATACTGTCAGCTGAGCCGTGTATCTAATCCTCTCCTGTGTGATACCGTCTGTTGAGCTGTATCTAATCCTCTCCTGTGTGATACTGTCTGCTGAGCCGTGTATCTAATCCTATCATGTGTGATACTGTCTGCTGAGCCGTGTATCTAATCCTATCCTGTGTGATACTGTCTGCTGAGCTGTGTATCTAATCCTATCATGTGTGATACTGTCTGCTGAGCCGTGTATCTAATCCTATCATGTGTGATACTGTCTGCTGAGCCGTGTATCTAATCCTCTCCTGTGTGATACCGTCTGCTGAGCTGTGTATCTAATCCTATCCTGTGTGATACTGTCTGCTGAGCCGTGTATCTAATCCTCTCCTGTGTGATACCGTCTTTTGAGCTGTATCTAATCCTCTCCTGTGTGATACTGTCTGCTGAGCCGTGTATCTAATCCTATCATGTGTGATACTGTCTGCTGAGCCGTGTATCTAATCCTATCCTGTGTGATACTGTCTGCTGAGCTGTGTATCTAATCCTATCATGTGTGATACTGTCTGCTGAGCCGTGTATCTAATCCTATCATGTGTGATACTGTCTGCTGAGCCGTGTATCTAATCCTCTCCTGTGTGATACCGTCTGCTGAGCTGTGTATCTAATCCTATCCTGTGTGATACTGTCTGCTGAGCCGTGTATCTAATCCTCTCCTGTGTGATACCGTCTGTTGAGCTGTATCTAATCCTATCATGTGTGATACTGTCTGCTGAGCCGTGTATCTAATCCCCTCCTGTGTGATACTGTCAGCTGAGCCGTGTATCTAATCCTCTCCTGTGTGATACCGTCTGTTGAGCTGTATCTAATCCTCTCCTGTGTGATACTGTCTGCTGAGCCGTGTATCTAATCCTATCATGTGTGATACTGTCTGCTGAGCCGTGTATCTAATCCTATCCTGTGTGATACTGTCTGCTGAGCTGTGTATCTAATCCTATCATGTGTGATACTGTCTGCTGAGCCGTGTATCTAATCCTATCATGTGTGATACTGTCTGCTGAGCCGTGTATCTAATCCTCTCCTGTGTGATACCGTCTGCTGAGCTGTGTATCTAATCCTATCATGTGTGATACTGTCTGCTGAGCCGTGTATCTAATCCTATCCTGTGTGATACTGTCTGCTGAGCTGTGTATCTAATCCTATCATGTGTGATACTGTCTGCTGAGCTGTGTATCTAATCCTATCCTGTGTGATACTGTCTGCTGAGCCGTGTATCTAATCCTCTCCTGTGTGATACCGTCTGTTGAGCTGTATCTAATCCTCTCCTGTGTGATACTGTCTGCTGAGCCGTGTATCTAATCCCCTCCTGTGTGATACTGTCAGCTGAGCCGTGTATCTAATCCTCTCCTGTGTGATACCGTCTGTTGAGCTGTATCTAATCCTCTCCTGTGTGATACTGTCTGCTGAGCCGTGTATCTAATCCTATCATGTGTGATACTGTCTGCTGAGCCGTGTATCTAATCCTATCCTGTGTGATACTGTCTGCTGAGCCGTGTATCTAATCCTATCATGTGTGATACTGTCTGCTGAGCCGTGTATCTAATCCTATCCTGTGTGATACTGACTGCTGAGCCGTGTATCTAATCCTATCCTGTGTGATACTGTCTGCTGAGCCGTGTATCTAATCCTATCCTGTGTGATACTGTCTGCTGAGCTGTATCTAATCCTATCATGTGTGATACTGTCTGCTGAGCTGTGTATCTAATCCTATCCTGTGTGATACTGTCTGCTGAGTTGTGTATCTAATCCTATCCTGTGTGATACTGTCTGCTGAGCTGTGTATCTAATCCTATCCTGTGTCATACTGACTGCTGAGCCGTGTATCTAATCCTATCCTGTGTGATACTGTCTGCTGAGCCGTGTATCTAATCCTCTCCTGTGTGATACTGTCTGCTGAGCTGTGTATCTAATCCTATCCTGTGTGATACTGTCTGCTGAGCTGTATCTAATCCTCTCCTGTGTGATACTCTCTGCTGAGCCAGTGTTGGTATAGGTGGTCCCACACTTGTGGCTGACCCCTCTGATCACTATCCGCCTGATATGTCCCTGTACACACTAACCTCTGATCTCTGACTACACAGGAGCGCTGGGGTGGCCGCATCTCAGTCTGGAGACAGCCGGTGTGGGGGCAGCGATGGCCGCCGTCAGCAGTCTGACTTCTCTGGGCTCTTACATCCTTTGTGCTCGGTTGTTGAACTGTCCACCGCTCCCTTCACATTCATGTAATCGAGGGATCAGCATGGAGGGGATCGGGAACATCTTATCCGGAATTATAGGCAGCGTCTGTGGAACAGGATCCAATATTCCCAGCGCTGGAAGCTCAGGAATCACACAGGTAACCGGAGCCGCAGCTGTGACAATAATCCAAGGGCTACGTGTGTAAGGAGCCTCAGCGAGGTAGTCGAGGGCGAGCGGTAGCCCCTACTCACTCTGGCACCCTACAGACAGTACTACAGCCCACAAGGAAATATATCAGAAACAAGCGTCAGGCACCTTCTATGCTCCATCATGGCACTAGGTTCTCTACTGGCTGAATTATCACAGCTAAGCCCCTAACTGCACCCAACTACAGCCCAGAGACATCGAACCATCCGGAACATTCTCTTTTAACTCCTCCAGCGCCAGCAAGAATCTACTTCTTTCCCCACTACTACATGTGTACATAGGGGTAGTATTATAGTAGTTATATTCTTGTACACAGGAGCAGTATTATAGTAGTTATATTCTTGTATATAGGAGCAGTATTATAGTAGTTATATTCTTGTACATAGGGGCAGTATTATAGTAGTTATATTCTTGTACATAGGGGACAGTATTATAGTAGTTATATTTTTGTACATAGGAGCAGTATTATAGTAGTTATATTCTTGTACATAGGGGCAGTATTATAGTAGTTATATTCTTGTACATAGGAGCAGTATTATAGTAGTTATATTCTTGTACATAGGGGCAGTATTATAGTAGTTATATTCTTGTATATAGGAGCAGTATTATAGTAGTTATATTCTTGTACATAGGGGTAGTATTATAGTAGTTATATTCTTGTACATAGGGGACAGTATTATAGTAGTTATATTTTTGTACATAGGAGCAGTATTATAGTAGTTATATTCTTGTACATAGGGGCAGTATTATAGTAGTTATATTCTTGTACATAGGAGCAGTATTATAGTAGTTATATTCTTGTACATAGGGGCAGAATTATAGTAGTTATATTCTTGTATATAGGAGCAGTGTTATAGTAGTTATATGCTTGTACATAGGGGCAGTATTATAGTAGTTATATTCTTGTACATAGCGGCAGTATTATAGTAGCTATATTCTTGTACATAGGGGCAGTATTATAGTAGTTATATTCTTGTACATAGCAGCAGTATTATAGTAGCTATATTCTTGTACATAGGGGCAGTATTATAGTAGTTATATTCTTGTACATAGGGGACAGTATTATAGTAGTTATATTCTTGTACATAGGAGCAATATTATAGTAGTTATATTCTTGTACATAGGGGCAGTATTATAGTAGTTATATTCTTGTACATAGGAGCAGTATTATAGTAGTTATATTCTTGTACATAGGGGGCAGTATTATAGTAGTTATATTCTTGTACATAGGGGCAGTATTATAGTAGTTATATTCTTGTACATAGGAGCAGTATTATAGTAGTTATATTCTTGTACATAGGGGCAGTGTTATAGTAGTTATATTCTTGTACATAGGAGCAGTATTATAGTAGTTATATTCTTGTACATAGGAGCAGTATTATAGTAGTTATATTCTTGTACATAGGGGGCAGTATTATAGTAGTTATATTCTTGTACATAGGAGCAGTATTATAGTAGTTATATTCTTGTACATAGGAGCAATATTATAGTAGTTATATTCTTGTACATAGGGGGCAGTATTATAGTCGTTATTCTTGTACATAGGGAGCAGTATTATAGTAGTTATATTCTTGTACATAGGAGCAGTATTATAGTAGTTATATTCTTGTACATAGGGGGCAGTATTATAGTAGTTATATTCTTGTACATAGGGGGGCAGTATTATAGTAGTTATATTCTTGTACATAGGAGCAGTATTATAGTAGTTATATTCTTGTACATAGGGGGCAGTATTATAGTAGTTATATTCTTGTACATAGGGGGCAGTATTATAGTAGTTATATTCTTGTACATAGGAGCAGTATTATAGTAGTTATATTCTTGTACATAGGGGCAGTATTATAGTAGTTATATTCTTGTACATAGGAGCAGTATTATAGTAGTTATATTCTTGTACATAGGGGCAGTATTATAGTAGTTATATTCTTGTACACAGGGGGCAGTATTATAGTAGTTATATTCTTGTACATAGGAGCAGTATTATAGTAGTTATATTCTTATACATAGGGGCCAGTATTATAGTAGTTATATTCTTGTACATAGGGGGCAGTTTTATAGTAGTTATATTCTTGTACATAGGAGCAGTATTATAGTAGTTATATTCTTGTATATAGGGAGCAGTATTATAGTAGTTATATTCTTGTACATAGGAGCAGTATTATAGTAGTTATATTCTTGTACATAGGAGCAGTATTATAGTAGTTATATTCTTGTACATAGGGGGCAGTATTATAGTAGTTATATTCTTGTACATAGGAGCAGTATTATAGTAGTTATATTCTTATACATAGGGGCCAGTATTATAGTAGTTATATTCTTGTACATAGGGGGCAGTTTTATAGTAGTTATATTCTTGTACATAGGAGCAGTATTATAGTAGTTATATTCTTGTATATAGGGAGCAGGATTATAGTAGTTATATTCTTGTACACAGGGGGCAGTATTATAGTAGTTATATTTTTGTACATAGGAGCAGTATTATAGTAGTTATATTCTTGTACATAGGGGCAGTATTATAGTATTTATATTCTTGTACATATCGGCAGTATTATAGTAGCTATATTCTTGTACATAGGGGCAGTATTATAGTAGTAATATTCTTGTACATAGGGGGCAGTATTATAGTAGTTATATTCTTATACATAGGGGCCAGTATTATAGTAGTTATATTCTTGTACATAGGGGACAGTTTTATAGTAGTTATATTCTTGTACATAGGAGCAGTATTATAGTAGTTATATTCTTGTATATAGGGAGCAGTATTATAGTAGTTATATTCTTGTACATAGGAGCAGTATTATAGTAGTTATATTCTTGTACATAGGGGCAGTATTATAGCAGTTATATTCTTGTACACAGGGGGCAGTATTATAGTAGTTATATTCTTGTACATAGGAGCAGTATTATAGTAGTTATATTCTTGTACATAGGGGCAGTATTATAGTAGTTATATTCTTGTACATAGCGGCAGTATTATAGTAGCTATATTCTTGTACATAGGGGGCAGTATTATAGTAGTTATATTCTTGTACATAGGGGGCAGTATTATAGTAGTTATATTCTTGTACATAGGGGGCAGTATTATAGTAGTTATATTCTTGTACATAGGAGCAGTATTATAGTAGTTATATTCTTGTACATAGGGGGCAGTATTATAGTAGTAATATTCTTGTACATAGGGGGCAGTATTATAGTAGTTATATTCTTGTACATAGGGGGCAGTATTATAGTAGTTATATTCTTGTACATAGGAGCAGTATTATAGTAGTTATATTCTTGTACATAGGGGGCAGTATTATAGTAGTTATATTCTTGTACATAGGAGCAGTATTATAGTAGTTATATTCTTGTACAAAGGAGCAGTATTATAGTAGTTATATTCTTATACATAGGGGCCAGTATTATAGTAGTTATATTCTTGTACATAGGGGGCAGTTTTATAGTAGTTATATTCTTGTACATAGGGGCAGTATTATAGTAGTTATATTCTTGTACATAGGAGCAGTATTATAGTAGTTATATTCTTGTACAAAGGAGCAGTATTATAGTAGTTATATTCTTGTATATAGGGAGCAGTATTATAGTAGTTATATTCTTGTACACAGGGGGCAGTATTATAGTAGTTATATTCTTGTACATAGGAGCAGTATTATAGTAGTTATATTCTTGCACATAGGGGCAGTATTATAGTAGTTATATTCTTGTACATAGCGGCAGTATTATAGTAGCTATATTCTTGTACATAGGGGCAGTATTATAGTAGTAATATTCTTGTACATAGGGGGCAGTATTATAGTAGTTATATTCTTGTACATAGAGGCAGTATTATAGTAGTAATATTCTTCTACATAGGGGGCAGTTTTATAGTAGTTATATTCTTGTACATAGGAGCAGTATTATAGTAGTTATATTCTTGTACATAGGGGCAGTTTTATAGTAGTTATATTCTTGTACATAGGAGAAGTATTATAGTAGTTATATTCTTGTATATAGGGAGCAGTATTATAGTAGTTATATTCTTGTACATAGGGGCAGTATTATAGTAGTTATATTCTTGTACACAGGGGGCAGTATTATAGTAGTTATATTCTTGTACATAGGAGCAGTATTATAGTAGTTATATTCTTGTACATAGGGGGCAGTATTATAGTAGTTATATACTTGTACATAGGGGACAGTATTATAGTAGTTATATTCTTGTACATAGGGGGCAGTATTATAGTAGTTATATTCTTGTATATAGGGGCAGTATTATAGTAGTTATATTCTTGTACATAAGAACAGTATTATAGTAGTTATAGTCTTGCACATAAGAACAGTATTATAGTAGTTATATTTGTTATGTTCTGCTACCAGAGCTAAGGAAAGAGAGGAAATCTGTCCCTACGATAGAACTCAGCTGAATCCCTACGATGTAACAGGGAACCTGATCCTGCAATCAGACCTGCTAAAGTCCTAAGCTAGTCTGTACGGAGACCTATAGATGTGGGGAAGGAATCCCTACAAGTACTAAGGACTGGGAAGAAAATGGGACACCTCCTAACAGAAATAGTAGCAGACAGACAAACAAACAAAATATATAGAACACTGAGGTCCGTAGACCAAGCAAACTAACAGAGTTAGATACAGAGCACAGGCTAGCTAGAAAGTAGTTATACAATGAAGTCCAGCAAAGCCAGAAGGGCGGAGCAGGATTAAATAGGCCAACGAGGTCATGTGACCAGCAAAGGAAAAAACCTAAGAGCAAGGTTCTAACAATATTCTTGTACATAGGGGGCAGTATTATAGTAGTTATATTCTTGTACATAGGGGGCAGTATTATAGTAGTTATATTCTTGTACACAGGGGGCAGTATTATAGTAGTTATATTCTTGTACATAGCGGCAGTATTATAGTAGCTATAGTCTTGTACATAGGGGCAGTATTATAGTAGTTATATTCTTGTACACAGGGGGCAGTATTATAGTAGTTATATTCTTGTACATAGGAGCAGTATTATAGTAGTTATATTGTTGTACATAGGAGCAGTATTATAGTAGTTATATTCTTGTACATAGGAGCAGTATTATAGTAGTTATATTCTTATACATAGGAGCAGTATTATAGTAGTTATATTCTTGTACATAGGAGCAGTATTATAGTAGTTATATTCTTGTACATAGGAGCAGTATTATAGTAGTTATATTCTTATACATAGGAGGAAGTATTATAGTAGTTATATTCTTGTACATAGGGGGCAGTATTATAGTAGTTATATTCTTGTACATAGGATCAGTATTATAGTAGTTATATTCTTGTACATAGGAGCAGTATTATAGTAGTTATATTCTTGTACATAGGGGGCAGTATTATAGTAGTTATATTCTTGTACATAGGATCAGTATTATAGTAGTTATATTCTTGTATATAGGAGCAGTATTATAGTAGTTATATTCTTGTACATAAGGGGCAGTATTATAGTAGTTATATTCTTGTACATAGGATCAGTATTATAGTAGTTATATTCTTGTACATAGGAGCAGTATTATAGTAGTTATATTCTTGTACATAGGAGGCAGTATTATAGTAGTTATATTCTTGTACATAGGGAGCAGTATTATAGTAGTTATATTCTTGTACATAGGGGCAGTATTATAGTAGTTATATTCTTGTACATAGGGGCAGTATTATAGTAGTTATATTCTTGTACATAGCGGCAGTATTATAGTAGTTATATTCTTGTACATAGGAGCAGTATTATAGTAGTTATATTCTTGTACATAGGAGCAGTATTAAAGTAGTTATATTCTTGTACATAGGAGCAGTATTATAGTAGTTATATTCTTGTACATAGGGACAGTATTATAGTAGTTATATTCTTGTACATAGGGACAGTATTATAGTAGTTATATTCTTGTACATAGGAGCAGTATTATAGTAGTTATATTCTTGTACATAGGAGCAGTATTATAGTAGTTATATTCTTGTACATAGGAGCAGTATTATAGTAGTTATATTCTTGTACATAGGAGCAGTATTAAAGTAGCTATATTCTTGTACATAGGAGCAGTATTATAGTAGTTATATTCTTGTACATAGGAGCAGTATTATAGCAGTTATATTCTTGTACATAGGGAGCAGTATTATAGTAGTTATATTCTTGTACATAGGGGCAGTATTATAGTAGTTATATTCTTGTACATAGGGGGCAGTATTATAGTAGTTATATTCTTGTACATAGGGGGCAGTGTTATAGTAGTTATATTTTTGTACATAGGGAGCAGTATTATAGTAGTTATATTCTTGTACATAGGAGGCAGTATTATAGTAGTTATATTCTTGTACATAGGAGCAGTATTATAATAGTTATATTCTTGTACATAGGGACAGTATTATAGTAGTTATATTCCTGTACATAGGGGCAGTATTATAGTAGTTATATTCTTGTACATAGGGAGCAGTATTATAGTAGTTATATTCTTGTACGTAGGAGCAGTACTATAGTAGTTATATTTGTGTACATAGGAGCAGTATTATAGTAGTTATATTCTTGTACATAGGGAGCAGTATTATAGTAGTTATATTCTTGTACATAGGGGGCAATATTATAGTAGTTATATTCTTGTACATAGGAGCAGTATTATAGTAGTTCTATTCTTGTACATAGGAGGAGTATTATAGTAGCTATATTCTTGTACATAGGAGCAGTATTATAGTAGTTATATTCTTGTACATAGGGGCAGTATTATAGTAGTTATATTCGTGTACAAAGGAGCAGTATTATAGTAGTTCTATTCTTGTACATAGGAGGAGTATTATAGTAGCTATATTCTTGTACATAGGAGCAGTATTATAGTAGTTATATTCTTGTACATAGGGGCAGTATTATAGTAGTTATATTCTTGTACATAGGAGCAGTATTATAGTAGTTATATTCTTGTACATAGGGGCAGTATTATAGTAGTTATATTCTTGTACACAGGGGGCAGTATTATAGTAGTTATATTCTTGTACATAGGAGCAGTATTATAGTAGTTATATTCTTATACATAGGGGCCAGTATTATAGTAGTTATATTCTTGTACATAGGGGGCAGTTTTATGGTAGTTATATTCTTGTACATAGGAGCAGTATTATAGTAGTTATATTCTTGTATATAGGGAGCAGTATTATAGTAGTTATATTCTTGTACATAGGAGCAGTATTATAGTAGTTATATTCTTGTACATAGGAGCAGTATTATAGTAGTTATATTCTTGTACATAGGGGGCAGTATTATAGTAGTTATATTCTTGTACATAGGAGCAGTATTATAGTAGTTATATCCTTATACATAGGGGCCAGTATTATAGTAGTTATATTCTTGTACATAGGGGGCAGTTTTATAGTAGTTATATTCTTGTACATAGGAGCAGTATTATAGTAGTTATATTCTTGTATATAGGGAGCAGGATTATAGTAGTTATATTCTTGTACACAGGGGGCAGTATTATAGTAGTTATATTTTTGTACATAGGAGCAGTATTATAGTAGTTATATTCTTGTACATAGGGGCAGTATTATAGTATTTATATTCTTGTACATATCGGCAGTATTATAGTAGCTATATTCTTGTACATAGGGGCAGTATTATAGTAGTAATATTCTTGTACATAGGGGGCAGTATTATAGTAGTTATATTCTTATACATAGGGGCCAGTATTATAGTAGTTATATTCTTGTACATAGGGGGCAGTTTTATAGTAGTTATATTCTTGTACATAGGAGCAGTATTATAGTAGTTATATTCTTGTATATAGGGAGCAGTATTATAGTAGTTATATTCTTGTACATAGGAGCAGTATTATAGTAGTTATATTCTTGTACATAGGGGCAGTATTATAGCAGTTATAATCTTGTACACAGGGGGCAGTATTATAGTAGTTATATTCTTGTACATAGGAGCAGTATTATAGTAGTTATATTCTTGTACATAGGGGCAGTATTATAGCAGTTATATTCTTGTACACAGGGGGCAGTATTATAGTAGTTATATTCTTGTACATAGGAGCAGTATTATAGTAGTTATATTCTTGTACATAAGGGCAGTATTATAGTAGTTATATTCTTGTACATAGCGGCAGTATTATAGTAGCTATATTCTTGTACATAGGGGGCAGTATTATAGTAGTTATATTCTTGTACATAGGGGGCAGTATTATAGTAGTTATATTCTTGTACATAGGGGGCAGTATTATAGTAGTTATATTCTTGTACATAGGAGCAGTATTATAGTAGTTATATTCTTGTACATAGGGGGCAGTATTATAGTAGTAATATTCTTGTACATAGGGGGCAGTATTATAGTAGTTATATTCTTGTACATAGGGGGCAGTATTATAGTAGTTATATTCTTGTACATAGGAGCAGTATTATAGTAGTTATTTTCTTGTACATAGGGGGCAGTATTATAGTAGTTATATTCTTGTACATAGGAGCAGTATTATAGTAGTTATATTCTTGTACAAAGGAGCAGTATTATAGTAGTTATATTCTTATACATAGGGGCCAGTATTATAGTAGTTATATTCTTGTACATAGGGGGCAGTTTTATAGTAGTTATATTCTTGTACATAGGGGCAGTATTATAGTAGTTATATTCTTGTACATAGGAGCAGTATTATAGTAGTTATATTCTTGTACAAAGGAGCAGTATTATAGTAGTTATATTCTTGTATATAGGGAGCAGTATTATAGTAGTTATATTCTTGTACACAGGGGGCAGTATTATAGTAGTTATATTCTTGTACATAGGAGCAGTATTATAGTAGTTATATTCTTGCACATAGGGGCAGTATTATAGTAGTTATATTCTTGTACATAGCGGCAGTATTATAGTAGCTATATTCTTGTACATAGGGGCAGTATTATAGTAGTAATATTCTTGTACATAGGGGCAGTATTATAGTAGTTATATTCTTGTACATAGAGGCAGTATTATAGTAGTAATATTCTTCTACATAGGGGGCAGTTTTATAGTAGTTATATTCTTGTACATAGGAGCAGTATTATAGTAGTTATATTCTTGTACAT
The DNA here is from genome assembly GCF_046119375.1 of Phyllobates terribilis. Taxonomy (NCBI): domain Eukaryota; kingdom Metazoa; phylum Chordata; class Amphibia; order Anura; family Dendrobatidae; genus Phyllobates; species Phyllobates terribilis. The sequence continues at coordinate 172,548,120 of NW_027362769.1, forward strand.
AGGGGCAGTTTTATAGTAGTTATATTCTTGTACATAGGAGAAGTATTATAGTAGTTATATTCTTGTATATAGGGAGCAGTATTATAGTAGTTATATTCTTGTACATAGGGGCAGTATTATAGTAGTTATATTCTTGTACACAGGGGGCAGTATTATAGTAGTTATATTCTTGTACATAGGAGCTGTATTATAGTAGTTATATTCTTGTACATAGGGGGCAGTATTATAGTAGTTATATACTTGTACATAGGGGACAGTATTATAGTAGTTATATTCTTGTACATAGGGGGCAGTATTATAGTAGTTATATTCTTGTATATAGGGGCAGTATTATAGTAGTTATATTCTTGTACATAAGAACAGTATTATAGTAGTTATAGTCTTGCACATAAGAACAGTATTATAGTAGTTATATTTGTTATGTTCTGCTACCAGAGCTAAGGAAAGAGAGGAAATCTGTCCCTACGATAGAACTCAGCTGAATCCCTACGATGTAACAGGGAACCTGATCCTGCAATCAGACCTGCTAAAGTCCTAAGCTAGTCTGTACGGAGACCTATAGATGTGGGGAAGGAATCCCTACAAGTACTAAGGACTGGGAAGAAAATGGGACACCTCCTAACAGAAATAGTAGCAGACAGACAAACAAACAAAATATATAGAACACTGAGGTCCGTAGACCAAGCAAACTAACAGAGTTAGATACAGAGCACAGGCTAGCTAGAAAGTAGTTATACAATGAAGTCCAGCAAAGCCAGAAGGGCGGAGCAGGATTAAATAGGCCAACGAGGTCATGTGACCAGCAAAGGAAAAAACCTAAGAGCAAGGTTCTAACAATATTCTTGTACATAGGGGGCAGTATTATAGTAGTTATATTCTTGTACATAGGGAGCAGTATTATAGTAGTTATATTCTTGTACATAGGGAGCAGTATTATAGTAGTTATATTCTTGTACATAGGAGCAGTATTATAGTAGTTATATTCTTGTACATAGGGGGCAGTATTATAGTAGTTATATTCTTGTACATAGGGGGCAGTATTATAGTAGTTATATTCTTGTACACAGGGGGCAGTATTATAGTAGTTATATTCTTGTACATAGCGGCAGTATTATAGTAGCTATAGTCTTGTACATAGGGGCAGTATTATAGTAGTTATATTCTTGTACACAGGGGGCAGTATTATAGTAGTTATATTCTTGTACATAGGAGCAGTATTATAGTAGTTATATTGTTGTACATAGGAGCAGTATTAAAGTAGTTATATTCTTGTACATAGGAGCAGTATTATAGTAGTTATATTCTTGTACATAGGAGCAGTATTATAGTAGTTATATTCTTGTACATAGGAGCAGTATTATAGTAGTTATATTCTTGTACATAGGAGGAAGTATTATAGTAGTTATACTCTTGTACATAGGGGGCAGTATTATAGTAGTTATATTCTTGTACATAGGATCAGTATTATAGTAGTTATATTCTTGTACATAGGAGCAGTATTATAGTAGTTATATTCTTGTACATAGGGGGCAGTATTATAGTAGTTATATTCTTGTACATAGGATCAGTATTATAGTAGTTATATTCTTGTATATAGGAGCAGTATTATAGTAGTTATATTCTTGTACATAAGGGGCAGTATTATAGTAGTTATATTCTTGTACATAGGATCAGTATTATAGTAGTTATATTCTTGTACATAGGAGCAGTATTATAGTAGTTATATTCTTGTACATAGGAGGCAGTATTATAGTAGTTATATTCTTGTACATAGGGAGCAGTATTATAGTAGTTATATTCTTGTACATAGGGGCAGTATTATAGTAGTTATATTCTTGTACATAGGGGCAGTATTATAGTAGTTATATTCTTGTACATAGCGGCAGTATTATAGTAGTTATATTCTTGTACATAGGAGCAGTATTATAGTAGTTATATTCTTGTACATAGGAGCAGTATTAAAGTAGTTATATTCTTGTACATAGGAGCAGTATTATAGTAGTTATATTCTTGTACATAGGCACAGTATTATAGTAGTTATATTCTTGTACATAGGGACAGTATTATAGTAGTTATATTCTTGTACATAGGAGCAGTATTATAGTAGTTATATTCTTGTACATAGGAGCAGTATTATAGTAGTTATATTCTTGTACATAGGAGCAGTATTAAAGTAGCTATATTCTTGTACATAGGAGCAGTATTATAGTAGTTATATTCTTGTACATAGTAGCAGTATTATAGCAGTTATATTCTTGTACATAGGGAGCAGTATTATAGTAGTTATATTCTTGTACATAGGGGCAGTATTATAGTAGTTATATTCTTGTACATAGGGGGCAGTATTATAGTAGTTATATTCTTGTACATAGGGGGCAGTGTTATAGTAGTTATATTTTTGTACATAGGGAGCAGTATTATAGTAGTTATATTCTTGTACATAGGAGGCAGTATTATAGTAGTTATATTCTTGTACATAGGAGCAGTATTATAATAGTTATATTCTTGTACATAGGGACAGTATTATAGTAGTTATATTCCTGTACATAGGGGCAGTATTATAGTAGTTATATTCTTGTACATAGGGAGCAGTATTATAGTAGTTATATTCTTGTACGTAGGAGCAGTACTATAGTAGTTATATTCGTGTACATAGGAGCAGTATTATAGTAGTTATATTCTTGTACATAGGGAGCAGTATTATAGTAGTTATATTCTTGTACATAGGGGGCAATATTATAGTAGTTATATTCTTGTACATAGGAGCAGTATTATAGTAGTTCTATTCTTGTACATAGGAGGAGTATTATAGTAGCTATATTTTTGTACATAGGAGCAGTATTATAGTAGTTATATTCTTGTACATAGGGGCAGTATTATAGTAGTTATATTCGTGTACAAAGGAGCAGTATTATAGTAGTTCTATTCTTGTACATAGGAGGAGTATTATAGTAGCTATATTCTTGTACATAGGAGCAGTATTATAGTAGTTATTTTCTTGTAAATAGGAGCAGTACTATAGTAGTTATATTCGTGTACAAAGGAGCAGTATTATAGTAGTTATATTCTTGTACATAGAGAGCAGTATTATAGTAGTTATATTCTTGTACATAGGAGGAAGTATTATAGTAGTTATATTCTTGTACATAGGGGGCAGTATTATAGTAGTTATATTCTTGTACATAGGATCAGTATTATAGTAGTTATATTCTTGTACATAGGAGCAGTATTATAGTAGTTATATTCTTGTACATAGGGGGCAGTATTATAGTAGTTATATTCTTGTACATAGGATCAGTATTATAGTAGTTATATTCTTGTATATAGGGGGCAGTATTATAGTAGTTATATTCTTGTAAATAGGAGCAGTACTATAGTAGTTATATTCGTGTACAAAGGAGCAGTATTATAGTAGTTATATTCTTGTACATAGGGAGCAGTATTATAGTAGTTATATTCTTGTACATAGGAGGAAGTATTATAGTAGTTATATTCTTGTACATAGGGGGCAGTATTATAGTAGTTATATTCTTGTACATAGGATCAGTATTATAGTAGTTATATTCTTGTACATAGGAGCAGTATTATAGTAGTTATATTCTTGTACATAGGAGCAGTATTATAGTAGTTATATTCTTGTACATAGGATCAGTATTATAGTAGTTATATTCTTGTATATAGGGAGCAGTATTATAGTAGTTATTGTAATGCACACGCCCGGGCTGAGCGGCGTGTGCGTGTGATTGTAGTGATTCCACTGGACCGTGCCGGAGAGTGAATGCCTGGAGGGGCGTAACTAGGTATTCACCCGATCCGACCAGGGTCGCACGACGGCAAACGACGCCAGTGCACCAAGGAGGAACCGAGCAGAGGGACCAGGTGCTACTCCAGGACAGACCCCGGACACGGCTGTTGACCCACACAGGGGAATACAGGAACAGACTGGGAGGCTGGCACACAGACTGGTGGGTATAGGCAGGCTCAACTGGGATGCAGGCAGGCGGGTATGCAGGCAGGGGGGTACAGGCAAGCACAGCTAGAGTGCAGACAGGGAGGCACTAGCAGGTAGGAACACAGGCGGGATAGGACCCAGTACACACTGGGACTCAGGAACAATACAGGCAGAGGGGTACAGGCAAGCACAGCTAGAGTGCAGACAGGGAGGCACTAGCAGGTAGGGACACTGGCGGGATAGGACCCAGTACACACTGGGACTCAGGAACAGAACCACAGATGTGGCGGACAAACACAGCAGAGTGAGGCCGCCCAGAGAGGTGAGCGAGAGCAGGGCAGGACGAGGCCGCCTGGATCGGTGAGCAAGAGTAGAGCAGGACAAGGCCGCCAGGAGCGGTGAGCAAAGGGTCAGAGCTGAGCGAGACTGCCGGAGCAGTGAGCAAGAGTAAAGCAGGACGAGGCCGCCTGGAGCGGTGAGCAAGAGTGGAGCAAGACTGCCGGAGCAGTGAGCAAAAGGATAAGAGCGGAGCGAGACTGCCGGAGCAGTGAGCAAAAGGGTCAGAGCGGAGCAAGGCTGCCGGAGCAGTGAGCAAAAGGGTCAGAGCGGAGCAAGGCTGCCGGAGCAGCGAGCAAAAGGAGCCAGAGCAGGCTAGAACCGCCGGAGCGGTGAGCAAAGGAGCCAGAGCAGGCTAGAACCGCCGGAGCGGTGAGCAAAGGAGTCAGAGCAGGCTAGAACCGCCGGAGCGGTGAGCATAGGAGTCAGAGCAGGCTAGAACCGCCGGAGCGGTGAGCAAAGGAGTCAGAGCAGGCTAGAACCGCCGGAGCGGTGAGCAAAGGAGTCAGAGCAGGCTAGAACCGCCGGAGCGGTGAGCAAAGGAGCCAGAGCAGGGGGGACAGGGCTCTGTTCACACGGAACAGACAGGAAGAGAAAGGCAGAGCCAGATACCTACAGGGTACTTGCAGTGAAGTAGCGAGTGGACCACAAACTCACAAATGGGAGTACAGAGACAACAAGCAGGAGTTAGGTACGAGTTCAGACTCTGCAGAAAAAGGAAGGGAACGGACATAGAGGCAAAACAGGTAAAGGATAGGAAAGAGTTCAGACTGGAACTGAGTGTACGGAGGAGACCGACACTGCAACGGGATACAGGAGCGGGTCTGGGAATACTGCCCCCAGAGAGGCGGGACGAACAGGCAAGGAGCGTGTTCAGACAGGACAGACAAGATACAGGAGCGGGTCTAGGTAATCGGCCCCTAGAAGGCGGGAGGAACAGGCTAGGAGCGTGTTCCGACAGGACAGACAAGATACAGGAGCGGGTCTAGGTAATCGGCCCCTAGAAGACGAGAGGAACAGGCTAGGAGCGTGTTCAGACAGGCCTGGAAATACAGCCTCCAGGATAGGCAGACAAGAGAACACAGAACGGGACCTGGCACCTTCAGAGTGCAAGCACACACTGAATGAAACACTATGCTCAGGCAGGGATAGATGGGAGCAGCTGAGCTATATACCAGGTGACAGACAGCAATAGGCTGAGGACGCACAAGGGGTGTGACCCACAGCAGGTACAAAAAGCAGGAAGTGATCGGGCGCCGCCCTTAAGCAGCAGAAACAGACACAAACAGACAGCATGGAGGGAAGCCAGAGAGACATTCTGGACTGGAGATCAAGTGCGCGCTCTTGCACAGTGGGAGATGGACCACCATGCAAGGACGCCGCCAGGTATGTTACAGTACCCCCCCCCCTTACGCCCCCTCTTCTTCAGGCCTGCCAGAATCTTCCGCAGGGAATTCGAGGACCAGTCGTTCACTTCCAGGAGATCACTTCCACTGTCCACAGGAAAAACTGATCCCATCTGGTTAGCTAGGATGCTACCTCCTATCCAGCCATCCTCAGCAACAGACGAAACGGGTGGAGTACCAGGAACAGCACACAAGGAAGTCTCTCTCCACATATTTTCAGGTGGCACCCCAGAGGGTACAGGAGAAAACTGGAAGTCCTTCACCGGGTTGGAGGGGGACAGAGACTTGGGGGTAATCTCTGCTTCGAGGTACATCTTGTCAAGCTCACAGGAAGAAATAGACGGGTTATCAGGTACATAATGAGGAAAAGTCACTGTCTCTTTGTTATCTGGTGGTACCCCGGAGGATTCAGGAAATAACTGGAGGTCCTCCGCCAGGTCAGAAGAGTGCAGAGGCTCAGAGAAAACATCTGCTTCAGAGTACACTAGGTCGGACTCACTGGACGAAGCAGGCGAGGTATCGGGTACCGAGTATAGGAAAGTCTCTGTCCATTCACCACCAGGTGGCACCCCGAAGGGTTCTGGAGACAACTGGCGGTCCTCCGCCTGGTCAGAGGGGTGTAGAGACTCATGGGTAACCTCTGCTTCAGAGTACACTAGGTCGGACTCACTGGACGAAGCAAGCGAGGTATCAGATCCAGGATATAGGAAAGTCTCTGTCCATTCACCACCAGGTGGCACCCCGAAGGGTTCTGGAGACAACTGGAGGTCCTCCGCCTGGTCAGAGGGCTGTAGAGACTCATGGGTAACCTCTGCTTCAGAGTACACTAGGTCGGACTCCGTGGACGAAGCGAGCGAGGTATCAGGTACAGAGTATAGGAGAGTCTCTGTCCTTTCGCTACCAGGTAGCACCCCGAAGGGTTCTGGAGACAACTGGAGGTCCTCCGCCTGGTCGGAGGGGTGTAGAGACTCGGGAGTAACTACCACTTTGGGGTACCCATTGTCAGGCTCACAGGACGAAGCGGACAAAGTATCGAGTACCGGGTGTAGAGAAGTCTCTCTCCATTTGTCAGCGAGTGGTATCCCGGAGGATTCAGGAGGCAACAGGGGGTCCTCCGCCAGGTAGTAGAGGTGCACAGACTCTGAGGTAACCACAGCTTTGGAGCATCCTTGGACATGCACACCGGTTAAAGTGGGTGAAGCATCTGATGCCGGGTGCAGGAAGTTCTCCTGTGTGGAGTCTGGATGGGCAGAAGTCTCTTCGGGCAGGAGAACTGGTGCACTACCCACGCACATTACCCGTTGGGGCTTCTCCAGGATACAGGGAGATGAAGCTTCAGTAAGGACTTCAAGGTTGGGGTCAGGAGGTCTCAGGGAGGACAGACCCTGGCGTGACGGCTTGCCTCTACGTCTAGCACGTCTGGACTGCCTCTTGAGGTTGGGAGAAGTATTCCGGAAAGCGTAGTCACCCTGTGAGGATTCTGGGTGGACAGTAGTCTCATTGGGCTGGAGGACTATTGCGCTACCCACACACATTACCCATCGGGGCTGCTCCGGGATATTGGGAAGTGAAGCTTCAGCAGGAGCCTCCGGGTTAGGATCATCGAAGACCATTAGAAAGGCCACCAGGAAGGCCATTAGGTCCAGGAGGATCGGATCCTGTGTTTCAAATAGGGGGTTGATCCATTCCAAGGCATCACCCGCCAGGTAAGACATAATGAATGCCACCTTAACCCGATCGGTGGGAAAACATAGAGGGTAGAACTTGAAGTGTAGCATGCATTGCTCCACAAATGCACGACTTTGTCTTGGATCCCCATAGTAACGTAGCGGATCCGCAGGAACGAGAGCAGATAGATCCATCTGGATGGGTGCGTAATTCGCCTGGAACTCAGCTAGAGAAAAAAAAATTTATTTATTTATTTTAATGCATATATTCGCTGGAAAACTTCTCAGAGAGCGAAGGCCGTGGGGCTCAACGGGAACCATGGCCTGAGCATGCTGTAATGCACACGCCCGGGCTGAGCGGCGTGTGCGTGTGATTGTAGTGATTCCACTGGACCGTGCCGGAGAGTGAATGCCTGGAGGGGCGTAACTAGGTATTCACCCGATCCGACCAGGGTCGCACGACGGCAAACGACGCCAGTGCACGAAGGAGGAACCGAGCAGAGGGACCAGGTGCTACTCCAGGACAGACCCCGGACACGGCTGTTGACCCACACAGGGGAATACAGGAACAGACTGGGAGGCTGGCACACAGACTGGTGGGTATAGGCAGGCACGACTGGTATGCAGGCAGGCGGGTATGCAGGCAGGGGGGTACAGGCAAGCACAGCTAGAGTGCAGACAGGGAGGCACTAGCAGGTAGGAACACAGGCGGGATAGGACCCAGTACACACTGGGACTCAGGAACAATACAGGCAGAGGGGTACAGGCAAGCACAGCTAGAGTGCAGACAGGGAGGCACTAGCAGGTAGGGACACTGGTGGGATAGGACCCAGTACACACTGGGACTCAGGAACAGAACCACAGATGTGGCGGACAAACACAGCAGAGTGAGGCCGCCCAGAGAGGTGAGCGAGAGCAGGGCAGGACGAGGCCGCCTGGAGCGGTGAGCAAGAGTAGAGCAGGACAAGGCCGCCAGGAGCGGTGAGCAAAGGGTCAGAGCTGAGCGAGACTGCCGGAGCAGTGAGCAAGAGTAAAGCAGGACGAGGCCGCCTGGAGCGGTGAGCAAGAGTGGAGCAAGACTGCCGGAGCAGTGAGCAAAAGGATAAGAGCGGAGCGAGACTGCCGGAGCAGTGAGCAAAAGGGTCAGAGCGGAGCAAGGCTGCCGGAGCAGTGAGCAAAAGGGTCAGAGCGGAGCAAGGCTGCCGGAGCAGCGAGCAAAAGGAGCCAGAGCAGGCTAGAACCGCCGGAGCGGTGAGCAAAGGAGCCAGAGCAGGCTAGAACCGCCGGAGCGGTGAGCAAAGGAGTCAGAGCAGGCTAGAACCGCCGGAGCGGTGAGCATAGGAGTCAGAGCAGGCTAGAACCGCCGGAGCGGTGAGCAAAGGAGTCAGAGCAGGCTAGAACCGCCGGAGCGGTGAGCAAAGGAGTCAGAGCAGGCTAGAACCGCCGGAGCGGTGAGCAAAGGAGCCAGAGCAGGGGGGACAGGGCTCTGTTCACACGGAACAGACAGGAAGAGAAAGGCAGAGCCAGATACCCACAGGGTACTTGCAGTGAAGTAGCGAGTGGACCACAAACTCACAAATGAGAGTACAGAGACAACAAGCAGGAGTTAGGTACGAGTTCAGACTCTGCAGAAAAAGGAAGGGAACGGACATAGAGGCAAAACAGGTAAAGGATAGGAGAGAGTTCAGACTGGAACTGAGTGTACGGAGGAGACCGACACTGCAGCGGAATACAGGAGCGGGTCTGGGAATACTGCCCCCAGAGAGGCGGGACGAACAGGCAAGGAGCGTGTTCAGACAGGACAGACAAGATACAGGAGCGGGTCTAGGTAATCGGCCCCTAGAAGGCGGGAGGAACAGGCTAGGAGCGTGTTCCGACAGGACAGACAAGATACAGGAGCGGGTCTAGGTAATCGGCCCCTAGAAGGCGAGAGGAACAGGCTAGGAGCGTGTTCAAACAGGCCTGGAAATACAGCCTCCAGGATAGGCAGACAAGAGAACACAGAACGGGACCTGGCACCTTCAGAGTGCAAGCACACACTGAATGAAACACTATGCTCAGGCAGGGATAGATGGGAGCAGCTGAGCTATATACCAGGTGACAGACAGCAATAGGCTGAGGACGCACAAGGGGTGTGACCCACAGCAGGTACAAAAAGCAGGAAGTGATCGGGCGCCGCCCTTAAGCAGCAGAAACAGACACAAACAGACAGCATGGAGGGAAGCCAGAGAGACATTCTGGACTGGAGATCAAGTGCGCGCTCTTGCACAGTGGGAGATGGACCACCATGCAAGGACGTCGCCAGGTATGTTACAGTTATATTCTTGTACATAGGGGGCAGTATTATAGTAGTTATATTCTTGTACATAGGATCAGTATTATAGTAGTTATATTCTTGTACATAGGGAGCAGTATTATAGTAGTTATATTCTTGTACATAGGGGCAGTATTATAGTAGTTATATTCTTGTACATAGGAGCAGTATTATAGTAGTTATATTCTTGTACATAGGGAGCAGTATTATAGTAGTTATATTCTTGTACATAGGGGCAGTATTATAGTAGTTATATTCTTGTACATAGGAGCAGTATTATAGTAGTTATATTCTTGTACATAGGGAGCAGTATTATAGTAGTTATATTCTTGTACATAGGGGCAGTATTATAGTAGTTATATTCTTGTACATAGGGGCAGTATTATAGTAGTTATATTCTTGTACATAGCGGCAGTATTATAGTAGTTATATTCTTGTACATAGGAGCAGTATTATAGTAGTTATATTCTTGTGCATAGGAGCAGTATTAAAGTAGTTATATTCTTGTACATAGGAGCAGTATTATAGTAGTTATATTCTTGTACATAGGAGCAGTATTATAGTAGTTATATTCTTGTACATAGGGACAGTATTATAGTAGTTATATTCTTGTACATAGGGACAGTATTATAGCAGTTATATTCTTGTACATAGGGAGCAGTATTATAGTAGTTATATTCTTGTACATAGGGGGCAGTATTATAGTAGTTATATTCTTGTACATAGGGGGCAGTATTATAGTCGTTATATTCTTTTACATAGGAGCAGTATTATAGTAGTTATATTCTTGTACACAGGGGGCAGTATTAAAGTAGTTATATTCTTGTACATAGGGAGCAGTATTATAGTAGTTATATTCTTGTACATAGGGGCAGTATTATAGTAGTTATATTCTTGTACATAGGAGCAGTATTATAGTAGTTATATTCTTGTACATAGGAGCAGTATTATAGTAGTTATATACTTGTACATAGGGGGCAGTATTATAGTAGTTATATTCTTGTACATAGGAGCAGTATTATAGTAGTTATATTCTTGTACATAGGAGCAGTATTATTGTAGTTATATTCTTGTACATAGGAGCAGTATTATAATAGTTATATTCTTGTACATAGGGACAGTATTATAGTAGTTATATTCCTGTACATAGGGGCAGTATTATAGTAGTTATATTCTTGTACATAGGGAGCAGTATTATAGTAGTTATATTCTTGTAAATAGGAGCAGTACTATAGTAGTTATATTCGTATACAAAGGAGCAGTATTATAGTAGTTATATTCTTGTACATAGGGAGCAGTATTATAGTAGTTATATTCTTATACATAGGAGCAGTATTATAGTAGTTATATTCTTGTAGATAGGGGCAGTATTATAGTAGTTATATTCTTGTACATAGGAGCAGTATTATAGTAGTTATATTCTTGTACATAGGGAGCAGTATTATAGTAGTTATATTCTTGTACATAGGGGCAGTTTTATAGTAGTTATAGTCTTGTACATAGGAGCAGTATTATAGTAGTTATATTCTTGTACATAAGAGCAGTATTATAGTAGTTATATTCTTGTACATAGGGGCAGTATTATAGTAGTTATATTCTTGTATATAGGAGCAGTATTATAGTAGTTATATTCTTGTACATAGGGGGCAGTATTATAGTAGTTATATTCTTGTACATAGGGGGCCGTATTATAGTAGTTATATTCTTGTAGATAGGGGCAGTATTATAGTAGTTATATTCTTGTACATAGGGGGCAGTATTATAGTAGTTATATTCTTGTACATAGGGGCAGTATTATAGTAGTTATATTCTTATACATAGGGGCAGTATTATATTAGTTATATTCTTGTACATAGAGGCAATATTATAGTAGTTATATTCTTGTACATAGGGACAGTATTATAGTAGTTATATTCTTGTACATAGGGGGCAGTATTATAGTAGTTATATTCTTGTATATAGGAGCAGTATTATAGTAGTTATATTCTTGTACATAGGGGGCAGTATTATAGTAGTTATATTCTTGTATATAGGGGCAGTATTATAGTAGTTATATTATTGTACATAGGGGGCAGTATTATAGTAGTTATATTCTTGTACATAGGGGCAGTATTATAGTAGTTATATTCTTGTACATAGGGGCAATATTATAGTAGTTATATTCTTGTACATAGGGACAGTATTATAGTAGTTATATTCTTGTATATAGGGGCAGTATTATAGTAGTTATATTCTTGTACATAGGGGGCAGTATTATAGTAGTTATATTCTTGTACATAGGGGCAGTATTATAGTAGTTATATTCTTGTACATAGGGGCAGTATTATAGTAGTTATATTCTTGTACATAGGGGCAATATTATAGTAGTTATATTCTTGTACATAGGGACAGTATTATAGTAGTTATATTCTTGTACATGGGGGCAGTATTATAGTAGTTATATTCTTGTTTTTAGGAGCAGTATTATAGTAGTTATATTCTTGTACATAGGGGGCAGTATTATAGTAGCTATATTCTTGTACATAGGAGGCAGTATTATAGTAGTTATATTCTTGTACATAGGAGCAGTATTATAGTAGTTATATTCTTGTACATAGGGGCAGTATTATAGTAGTTATATTCTTGTATATAGGAGCAGTATTATAGTAGTTATATTCTTGTACATAGGGGGCAGTATTATAGTAGTTATATTCTTGTACATAGGGGCAATATTATAGTAGTTATATTCTTGTACATTGGGACAGTATTATAGTAGTTATATTCTTGTACATAGGAAGCAGTATTATAGAAGTTATATTCTTGTACATAGGGGGCAGTATTATAATAGTTATATTCTTGTATATAGGAGCAGTATTATAGTAGTTATATTCTTGTACATAGGAGCAGTATTATAGTAGTTATATTCTTGTACATAGGGACAGTATTATAGTAGTTATATTCTTGTACATAGGGGGAAGTATTATAGTAGTTATATTCTTGTGCATAGGGAGCTGTATTATAGTAGTTATATTCTTGTACATAGGGGGCAGTATTATAGTAGTTATATTCTTGTACATAGGGGGTGTATTATAGTAGTTATATTCTTGTACATAGGGGGCAGTATTATAATAGTTATATTCTTGTACATAGGAGCAGTATTATAGTAGTTATATTCTTGTACATAGGAGCAGTATTATAGTAGTTATATTCTTGCACATAGGAGCAGTATTATAGTAGTTATATTCTTGTACATATGGAGCAGTATTATAGTAGTTATATTCTTGTACATAGGGGACAGTATTATAGTAGTTATATTCTTGTACATAGGGGGAAGTATTATAGTAGTTATATTCTTGTACATAGGGGACAGTATTATAGTAGTTATATTCTTGTACATAGGGGCAGTATTATAGTAGTTATATTCTTGTACATAGGGGGAAGTATTATAGTAGTTATATTCTTGTACATAGGGGCAGTATTATAGTAGTTATATTCTTGTACATAGGGGACAGTATTATAGTAGTTATATTCTTGTACATAGGGGCAGTATTATAGTAGTTATATTCTTGTACATAGGGGACAGTATTATAGTAGTTATATTCTTGTACATAGGGGGAAGTATTATAGTAGTTATATTCTTGTACATAGGGGGCAGTGTTATAGTAGTTATATTCTTGTACATAGGGGACAGTATTATAGTAGTTATATTCTTGTACATAGGGGAAAGTATTATAGTAGTTATATTCTTGTACATAGGGGACAGTATTATAGTAGTTATATTCTTGTACATAGGGGCAGTATTATAGTAGTTATATTCTTGTACATAGGGGGAAGTATTATAGTAGTTATATTCTTGTACATAGGGGGCAGTATTATAATAGTTATATTCTTGTACATAGGAGCAGTATTATAGTAGTTATATTCTTGTACATAGGAGCAGTATTATAGTAGTTATATTCTTGCACATAGGAGCAGTATTATAGTAGTTATATTCTTGTACATATGGAGCAGTATTATAGTAGTTATATTCTTGTACATAGGGGACAGTATTATAGTAGTTATATTCTTGTACATAGGGGGAAGTATTATAGTAGTTATATTCTTGTACATAGGGGACAGTATTATAGTAGTTATATTCTTGTACATAGGGGCAGTATTATAGTAGTTATATTCTTGTACATAGGGGGAAGTATTATAGTAGTTATATTCTTGTACATAGGGGCAGTATTATAGTAGTTATATTCTTGTACATAGGGGGAAGTATTATAGTAGTTATATTCTTGTACATAGGGGCAGTATTATAGTAGTTATATTCTTGTACATAGGGGACAGTATTATATTAGTTATATTCTTGTACATAGGGGCAATATTATAGTAGTTATATTCTTGTACATAGGGGGAAGTATTATAGTAGTTATATTCTTGTACATAGGGGCAGTATTATAGTAGTTATATTCTTGTACATAGGGGACAGTATTATAGTAGTTATATTCTTGTACATAGGGGCAGTATTATAGTAGTTATATTCTTGTACATAGGGGGAAGTATTATAGTAGTTATATTCTTGTTCATAGGAGCAGTATTATAGTAGTTATATTCTTGTACATAGGGGCAGTATTATAGTAGTTATATTCTTGTACATAGGGGCAGTATTATAGTAGTTATATTCTTGTACATAGGGGGAAGTATTATAGTAGTTATATTCTTGTACATAGTTGGTGTATTATAGTAGTTATATTCTTGTACATAGGGGGCAGTATTATAATAGTTATAGTCTTGTACATAGGAGCAGTATTATAGTAGTTATATTCTTGTACATAGGAGCAGTATTATAGTAGTTATATTCTTGTACATAGGGGCAGTATTATAGTAGTTATATTCTTGTACATAGGGGGAAGTATTATAGTAGTTATATTCTTGTACATAGGGAGCTGTATTATAGTAGTTATATTCTTGTACATAGGGGGCAGTATTATAGTAGTTATATTCTTGTACATAGGGGGAAGTATTATAGTAGATATATTCTTGTACCTAGGAGCAGTATTATAGTAGTTATATTCTTGCACATAGGAGCAGTATTATAGTAGTTATATTCTTGTACATAAGAACAGTATTATAGTAGTTATATTCTTGTACATGGGGAGCTGTATTATAGTAGTTATATTCTTGTACATAGGGACAGTATTATAGTAGTTATATTCTTGTACATAGGGAGAAGTATTATAGTAGTTATATTCTTGTACATAGGGAGCTGTATTATAGTAGTTATATTCTTGTACATAGGGGGCAGTATTATAGTAGTTATATTCTTGTACATAGGAGCAGTATTATAGTAGTTATATTCTTGTACATAGGAGTCAGTATTATAGTAGTTATATTCTTGTACATAGGGGGCAGTATTATAATAGTTATATTCTTGTACATAGGGGCAGTATTATAGTAGTTATATTCTTGTACATAGGAGCAGTATTATAGTGGTTATATTCTTGTACATAGGGGCAGTATTATAGTAGTTATATTCTTGTACATAGGGGGCAGTATTATAGTAGTTATATTCTTGTACATAGGGGGCATTATTATAGTAGTTATATTCTTGTACATAGGGGCAGTATTATAGTAGTTATATTCTTGTACATAGGAGCAGTATTATAGTAGTTATATTCTTGTACATAGGAAGCAGTATTATAGTAGTTATATTCTTTTACATAGGAGCAGTATTATAGTAGTTATATTCTTGTACATAGGGGGCAGTGTTATAGTAGTTATATTCTTGTACATAGCAGCAGTATTATAGTAGCTATATTCTTGTACATAGGGGGCAGTATTATAGTAGTTATATTCTTGTACATAGGAGCAGTATTATAGTAGTTATATTCTTGTACATAGGGGTCAGTATTATAGTAGTTATATTCTTGTACATAGGGAGCAGTATTATAGTAGTTATATTCTTGTACATAGGGGGCAGTATTATAGTAGTTATATTCTTGTACATAGGTGCAGTATTATAGTAGTTATATTGCACATTGAGGGCAGTATTATAGCAATCTTGACATCCTTTGCCTTTCAGGTGGGCACACGGCACTCAGCTCATCTATGTGCAATAATCTTCATCTTCTTGGGCTGTTCACCGCGGATGTCTCAGGTCCTACTGACGATCCCTTCTGCCGTCCATGGTAGGATCAGTGACTCAAGGCATCATGGCCTCCTTAGTACTGAATCACTTTGTGCTGCTGATCCCGGTGATTCCATCTTACAACCAGAACTTTTTGATATGATGGAGTTCGCTGGATCACTGATCTAACGTCTTGTGGCTCAGGGTCTGATTTTCCTTGCAGGGGCCACTCTTTCTCTGACGTTCTCCATGGCCGTGGGTGGTGGAATTTCCTTCTTCCAGTATGCGGACATCGACTCAGGAAGGAACATCTTCATTGTCGGCTTCACCATGTTCATGGCTTTACTGGTTCCCCGCTGGCTTCATGCTGTGCCAACAAAACTGGACACAGGTGAGGTCCACGCTTGGTCCTGTGGTCCTGTGTGTACGGTGACCTTCGGCCGCTAGGGTTTTGTTACCTCTCTTCTCCCACCTCCAGGATCCCCGGCGCTGGACATGCTGCTCCTGTCACTTCTCACCACTCCGATATTCCTGGGGGGGCTTTTCTCATTTATTTTGGACAACACAGTTGAAGGTGAGAATAAGCAAAGTCCAAATGAATTGCACAACCTTCTAAATATTTTTCCTTCTACACAGAAGATCCAGGGTGGTCACCACTAAAGGTCAGGTCTTCATTGGTTTGGCTACATTGTTGCAGTACTCCCATCTATTTATAATGATACAATGGAAAATATACTTTGTTTCTTTCTCTTATGTGCAGGAACTCTGCAAGAGCGAGGACTAAAGTCAAATGTTTTCTCCTGGGACCCAGCATCCGAAGAAGAAGCACACAAGAACCTAGAGAGAGAGCTGGCACAGGCGTATGGACTCCCCCCAGTCCTGGCATGCCTCGCACCAGCCACATATCCCTTCACCCAGCTGTGCCCTCCACCAACTAAGAACATAGTGATTGCAGAAGGAGAACATGGCAAACTGTTGTCAGGACCTGGGACAGATATCGAGCTGGGATGTATCAGGAGCCCGGACAGTCCTGGGGCCTCGTCATAGTCATTACTGCAATATTTATACGGTTTTAAAAGGTTAAACTCCACGTGACGAGTCATGACTGGCTCCGATAGCAACCCCCACCCCCGTAAGGTTCTTCATTACTGAATAGATATCCAGAACTTCAAGGAAGACTAACACATGACTAAAGAAGCAGGAGAAAGGAGAAGAACAGAAGACTGTATTATACTCCAGAGCTGCACTCACTATTCTGCTGGTGCAGTCACTGTGTACATACATTACATTACTGATCTTGTACTGATCCTGAGTTACAGCCTGTATTATACTCCAGAGCTGCACTCACTATTCTGCTGGTGCAGTCACTGTGTACATTACATTACATTACTGATCCTGAGTTACATCCTGTATTATACTCCAGAGCTGCACTCACTATTCTGCTTGTGCAGTCACTGTGTACATACATTACATTACTGATCCTGAGTTACATCCTGTATTATACCCCAGAGCTGCACTCACTATTCTGCTGGTGCAGTCACTGTGTACATACATTACATTACTGATCCTGAGTTACATCCTGTATTATACTCCAGAGCTGCACTCACTATTCTGCTGGTGCCGTCACTGTGTACATACATTACATTACTGATCCTGTACTGATCCTGAGTTACATCCTGTATTATACTCCAGAGCTGCACTCACTATTCTGCTTGTGCAGTCACTGTGTACCTACATTACATTACTGATCCTGAGTTACATCCTGTATTATCCTCCAGAGCTGCACTCACTATTCTGCTGGTGCAGTCACTGTGTACATACATTACTGATCCTGAGTTACCTCCTGTATTATACTCCAGAGCTGCACTCACTATTCTGCTGGTGCAGTCACTGTGTACATACATTACATTACTGATCCTGTACTGATCCTGAGTTACATCCTGTATTATACCCCAGAGCTGCACTCACTATTCTGCTGGTGCAGTCACTGTGTACATACATTACATTACTAATCCTGAGTTACATCCTGTATTGTACTCCAGAGCTGCACTCACTATTCTGCTGGTGGAGTCTCTGTGTACATACATTACTTGAGTGCAGCTCTGGAGTATAATACAGTATGTAACTCAGGATCAGTAATGTAATGTATGTACACAGTGACTGCACCAGCAGTATAGTGAGTGCAGCTCTGGAGTATAATACAAGATGTAACTCAGGATCAGTAATGTAATGTATTTACACAGTGACTGCACCAGCAGAATAGTGAGTGCAGCTCTGGAGTATAATACAGGATGTAACTCAGGATCTGTAATGTAATGTATGTACACAGTGACTGCACAAGCAGAATAGTGAGTACAGCTCTGGGGTATAATACAGGATGTAACTCAGGATCCGTAATGTAATGTATGTACACAGTGACTGCACCAGCAGAATAGTGAGTGCAGCTCTGGGGTATAATACAGGATGTAACTCAGGATCAGTACAGGATCAGTAATGTAATGTATGTACACAGTGACTGCACCAGCAGAATAGTGAGTGCAGCTCTGGAGTATAATACAGGAGGTAACTCAGGATCAGTAATGTATGTACACAGTGACTGCACCAGCAGAATAGTGAGTGCAGCTCTGGAGGATAATACAGGATGTAACTCAGGATCAGTAATGTAATGTAGGTACACAGTGACTGCACAAGCAGAATAGTGATTGATGCTCTGGAGTATAATACAGGATGTAACTCAGGATCAGTAATGTAATGTATGTACACAGTGACTGCACCAGCAGTATAGTGAGTGCAGCTCTGGAGTATAATACAGGATGTAACTCAGGATCAGTAATGTAATGTATATACACAGTGACTGCACCAGCAGAATAGTGAGTGCAGCTCTGGAGTATAATACAGGATGTAACTCAGGATCTGTAATGTAATGTATGTACACAGTGACTGCACCAGCAGAATAGTGAGCGTAGCTCTGGAGTATAATACAGGATGTAACTCAGTACGAGGTATTTAATATATATATATTTGCTTATATATGATATCCACAGCAGAGAAGCGTCCGTGTTAATCATTGACTTTTCGTCTCTTGCAGTCTTTCATGAACTATGGGGTTGTTTTTTTTGCTATCTGCTCTTCCCCTGACAAGTATTTATTGCTCCATTTGTAAAATAAATAATTTTAGCTTACAGCCTCCTCTGGTGTGGCCGTCTCTTCGTTCCTTATGGGCTGTTAATATTTGGTGGACGCCCTCTCCGCTCACATAAATCCTCTGGGCGCCCCTCCATGGTGGGGACCCTTCTAATTGAGCTTCTTTTATGGAGATGGACGGTCTTCACTGGAACAAGACAGCAGCGTCAGTTCCCTCTGGAGTATTGTGCTCGCTCCTCTGTGTTATTTAGGAAGAACTTGAGCTGGTGTTCTGTGTTCTGTATTGAGCGAGTCCTACTCTCCCCCACTTGCTGGGTAGCTAAGACTCAGGCCATCTTACTCTGTGTGTGTCTGACCTCTTCCGGTGGGAAACATGGATCTATATGCTCTCTACAATATTATGGGGGCACTGAGGCGCTCATAGCATTAACCTTGTGCTACCCTTTGACTCTTTTTACCAGAATATTAAAATCTAAAGGACCCAGCACATAAGCCTCACTCCCACCGAGCGGCGCCTCAGACTTCACCATGGCTGCACGGTGACACCCTGTATAATGACCTGACCTGCGGTGTATCTCCTATATACTCTGATGTCACCATTTACTCACATCACACTGCGACACTTCACATTTATTGCAGCGCACAAATAAAAAATAATAGCATAAATGAACATAAATTTAGTGTGATAGTGCGCAGCTAACTGCACAGGCAGCGTAATACTACCCGACAATCATCCACACTGCGCGCGGAGGGTTCATGGCTCACAGTGGGTTTCACATCAGTCTTTCATTTTCTTAAGAGGGCGGCAGAATCACTTTTCAGCCCTCTCACCATGAGCCTCACCTGGACACCAATTTCGCTGCATTTTTAGTGTGGATCTGAGAGCGGCCGGTAGCCATTCATTCAGAGCGGCCGAGTGTGATGGAGAATCCTCCACGACGTCCTTATTCTCCGATAGGACATTGGAAAGGAATGGCGTGGACCCAACAAAAAGGACGGTATATGGGTCCTCGTCCTTTATTCCTGCTGCTTTTACCTGTAGTACATCCACCCCTTCCATGCCCAAAAAAAGACATTTTAATGTTCAGGACTAGCATAAGGGAGTGGGGGGCAAACTGGGCATGTGCCTAGGGCCACATCCAATCCCTTACTGATGCACCAGAAAGACATGGAAGCATTGCCCCTTTATGTGCCATCTATTTTTACCTCCTTGTGGGTTGTCTCTATGCTGCAGCTGCTGCAGAACTCCCAACAGAAACTGCGCACATCATTAAAAAGATGTCCTAGACTTGATCAGGCTGATGGACTTCCTTTGAAAACCCAAAATAACTGCATAATCTTGATTTTCAAATGATCATTTCATGAATCCAGCTGAAGAGCGAGAGAGTCCAATGTATTCAGTCTCCATCCTCCCAGCCTGACTGACAGCTGCAGTTTGCACTGAGCAGCGGGAGATTTCAGCAGTATTGAGGATGGACAATGAAGAGCTGTCAATTAGGCAAAGTGGGGCAGAGATTAAGTATATACTTTAAAAAAAGATTTATACAGCTAATATGTAATGTATTTTCATAGTAAGTACACCAGCCTCATCAGGTCTAGGGGATTTATTAAACAATACATGTAGTTTATATTGAGAAATATAGTTAATGAAAGAGAACAGAACAGTGAGACATTTCCACTGGTGCAATAAGCCGCATCTTGTAAAAGCGCAATCATGTGATCTGCTGCGCCAACAAGTGGCAGGCTGGAGCATTACACAGAAAGCGTCTCAGAGCTGCTTTGTAGAATTTTTTTAAGGTTTATTATAAATGTTATAATAAACTTTACATTTGTTTAGACCAACCTTCTTATATGTAATCCTAAATCAAGAACTGCAGGAAAAACTGCACAGTGTGAACCTGGGGGAAAAGAACAAGAACCAGCTATCTGATATCATAGAGCAATCATCCAGATTGTTGCTCATGATGGAGACAGTCTCTGCTCCTATTATCAGATCTGGGATTGGGATCAGACTGTGGGTTTCTGGCAGGATTGACGGAATTATGTAATTTAGTGAGAGCAGCAAGACCATCAGCAGCACAGAGTATTTCAGGAGAGGACTGTGCTGATATTGGGGAGTGGGTGTGAGGAGAGGGGAAGTAACTTAAGTATCTATGATATAGAGATGATTGCTTTCCTGAAATGAAGGAGTCATGTAATTAAATAGTTTTTTTTTATTTTTTTAAAAGCTTAAATAATATATTTTGTATACAGAAATTATTTTAGTTATGTAGGAATAATTCATAACTCCTTATAATTAATATTGAAAAGTAAAAAGAAATTACATCACACATCAGGGTAAATGTATCATGATCAAAAAGATGATGAGAAAGAAAAAGCTTCAGATGCAGTGACTGCACTACACAGAATAGCCACTAGATGTCACTATTACTACGGCGTCTCTGTGCTTCCTGGGAACGTCTGTTGTCTGCTTTGTTTCCTGGGGGAAGGTTGTAAGGAACGGACTGGTTGGCAACAGCAGGTAGGAAGATGGGAAAGTGGTTCTGGATATGAAGGAAGGGTGTCAGTGCGGGATTTATTGTGACCCCAGAGTGATCCACTGTGACTGCTGAGTGGCCCTAGAGCAATCCACTGTGACCCCAGATCCACCCCCATGTGACAGCAGAGGGATCCACTGTGACTGCTGAGTGACCCCAGTACGACCCACTGTGACCCTGGAGTGGTGCACAGACATTTACACTGAGTGACAGCTATTGTTTGATGTTATCAGCTCATGTGAAATCTATTTTTACAAGAGCTTAATTTCATCTCATAATTTCTCCCGGCAGGACGAGTGTGCGGACACCATGGCGCTGTCACAGGACATGGACATTAGACTCTTAAGGCTTCCCTGGCAGATCCTGCACATCGGTGACTGCAGTTTCTTTGCTAAAGTTTATTTTACAGATTCCTCATATTGTTTCCTTCTGTCCGACCTCAGCAGCGTCTGGTGTGAGGAGGCTGCAGCCGGTGTCATACAGGAGAGGTCAAAGGTGAGGAATAATGGTGGCCTTTATCTAGCTGGTACATTATATTACTGATCCTGACTTAAATCTTGTATTATACTCCAGAGCTGCACTCACTATACTGCTGGTGCCGTTGCTGTGTACATACATTACATTACTGATCCTGAGTTACATCCTGTATTATACTCCAGAGCTGCACTCACTATTCTGCTGGTGCAGTCACTGTGTACATACATTACATTACTGATCCTGAGTTACATCCTGTATTATACTCCAGAGCTGCACTCACTATACTGCTGGTGCCGTTGCTGTGTACATACATTACATTACTGATCCTGAGTGACATCCTGTATTATACTCCAGAGCTGCACTCATTATTCCGCTGGTGCAGTCACTGTGTACATACATTACATTACTGATCCTGAGTTACATCCTGTATTATGCTCCAGAGCTGCACTCACTATTCTGCTGGTGCAGTCACTGTGTACATACATTACATTACTGATCCTGAGTTACATCCTGTATTATACTCCAGAGCTGCACTCACTATTCTGCTGGTGCAGTCACTGTGTACATACATTACTGATCCTGAGTTACATCCTGTATTATACTCCAGAGCTACACTCACTATTCTGCTGGTGCAGTCACTGTGTACATACATTACATTACTGATCCTGAGTTACATCCTGTATTATACTCCAGAGCTGCACTGACTATTCTGCTGGTGCAGTCACTGTGTACATACATTACTGATCCTGAGTTACCTCCTGTATTATACTCCAGAGCTGCACTCACTATTCTGCTGGTGCAGTCACTGTGTACATACATTACTGATCCTGAGTTACATCCTGTATTATACTCCAGAGCTACACTCACTATTCTGCTGGTGCAGTCACTGTGTACATACATTACATTACTGATCCTGAGTTACATCCTGTATTATACTCCAGAGCTGCACTGACTATTCTGCTGGTGCAGTCACTGTGTACATACATTACTGATCCTGAGTTCCATCCTGTATTATACTCCAGAGCTGCACTGACTATTCTGCTGGTGCAGTCACTGTGTACATACATTACTGATCCTGAGTTACCTCCTGTATTATACTCCAGAGCTGCACTCACTATTCTGCTGGTGCAGTCACTGTGTACATACATTACTGATCCTGAGTTACATCCTGTATTATACTCCAGAGCTGCACTCACTATTCTGCTGGTGCAGCCACTGTGTACATATATTACATTACTGATCCTGAGTTACATCCTGTATTATACTCCAGAGCTGCACTCACTATTCTGCTGGTGCAGTCACTGTGTACATACATTACATTACTTATCCTGTACTGATCCTGAGTTACATCCTGTATTATACTCCAGAGCTGCGCTCACTATTCTACTGGTGCAGTTCCTGTGTACATGTGATGTAGTTCCGTCTTTTGATTTCTTTCTTTCTGTGCAGGAACTGAATAGACGTCTGTCCGCTCCCATCTCTTCGTTTCTCAGCCATCTGTCTCAGTTCATCCGTCCACTATTGGATTGTAAGGAGAAGACCCCGCACTCCTTATCTTGTACCCGCGCCCCCGATCGCCTCCTGCTGCATGTGAAGAGTCAGCTCTCGGGGCTCCCGTTTTACTGGGATTTCCATTGTAGAGAGGCCGATATCCGCACGGTGAGACGAGAACATGACTGACAGCAATGTAATAATATAAAGTATTAAGACGCGTCGTCCTGAAAATCTTATATGATCAGATCGCCTTCTCCTGTCACACTCAGAGCTGCATTCAGTATTCTGCTAACTTCTTCTTCGTTTTCCGCAGCCATGTACTCCGGTATAAGGCTGTGTGCGCACGTTCGGGATTTGAAGCAGAAATTTCCTGAGCGTTTCTGCATCTCCTTGGCAGGAAAAACGCTGCGGAAAAACTGCTCATTTTTTGATGCGGTTTTTGAAGTGTTTTTGTACATCAATGAATGCTTTTTGGAGCTAAATTAAGTTATTTGGTGGAACATTGCTTAAACCCTTGAATTACCATCAGAACTGGGGTGAGTATATTGGTTTACTTTAATTAGGTTTGGTGATGAAAGGGTCTGATTGACACCTTGTCATCACCAAACAAAAGAGCTGGGTGTCAGCTAATCCCATTCACCCAATCTTCATTAGCATTCCCATTCATGTAATTTCTGGGGCAGCTGAGAGCTGCTATTTTTAGCCTAGAATCATAGAATCATAGAATGGTAGAGTTGGAAGGGACCTCCTGGGTCATCTGGTCCAACCCCCTGCTCAAAGCAGGATTCACTAGATCATCTGAAGACGTCCATTGAAGGGGAACTCACCACCTCTCGTGGCAGCCTGTTCCACTCATTAATCACCCTAACTGTCAAAAAGTTTTTTCTAATATCTAATCTGTGTCTCCTCCCATTTAGTTTCATCCCATTGCTTCTAGTCTTTCCTTGTGCAAATGAGAATAAAGATGATCCTTCTACAATGTGACAGCCCTTGACATATTTGTAGACAGCTATTAAGTCTCCTCTCAGTCTTCTTTTTTGCAAGCTAAACATTCCCAAATCCTGCAACCGTTCCTCATAGGACATGGTTTGCAGACCAGTCACCATTCTGGTCGCTCTTCTCTGAACTTGCTCCAGTTTGTCTATGTCTTTTTTAAAATGTGGTGCCCAAAACTGTACACAGTATTCCAGATGAGGTCTGACCAAAGAGGAGTAAAGACCGATAATGACTTCACGTGATCTAGACTGTATGCTTCTGTTAATACATCCCAGAATTGTATTTGCCTTTTTTGCTGCTGCATCACACTGTTGACTCATGTTCAGTCTATGATCTATTAGTATACCTAAGTCTTTTTCACATGTGCTGTTGCTTAGCTCTATTCCTCCCATTCTGTATATGCTTTTTTCATTTTTATTGCCCAGATGTAGTACTTTGCATTTTTCCCTGTTAAAAACCATTCTGTTGGTTGCTGCCCACTGCTCCAGTTTATTTAGGTCTTTTTGAATCCTCTCTCTCTCTTCTCTAGTATTAGCTATCCCTCCTAGCTTTGTGTCATCAGCAAATTTAATCAGTTTACCCTCAATTCCTTCATCTAAATCATTGATAAAGATGTTGAACAATACAGGTCCCAGGATGGAGCCCTGTGGTACCCCACTTGAGACATTCATCCAGCTGGATGTGAAGCCATTTACAACCACCCTTTGAGTCCGATCACTAAGCCAGTTATGAATCCACCTAACAGTTGCCTGGTCCATTGCATACTTGGTCATTTTTTCAATAAGGATGATGTGAGATACTTTGTCAAATGCTTTGCTGAAGTCAAGATATACTATATCTACAGCATTATATACTATATCTACAGCCTAGGATGGTGCCATTAGGCAAACATGGTCCCTGGCCATTATTAACATCTCGCAGCTGTTTCGTTAGCCACAGGGCTGTGGAGTTGGTGTCCGTATTGGTGGAGTCGGAATCTGTATAAAATGGACCGATTCCAACTCCTAAAATATATAATACATTGGGTGCAGTAGTTCAATGCAGTTTGTGGGGAATATTTTTTTCATAAGAATTTGGGAAAGTTATGAAAATGCTACAGTAAATTTATCACTTAAACAAGAGACCTGTATGAGGGAGTCGAAGTTGAAGGTTTGGCTTACCAACTCCACAGCCCTGGTTAGCCGCTACGCCCCCCGATCAGCACTCAGCAGCGCTTTGGACGCAGCGTATTAATGCTGCGTCCAAAACTCTGTTCTAATGCCGCACATTTGTTGTCGGTACATGTGAATCCACCGCATGTAATGACACTTCAATCGGTCAAAATATTCAGTGGAGACTAGCGTGTCCACTACAGAAATTGACGTGCTGTGGGTGAGTTTGGGTACGTGGCCACAGTCAGGAGCTGCTGCAGGTTCGACGCTGCGTGTTTATACAGCATCAAATCTGCAGCGTCCAGATGTTACAGCATAGTGGATGGGATCTCTAGAAATCACATGTCCACTATGTGTGCATCAGAGGCTGTGAATCACCCGTGGACAGTGACATGTGGTGCGTCTTTCAGGACCGCAGCATGTCAATTTATCTGGTGGAGTCGCTAGTCTGCGCAACAGGAATTTGACCACTAGAAAATATTGAATGCAGTACATATTCATGGTTCAGTGAACACATGTGGATTTACCTACATTCAATAGAATGCAACGTTTTGGACGCAGCAAGAAATATGCATCCAAAGCGCTGATATGTCCAGATCGTGAGCACAGAGCCTAAAACTTTTTTGAAAAAATGGTGTGGTCTCCTGTGTTATTTTTATTACCAGCAGAGGGAAAGCCAACCGCTAGGGGCTGATATTAGTAGCCGGGAAGAGACCATTAGCCAACAATGTTCCCTGGTCATAAATATCAGCCCACAACTATTTGTTTAGCCTTTACTGGCTAGATTACAGGGGTACCCCAGAAGAAAATTGACATGGGATCCCTCTATAAAATGTAACCAGAAAAGGATAAACAGACAGCTGCGGGCTGATATTAATAGCCAGGGAAGGGGCCATGAATACTAGCCCCCTCCGCGGCTAATAATATCACCCCTTAGCAGTCCCAGAAATGGCGCATCCATAAGATGTGCCAAATCTATCGCTTAGCCTCCGCTCTTCCCACTGCCCTGTAGCGGTGGCAGTGGGGTAATGGGGTTGGGGTTCACGTCGGCCTTGTATTGGTAGCTGATGTGAAGCCCAGGTTAGTAATGGAGGGCCCCATTGCTAACCGCGTAGTAGTTGTCGCCGCCTTTTCAATAAATAAAGTATTTTAATGAACTAAAAAACACATGGTTTTAAGAAATTTTTTATTGCGCTGTCAGTCCCCGAAACCTTCAATCTTCTGGAAAAAAAAAGTAAAAAAACAAACATCCATATCCGTCACCTGTCCGCCGTCACGATGCAGTCCACAATTCCGTCATGATTGTCCCTCGGCGATCCGGGTCACTTCTACAGCAGTGACATCAGCCATCACTGACGTCACTGCTGTAGAAGACAGCAATGTACACTGACGGGTGTAAAATCACTCCTGTCAGTGTACATGCTGCTGCAGGAGGTCATCGGGGTTCATCAGCTGAAGATCAGCTGATCAGCCCCGGTGAGCTACCACCATGGGAGCTTTCTTCAGAATGTTCCCAGGGTGAGGTCATGTGAGCGATCAGCTGATTGCTCACGTGACTGCAGGTCCTGGCTGCGCAGTACACTGCTGGGAGTGAGCACGCTCCCTGCAGTGTACCACCGGGAGCAAACGCAGCGAAAATGCATCAAAAACGCTACATGTGCACATAGCCTAAGAGGTGTCCACAAGTGCCTATAGCTTCATTCATCAGTCTGCAGAACCTTAAATGCAGCTTTAGCTGTGAATGGTGCATACGCTACATTTTATCTCTTAGCATTTTCAGTGTTTTTCACTTAATTTTAATTTGCACCTAATTCTTTTAATTTGCGCCTTTTTTTCCATTTTACACGGATTGGCGTTTTTTTTTTTTTTCTATATGTTCATCATTGTGGACGGAGTTTGCGGCCCCCAGATGCTTTTGGCTGATTCATCAGTTGTAACTTTTTAAAAAGTATCTAAATTGTAGTGAAAATGTTCCCCAGTCCCAGATTGCAATTTCATTATTTTTGTTCTAAGAAGTCTAAAAAAATAAAAATAAAATAATGATCAAGACAAAAATAAAGAGCAATTTTTATGATGTGATTCTCTCAGCCTGAGTCGCTTGACGACCTTGTGGTTTGCTGTGTGAGCACTAGATGGCGCCATTTCTCCAGCTTCACTTCCATGGACTCTGGCTGAGTCGCTCGCTCGTCATCGGCGCGGTCTCAGGGATTTCATATTCTCGGAGTCTACAGCAGCGAGTCGGCTGGTGAGATTTCCTGGGACTTCTAGTTCCACACACTGTATGGTAGTTAGCACAGATCAGGGCACCGTGCGCATCTGTTTGCATTTCAGTGTATACAAAAAAAAAAGGGAATCGCTGTGAACAGACGCGGCTCCAGCGCTGAAGAGGAGGGCTGCGGGCTTCATGTAGGACCACGCGTTTCGGGCCGTGAAAACACTAGTGACTTACACGCTTTATATGGTGGTTGGTGACCCAGATACAAAGGACCAGACGATGCAAGGCCAAAATGAATAAGAAGTGACACTGGTAGGTGGCTCAGTGGTTAGCACTGTACTGTATATAGGGTAGAATGGTGGCTCAGTGGTAAGCACTATACTGTATATAGGGTAGAATGGTGGCTCAGTGGTAAGCACTATACTGTATATAGGGTAGAATGGTGGCTCAGTGGTAAGCACTATACTGTATATAGGGTAGAATGGTGGCTCAGTGGTTAGCAGTGTACTGTATATAGGGCAGCATGGTAGCTCAGTGGTTAGCACTGTACTGTATATAGGACAGCATGGTGGCTTAGTGGTTAGCACTGTACTGTGTATAGGGTAGAATGGTGGCTCAGTGGTAAGCACTATACTGTATATAGGGTAGAATGGTGGCTCAGTGGTAAGCACTATACTGTATATAGGGTAGAATGGTGGCTCAGTGGTAAGCACTGTACTGTATATAGGGTAGAATGGTGGCTCAGTGGTTAGCAGTGTACTGTATATAGGGCAGCATGGTAGCTCAGTGGTTAGCACTGTACTGTATATAGGACAGCATGGTGGCTTAGTGGTTAGCACTGTACTGTGTATAGGATAGCATGGTGGCTCAGTGGTTAGCACTGTACTGTATATAGGGCAGCATGGTAGCTCAGTGGTTATCACTGTACTGTGTATATAGGGCTGCACAGTGCCTCAGTGGTAAGCACTGTACTGTATATAGGGTAGAATGGTGGCTCAGTGGTTAGCACTGTATATAGGGCAGCATCGTGGCTCGGTGGTTAGTATTGTACTGTATATAGGATAGCATGGTGGCTCAGTGGTTAGCACTGTACTGTATGTAGGGCAGCATGGTTGCTCTGTGCTTAGCACTGCATGGTGGCCCAGTGGTTAGCACTATACTGTATGTAGGTTAGCATGGTGGCTCAGTGGACAGCACTGTATGGTGGCTCAGTGGTTAGCACTGTAGCCTTACAGCACTGGGGGTCCTGGAATCACACCCTGTGTGTGCGTGGGTTTACTTGTGGCGACAGTTACCTAATGATGGATTTGCAGTGTTTCTCCGTGATACGTGTTACATGTTATTTCCTCCCCTGGATGATAAGTGACGTTTGCTTTGGTTGCACCTGTACCTGCTCATAAAGCTGGAAACAAGAAGAGGGTCTGAGATCCCTGTGTTTGATTGACAGGTGTGCCGCCACCTCCTGCAGCCTCTGATCTCCATGACTCAGGCTTTGGACGCTCAGTGTCAGGAGCTGTGCACATTACTGCGGAGGAAGGATGGCGAGATTCAGGATTATCAGGAGGGCGGCGCAGTGCTCTCCCGGGGTAAGGAACTGACTACTTACAGTTAGGATTGCACAAGAGGAGGAAAACATGGCTGGTATATTCCAGAAACAGCGCCACTCCTGTCCACAGGTTGTGTCTGGTATTACAGCTCAGTTCTATTAAAATGAATGGAGCAGAGCTGCAGTACCAGACACAACCTGTGGGCAGGGGTGGCGCTGTTTTTGGAAGAAAGCAGACATACTTTACAAATCCTGTACAACCCCTTTATTATATGCATATTTGCATCTTGAATGACCTTTCATGAACTTCTCATGCTTTTCCTACAAAAATCACATTTATTGCAACTTGAAAATAAAAATGTCATATTATTTATTGACTCCATGAAGACTCTACATTTGGCGCAAGGCACAATTGCAACTTTTTTTCATAAATTGTGCTGACTCCAAATCGCCATCTCCATCACTGCCCGCCGGCCCGTGGGCTTGGGCGCTGGTAGTCAGTACCCGCCGGCTCGTGGGCTTGGGCGCTGGTAGTCAGTACCTGCCGGCTCGTGGGCTTGGGCGCTGGTAGTCAGTACCTGCCGGCTCGTAGGCTTGGGCGCTGGTAGTCAGTACTCGCCGGCTCGTGGGCTTGGGCTCTGGTAGTACCCGCTGGCTCGTGGGCTTGGGCTCTGGTAGTCAGTACCCGCTGGCTCGTGGGCTTGGGCTCTGGTAGTCAGTACCCACTGGCTCGTGGGCTTGGGCGCTGGTAGTCAGTACCCGCTGGCTCGTGGGCTTGGGCGCTTGTAGTCAGTACCTGCCGGCTCGTAGGCTTGGGCGCTTGTAGTCAGTACCCACTGGCTCGTGGGCTTGTGCTCTGGTAGTCAGTACCCGCTGGCTCGTGGGCTTGGGCTCTGGTAGTCAGTTCCTGCCGGCTCGTGGGCTTGGGTGCTTGTAGTCAGTACTCGTGGGCTTGGGCTCTGGTAGTCAGCACTTGCCGGCTCGTGGGCTTGGGCGCTGGTGGTCAGTACTCGCCGGCTCGTGGCCTTGGGCTCTGGTAGTCAGTACCTGCCGGCTCTTTGGCTTGGGCACTGGTAGTCAGCACTTGCCGGCTCGTGGGCTTGGGCGCTGGTAGTCAGTACCCGCCGGCTCGTGGGCTTGGGCGCTGGTAGTCAGTACCCGCCGGCTCGTGGGCTTGGGCGCTGGTAGTCAGTACCCGCCGGCTCTTGGGCTTGGGCGCTGGTAGTCAGCACTTGCCGGCTCGTGGGCTTGGGCGCTGGTAGTCGGTACCCACTGGCTCATGGGCTTGGGCGCTGGTAGTCAGCACTCGCCGGCTCGTGGGCTTTGGCTCTGGTAGTCAGTACTCGCCGGCTCGTGGGCTTGGGCGCTGGTAGTCAGTACCCGCCGGCTCGTGGGCTTGGGCGTTGGTAGTCAGTACCCGCCGGCTCGTGGGCTTGGGCGTTGGTAGTCAGTACCTGCCGGCTCGTGAGCTTGGGCGCTGGTAGTCAGTATCTGCCGGCTCGTAGGCTTGGGCGCTGGTAGTCAGTACTCACCGGCTCGTGGGCTTGGGCGCTGGTAGTCAGTACTCGCCGGCTCGTGGGCTTGGGCGCTGGTAGTCAGTACTCGTGGGCTTGGGCGCTGGTAGTCAGTACTCGCCGGCTCGTGGGCTTGGGCGCTGGTAGTCAGTACCCGCCGGCTCGTGGGCTTGGGCGTTGGTAGTCAGTACCTGCCGGCTCGTGGGCTTGGGCTCTGGTAGTCAGTATCTGCCGGCTCGTAGGCTTGGGCGCTGGTAGTCAGTACTCACCGGCTCGTGGGCTTGGGCTCTGGTAGTCAGTACTCGCCGGCTCGTGGGCTTGGGCGCTGGTAGTCAGTACTCGCCGGCTCGTGGGCTTGGGCTCTGGTAGTCAGTACCCGCCGGCTCGTGGGCTTGGGCGCTGGTAGTCAGTACTCGCCGGCTCGTGGGCTTGGGCGCTGGTAGTCAGTACCCGCCGGCTCTTGGGCTTGGGCGCTGGTAGTCAGTACCCGCCGGCTCTTGGGCTTGGGCGCTGGTAGTCAGCACTTGCCGGCTCGTGGGCTTGGGCGCTGGTAGTCGGTACCCACTGGCTCATGGGCTTGGGCGCTGGTAGTCAGCACTCGCCGACTCGTGGGCTTTGGCTCTGGTAGTCAGTACTCGCCGGCTCGTGGGCTTGGGCGCTGGTAGTCAGTACCCGCCGGCTCGTGGGCTTGGGCGTTGGTAGTCAGTACCCGCCGGCTCGTGGGCTTGGGCGTTGGTAGTCAGTACCCGCCGGCTCGTGGGCTTGGGCGTTGGTAGTCAGTACCTGCCGGCTCGTGAGCTTGGGCGCTGGTAGTCAGTATCTGCCGGCTCGTAGGCTTGGGCGCTGGTAGTCAGTACTCACCGGCTCGTGGGCTTGGGCGCTGGTAGTCAGTACTCGCCGGCTCGTGGGCTTGGGCGCTGGTAGTCAGTACTCGCCGGCTCGTGGGCTTGGGCGCTGGTAGTCAGTACTCGCCGGCTCGTGGGCTTGGGCGCTGGTAGTCAGTACCCGCCGGCTCGTGGGCTTGCGCGTTGGTAGTCAGTACCCGCCGGCTCGTGGGCTTGGGCGTTGGTAGTCAGTACCTGCCGGCTCGTAGGCTTGGGCGCTGGTAGTCAGTACTCGCCGGCTCGTGGGCTTGGGCTCTGGTAGTACCCGCTGGCTCGTGGGCTTGGGCTCTGGTAGTCAGTACCCGCTGGCTCGTGGGCTTGGGCTCTGGTAGTCAGTACCCACTGGCTCGTGGGCTTGGGCGCTGGTAGTCAGTACCCGCTGGCTCGTGGGCTTGGGCGCTTGTAGTCAGTACCTGCCGGCTCGTAGGCTTGTGCTCTGGTAGTCAGTACCCGCTGGCTCGTGGGCTTGTGCTCTGGTAGTCAGTACCCGCTGGCTCGTGGGCTTGGGCTCTGGTAGTCAGTTCCTGCCGGCTCGTGGGCTTGGGTGCTTGTAGTCAGTACTCGTGGGCTTGGGCTCTGGTAGTCAGCACTTGCCGGCTCGTGGGCTTGGGCGCTGGTGGTCAGTACTCGCCGGCTCGTGGGCTTGGGCTCTGGTAGTCAGTACCTGCCGGCTCTTGGGCTTGGGCACTGGTAGTCAGCACTTGCCGGCTCGTGGGCTTGGGCGCTGGTAGTCAGTACCCGCCGGCTCTTGGGCTTGGGCGCTGGTAGTCAGCACTTGCCGGCTCGTGGGCTTGGGCGCTGGTAGTCGGTACCCACTGGCTCATGGGCTTGGGCGCTGGTAGTCAGCACTCGCCGGCTCGTGGGCTTTGGCTCTGGTAGTCAGTACTCGCCGGCTCGTGGGCTTGGGCGCTGGTAGTCAGTACCCGCCGGCTCGTGGGCTTGGGCGCTGGTAGTCAGTACCCGCCGGCTTGTGGGCTTGGGCGTTGGTAGTCAGTACCCGCCGGCTCGTGTGCTTGGGCGTTGGTAGTCAGTACCTGCCGGCTCGTGAGCTTGGGCGCTGGTAGTCAGTACTCACCGGCTCGTGGGCTTGGACGCTGGTAGTCAGTACTCGCCGGCTCGTGGGCTTGGGCGCTGGTAGTCAGTACTCGTGGGCTTGGGCGCTGGTAGTCAGTACTCGCCGGCTCGTGGGCTTGGGCGCTGGTAGTCAGTACCCGCCGGCTCGTGGGCTTGGGCGTTGGTAGTCAGTTCCTGCCGGCTCGTGGGCTTGGGTGCTTGTAGTCAGTACTCGTGGGCTTGGGCTCTGGTAGTCAGCACTTGCCGGCTCGTGGGCTTGGGCGCTGGTGGTCAGTACTCGCCGGCTCGTGGGCTTGGGCTCTGGTAGTCAGTACCTGCCGGCTCTTGGGCTTGGGCACTGGTAGTCAGCACTTGCCGGCTCGTGGGCTTGGGCGCTGGTAGTCAGTACCCGCCGGCTCTTGGGCTTGGGCGCTGGTAGTCAGCACTTGCCGGCTCGTGGGCTTGGGCGCTGGTAGTCGGTACCCACTGGCTCATGGGCTTGGGCGCTGGTAGTCAGCACTCGCCGGCTCGTGGGCTTTGGCTCTGGTAGTCAGTACTCGCCGGCTCGTGGGCTTGGGCGCTGGTAGTCAGTACCCGCCGGCTCGTGGGCTTGGGCGCTGGTAGTCAGTACCCGCCGGCTTGTGGGCTTGGGCGTTGGTAGTCAGTACCCGCCGGCTCGTGGGCTTGGGCGTTGGTAGTCAGTACCTGCCGGCTCGTGAGCTTGGGCGCTGGTAGTCAGTACTCACCGGCTCGTGGGCTTGGGCGCTGGTAGTCAGTACTCGCCGGCTCGTGGGCTTGGGCGCTGGTAGTCAGTACTCGCCGGCTCGTGGGCTTGGGCGCTGGTAGTCAGTACCCGCCGGCTCGTGGGCTTGGGCGTTGGTAGTCAGTACCTGCCGGCTCGTGGGCTTGGGCTCTGGTAGTCAGTATCTGCCGGCTCGTAGGCTTGGGCGCTGGTAGTCAGTACTCACCGGCTCGTGGGCTTGGGCTCTGGTAGTCAGTACTCGCCGGCTCGTGGGCTTGGGCGCTGGTAGTCAGTACTCGCCGGCTCGTGGGCTTGGGCTCTGGTAGTCAGTACCCGCCGGCTCGTGGGCTTGGGCGCTGGTAGTCAGTACTCGCCGGCTCGTGGGCTTGGGCGCTGGTAGTCAGTACTCGCCGGCTCGTGGGCTTGGGCTCTGGTAGTCAGTACTCGCCGGCTCGTGGGCTTGGGCGCTGGTAGTCAGTACTCACCGGCTCGTGGGCTTGGGCTCTGGTAGTCAGTATGTGGACATTGATGCCGATGGTGAAAAAGTGTCCAGATATCTCAAATTTATTACTGATCTTCCCGCAGATCGTCTCAGAACGGAGACTTTTGATGACGATGCCTTCTACAAGACCTTCATGAGTAAGGTAGGTCTCTATTCTCCAGGGGGGTGACAGCAAAGCCTGGACTGCAGGTCACAAACTTAGAGACGTTGTCAAAACTTTCCAAGGTGCCTCCTATCTTAGTAGTAATAACCTGCAGATCACTTGGGGTCCCAGCAATCCCTGAAGGGGGGCTCTTAGATTCCCTGTTTGATTAAAGTGATGGCCACCCGTGTGCACCGACGTCGGCGATACGGGGGCAGCTACAATTACTAAGGACAATGAATGAAGTGGAGGTGCACATGTACCGGCTGCCGCTCCGTCCATAGGGGGCGCTGCAGAGGCCATTTGGAAAGACCTCTTTAATACAAAACCACTTATGTGTGACCCCCAGAGACTGCAGCGACCGCCCCCCGGGGGGTAAATGGCTCTTTAGTCCTGGTTTCTGGGAATTGATGGAGATGTATACAGTATATTCGGGGTGGCGCCCGTTGGCATCAGCTTGGCGTTTCCTGGTATGACTTCAGCACACGCCTTATACAAGGTGTGTGTCTATAAACACACGGGGGCTGCAGGGACTTGCCTCCTGCCCGCGCGTTCCCATAGTCTGAGCGATCACTATGAGACGGAGGTCTCATGTATTTTATCTACGTGTCAGATAAGTGCAAAGATTCTGGGAGAGATGGAGAAGAGGAAAACCGCTCCGGATATGAATAGATAAAGCCGGCGACAATGCAGGGGGCTACCGAATACTGGGGCGCAGCCGGCTCTATACAGGGCGCTGTAAACCTAAGCGACAAAGCCGAGTGGTGAAGAGTGTAATGCCGGCATCCCTGGTGGTCTGGGGCAGGGAAGGAGTTTGTACCAGCATCCCTGGTGGTCTGGAGCAGGGAAGGAGTTTGTACCAGCATCCCTGGTGGTCTGGGGCAGGGAAGGAGTCAGTACGAGAATCCCTGGTGGACTAGTGCAGGGGAAGAGTTAATGCCAGTTTCCCTGGTGGTCTAGAGTAGTGAAAAAGTTATCACCTAAAATAAAGTTTAGTGAAAAAGTGGATAGGGCCTGGTGGTCTGGAGTAGTGGAGAGGTTCGGACCT
Source organism: Phyllobates terribilis (assembly GCF_046119375.1). Lineage (NCBI taxonomy): Eukaryota > Metazoa > Chordata > Amphibia > Anura > Dendrobatidae > Phyllobates > Phyllobates terribilis. The sequence goes on from NW_027362769.1 coordinate 172,583,331, forward strand.
GGTGGTCTGGAGTAGTGGAGAGATTGGGGCCTGTTGGTCTGGAGTAGTGGAGAGGTTGGGGCCTGTTGGTCTGGAGTAGTGGAGAGGTTGGGGCCTGGTGGTCTGGAGTAGTGGAGAGGTTGGGGCCTGGTGGTCTGGAGTAGTGGAGAGGTTGGGGCCTGGTGGTCTGGAGTAGTGGAGAGGTTGGGGCCTGGTGGTCTGGAGTAGTGGAGAGGTTGGGGCCTGGTGGTCTGGAGTAGTGGAGAGGTTGGGGCCTGGTGGTCTGGAGTAGTGGAGAGGTTGGGGCCTGGTGGTCTGGAGTAGTGGAGAGGTTGGGGCCTGGTGGTCTGGAGTAGTGGAGAGGTTGGGGCCTGGTGGTCTGGAGTAGTGGAGAGGTTGGGGCCTGGTGGTCTGGAGTAGTGGAGAGGTTGGGGCCTGGTGGTCTGGAGTAGTGGAGAGGTTGGGGCCTGGTGGTCTGGAGTAGTGGAGAGGTTGGGGCCTGGTGGTCTGGAGTAGTGGAGAGGTTGGGGCCTGGTGGTCTGGAGTAGTGGAGAGGTTGGGGCCTGGTGGTCTGGAGTAGTGGAGAGGTTGGGGCCTGGTGGTCTGGAGTAGTGGAGAGGTTGGGGCCTGGTGGTCTGGAGTAGTGGAGAGGTTGGGGCCTGGTGGTCTGGAGTAGTGGAGAGGTTGGGGCCTGGTGGTCTGGAGTAGTGGAGAGGTTGGGGCCTGGTGGTCTGGAGTAGTGGAGAGGTTGGGGCCTGGTGGTCTGGAGTAGTGGAGAGGTTGGGGCCTGGTGGTCTGGAGTAGTGGAGAGGTTGGGGCCTGGTGGTCTGGAGTAGTGGAGAGGTTGGGGCCTGGTGGTCTGGAGTAGTGGAGAGGTTGGGGCCTGGTGGTCTGGAGTAGTGGAGAGGTTGGGGCCTGGTGGTCTGGAGTAGTGGAGAGGTTGGGGCCTGGTGGTCTGGAGTAGTGGAGAGGTTGGGGCCTGGTGGTCTGGAGTAGTGGAGAGGTTGGGGCCTGGTGGTCTGGAGTAGTGGAGAGGTTGGGGCCTGGTGGTCTGGAGTAGTGGAGAGGTTGGGGCCTGGTGGTCTGGAGTAGTGGAGAGGTTGGGGCCTGGTGGTCTGGAGTAGTGGAGAGGTTGGGGCCTGGTGGTCTGGAGTAGTGGAGAGGTTGGGGCCTGGTGGTCTGGAGTAGTGGAGAGGTTGGGGCCTGGTGGTCTGGAGTAGTGGAGAGGTTGGGGCCTGGTGGTCTGGAGTAGTGGAGAGGTTGGGGCCTGGTGGTCTGGAGTAGTGGAGAGGTTGGGGCCTGGTGGTCTGGAGTAGTGGAGAGGTTGGGGCCTGGTGGTCTGGAGTAGTGGAGAGGTTGGGGCCTGGTGGTCTGGAGTAGTGGAGAGGTTGGGGCCTGGTGGTCTGGAGTAGTGGAGAGGTTGGGGCCTGGTGGTCTGGAGTAGTGGAGAGGTTGGGGCCTGGTGGTCTGGAGTAGTGGAGAGGTTGGGGCCTGGTGGTCTGGAGTAGTGGAGAGGTTGGGGCCTGGTGGTCTGGAGTAGTGGAGAGGTTGGGGCCTGGTGGTCTGGAGTAGTGGAGAGGTTGGGGCCTGGTGGTCTGGAGTAGTGGAGAGGTTGGGGCCTGGTGGTCTGGAGTAGTGGAGAGGTTGGGGCCTGGTGGTCTGGAGTAGTGGAGAGGTTGGGGCCTGGTGGTCTGGAGTAGTGGAGAGGTTGGGGCCTGGTGGTCTGGAGTAGTGGAGAGGTTGGGGCCTGGTGGTCTGGAGTAGTGGAGAGGTTGGGGCCTGGTGGTCTGGAGTAGTGGAGAGGTTGGGGCCTGGTGGTCTGGAGTAGTGGAGAGGTTGGGGCCTGGTGGTCTGGAGTAGTGGAGAGGTTGGGGCCTGGTGGTCTGGAGTAGTGGAGAGGTTGGGGCCTGGTGGTCTGGAGTAGTGGAGAGGTTGGGGCCTGGTGGTCTGGAGTAGTGGAGAGGTTGGGGCCTGGTGGTCTGGAGTAGTGGAGAGGTTGGGGCCTGGTGGTCTGGAGTAGTGGAGAGGTTGGGGCCTGGTGGTCTGGAGTAGTGGAGAGGTTGGGGCCTGGTGGTCTGGAGTAGTGGAGAGGTTGGGGCCTGGTGGTCTGGAGTAGTGGAGAGGTTGGGGCCTGGTGGTCTGGAGTAGTGGAGAGGTTGGGGCCTGGTGGTCTGGAGTAGTGGAGAGGTTGGGGCCTGGTGGTCTGGAGTAGTGGAGAGGTTGGGGCCTGGTGGTCTGGAGTAGTGGAGAGGTTGGGGCCTGGTGGTCTGGAGTAGTGGAGAGGTTGGGGCCTGGTGGTCTGGAGTAGTGGAGAGGTTGGGGCCTGGTGGTCTGGAGTAGTGGAGAGGTTGGGGCCTGGTGGTCTGGAGTAGTGGAGAGGTTGGGGCCTGGTGGTCTGGAGTAGTGGAGAGGTTGGGGCCTGGTGGTCTGGAGTAGTGGAGAGGTTGGGGCCTGGTGGTCTGGAGTAGTGGAGAGGTTGGGGCCTGGTGGTCTGGAGTAGTGGAGAGGTTGGGGCCTGGTGGTCTGGAGTAGTGGAGAGGTTGGGGCCTGGTGGTCTGGAGTAGTGGAGAGGTTGGGGCCTGGTGGTCTGGAGTAGTGGAGAGGTTGGGGCCTGGTGGTCTGGAGTAGTGGAGAGGTTGGGGCCTGGTGGTCTGGAGTAGTGGAGAGGTTGGGGCCTGGTGGTCTGGAGTAGTGGAGAGGTTGGGGCCTGGTGGTCTGGAGTAGTGGAGAGGTTGGGGCCTGGTGGTCTGGAGTAGTGGAGAGGTTGGGGCCTGGTGGTCTGGAGTAGTGGAGAGGTTGGGGCCTGGTGGTCTGGAGTAGTGGAGAGGTTGGGGCCTGGTGGTCTGGAGTAGTGGAGAGGTTGGGGCCTGGTGGTCTGGAGTAGTGGAGAGGTTGGGGCCTGGTGGTCTGGAGTAGTGGAGAGGTTGGGGCCTGGTGGTCTGGAGTAGTGGAGAGGTTGGGGCCTGGTGGTCTGGAGTAGTGGAGAGGTTGGGGCCTGGTGGTCTGGAGTAGTGGAGAGGTTGGGGCCTGGTGGTCTGGAGTAGTGGAGAGGTTGGGGCCTGGTGGTCTGGAGTAGTGGAGAGGTTGGGGCCTGGTGGTCTGGAGTAGTGGAGAGGTTGGGGCCTGGTGGTCTGGAGTAGTGGAGAGGTTGGGGCCTGGTGGTCTGGAGTAGTGGAGAGGTTGGGGCCTGGTGGTCTGGAGTAGTGGAGAGGTTGGGGCCTGGTGGTCTGGAGTAGTGGAGAGGTTGGGGCCTGGTGGTCTGGAGTAGTGGAGAGGTTGGGGCCTGGTGGTCTGGAGTAGTGGAGAGGTTGGGGCCTGGTGGTCTGGAGTAGTGGAGAGGTTGGGGCCTGGTGGTCTGGAGTAGTGGAGAGGTTGGGGCCTGGTGGTCTGGAGTAGTGGAGAGGTTGGGGCCTGGTGGTCTGGAGTAGTGGAGAGGTTGGGGCCTGGTGGTCTGGAGTAGTGGAGAGGTTGGGGCCTGGTGGTCTGGAGTAGTGGAGAGGTTGGGGCCTGGTGGTCTGGAGTAGTGGAGAGGTTGGGGCCTGGTGGTCTGGAGTAGTGGAGAGGTTGGGGCCTGGTGGTCTGGAGTAGTGGAGAGGTTGGGGCCTGGTGGTCTGGAGTAGTGGAGAGGTTGGGGCCTGGTGGTCTGGAGTAGTGGAGAGGTTGGGGCCTGGTGGTCTGGAGTAGTGGAGAGGTTGGGGCCTGGTGGTCTGGAGTAGTGGAGAGGTTGGGGCCTGGTGGTCTGGAGTAGTGGAGAGGTTGGGGCCTGGTGGTCTGGAGTAGTGGAGAGGTTGGGGCCTGGTGGTCTGGAGTAGTGGAGAGGTTGGGGCCTGGTGGTCTGGAGTAGTGGAGAGGTTGGGGCCTGGTGGTCTGGAGTAGTGGAGAGGTTGGGGCCTGGTGGTCTGGAGTAGTGGAGAGGTTGGGGCCTGGTGGTCTGGAGTAGTGGAGAGGTTGGGGCCTGGTGGTCTGGAGTAGTGGAGAGGTTGGGGCCTGGTGGTCTGGAGTAGTGGAGAGGTTGGGGCCTGGTGGTCTGGAGTAGTGGAGAGGTTGGGGCCTGGTGGTCTGGAGTAGTGGAGAGGTTGGGGCCTGGTGGTCTGGAGTAGTGGAGAGGTTGGGGCCTGGTGGTCTGGAGTAGTGGAGAGGTTGGGGCCTGGTGGTCTGGAGTAGTGGAGAGGTTGGGGCCTGGTGGTCTGGAGTAGTGGAGAGGTTGGGGCCTGGTGGTCTGGAGTAGTGGAGAGGTTGGGGCCTGGTGGTCTGGAGTAGTGGAGAGGTTGGGGCCTGGTGGTCTGGAGTAGTGGAGAGGTTGGGGCCTGGTGGTCTGGAGTAGTGGAGAGGTTGGGGCCTGGTGGTCTGGAGTAGTGGAGAGGTTGGGGCCTGGTGGTCTGGAGTAGTGGAGAGGTTGGGGCCTGGTGGTCTGGAGTAGTGGAGAGGTTGGGGCCTGGTGGTCTGGACTAGTGGAGAGGTTGGGGCCTGGTGGTCTGGACTAGTGGAGAGGTTGGGGCCTGGTGGTCTGGACTAGTGGAGAGGTTGGGGCCTGGTGGTCTGGACTAGTGGAGAGGTTGGGGCCTGGTGGTCTGGACTAGTGGAGAGGTTGGGGCCTGGTGGTCTGGACTAGTGGAGAGGTTGGGGCCTGGTGGTCTGGACTAGTGGAGAGGTTGGGGCCTGGTGGTCTGGACTAGTGGAGAGGTTGGGGCCTGGTGGTCTGGACTAGTGGAGAGGTTGGGGCCTGGTGGTCTGGACTAGTGGAGAGGTTGGGGCCTGGTGGTCTGGACTAGTGGAGAGGTTGGGGCCTGGTGGTCTGGACTAGTGGAGAGGTTGGGGCCTGGTGGTCTGGACTAGTGGAGAGGTTGGGGCCTGGTGGTCTGGACTAGTGGAGAGGTTGGGGCCTGGTGGTCTGGACTAGTGGAGAGGTTGGGGCCTGGTGGTCTGGACTAGTGGAGAGGTTGGGGCCTGGTGGTCTGGACTAGTGGAGAGGTTGGGGCCTGGTGGTCTGGACTAGTGGAGAGGTTGGGGCCTGGTGGTCTGGACTAGTGGAGAGGTTGGGGCCTGGTGGTCTGGACTAGTGGAGAGGTTGGGGCCTGGTGGTCTGGACTAGTGGAGAGGTTGGGGCCTGGTGGTCTGGACTAGTGGAGAGGTTGGGGCCTGGTGGTCTGGACTAGTGGAGAGGTTGGGGCCTGGTGGTCTGGACTAGTGGAGAGGTTGGGGCCTGGTGGTCTGGACTAGTGGAGAGGTTGGGGCCTGGTGGTCTGGACTAGTGGAGAGGTTGGGGCCTGGTGGTCTGGACTAGTGGAGAGGTTGGGGCCTGGTGGTCTGGACTAGTGGAGAGGTTGGGGCCTGGTGGTCTGGACTAGTGGAGAGGTTGGGGCCTGGTGGTCTGGACTAGTGGAGAGGTTGGGGCCTGGTGGTCTGGACTAGTGGAGAGGTTGGGGCCTGGTGGTCTGGAGTAGTGGAGAGGTTGGGGCCTGGTGGTCTGGAGTAGTGGAGAGGTTTGGGCCTGGTGGTCTGGAGTAGTGGAGAGGTTTGGGCCTGGTGGTCTGGAGTAGTGGAGAGGTTTGGGCCTGGTGGTCTGGAGTAGTGGAGAGGTTTGGGCCTGGTGGTCTGGAGTAGTGGAGAGGTTTGGGCCTGGTGGTCTGGAGTAGTGGAGAGGTTTGGGCCTGGTGGTCTGGAGTAGTGGAGAGGTTTGGGCCTGGTGGTCTGGAGTAGTGGAGAGGTTTGGGCCTGGTGGTCTGGAGTAGTGGAGAGGTTTGGGCCTGGTGGTCTGGAGTAGTGGAGAGGTTTGGGCCTGGTGGTCTGGAGTAGTGGAGAGGTTTGGGCCTGGTGGTCTGGAGTAGTGGAGATGTTTGGGCCTGGTGGTCTGGAGTAGTGGAGAGGTTTGGGCCTGGTGGTCTGGAGTAGTGGAGAGGTTAGCGCCAGCTATCTTAATGGTTACAATAAAATTGAGTCTGCCACTTGGTGACACAGATCACCCACTAATCCCAAAACCAACACTCAGAATTTTGCTGTGGATTTGCCGCATCCGATTCTCACAAGGATTAGCCCCATTTTCCTTCCATCCAGGAATTGTGTAAATAAGTAGCATTTATAAAATTGGCACAGGAAAAATCCTCCTACAAATTTTCTCTAGCATGTGGACTAAGGTTACTGAGGTGTAAAGGGGACTCCCCTTTTAGAAGCCATGATACCTAATGGTGCAGATCAGACCTGTATTTCTGATATGTCCGGTCATATCCACCCCTGAACCAGGGACAGGATGCTAAACCGGCCCATACAGGTACTGCTGAGACTTATGGTGCACATGATTGTTCTGTTTCTGTATTTATATTAAGATGTATGTATGGGAAGACATTTTAAATTATTGAACCAGGATTAGCTCAGTATTCTGCACATACATTACTGATCCTGTGTTACATCCTGTATTATCCTCCAGAGCTGCACTCACTATTCTGCTGGTGCAGTCACTGTGTACATACATTACATTACTGATCCTGTACTGATCCTGAGTTACATCCTGTATTATACTCCAGAGCTGCACTCACTATTCTGCTGGTGCAGTCACTGTGTACATACATTACATTACTGATCCTGTGTTACATCCTGTATTATCCTCCAGAGCTGCACTCACTATTCTGCTGGTGCAGTCACTGTGTACATACATTACATTACTGATCCTGTACTGATCCTGAGTTACATCCTGTATTATACCCCAGAGCTGCACTCACTATTCTGCTGGTGCAGTCACTGTGTACATACATTACATTACTGATCCTGAGTTACATCCTGTATTATACTCCAGAGCTGCACTCACTATTCTGCTGGTGCAGTCACTGTGTACATACATTACATTACTGATCCTGTACTGATCCTGTACTGATCCTGAGTTACATCCTGTATTATACTCCAGAGCTGCACTCACTATTCTGCTGGTGCACTCACTGTGTACATACATTACATTACTGATCCTGAGTTACATCCTGTATTATACCCCAGAGCTGCACTCACTATTCTGCTGGTGCAGTCACTGTGTACATACATTACATTACTGATCCTGTACTGATCCTGAGTTACATCCTGTATTATACTCCAGAGCTGCACTCACTATTCTGCTGGTGCAGTCACTGTGTACATACATTACTGATCCTGAGTTACATCCTGTATCATACTCCAGAGCTGCACTCACTATTCTGCTGGTGCACTCACTGTGTACATACATTACATTACTGATCCTGAGTTACATCCTGTATTATACCCCAGAGCTGCACTCACTATTCTGCTGGTGCAGTCACTGTGTACATACATTACATTACTGATCCTGAGTTACATCCTGTATTATACTCCAGAGCTGCACTCACTATTCTGCTGGTGCAGTCACTGTGTACATACATTACATTACTGATCCTGAGTTACATCCTGTATTATACTCCAGAGCTGCACTCACTATTCTGCTGGTGCAGTCACTGTTTACATACATTACATTACTGATCCTGAGTTACATCCTGTATTATACTCCAGAGCTGCACTCACTTTTCTGCTGGTGCAGTCACTGTGTACATACATTACATTACTGATCCTGTACTGATCCTGACCTCCATCCTGTATTATATTCCAGAGCTGCACTCACTATTCTGCTGGTGCAGTCACTGTGTATATACATTACATTACTGATCCTGAGTTACCTCCTGTATTATACCCCAGAGCTGCACTCACTATTCTGCTGGTGCAGTCACTGTGTACATACATTACATTACTGATCCTGAGTTACATCCTGTATTATACTCCAGAGCTGCACTCACTATTCTGCTGGTGCAGTCACTGTGTACATACATTACATTACTGATCCTGAGTTACATCCTGTATTATATTCCAGAGCTGCACTCACTATTCTGCTGGTGCAGTCACTGTGTACATACATTACATTACTGATCCTGAGTTACATCCTGTATTATACTCCAGAGCTGCACTCACTATTCTGCTGGTGCAGTCACTGTGTACATACATTACATTACTGATCCTGAGTTACATCCTGTATTATATTCCAGAGCTGCACTCACTATTCTGCTGGTGCAGGCACTGTGTACATACATTACATTACTGATCCTGAGTTACATCCTGTATTATACTCCAGAGCTGCACTCACTATTCTGCTGGTGCAGTCACTGTGTACATACATTACATTACTGATCCTGAGTTAGATCCTGTATTATACTCCAGAGCTGCACTCACTATTCTGCTGGTGCAGTCACTGTGTACATACATTACATTACTGATCCTGAGTTACATCCTGTATTATACTCCAGAGCTGCACTTACTATTCTGCTGGTGCAGTCACTGTGTACATACATTACATTACTGATCCTGAGTTACATCCTGTATTATACTCCAGAGCTGCACTCACTATTCTGCTGGTGCAGTCACTGTGTACATACATTACATTACTGATCCTGAGTTAGATCCTGTATTATATTCCAGAGCTGCACTCACTATTCTGCTGGTGCAGTCACTGTGTACATACATTACATTACTGATCCTGAGTTACATCCTGTATTATATTCCAGAGCTGCACTCACTATTCTGCTGGTGCAGTCACTGTGTACATACATTACATTACTGATCCTGAGTTACATCCTGTATTATACTCCAGAGCTGCACTCCCTATTCTGCTGGTGCAGTGACTGTGCACTGAGGAGCAGGTTCTTGTGATCCATGGTAATGATACATCTGTGGTTTTGCACTTTCATCAGTGTTTCTCCTGTTTCTGGATGATGTGATGATGCCGGTTACCTGACAGAGCTCTGATACTTTGTAACAAGCCATACAGACAGACAGACATGTGACCAGCACAGCAAGCAATCATCTTGAAAACTCTGAGGAATTGATACAGAAAGTGTTTTGAAGAATTGTATCTCTTTCTGTACAGTGGTGACTCTTTCTTTGCTCTCTGTAGTATAAGAAGCCTCCGGTTCACCAGACGCACGGTGCAGATATGAGACTATTGTGCCGCCCGGATCGGGGCCTGTGTGTGGGCACTAATTAAACACTTTGTTTGGAAAGTAAACAAATTAAAACAAAAACTTCATAGCCGCCACGCCAAGATTAACAGCCGGCAAAATGTTAATTAGCCCTAACAAAATTACTATTCCGTCTCCAGATCACCTGGGCATTAAAGGGGCCGCGCGTAGGTTTGTTGTTGACGGCGACGTCACTTGTTATTTTTGAACTGTGTGAATCGTAGTTCGCCCCTTTGGTCTCGGCCGCCGCTCGTATTATTCCTAGCTCCTAATTCTTTTTTATCTCTGGTCTCGAGGCGTAAGAAGCCGCGTCGAATTGTTTGTGTTGTGGGGAGATCATTAAGGTCTCACAACATTGTCAACCACACATGGAGCTGGCTGCCGCCCAACGCATCGCGCATGGGGCGGGATGTGGGCTACAATGTACGGTAACCTTTCTGCCGCCATTTATGTTCATGTTTTACTCTTCATTTCTCTCTTTTTGCCTTTTTTTTTTTTTTTTTTTTATATTTTTGTGATTTTTTTGCACAGCGTTGATGTCTGTGATGATTTTGGCTTATCACTTGTCTCACATACATAAATTTGTCGCTAGATGATCTTTTCGCAGGATTTACTGAGCAAAACGCAGCAGAATTCTGTTTCAAACTTGACATTAGTCGTGCATTGTTGTTCCACATTTTTGATCTTTTAATGATTGACATTTTTCTAGAAAAAAAAGCAATAAATTTATTTATCACTTAGAGAAAAGTATCTAAGACTTTCCCAAGTTTATCGTAGGTTCACTCACTTTTCTGTTTGATGTGGATTTCGAGATAAAATTCTCTATTAAAAAACAAAAAAAACAAAACAGTTCGGATCTTCTTGGAACAAGCCGGTCATCCGTTCAGATGAGAAGACTCGTTTTTTTTTTTTGCACACATTTTTTAACTTATTTTACAAATGACGTCATGACAATTATTTAGCGCGTTTCATGCAAGCAAATTATGGCCAAATGCGTCTTTTACTGTGGTTTCCAATGCTTTTTTTTTTATTGATTTTTTTTCAGCAGAAAAGCTAAAAAAAATCCAAACACTTTATTGCTATACCCCAATTATGTTTGAAAACTAATTAAAAGCATCAAAAATTAGTTCAAAACAATGAGAAAAACAGTGTTTCCTTGCAAAATCACATGTTTTTTTACAAGAGGTTTTTCTGGCATAAAAATCCACGTTTAAATCTCGGTGTGAATTTAATGTGTCGCTTTGATACATTTGTTGCAACTTGTGTAAATTCCTACAACCCTTGGGCCTTATTCATACCTCATACGTTTTATTGTGTACAAGACAAGAGAAGTAAGATTCACTTTGATCCATGTTTTTTCATCTGATTTTCATCTGTTTTTTGATTCGTGTCCATTTTCCTCATCTGCAAAAGAAAATGCATTATTTGTTTTAGTTTCGATCAGTAGGATCTGATCAATTCTGGATTATCAGACAGTCGTGGGAAGATATTTGGTAGATGCCAGATTATGAAATACTCTGGATTATTTTAAATTAATGAGTAAAGTAATGGTACCTGACAGGTGCCAGATTATTGGACCTTCTTGGGGGAATTTATGTTGGATTTTGTATTTGCTGGACTATAAAATATTCTGGATTATAGGATAGGACCATCATAGCCAAGTACGCAGGATTTGAATATGAGAAATTCTGAATTATCAGATAGTCACAGGAAACTATTTAGGACCTTATAGGCGCCATATTATCAATTATTCTGGATTATTGGACAGTCTTGAGAAAGTATTTAGGACTTGGTAGGTTCTGGTTTACCAAGTATTTAGTTTTATTGGACAATCATAGAAAAATATATCGGTGACAGATTATTAATTATTCTGGATTATCAGACTGACATGGGGAAAGTGGGACCTGATATGTGCTGGATTATTATAGGATTATGAAATGTTTTTGATTATTGGGCACTCATGGGGAAGTATTTAGGACTTCAAAGGTGCCATATCATCAAATATTCTGGATTATCAGAAAGTTTTAAAAAAGTATTTAGAATTTTATAGGTCAAATATTCTGGATTATTGGACAGCCATGTGAAAGTATGACCTGATATGTGCTAGATAATTGAATATTCTGGATTATCGGACAGCCGTGTGAAAGTAGGACCTGAAATGTGCTAGAAGATTGTTAAATCTTTTGGATTATTGGACAGCCATGGGGACGTGTTTAGGACTTGGAAAGTGCCATGTTATCAAATATTCTGGATTATTGGACAGCCATGTGAAAGTATGACCTGATATGTGCTAGATAATTGAATATTCTGGATTATTGAACAGTCATGGGAAAGTAGGACCTGAAATGTGCTAGAAGATTGTTGAATATTCTGGATTATTGGACAGCCATGGGGGAAGTGTTTTGAACTTGATAGGTGCAGTGCCAGATGATCTGTTGTTCTGGATTATTGGACTGCCATGGGAAATGATATAAAATTGTATTTCAGTTGTCTCCTATACGATCCATTCTGCTCAGTCTTCAGCGTCTGGATTTGTGAATTTCAGAGGTGGCAACAACTGTCGGATTATCGGATTTTCTGGATTATGAAATGCTGAATAAAAGGCATCAATGAGCGGAGCGATTTCGGAGTGCGATGTCAGACCCTACGTGCCCTCCCGCCCCTGTGATTTTACCGCCACCTTTTCAACTTCAAAAGACTCCATCTATGGTCAAGAAAAAATGGACGCCCTCAATTAAACGCCGCCGCGAGCAAACCTTCGACTAATCTCGGAATATAAGAACCTTCTATTTCAGATTTTAATGTGTTAAAAAAAAAAAAACAAACCTTGTGATCGTGGATAATCTGTTTGGCCGTTTTCATCCACATTCTCGGTGCCGTCTCTGTTAACGCTTCTATTTATTTGCGTCCGCGGAGAAGCTCGGACCATTCATGTCAACCATAAAACCATTAAAAATAGCCACGTATCCATATTTAGCCGAGAGGTAAAAGCTAATAGAGGCCTAAGTGATGTTTTTGGCTTTGGAACGACTTTAAAAGTTGTTCTCGAGGAGTGAAAAAAAAAAAAAAAGTTCCTGGCGCGAAGCCGAAGCTACTGTACAAACTGTTAATAAAACCCGGTGTGTATGTGTCTGTATGTATATAAACGTATATAAATTATATTAGTTAAAGGAGCCGGGGTAAAGTATGTGCCGCTGGCGGAGCGGAGGACTCCGACCTTCAGAGGAATAGCTGGCTGCCCAGTAGCCGTCAATTAGTCGCTGGAAGGAGACACGCTGCTAAGTCAACAAATTAGAGAGAGTCAAAAAGTGAATGTAACAGTCTGCCGAAACGCTCCCCCCCCGAGGCCGAGGCGACAGAAAACAGTGTTACAATGTGGAAAAGTGTTATACAGAAATAGATTTAGAAAAGCGAGGGAAGAGGGGGGGCACATAAATTACTTTTAGTTTAGAAAACTTCTGTCCATCATGAAAGTTTTGTTCGCCCCTTTCACAAGAAACCAGCAGCGTTATCCCTTTAATTGAAGGTCGGCTCCGCCAGTTTATGTACGGCGGGGTCCCGATAATCGTCATTGGACGGGGGGGTACAGTCTCTTGTAGGCTTATAATCATCAGCTCTCTAGGTACTGACTTTAGGTTACACATAGAGCCAAGCAGAGCTGCAGTGTAAAGCATGGAGGAGGAAATAGGACAGGGAGTCTAGAATGAGGCAACGTGGGGGATCTGAAGACTACCATCCCTTGAGTCTCGATAGACGACGCAGCTGAGCTGGAGACTCTGATTTATAGCAGGAGGAGTAGGAGAATAGGTGGTATATAAGGGCATGAGGACATTTTAGAAGATTAAGATGACCTCAGAGTAGAGAGAGAGGGCAGAGGAACTCAAAAATAACAGCACTACGACAGAGTCAGACAGTGGATCTTGTACAGGGTCATCTATCCATTTGGATGACTGTCATGCAGTACTAGATTTCTCCTGCGGGGGCGCTGTGAACCTATGTGCGTCTTCAGAAATTTTGGCTGATTGCATGGAGTATTCTACAGCTTTAAAAGTATTTCTATCTTACAAAAAGTGATAGTATGTCACTAGGAAAGGCAGACGTTACGTGATCAGTGGGGGTCTGACCTCTCCGATCCTGTGATTGACACCTCATTTAAGTGAGTGGTACCCTTGACCCCAGTGATCAGAAGACGCAGCTCTATGACCCCAATGTGAGAAGTCAGTCCCCCACCGATCATAAACTAATGGTACGTTCTGGCGATTTTAAAACTGCAGCAAGTGCAAATCAGGGATAAACCAATGAAGTAAGTGTGGGGGGGGGGGTGTAATATCGCGTTGTTGCGGAGTTATCCTTTAAGTGAAAACTTTGGCTGTGCATTGTGTACTTTTCTGTCAATGCAAAACCATTTATAATCTGTGGCCTCTTGTAAAAAAAACAAACAAAAAAACATCGTCTCCACGATGATATTGGTGTACGCGAGCGGTTTGGCGCGAGTCTGGCGCGGCCGTATGTAATGAAGGTTGTGGCGTTACCGGACAATAATAAATACCCCGCCTGCTGTTTACCGTCTGGGGACTCAGGGAACATCCTTGTTCCTTTCCCTCTTTTGGCCTTGTTTGCGGCGACCCACATTTTCCTAAAAGGCGCTGGGCTGTGAGTCACCTCTGTGTTTACCCACGGAACGGGCCCAGAATAGGCAGCGAGCGTCCCCCACACACACCTCTTTATACGCCTCGGCTCCGGGCCCGACCTTCCACTTCATTGCTTGGTACACGATGAGTCTCCATCACACCCCATAGTGTTACCCGCACACAAAAACCGCCGTCCGGGATCAACGCCCATCATAGAAACCACTGTATTTATACACAAGGGTGATATTATGGCCCTGCGGCCCCTGCAGATCTAGAGCTGCCCCACAGTGGGTGTTTACCCTGTGTCCCCTGTGTCGTCCTTGTAGAGGGCATTCTTCTCTCTCTGTGCCTGCTTGACCCCTCCCATGTGTGCTGATAGGGCTGTCCTAGTCCAATCAGATCTCTCCTCACTTTTGCTCCTCCCCCCAGGTGCAGCCTCACAGACACAGGAGAGAGGGAATCTGCAGGAGGGCACATTAAAGAAGGTTTGACATTTAAATGCTGCCTATTATGGCGCCACCTGGTGTTCAGAATGTATAGCGATGTGCATGGTCACCTAATGAGCAGAGCACTTCCGGACACACAGACTTAAGACACTCTCCCCATAGCCAGGTCCCTGCGCACTGCAGGGCAGCCATTGGCAATAGCTCTCTGCCTGCTTGTCTGCAGTAGTGTAGCGGTATAGCTGAAACACTCCTTATGTAATAAAATACTACATTGATAGCTGCCAGAGGGGCTGGGAGACTGATTCTGTCCAGACGATATGGAGCTATAAATCTAAATTTAAGAAATAAAACTGAGCGTTCACTTTAAGGGGTAGACTCATTCTGAAGGGAAAGTGTGTAGAGACTATATTTTCAGCTGCCAGAGGGGGAAGAAGACTGATTCTGTCCAGACGATATGGAGCTCTGGGCACTATAAATCTAAATTAAGAAATAAAACTTGAGCGTTCACTTTAAGGGTTAAACTCATTCTGCAGGGAAAGTGTGTAGAGACTATATTTTCAGCTGCCAGAGGGGGAAGGAGACTGATTGTGTCCAGAGGGTGTTGAGGTCTGAGTACTAAAAAGCTATTATTAAGAAATAAAACTGAGCGTTAACTTTAAGTGGAAGACTACTTCTACAGGGGGGAGTATGTAGACACTGTATTGTCAGCTGCCAGAGGAGGAAGAAGACATATGATGTGGAGCTGTTTAACAGGAAAACTGGGCTGTGAGAACTGTAAAACTATATTATGAAATAAATCTGAGCATTCATCTTAAAAGGAAGACGACTCCTGCAGGTGAATTATCTAGAGACTATATCGGCAGCTGCCAGAAGGGGAAGGAGATTGATCCTGTCCAACATTAGTTATAGAAGAGAATCTCTCTTATATGGCACCTAATGGGGCCTGTAGGGGGTAAATAGGAGCATATGAGGGGGGGGGGGGATTAGGGAAAACAGTGTTATCTGGCTACGCATTACTTTGGGTTCAGACCTCGCAGTATGGATATTCCGGGCTGCAGCAGGGGCCACAGTGAGCGGCAGCGGATATGGACGCTCTGCTGTCCGGTCTCAGTGCAGCTTCAGGCCCAGAGAGTAAAATCTAGAAAGAGAAGATTCAGTGTTTGCCATCCTGGAAAAAGAAGAAACCTCGGAGAGTTAAAAACAGCATCACAGTAAACCGTGGCGGCAGCACAGACCCTTTATTAATGCCGCTCTGACCGCCCTCATCAACCCCCACGTTATGTGCCTGTATCTGTCATTGGGGCTGCAGCAGGGTGTATTATATATTATGTATCACTGTCAGAATCTGATTATTATTGTTTGTAGCTGGAGAATATGATGCCTTAAAGGGACAGTACTCCTAAACGCCATTCCAGGCTGAGGTTGCTACCTGTCGGATTCTCCTATGACATATCCTTCTGTCCCCCCATGACCGCTACGTTGTCACGTCCAGTGCTGAGGATCTGCGCAGACATTTATCATCATATCTGCGCTGCTGAAATATTATTAGAAGATTTTGCAGCTTTTTGAGAAGGGAGATTCCTACATGGGAACTAAAAGTGGGAAGCAACATTCGCCATCAAAACGCTTCTCCTATTCCCCACCTAGCTTGGATACGTCCCCAAACTATTTATTTATTTTACTCACTTATATAGCGCCATTAATTCCACAGCGCTTTACAGACATTAAGGGGACTGTCCCCATCGGGGCTCACAATCTACATTCCCTATCAGTGTGTCTTTGGAGTGTGGGAGGAAACCGGAGAACCCGGAGTAAACCCACGCAAACACGGGGAGAACATACGAACTCCTTGCAGATGTTGTCCTTGGTGGGATTTGAAACCAGGACCCCATCGCTGCAAGGCTGCAGTGCTATTAGAACTATGGTGTATTAATATGAAATACGACATTTAACCCCTTCAGTACACCCTTGAATATAAATTCCTACCGTAAACCAGACCAACTACAGTGGGGAAAATAAGTATTCGATATGCTGCCGATTTTGCAAGTTTTCCCACCTACAGAGCATGGAGTGATCTGTAATTTTTATTGTAAGTACACTTAAACTGTGAGAGGCAGAATCTAAAAAAATCAAGAAAATCACATTGTATGATTTTTAAATAATTAAATTGCATTTTATTGTATGAAATAAGTATTTGATCACCGACCAACCAGCAAGAATTCTGCCTCTCTCAGACCTGTTAGTTTTTCTTTAAAAAGTCCTCCTACTCTGCACTCATTACTTGTATTAATTGCACCTGTGTGAACTCGTTACCTGTATAAAAGACACCTGTCCACACACTCAATCAATCACACTCCAACCTCTCCACCATGGCCAAGACCAAAGAGCTGTCTAAGGACACCAGGGACAAAATTGTAGACGTGCACAAGGCTGTGATGGGCTACAGGACAATAGGCAAGCAGCTTGGTGAGAAGGCAACAACTGTTGGCACAATTATATGGAAGAAACACAAGATGACTGTCAATTTTCCTCGGTCTGGGACTCCCAAGATCACGCCTCATGGGGTAAAGATGATTCTGAGAAAGGTCAGGAATCAGCCCAGAAGTACACGGGAGGACCTGGTCAATGACCAGAAGAGAGCTGGGACCACAGTCTCAAACATTATCGTTAGGAACACACTATGCCGTCACGGATTAAAATCCTGCATGGCACGCAAGGTCCCCCTGCTCACGCCAGCACATGTCCAGGCCCGCTTGAAGTTCACCAATGACCATCATGGTAATGTGGCCAGATGAGACCAAACTACAACTTTTTGGTATCAATTCCACTCGCCGTGTTTGGAGAAAGAAGGATGAGTACAACCCCAAGAACACCGTCCCAACCGTGAAGCATAGTGGAGGAAACATCATACTTTGGGGGTGCTTTTGTGCAAAGGGGACAGGACGACTGCACCGTATTGAAGGGAGGATGGATGGGGTCATGTATCACGAGATTTTGGCCAACAACCTCCTTCTCTCAGTAACAGCATTGAAGATGGGTTGTGGCTGGGACTTCCAGCAAGACAATGACCTGAAACACACAGCCAGGGCAACTATGGAGTGGCTCTGTAAGAAGCATTTCAAGGTCCTGGAGTGTTCTAGCCTGTCTCCAGACCTGAACCCAATAGAAAATCTTTGGAGGGAGCTGAAACTCAATGTTGCCCAGTGACAGCCCCGAAACCTGAAAGATCTGGAGAAGATCTGTATGGAGGAGGGGGCCAAAATCCCTGCTGCAGTGTGTGCAAACCTGGTCAAGAACTACAGGAAACGTCTGACCTCTGGAATTGCAAGCAAAGGTTTCTGGACCAAATATTAAGTTCTGTTTTTCTATTGTATCAAATACTTATTTCATGCAATAAAATGCAAATTAATTATGTAAAAATCATACAATGTGATTTTCTGGATTTTGTTTCTAGATTTTGTTTCACAAGTGAAGTGACCTACGATAAAAATTACAGACCTCTCCATTCTCTGTAGGTGGGAAAACTTGCAAAATCGGCAGTGTATCAAATACTTGTTTTTCCCACTGTAAATAAGCACCAGGTTTTACCTACCCTGTGTACAGACCCAAGGCCAGAACCACTCTGTATACAGAGGTCATACCAGACCTCTTCTGTTTACTAACCCCAGACCAGACCCCCCCACTATATGGAAGCCACACCCTACACACAACTCCCTCTGTATAGAGATCCTAGACCAGACCCCTTTGTGCACAGATACCTTTTCCGTTGTATTCAGACCCCAGACCAGTCATTTCCTGTATACAGATCAAAGACCAGACCCTGCTGTGTTCAGACCCCAGACCAGACCCCTTTTTGTTTGCAGACCCAAGACCAGACTCCGCAATATTTCCAATCCTTAAACATCCAGACCACCCTGTATTTAGACCCCAGTCTGGACTTTTTTTGTTTACAGAACAT
This sequence comes from Phyllobates terribilis, assembly GCF_046119375.1. Classification (NCBI taxonomy): domain Eukaryota; kingdom Metazoa; phylum Chordata; class Amphibia; order Anura; family Dendrobatidae; genus Phyllobates; species Phyllobates terribilis. The sequence continues at coordinate 172,601,347 of NW_027362769.1, forward strand.
AGACAAGAGCCATCTTTTCCTATATATGAACCCAAGACCAGACCCCTTTTTGTTTAGACCTTTGGCCAGACCCTCCTGTTTTCAGCCCCCAGATCAGACCCCATTTGTTCCACTACTCATTTCTCGCCATTTCTGTGCTTCATTTTTATGAAGAGAATAAAAAACATTAACAGGTAACTGAGCAATTTGGTCTGAGGTCTGTATACAGGGAATGGGCCTGGTTTGGGGTCCATAAACAGTGAGAGGGGTCTGGTGTAAGAGTCTCTATATTGGGCAGGTCTTGCACCCAGGAGATTTTCCAGCTGTTTTTGAGGTCTGGAAGATTCCCCCTTTTTCGGGAAATCTCACAGAAGTTCTCGGAGAGTAAGCAGGTATAAGTATAAGCTTCTGAGTTTTCCTCTTTGCTTCTCCCGTCTTTCCCAGGTTTGTGAATCTTCCTAGTTTTGCTCCCACTGCAATATTAGGCAGATTAGTTTGTCACCCAGCTTTCCCCGAAAAGGAAGCGATACCTAATAAACAGCTGAATTGAATTTGTCATGATCCGATGGCTGAAGGGCTAATACTGACCGGGGACAATCTTGTATTGAGGGTAAATATCCGGTCAGTGACCACGTCAGGGCGACCATTATATAGCCACTAGCGCAATCGCCTTTCCACATCAGTGTCCCCGTCCCCCCCCATCCGCAGCCGTGAAGCCAAAACAAGTGTATTTCTGTGTCTGCAGGGTCCGTGCATTTCTATCATCCCTGTGCCGGCCGGCCCTCCGCTCGTGTTTATTTGGCTGCCGTTTCCCTGTGATAATGGGATGGATACAATGACAGGGCTGTGGTTACTCCACCAGGGTAAGTGGTCAAAGTGACAACACAATGAAATGATTTCAAACCCATTGTGGCGATCGGCGTCATGTTCTGCATATTACCGGGGAGGACATTACATGACCAACGCCGGACCGGCCTTATATTGTGTCCATCATCTCTATCCACAATCCTAGAATTGGAGTCTCCTGTTAGATTGTTGCAAATTCTATTCTTTTGTTTTCAACATTTATCTTTTCAATAGACATTAATATTCCATTAATGTAGCATCTGGTGATCCAGAATTGGACAGGACTGGATTGGGGAATAAAAAGAATAATTAGTATTCCGACTGACGGGCGATGAGTCAGAATCGCGGCTCGGCCTGAGCCCTACAGGACGGTATTATGGAGTACGGAATAAGAACGTGTATGAGGATACTTCGAACCATCGGCAGCGACTTGTTTATGGTCTAAAATTGCAAAAAGAGATTTCAAATAACCTGAAAAGTCAAAATTATAATATAAAAGATCCTGGATCTTTTATTTTCTAATTTTAAAGCCAATGTTAAAGGGCGAGTTTCAAGATAGGTGTCTTAACCACCATGGTGACATATTACTGGAACTGTAAGAGTACCGACTGCCGGGACCCTCCCGATCCTTAGAATGAAGGGGTCTAATACTAGACAGCACTGGCCTAAGGCCATGGTCACACAATGCAATTTTTTGCTACGATGTCCCAAATTTGAGGTAAAGTAGCAGCATTTGCAGTGCATTCGCGTGTGAACATAGCCTAAATCTTACCGTAAAGGAGTTGTCCGAGTAACAAAGTTCATTTTAATTAAGAGATCTTAATTAAATATTAAGTTACACAATTGTATGTGTTAAAAAATGTTCCAGTGCTGAGATAATCTTATAAATGTGCCCCTGCTGTGTACTGTGTAATGGCTGTGTCCGACCATATAGAGCTGCTCCAGTTCTTGGTCTGCACATACCACAATTCCTGGCCTGGGGGAGGGAGGGAAAGGTGGAGTAAGGGGCTGTCAAACTCAACTGGCGGTGATATATCTTCCCCAAGAACAAAAGGATTGGGCATATTAAAATCCAGTATGCCTGATCTTTGTCTAGCCTGGCAATATCTGCCGGAAGCAGTTGAGGTCTCCATACACATAGATGCTCAGTCTACATTTATCTATTATGTGCGCCAGATTGTGTCCCTTTAACCAAGTACTTCATACATTTGCAGGGGACACGCGCGCTCGCCTTGTTTTTAGTGACAGCGGATGGCGGCTTGCATTGCTGGAAGTGAGGTGCTGTCTCCAAACTCCCTTATTTATGGCTGATAACCCAATGGCCCCAACGCCGTCCTTTATCTCACCTCTAAAGCTCTGAACGAAGGGACTTGTAAAGCTTCCGAGATTGACCCGTTTATAAGATATTGCTTTTCCTTTTAGGTGGGGGTCCTTCCCAACACATTTCTCCGATGAGCTGAAATGTGTCGGATCTCCTCGCTCATTGTTTGCTTAGTATGCCCGGAGTGAGGCCGGCTGACCTGGGAGGAGAAGGGTTGGCAACCGGCATTGTGTAACAGGCAAAAAATAACTGTGTGTATTCTTAGAGAGGCAGGAAACGCTCCTACTAAGTGTATCCGAGGCAGAGAGGACCTTGTGTCACCACCAACCGGCCTCTACTCAATCATTGGAAGTGTAGGAGAGATGGAAGGAGTTCAAGCAGAATCTTACAGGAAAGGATGATCCTCCAGTGCTCTACTCCTGGAGGAACTGACTCCATGTAGTGAACCTGAAGTCAGCTGGAGACTTAATAAAAAGTCCTGTTCTCACGATACATTACCAGACCGCAGCAGTCAGCTGGAGATGTCAGGACTGCGGGTGATTTGTCATCTGTACGGACAACTTATCATAGTGTAGAAAATATCACTGATCCAGAGTTTTAGGACACCTATTTCACCCAAAATAGACATTGAATATATCAAATGAATTGATAAATTGGTATAATACTGAACTATATAAACACTATATAAACTATTATACAGCTGCCCAGTATGTACAAGAAAATAACTACTATAATACTGCCCCCTATGTACAAGAATATAACTACTATAATACTGCCCCCTATGTACAAGAATATAACTACTATAATACTGCTCCTATGTACAAGAATATAACTACTATAATACTGATCCTATGTACAGGAATATAACTACTATAATACTGCTCCTATGTACAAGAATATAACTACTATAATACTGCCCCTATGTACAAGAATATAACTACTATAATACTGCCCCTATGTACAAGAATATAACTACTATAATACTGCCCCTATGTACAAGAATATAACTACTATAATACTGCCCCTATGTACAAGAATATAACTACTATAATACTGCTCCTATGTACAGGAATATAACTACTATAATACTGCCCCCTATATACAAGAATATAACTACTATAATACTGCCCCCTATGTACAAGAATATAACTACTATAATACTGCCCCCTATGTACAAGAATATAACTACTATAATACTGCCCCCTATGTACAAGAATATAACTACTATAATACTGATCCTATGTACAAGAATATAACTACTATAATACTGCTCCTATGTACTAGAATATAACTACTATAATACTGCCCCTATGTGCAAGAATATAACTACTATAATACTGCTCCTATGTACAAGAATATAACTACTATAATACTGCCCCTATGTACAAGATACTGCACACTATTCCTTGGCACCTTGTTGCAGTCTTCCTTTTCCTGGTCTGACAGCCTAGTTTCTACAATGACATCATGTCAATTACAGTATTTACATTTTTGGAATCATCTGTTCTTGTAAACAAGGGAGTTTTCCTCCACACGACCCACATCCCCTGTAAAGGTTACCCCTTATTGCCTGAACCATCTTCTGGAACCTTGGAACATGCCTCGATGCAATTATGGTTTAGCGGGAGGACGGGAGCGGTCCTCGCTTACCATTAGGGATAAGGTCAACATGTGACTCCTTGGAACCACAGTTTGAAGTTATTGCACGAAAAGCAAACAAGGCAAAGGTCGTCTTGTTCTTAGATAGGTTTGTGGCCACCTGGGGGTTAGAGAGGTGATTTGTCTTTGAATCACAGTGACTTAGCGGTGAGTCCTTGTCCTTCTTGCGTCCAGTCATCTTGTTTGTCCATCTTACTCACTTCCAGTATCGGTGGATCTGTTCTATGTACAGTCAAGGGCTTGTCACGGGCCGAGACAAACAATCTCTTCCTGTGCTGTGTCACCTCACTATTTCTTAATTAAGGAAGTTTTGCCCTTAAAATTCCAAGATTTCTCCTTGAACTTGTTGTATCAATGTGTTAAAAATAGTTTTCAGCCCTTCATTATACTGATCTTCGTCTATGCCTACTCCACAATTTGGTCACTTTGGATAACTTTTCTTCTTTTTGGACATATTTTGGGTAATTAAAAATGGAACAATTGAAATTCAGCTCTTCTTAAATGTTTCCATTGTTAAATCTGATGGGTTAAATCCACCATTAGACCGACACCAATGAGCGGCCGAAGTCTACAGTGCACAGTACAGTCAGTGAAGTCGTGATACGATACAATGTGTTTGTGATAGAGATACATTTTCCTGGCCGTATAAGTACTACAGCTCGTGGCAACAGCTAATAGTCCCAATGCCGTAGGAATAGGACATAAACAGCTACTAGAAACCCTTTGTGTTTTCAGGGGCGACCATCGATGAGACTGATGAACACAGAATATCCAGTGCTCATTTTCTCTAGCGGAGATTTCCTGTAGACAATGACCATATAGTGGAGATGTGGAGGTGATATCTGGTGGCATCACCTCAAGCAATTCATGTTTTGTCTTGTGGTCATTGTCTAATCAAATACATGGTTTATCCTATTTGTTTCTCATTTCAATGTTTTATGGCATGGTGGTTCTGACCATGCAATGTCAATGTTTTCCATGCTTTTCTTAGTCCATACAGCGTAAAAAAAGGTACCAGCATTCCAATGTCAATGAGGGATCATAGACAAATGGTTAGGTGAATTCATTATTAAAACAGCCTCCTGAATTCCAGTGGCCTTCCTGGAGCAGGAGTGAAAGTATGGTTCCTGCTGATGTTGGTTGATGGCATCACGTCCCACAACATATTGTTATTGATCCATGCTATCACATCCCAAAATATGCTAATGTTAGTCCATGCCATCACATCCCATTTTTTTCTGGTGCTGGTCCATACCATCATTTTCCACATTGTGTTGGTCTGTGCCATCACATCTCACATTGTTCTGGTCCATCACACCCCACATTGTGCTCCTCCATCACACCCCACATTGTTCTGGTCCATCACATCCCACATTGTGCTGGTCCATCACATCCCACATTGTTCTGGTCCATCACACCCCACATTGTGCTCCTCCATCACATCCCACATTGTTCTGGTCCATCACATCCCACATTGTGCTCCTCCATCACATCCCACATTGTTCTGGTCCATCACATCCCACATTGTGCTGGTCCATCACATCCCACATTGTTCTGGTCCATCACTCCCCACATTGTGCTCCTCCATCACATCCCACATTGTTCTGGTCCATCACATCCCACATTGTGCTCCTCCATCACATCCCACATTGTTCTGGTCCATCACATCCCACATTGTGCTGGTCCATCACATCCCATGTTGTGCTGGTCCATCACACCCCACATTGTGCTGCTGGTCCATCACACCCCGCATTGTGCTGGTCCATCACATCCCACATTGTGCTGGTCCATCACACCCCACATTGTGCTCGACCATCACATCCTACATTGTGCTGGTCCACCACATCCCACATTGTGCTGGTCCATGCATCACATCCCACATTGTGCTGGTCCATCACATCCCACATTGTGCTGCTGGTCCATCACATCCCACATTGTGCTAGTCCATCACATCCCACATTGTGCAGGTGCTGGTCCATCACATCTCACATTGTGCTGGTCCTGGTCCGTGTCATCACACCCCAAATTGTTCATGTGCTGGTCCATGCCATCACATCCCACATTGTGTTGGTCCGTGCCATCACATCCCATATTGTGCTGGTCCTGGTCCATGCCATCACATCCCACATTGTGCTGGTCTGTGCCATCACATCCCACATTGTGCTGGTCCGTGCCATCACATCCCACATTGTGCTGATCCTAGTCCGTGCCATCACATCCCACATTGTGCTGGTCCATACCATCACATTCCACATTGTGCTGGTCTGTGCCATCACATCCCACATTGTGCTGGTCTGTGCCATCACATCCCACATTGTGCTGGTCTGTGCCATCACATCCCACATTGTGCTGGTCCGTGCCATCACATCCCACATTGTGCTGATCCTAGTCCGTGCCATCACATCCCACATTGTGCTGATCCTAGTCCGTGCCATCACATCCCACATTGTGCTGGTCCATACCATCACATTCCACATTGTGTTGGTCTGTGCCATCACATCCCACATTGTGCTGGTCCGTGCAATCATATTCCACATTGTGCTGGTCCTTGCAATCACATCCTATATTGTGCTGGTCCTGGTCCATGCCATCACAATCCACATTGTGCTGGTCCGTGCCATCACATCCCACATTGTGCTGGTCCGTGCCATCACATCCCACATTGTGCTGGACCATGCCATGACATTCCACATTGTGCTGGCCCGTGGCATCACATCCTACATTGTGCTGGTGCGTGCCATCACATCCCACATTGTGTTTGTCCATGCCATCACATTCCACATTGTGCTGGTCCATACCATCACATTCCACATTGTGCTGTCCGTGCCATCACATCCCACATTGTGCTGGTCCGTGCCATCACATCCCACATTGTGCTGGTCCGTGCCATCACATCCCACATTGTGCTGGCCCGCGCCATCACATCCCATATTGTGTTTGTCCGTGCAATCAAATCCCACATTGTGCTGATCCTGGTCCATGCCATCACATCCCACATTGTGCTGGTCCATGCCATCACATCCCACATTGTGCTGGTCCTGGTCCTTGCCATCACATCCCACATTGTGCTGGTCCTGGTCTGTGCCATCACATCCCACATTGTGCTGATCCTGGTCTGTGCCATCACATCCCACATTGTGCTGGTCCTGGTCCTTGCCATCACATCCCACATTGTGCTGGTCCTGGTCTGTGCCATCACATCCCACATTGTGCTGGTCCTGGTCTGTGCCATCACATCCCACATTGTGCTGATCCTGGTCTGTGCCATCACATCCCACATTGTGCTGGTCCATACCATCACATTCCACTTTGTGCTGGTCCATGCCATCACATCCCACATTGTGCTGGTCCTTGCCATCACATCCCACATTGTGCTGGTCCATGCCATCACAATCCACATTGTGCTGGCCCGTGCCATCACATCCCACATTGTGCTGGCCCGTGGCATTACATCCCACATTGTGCTGGTCCTTGCCGTCACATCCCACATTGTGCTGGCCTGCGCCATCACATCCCATATTGTGCTGGTCCATGCCATCACATCCCACATTGTGCTGGTCCATGCCATCACATCCCACATTGTGCTGGCCCGTGGCATTACATCCCACATTGTGCTGGCCCGCGCCGTCACATCCCACATTGTGCTGGCCCGCGCCGTCACATCCCACATTGTGCTGGTCCGCGCCGTCACATCCCACATTGTGCAGGTGCCGGTCCGTGCCATCACATCCCACGTTGTGCAGGTGCCGGTCTATGCCATCACATCTCACAACATACTGGTTGATGCTCCTGCAATCTCATCCCTTGTAGGAGAGAAGAGCCTTTCTGCCTGTTGTCTGAGCTGGACCCGTCTGTCATGGGCCTCATGGAAACGACATGACTTGGCTTGTACACCCTTCTTGGATACTCTGATTTTCCTGATTTGAAGGGTCCTTCCTATTTAGTAATGGATGCTGATTACACCTATGTATTACTAAACTCTACATAGACTACAACAGGAGCGGTCACACCGATGTTTTGGATGCCCAAACCCCATTGGCACTACTTGGAGATTTCCATTCGGTAACTCTTTATGTTGGATCTTACCAATGGTGCAAACCTGAGCGGTGCTATAAGGGTCCAGGCAGCGTGGTCTCCTAGGAGGAGCTCTTTGGATCCACTTAAAGGAAAACTTTGGAATATCCCCTTTAAGATACTTTGGTTCCAGCTCACGATCAGGACAAGGGTTATTTGCATTTAGGGTTTGATTTAAAAAAAAGAAAAGAAAGAAAAGGGTTAATAATTCTGCAGGTTTTGAACCCGCTGACTTGCGGTGATTTTTGCAGGATGATCCGGCTTCCTGTACGCAGGGTTTTCTGTGTGATCAATGTTTGCTTTTGTGCACAACTTTCTGTTACCCAATTAGTGTAATTGCACATGGGGGGGGTTTTGTTTCCTACGTGTAACGCTTGGCAGTTAATATATTGAGTGGCGCACACTTGACTCTTCGCTCGCCCGTCATGTGGCATGGCATGAGCTCAGAGCAGAGATAGGAGGACTGAGCCGTGGTTTCTGGCCGGGCTTTTTTGTCTCCCTCGTAAGGAAGCAGTGAACTTAAAGCAGATGCTGCGCGACAGAATGTTAGTGCGGTGTCTGCGCCATGAGCCCCATAAAGCTGCCCTGTAATCACCCTGCCAGCGCTGTTCTCCTGCCTTGTAATAAACACACCCTATATTTGTCCTCCTCGCATCCTCCTCTGTAATAACACCATGGCACAACGCAAGTCTTCGGCATTTTTGGTCAGATCTGTTAAGCATTTTGAGGGGAGACAAAGGTAAACAGATCAAAATTTTTGCAGATCCCGCTGACGTTTTTTTTCCAAAAGCGAACTGGATACAGATGCATCTGCAGGACTGGGCACATGTGACATATATGTGGCCGGGAGTCCGTCGTATACATCACATGCCGGGAGCTGGGGATGTGCTTTCTACAATTCATAGATCTATATTAATCAGCGTGCTGATGTAGCAGAGCTGAGTTTGTCATTGAGTTAATGACACATTTAGATTTGCTACATCTGTAAATGCAATTCCAAGACAAATTCAGTTCTGAAAAATCACAATAAGTGTTCTGCGCTTTAGTTATGACTAGAGACGTGGAAGGGGGGAATAGAAAGCAACCAGTTGCTTTGACGCCATTAATTGTCACTTCCCCACTTGATGGAGAATGAGCTCTCCTAACCTGCGGGATTTAGTGTCAGGGTTTAACATTGTGCGTTGAATGTGCAATGCATCAATTTTGCACCCTTCTTGTCTCTAAATGCTACTTTAATGCAATGAACTATAAAAGGAGCTGCGAAACTGGAAGTTGTTCAGTGCGTGGCTGAGGCCACATGGAGGGCCTGGGGAGTCACTGCAGTCTCCGCAGCCAGGACACCAGACTGTAGGGAGCCGGGTCCTGAGAGCGACGCAACAGAGAGGAACTGCATCGGAAGACACAAAGGGGAAGTGAATGACCCGAGACAGATCGGAGTGCAGCTCTCGGGGCCAACGTAAAAGAAACGGATGAAGAAATGTAAGTACTGGATGTAAAGGATCATCAGTGGTGTAGAAAGACTATGAGAAGCTGCAGTCGTGGAGGTTTACAGTGTGGATGCTGACGGATATGTGATCGCGTCTGTAACGAGTGTTACTCAAAGAAACATAAAAGTCAGGGAAAATACTAGGAACTCTCCAATCTCATTTACAGTCAGTGCAATTTACTAATGGGGTAACGCCATAATACCCCCACGTGGCAACTGGCATTGCATCTTTTCCAGTATTCTCCTGCAGGATCCGTCAACTGATTACAACCCAAATAGCACAGAATACAGGCTGCCGTAATCAGCGTCCAGACCCTGCACAAGCACCAGTAACACCATGCACCCAGGCAATGATATGCATGCTCCTGCTTGCAATCAGAGCTTCTAACTGTAATAAATTAGGGAATTGCTTGTTGAGAAGTTTTCTAATATCCTAAAAAAAAGTGCCAAGCGGAGAGTCCGTTTCTGCCGATATTAATACTTTTTTTCTCTAGTATGTGTCTGGCCCTTGGATGTAGCAGAGGTATAATTGCACCGGTGGTCGGTCTGTTCTGCTGCCATATACTCGGGCAGCTGCTGTCATCCCCCATAGTCTAGTGCAGCAGTGAGTGGGTTAATTTCCCCATCTTGCGTCACAGTGTTGTGTTTTGGTGGAGTGAGTGAGCTCCAGCCGCTGACCAAGGCTTATTTTGGCCCATTCCCAGCTGGGAGCACAATGGGCGTGAGTGTGATATGCCAGGAATGCTGTTTTAAAACATTAGAAGAAGGAACACAGGGATGGTCAACCCATAAAAATAGCTCCGGCCCGGCTGGCATGTCAGTGTTGTGGTCAGCCTCTGCGAGTGGATGGCACCGGGGCATGCGCTGAGAGAGGTGGGCACCAGGTGCCAGGCTAGGACGCATGTCTACAAGAATACAGAGGTCTGGGGGCGACGCCTGGACCTGTGCTACTTAAAGGGGTATCCTATCCAGAAGCATGTGTGGGCTATCCACTGTGATGAATGCTAGATCGGTGGGGGACTGACCAATCACCTTCTGCAAAACCGATGTTAGGGAGAGCTTTAATGAAGTGGTTTTAGCGTGTGGTCTGCCGCGTCATTCAAAGTCCATGGCGATCGATGGGGTCCCAGCATTTGGATCTAGCAGGTATCAACGATCCAGTGGATGGATAGTAAACGCTCCTCCGCTCTCTTCTTGGGTCCATTGTTTCTTCACTTGTGATCCCTTTCCTTAGAACTCTGCTTTGTGTCGTTCCTCTGTTATTCATCCTGGAAAAGTAGAAATAAACCGATAACTGGGAGTTACCATTAAAGGGGAATGTTAATAACTATTTGTTCAAGAGGAGCAACAGCGGGATGGTACTAAAATCAGCAAATAATAAGATTCTATAGTTTTTATTCTATGGTAAAGACAGACATGTCAGGAGACTAACAAGTCTGATGGGTCCCTGATAACCCGAAAGTTGTGGGTACAGGAGTACCTGCTGAACGGATCAATCAAAAGTGAGCCCCACCCCTGAGTACTCAGTAACTGGACTCCTCCTTATGTCTTCCTACGTGTTAGAGGGGCTGAGGACCCCCTCAGACATCAGGGTCTTTGTGCGACTGCTAGTTCTACACCGTTTCACTTGCACAGATTGCTTAGGCCGGCCTTAAATGTATTATGACGGTAGGTGACATCACTGCGGGATCTTTATGATGTCACTGGACTGGTTATTTAAGGTGAGACCAGTGATGTCACCCTGCCCATGTGATGATGTCACCCTGCCCATGTGATGATGTCACCCTGCCCATGCGATAATGTCACCCTGCCCATGCGATGATGTCACCCTGCCCATGCGATGATGTCACCCTGCCCATGCGATGATGTCACCCTGCCCATGCAATGATGTCATCCTGCCCATGCGATGATGTCATCTTATGTAAATCACTGAGCAGATCAGCCGGCCAATACTGGTGCGGTCCACTGACTTCTTCACATGGGGTCCTCCCTGGGGCCCCTTATCTCCATCAGACCGATGGATCCGAGAAGATTGAAGGCTCCCGAGGAATAAACGATTCCGACACGTCAGTGCTGCTCCAGAAGACTGCTCCATGGCACCGAGGCCCTGGCTGCCGGCGCGCCGCCCCCTCTGCGGTTTCTTGCTATTACTGCCCTGGTTCGGCTTCTGATTTCCAAAGTGAGGAGCAGATGAAAAGCCCAAGTCATGAGGGCGAAGGTGGAATTAATGGGCGCAGTGTGGCTTCATTAAGCCGCACGGTGCTCACCTGGCTATTCATAGCAGCCTTTCATGAGAGCCTGTGCCTCACGGTCCTTTAGCCCGGAAAGGTTGGTGGCCGCAGTGTCTGAGAGCCCACATTGGGCCCCACTGTTTTCCTTGGTGTTTACTGTTCTCTGTGGGATGTGGGGTTGGCCCTGAGGACGGAAGACTTGTAGAATTAGGGGTGAGCCGAGAAGGTAACACACAAACACACAGTCCTTGTAAGGGGATGTGCAAGGAATAGCTCTGACAGAGCAGATAAATCACCGGGCGGCCGGCCTGCAGGTCACCAGGGGTCAGGAGGGAGCCACTTCTGGAGCAGCTCCAGGTCTGTGCCAGTCAGCGCCTGTAAGTGCGGATGAATGCAGCGTGTAACAGTGAGCTACTGTGCGGCGCAGCGCGAGGGTCCCACATCTGCGCCATTTATTGTGTAGACACTGCCCTGAAAGCTTCTGGCATTTTCTGCAATTATCCTCCCTTTCTCCGTCCCCGGAGTCGCTCTTTTCTGCCCAAAGTCTATTCCAGCACCTTTTAGTTATATCTGTTTCTGGAAAAGCTGGATGACTACCAACATGGCCGCACACCGTCCCCACAGCTTTTGAGACCTTCTTAATGCTGGACTTGCCTGGTTACTTTGCGACACATCCCTTAGTGCTCATTACTAAATAGATGTGCAGGGGTCTGGAAAAGCTGGGTGACCTTCAACATGAAAGTTGAAAGAGGCACTGCCATGAAGGCGGGTGCTGAGTCTGTACAATGATAGGTCAGGGGTACCTGTCACATCCACCTGATGCCAGGACCCGAGGCCCCCAGGAGAACATCCCTCACCACTGCCTCCACCACTCTTCTGCTCCCCATAGAGCCTTCTGGTGCCATGTCTTCCCTGGTAAGTGACGCACCGGCCGTCCTTGTGATGGTAAACATCTTCCATCACTCCATGGTCCAGTTCCGATGCTCATGTGCCGGTTGTAGGTTTCAGTGGTGTACAGGTGTCAGCAGGGGCACTCGGACCACTCTGGGGGTACACAGTCCCATACACAACAACGTGCAATATGCTGCATCTTCTGACACCTTTCTATCAAAGCTGAAAAGACCCTGGGAACAATTCTCCTTCGTTGGACCATGTTTGGTAACTACTAACCGGTGCAGACCAGGAACATCCCACAAGACCCACCGTATACCGAGAACACCCCACAAGACCCATCGTATAGTGGGAACACCCCACAAGACCCATCGTATAGTGGAAACACCCCACAAGACCCACTGTATACCAGGAACACCCCACAAGACTCTCCATATATCAAGGACACCCCACAAGACCCATCATATATCGCGAACACCCCACAAGACCCACCGTATACCAGGAACACCCCACAAGACCCATCATATAGTGGAAACACCCCACAAGATCCACTGTATACTGGGAACACCCCACAAGACCCATCATATAGTGGGAACACCCCACAAGACCTGCCGTATACCAGGAACACCCCACAAGACCCATCGTATAGTGGGAACACCCCACAAGACCCATCGTATAGTGGAAACACCCCACAAGACCCACTGTATACCAGGAACACCCCACAAGACTCTCCATATATCAAGGACACCCCACAAGACCCATCATATATCGCAAACACCCCACAAGACCCACCGTATACCAGGAACACCCCACAAGACCCATCATATAGTGGAAACACCCCACAAGATCCACTGTATACCGGGAACACCCCACAAGACCCATCATATAGTGGGAACACCCCACAAGACCTGCCGTATACCAGGAACACCCCACAAAACCCATCGTTTACGGGGAACACACCATAAGACCTGACTTATAGCGGGAACACCCCACAAGACCCGCCGTATACCGAGGACACCCCACAAGACCCATCGTATAGTGGGAACACAACACAAGACCCGTTGTATAGCGGGAACACCCCACAAGACCTGCCGTATACCAGAAACACCCCACAAGACCTGCCGTATACCGGGAACACCCCACAAGACCTGCCGTATACCAGGAACACCCCACAAGACCCATCGTATACGGGGAACACCCCACAAGACCTGTATACTCGGAACACCCCATAAGACCCGACTTATAGCGGGAACACCCCACAAGACCCGCCGTATACCGAGGACACCCCACAAGACCCATCGTATAGTGTGAACACCCCACAAGACCTGCTGTATACCAGAAACGCCCCACAAGACCTGTCGTATACCGGGAACACCCCACATGACCTGCCGTATACCAGAATCACCCCACATGACCTGCTGTATACCAGGAACACCCCACATGACCTGCCGTATACCGGGAACACCCCACAAGACCTGCTGTATACCAGGAACACCCCACATGACCTGCCGTATACCGGGAACACCCCACATGACCTGCCGTATATCAGAATCACCCCACAAGACCTGCCATATACCGGGAACACCCCACAAGACCTGCCGTATACCGGGAACATCCCACATGACCTGCCGTATACCAGAATTACCCCACAAGACCTGCCGTATACCGGGAACACCTCACATGACCTGCCGTATACCAGAATCACCCCACATGACCTGCCGTATACCGGGAACACCCCACATGACCTGCCGTATACCAGAATCACCCCACATGACCTGCCGTATACCGGGAACACCCCACATGACCTGCCGTATACCAGAATTACCCCACAAGACCCGCCGTATACCGGGAACACCCCACATGACCTGCCGTATACCAGAATTACCCCACAAGACCTGCCGTATACCGGGAACACCCCACATGACCTGCCGTATACCGGGAACACCCCACAAGACCCACCGTATACTGGGAACACCCCACAAGACCTTCTGTATACCAGGAACACCCCACAAGACCCGCCGTATACCTGTGACCCAGCCGTTTAGTCCTCACAGTTTGGTCTTTACACGTGTCCATTTGCTGCCTATTATGTTGCGCCCTGTCAGTTCGTTTGTGCTCAGGGACCACTCGTTCGGCATAGCCCCCATCCCAGCCTCCTTCACTTCTGCAACCTTAGATCTGGTGGACTACATTTTACTTAATAATCAGTGAACGTAATCCTACAGCGCAGTTTACTATGACACAGGCCTGGCTGAATATCTGCCATCACGTGGTGCAGAATGGATGAAATCCGCCATCTGTCTGCATTGTGCTCACAAGGACCCTCACCTCATTATACCTAAAAGCAGCCTCTCGTCCTATTGGTTGGCACGGAGGATTAGCCAGGAATGTGTCTCCCTCTCTAATTACCTCTCATTCAAAGCGAGCTGCGTTGCTCTATCTTTCCCCTCGTTCTTACTTCTTCCTCTAGTGGCAGAAAGCGATTAAGCTGCGGTCTGCGTCCCGCGCTCCTTCTTATGTTGGGCACATGGCCGGCTTATTTCTGTAATGCATAGGTCTTGGAATGATGGAATTCCTCGCCCTGCCCGCACTCTAATGGAGCTGCCTTTTTCAAGTGGTTTCAGCGTTACAGGTTTGAGGGCACAGGCCGCTGTTGCAGTTAGATTTAATTACAGGGGCTCGTTCCTCTGCTCCCATTACTCACAGGCTTTCTATATGGCCTTTCAATTTTTTTTTTCCAGTTCGTTTGGGGCTGAATGGAGCTTTCTCTTGTCAGAAGTTCGGGGGCTGCAGAATCGGATTGAGATCTCACTTGATGCCAGTGTATTAGCCTTGGGAAACAATGGATATGCCAAGGGAGGATGAACCCAGCATGCAGGGCCCTTTGGCACCAACAGGGGGCATAATGTTTTGAGGGCTACAAGAAGAAGGCTGCATGCACAATCATTTGGTGCCAGTAGAGGCGTAATGTTATGGAAGCCGTGCGATCATTTGGTGCCAACTGCATTATTGGGCGCTGCAGAAAGAAACGAACAACCAAAGTCATTTGGTGACCACAAGGGGTATAGTGTTATGGGAGCTGCAAAAGCAAACCAATGTGCCAGGTGGTGCCAACAGGCAGAATAATGTGGTGCCAACCGGGGCCATAGCGTTATGGAAGCTGCAAGAAGAACCCAACGTGCCAGGTGGTTCCAACATGCAGAATAATGTGGTACCAACAGGGGCCATAGCGTTATGGAAGCTGTAAGAAGAACCCAACGTGCCAGGTGGTGCCAACATGCAGAATGATGTGGTGCCAACAGGCACCGTAATGTTGTGGGAGCTGCAAGAGGAAACCAAAGTGCCAGTTGGTGCCAACAGGGACCATATTGTTTTGGGAGCTGCAAGAGGAACCCAGCGTATCAGGTGGTGCCAGCATGCAAAATGATGTGTTGCCAACAGGCACCGTAATGTTATGGGAGCTGCAAGAGGAACCCAGCGTATCAGGTGGTGCCAGCATGCAAAATGATGTGTTGCCAACAGGCACCGTAATGTTATGGGAGCTGCAAGAGGAAACCAACGTGCCAGGTGGTGCCAACAGGGACCATAGTGTTATGGAATCTGAAAAAGAAACCAACATGCCTGGTAGTGCCAACATGCAGAAAAATGTGGTGCCAACAGGGGCCATAGTGTTATGGAAGCTGCAAGAGGAACCCGGCTTGCCAGGTGGTGCCAACATACTGAATAATATAGTGACAACAGGGACCATAGTGTTATGGGAGCTGCAAGAAGAACCCAACGTGCCAGGTGGTGCCAACAGGTGCCATATTAGTATGGGAGCTGCGGGGAGAAGCCAAGATGCAGGGTCATTTAGTGCCTACACGGGGTGAAGTGTTATGGGGGCTGCAGCAAAGAGCCAGAATGCAGGGTCACTTGGTGCCAATAGGGGGAGTAGTATTCTAGGAGCTGCAGGAAGACACCAACTTGAAGGGTCTCGTTCAGCTGCACAGGACGCAGGGGCCTGGGATATGGCTCTATCTATTATATTTGTCTAAAGTTTCCAATTTTTACGAATTCCAAAATTTTTTACTTCTGGTCAATAAATTGAAATATTGTTCATGTTCAAAGGCTGACAATCTGTTCCCACCTAGTCCTGCTGATACGGCTGCACGGCCCGTGCGCTCTCTTCCCATATCACGGGGTAACCAGGTATACATTGGCCTTTGCATACGATCCTGGCCGGCTTATTGACTGAATGTAGATGTAACGACATGATGGTTTACACCGGTGCGGACTTTGTTATTTTTGCCCGGTCCGTCCATGGACGACAATGAACCGTGTAACAGAAAGCTTCTTCTGTATCAGATCATTTTCTCTAAAACCATCGGAATCCACCGAACGCCTAAAGTGAAAGCAGTCGCCGGTGTGCCAGCAACTTGATATTTTGTCTGTATACGTTTCCGTATATATTTCAACCCGTACCCATTAATTTTCTGTCGGCCACAACCCTGCAGTAATAAGGTGCACACAGACGGGCTGCAGGGATACGTTTTATACGCTCTCCATTAACCCTGTCTGCGCGGAGCTGCACACATAAACATATATATATATATATATAATTGCAGCAATCTCTACTTTCCTTGTCGGGATGCAGCGTCGATGGGTTTTCTGAACCTGCCTCCTCCCCCGACATGCGGCCATCGGAGACTCTGTGCCTTTTTCCGGTAATTATTCCAATGACCAATCTGTCTGTGGCTTGCCCCGTGGTTTGTCCACGCTGTTGGCTTCAGCTTTCTACTCACCAGATGCTTTTGTGGGTTTTGATTTTTTTTTTTTTCCCCAGTGGTCCGAGCCAGACTCTTAACCCCAGAGAACAAACAAGCCTATCACAGTCCGATGACGGCCCATGGGGGGGACAAGCTAAATAAATATTGATTGCAGTGTGACGATAACTTGTGGTCTCGGTAGCGGAGGAGCGGCGTCACAGACCTCATGACATTTGTCTTGGTTATTTTGGAGGCCACTTAATGATATTAGTTTTCCAAATTTGAAATCCTTGGAAAAGGTTTTATGGCAAGGAGAAGGGTACGAGGCTTTATAGACAGTAGAATTGTCGTCTTTGTGCCCTGTTTGCAGCGAGCGGTCAGATTGTGGGGGCGTTATCCCACAATGTGTATGTCTTGCTCGAAACGCGTGGAAGAAACCAAGATGCACACGCCTAAGATGGTCTCTGGACACAGAGTCCTGGCCGTACTTCATTTTTGTATCACAGAAAAGCCATAGTTGGAAGGATGATGATGGACAGTCAGACTGGTCCATGTGCTAATGAAAGCAGTCTTCTCTAGAAGATCTCATGTTTTATGTTGCACCTTTTGGACACTACTTCAATAAATAATTATGGTTGACCACCTTGAAATTAGACCTTCTGGTTCCTCGTTCAGATAGAAAGATGTTTTCTTCTTTTGCGGCTTCCACTGACTCTTTATTGACGTTGACATGGATATACCATATAATTATGGGTTTCGAGACAAGTTTACCTTTTACATACCAACATCCATAACATTTGTGCTCACTAATTTTCCCCAATAAAGTGCCAGTGAAAAGGCATGAGCGTCAATCTCCTTCCCCCCACGATCCCTTAGAAACAGGACTCGTACTTGGGAGCAATTTTGAAATCCTTCATTTTAAAGTGAGGTCGGTGTTTGAGGTGTGAAGAAGGTTCTATTTCGGATGCCCAACATTGTGAACTTTAGAGAGAAAACCCAATGTCTCACAGCCAGGATTGTCTTCAGACACCAAATCCTTCCATGCTTCTTTTTTGAACCAGAATGAAGACATAGTTGATGGGATGATGATAGGCAAATTGGCCGGTCTTCGTTTTGGGTGGTGGAGTTTTTCCAAAATTTGGACACTTCTTCGGTAAACAATTTTGGTTGATCGTTCAAGCAGATGTTTCTTCTCTTGCATTTTCTACTGACCCTCTCATGACGATAACCAGTCAGTACCTAGAATTATGGACCAAGCTGTCTCCATGACAGGTTGACTTTACATTATGACATTTGTACCAGCTGGTAAGTGCGAATCACCCTCAATAAAATGACCGTAAGACGGCACTAGAATCAAACCCCAGCCACCCTAAACAACAGGACTTATTCCTGCAATGACAGCGTGCCAGAGGGCCGTCAGAGATGTAATTCACGTGTTAGTTCTCCTAGGTTTGGTTATCTTTGATCGCCATGGTTTTAAGGTGAGGACGGTGTTTGATGTGGGGGTGATGGTTGCATTTTGGATGTTTAATTGCGAAATCTACTTTTATGATTGAAGAAAAAACCCAGCTCCTCACATCTGGGATTGTCTTCAGACAGGACATACTTCATTTTTGAATTGCAGAGAATACGTACAGTGCTGGCCAAAAGTATTGGCACCCCTGCAATTCTGTCAGATAATACTCCGTTTCTTCCTGAAAATGATTGCAATCACAAATTCTTTGGTATTATTATCTTCATTTAATTTGCTTGCAAGGAAAAAACACAAAAGAGAATGAAGCAAAAATCAAATCATTGATCATTTCACACAAAACTCCAAAAAAGGGCCAGACAAAAGTATTGGCACCCTCAGCCTAATACTTGGTTGCACAACCTTTAGCCAAAATAACTGCGAACAACCGCTTCCGGTAACCATCAATGAGTTTCTTACAATGCTCTGCTGGAATTGTAGACCATTCTTCTTTGGCAAACTGCTCCAGGTCCCTGATATTTGAAGGGCGCCTTCTCCAAACTGCCATTTTGAGATCTCTCCACAGGTGTTCTATGGGATTCAGGTCTGGACTCATTGCTGGCCACCTTAGAAGTCTCCAGTGCTTTCTCTCAAACCATTTTATAGTGCTTTTGGAAGTGTGTTTTGGGTCATTGTCCTGCTGGAAGACCCATGACCTCTGAGGGGGACCCAGCTTTCTCACACTGGGCCCTACATTATGCTGCAAAATTTGTTGGTAGTCTTCAGACTTCATAATGCCATGCACACGGTCAAGCAGCCCAGTGCCAGAGGCAGCAAAGCAACCCCAAAACATCAGGGAACCTCCGCCATGTTTGACTGTAGGGACCGTGTTCTTTTCTTTGAATGCCTCTTTTTTTTCCTGTACACTCTATGTTGATGCTTTTTCCCAAAAAGCTCTACTTTTGTCTCATCTGACTAGAGAACATTCTTCCAAAACGTTTTAGGATTTCTCAGGTAAGTTTTGGCAAACTCCAGCCTGGCTTTTTTATGTCTCGGGGTAAGTAGTGGGGTCTTCCTGGGTATCCTACCATACAGTCCCTTTTCATTCAGACGCAGACGGATAGTACGGGTTGACACTGTTGTACCCTCGGACTGCAGGGCAGCTTGAACTTGTTTGGATGTTAGTCGAGGTTCTTTATCCACCATCCGCACAATCTTGCGTTGAAATCTCTTGTCAATTTTTCTTTTCCGTCCACATCTAGGGAGGTTAGCCACAGTGCCATGGGCTTTACACTTCTTGATGACACTGCGCACGGAAGACACAGGAACATTCAGGTCTTTGGAGATGGACTTGTAGCTTTGATATTGCTCATGCTTCCTCACAATTTGGTTTCTCAAGTCCTCAGACAGTTCTTTGGTCTTCTTTCTTTTCTCCACGCTCAATGTGGTACACACAAGGACACAGGACAGAGGTTGAGTCAACTTTAATCCATGTTAACTGGCTGCAAGTGTGATTTAGTTATTGCCAACACCTGTTAGGTGCCACAGGTAAGTTACAGGTGCTGTTAATTACACCAATTACAGAAGCAATCCATGATTTTTCAAACCGTGCCAATACTTTTGTCCACCCCCTTTTTTAGGTTTGGTGTGGAATTGTATCCAATTTGGCTTTAGGACAATTCTTTTTGTGTTGTTTCATTGAAGACAAATTAAATGAAGATAATAATACCAAAGAATTTGTGATTGCAATCATTTTCAGGAAGAAACTGAGTATTATCTGACAGAATTGCAGGGGTGCCAATACTTTTGGCCACCACTGTTGATGGTGGGATGATGATGATGGGCAGATCGACTGGTCATTGGTCCTGTTGTATTTGCTATGAATATCTCAGCTTATATGTGGTAGATTGTTGCAGATTTTGGACAGTTCTGTAAACCATTTTGGTGGACCTCTATAAAATCAAACTTTTTATTGTTTAGATATTTTCTTCTTGTGTGGCTTTCGATGACCTTCTAAGTCACAGACATTGCAGTATCTATTACTAAGCACCAGTTAGTTTTGAAGGCAGGATACCTTTACATTATAGTGTCTGTACCAACTGGGTGGTTCATTAGTGTTCACTTATATAGAGTCAGGAGTTTAGTTTTAAGGTGAGGTCAGAGAAGAACCCCAATTCTTCACATCTAGGATTGCCTGCCTTCGGGCACTGAGTCCCAGCAGTGCTCATTGTTGGTAGGATGATGATCTAGGATTGCCTTCAGGCACTGAGTCCCAGCAGTGCTCATTGTTGGTAGGATGATGATGGACAGTTAGACCGGTCATAGGTCCTGTCCATTCCCTAACAATGTGGTCTTCTTTAGAAGTTGTCAGGTGGAAAGTTTTGAAGACTTTTTTTGGTAGACCGCTTTGGCTGGCCACCTTGAAATTACTCATCTTGGTTTATAGTTTTCTTCTCTTGTGGCTTGTACTGACCCTCTTATGAACCTGACATTGCTCCACCTTCAATTATGGACCTGTCTCCAAGACGGGGATGGCTTCACATTATAACATTTGTACCAACTGGTATGTGCATTTGTGCTCATTAATTGTCCCCAATAAAGTGCTGGGATACGGGCATGAGGATCAAATCTACCACCAAACACCAGGACTGTCTCCTGTGATGACGACTTCGTGGAGGAGCATCAAAAATGTTGTCTTTTTTTGATTCCTCACATCTAGCATTGCTTCAGGACACACAGTCCTTGCCATACATTATTTTTCAGTTGAAGAGAAGCCAAAGCTGGTAGGATGATGACCGGCGGTTGGGCTGGTCATAGGTCCTGCTTCATTGACAGTCTTCTATCTAGTGTCTCTTCTGGGTGGACTGCTCTATACTTAGACTTTTTTTTTAGTCCTCGTACAGATAGAAGGATCTTTATTTTTTTCTTGTGTCTTCTGCTGATCATCTTCTGACGTTGACTCTACCTACTTAAGGATCCACCTATCTTGGAGGAACTTGCAGTAAAGACTTATTTGCAGCTTTTGTGCATTGTGCTGTTGACTTAGTATATGACCACGTGCACAGAGCGGCTGTAAGCACGCCCCGGCACTTTGATTGACAGCTCACTCCATACAGATATGCTGCAGAGCCAGCTGTCAATCAAAATGCCGGTGCGTGCTTACAGCCTACATGGCTGAAAGTCGGTGGCTCCCGGGAGAAATTAAGTTCAATTTTAGTACGGCGGCAGGGCAGCATTGTAACGCAATTTACCTACGGATTAACCCTATATCTGCAGGTTGGTAGCATTTGGGGACATGTATAAGAGAAACTCGGCTACTTCCAGCCAGCTGTTTCTTGACACCAACTTCTTTTTTGAAACCATGGATTTTTGGGTGATGGACAATTTTCCAAGTCGTTGGCTTTGGTCAGATGGGCATTTAGAGATTTACTCTAGCAGAAGACCTCTTAATGAAGGAGTTGGATTTCTGAACCACTTCTTCAGCCAACAGTTGGACGTATCTCCTTGATGGCTATGATGGACCTACTTTTACTGTCGAGATGGCTGGAGCTGTAATGGAAGGTTCACCCCAGCGGAACAGGTTGTCCATCACAATATCTGCATGATGTCCTACCAAAATGGATCCATTGGGAGCAATGGCTGCTGCTAAATGTATCCCAGATACGGAAACTAGGATGCTCCATCCCATCTGTGATCTAATGAGTAGTTGGAAAGTGTGTAAGCAGCTCCTGACTGACCCTTTAGCGGGTCGTTTAGTAGACCCCATTGTGCATCATTTGTGGTTATCATTCTTATGCAAAACTCTACAAATATCCAATATGGACCCCGGCAGCCGAATTCTCTGTGAGGTGTTTTTTGCTTTGAGCCATTTGAAGTGGAAAATTTCCAAATTTAATGACCTCATCCTTATCATCGGAGCACGGAACAAGCAGAACGAGAAAAGGAACGAAATTGGCGGAAAATTAATTGCGATTTGTTTCTATATTTGGTTTCTCTGCTTTAATTATTAATTTAGTTAAATTTGTACTTAGTGTCTGTACTGAGCACAGAGACAATGACTTTTTTGTTCCAGCTTCTTCATTTATTCTCTGATAAATGGTCGTTACAGAGATCACAGCTCCGCGCTCCCGTGTTACAGGACTGTGATCAGTGATCGGCTGCGATCTGTGGCGAAACTCTCCACCTGCAGCGCCACCGCAGGTGAAATCGTGTATCGCATGGTAAATCCAATAGCGCAGGGACTTGTGTCCTCCAGAATGCGTTGCGATGGCACATACAACCTGTGGGCGAGTGTGGCGCTGTTTTTGGAATAGAGCTGCAATGTTTTTCTCATCCTCGACAAAACCTTTAAGAGTAACTGTAGCGTATTGTCCTTTACACAACCCCCTTTGAGCAGGGGGTTGGACCAGATGACCCAGGAGGTCCCCTCCAACTCTACCATTCTATGATTCTATATAGGTAAGAACACACTGCTGTGATAGCGCTGCGCAGACCCCGCTCCTGCAGTCCTCTACCTGTGGGCCCCTGATGAAGCAGAAGGCGAAACACCTGTCTGGGTACTGCACAGTGTGGTGTTTGGCAGACGGGGCTTTTATTTTTGGCTTTACTCTTTAGTATTTCTTTATGAATTTGGAGCGTCTTGTACATATCATCTTGTATGAAGGGGTCCTTGTTAATCCAATCTGCATTTACCACCAATATTTATTACCTTTAGTAACTTCATTGTATACTTTGTATTGAGCCTGCAGCCTGGAAACTGATAGCCGCAGTGCACAATACATTTTTAATTGCTTTTTCTTTAGCATGTTCTGGTATTTTGTGTTTTTTTGAATATTTTTTTTTGTCAGTAAAGAAATGAGATTTATAATACATAGTTTTATCAGCAGGAGATTATCACCACATGACTAGTAAACCTGATTCCAGGTAGTCCAACCACGCCCCCACCACTGATTGGCAGGTTTCTGCCTATGTACAGTGTATACAGAAAGCAGCCAATCAGTGGTGTGGGCGGGGTTATGCGGAGCTCAGCATTCAGAGAACTAGTAGATCTGCCTTGCTTTACACTGCAGCTCTGCTTCTTCAGATTGACCCCTGAGTATAAGCGCACAAGGAAATCCAAGGAAATCTGTAAATGAAGAGTTGATCTTCATTACTTTAATGGTTGAATCATTTATATCAAGTAAGTTACTTAAACAGCCAGAAAGTAACTGCTGCAAAGACTGAGAGGAGGAGCCATGATGAGGGGGAGGAGCCTGGAGATCTGATTATCCTTCCATATAATGTCTTATTTTATTTTCGTCTTCTTCACATCGGTGCTGTTCTTATTCGGCCAATGAAACCTCATGTAGAGAATTATTGGCATCGCAGAGCCGCAGCAGAACATGCCGGAAGCCCTGACACGCGTGTGTCCTGTGTATGACCCTCGCTATTGTTCACTGGTGACAGCCCAGCCACCTTTCACCTTCCCGGCTGCTGCTGTAGACTCCCCTGAGACAGATCCGTCCTTCTGGCCTAATAATCCCGTCAGCTGGAAATATTCCTGGATATTAAAGGGACCCTCGCGCTGTATCTGCAGACTGGACAATGTAACACTTATCTTCCGCCCTGTGTATTTTTCTTTTTAAAGTCTTGAGGACCGGCGGCCATATTTTTCTGCAGAATTGAGGTGGGAGATATTGCTGCAATGTGCTTGCAAGGACTTCTGTATAATAAAAAAAAGTCCACCAAAAGACGGGGGGGGGGGGTCCGGGTGTAAAAGTTGAACTTGACCCCACCTGTGAGAAAACAGAATTCTCTTGCTGTATAAATCACATCAGTAAAACTCTTGCACATTGGAGAATAACCGTACACTGTACATATAAATAATACCGCTATATAATGTATAGAAATCATCCTGCCATTTAGTATACACACAGATATCACCTCCTTAAGCTCTACAGTTGTGATGCGGGGAGCCTGGGGGCCACACCGCACGTAAAGAATAAGCTGCCATCTGAGAACGCTTTTTTTCTGCCCATTATCTGTCTCTCTGCATCAAATACTCAAAAGTGTCAGCAGCAAAAAGGACATTATACGGCAGCACTAAGCAGTATTGCTGTGAATCCAGCTCTGTGATGAGATAAAACACTTACTAGAAAGCAGGAGCACGGAGGATATTGTACAGCAATGCTAAGCAGTGTAGCTGTGAATCCAGCACTTGGGGTTTAGAGAAAGCACTAGAAAGCAGCAGCATAGAGGATATTGTACGGCAGTACGTAGCAGTGTAGCTGTGAATACTGCACTGGGGGATGAGATAATACACTTACTAGAAATCGGCAGCATGGAGGACATTATACAGCAGTACTTAGAAGTGTAGCTGTGAATGCTGCACTGGGGGTTGAGATAATATATTTACTAGAGAGCAGCAGAATGAGGGACTTTATACAGCAATACTGTGCAGTGTAGCTTTGAATCCAGCACTTGGGGTTGAGTTAATACACTTACTAGAAATCGGCAGCATGGAGGTCATTATACAGCTGAATGGGGGACATTATACAGCTGAACTGAGCAGTGTAGCTGTGAATCCAGCACTAAGCTGAAATCTAGAACTTGCTAGAAAGGTGAAGCACTCTTCCCTTGGTCTCTTTTGTCCCTGCACTTAAATAATCACACAGCTTTATTTGAAGGGATTCACTCGGGTGCAAAAAAAAAATAAATCTGTAAATTGCAGTTAAGTAATTCATAATTTATCATTTCCTTTCTGCATCTTCTAATCCAGAATAGACCATCTACACTTTTTATAATTACAAAATGTAACAGCAGCACAGAGTATTTCAGTGCTCTAATGTTTTAGAGGACAGCCCTGCATGTCACAGGGGCAGTAGCATGATGTAAGGAGGGAAGAGAGACAAGTTGGGGGTCACTTACTGAAATTTACATTGTGGAAGGAGCTCATCCCAGCAGCACAGAGTATTTCAGGGGAGGAGCGTCCTGATACTGTCATGGCTTATTGCTGCAGGTAAATGAAGCTCTAATACTACGTGAGGAGGGGAATGGAGTGGACATAATTTGGAGGTTGAATAAATATGGAAGAGCAATATCCCACAGCAGCACAGAGTATTTGAGACATTTCATTTCTTAGGATCGTTGCTATAATAGAAGGTGATTTTTTTTATATATTTTTTTTTGTTGTTTTTATAATTTACAAGGATGACTTCATTATATTTATACAGCTGGGGGAAAACGTTTCCTTCAGCGCCGACTACACTGACCTTGAATATATTTGGATAAAGTTATTATATGCACGAAGATGGGACTATTTTCATAACCGAGATTTCCCTCCTCCTTGTTGCCGTCTGTCCCTGGATAACACCCACTCCCTCGATTGAATTGAATTTCTCACTTTATTCTTGGCGACTCACAGTTGATTTTTATGATCAGTTCTATTTTGGTGGCTTTTGCGGCACCTGATTGACATTGAGCACAGTCTCACCGCTTTATTTAAAGGGGTTTAGCTTCTAATGCCGCGAATTCGGCTAATCAGACACTGTGATCGATAAACGGCAACGTTCTGGCACACAGGTCACTGAGCTCGAGAAATGTCTGCCTGCCAAAGCGTTATGTGCTGCACAGTACAGAAATGAAAAATGTGTCACAGTACAGGGATAATACACACAGTGATGTCACAGTACAGGGATAATGCACACAGTGATGTCACAGTACAGGGATAATGCACACAGTGATGTCACAGTACAGGGATAATACACACAGTGATGTCACAGTACAGGGATAATACACACAGTGATGTCACAGTACAGGGATAATGCACACAGTGATGTCACAGTACAGGGATTATGCACACAGTGATGTCACAGTACAGGGATAATGCACACAGTGATGTCACAGTACAGGGATAATACACACAGTGATGTCACAGTACAGGGATAATACACACAGTGATGTCACAGTACAGGGATAATGCACACAGTGATGTCACAGTACAGGGATAATGCACACAGTGATGTCACAGTACAGGGATAATGCACACAGTGATGTCACAGTACAGGGATAATACACACAGTGATGTCACAGTACAGAAATGAAAAATGTGTCACAGTACAGGGATAATGCACACAGTGATGTCACAGTACAGGGATAATACACACAGTGATGTCACAGTACAGGGATAATGCACACAGTGATGTCACAGTACAGGGATAATACACACAGTGATGTCACAGTACAGGGATAATACACACAGTGATGTCACAGTACAGGGATAATGCACACAGTGATGTCACAGTACAGGGATAATGCACACAGTGATGTCACAGTACAGGGATAATGCACACAGTGATGTCACAGTACAGGGATAATACACACAGTGATGTCACAGTACAGAAATGAAAAATGTGTCACAGTACAGGGATAATGCACACAGTGATGTCACAGTACAGGGATAATGCACACAGTGATGTCACAGTACAGGGATAATACACACAGTGATGTCACAGTACAGAAATGAAAAATGTGTCACAGTACAGGGATAATGCACACAGTGATGTCACAGTACAGGGATAATACACACAGTGATGTCACAGTACAGGGATAATGCACACAGTGATGTCACAGTACAGGGATAATACACACAGTGATGTCACAGTACAGGGATAATACACACAGTGATGTCACAGTACAGGGATAATGCACACAGTGATGTCACAGTACAGGAATAATTCACACAGTGACATCACAGTACAGGGATAATACACACAGTGATGTCACAGTACAGGGATAATACACACAGTGATGTCACAGTACAGGGATAATGCACACAGTGATGTCACAGTACAGGGATAATACACACAGTGATGTCACAGTACAGGGATAATGCACACAGTGACGTCACAGTACAGGGATAATACACACAGTGACGTCACAGTACAGGGATAATACACACAGTGATGTCACAGTACAGGGATAATACACACATTGACGTCACAGTACAGGGATAATACACACAGTGACGTCACACTACAGAGATAATGCACAGTGATGTCACAGTACAGGGATAATACACACAGTGACGTCACAGTACAGAGATAATGCACAGTGACATCACAGTACAGGGATAATACACACAGTGACATCACAGTACAGGGATAATACACACAGTGACGTCACAGTACAGGGATAATACACACAGTGATGTCACAGTACAGAGATAATACACACAGTGATGTCACAGTACAGGGATAATACACACAGTGATGTCACAGTACAGGGATAATACACACAGTGATGTCACAGTACAAGGATAATGCAAACAGTGATGTCACAGTACAGAGATAATACACACAGTGACATCACAGTACAGAGATAATGCACACAGTGATGTCACAGTACAGGGACAATACACACAATGTCACAGTACAAGGATAATACACAGTGATGTCACAGTACAGGGATAATACACACAGTGATGTCACAGTACAGGGATAATGCACACA
This sequence comes from Phyllobates terribilis, assembly GCF_046119375.1. NCBI lineage: Eukaryota > Metazoa > Chordata > Amphibia > Anura > Dendrobatidae > Phyllobates > Phyllobates terribilis. The sequence continues at coordinate 172,629,517 of NW_027362769.1, forward strand.
GTGATGTCACAGTACAGTGATAATACACACAGTGATGTCACAGTACAGGGATAATACACACAGTGACGTCACAGTACAGGGATAATACAGTGACGTCACAGTACAGGGATAATACAGTGATGTCACAGTACAGGGATAATACAGTGATGTCACAGTACAGAGATAATACACACAGTGATGTCACAGTACAGAGATAATACACACAGTGACGTCACAGTACAGAGATAATGCACACAGTGACGTCACAGTACAGAGATAATACACACAGTGATGTCACAGTACAGGGATAATACACAGTGATGTCACAGTACAGGGATAATACACACAGTGATGTCACAGTACAGGGATAATACACAGTGATGTCACAGTACAGGGATAATACACACAGTGATGTCACAGTACAGGGATAATACACACAGTGATGTCACAGTACAGGGATAATACACACAGTGATGTCACAGTACAGAGATAATACACACAGTGATGTCACAGTACAGGGATAATACACACAGTGATGTCACAGTACAGGGATAATACAAACAGTGATGTCACAGTACAGGGATAATACACACTGATGTCACAGTACAGAGATAATACACAGTGATGTCACAGTACAGGGATAATGCACACAGCGATGTCACAGTACAGAGATAATACACACAGTGATATCACAGTACAGAGATAATACACACAGTGATGTCACAGTACAGAGATAATACACACAGTGATGTCACAGTACAGAGATAATGCACACAGTGATGTCACAGTACCGGGATAATACACACAGTGATGTCACAGTACAGAGATAGTACACACAGTGATGTCACAGTACAGAGATAATACACACAGTGATGTCACAGTACAGGGATAATGCACACAGTGATGTCACAGTACAGGGATAATACAAACAGTGATGTAACAGTACAGAGATAATACACACAGTGATGTCACAGGTTAGGGATAATACACACAGTGATGTCACAGTACAGGGATAATACACACAGTGATGTCACAGTACAGGGATAATACACAGTGATGTCACAGTACAGAGATAATACACACAGTGATGTCACAGTACAGAGATAATACACAGTGATGTCACAGTACAGGGATAATACACACAGTGATGTCACAGTACAGGGATAATACACACAGTGATGTCACAGTACAGGGATAATACACACAGTGATGTCACAGTACAGGGATAATACAAACAGTGATGTCACAGTACAGGGATAATGCACACTGATGTCACAGTACAGAGATAATACACAGTGATGTCACAGTACAGGGATAATGCACACAGCGATGTCACAGTACAGAGATAATACACACAGCGATGTCACAGTACAGAGATAATACACACAGCGATGTCACAGTACAGAGATAATGCACACAGTGATGTCACAGTACAGAGATAATGCACACAGTGATGTCACAGTACCGGGATAATACACACAGTGATGTCACAGTACAGAGATAATACACACAGTGATGTCACAGTACAGAGATAATACACACAGTGATGTCACAGTACAGGGATAATGCACACAGTGATGTCACAGTACAGGGATAATACAAACAGTGATGTAACAGTACAGAGATAATACACACAGTGATGTCACAGGTTAGGGATAATACACACAGTGACATCACAGGTTAGGGTTAATACACACAGTGATGTCACAGTACAGGGATAATACACACAGTGATGTCACAGTACAGGGATAATACACAGTGATGTCACAGTACAGGGATAATACACACAGTGATGTCACAGTACAGAGATAATACACAGTGATGTCACAGTACAGAGATAATACACACAGTGACATCACAGGTTAGGGATAATACACACCGTGATGTCACAGTACAGAGATAATACGCACAGTGACAGCACAGGTTAGGGATAATACACACAGTGATGTCACAGTACAGGGATAATACACACCGTGACATCACAGGTTAGGGATAATACACACAGTGATGTCACAGTACAGAGATAATACACACAGTGACATCACTGGTTAGGGACAATACACACAGTGATGTCACAGTACAGGAATAATACACACAGTGATCTCACAGTACAGGGATAATACACACAGTGATGTCACAGTACAGAGATAATATACACAGTGACATCACAGGTTAGGATAATACAGTGATGTCACAGTACAGGGATAATACACACAGTGATGTCACAGTACAGGGATAATACACAGTGATGTCACAGTACAGGGATAATACACACAGTGATGTCACAGGTTAGGGATAATACACACAGTGACGTAACAGTACAGAGATAATACACACAGTGACATCACAGGTTAGGGATAATACACACAGTGATGTCACAGTACAGGGATAATACACATAGTGATGTCACAGTACAGAGATAATACACACAGTGACATCACAGGTTAGGGATAATACACACAGTGATGTCACAGTACAGGGATAATACACACAGTGATATCACAGTACAGGGATAATATACAAAGTGATGTCACAGTACAGAGATAATACACACAGTGACATCACAGGTTAGAATAATACACAGTGATGTCACAGTACAGGGATAATGCACACAGTGATGTCACAGTACAGGATAATACACACAGTGATGTCACAGTACAGGGATAATGCACACAGTGATGTCACAGTACAGGGATAATACACAGTGATGTCACAGTACAGGGATAATACACACAGCGATGTCACAGTACAGGGATAATACACACAGCGATGTCACAGTACAGGGATAATGCTCACAGCGATGTCACGGTACAGGGATAATGCACACAGCGATGTCACAGTACAGAGATAATGCACACAGCGATGTCACAGTACAGGGATAATACACACAGTGATGTCACAGTACAGGGATAATACACACAGCGATGTCACAGCTCAGGGATAATACACACAGCGATGTCACAGTACAGGGATAATACACACAGTGATGTCACAGTACAGGGATAATACAGCGACGTCACAGTACAGGGATAATACACACAGTGATGTCACAGTACAAGGATAATACACACAGTGATGTCACAGTACAGGGATAATACACACAGTGATGTCACAGCACAGGGATAATACACACAGTGACATCACAGTACAGAGATAATACACACAGTGATGTCACAGCACAGGGATAATGCACACAGTGATGTCACAGTAGAGAGATAATACACACAGTGACATCACAGTACAGAGATAATACACACAGTGATGTCACAGTACAGGGATAATACACACAGTGATGTCACAGCACAGGGATAATACACACAGTGACATCACAGTACAGAGATAATACACACAGTGATGTCACAGCACAGGGATAATGCACACAGTGATGTCACAGTAGAGAGATAATACACACAGTGATGTCACAGTACAGAGATAATACACACAGTGATGTCACAGTACAGGGATAATACACACAGTGATGTCACAGTACAGGGATAATGCACACAGTGATGTAACAGTACAGAGATAATACACACAGTGATGTCACAGTACAGAGATAATACACACAGTGATGTCACAGTACAGGGATAATACAGTGATATCACAGTACAGGGATAATACACACAGCGATGTCACAGTACAGGGATAATGCACACAGCGATGTCACAGTACAGGGATAATACACACAGCGATGTCACAGTACAGGGATAATGCACACAGCGATGTCACAGTACAGGGATAATGCACACAGTGACATCACTGGTTAGGGACAATACACACAGTGATGTCACAGTACAGGAATAATACACACAGTGATCTCACAGTACAGGGATAATACACACAGTGATGTCACAGTACAGAGATAATATACACAGTGACATCACAGGTTAGGATAATACAGTGATGTCACAGTACAGGGATAATACACACAGTGATGTCACAGTACAGGGATAATACACAGTGATGTCACAGTACAGGGATAATACACACAGTGATGTCACAGGTTAGGGATAATACACACAGTGACGTAACAGTACAGAGATAATACACACAGTGACATCACAGGTTAGGGATAATACACACAGTGATGTCACAGTACAGGGATAATACACATAGTGATGTCACAGTACAGAGATAATACACACAGTGACATCACAGGTTAGGGATAATACACACAGTGATGTCACAGTACAGGGATAATACACACAGTGATATCACAGTACAGGGATAATATACAAAGTGATGTCACAGTACAGAGATAATACACACAGTGACATCACAGGTTAGAATAATACACAGTGATGTCACAGTACAGGGATAATGCACACAGTGATGTCACAGTACAGGATAATACACACAGTGATGTCACAGTACAGGGATAATGCACACAGTGATGTCACAGTGCAGGGATAATTCACACAGTGATGTCACAGTACAGGGATAATACACACAGCGATGTCACAGTACAGGGATAATGCTCACAGCGATGTCACGGTACAGGGATAATGCACACAGCGATGTCACAGTACAGGGATAATGCACACAGCGATGTCACAGTACAAGGATAATGCAACAGTGATGTCACAATACAGAGATAATACACACAGTGATGTCACAGTACAGGGATAATACACACAGCGATGTCACAGCTCAGGGATAATACACACAGCGATGTCACAGTACAGGGATAATACACACAGTGATGTCACAGTACAGGGATAATACAGCGACGTCACAGTACAGGGATAATACACACAGTGATGTCACAGTACAAGGATAATGCACACAGTGATGTCACAGTACAGGGATAATACACACAGTGATGTCACAGCACAGGGATAATACACACAGTGACATCACAGTACAGAGATAATACACACAGTGATGTCACAGCACAGGGATAATGCACACAGTGATGTCACAGTAGAGAGATAATATACACAGTGACATCACAGTACAGAGATAATACACACAGTGATGTCACAGTACAGGGATAATACACACAGTGATGTCACAGTACAGGGATAATACACACAGTGATGTCACAGTACAGAGATAATACACACAGTGATGTCACAGTACAGGGATAATACACAGTGATGTCACAGTACAGGGATAATGCACACAGTGATGTAACAGTACAGAGATAATACACACAGTGATGTCACAGTACAGAGATAATACACACAGTGATGTCACAGTACAGGGATAATACAGTGATATCACAGTACAGGGATAATACACACAGCGATGTCACAGTACAGGGATAATGCACACAGCGATGTCACAGTACAGGGATAATACACACAGCGATGTCACAGTACAGGGATAATGCACACAGCGATGTCACAGTACAGGGATAATGCACACAGTGATGTCACAGTACAGGGATAATACACACAGTGATGTCACAGTGCAGAGATAAAACACACAGTGATGTCACAGTACAGAGATAATACACACAGTGATGTCACAGTACAGGGATAATACAGTGATGTCACAGTACAGGGATAATACACACAGTGATGTCACAGTACAGGGATAATGCACAGTGATGTCACAGTGCAGGAATAATACACACAGTGATGTCACAGTACAGGGATAATGCACAGTGATGTCACAGTACAGAGATAATACACACAGTGATGTCACAGTACAGGGATAATATACACAGTGATGTCACAGTACAGGGATAATGCACACAGTGATGTCACAGTACAGGGATAATACACACAGTGTTGTCACAGTACAGGGATAATACACACAGTGATGTCACAGTACAGGGATAATACACACAGTGATGTCACAGTACAGGGATAATACACACAGTGATGTCACAGTACAGGGATAATATACACAGTGATGTCACAGTACAGGGATAATGCACACAGTGATGTCACAGTACAGGGATAATACACACAGTGATGTCACAGTACAGGGATAATACACACAGTGATGTCACAGTACAGGGATAATACACACAGTGATGTCACAGTACAGGGATAATACACACAGTGATGTCACAGTACAGGGATAATACACACAGTGATGTCACAGTACAGGGATAATGCACACAGTGATGTCACAGTGCAGGGATAATACACACAGTGATGTCACAGTACAGACATAATGAACAAAGTGATGTCACAGTACAGGGATAATACACACAGTGATGTCACAGTACAGGGATAATGCACACAGTGATGTCACAGTGCAGGGATAATGCACACAGTGATGTCACAGTGCAGGGATAATACACACAGTGATGTCACAGTGCAGGGATAATACACACAGTGATGTCACAGTACAGGGATAATACACACAGTGATGTCACAGTACAGGGATAATGCACACAGTGATGTCACAGTGCAGGGATAATACACACAGTGATGCCCCAGTACAGGGATAATACACACAGTGATGCCACAGTACAGGGATAATACACACAGTGATGTCACAGTACAGCGATAATACACACAGTGATGTCACAGTACAGGGATAATACACACAGTGATGTCACAGTACAGGGATAATACACACAGTGATGGCACAATGTATTTGATGTTTAGTTTGCGCCCCGTTATATGACTTCTCTGGTGTTGGTTTCTTGCACATTAGTGTTTCATCTCGTTCTATTTGTTTCCTCAGTAATTAGACATTGATTATATTCTACCATGAATGACAGGTTAGAGTGTCGCCCTCTCCGCGTCGCCTCGCCCTCTCCGCGTCGGCCTCTCTGTGTCCTCTTCTCCGCGTCGGCCTCTCCGCGTCGTCCTCTCCGCGTCATTCTCTCCGCGTCGACCTCTCCGCGTCGGCCTCTCCGCGTCGGCCTCTCTGTGTCCTCTTCTCCGCGTCGTCCTCTCCGCGTCATCCTCTCCGCGTCGGCCTCTCCGCGTCGTCCTCTCCGCGTCATCCTCTCCACGTCGCCCTCTCCGCGTCATCCTCTCCGCGTCATCCTCTCCACGTCGCCCTCTCCGCGTCGTCCTCTCCGCGTCATCCTCTCCGCGTCGGCCTCTCCGCGCCATCCTCTCCGCGTCATCCTCTCCGCGTCGCCCTCTCCGCGTCATCCTCTCCGCGTCATCCTCTCCGCGTCGTCCTCTCCGCGTCATCCTCTCCACGTCGGCCTCTCCGCATCGGCCTCTCTGTGTCCTCTTCTCCGCGTCGGCCTCTCCACGTCGTCCTCTCCGCGTCATCTTCTCCACGTCGGCCTCTCCGCATCGGCCTCTCTGTGTCCTCTTCTCCACGTCGGCCTCTCCGCATCGTCCTCTCCACGTCGTCCTCTCCACGTCGGCCTCTCCGCATCGGCCTCTCTGTGTCCTCTTCTCCACGTCGGCCTCTCCGCGTCGGCCTCTCTGTGTCCTCTTCTCCACGTCGGCCTCTCCACGTCGGCCTCTCTGTGTCCTCTTCTCCACGTCGGCCTCTCCGCGTCGTCCTCTCCACGTCGGCCTCTCCGCATCGGCCTCTCTGTGTCCTCTTCTCCACGTCGGCCTCTCCGCGTCGTCCTCTCCACGTCGGCCTCTCCGCGTCGTCCTCTCCACGTCAGCCTCTCCGCGTCAGCCTCTCCGCATCGGCCTCTCTGTGTCCGCGCTGCTGCTGAGGCCTCAGGATCTGATGATCCGTCACCTCTCTGTGAATGAGATTGTGTCCAGGTCTGAACCTCACTTTCCTTATATCTTTTTCCTGCTGCATCTCTGGCTGTTTTTACATGGGACTGCAGATCACTATCTTCACCGAGGACTTGCTGTCAGGATTGGATGTTACTTTGTAGTCAGATCGGACTCTATAATGACAGATTCGCCTCTGCTACATCTCTGTGTACTGCGCTCTGCCCGTGTGTCTGATATTCTTGGCTTCTCCACAGTTCCCGGCTTTGTTCGGGCAGATAACGGGGCATTGATGCCCGGTGTGGTGCCATGATCTGGTGACCCGGCGCAGCAATGCTCTGTTGTATGGCGGTGTCACCCGCCGGACACAGGACTTGTGTATGTGAGCTCTTTATATGCCAGCCTTTGTGGCTAGTCAATGCCCTCTTTTTGGTGGCTTGCGCGCAGACTGCTCCTCGTACTGTCTCCATTCCCCTTCCTGTCCTGTGCTCCTTACCTCGTAAACTATACAGTAGCCGGCATTGTTTCCGCTGCGCTAAACCTATCACTTCCCTGACAGGGGTCCTGGCTGCGCCCCCTCCCTCCGCTCTGCTACCTGTATTGCGGTGACTCCCGGCTTCTCCGCACTTGGAACGCTGATCCCTGATTGGCTAGTCTCCAGCGCAAACATCCCAATCTCACTTCACGGGGCCATCAAAGGGCCAAATCCCCCCAAGCCCCCAAATCCTCCATGCTAATGCTATGACCCCGCAATCCTTTTTTTGGGAATGTTTTTGGCTGCACCTTTCGCCCGCTCTCCCCTCTCTGCTTCCTTATCGGTCCCTTTCCAGCTGCTCCCAGGGCTGAGGGTAATAAGGGGTCTGGCCGGCCGGTCTGACAGGCGGGCGCTTTCACCTCACGGCTAACCAGAGTTATTTTTGCATGAATACCGGGGAGTGTCTCACCTTTTATTATGTTTGTTTTTCTGTTTGTGCGTGCGTGGGTATTTTTAGTTTTAAAAGACGGAAAAAAAAAAACTAGTGAAAAGTCCCCCTTCTTACACAGGGCCTTACTCAGTCGGATTTCGAAGGTCGGTCCCCATGGACTCCGAACCCGAGAGTCAGGTTTCTCAATAAAACGGCGCGGCTCTGTCCCCAGCAGCAGCCAGACCAGGAGCCCGGAGAAAAGCTGGGGCCAGACTCCTGAAAGCCCTTCATCTCCCCTCATAAAGCCGCAGAGGTGACGTGAGCGTGGGACGGCTCCTGATAATGGCACCGGGAGAACACACAATGTAATAATTAGATTTCCTCTGCAGCCGGCTACCGGTGCCGAGCGAGACGGGGTTAAAATTCCTTCCAGGAGACGTTTAACTCTATGGGCCCAAGTGTTAAAAAGACGCTAACCCCGAAAGCGGCAACGCATAAAAGTGCAGCGGCGATGCTGGAGGCTGTCTGCCTATATACAGTGGGCACTGATCCTATGGCTGATCACAGAGAGCAATAGATTGCATCCAGCTGCAAAGCAACAGGCGGCATCTGGTGAACATTCCAAGCCCGATACATTGTTGCATCTGCTGCTCTTTTTGTCTTGTTCTTGCTGCTTTTCACCTTATTCTTTTAATTTGCGCCTTTTTTGCTGTCTGTTATGAGTGTTCACCGGTTGTTATCTTTTACGTTCGCCATTGTGTGGGGGGGAGAGGTTTGGATTTTCCAGATATTTTGCAGCCGATTCATCAATTGTGACTTTTTAAAAAGTCGCCATATTTTGGCACAAATTCACTCCATACCCCCCTGGAGCGATTTTATCTGCGCCTGAAGTGTTGGCGAAATATTGCAACATTTTAGCAGAAGGTGTGAGACCTTTATATGCACTAAAAAGTTGCAAATTACGTAAAAGACAAAAAAAAGGACATTTTTGACGTTGTGCAAAATTCATCAACTAATTTTAAGGATTTAGAAGCAAAAAAATGTCAACGAAGACAAAAAAAGAAAAGTGACTTAAACCCCCCCCCCCCCCCACAAATAATGAATCAAGGCTGAAAAGTGTGTTTAATGTAAGGGAATTTAAAGGGGAGTTCCAGGAGAAATGTATAACTTCTTCATCGGATAGATGAAGACTACCAAAACCTCAGGCAGTTGGGCTCCACCGCACCAATCATTCTCTGTGGGACCGCTGCAGATTGTCTTTAGAGAACAGACTGCGCATGCTCGAGTGCTTCAAATGGGACAGAAGTTCTGGCGATCGTCGGGGTCTCAGTGGTCTGTTAGTTCGTGTCAGAACATACCTCTTATTAAGCAAATTCACATCTTGCAGCAATATTTAAAGACAGGCCCCTTTAAATCAGAACAATTATGAGAAATCCGCCTCTAGGTGCATCCGCAGATTTAAGGTGAGACCTTATATAATTGGATGGGGATCGTTGTACCTTTCAGTGCTTCAAAAGCTTTGCAGTGATCGCATGCATTTACAAGAAGACAAACGTTTTTTGTTTGCAGCTCCTATGCAGACCTATGTGTCTCCATGGTTACAGACTACAAACAGATCCTGCCGTCATGCTTTACTCCACAGCAGATGGAAGAAAGTAACATAAGTTTGTCAACTCTCCCAGAAAAAAATGGGAGAAGCTCCTGACTGCTGGAGGAGTTGGCAAATCTCCTGGGCACCGGCAAAGCCTCCGAAAGTCAATACTTTCTCAGTTGCACAGATCCCAGTGTCTAATCACCTATTTGGGTGGAGGGGGCATGAAATGAGAATGGAGAGATGTGTCCCTTAAAGGGGTAGGACCATGGGTAAAAAAAACTCTGGCATTACAACGGGTATATCCGTTGGCAAGTACGGACGAGTCTATACCCAGGGCTGGTGTGTACAGCAGCAATACACACATAATGGTGGAAGATTTTTTACCAGGGCTATTTGCACAGTTAATAATTTAATAAAAGTCAATCTAATGGTTGTGAATCTGTACTGAGCCTCTAAACAGTAAGATTCTGTCTGCCTGTGGCCACCACCAGGGGGAGCTCAGGAGCTTGTAACTCAGTTTTCTAACACCCCCCACTAGTGGCAGCTGCTTTCACTACAGTCAACAGGGCAGGGAAGCATCTACAAGTGAAAACTTCCTGCAGCTTTGATCGGTGTCGGTGTGCACAGCGGTTACATCTGATAACATTCTGCTGCTTGATACATTTCTACAGGTTGTAACATTGACCTGTGACCCCGCGGGGGCGCCCGGCCGTGCCCGTCGTCTTTCCTTACCTGGATGACAATTTCTGCGCACACGGTCACAGTTTATGAGTTTTCGACACTCAGTAAAACGTGTGAAATTTCCATGTGTCTGATCCGTTAATATGATGTGTAAATCTGCAGGTGCCAAAACCAACATATAATCTGCTAGAACACGCTATAAGCCGATTACTGGCCCGCCAGCCCATAAAGGCCATGTGCTCCCCCTAAAGGGTGTAACGGGACGCCAATCCAAAAGTCCGCAGCTTAGAAATGTGCAGCAGCGGAGCGGCTGACAACAGAGAACAATAGACTCACAGGCACCTGTGGCAAACATGGACACAGGATAAACTTTTGGTTTAGTGTCCCATTTTTTTTTCCACTTTTACTCCATTGCTCCTTGTGTAAGTCCCCGGGAACCAGATCTGAAATCTGAGCGTCTCTCTTCTATCCTCAGCCGTGGGCTGATACACAGTAACAAACCTTCAGCTGTGTGAGCAGCTCTAGGGAAGAAGATTGCAAGTGCGCAAAAATGTGACTCTTCACTGACAGCAAACAGAGAAGATGCAGAGGAGGCGAGAAACAAAGTGTCCTGGAAAGATGAAGAACGTCTCATTATGCAAATCACCTGGAGATACAGATATAGCAGAGCTGAATGTGTTGTGTATCAAGGTGATAGTACTGCTGGATGATGAGTCCTGTGTAACTAATGATGACAGACTCGGCTCTTCTACATCGATGATGAGTCCTGTGTAAATACTGATGACAGACTCGGCTCTGCTACATCTATGATGAATGATGAGCCCTATGGAAATGGTGACAGACTCGGCTCTGCTACATCTATGATGAATGATGAGCCCTATGGAAATGATGACAGACTCATCTCTGCTACATCTGTGATGGATGATGAGTCCTAGATTCGGCTCTGCTACATATATGATGAATGATGAGCCCTATGGAAATGATGACAGACTCGGCTCTGCTACATCTATGATGGATGATGAGTCCTATGGAAATGATGACAGACTCGGCTCTGCTACATCTATGATGAATGATGAGTCCTATGGAAATGATGACAGACTCGGCTCTGCTACATCTATGATGAATGATGAGTCCTATGGAAATGATGACAGACTCGGCTCTGCTACATCTATGATGGATGATAAGTCCTATGTAAATACTGATGCCACACTCGGCTTTGCTACATCTATGATGGATGATGAGTCCTATGGAAATGATGACAGACTCGGCTCTGCTACATCTATGATAGATGATGAGCCCTATGGAAATGGTGACAGACTCGGCTCTGCTACATCTATGATGGATGATGAGCCCTATGGAAATGGTGACAGACTCGGCTCTGCTACATCTATGATGAATGATGAGTCCTATGGAAATGATGACAGACTCGGCTCTGCTACATCTATGATGGATGATGAGTCCTATGGAAATGATGACAGACTCGGCTCTGCTACATCTATGATGAATGATGAGTCCTATGGAAATGATGACAGACTCGGCTCTGCTACATCTATGATGGATGATGAGTCCTATGGAAATGATGACAGACTCGGCTCTGCTACATCTATGATGGATGATGAGCCCTATGGAAATGATGACAGACTCGGCTCTGCTACATCTATGATGAATGATGAGCCCTATGGAAATGATGACAGACTCGGCTTTGCTACATCTATGATGAATGATGAGTCCTATGGAAATGATGACAGACTCGGCTTTGCTACATCTATGATGAATGATGAGTCCTATGGAAATGATGACAGACTCGGCTCTGCTACATCTATGATGAATGATGAGTCCTATGGAAATGATGACAGACTCGGCTCTGCTACATCTATGATGAATGATGAGTCCTATGGAAATGATGACAGACTCGGCTCTGCTACATCTATGATGGATGATGAGTCCTATGGAAATGATGACAGACTCGGCTCTGCTACATCTATGATGGATGATGAGTCCTATGGAAATGATGACAGACTCGGCTCTGCTACATCTATGATGAATGATGAGTCCTATGGAAATGATGACAGACTCGGCTCTGCTACATCTATGATGGATGATGAGTCCTATGGAAATGATGCCACACTCGGCTCTGCTACATCTATGATGGATGATGAGTCCTATGTAAATACTGATGCCACACTCGGCTCTGCTACATCTGTGTGCTGTAAGTGTAGTAATCCCAATTGCTGGGATGTGCTCCGTCAGTAATTAGCGGGGGATACGTCCCGTCCCGTCTATTTATTTGCGCTGATTTTCTATCGAGTCCATATAAAGGCGACTCTTCTTTTTCTGCGTCCCCGCCGGCCGTGCCTCAGACGTTATCCTGTTTATGGGACATAATATACACTTGTAATACAGACTGTAAATATTTGTCGACCCCCCCCTCCCCCTCCTGGCTCCTGCGGTGGCTCCTCTGTGACAGGGGGCCGTGCTGCCGCTGTCTGATTGGCCGGGTCGGCTCCGGGGGTCCCCGCTCTCTGAGGCTCCCAGATGTTTCATGTCAGCCCTGACCATGGGGAGCAGGTCCGGCCGGTGCCAAGCCGCAGTCAGCTGAGACCTGGAGACGGCAATGTACAGATTCTGGCCGCGCAGGAAGCGGCATATTTTAAGGTGAAGTCTTTCAATCCCCCCGTTGTGATCGGGGGGTCACGGCCTTCGGCTACCTGAGAAGGTGCTCTCTCTTCTTCCTCGGCTCTGACCTACATAGAAAGATCTGATTGCTGGCAATGAAACGTCCGGGCCCCTGTGCTCCATCCCGCTCCCCTCGCCGTCTGTGTACGCAGCCCCGCTGACGACTTCCACCTTGCCTTGTCACAATGTGACCCCAAAGAACTAATCTGCTCATTTTATACCTTCATTATGAAATATCGTCTGTGACTCGCATTCATAACGTTAAAAAACGGAGCGATTTTCATGATAGTTTTGTTTAAAACTCTTCTACCGTTATGTGTATACAGCTAATATGCAAAGCTATGTGCCTCCCTGGTTACAGCCTACAGAAGAAGCCTTGTGATTCTGCAAATCCAGAGTTGTCTCAATGAACTGGAAGACCAAGGAATGACCCCAAAACTTCTAGTCCTGACCCGTGATGTGCGGTCAAGACACTGCACTATACGGGGGGGGACCAGGCTGCTTGGGGGAGTTATAGCCCCCCACCCTGACTCTCACTAGACACATTCTGGAGGCTAAAAGGCAGTTAGTGTCCACTGGAGTATATGACGTTCTATAAGTGTTACTTCCCCTTTAAATCCCGTCAGACTTGCTGCTTAATATCCTATTGGTCTGGTGCATCTAAAAAAGAATAAAGCGATTTCATTAATAATTTACATTAAAAATCTTGTATACAGCTCCTTTGCAGAACCATTGTGTCTCCATGGTTACAGACTACAAACGTGTCTGGTGTAGTCTGACCCTGCAGTCAGGTGTTACTCTTCTACTGTCTGTGGGTGAGGAGGCAGAGGGAGCTAATACAGGACTGCAGGGTCAGACTACACAGGGTTTGTCTGTTACCATGGAGACACACAGGTCGGCATAGGAGTCGCGTACACAAAACGGTAGGAGATTTTGAAATGAAGACTTTACAAGGTTGTTTGTGATTTTATAAGCATTGGAGCAATGAAATGGTTGCAAAAGTATTCATGGGAATCTAAATGTTAAAGGGTTTGGAAAATGCTCTGATACACTGTAACGACCCTGCATCTGTGTGAGCAGGATGGGTTTTAAAGTGTCAGTGCACTTTCAGTAAAGTTTTGATCTGCAGATGTCTGGGGACCCCCCCCCCCATGATCCCAGTACTGAGGACAGACCCCTATAATTGTGACTATTCTTATGGATCTCTGCACTTAGAACCTAGTCTAGAACCGACCTTAAAAAAAAATAAAAAATTCTTCCATTCACTGACTGCAAGCAGAGATCTTGAAATCGATGCAGAAAATCTATTGGCCACTTTGCAGACATTTTTCTTGCGGGGTGAGTGGACTTGTTAATGGCCGGGATTAGTGGATTTAGCCTCCGCTGAGGCCTGGAAGGATCGGGATTACTGGAGATTACAGGGTTTAGGATACTGTTACTTTAGGAAATGGAGGCTCTAGATTAGTAAACGCTCACTTCCCATATGAAGGAGCACTGACACCGCTCACCGGGCGCTGATACTGCTCGCCTGTCACTGACACTGCTCGCCGGGCGCTGACGCCGCTCGCCTGTCACTGACACCGCTCGCCGGGCACTGACACCGCTCGCCGGGCACTGACACCGTTCGCCGGGCACTGACGCCGCTCGCCGGGCGCTGACACCACTCGCCTGTCCCTGACACCGCTCGCCTGTCACTGACACCGCTCGCCTGTCACTGACACTGCTCGCCGGGCGCTGACACTGCTCGCCGGGCGCTGACACCGCTCGCCTGTCACTGACACCGCTCGCCGGGCACTGACACCGCTCGCCTGTCCCTGACGCCGCTCGCCGGGCACTGACACCGCTCGCCTGTCGCTGACACCGCTCGCCTGTCCCTGACACCGCTCGCCTGTCCCTGACACCGCTCGCCTGTCACTGACACCGCTCGCCGGGCGCTGACGCCGCTCGCCTGTCGCTGACACCGCTCGCCTGTCGCTGACGCCGCTCGCCTGTCGCTGACACCGCTCGCCTGTCGCTGACGCCGCTCGCCGGGCGCTGACACCGCTCGCCGGGCGCTGACACCGCTCGCCGGGCGCTGACACCGGTCGCCTGTCCCTGACACCGCTCGCCTGTCCCTGACACCGCTCGCCGGGCACTGACACCGCTCGCCTGTCACTGACACCGTTCGCCTGTCACTGACACCGCTCGCCTGTCACTTCACTACTGTTAAGGGATCAGCAGAAAATGGAATGTGTGGCAGATGCCAGAGTGCGAGTGTCAGTGCCGGTACCCCCTGGCACACGTCGTATATGGCACGCTACGGGCTGCAGCCGGGGCCGGCCGAACCGAGTCACTCCCCGAAGGAAGATAAACATGTAGGCACTGAAAGATTCCTTCATCGCTGCTCGCTGCCGGAGAGACTGCCAGGAATGACACCCTCCGGGAAGAAAGGCGAGCTTGTGACGGGGGAGAGCGAGCGGCCGTGCCAGTCCTGCAATCCCAGCGACAAGTGGCAAACTACAACACAGGGGCATGAAGGGCATCAACCGCAAAGGTCCAGTTACATCCAGAGCTGCACTCAGAATTCTGCTAATCGACCCACTAGCAAATATGAGCTCTTCTCTCCTGGGAACTTTTTAATATTTTTATCCGTTTCTGTGACAGTTGGGTGACGACGATGCCTGAGGGTACAGCTTCCCTATTATGTCACATCCTATACTCCCAGTCACATCCAGAGCTGCAATCTGAATTCTGCCAGATGCCTCTTCAGTCTGTAGTAAAAATTAGCCATTGATTTTTCATTTTCCAACTTGTTAACAATTCTGTTTGAATGTTTCTTAGTTATGTGTGTCTGGGAAAGCTGGGTTACATCCAATATGGCTGCGATTACATTTATATTGGAAACCTGCATAATTCTAAAGTATTAGTCCCCTAGATCCATACTCCAGTCACATCCAGATCTGCATGCAGAAATTAACAGACTGGAATCCCTGAGTACATACCAGCCCTTCAGTCATCCTCTCACATATCTATACTGATCTTGAGTTAACACCATGTACTCCAATCACATCCAGAGCTGCATTCATAATTCAGCTAGATGCCTTTTGGAGCACGGCCAGTAAATATAAGCCATTGAGACAATCTCTCGTCTCCTAGTATATACATCCATTTACTTCTATATCTATAACTGATCTTGAGAGAATAATGTATACTCCAGTCACATCCAGAGCTGCATTCAGATTTCATCAGGCTGCCCCTTGGATATCTCTAGTAGATATAAGCAGTCGAGTCAACCACTGTCGTCCCTTTATGATACAACCCTCTACTTCCATATCTATAGCTGATCTTGCATCATATACTCCAATCACATCCAGAGCTGCAATCAGAATTCTTCCCTTTTGCCTCTTGGAGTCGACACACATATAGGTCCATACAATAATGGTGTTGGCTGTAGGAGACCTTCACCCTACCTAGACCCAGCTTGGATGCCAAGGGGCAGTTTGTCTCCCCCTGGTGGCAGGTACAAATGGCTGCCGCTGGTGGGCACAAAGAAGTCTTCACACCCGTTTCTGGCAGTCAGACCTTGACCTTCTTGCCAGTTTTGTGTTGGGTGGAAACTGAAGAGCAGATGGTTATCTGTGGTGAACTGACGATCTGAGACAGAAGTGCGGTGCCCACCTGGCCCCGGGCCCGCGGGCAGACGTCTGACGGCCACCGATGTCTCGACCCACTGTCAGCCCACCGGCCACTTCAATCAGGAGGCTGCAGTCTGATGGCGCGAGCTCCCCGGCCACATGGCGCGGTGTAAAGTTTGGTTTAAGCAATTTGTTTTCTCATTTTGGATAAATATAAATTTGGGAGAATATTTTTAGATTTGTGGGGTCACTGAGCGCTGACTACATCCAATTCTACACCCAGGGGGGGCACTTATTTACAGCAGTCACCAAAATGAAGCAGTAGAGACTGAATTATGAGTAAAGCTGCAGAATAAGAAAGAAGTCCAGCAAAATGATCTCTTGTCTCTGGTCACATCCAAAGCTGCAGTTTAGAATTCTGGGAATCGGAATGCAGCTCTGGATGTGGCTGGAGTAAAATACAAGGTGAACGCCAAATAATGGAAAACTGTAACATAATGTTTAAAATCAGAGAAACTTGTGTAATTATCAAGACCACCCTGTCTATATGCCCCATTAGGGCTAATGAGCAACATAAAGGGGGGGTCTCCACTGAGCCAGGACCGGTACAATACATGGCTGATTATACTGAGGGCTGACAGGTAACACTGCATTTACCATGCGGGTAATGATCCTTGGCGCCCAAAGGGATTTATCATGGGACAGCACGTTAAAGAAGAACTCCAGCCCAAATGTCACTCCAGCAGAATAGTGAGTGCAGCTCTGGAGTATAATACAGGATGTAACTCAGGATCAGTACAGGATCAGTAATGTAATGTATATACACAGTAACTGCACCAGCAGAATAGTGAGTGCAGCTCTGGAGTATAATACAGGATGTAACTCAGGATCAGTAATGTAATGTATGTACACAGTGACTGCACCAGCAGAATAGTGAGTGCAGCTCTGGAGTATAATACAGGATGTAACTCAGGATCAGTAATGTAATGTATGTACACAGTGACTGCACCAGCAGAATAGTGAGTGCAGCTCTGGAGTATAATACAGGATGTAACTCAGGATCAGTACAGGATCAGTAATGTAATGTATATACACAGTGAGTGCACCAGCAGAATAGTGAGTTCAGCTCTGGAGTATAATACAGGATGTAACTCAGAATCAGTACAGGATTAGTAATGTAATGTATGTACACAGTGACTGCACCAGCAGAATAGTGAGTGCAGCTCTGGAGTATAATACAGGATGTAACTCAGGATCAGTAATGTAATGTATGTACACAGTGACTGCACCAGCAGAATAGTGAGTGCAGCTCTGGAGTATAATACAGGATGTAACTCAGGATCAGTAATGTAATGTATGTACACAGTGACTCCACCAGCAGAATAGTGAGTGCAGCTCTGGGGTATAATACAGGATGTAACTCAGGATCAGTAATGTAATGTATGTACACAGTGACTCCAACAGCAGAATAGTGAGTGCAGCTCTGGAGAATAATACAGAATGTAACTCAGGATCAGTAATGTAATGTATGTACACAGTGACTGCACCAGCAGAATAGTGAGTGCAGCTCTGGAGTATAATACAGGATGTAACTCAGGATCAGTACAGGATCAGTAATGTAATGTATATACACAGTGACTGCACCAGCAGAATAGTGAATGCAGCTCTGGAGTATAATACAGGATGTAACTCAGGATCAGTAATGTAATGTATGTACACAGTGACTGCACCAGCAGAATAGTGAGTGCAGCTCAGGAGGACACACCGCAGCGATCAGGGCTGACCCTGCAGCCCATTAGCTGTAGACACGGCCTTATTAATAATGACTTGGCGACTGCAGTAGTAATGAATGTATAGTGTCAGCGCCCTGTACGTGCTCCATACATCACAGCCGGGCAATGTGGGGAGCTGTACTGGATCGTCCTATTAAATGAACATTAATCACTTGGTTAATTATGGACTAGACGGGTATTTGGCATTTCAGTCTATTGAATGACTCTACTCATTAACTGCCAATTGCAGGATCCTATTAAATAATGGGATCATTATAGGAACATTACAGAGACCCAAGCAATTGACAAGGCAGAATGGTAACGCCCAGTTGTCTGTATATTCATACATGTTGTGGAGGAATAACAGAGAAACATTTCGAGCAGGAGACCCAGACGTGTCAGGAGAGCGAATGGGTCCTGTAAAGACACGCAGGGTCCATCATTAAAAGGCCTTTTCAGAATCAAATTACCAAGTTCCAAGCAGCTATTTTTGCTCAAAGCGCCCCCTATTGGCCACTGTTTGTCATGTTACCCTGCTTTATTCACTGAGCATGGATTCTGCACTCTCATGTTATTCATATTCGTCAGCCAGAATGAGAAGAACAGCGTCACCACTGGTAATAAAGCTCATCCCCATTCACCTCAACGGAGCTTAGCTGCAATACCAGACACAACCCATGGACAGGTGTGGCGCTGTTTCTGAGAGAAAGGAGTCGTGTTTTCCTATTTATTTGTTGGATCCTGTCGTTTGCTGCATCCAGCAAGTCCCCCTTTGACAGGTCTTCTGAGTCTGTCTGCTTTCCGCAGGAGGGAGCACGAGACCACGACTGTCGGAGACTTTTGTGCTTCTATTCTATGACAGTTACAGATCCTGAAGAATGACATCATTATAGTAACATTTCTTCATATCCAATAATGCAGAAAGGTTAATAATCTGCTACTTTTTTTCCATCTTTGAAGTTATAGAATCAGATTTTAGGGTTATGTATCATATTTCACTCACCAGTTTTGGAGTAGGACGTTCATATTTCATTAAGTGGTACTCACCAAATTTGGTGCATTTTTGGGCTGTTTGTGCGTCAAAATCTAAACTCTTGATTTTCTCTAAAAGTTTAGGTGTAACTTACAAAACGGATGGCCATGTTCCTCCTGCTAAGTCTTGCCAAAATTTTGGAAAAGTGGCAAGACCTGCACAAAATCAAAAGAAAAAGTTGCACCATTTTAACAATGTTCTTCCCTGGGATGTTCTCTCCTTTAAGTGATTCTTAAAGTACATCTATAATTTCAGAATAAGCCATTCTGCGTGTCCATGAGTAATAACACTATTTCTGACTTGTATTTTGCATTTTCACCAGTTTTCCCCTCTGCAGGCTCTATCTCTAATTTTCAGTTGTCTCTGAGATAGTGGAGACGAGCTGCTATGATGTCTCCCATACACAGCACACACAAATATGAGGGATTCCTGCTCTTCTGTCTTCATGTAGCACATGTTTAGAAGAAGGAGCAACATGGAGGACAATAATCAGCAGTACTGAGCAGTGTGGCTGTGAATCCATCACCGGGATGAGATAAAACACTTAGTAGAAAGTAGCAGGATCTCACTGCCTTTCTCACTCTCTTCCCAAAAACGTATCTAAGCACCTGTAATCTGACCCCTCAGTGAGCTACCAGTCCCTCTTGTCTAGATTTTAGAAGCACTTTAAAGTGAATTATTATCTTAGAGATGGGAAGGGGAGATAAAATGTCTCCTAAGTAGTTTTTTCTTATTATTTATATTTCAAAGTTTCTTAACTTTCCCTGTAATATTGACATTTGCAACATTGGGTGAAATGACAGTGACCATTTAATTACTCTCACTGAGTAAAAGGCAGACTGAATTAAAGGTAATTCACAGTGTTTTTAGCATAAAAATACCTTCTTCTTTTTTATAGATTTTTTTTTTTTACTACCATGAGCCTCACTTGTTTTGTGAGTGCAGCTCTGGGGAGAATCAGTGTCCTTCCCCCGGCAGCTCTTTCTATCGGCCGCCCTGCAGCGCACAGAGTTCGCCGCCTCGTTCCTGCAGCCATTGATGGCAGCTGGAGTCATATTTGTAAGGATGGATTTGAATTCATTGTGTTCAGTTCTGGGTCAGCTAATAGTCAGCAGTTCATTTGTTAAAAAAAAAAAAGATAGTTAAGTAGATTCTGGAGTATAAAACGGAGATGGAGCCACCAGGAAGCCGCCGTGCCTGCTGCAGATCAAAGGACCGTGGCATCAGGAGAGTCAGCAGAGCGGGCAGTGCCAGGCAGTCTGTGCAGGGTGAGAGAAGTGTTAAAAGCGGTTTTGCTGTTTTAGTTAAAGTTGAATCTCTGTATAAATAAAATAATAATAATTTGCGCTTTACATTCTCACCATTCTCCAGATAGTCCATTCAGCAGCCGTACACCTGTGCACAGCTAGTCCTGCTCTAGATACAGTTGTATCCAGTGTAGACAAACAGCAGCAGCTGCACAATGTCTCAGCTGGTTTGCTACAATGTATCAGTCTGGAGTGACAGAACATTGTCTGCACTGGATCTCAACTAGGGACCGAACTGCCTCTGCACAGGTGTACTGCCTCTGCACAGGTGTACTGCATCTGACCATAAAAAAAAAAAAGTCCTCATTCACTGACAGCAAGCAGAGATCTTGAAAATATATAAACTGATGAAATGTTTTAAGCATAAAACATGAAAACCCTTTCAATAACTATATGGCATTGAATTCGGTGTAGAATGGGAGGATGGATCAGGGGCCATGCAGTTCTATGGAGCCTGGGTGACTCTGTGACAAAGTGATACCTTCATAGCCATGAAAAATGGTGGCTGTATCTCAGCAGAACGCAGGAGCCTCACTGGCTGACATAGGATTTGCTTTAACGTATTAGTCTGCCATGATATCCCACCTCCCGTCGTGCTCGCAGGTGAGGAGGAGTTAATCTTTGCTTCTGTCTCACCCGAAGCGGTGAAAATAGCCCAGAGCGGAGATGGATTTTAATGTTGCACAGAGATACTGGAAGAAGGGGGGAGAGTAAGGCCCAAAATACTCCTCTCATGCTGCCCAGAGGACACATTAGTGCAAGACGACGGCTTTAATGTGGGAAATGGAATGGTAGATGCTGTTCTGTGCGGTGCCCGACATTTCTGATGTAAGCGCTGGCACTGGGCATGTAGTGAGGCCGCGGTTCCCAGTAATGGCACTGGTTGTCAGTGCCCGCAGGATGATGATGGCTGACGGATGTCTGCAGTCAGGTCATTGCTGAGACATTTAGGTTGTGGTTGTCCCATTATTGGAGCGTATAAGGAGGCGGCCCTAGACGCTATGGAACATGGGCCGATACAATGTAGTCAGCGGCCATACAAGTAGGCACTGTAATGTGAAGGGAAACCATTATTATATGGCCTGTAAATAAGATTTGTGTCACCATTTTCCAATAAAGGGGTATTGTATCTGCAGGATATGCCATGGATGTCTGATCAACGCCAGTGCCACCTATGGGGGCCTCACGCGTCTCCAGTTAGAGGGGTTCCCCGACCTCTGTGTCATGGCCACTGTGCATGCTTGTGTCTCTCCACTGACTTCTGTGGGATCTTTCACTTTAACAAGAACACTCTGCTATTTACAGAACCCTCATAGAAGTGAATAGAGGCACGGCACGGCCGCCTCTGCACAGCACCATCACAGCCACCTCTGCACAGCGTCATCACGGGCGCTTCTGCACAGCACCAACACAGCCGCCTCTGCACAGCACCAACACAGCCGCCTCTGCACAGCACCAACACGGCGTCTTCTGCACAGCACCATCACGGCCGCTTCTGCACAGCACCATCACAGCTGCCTCTACACAGCGCCGTCACAGCCGCCTCTGCACAGCACCATCACGGCCAACTCTCCACATCACCATCACGGCCAACTCTTCACAACGCCATCACGGCCACCTCTGCACAGCGCCATCACAGCCAACTCTCCTCAGCACCATCACAGCCAACTCTCCACAGCACCATCACAGCTGCCTCTGCACAGCGCCATCACTGCCACCTCTGCACAGCACCATCACGGCCACCTCTGCACAGCACCATCACGGCCACCTCTGCACAGCACCATCACGGCCAACTGTCCACAACACCATCATGGCCACCTCTACACAGCACCATCACAGTCAACTCTCCACAGCACCATCACGGCCATCTCTGCACAGCACCATCACAGCCAACTCTCCACAGCACCATCACGGCCATCTCTGCACAGCGCCATCACTGCCATCTCTGCACAGCGCCATCACGGTCGCCTCTCCACAGCGCCATCCCGGCCGCCTCTCCACAGCGCCATCCCGGCCGCCTCTCCACAGCGCCATCCCGGCCGCCTCTCCACAGCGCCATCACGGCCGCCTCTCCACAGCGCCATCCCGGCCGCCTCTCCACAGCACCATCCCGGCCGCCTCTCCACAGCACCATCCCGGCCGCCTCTCCACAGCGCCATCACGGCCGCCTCTCCACAGCACCATCCCGGCCGCCTCTCCACAGCGCCATCACGGCCGCCTCTCCACAGCACCATCCCGGCCGCCTCTCCACAGCGCCATCCCGGCCGCCTCTCCACAGCGCCATCACGGCCGCCTCTCCACAGCGCCATCACGGCCTCCTCTCCACAGCGCCATCCCGGCCGCCTCTCCACAGCGCCATCACGGCCGCCTCTCCACAGCACCATCCCGGCCCCCTCTCCACAGTGACATCCCGGCCGCCTCTCCACAGCGCCATCACGGCCTCCTCTCCACAGCGCCATCCCGGCCGCCTCTCCACAGCGCCATCCCGGCCGCCTCTCCACAGTGACATCCCAGCCGCCTCTCCACAGCGCTATCACAGCTGCTTGAAGACATTGACGTGCATCATGTCTCTCTGTTAACGTCAATTGGAGTTCTGATAATGGCCAATCAGGCTTGTTGCTCCATGATTGAAATTCCCCTTGGAGTGAATGAAAAAAGCTGCAGATGCGTGGCCATCTCTCCATTCAGAGCAGATGAGAAGTCTCTAACCTTAGAGTTGATATACAAATGAGGCTGAAGAGCTATGGTAGATCAGAAGCCTCTGTCACTGCCGCTGTATTCTCCACCCAGAGATGTTCTGGAGGAGGCAGCGCTGGGCAGGGGCTTAGAGCTGGAGTGACACAGGCTTCAGATCTACCATAGCTCTTCAGCCTCATTTGCATATCAATTCAAATGCTGATTCTACTTTAATGGACCGGCCATGTAAAAGTAATGCTGGACTTGTTTTTGATAAAGCTACATGTTTGGTGAGTGAAATCCTGCTGACAGGACCCCTTTAAGGTCTGTTTACATTGCCAGACTCCTAGGAACGCTCTTTTCATGATAATCAGATCTCTTGTGACCCTCTTGTACTCTGATCATCTCTCTTTCTACTGATTTCCTGCTGAACCTTTTGCTTATTCTCAACTGCCAATTTGAACAAGCAGAGCTGCAGTGTG
Source organism: Phyllobates terribilis (assembly GCF_046119375.1). NCBI lineage: Eukaryota > Metazoa > Chordata > Amphibia > Anura > Dendrobatidae > Phyllobates > Phyllobates terribilis. Next base: position 172,653,840 of record NW_027362769.1, read on the forward strand.
AAGCATGGTGGAGGCGCAGTGTGAAGCATGGTGGAGGCGCAGTGTGAAGCATGGTGGAGGCGCAGTGTGAAGCATGGTGGAGGCGCAGTGTGAAGCATGGTGCAGGCGCAGTGTGAAGCATGGTGGAGGCGCAGTGTGAAGCATGGTGGAGGCGCAGTGTGAAGCATGGTGGAGGCGCAGTGTGAAGCATGGTGGAGGCGCAGTGTGAAGCATGGTGGAGGCGCAGTGTGAAGCATGGTGGAGGCGCAGTGTGAAGCATGGTGGAGGCGCAGTGTGAAGCATGGTGGAGGCGCAGTGTGAAGCATGGTGCAGGCGCAGTGTGAAGCATGGTGGAGGCGCAGTGTGAAGCATGGTGGAGGCGCAGTGTGAAGCATGGTGGAGGCGCAGTGTGAAGCATGGTGGAGGCGCAGTGTGAAGCATGGTGGAGGCGCAGTGTGAAGCATGGTGGAGGCGCAGTGTGAAGCATGGTGGAGGCGCAGTGTGAAGCATGGTGGAGGCTCAGTGTGAAGCATGGTGGAGGCGCAGTGCAGCAGCCTGTGATGAGAGGGGGTGGATTTCAGACTACTGCTGCCACTAATAGACAATGCAATAGAGCTGGAGCCACTAATCAGAACTCTGCCCTAGTAGAGAAGGTATAAATCGATTTAAAGCAACGTCTTATTTCTTCTTTGTTCACATCCAAAGATAAAGAATAATGTCAGCAGACATTCGCTCCCTGAAGATGATCATGCCCCTTTGGTTGTTACCTTGTCCTCTACGCTCCCATGATGCACTGCAATGATCACATGACTCAAAATTGGGGCAAGCAAAGGAAAGTGTTTCGTGTGGGTTTCTCTTTATTATTATATTCCAGAGGGGGAAGGAGCCGCCGATCCTCAGGGTATCGGGGACGGCGGCAGTGAAAGTCCTCTACATTGATGCGTAGTCCGGGCCGTGGTGCCGCAGCACCGGCTCCTCCAGTCCTCGGCGTTATCAGCTCTTACGTCTTTGGCACAACCTTGAGTCGCTGTTTGTAGCAGAACATCAGGGAAACATCGTCCTATCTTCATTCCCCGTCACAGAGGATCCAAGATATAAAGCTGCCGACCCCAGGAGTGGCCCATGGTCCTTAAAGGGGTTTTCCAGAATCATTACAGTATAGGTGTTAGTTGTCTCCTCACTGGGGGTCCCACTGTTGAGACCCTCACCAGTAACGGAAGCGAAGTTCCTGTATCCTCCTTGTGAATAGAGGGGCGAACACTGAATGCACCGAATCTCGGCAGGAGAAATCCAACAACAGCGCTCGTGTCTCATACTCATCACCGGGGCCCTCCTGTTGACTCAGTGGTTAGTTCTGTCTCCTGGCATCACCGGGGCTCTCCTGCTAGCTCAGTGTTTAGTTCTGTCTCCAGGCATCACCGGGGCCCTCCTGCTGACTCAGTGGTTAGTTCTGTCTCCTGGCATCACCGGGGCCCTCCTGCTGGCTCAGTGGTTAGTTCTGTCTCCTGGCATCACCGGGGCCCTCCTGCTGGCTCAGTGGTTAGTTCTGTCTCCTAGCATCACCGGGGCCCTCCTGCTGACTCAGTGGTTAGTTCTGTCTCCTAGCATCACCGGGGCCCTCCTGCTGGCTCAGTGGTTAGTTCTGTCTCCTGGCATCACCGGGGCCCTCCTGCTGACTTTGTGGTTAGTTCTGTCTCCTGGCATCACTGGGGCCCTCCTGTTGACTCAGTGGTTAGTTCTGTCTCCTGGCATCACCGGGGCCCTACTGCTGACTCAGTGGTTAGTTCTGTCTCGTGGCATCACCGGGCCCTCCTGCTGACTCAGTGGTTAGTGCTGTCTCCTGGCATCACCGGGGCCCTCCTGCTGACTCAGTAGTTAGTTCTGTCTCGTGGCATCACCGGGGCCCTCCTGCTGACTCAGTGGTTACTTCTGTCTCCTGGCATCACCTGGGCCCTCCTGCTGACTCAGTGGTTAGTTCTGTCTCCTAGCATCACCGGGGCCCTCCTGCTGACTCAGTAGTTAGTTCTGTCTCGTGGCATCACCGGGGCCCTCCTGCTGACTCAGTGGTTAGTGCTGTCTCCTGGCATCACCGGGGCCCTCCTGTTGACTCCGTGGTTAGTGCTGTCTCCTGGCATCACCGGGGCCCTCCTGTTGACTCCGTGGTTAGTTCTGTCTCCTGGCATCACCGGGGCCCTACTGCTGACTCAGTGGTTAGTTCTGTCTCGTGGCATCACCGGGGCCCTCCTGCTGACTCAGTGGTTAGTGCTGTCTCCTGGCATCACCGGGGCCCTCCTGCTGACTCAGTGGTTAGTTCTGTCTCCTAGCATCACCGGGGCCCTCCTGCTGACTCAGTAGTTAGTTCTGTCTCGTGGCATCACCGGGGCCCTCCTGCTGACTCAGTGGTTAGTGCTGTCTCCTGGCATCACTGGGGTCCTCCTGCTGACTCAGTGGTTAGTTCTGTCTCCTGGCATCACCGGGGCTCTCCTGCTGACTCAGTAGTTAGTTCTGTCTCGTGGCATCACCGGGGCCCTCCTGCTGACTCAGTGGTTAGTGCTGTCTCCTGGCATCACCGGGGCCCTCCTGCTGACTCAGTAGTTAGTTCTGTCTCGTGGCATCACCGGGGCCCTCCTGCTGACTCAGTGGTTAGTGCTGTCTCCTGGCATCACCGGGGCCCTCCTGCTGACTCAGTGGTTAGTTCTGTCTCTTGGCATCACCGGGCCCTCTGACTCAGTGGTTAGTTCTGTCTCCTGGCATCAACGGGGCTCTCCTGCTGACTCAGTGGTTAGTTCTGTCTCCTGGCATCACCGGGGCCCTCCTGCTGACTCAGTGGTTAGTTCTGTCTCTTGGCATCACCAGGCCCTCTGACTCAGTGGTTAGTTCTGTCTCCTGGCATCAACGGGGCTCTCCTGCTGACTCAGTGGTTAGTTCTGTCTCCTGGCATCACCGGGGCCCTCCTGCTGACTCAGTGGTTAGTTCTGTCTCCTGGCATCACCACACCAGGGCCCTCCTGCTGACTCAGTGGTTAGTTCTGTCTCCTGGCATCACAGGGGCCCTCCTGCTGACTCAGTGGTTAGTTCTGTCTCCTGACATCACCTGGGCCCTCCTGCTGACTCAGTGGTTAGTTCTATCTCCTGGAATCACCTGGGCCCTCCTGCTGACTCAGTAGTTAGTTCTGTCTCGTGGCATCACCGGGGCCCTCCTGCTGACTCAGTGGTTAGTTCTGTCTCTTGGCATCACCGGGCCCTCTGACTCAGTGGTTAGTTCTGTCTCCTGGCATCAACGGGGCTCTCCTGCTGACTCAGTGGTTAGTTCTGTCTCCTGGCATCACCGGGGCCCTCCTGCTGACTCAGTGGTTAGTTCTGTCTCCTGGCATCACCGGGGCCCTCCTGCTGACTCAGTGGTTAGTTCTGTCTCTTGGCATCACCAGGCCCTCTGACTCAGTGGTTAGTTCTGTCTCCTGGCATCAACGGGGCTCTCCTGCTGACTCAGTGGTTAGTTCTGTCTCCTGGCATCACCGGGGCCCTCCTGCTGACTCAGTGGTTAGTTCTGTCTCCTGGCATCACCACACCAGGGCCCTCCTGCTGACTCAGTGGTTAGTTCTGTCTCCTGGCATCACAGGGGCCCTCCTGCTGACTCAGTGGTTAGTTCTGTCTCCTGGCATCACAGGGGCCCTCCTGCTGACTCAGTGGTTAGTTCTGTCTCCTGACATCACCTGGGCCCTCCTGCTGACTCAGTGGTTAGTTCTATCTCCTGGCATCAACGGGGTCCTCCTGCTGGTTCAGTGGTTAGTTTCGTCTCCTGGCATCACCGTTCTGTCTTCTCATCTTGGCTGTCCTCCTGGCTTAGTGGTTAGTTCTGTATTCTCACCTGGGCTGTCCTGCTGGCTCAGTGGTTAGTTCTGTCTTTTTACCTGAGCTGTCCTGCTGGCTTTGGGGCTAGTACAGTTTTTGGAAACTCTTGTTCTTTTGCCGTCTGATGGTAGCATTGGGGCTGTCTCCTTAACTGGCTCAGTGGTTATAGTTACCTCTAGACCCTGCCTTTAAATCCAGTGTTGTGAAACTCTGCATATGATTTCTATGTTTTATTTAGTCCAGATATTTGACCTTCTTAACAAAATCTACAAATCTGACGCTGTGGCTTTCTGTGTCCTTTGTGGACATTTTGCCTGTTCTGCCCCCACATCCCCTGATTTCTTCAATCACATTTCCATATTATGTTGTTCCAGAATATTCCGCAGCAGCGCGGAGCGTCGGGGCTCAGCGATCGGCTGCAGCAGTTATACCGCGATGTGGTCGTCATTCAGGAACAGCCGGAAACTACAGGTGAGAGGAAAGGGTTAAACTGCATCAAACTGAAAACCTGCGGTGATCCGTCACCGAGATATGGGGACGGGAGGCAATGACGCTCTGCAGCACAGTAGGGGGCGCCCCAGCTCTCCAGACACCCTGAATGGCATGTGATGTCCCCAGGTATAACCGCCATCCAGGGTCTATGACGCCTCCATATGGCTACCAGTAGTCTCTAATGTCTGGGAAGTGACGTCAGGAAAACTCCAAAGATGCCCATTTATATAGGACACCCCCTCCCCCGATCTCCAGCAATCAGCAGTCGTATGTACGGCGCCCACAGAGGACCCCAAATAGAGCAGACCCTCAGTGTATACAGACTCCAGGGCGTACGCTCCTTTATACAGACCAGGACCCTGTATTCAACCCTTCGCTTCAGTTACAGATCCCTGAGCAAGCAGCGTCTGTTTATAAACCCCAGGCCAGACCAGACCCCCCCTCCCGTATTCACCAGACCCCCAGACCTGAGCCCACTTTATACAGATTCTAGGAGAAATTCTATACCAGCCCCAGACATTTCTACAGACCAGACCCCATTTATGAAGACATCCCAAGAGGACCCCTTTATAGAAATAATACCCCCCTGTATACAACCCTATTCCCCCTCACTACAGGCCGCCCCCATGTGTACAGACCCTGTATCACCTGTATATAGGCACCAGACCATGTCTTCCCTATATACAAACGTACACACTCCAGACCAGGCCCCTCCTGTCTACAGACCCCGAATTCCCAAATTAAAGCCAGACCCCTTTAAATATAGACACTAGACTAAGACCGACCCCCCTGATTGCAAACTCCACAGATCTCTGCTCGCAGACCCCTCCAGGAATGGAAAATAGTGTAGGAAGGAGGTGTGAATCGTGGGGGGCTAGGACGTGTCGGCAGAATACGTAATTGCTGGAGTGGACAGTGGCCATTAGGGGGTCTGTCCCTTGAGCCGTGGCCATTAGGGGGTCAGTCCCTGGAGCCGTGGCCATTAGGGGGTCAGTCCCTGGAGCCGTGGCCATTAGGGGGTCAGTCCCTGGAGCCGTGGCCATTAGGGGGTCAGTCCCTAGAGCCGTGGCCATTAGGGTGTCAGTGCCCGGAGCCGTGGCCATTAGGGGGTCAGTCCCTAGAGCCGTGGCCATTAGGGTGTCAGTGCCCGGAGCCAAGACCATTAGGGTTTGTCCCCTGTGTTGTGGCCATTAGGGAGTCAGTCCCCGGAGCCGTGGCCATTAGGGGGTCAGTCCCCGGAGCTGTGGCCGTTAGGGTGTCAGTGCCCGGAGCCATGACCATTAGGGTTAGTCCCCTGTGTTGTGGCCATTAGGGAGTCAGTCCCCGGAGCCGTGGCCATTACGGGGTTAGTCCCCGGAGCCACGGCCATTAGGGGGTCAGTCCCCGGAGTTGTGGCCATTAGGGGGTCAGTCCCCGGAGCCGTGGCCATTAGGGGGTCAGTCCCCGGAGCCACGGCCATTAGGGGGTCAGTGCCCGGAGCCGTGGCCATTAGGGGGTCAGTCCCCGGAGTCGGTCGTGGTCAGACGCCTCATCTGGATGCACATTGTCATCAGCTGCAGGTGATGGAGTCCGGCCGCTGACAGAACAATCGCAGGACGGTGACGGCCACGTTTCTGCTGCGCCGGACCCTTCTACAGCTCAGCAAGACGTGGACAATGGAGCGACACAGAAGCCCTCCCAGGTGGGTTGTGATCCGGGCAGCGGACTACTAGCGGACAGCACTAATAGGAAACTAACAGAATTATACTCCATACACATCCAGAGCTGCATTCATAAGTAAAGCAAAATCCCCTTTTACAGGGAGGAAAACATTTTAAAGTGACAGTTCAGCTTCTCACTTGTCGGGGGGGCCCCGGGTTTACAGGTGATCGCTCACGTCAGCGTTTTGAGCTCTTGCTACTTTAGAGCTGCACTTCTCCAGCAGTATATCTGGGATAGTGACATCACTTGTGATGTCACCGTATGATGTCATCGGCGTCTCACTGCTGCACTATTGTGTACTGTGAATGCGGAGCTGGGGAGACGCTGCTGATAGGGTTTATTGCTCTGCTGATCAGCAGCCACATCCAGCGGGAACACGGTGACCCACCCGATCCTTTGATCTGATGCCCACGACTGTCTTGTGACCTCCTGCGCTCGCTCTATGGCACCAGTCAGGTCACTGAGCTCGGAAGACACCGACGAGGACCGAACGTCTCCGAGCCAAGAGCTGCTCAGTGACCAGCGAGGTTAAGATCTCACCAATTTGGGAATACCCCTTTAAAGGGATGATGCCCCCTCATTACAGACCCCCATCGCACAGTTCCCCGCCTGACACCTGTGGACGGGGGATTTGCAAACTTTCGCAGCTACTTTTAGGGGTTTTTTGGTTTCATGTGTTTCTCTCAGCTGAGGGTTTGTTACTATTGTGTCCACTCTAGACAGTTCTCCAGAAACTAAGCCCATCAGCAGCGCAACTCTCTCTACTGCACCGATACACAGTAACAAACCATGAGGATAACAGATATTAGTCCGCAGTGTAAAGTATTTAGATAATAATAATCTTTATTCATATAGCGCCAACATATTCCGCAGCGCTTCACAATTCAGAGGTTCATATATAACAGTCATAAGTAACATAGCTAAAGATAGTACAATAATTACAGCAAAAATAACGACGACCCTGCTCGTAAGAGCTTACAATCTACAATAGGTCACAGAGGATTGTCCGGACTGGATACATTGTAACAAACCCTCAGCCTATAAATGCCTGGAAGAATGCTTCTATTCCCTGACAGCAAGCAGAAAATATTGACATAATCAAAGTTATATTAGCAAATTGCAGAACTTTCCTTTGTTTTCTACAGGTTCCTCGGGACGACGTCCTGTCACTGACACAGCGCCCCTCCATTGTCGTATCCAAGGCCAAGAAAAGGAAAGCCAAGGGGCTGTTCACATGACGAACCTCAGCAGGAGGGGGCGACACTACCCAGGACAGGAGCCGCGGCCCCCCCCCCCCCCCCCCCCGCAGCATCAGCCCTGCCACTGGTTTACTGCAGACTGTAGGTTCCCATCTGATAAGCTGTGGCCCCCTAGTGGTGAGCATGCAGATCACACCCTGCGTGTGGGGAACCGGCCGCCAGGAACCTGCTGCAGAATCTCATTCTAAACCCCAGGAAGTCGTCAAGTTTATATTTAATTTAAAAGCGATGATTTCTAATAAATGTTTTTCTTACAGATCATCTGCCCCTTTATGATTTGAAGCACACTGGGATGATCTGCAGTAATAGGGATGCGACAGTCTGCAGGGTTATGGATTTTTTAAGGATTTATAATACAGGGAGCAACTGATCACTGCCTGAAAACTGACTGACCCGCGGCAAGATAGTCCAACCTGCACTGATCGCGGAGGGTGATTACAACCCCTTTAAGGAAACTTATCTGAATGCTGCAGGATTTTCCCCATAACGTCCAGCACAGACTACTGAATATAACCAGGAATAGGGTCCACAGCAGCACAGAGCATCTCAGGATCAGTAATGTATGTATGTACACAGTGACTGCACCAGCAGAATAGTGAGTGCAGCTCTGGAATATAATACAGGATGTAACTCAGGATCAGTAATGTAATGTATGTACACAGTGACTGCACCAGCAGAATAGTGAGTGCAGCTCTGGAGTATAATACAGGATGTAACTCAGGATCAGTAATGTAATGTATGTACACAGTGACTGCACCAGCAGAATAGTGAGTGCAGCTCTGGAGTATAATACAGGATGTAACTCAGGATCGGTAATGTAATGTATGCACACAGTGACTGCACCAGCAGAATAGTGAGTGCAGCTCTGGAGTATAATACAGGATGTAACTCAGGATCGGTAATGTAATGTATGTACACAGTGACTGCACCAGCAGAATAGTGAGTGCAGCTCTGGAGTATAATAAAGGATGTAACTCAGGATCAGTAATGTAATGTATGTACACAGTGACTGCACCAGCAGAATAGTGAGTGCAGCTCTGGAGTATAATACAGGATGTAACTCAGGATCAGTAATATAATGTATGCACACAGTGACTGCACCAGCAGAATAGTGAGTGCAGCTCTGGAGTATAATAAAGGATGTAACTCAGGATCAGTAATGTAATGTATGTACACAGTGACTGCACCAGCAGAATAGTGAGTGCAGCTCTGGAGTATAATAAAGGATGTAACTCAGGATCAGTAATGTAATGTATGTACACAGTGACTGCACCAGCAGAATAGTGAGTGCAGCTCTGGAGTATAATACAGGATGTAACTCAGGATCAGTAATGTAATGTATGCACACAGTGACTGCACCAGCAGAATAGTGAGTGCAGCTCTGGAGTATAATACAGGATGTAACTCAGGATCAGTAATGTAATGTATGTACACAGTGACTCCACCAGTAGATTAGTGAGTGCAGCTCTGGAGTATAATACAGGATGTAACTCAGGATCAGTAATGTAATGTATGTACACAGTGACTGCACCAGCAGAATAGTGAGTGCAGCTCTGGAGTATAATACAGGATGTAACTCATGATCAGTACAGGATCAGTAATGTAATGTATATACACAGTGACTGCACCAGCAGAATAGTGAGTGCTGCTCTGGAGTATAATACAGGATGTAACTCAGGATCAGTACAGGATCAGTAATGTATGTATGTACAAAGTGACTGCACCAGCAGAATAGTGAGTGCAGCTCTGGGGTATAATACAGGATGTAACTCAGGATCAGTAATGTAATGTATGTACACAGTGACTGCACCAGCAGAATAGTGAGTGCAGCTCTGGAGTATAATACAGGATGTAACTCAGGATCAGTACAGGATCAGTAATGTATGTATGTACAAAGTGACTGCACCAGCAGAATAGTGAGTGCAGCTCTGGGGTATAATACAGGATGTAACTCAGGATCAGTAATGTAATGTATGTACACAGTGACTGCACCTGCAGAATAGTGAGTGCTGCTCTGGAGTATAATACAGGATGTAACTCAGGATCAGTACAGGATCAGTAATGTATGTATGTACACAGTGACTGCACCAGCAGAATAGTGAGTGCAGCTCTGGGGTATAATACAGGATGTAACTCAGGATCAGTAATGTAATGTATGTACACAGTGACTGCACCAGCAGAATAGTGAGTGCAGCTCTGGAGTATAATACAGGATGTAACTCAGGATCAGTAATGTATGTATGTACACAGTGACTGCACCAGCAGAATAGTGAGTGCAGCTCTGGAGTATAATACAGGATGTAACTCAGGATCAGTACAGGATGAGTAATGTATGTATGTACACAGTGACTGCACCAGCAGAATAGTGAGTGCAGCTCTGGGGTATAATACAGGATGTAACTCAGGATCAGTAATGTAATGTATGTACACAGTGACTGCACCAGCAGAATAGTGAGTACTGCTCTGGAGTATAATACAGGATGTAACTCAGGATCAGTAATGTAATGTATGTACACAGTGACTGCATCAGCAGAATAGTGAGTGCAGCTCTGGAGTATAATACAGGATGTAACTCAGGATCAGTAATGTAATGTATGTACACAGTGACTGCACCAGCAGAATAGTGAGTGCAGCTCTGGAGTATAATACAGGAGGTAACTCAGGATCAGTAATGTAATGTATGCACACAGTGACTGCACCAGCAGACTAGTGAGTGCAGCTCTGGAGTGTAATACAGGAGGTAACTCAGGATCAGTAATGTAATGTATGTACACAGTGACTGCACCAGCAGAATAGTGAGTGCAGCTCTGGAATATAATACAGGATGTAACTCAGGATCAGTAATGTAATGTATGTACACAGTGACTGCACCAGCAGAATAGTGAGTACAGCTCTGGAGTATAATACAGGAGGTAACTCAGGATCGGTAATGTAATGTATGCACACAGTGACTGCACCAGCAGAATAGTGAGTGCAGCTCTGGAGTATAATGCAGGAGGTAACTCAGGAACAGTAATGTAATGTATGCACACAGTAACTGCACCAGCAGAATAGTGAGTGCAGCTCTGGAGTATAATAGAGGATGTAACTCAGGATCAGTAATGTAATATATCTACACAGTGACTGCACCAGCAGAATAGTGAGTGCAGCTCTGGAGTATAATACAGGATATAACTCAGCATCAGTAATGTAATGTATATACACAGTGACTGCACCAGCAGAATAGTGAGTGCAGCTCTGGAGTATAATACAGGATGTAACTCCGGATCAGTAATGTAATGTATGTACACAGTGACTGCACCAGCAGAATAGTGAGTGCAGCTCTGGAGTATAATAGAGGATGTAACTCAGGATCAGTAATGTAATGTATGCACACAGTGACTGCACCAGCAGAATAGTGAGTGCAGCTCTGGAGTATAATACAGGATGTAACTCAGGATCAGTAATGTAATGTATGCACACAGTGACTGCACCAGCAGAATAGTGAGTGCAGCTCTGGAGTATAATAGAGGATGTAACTCAGGATCAGTAATGTAATGTATGCACACAGTGACTGCACCAGCAGAATAGTGAGTGCAGCTCTGGGGTATAATACAGGATGTAACTCAGGATCAATAATGTAATGTATGTACACAGTGACTGCACCAGCAGAATAGTGAGTGCAGCTCTAGAGTATAATACAGGAGGTAACTCAGGATCAGTAATGTACTGTATGTACACAGTGACTGCACCAGCAGAATAGTGAGTGCAGCTCTGGAGTATAATACAGGATGTAACTCAGGATCAGTAATGTAATGTATGTACACAGTGACTGCACCAGCAGAATAGTGAGTGCAGCTCTGGAGTATAATACAGGAGGTAACTCAGGATCAGTAATGTAATGTATGCACACAGTGACTGCACCAGCAGAATAGTGAGTGCAGCTCTGGAGTATAATAGAGGATGTAACTCAGGATCAGTAATGTAATGTATGTACACAGTGACTGCACCAGCAGAATAGTGAGTGCAGCTCTGGAGTATAATACAGGATGTAACTCAGGATCAGTAATGTAATGTATGCACACAGTGACTGCACCAGCAGAATAGTGAGTGCAGCTCTGGAGTATAATAGAGGATGTAACTCAGGATCAGTAATGTAATGTATGTACACAGTGACTGCACCAGCAGAATAGTGAGTGCAGCTCTGGAGTATAATACAGGATGTAACTCAGGATCTGTAATGTAATGTATGTACACAGTGACTGCACCAGCAAAATAGTGAGTGCAGCTCTGGAGTATAATACAGGATATAACTCAGGATCAGTAATGTATTGTATGTACACAGTGACTGCACCAGCAGAATAGTGAGTGCAGCTCTGGAGTATAATACAGGATGTAACTCAGGATCAGTAATGTAATGTATGTACACAGTGACTGCACCAGCAGAATAGTGAATGCAGCTCTGGAGTATAATACAGGATGTAACTCAGGATCAGTAATGTAATGTATGTACACAGTGACTGCACCAGCAGAATAGTGAGTGCAGCTCTGGAGTATAATACAGGATGTAACTCAGGATCAGTACAGGATCAGTAATGTAATGTATGTACACAGTGACTGCACCAGCAGAATAGTGAGTGCAGCTCTGGAGTATAATACAGGATGTAACTCAGGATCAGTAATGTATGTACACAGTGACTGCACCAGCAGAATAGTGAGTGCAGCTCTGGAGTATAATACAGGAGGTAACTCAGGATCAGTAATGTAATGTATGCACACAGTGACTGCACCAGCAGAATAGTGAGTGCAGCTCTGGAGTATAATAGAGGATGTAACTCAGGATCAGTAATGTAATGTATGTACACAGTGACTGCACCAGCAGAATAGTGAGTGCAGCTCTGGAGTATAATACAGGATGTAACTCAGGATCAGTAATGTAATGTATGCACACAGTGACTCCACCAGCAGAATAGTGAGTGCAGCTCTGGAGTATAATAGAGGATGTAACTCAGGATCAGTAATGTAATGTATGTACACAGTGACTGCACCAGCAGAATAGTGAGTGCAGCGCTGGAGTATAATACAGGATGTAACTCAGGATCAGTAATGTAATGTATGTACACAGTGACTGCACCAGCAGAATAGTGAGTGCAGCTCTGGAGTATAATACAGGATATAACTCAGGATCGGTAATGTATTGTATGTACACAGTGACTGCACCAGCAGAATAGTGAGTGCAGCTCTGGAGTATAATACAGGATGTAACTCAGGATCAGTACAGGATCAGTAATGTAATGTATGTACACAGTGACTGCACCAGCAGAATAGTGAATGCAGCTCTGGAGTATAATACAGGATGTAACTCAGGATCAGTAATGTAATGTATGTACACAGTGACTGCACCAGCAGAATAGTGAGTGCAGCTCTGGAGTATAATACAGGATGTAACTCAGGATCAGTACAGGATCAGTAATGTAATGTATGTACACAGTGACTGCACCAGCAGAATAGTGAGTGCAGCTCTGGAGTATAATACAGGATGTAACTCAGGATCAGTAATGTAATGTATGTACACAGTGACTGCACCAGCAGAATAGTGAGTGCAGCTCTGGAGTATAATACAGGAGGTAACTCAGGATCAGTAATGTAATGTATGTACACAGTGACTGCACCAGCAGAATAGTGAATGCACCTCTGGAGTATAATACAGGATATAACTCAGGATCAGTAATGTAATGTATGTACACAGTGACTGCACCAGCAGAATAGTGAGTGCAGCTCTGGATTATAATACAGGAGGTAACTCAGGATCAGTAATGTAATGTATGCACACAGTGACTGCACCAGCAGAATAGTGAGTGCAGCTCTGGAGTGTAATACAGGAGGTAACTCAGGATCAGTAATGTAATGTATGTACACAGTGACTGCACCAGCAGAATAGTGAGTGCAGCTCTAGAATATAATACAGGATGTAACTCAGGATCAGTAATGTAATGTATGCACACAGTGACTGCACCAGCAGAATAGTGAGTACAGCTCTGGAGTATAATACAGGAGGTAACTCAGGATCGGTAATGTAATGTATGCACACAGTGACTGCACCAGCAGAATAGTGAGTGCAGCTCTGGAGTATAATACAGTAGGTAACTCAGGAACAGTAATGTAATGTATGCACACAGTGACTGCACCAGCAGAATAGTGAGTGCAGCTCTGGAGTATAATAGAGGATGTAACTCAGGATCAGTAATGTAATATATCTACACAGTGACTGTACCAGCAGAATAGTGAGTGCAGCTCTGGAGTATAATACAGGATGTAACTCAGGATCAGTAATGTAATGTATGTACCCAGTGACTGCACCAGCAGAATAGTGAGTGCAGCTCTGGAGTATAATACAGGATATAACTCAGCATCAGTAATGTAATGTATATACACAGTGACTGCACCAGCAGAATAGTGAGTGCAGCTCTGGAGTATAATACAGGATGTAACTCAGGATCAGTAATGTAATGTATGTACACAGTGACTGCACCAGCAGAATAGTGAGTGCAGCTCTGGAGTATAATACAGGATGTAACTCAGGATCAGTAATGTTATGTATGTACACAGTGACTGCACCAGCAGAATAGTGAGTGCAGCTCTGGGGTATAATACAGGATGTAACTCAGGATCAATAATGTAATGTATGTACACAGTGACTGCACCAGCAGAATAGTGAGTGCAGCTCTAGAGTATAATACAGGAGGTAACTCAGGATCAGTAATGTACTGTATGTACACAGTGACTGCACCAGCAGAATAGTGAGTGCAGCTCTAGAGTATAATACAGGAGGTAACTCAGGATCAGTAATGTACTGTATGCACACAGTGACTGCACCAGCAGAATAGTGAGTGCAGCTCTGGAGTATAATAGAGGATGTAACTCAGGATCAGTAATGTAATGTATGCACACAGTGACTGCACCAGCAGAATAGTGAGTGCAGCTCTGGGGTATAATACAGGATGTAACTCAGGATCAATAATGTAATGTATGTACACAGTGACTGCACCAGCAGAATAGTGAGTGCAGCTCTGGAGTATAATACAGGATGTAACTCAGGATCAGTACAGGATCAGTAATGTAATGTATGTACACAGTGACTGCACCAGCAGAATAGTGAGTGCAGCTCTAGAGTATAATACAGGAGGTAACTCAGGATCAGTAATGTACTGTATGTACACAGTGACTGCACCAGCAGAATAGTGAGTGCAGCTCTGGAGTATAATACAGGATGTAACTCAGGATCAGTAATGTAATGTATGTACACAGTGACTGCACCAGCAGAATAGTGAGTGCAGCTCTGGAGTATAATACAGGAGGTAACTCAGGATCAGTAATGTAATGTATGCACACAGTGACTGCACCAGCAGAATAGTGAGTGCAGCTCTGGAGTATAATAGAGGATGTAACTCAGGATCAGTAATGTAATGTATGTACACAGTGACTGCACCAGCAGAATAGTGAGTGCAGCTCTGGAGTATAATACAGGATGTAACTCAGGATCAGTAATGTAATGTATGCACACAATGACTGCACCAGCAGACTAGTGAGTGCAGCTCTGGAGTATAATAGAGGATGTAACTCAGGATCAGTAATGTAATGTATGTACACAGTGACTGCACCAGCAGAATAGTGAGTGCAGCTCTGGAGTATAATACAGGAGGTAACTCAGGATCAGTAATGTAATGTATGCACACAGTGACTGCACCAGCAGAATAGTGAGTGCAGCTCTGGAGTATAATAGAGGATGTAACTCAGGATCAGTAATGTAATGTATGTACACAGTGACTGCACCAGCAGAATAGTGAGTGCAGCTCTGGAGTATAATACAGGATGTAACTCAGGATCAGTAATGTAATGTATGCACACAATGACTGCACCAGCAGACTAGTGAGTGCAGCTCTGTAGTATAATAGAGGATGTAACTCAGGATCAGTAATGTAATGTATGTACACAGTGACTGCACCAGCAGAATAGTGAGTGCAGCTCTGGAGTATAATACAGGATGTAACTCAGGATCAGTAATGTAATGTATGTACACAGTGACTGCACCAGCAGAATAGTGAGTGCAGCTCTGGAGTATAATACATGATATAACTCAGGATCAGTAATGTATTGTATGTACACAGTGACTGCACCAGCAGAATAGTGAGTGCAGCTCTGGAGTATAATACAGGATGTAACTCAGGATCAGTACAGGATCAGTAATGTAATGTATGTACACAGTGACTGCACCAGCAGAATAGTGAATGCAGCTCTGGAGTATAATACAGGATGTAACTCAGGATCAGTAATGTAATGTATGTACACAGTGACTGCACCAGCAGAATAGTGAGTGCAGCTCTGGAGTATAATACAGGATGTAACTCAGGATCAGTACAGGATCAGTAATGTAATGTATGTACACAGTGACTGCACCAGCAGAATAGTGAGTGCAGCTCTGGAGTATAATACAGGATGTAACTCAGGATCAGTAATGTAATGTATGTACACAGTGACTGCACCAGCAGAATAGTGAGTGCAGCTCTGGAGTATAATACAGGATGTAACTCAGGATCAGTAATGTAATGTATGTACACAGTGACTGCACCAGCAGAATAGTGAATGCAGCTCTGGAGTATAATACAGGATGTAACTCAGGATCAGTAATGTAATGTATGTACACAGTGACTGCACCAGCAGAATAGTGAGTGCAGCTCTGGAGTATAATACAGGATGTAACTCAGGATCAGTACAGGATCAGTAATGTAATGTATGTACACAGTGACTGCACCAGCAGAATAGTGAGTGCAGCTCTGGAGTATAATACAGGATGTAACTCAGGATCAGTAATGTATGTACACAGTGACTGCACCAGCAGAATAGTGAGTGCAGCTCTGGAGTATAATACAGGAGGTAACTCAGGATCAGTAATGTAATGTATGCACACAGTGACTGCACCAGCAGAATAGTGAGTGCAGCTCTGGAGTATAATAGAGGATGTAACTCAGGATCAGTAATGTAATGTATGTACACAGTGACTGCACCAGCAGAATAGTGAGTGCAGCTCTGGAGTATAATACAGGATGTAACTCAGGATCAGTAATGTAATGTATGCACACAGTGACTCCACCAGCAGAATAGTGAGTGCAGCTCTGGAGTATAATAGAGGATGTAACTCAGGATCAGTAATGTAATGTATGTACACAGTGACTGCACCAGCAGAATAGTGAGTGCAGCGCTGGAGTATAATACAGTATGTAACTCAGGATCAGTAATGTAATGTATGTACACAGTGACTGCACCAGCAGAATAGTGAGTGCAGCTCTGGAGTATAATACAGGATATAACTCAGGATCGGTAATGTATTGTATGTACACAGTGACTGCACCAGCAGAATAGTGAGTGCAGCTCTGGAGTATAATACAGGATGTAACTCAGGATCAGTACAGGATCAGTAATGTAATGTATGTACACAGTGACTGCACCAGCAGAATAGTGAATGCAGCTCTGGAGTATAATACAGGATGTAACTCAGGATCAGTAATGTAATGTATGTACACAGTGACTGCACCAGCAGAATAGTGAGTGCAGCTCTGGAGTATAATACAGGATGTAACTCAGGATCAGTACAGGATCAGTATTGTAATGTATGTGCACAGTGACTGCACCAGCAGAATAGTGAGTGCAGCTCTGGAGTATAATACAGGATGTAACTCAGGATCAGTAATGTAATGTATGTACACAGTGACTGCACCAGCATAATAGTGAGTGCAGCTCTGGAGTATAATACAGGAGGTAACTCAGGATCAGTAATGTAATGTATGCACACAGTGACTGCACCAGCAAAATAGTGAGTGCAGCTCTGGAGTATAATAGAGGATGTAACTCAGGATCAGTAATGTAATGTATGTACACAGTGACTGCACCAGCAGAATAGTGAGTGCAGCTCTGGAGTATAATACAGGATGTAACTCAGGATCAGTAATGTAATGTATGCACACAGTGACTGCACCAGCAGAATAGTGAGTGCAGCTCTGGAGTATAATAGAGGATGTAACTCAGGATCAGTAGTGTAATGTATGTACACAGTGACTGCACCAGCAGAATAGTGAGCGCAGCTCTGGAGTATAATACAGGATGTAACTCAGGATCAGTAATGTAATGTATGTACACAGTGACTGCACCAGCAGAATAGTGAGTGCAGCTCTGGAGTATAATACAGGATATAACTCAGGATCAGTAATGTATTGTATGTACACAGTGACTGCACCAGCAGAATAGTGAGTGCAGCTCTGGAGTATAATACAGGATGTAACTCAGGATCAGTACAGGATCAGTAATGTAATGTATGTACACAGTGACTGCACCAGCAGAATAGTGAATGCACCTCTGGAGTATAATACAGGATATAACTCAGGATCAGTAATGTAATGTATGTACACAGTGACTGCACCAGCAGAATAGTGAGTGCAGCTCTGGATTATAATACAGGAGGTAACTCAGGATCAGTAATGTAATGTATGCACACAGTGACTGCACCAGCAGAATAGTGAGTGCAGCTCTGGAGTGTAATACAGGAGGTAACTCAGGATCGGTAATGTAATGTATGCACACAGTGACTGCACCAGCAGAATAGTGAGTGCAGCTCTGGAGTATAATACAGTAGGTAACTCAGGAACAGTAATGTAATGTATGCACACAGTGACTGCACCAGCAGAATAGTGAGTGCAGCTCTGGAGTATAATAGAGGATGTAACTCAGGATCAGTAATGTAATATATCTACACAGTGACTGTACCAGCAGAATAGTGAGTGCAGCTCTGGAGTATAATACAGGATGTAACTCAGGATCAGTAATGTAATGTATGTACCCAGTGACTGCACCAGCAGAATAGTGAGTGCAGCTCTGGAGTATAATACAGGATATAACTCAGCATCAGTAATGTAATGTATATACACAGTGACTGCACCAGCAGAATAGTGAGTGCAGCTCTGGAGTATAATACAGGATGTAACTCAGGATCAGTAATGTAATGTATGTACACAGTGACTGCACCAGCAGAATAGTGAGTGCAGCTCTGGAGTATAATACAGGATGTAACTCAGGATCAGTAATGTAATGTATGTACACAGTGACTGCACCAGCAGAATAGTGAGTGCAGCTCTGGGGTATAATACAGGATGTAACTCAGGATCAATAATGTAATGTATGTACACAGTGACTGCACCAGCAGAATAGTGAGTGCAGCTCTAGAGTATAATACAGGAGGTAACTCAGGATCAGTAATGTACTGTATGTACACAGTGACTGCACCAGCAGAATAGTGAGTGCAGCTCTAGAGTATAATACAGGAGATAACTCAGGATCAGTAATGTACTGTATGCACACAGTGACTGCACCAGCAGAATAGTGAGTGCAGCTCTGGAGTATAATAGAGGATGTAACTCAGGATCAGTAATGTAATGTATGCACACAGTGACTGCACCAGCAGAATAGTGAGTGCAGCTCTGGGGTATAATACAGGATGTAACTCAGGATCAATAATGTAATGTATGTACACAGTGACTGCACCAGCAGAATAGTGAGTGCAGCTCTGGAGTATAATACAGGATGTAACTCAGGATCAGTACAGGATCAGTAATGTAATGTATGTACACAGTGACTGCACCAGCAGAATAGTGAGTGCAGCTCTAGAGTATAATACAGGAGGTAACTCAGGATCAGTAATGTACTGTATGTACACAGTGACTGCACCAGCAGAATAGTGAGTGCAGCTCTGGAGTATAATACAGGATGTAACTCAGGATCAGTAATGTAATGTATGTACACAGTGACTGCACCAGCAGAATAGTGAGTGCAGCTCTGGAGTATAATACAGGAGGTAACTCAGGATCAGTAATGTAATGTATGCACACAGTGACTGCACCAGCAGAATAGTGAGTGCAGCTCTGGAGTATAATAGAGGATGTAACTCAGGATCAGTAATGTAATGTATGTACACAGTGACTGCACCAGCAGAATAGTGAGTGCAGCTCTGGAGTATAATACAGGATGTAACTCAGGATCAGTAATGTAATGTATGCACACAATGACTGCACCAGCAGAATAGTGAGTGCAGCTCTGGAGTATAATAGAGGATGTAACTCAGGATCAGTAATGTAATGTATGTACACAGTGACTGCACCAGCAGAATAGTGAGTGCAGCTCTGGAGTATAATACAGGATGTAACTCAGGATCAGTAATGTAATGTATGTACACAGTGACTGCACCAGCAGAATAGTGAGTGCAGCTCTGGAGTATAATACATGATATAACTCAGGATCAGTAATGTATTGTATGTACACAGTGACTGCACCAGCAGAATAGTGAGTGCAGCTCTGGAGTATAATACAGGATGTAACTCAGGATCAGTACAGGATCAGTAATGTAATGTATGTACACAGTGACTGCACCAGCAGAATAGTGAATGCAGCTCTGGAGTATAATACAGGATGTAACTCAGGATCAGTAATGTAATGTATGTACACAGTGACTGCACCAGCAGAATAGTGAGTGCAGCTCTGGAGTATAATACAGGATCTAACTCAGGATCAGTACAGGATCAGTAATGTAATGTATGTACACAGTGACTGCACCAGCAGAATAGTGAGTGCAGCTCTGGAGTATAATACAGGATGTAACTCAGGATCAGTAATGTAATGTATGTACACAGTGACTGTACCAGCAGAATAGTGAGTGCAGCTCTGGAGTATAATACAGGATGTAACTCAGGATCAGTAATGTAATGTATGTACCCAGTGACTGCACCAGCAGAATAGTGAGTGCAGCTCTGGAGTATAATACAGGATGTAACTCAGGATCAGTACAGGATCAGTAATGTAATGTATCTACACAGTGACTGCACCAGCAGAATAGTGAGTGCAGCTCTAGAGTATAATACAGGAGGTAACTCAGGATCAGTAATGTAATGTATGTACACAGTGACTGCACCAGCAGAATAGTGAGTGCAGCTCTGGAGTATAATATAGGAGGTAATTCAGGATCAGTAATGTACTGTATGCACACAGTGACTGCACCAGCAGAATAGTGAGTGCAGCTCTGGAGTATAATAGAGGATGTAACTCAGGATCAGTAATGTAATGTATGCACACAGTGACTGCACCAGCAGAATAGTGAGTGCAGCTCTGGGGTATAATACAGGATGTAACTCAGGATCAATAATGTAATGTATGTACACAGTGACTGCACCAGCAGAATAGTGAGTGCAGCTCTGGAGTATAATACAGGATGTAACTCAGGATCAGTACAGGATCAGTAATGTAATGTATGTACACAGTGACTGCACCAGCAGAATAGTGAGTGCAGCTCTAGAGTATAATACAGGAGGTAACTCAGGATCAGTAATGTACTGTATGTACACAGTGACTGCACCAGCAGAATAGTGAGTGCAGCTCTGGAGTATAATACAGGATGTAACTCAGGATCAGTAATGTAATGTATGTACACAGTGACTGCACCAGCAGAATAGTGAGTGCAGCTCTGGAGTATAATACAGGAGGTAACTCAGGATCAGTAATGTAATGTATGCACACAGTGACTGCACCAGCAGAATAGTGAGTGCAGCTCTGGAGTATAATAGAGGATGTAACTCAGGATCAGTAATGTAATGTATGTACACAGTGACTGTACCAGCAGAATAGTGAGTGCAGCTCTGGAGTATAATACAGGATGTAACTCAGGATCAGTAATGTAATGTATGTACCCAGTGACTGCACCAGCAGAATAGTGAGTGCAGCTCTGGAGTATAATACAGGATATAACTCAGCATCAGTAATGTAATGTATATACACAGTGACTGCACCAGCAGAATAGTGAGTGCAGCTCTGGAGTATAATACAGGATGTAACTCAGGATCAGTAATGTAATGTATGTACACAGTGACTGCACCAGCAGAATAGTGAGTGCAGCTCTGGAGTATAATACAGGATGTAACTCAGGATCAGTAATGTAATGTATGTACACAGTGACTGCACCAGCAGAATAGTGAGTGCAGCTCTGGGGTATAATACAGGATGTAACTCAGGATCAATAATGTAATGTATGTACACAGTGACTGCACCAGCAGAATAGTGAGTGCAGCTCTAGAGTATAATACAGGAGGTAACTCAGGATCAGTAATGTACTGTATGTACACAGTGACTGCACCAGCAGAATAGTGAGTGCAGCTCTAGAGTATAATACAGGAGGTAACTCAGGATCAGTAATGTACTGTATGCACACAGTGACTGCACCAGCAGAATAGTGAGTGCAGCTCTGGAGTATAATAGAGGATGTAACTCAGGATCAGTAATGTAATGTATGCACACAGTGACTGCACCAGCAGAATAGTGAGTGCAGCTCTGGGGTATAATACAGGATGTAACTCAGGATCAATAATGTAATGTATGTACACAGTGACTGCACCAGCAGAATAGTGAGTGCAGCTCTGGAGTATAATACAGGATGTAACTCAGGATCAGTACAGGATCAGTAATGTAATGTATGTACACAGTGACTGCACCAGCAGAATAGTGAGTGCAGCTCTAGAGTATAATACAGGAGGTAACTCAGGATCAGTAATGTACTGTATGTACACAGTGACTGCACCAGCAGAATAGTGAGTGCAGCTCTGGAGTATAATACAGGATGTAACTCAGGATCAGTAATGTAATGTATGTACACAGTGACTGCACCAGCAGAATAGTGAGTGCAGCTCTGGAGTATAATAGAGGATGTAACTCAGGATCAGTAATGTAATGTATGTACACAGTGACTGCACCAGCAGAATAGTGAGTGCAGCTCTGGAGTATAATACAGGATGTAACTCAGGATCAGTAATGTAATGTATGTACACAGTGACTGCACCAGCAGAATAGTGAGTGCAGCTCTGGAGTATAATACATGATATAACTCAGGATCAGTAATGTATTGTATGTACACAGTGACTGCACCAGCAGAATAGTGAGTGCAGCTCTGGAGTATAATACAGGATGTAACTCAGGATCAGTACAGGATCAGTAATGTAATGTATGTACACAGTGACTGCACCAGCAGAATAGTGAATGCAGCTCTGGAGTATAATACAGGATGTAACTCAGGATCAGTAATGTAATGTATGTACACAGTGACTGCACCAGCAGAATAGTGAGTGCAGCTCTGGAGTATAATACAGGATGTAACTCAGGATCAGTACAGGATCAGTAATGTAATGTATGTACACAGTGACTGCACCAGCAGAATAGTGAGTGCAGCTCTGGAGTATAATACAGGATGTAACTCAGGATCAGTAATGTAATGTATGTACACAGTGACTGCACCAGCAGAATAGTGAGTGCAGCTCTGGAGTATAATACAGGATGTAACTCAGGATCAGTAATGTAATGTATGCACACAGTGACTGCACCAGCAGAATAGTGAGTGCAGCTCTGGAGTATAATAGAGGATGTAACTCAGGATCAGTAATGTAATGTATGTACACAGTGACTGCACCAGCAGAATAGTGAGCGCAGCTCTGGAGTATAATACAGGATGTAACTCAGGATCAGTAATGTAATGTATGTACACAGTGACTGCACCAGCAGAATAGTGAGTGCAGCTCTGGAGTATAATACAGGATATAACTCAGGATCAGTAATGTATTGTATGTACACAGTGACTGCACCAGCAGAATAGTGAGTGCAGCTCTGGAGTATAATACAGGATGTAACTCAGGATCAGTACAGGATCAGTAATGTAATGTATCTACACAGTGACTGCACCAGCAGAATAGTGAGTGCAGATCTAGAGTATAATACAGGAGGTAACTCAGGATCAGTAATGTAATGTATGTACACAGTGACTGCACCAGCAGAATAGTGAGTGCAGCTCTGGAGTATAATATAGGAGGTAATTCAGGATCAGTAATGTACTGTATGCACACAGTGACTGCACCAGCAGAATAGTGAGTGCAGCTCTGGAGTATAATAGAGGATGTAACTCAGGATCAGTAATGTAATGTATGCACACAGTGACTGCACCAGCAGAATAGTGAGTGCAGCTCTGGGGTATAATACAGGATGTAACTCAGGATCAATAATGTAATGTATGTACACAGTGACTGCACCAGCAGAATAGTGAGTGCAGCTCTGGAGTATAATACAGGATGTAACTCAGGATCAGTACAGGATCAGTAATGTAATGTATGTACACAGTGACTGCACCAGCAGAATAGTGAGTGCAGCTCTAGAGTATAATACAGGAGGTAACTCAGGATCAGTAATGTACTGTATGTACACAGTGACTGCACCAGCAGAATAGTGAGTGCAGCTCTGGAGTATAATACAGGATGTAACTCAGGATCAGTAATGTAATGTATGTACACAGTGACTGCACCAGCAGAATAGTGAGTGCAGCTCTGGAGTATAATACAGGAGGTAGCTCAGGATCAGTAATGTAATGTATGCACACAGTGACTGCACCAGCAGAATAGTGAGTGCAGCTCTGGAGTATAATAGAGGATGTAACTCAGGATCAGTAATGTAATGTATGTACACAGTGACTGCACCAGCAGAATAGTGAGTGCAGCTCTGGAGTATAATACAGGATGTAACTCAGGATCAGTAATGTAATGTATGCACACAATGACTGCACCAGCAGAATAGTGAGTGCAGCTCTGGAGTATAATAGAGGATGTAACTCAGGATCAGTAATGTAATGTATGTACACAGTGACTGCACCAGCAGAATAGTGAGTGCAGCTCTGGAGTATAATACAGGATATAACTCAGGATCAGTAATGTATTGTATGTACACAGTGACTGCACCAGCAGAATAGTGAGTGCAGCTCTGGAGTATAATACAGGATGTAACTCAGGATCAGTACAGGATCAGTAATGTAATGTATCTACACAGTGACTGCACCAGCAGAATAGTGAGTGCAGCTCTAGAGTATAATACAGGAGGTAACTCAGGATCAGTAATGTAATGTATGTACACAGTGACTGCACCAGCAGAATAGTGAGTGCAGCTCTGGAGTATAATATAGGAGGTAATTCAGGATCAGTAATGTAATGTATGTACACAGTGACTGCACCAGCAGAATAGTGAGTGCAGCTCTGGAGTATAATACTGGATGTAACTCAGGATCAGTACATGATCAGTAATGTAATGTATCTACACAGTGACTGCACCAGCAGAATAGTGAGTGCAGCTCTAGAGTATAATACAGGAGGTAACTCGGGATCAGTAATGTAATGTATGTACACAGTGACTGCACCAGCAGAATAGTGAGTGCAGCTCTGGAGTATAATACAGGATGTAACTCAGGATCAGTAATGTAATGTATGTACACAGTGACTGCACCAGCAGAATAGTGAGTGCAGCTCTGGAGTATAATACTGGATGTAACTCAGGATAAGTACAGGATCAGTAATGTAATGTATGTACACAGTGACTGCACCAGCAGAATAGTGAGTGCAGCTCTAGAGTATAATACAGGAGGTAACTCGGGATCAGTAATGTAATGTATGTACACAGTGACTGCACCAGCAGAATAGTGAGTGCAGCACTGGAGTATAATACAGGATGTAACTCAGGATCAGTAATGTAATGTATGTACACAGTGACTGCACCAGCAGAATAGTGAGTGCAGCTCTGGATTATAATACAGGAGGTAACTCAGGATCAGTAATGTAATGTATGTACACAGTGACTGCACCAGCAGAATAGTGAGTGCAGCTCTGGAGTATAATACAGGATGTAACTCAGGATCAGTAATGTAATGTATGTACACAGTGACTGCACCAGCAGAATAGTGAGTGCAGCTCTGGAGTATAATACAGGATGTAACTCAGGATCAGTAATGTAATGTATGTACACAGTGACTGCACCAGCAGAATAGTGAGTGCAGCTCTGGAGTATAATACAGGATGTAACTCAGGATCAGTACAGGGTCAGTAATGTAATGTATGTACACAGTGACTGCTCCAGCAGAATAGTGAGTGCAGCTCTGGAATATAATACAGGATGTAACTCAAGGTCAGTACAGGATCAGTAATGTAATGTATGTACACAGTGACTGCTCCAGCAGAATAGTGAGTGCAGCTCTTGAGTAAAATACAGGAAGTAACTCAGGATCAGTAATGTAATGTATGTACACAGTGACTTCACCAGCTGAATAGTGAGTGCAGCTCTGGAGTATAATACAGGATATAACTCAGGATCAGTAATGTAATGTATGTACACAGTGATTGCACCAGCAGAATAGTGAGTGCAGCTCTGGAGTATAATACAGGATGTAACTCAGGATCAGTACAGGATCAGTAATGTAATGTATGTACACAGTGACTGCACCAGCAGAATAGTGAGTGCAGCTCTGGAGTATAATACAGGATGTAACTCAGGATCAGTAATGTAATGTATCTACACAGTGACTGCACCAGCAGAATAGTGAGTGCAGCTCTGGGGTATAATACAGGATGTAACTCAGGATCAGTAATGTCATGTATGTACACAGTGACTGCACCAGCAGAATAGTGAGTGCAGCTCTGGAGTATATTACAGGAGGTAACTCAGGATCAGTAATGTAATGTATGTACACAGTGACTGCACCAGCAGAATAGTGAGTGCAGCTCTGGAGTATAATACAGGAGGTAACTCAGGATCAGTAATGTAATGTATGTACACAGTGACTGCACCAGCAGAATAGTGAGTGCAGCTCTGGAGTATAATACAGGATGTAACTCAGGATCAGTAATGTAATGTATGTACACAGTGACTGCACCAGCAGAATAGTGAGTGCAGCTCTGGAGTATAATACAGGATGTAACTCAGGATCAGTAATGTAATGTATGTACTCAGTGACTGCTCCAGCAGAATAGTGAGTGCAGCTCTGGAGTATAATACAGGAAGTAACTCAGGATCAGTAATGTAATGTATGTAGATAGTGACTGCACCAGCAGAATAGTGAGTGCAGCTCTGGAGTATAATACAGGATGTAACTCAGGATCAGTACTGGATCAGTAATGTAATGTATATACACAGTGACTGCACCAGCAGAATAGTGAGTGCAGCTCTGGAGTATAATACAGGATGTAACTCAGGATCAGTACAGGATCAGTATTGTAATGTATCTACACAGTGACTGCACCAGCAGAATAGTGAGTGCAGCTCTGGGGTATAATACAGGATGTAACTTAGGATCAGTAATGTAATGTATGTACATAGTGACTGCACCAGCAGAATAGTGAGTGCAGCTCTGGAGTATAATACAGGATGTAACTCAGGATCAGTACAGGATCAGTAATGTAATGTATCTACACAGTGACTGCACCAGCAGAATAGTGAGTGCAGCTCTGGAGTATAATACAGGATGTAACTCAGGATCAGTACTGGATCAGCAATGTAATGTATATACACAGTGACTGCACCAGCAGAATAGTGAGTGCAGCTCTGGAGTATAATACAGGATGTAAGTCAGGATCAGTAATGTAATGTATGTACACAGTGACTGCACCAGCAGAATAGTGAGTGCAGCTCTGGAGTATAATACAGGATGTAACTCAGGATCAGTAATGTAATGTATGTACACAGTGACTGCACCAGCAGAACAGTGAGTGCAGCTCTGGAGTATAATACAGGATGTAACTCAGGATCAGTACAGGATCAGTAATGTATGTACACAGTGATTGCACCAGCAGAATAGTGAGTGCAGCTCTGAGGTATAGTACTGGATGTATTCAGGATCAGTAATGTATGTACACAGTGACTGCACCAGCAGAATAGTGAGTGCAGCTCTGAGGTATAGTACGGGATGTATTCAGGACTGTGGTTACAATGTTACTTCTTGGGGCAGTGTCTCATTAGATGCCGTTTTCTACCCTGTAAACTTTGGAGCCCGGATGTGGAATTTGTTCACTTTGAAAAATCAGAGCGAGTTGAGAGGCCGATTAACTCTGTGTTATAATTTTGGAAAAGTACAGATGCAAATGTGTTACCAGCATCAATAATACTAATGATTTGTCCGTGCAGGAAGCGTCTGCTCTCTATTCTCCAAACGCCATAAATGATCATTAACACGAAATTTAACATGAAAAATTAACCGTGCAGGAAACTAACAGAGATACAGCGGAAAGGACTGAAAATATTCAGATAAGTCTCAATGGCTGACATCTCATGATCCACTGCTCCACCTGATAGTCCGGCGCCTTTCTGCATTCACCAGGAGCTGCAGGACCACACGCCTAAAAAAACAACAGAATTCTGGATGTTTTTCTGGAATCTTCCTCAACTTCTGATCACCTGCAACATCTGCACATAAGGGAATGCCCAATATGCAGTGTTATTAAGCTCAGGCTTCAGTTGAGGTCCATTTCTGACATGGAGTAAAATTATGAAAATTCTGACTGTCTGCAGCCACCACTAGAGGGAGCTCAGGAGCTCACTGAAGACTGTCTACACATTAACTACTTCCATACCGCCTAGAGACTTTAAACATCAGGGAAGTCCATGAATTACTCTGCAGTGACTCTAAAACATCATTCAGTCAGCAAATACATGGAGCTCATGCAGGAACAGGAAGGCAGATGTCAGACACAGACAGACTCCCCATAGACATATACACAGCACATGACAGCACTTCTTCCCCTGGACCCAGTGATCATGTGACTCCTGGGTATCAGGAGGGAGCAGGAGCTGCTGGGTCCTAGCAGGCGTAGTCCGTGCAGCCAGGAGACTGAATTTCCCCTGTAACTTGCACTAATATACCAGCCCCAGTTACAGGGAAAATCATATATATATAAAAAAAAAATGTATCAAAATGTTGTGATACCACCAATGGTCCATAAACTTGTGAGGGGCACAATATGTGAAAAAATAAAAGTAGGGAAAATGTAACAAAACTAAAAACAAACCCTGAGTGTCTGGATATCTGTTACTAGCCCCAACCCTGTCGTGGAAAAAAATATGTAAAAATAATTATTACGAAAAAGAAAGTGCAATTGAGAATGTATTTTAGTGATCCTTAGTAGTCATAAAAAATGTGAAAAACACATTTCATTACTTTCCTTTAAAAGAAAATATCCGCTTACTTTAGTTATTTAGTTCTTTGCTTCCTATAATTATTACTAGATTCAGTGTAGGGTGGGGAAAAAAGGATTTATTCAGCCACCAATTGTGCAAGTTCTCCCACTTATAAAGATGAGGTCGGCCTGTAATTGACATCATAGGTCGACCTCAACTACGAGACAAAATGAGAAAACAAATCCTGAAAATCACATTGTCTGATTTGGAAAGAAATTTTTTTCAAATTTTGGTGGAAAATAAGTATTTGGTCAAATACAAACAAGCAAGATTTCTGTCTCTCACAGACCTGTAACTTCTTCTTTACGAGGCTCCTCTGTCCTCCACTCATTACCTGTAGTACTGGCTCCTCTGTCCTCCACTCATTACCTGTAGTACTGGCTCCTCTGTCCTCCACTCATTACCTGTAGTACTGGCTCCTCTGTCCTCCACTCATTACCTGTAGTACTGGCTCCTCTGTCCTCCACTCATTACCTGTAGTACTGGCTCCTCTGTCCTCCGCTCATTACCTGTAGTACTGGCTCCTCTGTCCTCCACTCATTACCTGTAGTACCGGCTCCTCTGTCCTCCACTCATTACCTGTAGTACTGGCTCCTCTGTCCTCCACTCATTACCTGTAGTACTGGCTCCTCTGTCCTCCACTCATTACCTGTAGTACTGGCTCCTCTGTCCTCCACTCATTACCTGTAGTACTGGCTCCTCTGTCCTCCGCTCATTACCTGTAGTACTGGCTCCTCTGTCCTCCACTCATTACCTGTAGTACTGGCTCCTCTGTCCTCCACTCATTACCTGTAGTACTGGCTCCTATGTCCTCCACTCATTACCTGTAGTGCTGGCTCCTCCGTCCTCCACTCATTACCTGTAGTACTGGCTCCTCTGTCCTCCACTCATTACCTGTAGTACTGGCTCCTCTGTCCTCCACTCATTACCTGTAGTACTGGCTCCTCTGTCCTCCACTCATTACCTGTAGTACTGGCTCCTCTGTCCTCCACTCATTACCTGTAGTACTGGCTCCTCTGTCCTCCACTCATTACCTGTAGTACTGGCTCCTCTGTCCTCCACTCATTACCTGTAGTACTGGCTCCTCTGTCCTCCACTCATTACCTGTAGCACTGGCTCCTCTGTCCTCCACTCATTACCTGTAGTACTGGCTCCTCTGTCCTCCACTCATTACCTGTAGCACTGGCTCCTCTGTCCTCCACTCATTACCTGTAGTACTGGCTCCTCTGTCCTCCACTCATTACCTGTAGTACTGGCTCCTCTGTCCTCCACTCATTACCTGTAGTACTGGCTCCTCTGTCCTCCACTCATTACCTGTAGTACTGGCTCCTCTGTCCTCCACTCATTACCTGTAGTACTGGCTCCTCTGTCCTCCGCTCATTACCTGTAGTACTGGCTCCTCTGTCCTCCACTCATTACCTGTAGTACTGGCTCCTATGTCCTCCGCTCATTACCTGTAGTACTGGCTCCTCTGTCCTCCGCTCATTACCTGTAGTACTGGCTCCTCTGTCCTCCGCTCATTACCTGTAGTAGTGGCTCCTCTGTCCTCCGCTCATTACCTGTAGTACTGGCTCCTCTGTCCTCCGCTCATTACCTGTAGTACTGGCTCCTCTGTCCTCCACTCATTACCTGTAGTACTGGCTCCTCTGTCCTCCACTCATTACCTGTAGTACTGGCTCCTCTGTCCTCCACTCATTACCTGTAGTACTGGCTCCTCTGTCCTCCACTCATTACCTGTAGTACTGGCTCCTCTCTCCTCCACTCATTACCTGTAGTACTGGCTCCTCTGTCCTCCACTCATTACCTGTAGTACTGGCTCCTCTGTCCTCCACTCATTACCTGTAGTACTGGCTCCTATGTCCTCCACTCATTACCTGTAGTACTGGCTCCTCTGTCCTCCACTCATTACCTGTAGTACTGGCTCCTCTGTCCTCCACTCATTACCTGTAGTACTGGCTCCTCTGTCCTCCGCTCATTACCTGTAGTACCGGCTCCTCTGTCCTCCACTCATTACCTGTAGTACTGGCTCTTCTGTCCTCCACTCATTACCTGTAGTACTGGCTCCTCTGTCCTCCACTCATTACCTGTAGTACCGGCTCCTCTGTCCTCCACTCATTACCTGTAGTACTGGCTCCTCTGTCCTCCACTCATTACCTGTAGTACTGGCTCCTCTGTCCTCCACTCATTACCTGTAGTACTGGCTCCTCTGTCCTCCACTCATTACCTGTAGTACTGGCTCCTCTGTCCTCCACTCATTACCTGTAGTACTGGCTCCTGTCTGAACTTGTTTTCAGTATAAAAGACACCTGTCCGCAACCTCAAACAGTCACACTCCAAACTCCACTATGGTGAAGACCAAAGAGCTGTCGAGGGACAGCAGAAACAACATTGTAGCCCTGCACCAGGCTGGGAAGACTGAATCTGCAATAGGCAAGCAGCTTGGTGTGAAGAAATCAACTGTGGGAGCAATAATTAGAAAATGGAAGACATACAAGACCACTGATCATCTCCATCGATCTGGGGCTACACACAAGATCTCACCCCGTGGGATCAAAATGATCTCAAGAACGGTGAGCAAGAACCACACGGGGGGACCTAGTGAATGACCTGCAGAGAGCTGGGACCAACATTACACAGGCTACCATCAGTAACACACTACGCCGCCAGGGACTCAGATCCTGCAGTGCCAGATGTGTCCCCCTGCTTAAGCCATTACATGTCCGGGCCCGTCTGAAATTTGCTAGAGAGCATTTGGATGATCCAGAAGAGTATTGGGAGAATGTCATACGGTCAGATGAAACCAAAGTAGAACTGTTTGGTAGAAACACAACTCGTCGTGTTTGGAGGAGAAAGAATGCTGAGTTGCATCCAAAGAACACCATACCTACTGTGAAGCATGGGGGTGGCAACATCATGCTTTGGGGCTGTTTCTCTGCCAAGGGACCAAGACGACTGATTCGTGTACATGAAACAATGAATGGGGCCATGTATCGTGAGATTTTGAGTGCAAACCTCCTTCCATCAGCAAGGGCATTGAAGATGAAACTTGGTCTTTCAGCATGACAATGATCCCAAGCACACCGCCAGGGCAACGAAGGAGTGGCTTCGTAAGAAGCATTTCAAGGTCCTGGAGTGGCCTAGCCAGTCTCCACATCTAAACCCTATAGAAAACCTTTGGAGGGAGTTGAAAGTCCATGTTGTCCAGCGACAGCCCCAAAACATCACTGCTCTAGAGGAGATCTTCATGGAGCAATGGGCCGACATACCAGCAACAGTGTGTGCCAACCTTGTGAAGACTTACAGAAGACATTTGACCTCTGTCATTGCCAACAAAGGAAATATAACAAAGTATTCAGATGAACTTTTGTAATTGACCAAATACTTATTTTCCACCAAAATTTGGAAAAAAATTCTTTCCAAATCAGACAATGTGATTTTCAGGATTTGTTTTCTCATTTTGTCTCTCATAGTTGAGGTCGACCTATGATGTCAATTACTGGCCTCCCTCATCTTTTTAAGTGGGAGAACTTGCACAATTGGTGGCTGACTAAATACTTTTCTTCCCCACTGTATTAATAGTATACATGATGCTCCTGAGCTCCCCCTGGTGGTGAGTGCAGGCAGGCAGAATTCTGTCATTTACCTCTGTGTGTATGGCAGGGATTTGGAGCTGGGAATTTGTGTTTTATCTAGTAAAATGTCCTCCCTCCCTGCAGCCAGAGCCCAGGCAGGTACAGTACAAGGAGCGAGAAGGAAATATCCGGCGGAATAGTCTGCGGTTTGCACAGAGAAGGAGGCAGCATAGGGAGGGAATTGAATTAAACCTAGTACAGACTTTAAAAACGAAAAAAAAATCTATGGAAGGTCGGACCGGCGAAGCGAGATCTTACATCAGATACTGACACTGAAATGGGGGAAATCAAATATACTGAGGGGTGTCAGATTCAATGTAAACCCAAATGACGGGAGGAACGATGGGAGGAATGTGCGGCTCAGAGAGGAAATGTATTCACCCCGGTGCTGAGCGGCATCGTACAGCTGAAGGTGCGACGCTCATATACCAAGGTATATAGAAAATCGCAGAGAGGAGACGCAGAGAAGAGCCGCAGAGAAGAGCCGCAGAGAGGAGCCGCAGAGAGGAGCCGCAGAGAAGAGCCGCAGAGAGGAGCCGCAGAGAAGAGCCGCAGAGAAGAGCCGCAGAGAAGAGACGCAGAGAAGAGCCGCAGAGAAGAGCCGCAGAGAAGAGCCGCAGAGAAGAGACGCAGAGAAGAGCCGCAGAGAGGAGCCGCAGAGAGGAGCCGCAGAGAAGAGCCGCAGAGAAGAGCCGCAGAGAGGAGCCGCAGAGAGGAGCCGCAGAGAAGAGCCGCAGAGAGGAGACGCAGAGAAGAGCCGCAGAGAGGAGCCGCAGAGAGGAGCCGCAGAGAAGAGCCGCAGAGAGGAGCCGCAGAGAAGAGCCGCAGAGAGGAGCCGCAGAGAAGAGCCGCAGAGAGGAGCCGCAGAGAGGAGCCGCAGAGAGGAGCCGCAGAGAAGAGCCGCAGAGAGGAGCCGCAGAGAGGAGCCGCAGAGAAGAGCCGCAGAGAGGAGCCGCAGAGAGGAGCCGCAGAGAGGAGCCGCAGAGAGGAGCCGCAGAGAAGAGCCGCAGAGAGGAGCCGCAGAGAGGAGCCGCAGAGAGGAGCCGCAGAGAGGACACGCAGAGAGGACACGCAGAGCGGAGCCGTAGAGAGGAGCCGCAGAGAAGAGCCGCAGAGAGGAGCCGCAGAGCGGAGCCGCAGAGAGGAGCCGCAGAGCAGAGCCGTAGAGAGGAGCCGCAGAGAGGAGCCGCAGAGAGGAGCCGTAGAGCGGAGACGCAGAGAGGAGACGCAGAGCGGAGACGCAGAGAGGAAATGTATTCACCCCGGTGCTGAGTGGCATCGTACAGCTGAAGGTGCGACGCTCATATACCAGGGTATATAGGAAATCGCAGAGAGGAGCTGCAGAGAAGAGCCGCAGAGAAGAGCCGCAGAGAAGAGCCGCAGAGAGGAGCCGCAGAGAGGAGACGCAGAGCGGAGACGCAGAGAGGAGACGTAGAGCGGAGACGCAGAGAGGAGACGCAGAGAGGAGACGCAGAGCGGAGACGCAGAGAGGAGACGCAGAGAGGAGACGTAGAGCGGAGACGCAGAGAGGAGACGCAGAGAGGAGACGTAGAGCGGAGACGCAGAGCGGAGACGCAGAGCGGAGACGTAGAGCGGAGACGTAGAGCGGAGACAGAGCGGACTACAGAGAGAAGGACGGACAATCGGATTATTACACTAGGAAAGGAAGGAAGAAGAAATGCACAAATACCATCTGTATCATCGCTGTAATTATCTGTTTGCCAGTCTAATATCTGTCCGTCTATTATCTATCATTTATCTATCTATGGATTGAGAAAGCCTCTGCCATTTTTATCCAATACGTCGCGTGCACTGACCAATATCCATTTTTCTTCATTTGATTTTGGAGCGCTGCCCCCATTTTTTTCGATTTTTAAATAAGAGGTTTTGGTAATAATCTTGGAGGCTTCATACCCGTCTTTCAATGGAAAAATGCTGCTTCTATCTATCTTTGTATCTGTTGATCTTTAGATACTGTAGAAATTTAGATCTCTCTGAGATCGATAGATACAGAGACATAGACAGACACTTAGATACAAACATAGATACATTGATACTTTGTATCTTTTGATCCGTGATAATGTAGATATTTAGATCTATCTAATCTGAGATCGATAGATACAAAGTATCAATGTATCTGTTTGTATCTATTGATCTTAGATACTTAGATCACTGTATCTAAGATACCATGTTCCTTCTTTGTACATCACCACGGATTATATCAGCACTATATAATATTTTTAGGATTCTTTCTTGTATATCCGCCATCTGGTGCTGATACATTTTGTACATTACTCTTGTCTTGCATCATTCTGCACTGCGTGTGTGTATGTATGTGTATATATATATATATATATATATATATATATATATATATATATATATACACCTTCTAGTGGGTCACATAGTGGTATATACAGATATACACTGATATATGTGACTTCTGTCTCTTGCAGGATCTGATTAACCCCTTAGGGTTCGGTGTATTAACCCCTTGTGAGGACGTCATTGTTGGCAGCGGCGCTGGGTTCGCCCGGGGTTGTAAATAGTGACTTTTCTGCCTGCCCCGTACTATGGCCGTGCCCCACCCGGATAATTTGTCACTTTTTTTATCGGTGGTTTTGGGGGAGCCAGGCTTGTGTAAAGGCCTCTTTGATTGGCCCCGGAGTATTTTTAGAATGGGGATAACAAGGGCAGTGAATGAACAAGGCTTGTAGAGAGCCCGTCTAGCTCCTGGCGGGACCTGGTGTCCCCATCTTTCATTAGTGCACCCCCCCCCCTCCTCCTCAGTCGGAGACAGCGCGACTGGCACTGAGGGGCTTGGATGTAGCGTATGGGGGCACCACAACGCAGAGGTCAAGGAGGGTTTTATTAGGGTTAAACCACAGTTTATAATTAGCTGTCGCTGTAACGGGGGCTCGTTTTAACCCTTTCGTGCCTACATGGATCAGGCCAGTGTTGCAGTGAGGTGTGGCATTAGAGTTCAAACAAACAAAAAAAAGGGTCCCTCAGCAGCACAGAGTATTTCAGGAAAGAGTTGTGCTGATCATGCGGACGTTAGTCCTTGTTTGCCAGGTGGAATGAAGAGAAAACAGTAACAAATCAGGATGAAACCTGTTGGAAGGGATGAGAGCTCTAAGCAGTGCAGAGTATTTAAGGAGAGACGTGTGCCGATCTTTTTAGGGGCCGTGTCCCATCTATTGAGGTGATGATGTTAGTGAGAACACGGGGGGCTGTGGGAGATGACAGACGCATTAGAATTACATAGTGAAGGAGTAGGTTTCCCCCAGCAGTACAGAGTATTTTAGGACGACTGTGTGCTGATCTTAGGGTAAGGGTTGAAGAATCAGGGTGTCTGCAGCACAAAGTATTTAAGGAGGAGAGCGTCTTGTAGGAGATCACAGAATGAGCATTGCATAGAGGGAGCACAGAGTATTTCAGGACAGCAGAATGTGAGTTCTATAGTGGAGGGAATAGGGCCCCTCAGCAGCACAGAGTGTTTCAGTAGAGAAGTGAGCTGATCTTGTAGGAGGTCACAGACTGACAGCTATGTATTGGAGAAAGGAAGGTCCTAGCAGCACAGAGTATTTCAGGAGAAGGTCCCTGGATGACTGTAATGCCGCCTGCTTACTGCCCGTTCTGTGTACGCAGCTCTTCCATTATAGGTGATTCTACAATTCCTGCTCTGAGGACGGACGTAACGCAGCGATGACATTATTTCCTTCCTCCTCTGCCCTGTGAGCCCATGTCCTGCCCTCGGTGCCGGCGCTATTCCTCTGTGGCATCATCAGCAATTAGTATTTTCCCATTCGCCATCAGTCTTGCCGTCCTGTTACGCCGCGTTCTTGTTAATAGCCACCAGCGACCAGATGCACACCGCAGATACAGTGCAAATGTGAACAGGGGAGGAGATGAATTAAAGGGGGTGTCCGCTTCTGACCCCAACTTGGTCGCCTGCCACTCATTTCCCTCAGTGTTATCTGATTGTAACCAGTAAATGATGTGCAGGAGCCTGGTGGCATCAGAAACTTTACTATGAAGGGGGCAGGGCAAGGCAGACATAGGACAAAGGGGTGGAGCTAGACTATGAATGAGCAAACAGGTGGAGTGAAATGAGAACAGGGGAGGCTGGAATCCTGTTAGCACTGATTGTGCCGTCACTGCAGACGGAGCAGATTATAATGGTGCTGGCAGAGCGGACGTGCGCTCTGACGAGCATCATTATCGTGCGGGAGGCCGACACTCAGACGTAGTAGACTGCACCTGGGCGTCCTTCTCCAGTAGGGGTACACGCCCGGTTAGCGCATATGTCCGAATCCTGTTTTGGGGAGCAAATGGTTCGATGGGGCTAACGAAAGTGGAGAAAAGTGCAATGTGAAAGCAGCCCAAGGATGAAGGGAAAGTTCACATTTCTGAACTTCTTTCTTTTAATTGTTACACTGGTTCTGAGATAGAAAATGAGACATCCTCATCTAAATAAAAAAAAATATCCTCCTGTGTTGTGTACACAGCTCCTGTGCAGTCCTATCTGTCTCCATGGTAACAGACCACAAACAAAACCCTGTATAGTCCGGTCCTGCAGTCAGATCGTCCCCTGTCTCTTATTAGTTGAACCCGTGTGAACTAGACGTCGGTTCCTCGCTCGCTGAGTGTTGTTCTGAGAGTCGCTCATCTCTGGTTACATCTGATGTTTCGGGTGTCGTTGTTGTCGTTGTTGTGGTTTTCCGTCGCTTTGATCTCTGTTCTGAGGAATATTAAAGATGGTATTGAAGCAGACAAGACGCTATTGTCCTCCCAGGTGACAATGGTACGACATAAGCTTGGAGCATCTGGTTGTACCAGCAGGTGGGGACTATAAGGAAATTCCTTTTATCTGGCACTCCTTCCATGAGACACTCAAGGAAAAGCCTAAAGCCGCAGAGGACGGACCATCCTCCCTGGCATTACATCTTACAAGAACATGATCAGCTGGAAAACCAATGGCTGCGGTGTAGTTCTCGCCCAACTGTACATGGAGCCGGAGTGCCGTAGCTTTGGTCACAAGCTTTTGTCACTCGCTCATCAACTGTACATGGAGCCGGAATGCCAGAGCTTTGGTCACTCGCTCATCAACTGTACATGGAGCCGGAGTGCCGGAGATTTGGTCACTCGCTCATCAACTGTACATGGAGCCGAGTGCCAGAGGTTTGGTCACTCGCTCATCACCTGTATATGGAGCCGGAGTGCCAGAGCTTTGGTCACTCGCTCATCAACTGTACATGGAGCCGGAGTGCCGGAGATTTGGTCACTCGCTCATCAACTGTACATGGAGCCGGAGTGCCGGAGCTTTGGTCACTCGCTCAGCAACTGTACATGGAACCGGAGTGCCAGAGCTTTGGTCACTCGCTCATCAACTGTACATGGAGCCGGAGTGCCGGAGATTTGGTCACTCGCTCATCAACTGTACATGGAGCCGAGTGCCAGAGGTTTGGTCACTCGCTCATCACCTGTATATGGAGCCGGAGTGCCAGAGCTTTGGTCACTCGCTCATCAACTGTACATGGAGCCGGAGTGCCGGAGATTTGGTCACTCGCAAATCAACTGTACATGGAGCCGAGTGCCAGAGGTTTGGTCACTCGCTCATCACCTGTATATGGAGCCGGAGTGCCGGAGCTTTGGTCACTCGCTCATCAACTGTACATGGAGCCGGAGTGCCGGAGCTTTGGTCACAAGCTCATCAACTGTACATGGAGCCAGAGTGCCGTAGCTTTGGTCACTCACTCATCAACTGCACATGGAGCCGGAGTCCCAGAGCTTTGGTCACGAGCTCATCAACTGTATATGGAGCCGGAGTGCCGGAGCTTTGGTCACAAGCTCACCAATTGTACATGGAGCCGGAGTGCCGGAGCTTTGGTCACTCGCTCATCAACCTCTTCCCGCCGCAGCAGTTTTTCATTTTTGCCTTTCCACTTTTTCCTTCATTTCTTCTATAACCAATAGCTTTTTTATTTTTCCGTCCACATTACCGTACGAGGACTTGGTTTTTTTTTGAGTTGTAATTTTGAATGACACCATTTATTTTACCACATAACATACTGGAAAACAAGAGAGAAATTCCAAGTGCGGTGAAATGGCGAAAAAAAAGCAAATCTGACCTGGATTTTTGGGTTTATTGTGTAGTATTTACAGTGAAGGAAATAATTATTTGATCCCTTGCTATTTTTGTAAGTTTGCCCACTGACAAAGACATGAACAGTCTATAATTTTAAGGTTAATTTTAACATTGAGAGATAGAATATCCCCAAAAAAAACAAGAAAATCACATTGTATAAATTAGATACATTTATTTGCATTTTGCAGTGAGAAATAAGTATTTGATCCCTCTGGCAAACAACACTTAATACTTGGTGGCAAAACCCTTGTTGGCAAGCACAGCAGTCAGACGTTGTTTGTAGTCGATGATGAGGGTTGCGCACATGTCAGGAGGAGTTTTGGTCCACTCCTCTTTGCAGATCATCTCTAAATCATTCAGATTTTGAGGCTGTCTCTTGGCAACTCGGAGCTTCAACTCCCTCCATAAGTTTTCTATGGGATTAAGGTCTGGAGACGGCCTAGGCCACTCCATGACCTTACTGTGCTTCTTTTTTAGCCACTCCTTTGTTGCCTTGGCTGTATGTTTTGGGTCATTGTCTTGCTGGAAGACCCAGCCACGACCCATTTTTAATGTCCTGGCGGAGGGAAGGAAGTTGTCACTCAGGATTTTACGGTACATGGCTCCATCCATTCTCCTATTGATGCGGTGAAGTAGTCCGGTGCCCTTAGCAGAGAAACATCCCCAAAACATAATGTTTCCACCGCCATGCTTGACAGTGGGGATGGTGTTCTTTAGGTCATAGGCAGCATTTCTCTTCCTCCAAACACGGCGAGTTGAGTTAATGCCAAAGAGCTCAATTTGTGTCTCATCTGACCACAGCGCCTTCTCCCAATAACTCACAGAATCATCCAGGTGTTCATTGGCAAACTTCAGATGGGCCTGCACATGTGCCTTCTTGAGCAGGGGGACCTTGCCTGCACTGCAGGATTTTAAACCTTTAAGGCGTAATGTGTTACCAATGGTTTTCTTGAAGACTGTGGTCCCAGCTGCCTGGAGATCATTAGCAAGTTCCCCCTGTGTAGTTTTAGGCTGATCTCTCACCTTCCTCATGATCAAGGATACTCCACGAGGTGAGATTTTGCATGGTGCCCCAGATCGATGTCGATTGACAGTCATTTTGTATTTCGTCCATTTTCTTACTATTGCACCCAACAGTTGTCTCCTTCTCACCCGGCGTCTTACTTATGGTTTTGTAGCCCATTCCAGCTTTGTGCAGGTCTATGATCTTGTCCCTGACATCCTTAGAAAGCTCTTTGGTCTGGCCCATGTTGTAGAGGTTAGAGTCTGACTGATTAATGAAGTCTGTGGACAAGAGTCTTTTATACAGGTGACTATGTAAGACAGCTGTCTATAATGCAGGTAACGAGTTTATTAGGAGCGTCTAACTGGTCTGTAGGAGCCAGAACACATAATGGTTTGTAGGGGATCAAATACTTATTTCTCACTGCAAAATGCAAATAAATGTATCTAATTTATACAATGTGATTTTCTTGATTTTTGGGGGGATATTCTATCTCTCAATGTTAAAATTAACCTACCCTTAAAATTATAGACTGTTCATGTCTTTGTCAGTGGGCAAACTTACAAAAACAGCAAGGGATCAAATACTTATTTCCTTCACTGTATGATCTGATTCTCGGGGTCATTACGGTTACAGTGAGACCAAACTTGTCCATTTTTTTTAAATTATTTTAGTGGTGAAAAAGAAATTCTGAAATGTGTAAAAGAAATAAATAAATAAATAAAAACTTTTGGTCTGTCGTAACTTTCTGAGTCCCTTCATTTTTTTATTTTTCCATCGAATGAGCTTCGTTAGGACTTGTTTTTTGCAAACCGACAATTTTATCGGGGCCATTTTTGGGTGCATGCGATGTTTTGATCACCTTTTATTGCAGAGATCTGACATCCAAAAAAGGGCAATTCTGGCATTATGATTTTTGTGCTGCGGCATTCACCCTACAGGTTACTTCATCTTATATTTTGATAAATTGGACCTTTACGTCATTACCAAATGTTTTTTTTTTTATACTTTATTTTAATTAGGGGTTGTTCGAATAATAATTTTTTATATATATTTAGGCTGTGTGCCCACTATGTATTTTTCAAGCATTTTTGATTCGGATTTTCCGCAGCGTAAACGCTTGCAAAATGCTTGGTAATCCGTTCCCCATGATCCCCAATGAAAATCTGCATGTTCTGTGCCCATGCTGAGGAACTTTCCGCAGCGGATTTTCCTTGCTGAAAAATCCGCAGCATGTCCATTATTTGCGCGTTTCTGCATGCGGATTTGAGGTCCCAATGCATTTGAAAAACACAAGTCAAATCCGCATGTAAAAACGCGTCAAAAACGCTGCAAAAACGCGTGTAAAATCCGCAAGCGTTTTTGAAGGCCAAGAACATGCAGAAACGCTGCAGAAATTTTCTGCTTCATTTCTGCATCGTGAGCACATAGCCTTATAAATAATTTTTTTTTTCAATCCCTTTTGAGACAAGCCCCAGCCCAGCAGTCTGGGCAGTCCATTGGCACCACACAATTACATCAAAGAAAGGGGGTAAAGGGTGCGCTGAACGGTGCTTTCCCCTAGAACTCAGCCCTGTAAATGCCTTTGTCAGACACTGCCAGCAGCATTTAAGGGGTGAACAGCAGCGCTTCCATGACCCCTGTTACCGGAACAGGCTGGCTATTGTCCGGACTCAGCTCCTGGGCCAGGTCCATTCATCCAAACCCGACTAGCGCTGCACATGTGCAACAGATGTCAGGAAAGAGTTAAAGTGTTTGCATGTATTTTGGACTAAAAATAATTTTTGCATTAGGGTATCATTAAAAAATTTGCATCATTTGCCCTTTATAGCCGACAGCAGAATGAGTTCTCTGAGAATCCGTCAGTGAGCGCCTTCGGAGAGGTTAGTTTATATAGGGGGGTGATGACCGCCTGCGCTGTGTTCCTGGACTCTCCCCTTGCTGGTCATTTGCTCTGGTAGACTGGAGGTTTTTCAGGAGGTTTTTGGGGTCCACTTCAAAAATGTCCCTTAAAACTGACTAAAAAACGCTTAAAAGACTCGTCCTATACATTGTTAGTGAAAATCACTTTATTGTTCACATCTTCAGTGTTTTAAGCGCTTTATTTTCTGTTTCAGGTTTTGAACAACGCCTGGTAGGAAAAAAGTGGAGAGCAGTCGCGTGTTTGAAGGATCTCCTGAGGGAATCTGCTCCAAACTAGGCTTCGTCCAATCAAAAGGCTGCAATGGAGAAAAAAAGCTCCAAAAATTATTCAAAACCGCTCCAGAAAATTTAAAAAAACTCCACAAAGAAGGAGCATAGCCTGACTTCACTAGAAAACACACGGTTTTTGACTGCATCCAAATAAAGCTCAGTGTGCACAGAGCCTAAGTCAGTGTCCGGCCCCAGCGAGCTGAGCAACGTGAAAGCCGCGTCCAACACCCATCCGATTCTGAGAAATTGGCCTCCAGTCACACAGAAAACACTGTATGAGACGGTCACAGGTGCGGCGCCGTGATGCCGGAGCGGGATTGGAAGCCGCAGAAGATGGATGTGATTGGTAACAGAGGGACAATAATCCCTGTACTACCTACAACACATGGCAGCAGGGAGAGAGTTTTCTTCCTTCTGGAGGAAAGCTCATTTGCATGTTTTTTTTCCCAGGGAGCATTGCCTGGCCAGTGAGACGTCCCACACCAGAAGGAGATCTCCACAAGGAGAAACTAGATTGCCTGAAATCGCAGGAAAACTGAGAAATGGCATTAAGAAACAGATCCCTGATTTCTTATATTTGACCATTTTATTTGTTTGTAATAAGTTCACTTTTAACTTTTTTTTATTTTCTTATAAAATTGTGAAAGTTACAAGAAATTCAGCGACTTTCACAAACTTTCTGAGCATTGGCAGTATAACTGGCTCCCTGGTTTGTGTACAGTGGACACATGTGCGGTCTGATACAATGTATCTCTTCTGTATAGAATGTTGTGAATGAATGGGTGACTGCAGGATCCTCGCTCCCTGGGATCTCTAGGTCACAATCTGATCTTCTACTTGACGAGTCTTCCCTCTGAAGACCTTTTTATGTCTGATTTTATAAGGGCGTTTTGCCAATTTA
Source organism: Phyllobates terribilis (assembly GCF_046119375.1). Classification (NCBI taxonomy): domain Eukaryota; kingdom Metazoa; phylum Chordata; class Amphibia; order Anura; family Dendrobatidae; genus Phyllobates; species Phyllobates terribilis. Next base: position 172,696,098 of record NW_027362769.1, read on the forward strand.
TGTCATTTCCACCTCTTCTCTGCCCCCCGGCCGGCTGATTGCACTTTATATAGACAGTGCGCTTAAGGACAAAGCTTCAAAGTCTTCACACAAGAGCAGTGTTATCACAGCATGGTTGTCACCAGCGGCTCACGTGGTATAATCGCTGCGCACATCTGTGCTGCACAATGCGAACATTTATGCCGGTCTCCCGTCACTGAAAGGTGTGCTGAGAAATATTGCAATCAGTGATGTCACAGCGAGCATCCGTCCACTGCCCAGACTGCATCACCGCCGGACGGTCCGGACAGACCGCTCTAATGTCTGGGCTCATCTGCCGTGCTCACTCCTGTTAGTTCTGTACAGTCAGGGCCGAAACTGTTGGTGCCCTTGAAATTGTTTCAGAAAATGAAATATTTCTCTCAGAAAGTTATTGCAGGTAGACATGTTTTGTTATACACATGTTTATTTCCTTTGTGTGTCTTGGAACAAGACAAAAAAATCAGAGGAAAAAGGCAAATTGGACATAATTTCACACAAAACCCCAAAATTGTTGGCACTTTTCCAAAGCTGTGGGTAAACAACTTTGTTTCAAGCATGTGATGCTCGTTCACGCTCACCTGTGACAAGTAACAGGTGTGGGCAAAATGAAAATCACACCTGAAACCAGATAAAAAGGGGAGAAGTTAACTCAGGAGTAGAGAACTGTATGAGGACTTGAAATCCAAAATTGTTGAAAAATAATAACAATCTCAAGGTTGCAAGTCCATCTCCAGAGATCTTGATGTTCCTTTGTCCACCTTGCACAACATAATCAAGAAGTTTACAACCAATGGCACAGTAGCTAATCTCCCTGAATGTGGACGGCAGAGAAAAATTGATGGAAGGTTGCAACGCAGGATAGTCCGGATGGTGGATAAGCAGCCCCTATCAAATTCCAATGAAATTCAAGCAGTCCTGCAGGCTCAGGGGGCATCAGTGTCAGCATGAACTATCCGTCCACATGTGAATGAAATGAAACGCTATGGCAGGAGACCCAGGAGGACCCCACTGCTGACACAGAGACATAAAAAAGCTAGACTGCAGTTTGCCAAAATGTACTTGAGTAAGCCAAAATCCTTCTGGAAAAGAGTTTTGTGGACAGATGAGACCAAGATAGAGCTTTTTGGTAGAGCACATCATTCTACTGTTTACCGAAAACGGAATGAGGTCTACAAAGAAAAGAACACAGTACCTACAGTCAAATATGGTGGAGGGTCAGAGATGTTTTGGGGTTGTTTTACTGCCTCTGGCACTGGGTGCCTTGACTGTGTACAAGGCATCATGAAATCTGAAGATTACCAAAGAGTATTGGGTTGCAGCATAGTGCCCAGTGTCAGAAAGCTGGGTTTGTGTTCTAGGGTCTTCGAGCAGGACAATGACCCCAAACATACTTCAAGAAGCCCCCAGAAATGGATGGACACAAAGCTCTGGAGAGTTCTGAAGTGACAGCAATGAGTCCGGATCTAAATCTCATTGATCATCTGTGGAGAGATCTTACAATTGCTGATGGGAGAAGACGCCTTCAAATATGAAAGACCTGGAGCAGATTGTAAGAAGAGTCCAAGATTCCAGCTGAGAGGAGGAAGAAGCTGATGGTTATAGGAAGCGATTGACTTCAAAAAGTTAATTTATCTCAGTTCTTCAATACAAAAAGTGAAACTCCTATATTATATAGAGTCATTACACACAGAGCGATCTATTATATAGAGTCATTACACACAGAGGGATCTATTATATAGAGTCATTACACACAGAGCGATCTATTATATAGAGTCATTACACACAGAGGGATCTATTATATAGAGTCATTACACACAGAGGGATCTATTATATAGAGTCATTACACACAGAGGGATCTATTATATAGAGTCATTACACGCAGAGTGATCTATTATATAGAGTCATTACACGCAGAGGGATCTATTATATAGAGTCATTACACGCAGAGGGATCTATTATATAGAGTCATTACACACAGAGGGATCTATTATATAGAGTCATTACACGCAGAGGGATCTATTATATAGAGTCATTACACGCAGAGGGATCTATTATATAGAGTCATTACACACAGAGGGATCTATTATATAGAGTCATTACACACAGAGGGATCTATTATATAGAGTCATTACACACAGGGATCTATTATATAGAGCCATTACACACAGATGGATCTATTATATAGAGTCATTACACACAGAGGGATCTATTATATAGAGTCATTACACGCAGAGGAATCTATTATATAGAGTCATTACACACAGAGTGATCTATTATATAGAGTCATTACACACAGAGGGATCTATTATATAGAGTCATTACACGCAGAGGAATCTATTATATAGAGTCATTACACACAGAGGGATCTATTATATAGAGTCATTACACACAGGGATCTATTACATAGAGTCATTACACACAGAGGAATCTATTATATAGAGTCATTACACACAGAGTGATCTATTATATAGAGTCATTACACACAGAGGGATCTATTATATAGAGTCATTACACACAGAGGGATCTATTATATAGAGTCATTACACACAGAGGGATCTATTATATAAAGTCATTACACACAGAGTGATCTATTATATAGAGTCATTACACACAGAGTGATCTATTATATAGAGTCATTACACACAGAGGGATCTATTATATAGAGTCATTACACACAGAGGGATCTATTATATAGAGTCATTACACACAGAGGGATCTATTATATAGAGTCATTACACAGGAATCTATTATATAGAGTCATTACACACAGAGGGATCTATTATATAGAGTCATTACACACAGAGGGATCTATTATATAGAGTCATTACAGACAGAGGAATCTATTATATAGAGTCATTACACGCAGAGGAATCTATTATATAGAGTCATTACACACAGAGGGATCTATTATATAGAGTCATTACACACAGAGGGATCTATTATATAGAGTCATTACACACAGAGGGATCTATTATATAGAGTCATTACACACAGAGGGATCTATTATATAGAGTCATTACACGCAGAGGAATCTATTATATAGAGTCATTACACACAGAGGGATCTATTATATAGAGTCATTACACACAGAGGGATCTATTCTATAGTCATTACACACAGAGGGATCTATTATATAGATTCATTACACACAGAGGGATCTATTATATGGAGTCATTACACACAGAGGGATCTATTATATAGAGTCATTACAGACAGAGGAATCTATTATATAGAGTCATTACACGCAGAGGAATCTATTATATAGAGTCATTACACACAGAGGAATCTATTATATAGAGTCATTACACGCAGAGGGATCTATTATATAGAGTCATTACACACAGAGGGATCTATTATATATAGTCATTACACACAGAGGGATCTATTATATAGAGTCATTACACACAGAGGGATCTATTATATATAGTCATTACACGCAGAGGAATCTATTATATATAGTCATTACACACAGAGGGATCTATTATATAGAGTCATTACACGCAGAGGGATCTATTATATGGAGTCATTACACGCAGAGGGATCTATTATATAGAGTCATTACACACAGAGTGATCTATTATATAGAGTCATTACACACAGAGGGATCTATTCTATAGAGTCATTACACACAGAGGGATCTATTATATAGAGTCATTACACACAGAGGGATCTATTATATGGAGTCATTACACACAGAGGGATCTATTTCACGTGTTTATTTCTGTTAATGTTGATGATTATGGCTTACAGCCAATGAAAACATAAAAGTCATTATCTCAGTAAATTAGAATAATTTATAACTACAGCTTGAAAAATGTTTTTAAAATCTGAAATGTCTGTTCAGTAAATGCCTCAATACTTGGTCGGGCTCCTTGTGCATCAATTACTGCATCAATGAGGCAATGTGGCATGGAGGGATCAGCCTGTGGCCCTGCTGAGGGGTTATGGAAGCCCAGGTGGCTTTGATATCAGCCTTCAGCTCGTCTGCATTGTTGGGTCTGGTGTCTCTCATCTTCCTCTTGACAATACCCCATAGATTCTCTATAATAGATTCTCTATGGGGTTAAGGTCAGGCGAGTTTGCTGCCAATCAAGCACAGTGATACTGTTGTGTGTAAACCAGGTATTGGTACTTTTGGCCATGTGGACAGGGGCCAAGTCCTGCTGGAGAATGACATTTCCATCTCCAAAAAGCTTGTCGGCAGAGGGAAGCATGAAGTGCTGTAAAATGTCCTGGTAGACGGCTGCACGGACTTTGGTCTTGATAAAACACAGTGGACCTACACCAGCAGATGACATGGCCCCCCAAACCATCACTGATTGTGGAGACTTCACACTAGACCTCCAGCAGCTTGGATTGTGGCCTCTCCACTCTTCCTCCAGACTCTGGGACATTGTGGAGTGTGTCAGTGACTGCCTTCTGGACATCTGTCAAGTCAGCAGTCTTCCCCATGATTGTGGAGCCTACTGAAACAGACTAATGGACCTTTTTAAACGCTTAGGAAGCCTTTGCAGGTGTTTTTGTTAATTATTTTAATTTACTGAGATAATGACTTTTGTGTTTTCATTGGCTGTAAGCCATAATCATCAACATTAACAGAAATAAACACTTGAAATAGATCCCTCTGTGTGTAATGACTCTATATAATAGATCCCTCTGTGTGTAATGACTCTATATAATAGATCCCTCTGTCTGTAATGACGCTATATAATAGATCCCTCTGTGTGTAATAACTCTATATAATAGATCCCTCTGTGTGTAATGACTCTATATAATAGATCCCTCTGTGTGTGATGACTCTATATAATAGATCCCTCTGTGTGTAATGATTCTATATAATAGATCCCTCTGCGTGTAATGACTCTATATAATAGATCCCTCTGCGTGTAATGACTCTATATAATAGATCCCTCTGTGTGTAATGACTCTATATAATAGATCCCTCTGTGTGTAATGACTCTATATAATAGACCACTCTGTGTGTAATGACTCTATATAATAGATCCCTGTGTGTAATGACTCTATATAATAGATCCCTCTGTGTGTAATGACTCTATATAATAGATCCCTCTGTGTGTAATGACTCTATATAATAGATCCCTCTGTCTGTAATGACTCTATATAATAGATCACTCTGTCTGTAATGACTCTATATAATAGATCCCTCTGTGTGTAATGACTCTATATAATAGATCCCTCTGTGTATAATGACTCTATATAATAGATCCCTCTGTGTGTAATTACTCTATATAATAGATCCCTCTGTGTGTGATGACTCTATATAATAGATCCCTCTGTGTGTAATGATTCTATATAATAGATCCCTCTGCGTGTAATGACTCTATATAATAGATCCCTCTGCGTGTAATGACTCTATATAATAGATCCCTCTGTGTGTAATGACTCTATATAATAGATCCCTCTGTGTGTAATGACTCTATATAATAGACCACTCTGTGTGTAATGACTCTATATAATAGATCCCTGTGTGTAATGACTCTATATAATAGATCCCTCTGTGTGTAATGACTCTATATAATAGATCCCTCTGTGTGTAATGACTCTATATAATAGATCCCTCTGTCTGTAATGACTCTATATAATAGATCACTCTGTCTGTAATGACTCTATATAATAGATCCCTCTGTGTGTAATGACTCTATATAATAGATCCCTCTGTGTATAATGACTCTATATAATAGATCCCTCTGTGTGTAATTACTCTATATAATAGATCCCTCTGTGTGTAATGACTCTATATAATAGATCGCTCTGTGTGTAATGACTCTATATAATAGATCCCTCTGTGTGTAATGACTCTATATAATAGATCCCTCTGTGTGTAATGACTCTATATAATAGATCGCTCTGTGTGTAGTGACTCTATATAATAGATCGCTCTGTGTGTAATGACTTTATATAATAGATCCCTCTGTGTGTAATGACTCTATATAATAGATCCCTCTGTTTGTAATGACTCTATATAATAGATCCCTCTGTGTGTAATGACTCTATATAATAGATCCCTCTGTGTGTAATGACTCTATATAATAGATCCCTCTGTGTGTAATGACTCTATATAATAGATCCCTCTGTGTGTAATGACTCTATATAATAGATCCCTCTGTGTGTAATGACTATATAATAGATCGCTCTGTGTGTAATGACTCTATATAATAGATCCCTCTGTTTGTAATGACTCTATATAATAGATCCCTCTGTGTGTAATGACTCTATATAATAGATCCCTCTGTGTGTAATGACTCTATATAATAGATCACTCTGTGTGTAATGACTCTATATAATAGATCCCTCTGTCTCTAATGACTCTATATAATAGATCCCTCTGTCTCTAATGACTCTATATAATAGATCCCTCTGTGTGTAATGACTCTATATAATAGATCCCTTTGTGTGTAATGACTCTATATAATAGATCCCTCTGTGTGTAATGACTCTATATAATATAGGAGTTTCACTTTTTGTATTGAAGAACTGAGATAAATTAACTTTTTGATGATATTCTAATTTTGTTAGATGCACCTGTACATCCTGTATTATACTCCAGAGCTGCACTCACTATTCTGCTGGTGCAGTCACTGTGTACATACATTACATTACTGATCCTGTACTGATCCTGAGTTACATCCTGTATTATACTCCAGAGCTGCACTCACTATTCTGCTGGTGCAGTCACTGTATACATACATTACATTACTGATCCTGTACTGATCCTGAGTTACACCATGTATTATACTCCAGAGCTGCACTCACTATTCTGCTGGTGCAGTCACTGTGTACATACATTACATTACTGATCCTGAGTTACATCCTATATTATACTCCAGAGCTGCACTCACTATTCTGCTGGTGCACTGTGTATATTACATAACATTACTGATCCTGAGTTGCATCCTGTATTATACTCCAGAGCTGCACTCACTATTCTGCTGGTGCAGTCACTGTGTACATACATTCCATTACTGATCCTGAGTTACATCCTGTATTATACTCCAGAGCTGCACTCACTATTCTGCTGATGCAGTCACTGTGTACATACATTCCATTACTGATCCTGAGTTACATCTTGCATTATACTCCAGAGCTGCACTCAGTATTCTGCTGGAGCAGTCACTGTGTACATACATTACATTACTGATCCTGAGTTACATCCTGTATTATACTCCAGAGCTGCACTCACTATTCTGCTGGTGCAGTCACTGTATACATACATTCCATTACTGATCCTGAGTTACATCCTGTATTATACTCCAGAGCTGCACTCACTATTCTGCTGGTGCAGTCACTGTGTACATACATTACATTACTGATCCTGAGTTACATCTTGTATTATACTCCAGAGCTGCACTCAGTATTCTGCTGGAGCAGTCACTGTGTACATACATTACATTACTGATCCTGAGTTACATCCTGTATTATACTCCAGAGCTGCAATCACTATTCTGCTGGTGCAGTCACTGTGTACATTCATTACATTACTGATCCTGAGTTACATCTTGTATTATACTCCAGAGCTGCACTCAGTATTCTGCTGGAGCAGTCACTGTGTACATACATTACATTACTGATCCTGAGTTACATCCTGTATTATACTCCAGAGCTGCACTCACTATTCTGCTGGAGCAGTCACTGTGTACATACATTACATTACTGATCCTGAGTTACATCCTGTATTATACTCCAGAGCTGCACTCACTATTCTGCTTGTGCAGTCACTGTGTACATATATTACATTACTGATCCTGTACTGATCCTGAGTTACATCCTGTATTATACTCCAGAGCTGCACTCATTATTCTGCTGGTGCAGTCACTGTGGACTTACATTACATTACTGATCCTGAGTTATGTCCTGTATTATACTCCAGAGCTGCACTCACTATTCTGCTGGTGCAGTCACTGTGTATATTACATTATATTACTGATCCTTTACTGATCATGAGTTACATCCTGTATTATACTCCAGAGCTGCACTCACTATTCTGCTGGTGCAGTCACTGTGTACATACATTACATTACTGATCCTGAGTTACCTCCTGTATTATACTCCAGAGCTGCACTCACTATTCTGCTGGTGCAGTCACTGTGTACATACATTACATTACTGATCCTGAGTTACCTCCTGTATTATACTCCAGATCTGCACTCACTATTCTGCTGGTGCAGTCACTGTGTATATTACATTCCATTACTGATCCTGAGTTACATCCTGTATTATACTCCAGAGCTGCACTCACTATTCTGCTGGTGCAGTCACTGTGTATATTACATTCCATTACTGATCCTGAGTTACATCCTGTATTATACTCCAGAGCTGCACTCACTATTCTGCTGGTGCAGTCACTGTGTATATTACATTCCATTACTGATCCTGAGTTACATCCTGTATTATACTCCAGAGCGGCACTCACTATTCTGCTGGTGCAGTCACTGTGTATATTACATTCCATTACTGATCCTGAGTTACATCCTGTATTATACTCCAGAGCTGCACTCACTATTCTGCTGGTGCAGTCACTGTGTATATTACATTCCATTACTGATCCTGAGTTACATCCTGTATTATACTCCAGAGCTGCACTCACTATTCTGCTGGTGCAGTCACTGTGTATATTACATTCCATTACTGATCCTGAGTTACATCCTGTATTATACTCCAGAGCTGCACTCACTATTCTGCTGGTGCAGTCACCGTGTATATACATTACATCACTGATCCTGAGTTACCTCCTGTATTATACTCCAGAGCTGCACTCACTATTCTGCTGGTGCAGTCACCGTGTATATACATTACATTACTGATCCTGAGTTACCTCCTGTATTATACTCCAGAGCTGCACTCACTATTCTGCTGGTGCAGTCACTGTGTACATACATTACATTACTGATCCTGAGTTACCTCCTGTATTATACTCCAGAGCTGCACTCACTATTCTGCTGGTGCAGTCACTGTGTACATACATTACATTACTGATCCTGTACTGATACTGAGTTACATCCTGTATTATACTCCAGAGCTGCACTCACTATTCTGCAGGTGGAGTCACTGTGTACATACATTACATTACTGATCCTGTACTGATCCTGAGTTACATCCTGTATTATACTCCAGAGCTGCACTCACTATTCTGCTGGTGTAGTCACTGTGTACATACATTACATTACTGACCCTGAGTTGCATCCTGTATTATACTCCAGAGCTGCACTCACTATTCTGCTGGTGCAGTCACTGTGTACATTCATTACATTACTGATCCTGAGTTACATCCTGTATTATACTCCAGAGCTGCGCTCACTATTCTGCTGGTGCAGTCACTGTGTACATACATTACATTACTGATCCTGAGTTACATCCTGTATTTTACTCCGGAGCTGCACTCACTATTCTGCTGGTGTAGTCACTGTGTACATACATTACATTACTGATCCTGAGTTACCTTCTGTATTATACTCCAGAGCTGCGCTCACTATTCTGCTGGTGCAGTCACTGTGTACATACATTACATTACTGATCCTGAGTTACATCCTGTATTATACTCCAGAGCAGCACTCACTATTCTGCTGGTGCAGTCACTGTGTACATACATTACATTACTGATCCTGAGTTACATCCTGTATTATACTCCAGAGCTGCACTCACTATTCTGCTCTTTGTTTCTCTGCAGGGAGGCATAGAAAGCTGAATGGCTGTGGAGGTGGTGATCGAGAGGTTAGAAGATGTAACATGGTGGTTTATGAAGAGCTAAGGAAAGGGGTCATCTGCTAAAGATTGAACAGAGTGGAGAGCAATATGACTGATCTGCCAAGCAGTACCTGAAAAGGACTGTGAGGTAGCAAAGTAACCAGACGGATACAAGGACTGGTGTAGAATTCTAATTTCTCAGGATATAAATGACTAGAGAAACCTCTGTGCAGACACTGAACAAGCAGGATAACACATTTAGAAACTCTTCATATCTGACGGCTAATTGCTGCAATGGATTATGGTGTTTAATGAATATAGAAGTGTCTAACATCATACTGTCTTTGCACATACTGGAGTAACTGAACAAGGAGGCAATAATGAGAGATTTCAGCTCTGAAGCCTGCAGAATTATAAATACAGCTCTGAAATCCGACGTTTGGAACCTGTGTATGGTTGAGGGACACAAGGAAGATAAAGATGGTTCTAGCCGTCACACTGCCCTTTTGTGCCACCCTCCAGTTTTGAAGAGGTTAACATGTTGCGCTGCTTTTACTTCACAGCACAAGGGTGTTTTAGTATTATTTTTTCACGCTGGCAACTCTAAAGGGAAGGGAAGCCCATCCCTGCCCAGTATTGTTGTTTGACAGAGTTAATCAGATCATTTAATCCTGTTGTGGAAATATTGGGCCTCATATCAAAACAATAGAGACCGGAGCCTGTTCTGGTTAAACTTCAACCAGCAAGTAACAGCGCAGGCAGGCGGCCTTAACCTTTATCCCAAAGGAGCAGAGTCCCTTAATGTTGTGTCTGTGATAAGGGAGGTGCTGCTCAGGAGGCCAAACTTCAGATTGATTCTAGATGCCCTGTACCCGCTGGCACCCAGGGACAGATAGTGAGAATGACCCAGGACCTGCCCAATGACTCATGGCTTCCTCAGCAGACAGTAGCTGAACATTCAGGACCAAGATGCTTTCCAGTAATCGCCACATTCAAAGGAACAGGAAGAAAACTGACCAGAGGAACCTACACAGCTCACAACATAAAGTCACAATGTTACCAATAAAAATAAGAACAGTGACAACTTTTTATCATTAAATAGTCTCATTATTTACCTCCGCTGATAAATGTACAAGAATATAACTATAATACTGCCCCTATGTACAAGAATATACCTACTATAATACTGCCCCTATGTACAAGAATATAACTACTATAATACTGCTCCTATGTGCAAGAATATAACTACTATAATACTGCCCCTATGTACAAGAATATAACTACTATAATACTGCTCCTATGTACAAGAATATACCTACTATAATACTGCCCCCTATGTACAAGAATATAACTACTATAATACTGCCCCCTATGTACAAGAATATAACTACTATAATACTGCCCCCTATGTACAAGAATATAACTACTATAATACTGCCCCTATATACAAGAATATAACTACTATAATACTGCCCCTATGTACAAGAATATAACTACTATAATACTGCTCCTATGTACAAGAATATAACTACTATAATACTGCCCCATATGTACAAGAATATAACTATAATACTGCTCCTATGTACAAGAATATAACTACTATAATACTGCCCCCTATGTACAAGAATATAACTACTATAATACTGCCCCCTATGTACAAGAATATAACTACTATAATACTGCCCCTATGTACAAGAATATAACTACTATAATACTGCTCCTATGTACAAGAATATAACTACTATAATACTGCTCCTATGTACAAGAATATAACTAATATAATACTGCCCCTATGTACAAGAATATAACTACTATAATACTGCTCCTATGTACAAGAATATAACTACTATAATACTGCCCCCTATATACAAGAATATAACTACTATAATACTGCCCCTATGTACAAGAATATAACTACTATAATACTGCCCCTATGAACAAGAATATAACTACTATAATACTGCCCTTATGTACAAGAATATAACAACAATAATACTGCCCCTATGTACAAGAATATAACTACTATAATACTGCCCCTATGTAAAAGAATATAACTACTATAATACTGCCCCCTATGTACAAGAATATAACTACTATAATACTGCCCCCTATGTACAAGAATATAACTACTATAATACTGCCCCCTATATACAAGAATATAACTTCTATAATACTGCTCCTATGTACAAGAATATAACTACTATAATACTGCCCCTATATACAAGAATATAACTACTATAATACTGCCCCTATGTACAAGAATATAGCTACTATAATACTGCTCCTATGTACAAGAATATAACTACTATAATACTGCCCCTATGTACAAGAATATGACTACTATAATACTGCCCCTATGTACAAAAATATGACTACTATAATACTGTTCCTATGTACAAGAATATAACTACTATAATACTGCCCCTATGTACAAGAATATAACTACTATAATACTGCCCCTATGTACAGGAATATAACTACTATAATACTACTTCTATGTACAAGATTATAACTACTATAATACTGCCCCCTATGTACAGGAATATAACTACTATAATACTGCTCCTATGTACAAGAATTTAACTACTATAATACTGCTCCTAAGTACAAGAATATAACTACTATAATACTGCTTCTATGTACAAGAATATAACTACTATAATACTGCCCCCTATGTATAAGAATATAACTACTATAATACTGCCCCTATGTACAAGAATATACTATAATACTGCCCATATGTACAGGAATATAACTACTATAATACTACTTCTATGTACAAGATTATAACTACTATAATACTACTTCTATGTACAAGATTATAACTACTATAATACTGCCCCCTATATACAGGAATATAACTACTATAATACTACTTCTATGTACAAGATTATAACTACTATAATACTGCCCCCATATGTACAAGAATATAACTACTATAATACTGCTCCTATATACAAGAATATAACTACTATAAAACTGCTTCTATGTACAAGAATATAACTACTATAATACTGCCCCCTATGTATAAGAATATAACTACTATAATACTGCTCCTATGTACAACAATATAACTAATATAATACTGCCCCTATGTACAAGAATTAAACTAATATAATACGGTCCCCTATGTACAAGAATATAACTTACTATAATACTGCCCCCTATGTACAAGAATATAACTACTATAATACTGCTCCCTATGTACAAGAATATAACTACTATAATACTGCCCCCTATATACAAGAATATAACTACTATAATACTGCTCCTATGTACAAGAATATAACTGCTATAATACTGCTCCTATGTACAAGAATTTAACTACTATAATACTGCCCCTATGTACAAGAATATAACTACTATAGTACTGCCCCCTATATACAAGAATATAACTACTATAATACTGCTCCTATGTACAAGAATATAACTACTATAATACTGCTCCTATGTACAAAAATATAAATACTATAATACTGCTCCTATGTACAAGAATATAAGCAGGGACGGCATCAGCACCCGGGCAAATGCCGGGGCCCTGAGCAGGCAGGGGAGGGGGCCCTCACCGTCGGGCACCTCACGCGCTATGGGACCCGTGAGCGGAGGAGAGTGGTGTCAGCGCCCGCTCCCCCCCGCTTGCTTAAGGCCCCGGCACCAAGCACAATACTTACCCCTCCCTGTGCCTCCGCAGCAGCTCCTGCATCCTCCGCGGCTGCTGCACTGTGATGTCACAGGTCAGAGGGCGTGGTGACGGCTTTACACCGTGCTCTCTCCTGAGCAGTCACAGCGCAGACTGTATAATATAACTACTATAATACTGCTCCTATGTACAGGAATATAACTACTATAATACTGCTCCTATGTACAGGAATATAACTACTATAATACTGCCCCCTATGCACAAGAATATAACTAATATAATACTGCCCCCTATGTACAAGAATATAACTAATATAATACTGCTCCTATATACAAGAATATAACTAATATAATACTGCTCCTATATACAAGAATATAACTACTATAATACTGCCCCTATGTACAAGAATATAACTACTATAATACTGCTCCTATGTACAAGAATATAACTACTATAATACTGCCCCATATGTACAAGAATATAACTATAATACTGCTCCTATGTACAAGAATATAACTACTATAATACTGCCCCCTATGTACAAGAATATAACTACTATAATACTGCCCCCTATGTACAAGAATATAACTACTATAATACTGCCCCTATGTACAAGAATATAACTGCTATAATACTGCTCCTATGTACAACAATATAACTTCTATAATACTGCTCCTATGTACAAGAATATAACTACTATAATACTGCCCCTATATACAAGAATATAACTACTATAATACTGCCCCTATGTACAAGAATATAGCTACTATAATACTGCTCCTATGTACAAGAATATAACTACTATAATACTGCCCCTATGTACAAGAATATGACTACTATAATACTGCCCCTATGTACAAAAATATGACTACTATAATACTGTTCCTATGTACAAGAATATAACTACTATAATACTGCCCCTATGTACAAGAATATAACTACTATAATACTGCCCCTATGTACAGGAATATAACTACTATAATACTACTTCTATGTACAAGATTATAACTACTATAATACTGCCCCCTATGTACAGGAATATAACTACTATAATACTGCTCCTATGTACAAGAATTTAACTACTATAATACTGCTCCTAAGTACAAGAATATAACTACTATAATACTGCTTCTATGTACAAGAATATAACTACTATAATACTGCCCGCTATGTATAAGAATATAACTACTATAATACTGCCCCTATGTACAAGAATATACTATAATACTGCCCCTATGTACAGGAATATAACTACTATAATACTACTTCTATGTACAAGATTATAACTACTATAATACTACTTCTATGTACAAGATTATAACTACTATAATACTGCCCCCTATATACAGAAATATAACTACTATAATACTACTTCTATGTACAAGATTATAACTACTATAATACTGCCCCCATATGTACAAGAATATAACTACTATAATACTGCTCCTATGTACAAGAATATAACTACTATAAAACTGCTTCTATGTACAAGAATATAACTACTATAATACTGCCCCCTATATACAGAAATATAACTACTATAATACTACTTCTATGTACAAGATTATAACTACTATAATACTGCCCCCATATGTACAAGATTATAACTACTATAATACTGCTCCTATGTACAAGAATATAACTACTATAAAACTGCTTCTATGTACAAGAATATAACTACTATAATACTGCCCCCTATGTATAAGAATATAACTACTATAATACTGCTCCTATGTACAACAATATAACTAATATAATACTGCCCCTATGTACAAGAATATAACTAATATAATACTGCCCCCTATGTACAAGAATATAACTACTATAATACTGCTCCTATGTACAAGAATTAAACTAATATAATACGGTCCCCTATGTACAAGAATATAACTTACTATAATACTGCCCCCTATGTACAAGAATATAACTACTATAATACTGCTCCCTATGTACAAGAATATAACTACTATAATACTGCCCCCTATATACAAGAATATAACTACTATAATACTGCTCCTATGTACAAGAATATAACTGCTATAATACTGCTCCTATGTACAAGAATTTAACTACTATAATACTGCTCCTATGTACAAGAATATAACTACTATAATACCGCCCCCTATGTACAAGAATATAAGCAGGGACGGCATCAGCACCCGGGCAAATGCCGGGGCCCTGAGCAGGCAGGGGAGGGGGCCCTCACCGTCGGGCACCTCACGCGCTATGGGACCCGTGAGCGGAGGAGAGTGGTGTCAGCGCCCGCTCCCCCCCGCTTGCTTAAGGCCCCGGCACCAAGCACAATACTTACCCCTCCCTGTGCCTCCGCAGCAGCTCCTGCATCCTCCGCGGCTGCTGCACTGTGATGTCACAGATCAGAGGGCGTGGTGACGGCTTTACACCGTGCTCCCTCCTGAGCAGTCACAGCGCAGACTGTATAATATAACTACTATAATACTGCTCCTATGTACAGGAATATAACTACTATAATACTGCTCCTATGTACAAGAATATAACTTACTATAATACTGCCCCCTATGTACAAGAATATAACTACTATAATACTGCTCCTATGTGCAAGAATTTAACTACTATAATACTGCCCCTATGTACAAGAATATAACTACTATAATACTGCTCCTATGTACAAGAATATAAGCAGGGACGGCATCAGCACCCGGGCAAATGCCGGGGCCCTAAGCAGGCGGGGGAGGGGTCCCTCACCGTCAGGCACCTCACGCGCTATGGGACCCGTGAGCGGAGGAGAGTGGTGTCAGCGCCCGCTCCCCCCCGCTTGCTTAAGGCCCCGGCACCAAGCACAATACTTACCCCTCCCTGTGCCTCCGCAGCAGCTCCTGCATCCTCCGCGGCTGCTGCACTGTGATGTCACAGGTCAGAGGGCGTGGTGACGGCTTTACACCGTGCTCTCTCCTGAGCAGTCACAGCGCAGACTGTATAATATAACTACTATAATACTGCTCCTATGTACAGGAATATAACTACTATAATACTGCTCCTATGTACAGGAATATAACTACTATAATACTGCCCCCTATGCACAAGAATATAACTAATATAATACTGCCCCCTATGTACAAGAATATAACTAATATAATACTGCTCCTATATACAAGAATATAACTAATATAATACTGCTCCTATATACAAGAATATAACTACTATAATACTGCTCCTATGTACAAGAATATAACTACTATAATACTGCGCCTATGTATAAGAATGTAACTACTATAATACTGCCCCTATGTACAAGAATATAATTACTATAATACTGCCCCTATGTACAAGAATATAACTACTATAATACTGCTCCTATGTACAAGAATATAACTACTATAATACTGCCCCCTATGTACAAGAATATAAATACTATAATACTGCCCCCTATGTACAAGAATATAACTACTATAATACTGCCCCTATGTACAAGAATATAACTACTATAATACTGCCCCTATATACAAGAATATAACTACTATAATACTGCCCCTATGTACAAGAATATAACTACTATAATACTGCTCCTATGTACAAGAATATAACTACTATAATACTGCCCCTATATACAAGAATATAACTACTATAATACTGCCCTTATGTACAAGAATATAACTACTATAATACTGCTCCTATGTACAAGAATATAACTACTATAATACTGCTCCTATGTACAAGAATATAACTACTATAATACTGCTCCTATGTACAAGAATATAACTACTATAATACTGCTCCTATGTACAAGAATATAATTACTATAATACTGCCCCTATGTACAAGAATATAACTACTATAATACTGCTCCTATGTACAAGAATATAACTACTATAATACTGCCCCCTATGTACAGGAATATAACTACTATAATACTGCCCCCTATGTACAAGAATATAACTACTATAATACTGCCCCTATGTACAAGAATATAACTACTATAATACTGCCCCTATATACAAGAATATAACTACTATAATACTGCCCCTATGTACAAGAATATAACTACTATAATACTGCTCCTATGTACAAGAATATAACTACTATAATACTGCCCCTATATACAAGAATATAACTACTATAATACTGCCCTTATGTACAAGAATATAACTACTATAATACTGCCCCTATGTACAAGATTATAACTACTATAATACTGCCCCCTATATACAGGAATATAACTACTATAATACTACTTCTATGTACAAGATTATAACTACTATAATACTGCCCCCTATGTACAAGAATATAACTACTATAATATTGCTCCTATGTACAAGAATATAACTACTATAAAACTGCTTCTATGTACAAGAATATAACTACTATAATACTGCCCCCTATGTATAAGAATATAACTACTATAATACTGCTCCTATGTACAAGAATATAACTAATATAATACTGCCCCTATGTACAAGAATATAACTAATATAATACTGCCCCCTATGTACAAGAATATAACTACTATAATACTGCCCCCTATGTACAAGAATATAACTACTATAATACTGCTCCTATGTACAAGAATTTTACTACTATAATACTGTCCCTATGTACAAGAATATAACTACTATAATACTGCTCCTATGTACAAGAATATAACTACTATAATACTGCTCCTATGTACAAGAATATAACTACTATAATACTGCTCCTATGTACAAGAATATAAGCAGGGACGGCATCAGCACCCGGGCAAATGCCGGGGCCCTGAGCAGGCAGGGGAGGGGGCCCTCACCGTCAGGCACCTCACGCGCTATGGGACCCGTGAGCGGAGGAGAGTGGTGTCAGCGCCCGCTCCCCCCAGCTTGCTCAGGGCCCCGGCACCAAGCACAATACTTACCCCTCCCTGTGCCTCCGCAGCAGCTCCTGCATCCTCCGCGGCTGCTGCACTGTGATGTCACAGGTCAGAGGGCGTGGTGACGGCTTTACACCGGGCTCTCTCCTGAGCAGTCACAGCGCAGACTGTATAATATAACTACTATAATACTGCTTCTATGTACAGGAATATAACTACTATAATACTGCCCCCTATGTACAAGAATATAACTAATATAATACTGCTCCTATATACAAGAATATAACTAATATAATACTGCTCCTATATACAAGAATATAACTACTATAATACTGCTCCTATGTACAAGAATATAACTACCATAATACTGCGCCTATGTATAAGAATATAACTACTATAATACTGCCCCTATGTACAAGAATATAACTACTATAATACTGCCCCTATGTACAAGAATATAACTACTATAATACTGCTCCTATGTACAAGAATATAACTACTATAATACTGCCCCCTATGTACAAGAATATAACTACTATAATACTGCCCCCTATGTACAAGAATATAGCTACTATAATACTGCCCCTATGTACAAGAATATAACTACTATAATACTGCCCCTATATACAAGAATATAACTACTATAATACTGCCCCTATGTACAAGTATATAACTACTATAATACTGCCCCTATGTACAAGAATATAACTACTATAATACTGCTCCTATGTACAAGAATATAACTACTATAATACTGCCCTCTATGTACAAGAATATAACTGCTATAATACTGCCCTTATGTACAAGAATATAACTACTATAATACTGCCCCTTTGTACAAGAATATAACTACTATAATACTGCCCCTATGTACAAGA
This sequence comes from Phyllobates terribilis, assembly GCF_046119375.1. Classification (NCBI taxonomy): domain Eukaryota; kingdom Metazoa; phylum Chordata; class Amphibia; order Anura; family Dendrobatidae; genus Phyllobates; species Phyllobates terribilis. The sequence goes on from NW_027362769.1 coordinate 172,715,155, forward strand.
ATATAACTACTATAATACTGCCCCCTATGTACAAGAATATAACTACTATAATACTGCCTCATATGTACAAGAATATAACTACTATAATACTGCCCCTATGTACAAGAATATAACTACTATAATACTACCCCCTATATACAAGAATATAACTACTAGAATACTGCTCCTATGTACAAGAATATAACTACTATAATACTGTCCCCTATATACAAGAAGATAACTACTATAATACTGCCCCTATGTACAAGAATATAGCTACTATAATACTGCTCCTATGTACAAGAATATAACTACTATAATACTGCCCCTATGTACAAGAATATAACTACTATAATACTGCCCCTATGTACAAGAATATAACTACTATAATACTGTTCCTAGGTACAAGAATATAACTACTATAATACTGCCCCTATGTACAAGAATATAACTACTATAATACTGCCCCTATGTACAATCATATAACTTACTATAATACTGATCCTATGTACAAGAATATAACTACTATAATACTGCCCCTATGTACAAGAATATAATTACTATAATACTGCCCCCTATGTACACGAATATAACTACTATAATACTGCTCCTATGTACAAGAATATAACTACGATAATACTGCCCCTAGGTACAAGAATATAACTACTATAATACTGCTCCTATGTACAAGAATATAACTACTATAATACTGCTCCCTATGTACAAGAATATAATTACTATAATACTGCCCCTATGTACAAGAATATAACTACTATAATACTGTCAAGATGCACAAGAATATAACTACTATAATACTGCTCCTATGTACAAGAATATAACTACTATACTACTGCTCCTATGTACAAGAATATAACTACTATAATAATGCCCCTATGTACAAGAATATATCTACTATAATACTGCCCCTATGTACAAGAATATAACTACTATAATACTGCCCCTATGTACAAGAATATAACTACAATAATACTGCTCCTATGTACAAGAATATAACTACTATAATACTGCCCCCTATGTACAAGAATATAACTACTATAATACTGCTCCTATGTACAAGAATATAACTACTATAATACTGCCCCCTATATACAAGAATATAACTACTATAATACTGCCCCTATGTACAAGAATATAGCTACTATAATACTGCTCCTATGTACAAGAATATAACTACTATAATACTGCTCCTATGTACAAGAATATAACTACTATAATACTGCCCATATGTACAAGAATATAACTACTATAATACTGCCCCTATGTACAATAATATAACTTACTATAATACTGCTCCTATGTACAAGAATATAACTACTATAATACTGCCCCTATGTACAATAATATAACTAATACTGCCCCTATGTACAAGAATATAACTACTATAATACTGCCCCCTATGTACACGAATATAACTACTATAATACTGCTCCTATGTACAAGAATATAACTACTATAATACTGCCCCCAGGTACAAGAATTTAACTACTATAATACTGCTCCTATGTACAAGAATATAACTACTATAATACTGCCCCCATGTACAGGAATATAACTAGTATAATACTACTTGTATGTCCAAGATTATAACTACTATAATACTGCCCCCTATGTACAGGAATATAACTACTATAATACTGCTCCTATGTACAAGAATTTAACTACTATAATACTGCTCCTATGTACAAGAATATAACTACTATAATACTGCCCCCTATGTACAAGAATATAACTACTATAATACTGCTCCTATGTACAAGAATATAACTACTATAAAACTGCTCCTAAGTACAAGAATATAACTACTATAATACTGCCCCCTATGTATAAGAATATACAGTTATATGAAAAAGTTTGGGCACCCCTATTAATCTTAAGCTTAATGTTTTATAAAAATTGGTGTTTTTGCAACAGCTATTTCAGTTTGATATATGTAATAACTGTTGGACACAGTAATGTTTCTGCCTTGAAATGAGGTTTATTGTACTAACAGAAAATGTGCAATCTGCATTCAAACAAAATTTGACAGGTGCATAAGTATGGGCACCCTTATCATTTTCTTGTTTTAAATACTCCTACCTACTTTTTACTGACTTACTAAAGCACTTTTTTTGGTTTTGTAACCTCATTGAGCTTTGAACTTCATAGCCAGGTGTATGCAATCGTGAGAAAAGCTACTTAAAGTGGCCACTTGCAAGTTGTTCTCCTGTTTGAATCTCCTCTGAAGAGTGGCATCATGGGCTCCTCAAAACAACTGTCAAATGATCTGAAAACAAAGATTATTCAACATAGTTGTTCAGGGGAAGGTTACAAAAAGCTGTCTCAGAGATTTAACCTGTCAGTTTCCACTGTGAGGAACATAGTAAGGAAATGGAAGAACACAGGGACAGTTCTTGTTAAGGCCAGAAGTGGCAGGCCAAGAAAAACATCAGAAAGGCAGAGAAGAAGAATGGTGAGATCAGTCAAGGACAATCCTCAGACCACCTCCAGAGAGCTGCAGCATCAACTTGCTGCAGATGGTGTCACTGTGCATCGGTCAACTATACAACGCACTTTGCACAAGGAGAAGCTGTATGGGAGAGTGATGCGAAAGAAGCCGTTTCTGCAAGCACGCCACAAACAGAGTCGGCTGAGGTATGCAAAAGCACATTTGGAGAAGCCAATTTCTTTTTGAAGAAGGTCCTGTGGACCGATGAAACCAAGATTGAGTTGTTTGGTCATACAAAAAGGCGTTATGCATGGCGGCAAAAAAACACAGCATTCCAAGAAAAACACTTGCTACCCACAGTAAAATTTGGTGGAGGTTCCATCATGCTTTGGGGCTGTGTGGCCAATGCCAGCACCGGGAATCTTGTTAAAGTTGAGGGACGCATGAATTCCACTCAGTATCAGCAGATTCTTGACAATAATTTTCAAGAATCAGTGACAAAGTTGAAGTTACGCAGTGGATGGATCTTTCAGCAAGACAATGATCCAAAACACCGCTCCAAATCTAATCAGGCATTCATGCAGAGAAACAATTACAATGTTCTGGAATGGCCATCCCAGTCCCCAGACCTGAATATCATTGAACATCTGTGGGATCATTTGAAGAGGGCTGTCCATGCTCGGCGACCATCAAACTTAACTGAACTGGAATTGTTTTGTAAAGAGGAATGGTCAAAAATACCTTCATCCAGGATCCAGAAAATCATTAAAAGCTGCAGGAAGCGACGAGAGGCTGTTATTTTTGCAAAAGGAGGATCTACTAAATATTAATGTCACTTTTCTGGTGAGGTGCCCATACTTATGCACCTGTCAAATTTAGTTTGAATGCAGATTGCACATTTTCTGTTAGTACAATAAACCTCATTTCAAGGCAGAAACATTACTGTGTCCAACAGTTATTACATATATCAAACTGAAATAGCTGTTGCAAAAACACCAATTTTTATAAAACATTAAGCTTAAGATTAATAGGGGTGCCCAAACTTTTTCATATAACTGTAACTACTATAATACTGCCCCTATGTACAAGAATATACTATAATACTGCTCCTATGTACAAGAATATAACTAATATAATACGGTCCCCTATGTACAAGAATATAACTACTATAATACTGTCTCTTATGTAAAAGAATATAACTACTATAATACTGCTCCTATGTACAAGAATATAACTAATATAATACAGCCCCTATGTACAATAATATAACTAATATAATACTGCCCCCTATGTAGAAGAATATAACTACTATAATACTGCTCCTATGTACAAGAATATAACTAATATAATACAGTCCCCTATGTACAAGAATATAACTTACTATAATACTGCTCCTATGTACAAGAATATAACTATAATACTGCCCCCTATGTACAAGAATATAACTACTATAATACTGCCCCTATGTACTAGAATATAACTACTATAATACTGCCCCTATGTACAATAATATAACTTACTATAATACTGATCCTATGTACAAGAATATAACTACTATAATACTGCCCCTATGTACAATAATATAACTAATACTGCCCCTATGTACAAGAATATAACTACTATAATACTGCCCCCTATGTACACGAATATAACTACTATAATACTGCTCCTATGTAGAAGAATATAACTACTATAATACTGCTTCTATGTACAAGAATATAACTACTATAATACTGCTCCTATGTACAAGAATATAACTACTATAATACTGCTTCTATGTACAAGAATATAACTACTATAATACTGCCCCCTATGTACAAGAATTTAACTACTATAATACTGCCCCTATGTACAAGAATATAACTACTATAATACTGCCCCTAGGTACAAGAATTTAACTACTATAATACTGCCCCCTATGTACACGAATATAACTACTATAATACTGCTCCTATGTAGAAGAATATAACTACTATAATACTGCTCCTATTTACAAGAATATAACTACTATAATACTTCTCCCTATGTACAAGAATATAATTACTATAATCCTGCCCCTATGTACAAGAATATAATTACTATAATACTGCCCATATGTAGAAGAATATAACTACTATAATACTGCCCCTATGTACAGGAGTATAACTACTATAATACTACTTGTATATACAAGATTATAACTACTATAATTCTGCCCCCTATGCACAGGAATATAACTACTATAATACTGCTCCTATGTACAAGAATTTAACTACTATAATACTGCTTCTATGTACAAGAATATAACTACTATAATACTGCTCCTATGTACAAGAATATAACTACTATAAAACTGCTCCTATGTACAAGAATATAACTACTATAATACTGCCCCCTATGTATAAGAATATAACTAATATAATACTGCCCCCTATGTACATGAATATACTATAATACTGCTCCTATGTAAAAGAATATAACTAATATAATACGGTCCCCTATGTAGAAGAATATAACTAATACTGCCCCTTTGTACAAGAATATAACTACTATAATACTGCCCCCTATGTACACGAATATAACTACTATAATACTGCTCCTATGTACACGAATATAACTACTATAATACTGCCCCTTGGTACAAGAATATAACTACTATAATACTGCTCCTATGTACAAGAATATAACTAATATAATACAGCCCCTATGTACAAGAATATAACTACTATAATACTGCTCCTATGTACAGGAATATAACTACTATAAAACTGCTCCTATGTACAAGAATATAACTACTATAATACTGCCCCCTATGTATAAGAATATAACTACTATAATACTGCCCCCTATGTACATGAATATACTATAATACTGCTCCTATGTAAAAGAATATAACTAATATAATACGGTCCCCTATGTACAAGAATATAACTAATACTGCCCCTTTGTACAAGAATATAACTACTATAATACTGCCCCCTATGTACACGAATATAACTACTATAATACTGCTTCTATGTACACGAATATAACTACTATAATACTGCCCCTTGGTACAAGAAAATAACTACTATAATACTGCCCCCTATGTACAAGAATATAACTAATATAATACTGCCCCCTATGTACAAGAATATAACTACTATAATACTGCTCCTATGTACAAGAATATAACTAATATAATACGGTCCCCTATGTACAAGATCATAACTTACTATAATACTGCTCCTATGTACAAGAATATAACTATTATAATACTGCCCCCTATGTACAAGAATATAACTACTGTAATACTGCCCCTATGTACTAGAATATAACTACTATAATACTGCCCCTATGTACAATAATATAACTTACTATAATACTGATCCTATGTACAAGAATATAACTACTATAATACTGCCCCTATGTACAATAATATAACTAATACTGCCCCTATGTACAAGAATATAACTACTATAATACTGCCCCCTATGTACACGAATATAACTACTATAATACTGCTCCTATGTAGAAGAATATAACTACTATAATACTGCTTCTATGTACAAGAATATAACTACTATAATACTGCTCCTATGTACAAGAATATAACTACTATAATACTGCTTCTATGTACAAGAATATAACTACTATAATACTGCCCCTAGGTGCAAGAATTTAACTACTATAATACTGCTCCTATGTACAAGAATATAACTACTATAATACTTCTCCCTATGTACAGGAATATAATTACTATAATACTGTCCCTATGTACAAGAATATAATTACTATAATACTGCCCCTATGTACAAGAATATAACTCCTATAATACTGCCCCTATGTACAAGAATATAACTACTATAATACCGCCCCTTTGTACAGGAATATAACTACTATAATACTACTTGTATGTACAAGATTATAACTACTATAATACTGCCCCCTATGCACAGGAATATAACTACTATAATACTGCTCCTATGTACAAGAATTTAACTACTATAATACTGCTCCTATGTACAAGATTATAACTACTATAATACTGCTCCTATGTACAAGATTATAACTACTATAATACTGCCCCCTATGCACAGGAATATAACTACTATAATACTGCCCCTATGTACAAGAATATAACTCCTATAATACTGCCCCTATGTACAAGAATATAACTCCTATAATACTGCCCCTATGTACAAGAATATAACTACTATAATACCGCCCCTTTGTACAGGAATATAACTACTATAATACTACTTGTATGTACAAGATTATAACTACTATAATACTGCCCCCTATGCACAGGAATATAACTACTATAATACTGCTCCTATGTACAAGAATTTAACTACTATAATACTGCTCCTATGTACAAGATTATAACTACTATAATACTGCTCCTATGTACAAGATTATAACTACTATAATACTGCCCCCTATGCACAGGAATATAACTACTATAATACTGCTCCTATGTACAAGAATTTAACTACTATAATACTGCTCCTATGTACAAGAATATAACTACTATAATACTGCCCCCTATGTACAAGAATATAACTACTATAATACTGCTCCTATGTACAAGAATATAACTACTATAAAACTGCTCCTATGTACAAGAATATAACTACTATAATACTGCCCCCTATGTACATGAATATACTATAATACTGCTCCTATGTAAAAGAATATAACTAATATAATACGGTCCCCTATGTACAAGAATATAACTAATACTGCCCCTTTGTACAAGAATATAACTACTATAATACTGCCCCCTATGTACACGAATATAACTACTATAATACTGCTCCTATGTACACGAATATAACTACTATAATACTGCCCCTTGGTACAAGAATATAACTACTATAATACTGCTCCTATGTACAAGAATATAATTACTATAATACTGCCCCTATGTACAAGAATATAACTACTATAATACTGCCCCTATGTACAAGAATATAACTCCTATAATACTGCTCCTATGTACAAGAATATAACTCCTATAATACTGCTCCTATGTACAAGAATATAACTACTATAATACTGCCCCTATGTACAAGAATATAACTACTATAATACTGCCCCTAAGTACAGGAATATAACTACTATAATACTACTCGTATGTACAAGATTATAACTATTATAATACTGCCCCCTATGTACAGGAATATAACTACTATAATACTGCCCCCTATGTACAAGAATATAACTACTATAATACTGCTCCTATGTACAAGAATATAACTACTATAAAACTGCTCCTATGTACAAGAATATAAGTACTGTAATACTGCCCCCTATGTATAAGAATATAACTACTATAATACTGCTCCTATATACAAGAATATAACTACTATAATACTGCTCCTATATACAAGAATATAACAACTATAATACTGCTCCTATATACAAGAATATTACTAATATAATACTGCCCCTATGTACAAGAATATAACTACTATAATACTGCTGCTATATACAAGAATATAACAACTATAATACTGCCCACTATGTACAAGAATATAACTACTATAATACTGCTCCTATGTACAAGAATATAACTTCTATAATACTGCTCCTATGTACAAGAATATAACTACTATAATACTGCCCCTATGTACAAGAGTAGAACTACTATAATACTGCTCCTATATACAAGAATATAACTACTATAATACTGCTCCTATATACAAGAATATAACTACTATAATACTGCTCCTATGTACAAGAATTTAACTACTATAATACTGCTCCTATGTACAAGAATATAACTACTATAATACTGCCCCCTATGTACAAGAATATAACTACTATAATACTGCTCCTATGTACAAGAATATAACTACTATAAAACTGCTCCTATGTACAAGAATATAACTACTATAATACTGCCCCCTATGTATAAGAATACAACTACTATAATACTGCCCCCTATGTACATGAATATACTATAATACTGCTCCTATGTAAAAGAATATAACTAATATAATACGGTCCCCTATGTACAAGAATATAACTAATACTGCCCCTTTGTACAAGAATATAACTACTATAATACTGCCCCCTATGTACACGAATATAACTACTATAATACTGCTCCTATGTACACGAATATAACTACTATAATACTGCCCCTTGGTACAAGAATATAACTACTATAATACTGCTCCTATGTACAAGAATATAACTACTATAATACTTCTCCCTATGTACAAGAATATAATTACTATAATACTGCCCCTATGTACAAGAATATAACTACTATAATACTGCCCCTATGTACAAGAATATAACTCCTATAATACTGCTCTTATGTACAAGAATATAACTCCTATAATACTGCTCCTATGTACAAGAATATAACTACTATAATACTGGCGCTATGTATAAGAATATAACTACTACAATACTGCCCCTAAGTACAGGAATATAACTACTATAATACTACTCGTATGTACAAGATTATAACTACTATAGTACTGCCCCCTATGTACAGGAATATAACTACTATAATACTGCTCCTATGTACAAGAATTTAACTAATATAACACTGCTCCTATGTACAAGAATATAACTACTATAATACTGCCCCCTATGTACAAGAATATAACTACTATAATACTGCTCCTATGTACAAGAATATAACTACTATAAAACTGCTCCTATGTACAAGAATATAAGTACTGTAATACTGCCCCCTATGTATAAGAATATAACTACTATAATACTGCCCCTATGTACAAGAATATAACTACTATAATATTGCTCCGATATACAAGAATATAACAACTATAATACTGCTCCTATATACAAGAATATAACTAATATAATACTGCCCCTATGTACAAGAATATAACTACTATAATACTGCTGCTATATACAAGAATATAACAACTATAATACTGCCCACTATGTACAAGAATATAACTACTATAATACTGCTCCTATGTACAAGAATATAACTACTATAAAACTGCTCCTATGTACAAGAATATAACTACTATAATACTGCCCCCTATGTATAAGAATACAACTACTATAATACCGCCCCCTATGTACATGAATATACTATAATACTGCTCCTATGTAAAAGAATATAACTAATATAATACGGTCCCCTATGTACAAGAATATAACTAATACTGCCCCTTTGTACAAGAATGTAACTACTATAATACTGCCCCCTATGTACACGAATATAACTACTATAATACTGCTCCTATGTACACGAATATAACTACTATAATACTGCCCCTTGGTACAAGAATATAACTACTATAATACTGCTCCTATGTACAAGAATATAACTACTATAATACTTCTCCCTATGTACAAGAATATAATTACTATAATACTGCCCCTATGTACAAGAATATAACTACTATAATACTGCCCCTATGTACAAGAATATAACTCCTATAATACTGCTCCTATGTACAAGAATATAACTCCTATAATACTGCTCCTATGTACAAGAATATAACTACTATAATACTGCCCCTATGTACAAGAATATAACTACTATAATACTGCCCCTAAGTACAGGAATATAACTACTATAATACTACTCGTATGTACAAGATTATAACTACTATAGTACTGCCCCCTATGTACAGGAATATAACTACTATAATACTACTCCTATGTACAAGAATTTAACTAATATAACACTGCTCCTATGTACAAGAATATAACTACTATAATACTGCCCCCTATGTACAAGAATATAACTACTATAATACTGCTCCTATGTACAAGAATATAACTACTATAAAACTGCTCCTATGTACAAGAATATAAGTACTGTAATACTGCCCCCTATGTATAAGAATATAACTACTATAATACTGCCCCTATGTACAAGAATATAACTTCTATAATACTGCCCCTATGTACAAGAGTAGAACTACTATAATACTGCTCCTATATACAAGAATATAACTACTATAATACTGCTCCTATATACAAGAATATAACAACTATAATACTGCTCCTATATACAAGAATATAACTAATATAATACTGCCCCTATGTACAAGAATATAACTACTATAATACTGCTGCTATATACAAGAATATAACAACTATAATACTGCCCACTATGTACAAGAATATAACTACTATAATACTGCTCCTATGCACAAGAATATAACTACTATAAAACTGCTCCTATGTACAAGAATATAACTACTATAATACTGCCCCCTATGTATAAGAATACAACTACTATAATACTGCCCCCTATGTACATGAATATACTATAATACTGCTCCTATGTAAAAGAATATAACTAATATAATACGGTCCCCTATGTACAAGAATATAACTAATACTGCCCCTTTGTACAAGAATATAACTACTATAATACTGCCCCCTATGTACACGAATATAACTACTATAATACTGCTCCTATGTACACGAATATAACTACTATAATACTGCCCCTTGGTACAAGAATATAACTACTATAATACTGCTCCTATGTACAAGAATATAACTACTATAATACTTCTCCCTATGTACAAGAATATAATTACTATAATACTGCCCCTATGTACAAGAATATAACTACTATAATACTGCCCCTATGTACAAGAATATAAGTCCTATAATACTGCTCCTATGTACAAGAATATAACTCCTATAATACTGCTCCTATGTACAAGAATATAACTACTATAATACTGCCCCTATGTACAAGAATATAACTACTATAATACTGCCCCCTATGTACAGGAATATAACTACTATAATACTGCTCCTATGTACAAGAATATAACTACTATAAAGCTGCTCCTATGTACAAGAATATAAGAACTGTAATACTGCCCTCTATGTATAAGAATATAACTACTATAATACTGCCCCTATGTACAAGAATATAACTTCTATAATACTGCCCCTATGTACAAGAGTAGAACTACTATAATACTGCTCCTATATACAAGAATATAACTACTATAATACTGCTCCTATATACAAGAATATAACAACTATAATACTGCTCCTATATACAAGAATATAACTAATATAATACTGCCCCTATGTACAAGAATATAACTACTATAATACTGCTGCTATATACAAGAATATAACAACTATAATACTGCCCACTATGTACAAGAATATAACTACTATAATACTGCTCCTATGTACAAGAATATAACTTCTAAAATACTGCTCCTATGTACAAGAATATAACTACTATAATACTGCCCCTATGTACAAGAGTAGAACTACTATAATACTGCTCCTATATACAAGAATATAACTACTATAATACTGCTCCTATATACAAGAATATAACTACTATAATACTGCTTCTATATACAAGAATATAACTACTATAATACTGCTCCTATGTACAATAATATAAATACTATAATACTGCTCCTATATACAAGAATATAACTACTATAATACTGCCCCTATGTACAAGAATATAATTACTATAATACTGCCCCTATGTACAAGAATATAACTACTATAATACTGCCCCCTATGTACAAGAATATAACTACTATAATACTGCTCCTATGTACAAGAATATAATTACTATAATACTGCTCCTATGTACAAGAATATAACTACTATAATACTGCCCCCTATGTACCAGAATATAACTACTATAATACTGCTCCTATGTACAAGAATATAACTACTATAATACTGCCCCCTATGTACCTGAATATAACTACTATAATACTGCTCCTATGCACAAGAATATAAATACTATAATACTGCTCCTATATACAAGAATATAACTACTATAATACTGCCCCTATGTACAAGAGTAGAACTACTATAATCCTGCTCCTATATACAAGAATAAACCTACTATAATTCTGCTCCTATATACAAGAATATAACTACTATAACACTGCCCACTATGTACAAGAATATAACTACTATAATACTGCTCCTATGTACAAGAATATAACTGCTATAATACTGCCCCCTATGTACAAGAATATAACTACTATAATACTGCTCCTATATACAAGAATATAACTACTATAATACTGCCCCTATGTACAAGAATATAATTACTATAATACTGCCCCTATGTACAAGAATATAACTACTATAATACTGCCCCCTATGTACAAGAATATAACTACTATAATACTGCTCCTATGTACAAGAATATAATTACTATAATACTGCTCCTATGTACAAGAATATAACTACTATAATACTGCCCCCTATGTACCAGAATATAACTACTATAATACTGCTCCTATGTACAAGAATATAACTACTATAATACTGCCCCCTATGTACCTGAATATAACTACTATAATACTGCTCCTATGCACAAGAATATAAATACTATAATACTGCTCCTATATACAAGAATATAACTACTATAATACTGCCCCTATGTACAAGAGTAGAACTACTATAATCCTGCTCCTATATACAAGAATAAACCTACTATAATTCTGCTCCTATATACAAGAATATAACTACTATAACACTGCCCACTATGTACAAGAATATAACTACTATAATACTGCTCCTATGTACAAGAATATAACTGCTATAATACTGCCCCCTATGTACAAGAATATAACTATTATTATACTGCCCCTATATACAAGAATATAACTACTATAATACTGCTCCTATGTACAAGAATATAAATACTATAATACTGCTCCTATATACAAGAATATAACTACTATAATACTGCCCCTGTGTACAAGAGTAGAACTACTATAATACTGCTCCTATATACAAGAATATAACTACTATAATACTGCCCCTATGTACAAGAGTAGAACTACTATACTACTGCTCCTATATACAAGAATATAACTACTATAATACTGCCCCTATGTACAAGAGTAGAACTACTATAATACTGCTCCTATATACAAGAATATAACTACTATAATTCTGCTCCTATATAAAAGAATTTAACTACTATAACACTGCCCACTATGTACAAGAATATAACTACTATAATGCTGCTCCTATGTACAAGAATATAACTACTATAATACTGCCCCCTATGTACAAGAATATAACTACTATTATACTGCCCCTATATACAAGAATATAACTACTATAATACTGCTCCTATGTACAAGAATATAGCTACTATAATACTGCTCCTATGTACAAGAATATAACTACTATAATACTGTCCCCATGTACAAGAATATAATTACTATAATACTGCCCCTATGTACAAGAATATAACTACTATAATACTGCCCCATATGTACAAGAATATAACTACTATAATACTGCTCCTATATACAAGAATATAACTACTATAATACTGCTCCTATGAACAGGAATATAACTACTATAATACTGCTCCTATGTACAAGAATATAACTACTATAATACTGCCCCCTATGTACAAGAATAGAACTACTATAATACTGCCCCCTATGTACAAGAATATAACTACTATAATACTGCTCCTATGTAGCGTCGGCGTCCCTACCTCCTGCTAGGCAGGGACGCTGTTCCCCTCACCTCTCCGCTCCGTGCCCGGCGTCTTCCTCCCGCCCTGCTGGCAGCGCGCGCTGCTTCCCGGCCACGGTGCTTAGGGCGCGTGCACTCCCCTCTTTTAAAGGGGCCGCGCGCGCCGTCCTAAGGAGTCCCCGGCCAATGGTCGGAGGACTTCACCATATATAACGCACCTCCTCCAAAATGGAGGTGCCCGAGCAATGTTGTTGCAAAGCCTTCACTCTGCTTCAGCCCTCAGGTCCCGTTACCAGTTACCTGCCAGTCACCTGCCAGATTCCTGCTTGTTACCTGACAGTCACCTGCCAGATTCCTGCTTGATACCTGCCTGATATCCGTTTACCTGCTTGCAAGCCTGCGGTCCGACGGTCTGCCTTCCGACACCTGTCAGTCTGTCTATGGACCAGCCTGCCCGCTCACCTGGGAGCGCTCATCTGCTACCTGTCTGCTAGCCTACCTGGAGGCTCTGCCGTCACTTGCCGTGACCACCTGCCTGTCCAGAGACTCTTGCCCGCTCACCTGGGAGCACCCACCTGCTATTTGCCTGCTAGCCTACATGGAGGCTCTGCCGTCACTTGCCGTGACCACCTGCCTGTCCAAAGACTCTCGCCCGCTCATCTGGGAGCGCTCACCAGCCACCTGCCTGCTGCCCTTCTACCCAGAGACTGTCCCCGTCACTTGCCGTGACTACCTGCCCTTCTACCCAGAGACTGTCCCTGTCACTTGCCGTGACTACCTGCCCGTCTTCCCTGGGAGCCACCCGCTTCCTTACAAGGACCGCCCCCTTGTATAGTTGCTCAGAGGTTCCGCCTCCCAGACCCGTTACATCCTATGTACAAGAATATAACTACTATAATACTGCCTCCTATGTACAAGAATATAACTACTATAATACTGCCCCCTATGTACAAGAATATAAATACTATAATACTGCCCCTATGTACAAGAATATAACTACTATAATACTGCCCCCTATGTACAGGAATATAACTACTATAATACTGCCTCCTATGTACAAGAATATATCTACTATAATACTGCTCCTATGTACAAGAATATCACAACTATAATACTGCTCCCCATGTACAAGAATATAACTACTATAATACTGCTCCTATGTACAAGAATATAACTACTATAATACTGCTCCTATGTACAAGAATATAACTACTATAATACTGCCCCTATGTACAAGAATATAACTACTATAATACTGCCCCTATGTACAAGAATATAACTACTATAATACTGCTCCTATGTACAAGAATATAACTACTATAATACTGCTCCTATGTACAAGAATATAACTAGTATAATACTGCCCCTATGTACAAGAATATAACTACTATAATACTGCCCCCTATGTACAGGAATATAACTACTATAATACTGCTCCTATGTACAAGAATATAACTGCCATAATACTGCCCCTATGTACAAGAATATAACTACTATAATACTGCTCCTATGTACAAGAATATAACTACTATAATACTGCTCCTATGTACAAGAATATAACTACTATAATACTGCCCCTATGTACAAGAATATAACTACTATAATACTGCCCCCTATGTACAAGAATATAACTACTATAATACTGCCCCTATGTACAAGAATATAACTACTATAATACTGCCCCCTATGTACAGGAATATAACTACTATAATACTGCCCCTATGTACAAGAATATAACTAACATAATACTGCCCCTATGTACAAGAATATAACTACTATAATACTGCTCCTATGTACAAGAATATAACTACTATAATACTGCTCCTATGTACAAGAATATAACTACTGTAATACTGCCCCTATGTACAAGAATATAACTACTATAATACTGCTCCTATGTACAAGAATATGACTACTATAATACTGCCCCTATGTACAAGAGTATAACTACTATAATACTGCTCCTATGTACAAGAATATAACTACTATAATACTGCTCCTATGTACAAGAATATAACTAGTATAATACTGCCCCTATGTACAAGAATATAACTACTATAATACTGCCCCCTATGTACAGGAATATAACTACTATAATACTGCTCCTATGTACAAGAATATAACTGCCATAATACTGCCCCTATGTACAAGAATATAACTACTATAATACTGCTCCTATGTACAAGAATATAACTACTATAATACTGCTCCTATGTACAAGAATATAACTACTATAATACTGCCCCTATGTACAAGAATATAACTACTATAATACTGCCCCCTATGTACAAGAATATAACTACTATAATACTGCCCCTATGTACAAGAATATAACTACTATAATACTGCCCCCTATGTACAGGAATATAACTACTATAATACTGCCCCTATGTACAAGAATATAACTAACATAATACTGCCCCTATGTACAAGAATATAACTACTATAATACTGCTCCTATGTACAAGAATATAACTACTATAATACTGCTCCTATGTACAAGAATATAACTACTGTAATACTGCCCCTATGTACAAGAATATAACTACTATAATACTGCCCCCTATGTACAAGAATATAACTACTATAATACTGCCCCTATGTACAAGAATATAACTACTATAATACTGCCCCTATGTACAAGAATATAACTACTATAATACTGCCCCCTATGTACAAGAATATAACTACTATAATACTGCTCCTATGTACAAGAATATAACTACTATAATACTGCTCCTATGTACAAGAATATAACTACTATAATACTGCCCCTATGTACAAGAATATAACTACTATAATACTGCCCCCTATGTACAAGAATATAACTACTATAATACTGCCCCTATGTACAAGAATATAACTACTATAATACTGCCCCCTATGTACAAGAATATAACTACTATAATACTGCCCCTATGTACAAGAATATAACTACTATAATACTGCTCCTATGTACAAGAATATAACTACTATAATACTGCTCCTATGTACAAGAATATAACTACTGTAATACTGCCCCTATGTACAAGAATATAACTACTATAATACTGCCTCCTATGTACAAGAATATATCTACTATAATACTGCCCCTATGTACAAGAATATAACTAACATAATACTGCCCCTATGTACAAGAATATAACTACTATAATACTGCTCCTATGTACAAGAATATAACTACTATAATACTGCCCCTATGTACAAGAATATAACTACTATAATACTGCCCCTATGTACAAGAATATAACTACTATAATACTGCCCCTATGTACAAGAATATAACTACTATAATACTGCCCCCTATGTACAAGAATATAACTAACATAATACTGCCCCTATGTACAAGAATATAACTACTATAATACTGCTCCTATGTACAAGAATATAACTACTATAATACTGCCCCTATGTACAAGAATATAACTACTATAATACTGCCCCTATGTACAAGAATATAACTACTATAATACTGCTCCTATGTACAAGAATATAACTACTATAATACTGCCCCTATGTACAAGAATATAACTAACATAATACTGCCCCTATGTACAAGAATATAACTACTATAATACTGCCCCTATGTACAAGAATATAACTACTATAATACTGCCCCTATGTACAACATAATACTTTCTACCATGTAACAGAGTATACATCTATAAATCTGAGTAAGAATATTTTTGATTCTGATGACATGTATTGGGGCCACAAGTTGTCAGCAGTGGATACATTGTGTAGTTTATTATCACTGTAGATACTTTTCTTCTCATTCAAAGAGTCCTGATAAAACTGTGATGAAATAACATATTGTACAATATGTGGAAACAAATATAGATCCATCTGCTATTGACTTCCATCATTCCAGTCGTCCCCTGGATCTCCAGTTCTTAAAATCTATCACTCCTAGATGAGTACATACTGGGGGTTGTAGTCGCAAAGCTGGAGTCACAGTTTGGGCATCACTGATTTAGGTTGTTTGCTTGCCTGTATATAATGTGGAGTTTGCAATAATTCTCTCCACTTTATTGCAATCATCCATCTACTGCCAGATTCTACCCATCTAATTTTGGCTGATAACTGGGAGCAATAGACATTTAGTAGAGTTGGTGACCCCGGGATACTGTATCTGGCTCCTTCCTGTTCTCACAGACATCGTCACATACTGAGAGATCCATAGAATAGCAGGGAGCACAGGGCAGGACAGGGAGAGGTCTCTGCAGGGTTCTCATCTCTCCAGCCAGTAATAGAACATAACTAAAGGGGTTTAACCCTCTCTTCACTGTGATAACGAATGAAATAGTAAAAGGGGGGAGGGGGAATAAATTCCCATGCTATGTGGCTCCTCCAGCTCATGGACGCTGACCAGCAGCTCCCAGTATAATGTGCTCGCACCAGTCAGGAATAACCAGTCAGTATCACTGCCGCTTCCACCACCTGCCAGTAACTGCACATTGATAAATTCAATGACTTGGAACCGTGTATAGATTGTCAGCTGTTGGTTCCATTGGCTGGCAGGGCAAGATAGGCCTTATCGTTCTACATTGTGCTCACGTGAAGAGTATATTGTAGTTACCAAGTGTGATATAATGTATCAGAATGTGATACCAAATGTAAAAGAAAAGTGAAGATGCCCCACAGTGATGCAAAGTTTATGTGGTATGTCCTGCAATTGTTGCCCCTTTATTAGTGCAATGCGTCGGTGGTAAATCCTGCACCAGGTGCCCCCCTCAGTGATACCATGAATCAGTGGTGAATCCTGCACGAGGTGCCCCCTCAGTGATGCAATGAATCAGTGGTGAATCCTGCACCAGGTGCGACCCTCAGTTATACAATGAATCAGTGGTAAATCCTGCACCAGGTGCCCCCTCAGTGATACAATGAGTCAGTGGTAAATCCTGCACCAGGTGCGACCCTCAGTGATACAATGAATCAGTGGTGAATCCTGCACGAGGTGCCCCCTCAGTGATGCAATGAATCAGTGGTAAATCCTGCACCAGGTGCCCCCTCAGTGATACAATGAGTCAGTGGTAAATCCTGCACCAGGTGCCCCCTCAGTGATACAATGAATCAGTGGAGAATCCTGCACCAGGTGCCTCCTCAGTGATGAAATGAATCAGTGGTGAATCCTGCACCAGGTGCCCCCTCAGTGATACAATGAATCAGTGGTGAATCCTGCACGAGGTGCCCCCTCAGTGATGCAATGAATCAGTGGTGAATCCTGCACCAGGTGCGACCCTCAGTTATACAATGAATCAGTGGTAAATCCTGCACCAGGTGCCCCCTCAGTGATACAATGAGTCAGTGGTAAATCCTGCACCAGGTGCCCCCTCAGTGATACAATGAATCAGTGGAGAATCCTGCACCAGGTGCCTCCTCAGTGATGAAATGAATCAGTGGTGAATCCTGCACCAGGTGCCCCCTCAGTGCTATAGTGAATCAGTTGTGAATCCTGCACCAGGTGCCCCCTCAGTGATACAATGAATGAGTGGAGAATCCTGCACCAGGTGCCCCCTCAGTGATACAATGAATCAGTGATAAATCCTGCACCAGGTGCCTCCTCAGTGATGAAATGAATCAGTGGTGAATCCTGCACCAGGTGCCCCCTCAGTGATACAATGAATCAGTGGTGAATCCTGCACCAGGTGCCCCCTCAGTGCTATAGTGAATCAGTTGTGAATCCGGCACCAGGTGCCCCCTCAGTGATATAATCAATCAGTGGCAAATCCAGCACCAGGTGCCCCCTCAGTGATGCGATGAATCAGTGGTAAATCCTGCACCAGGTGCCCCCTCAGTGATGCAATGAATCAGTGGCAAATCCAGCACCAGGTGCCCCCTCAGTGATGCAATGAATCAGTGGTAAATCCTGCACCAGGTGCCCCCTCAGTTATGCAATGAATCAGTCATAAATCCTGCACCAGGTGCCCCCCCTCAGTGATTCAATGAATCAGTGGTAAATCCTGCACCTGGTGCCCCCTCAGTGATACAATGATTCAGTGGTGAATCCAGCACCAGGTACCCCCTCAGTGATACAATGAATCAGTGGTAAATCCTGCACCAGGTGCCCCCTCAGTGATACAATGATTCAGTGGTGAATCCAGCACCAGGTGCCCCCTCAGTGATACAGTGAATCAGTGGTACATCCATCACGAGGTGCCCCCTCAGTGATACAATGAATCAGTGGTGAATCCTGCACCAGGTGCCCCCTCAGTGATACAATGAATCAGTGGTAAATCCTGCACCAGGTGCCCCCTCAGTGATACAATGAATCAGTGGTAAATCCTGCACCAGGTGCCCCCTCAGTGATACAATGAATCAGTGGTAAATCCTGCACCAGGTGCCCCCTCAGTGGTACAATGAATCAGTGGTGAATCCTGCACCAGGTGCCCCTTCAGTGGTACAGTGAATCAGCGGTAAATCCTGCACCAGGTGTCCCCCTCAGTGATACAATGAATCAGCGGTAAATCCTGCACCAGGTGTCCAATGAATCAGTGATAAGTCCTGCACCAGGTGCCCCCTCAGTGATGTAATAATTCAGTGATAGGTTCTGCACCAGGTGCCCCCTCAATGATACAATGATTCAGTGGTGAATCCTGCACCAGGTGCCCCCTCAGTGGTACAATGAATCAGTGGTAAATCCTGCACCAGAAGCCCCCTCAGTGATACAATGAATCAGTGGTAAATCCTGCACCAGGTGCCCCCTCAGTAATACAATGTATCGCTGGTGAATACTGCACCAGGTGCCCCCTCAGTTATACAATGAATCAGTGGTACATCCATCACCAGGTGCCCCCTCAGTGATACAATGAATCAGTGGTGAATCATGCACCAGGTGCCCCCTTAGTGGTACAATGAGTCAGTGGTGAATCCTGCACCAGGTGCCCCCCTCAGTGCTACAATGATTCAGTGGTGAATCCTACACCATGTGCCCCATCTGTGGTACCATGAATCAGTGGTAAATCCTGCACCAGGTGCCCCCTCAGTGATACAATGAATCAGTGGTAAATCCTGCACTAGGTGCCCCCTCAGTGATACAATGTATCAGTGGTAAATCCTGCACCAGGTGCCCCCTCAGTAATACAATGAATCAGTGGTAAATCCTGCACCAGGTGCCCCCTCAGTGATACAATGAATCAGTGGTGAATCCTGCATCAGGTGCCCCCTCAGTGGTACAGTGAATCAGTGGTAAATCCTGCACCAGGTGCCCCCTCAGTGGTACAATGAATCAGTGGTGAATCCTGCACCAGGTGCCCCCTCAGTGGTGCAGTGAATTTGTGGTAAATCCTGCATCAGGTGCCCCCACAGTGATACAATGAATCAGTGGTAAATCCTCCACCAGGTGTGACCCTCAGTTATACAATGAATCAGTGGTAAATCGTGCACCAGGTGCCCCCTCAGTGACACAATGAATCAGTGGTAAATCCTGCACCAGGTGCCCCCTCAGTGATGCAATGAATCAGTAGTGAATCCTGCACCAGGTGCCCCCTAAGTGATACAATGAATCAGTGGTAAATCCTGCACCAGGTGCCCCCTCAGTGATACAATGAATCAGTGGAGAATCCTGCACCAGGTGCCCCCTCAGTTATACAATGAGTCAGTGGTAAATCCTGCACCGGGTGCCCCCTCAGTGATACAATGAATCAGTGGTGAATCCTGCTCCAGGTGCCCCCCTCAGTGATACAATGAATCAGTGGTGAATCCTGCACTAGGTGCCCCCTCAGTGATACAATGTATCAGTGGTAAATCCTGCACCAGGTGCCCCCTCAGTAATACAATGAATCAGTGGTAAATCCTGCACCAGGTGCCCCCTCAGTGATACAATGAATCAGTGGTGAATCCTGCATCAGGTGCCCCCTCAGTGGTACAGTGAATCAGTGGTAAATCCTGCACCAGGTGCCCCCTCAGTGGTACAATGAATCAGTGGTGAATCCTGCACCAGGTGCCCCCTCAGTGGTGCAGTGAATTTGTGGTAAATCCTGCATCAGGTGCCCCCACAGTGATACAATGAATCAGTGGTAAATCCTCCACCAGGTGTGACCCTCAGTTATACAATGAATCAGTGGTAAATCGTGCACCAGGTGCCCCCTCAGTGACACAATGAATCAGTGGTAAATCCTGCACCAGGTGCCCCCTCAGTGATGCAATGAATCAGTAGTGAATCCTGCACCAGGTGCCCCCTAAGTGATACAATGAATCAGTGGTAAATCCTGCACCAGGTGCCCCCTCAGTGATACAATGAATCAGTGGAGAATCCTGCACCAGGTGCCCCCTCAGTTATACAATGAGTCAGTGGTAAATCCTGCACCGGGTGCCCCCTCAGTGATACAATGAATCAGTGGTGAATCCTGCTCCAGGTGCCCCCCTCAGTGATACAATGAATCAGTGGTGAATCCTGCACCAGGTGCCCCCTCAGTTATACAATGAATCAGTAGTGAATCCTGCACCAGGTGCCCCCCTCAGTGCTGCAATGAATCAGTGGGAAATCCTGCAGCAGGTGCCCCCTCAGTTATACAGTGAATCAATGGTAAATCCTGCACCAGGTGCCCCCTCAGTGATGCAATGATTCAGTGGTAAATCCTGCACCAGGTGCCCCCTCAGTGATACACTGAATAAGTGGTAAATCCTGCACCTGGTGCCCCCTCAGTGATACAATGAATCAGTGGTAAATCCTGCACCAGGTGCCCCCCTCAGTTATACAATGGATCAGTGGTAAATCCTGCACCAGGTGCCCCCTCAGTGATACAATGATTCAGTAGTGAATCCTGCACCAGGTGCCCCCTCAGTGATACAATGAATCAGTGGTACATCCATCATCAGGTGCCCCCTCAGTGATACAATGAATCAGTGGTGAATCCTGCACCAGGTGCCCCCTCAGTGATACAATGAATCAGTGGTGAATCCTGCACCAGGTGCCCCCTCAGTGATACAATGATTCAGCAGTGAATCCTGCACCAGGTGCCCCCTCAGTGATACAATGATTCAGCAGTGAATCCTGCACCACGTGCCCCGTCAGTGATACAATGAATCAGTGGTACATCCATCACCAGGTGCCCCCTCAGTGATACAATGAATCAGTAGTGAATCCTGCACCAGGTGCCCCCTCAGTAATACAATGAATGAGTGGTGAATCCTGCACCAGGTGCCCCCTCAGTGATACAATGAATCAGTGGTGAATTCTGCACCAGGTGCCCCCTCAGTGGTACAGTGAATCTGTGGTAAATCCTGCACCAGGTGCCCCCTCAGTGATACAATGAATCAGTGGTAAATCCTGCACCAGGTGCCCCCTCAGTGATACAATGATTCAGTAGTGAATCCTGCACCAGGTGCCCCCTCAGTGATACAATGAGTCAGTGGTACATCCATCACCAGGTGCCTGCTCAGTGATACAATGAATCAGTGGTACATCCATCACCAGGTGCCCCCTCAGTGATACAATGAATCAGTGATGAATCCCGCACCAGGTGCCCCCTTTAGTGATGCAATGTGTAAGTGTTGAATCCTGCACCAGGTGCCCCCTCAGTGATACAATATATCAGTGGCGAGTCCTGCAGCAGGTGCCCCCTCAGTGATACCATGTATCAGTGGTAAATCCTGCATCAGGAGCCCACCTCAGTGACACAATGTATCGGTGGTGAATCCTGCACCAGGTGCCCCCCTCAGTGATACAATGTTTCAGTGGCGAGTCCTGCACCAGGTGCCCCCTCTGTCGTGATTCCAGCACCAGGTGCCCCCTCAGTGGTGGTTCCTGCACCAGGTGCCTCCCTCAGTAGTCATTCCTGCACCAGGTGCCCCCTCGGTGGTGATTCCTGCACCAGGTGCCCCCCTCAGTGCTGATTCCTGCACCAGGTGCCCCCCTCAGTAGTGATTCCTGCACCAGGTTCCCCTCCTCAGTGGTGGTTCCTGCACCAGGTGCCCCCCTCAGTAGTGATTCCTGCACCAGGTTCCCCCCCTCAGTGGTGGTTCCTGCACCAGGTGCCCCCCTCAGTAGTCATTCCTGCACCAGGTGCCCCCCTCAGTGGTGATTCCTGCACCAGGTGCCCGCTCAGTGGTGATTCCTGCACCAGGTGCCCCCCTCAGTGGTGATTCCTGCACCAGGTGCCCCCCTCAGTGGTGATTCCTGCACCAGGTGCCCCCCTCAGTGGTGATTCCTGCACCAGGTGCCCCCCTCAGTAGTGATTCCTGCACCAGGTTCCCCCCCTCAGTGGTGGTTCCTGCACCAGGTGCCCCCCTCAGTAGTGATTCCTGCACCAGGTTCCCCCCCTCAGTGGTGGTTCCTGCACCAGGTGCCCCCCTCAGTAGTCATTCCTGCACCAGGTGCCCCCCTCAGTGGTGATTCCTGCACCAGGTGCCCGCTCAGTGGTGATTCCTGCACCAGGTGCCCCCCTCAGTGGTGATTCCTGCACCAGGTGCCCCCCTCAGTGGTGATTTCTGCACCAGGTGCCCCCTCCTCGGCTAACATGTGGCAGCAGACACTGACAGCTCTGGGTGACAGCTCAGTGACATCCCCAGGCTGACTTGCTGCTGCTGATGCTGGAGCCCCCGCCCGCCCTGCAGAGGTGACCCGGCGGCCGCACTGATTATTATAGGTGACGGGTGAGAGGAGCAGTGGGCGTGAGAGTGAGTGCGAGCTCCGCAGACCCCGGTATATAGAGCGCCCCCTCCTCCCGTGTGATCCAGGTGCCAAAACAAACCGCCTGAACTATTTATTACGGGCGGACAGTGCAGAGCGCCACAAGAGCAGAGCACAGCCCGACCTGCGGAGCGCACAGCAGCCCGGAGCGCAGACCCTGGAGCGCAGACCCCGGAGCGCACAGCAGCCTGGAGAGCAGACCCCGGAGCGCAGAGCAGCCTGGAGCGCAGACCCCGGAGCGCAGAGCAGCCTGGAGAGCAGTCCCTGGAGCGCAGACCCCGGAGCGCACAGCAGCCTGGAGAGCAGTCCCTGGAGCGCAGTCCCCGGAGCGCAAGGCTGGGGCGCAGGCAGAGCCCCCTGGACTTAGCGCCCTGACGCAGAGACTTTGCCGGTGATCGGGGTCCGGGAGATCAGAGGAGCCGGATTGTCGCTGCGGGGCAGGAGCGGCGGATGGAGCTCCCGTGATCCAGGGCAGCCCCAGGGAGCACCGGACGCCCCATGCAGCTGCCCCCCCTGCTCGTGCTGCTGCTCTGCGGCGCTGCGCTGCTCCTGAGCCCGGCGGTGCGCGGCTGTGGGCCGGGCAGGGTGGTGGGCAGGAGGCGAAGACCTGCCAAGCTCAGCCCGCTCGCCTACAAGCAGTTCAGCCCCAATGTGCCCGAGAAGACGCTGGGGGCCAGCGGGAGGTACGAGGGCAAGATCGCCCGCAACTCAGAGCGCATCAGGGAGCTCACCCCCAACTACAACGCGGACATTATCTTCAAGGACGAGGAGAACACGGGGGCAGACAGACTCATGACCCAGGTGAGGGCACAGGTGTGCGGGAGAATGGCGGAGAGGAGGGCGATGAGGCTGGCTCAGGTGTGCGGGAGAATGGCACATAGGAGGGCGATGAGGCTGGCACAGGTGTGCGGGAGAATGGCACATAGGAGGGCGATGAGGCTGGCACAGGTGTGCGGGAGAATGGCACATAGCAGGGCGATGAGGCTGGCACAGGTGTGGGTGAGAATGGCACATAGCAGGGCGATGAGGCTGGCACAGGTGTGGGTGAGAATGGCACATAGGAGGGCGATGGGGCTGGCACAGGTGAGAGGGAGAATGGCAGATAGGAGGGTGAAGAGGCTGGCAAAGGTCTGCAGGAGATTGGTGGGGAGCAGGGCGATGAGACTGGCACATTTGTGCAGGAAAATGGTGGGGAGCAGGGCGATGAGACTGGCACAGGTGTGCTGGAGAATGGCACATAGGAGGGCGATGAGGCTGGCACAGGTGTGCAGGAGAATGGCGGAGAGGAAGGCGATGAGGCTGGCACAGGTGTGCGGGAGAATGGCACATAGGAGGGCGACTAGGCTGGCACAGGTGTGTGGGAGAATGGCTAAGAGTAAGGCAATGAGACTGGCACAGGTGTGTGGGAGAATGGCACATAGGAAGGAGAGGAGACTGGCACAGGTAAGGGGGTGACAAGAAGGGGGGACGTTGCCACTTATTAGGTTATGATGGAGCACATGGGGAAGGTTTAAATTAGCACAGGTCAGGGGCACAGGTATAAGATGAGAACACTGGCATATAGTAGACTGATGATAGCAGAAAATAAGCGATGAGACTGTCACAGGTGCGGGGTGACAATAAAGAACATTGTGATGGTAGCACAGAATAGGGGATAAGGCTGGCACAGATGGGGCACATGTGTGGGAAGTGACCAATGAGAGGGAGAATGGTGGTACTTATGATGTGGTGATGGTAGCACAAGGGAATGGATGAGATTGGCACATGTGGGAAGATGAAGGACATAGGTAAGGATGGGTTCAGGATAAAAGTAAGAGTTTGAGATTTCAAAGGTGAGGGTGACACCAATATGGAGGTGCGATCATGGCAAGAGGGAAATGAATGGAGCTTAGGCTACAGGTGATTTCTATGGATGATACAGATGAGTGAGAGTCTAGCACGGGTGACATGGGTAAAGGTGGGCACAGGTGACATGGGTAAAGGTGGGCACAGGTGACATGGGTAAAGGTGGGCACAGGTGACACGGGTAAAGGTGGGCACAGGTGACACGGGTAAGGGTGGGCACAGGTGACACGGGTAATGGTGGCACAGGTGACACGGGTAATGGTGGCACAGGTGACACGGGTAAGTGTGGGCACAGGTGGCACAGGTTAAGGGTGGCACAGGTTCATGGTGGCACAGGTGACATGGTTAAGGGTGACACAGGTGACATGGTTAAGGGTGGCACAGGTGACAGGGTAAAGGTGGGCACAGGTGACACGAGTAAGGGTGGCACAGGTGACATGGATAAGGGTGGCGTAGGTGACATGGATAAGGGTGGCGTAGGTGACATGGGTAAGGGTGGGCACAGGTGACATGGGTAAGGGTGGCACAGGTGACATGGGTAAGGGTGGTATAGGTAACATGGGTAAGGGTGGGCACAGGTGGCATGGGTAAGGGTGGTATAGGTAACATGGGTAAGGGTGGGCACAGGTGGCATGGGTAAGTGTGGGCACAGGTGAACACCAATAGGTGACATGTGGTAAGTTCTTTACATGGGCAAGATCATAAACAGTTTGATGGTGTGAGGGTGACAGGTGCGATGGAGGAGATGTGGTTGAGATTGGTGCTGCCCAGATGACAAGGCGCAGAGACAGTGATCTTATGTAACCACCTGGGCACAGCTCTGAGCAGTGGATTGGGCTCATGACAGGTGGCAGAAATGTGGGGAGAAGCTGAGGACAGTTTATGACGGAGGGTGCAGGATTATGGGATCAGCCCATGATGGGGAATGTTCCGGATTTCTGTCAGGATCCGCCATTGTGTCTCATCCAGGTGACTCCATCTTCACACTGGCTACATAGTAACAACCTGCAGATCTGCAGCTCATCCTGACGGTTCTGCTGTTGTTCTGGGGGAGGTTTGGTCGCTATTGGTTCCTGCACTCAGTAATTGCAGGGGAGTCTCTGTCTTCCCATGTGATGAGGGGTCTTCTAGCTGCTGACTGGTTATTTTGGGATTTAATTGCAGTTTGACAAAGTATAGAATGGAGTCTGCAATGTAAAGCTGTGCGGTGTCCCCATGTAATATCTCAGGACATAGGCAGGCGACCGGCGGCTTTACTTACGCTCTGGCTCTACAGCTGTTTGGAAACTACAACTCAACTCCCAATATTACCTGAGAACTGCAGGAAACGGCCATGAAGTGATTTACATCTTCAGACTTGTGAGTGGTCATGCTGGGAGTTGTAGTTCACCTCCAGCTGAGAGCTCAGACTGCAGACTAGTGTAGTGTTGCGACTATGTAGTCATGTGTCATTGAGCTCTAATGCTGGGAGTTGTAGTTCCCCTCCAGCTGCAGACCACTGTGATGTTACATTTCAGTCTTATTACAGTCATTTTTTCATTTTGCTCTAAATTTTAAATTTGCCGGATTATCAATAATTAGTGGATTTAAATGGTGTTACATGGGACTGCTGCTTTTCCGTAGTTCAAGTGCATAGAGATGGCATCTGGTCAGATCAGTTAATTATCTATGACCTTCCTTGGATAATGGGGGCACAATCGCCTCTATCCTGATGGATTCACTGATCACCTACAGATCTGCAGGTGGAAGAATTGGTCACAAATTGTCACTTGTAGTCTGAGATCTGATTGTCACGTGGACTTTGCTCCGGTTGTAAATCGCCAACAGATTGAGAGCAACAACCAACAGCAGGTTCACGCCAGGGGGGTTACAGGGACGATAGAGATAACATTACTATGCCATAGTCACAGGAAGCTGAGATATAGGGAGCTGTATGCTGTCAGGGGATGGAAATCCCTCTGCGGAACCTGACAAACAGCCCCCAATATCTCAGCTTCCTCTCCTATATGGCTGCTTTCAGACAGCTGTAATGTAGCTGCATTAATCCTTGTTCCACGGCCCCTGTATGTGGATCCTCAGAAATCCTCTGTAGATCTCTATCATGGTGTTGGTTTGGGTCAGAAGTACCCGGGGGTCCAGGTAATACAGGGGGGGCAAGATGCTTCATTGTGGCCATGTTCCCATTTAGCGTAAATGCTGCATTTTTTTTCCTTCTGTGATTTTTTTTTGTGCAGAAAATCTGCTGCGTTTTATTCAATCAAAGTAGATGTGATTTCATGACAATGTGTTGCTCTTGGTGAGTTTTTGTTCTTCTAGGTTTCTATGGAAAGCCTGATAAATGCATGTAAAAAAACACAATTGCATTTTTATCTGCACAATCCCAGTGTTGCTGCACTAAAACTGCACAAAAAATCTCCGCCGTGTCAAATCAGCAAAAAAAAAAAATGTCTAAAAATAAGGAAAAACATAAAAAGTGCAGCTAAAACACAGCAAACAGAGCAGATTGCTATTGGGCATCTCGATGCAGAGACTTGTATAAAAAGCAGCATTTCTGCTCATGCGAGCAGAGCTCAAGTGTTTGCATAGAGATTGGGGTTTACTGCAGCGTGCAGATGGGGTGGATGTTGGGGGTTATACTTTTCAAAGAGTGATTTGCATACAAAATGCTGACTGTATGATGAGCAGGTAGTGGAGAGCTGGATGCTGGAGTTGTAGTTCACCATCGCTTTTTGTGCACTTATGGTAGAAACTGTGCAGTTCTTGCTTGATAAAGATGATGATAATCAGCACCACATAAAAAGACCCCCATCTCTGGCACCACATAAAAAGACCCCCATCTCTGGCACCACATAAAAAGACCCCTGTCTCTGGCACCCCATGGGGGATTAAACAAAAAGGACACTCGGAAGAAAATAAGAGCAAAAATCGGACCATTGACCTGGTGACAGTGCGTCTTTAAATGCCTCCTTAATAAAGTCATGCAGTGAAGAGGAACAGGGGGGAAGCTTACTAATTATTGGGGGTCCCAGCAATCAGGCATTTATCACCTATACTGCAGAGTTGTGGAAAACCCCTTTAAATAAGTCAATGTAAATCTATAAAAAGTGATGGCTCTGGAGGGGAAAGTCACCATCCGGACAAAATCTAGAGGGTTACGATGAGTTTCTGCATCGCTGTCTATACGGTGACTCAGGAGCACAAGAGATTTCGGCATCTTTTACTTCTACCTCTCGTCAGATTTACAATGATGGTGGCGGCTTCTCCTGAGTTTCATTACTGGGGGTCACTCCTCTCTGTTCATGTACACCGATTTCATGATAAATTTGATAGTTTATAAATATGAGAAATCTGACAGTCTACTTAAATTGTGCTTAAACACAGAATTCAATCTGAACAAGCAGAGCAGTAGTGTAAAGCATGGAGGACAGAGCAGCAGCCTCCATCTTTGATGAGATGCGGTGTATTTCTGACTACCTTAAACTTGCAGCCAAGCTACAGCCATTGATTATAGATACGTTTTCTAAACCCACTGTGAACTAATTTTGATCTGCATAAAGCAGATATAGGCATCTCCTTTCCTAACAGCAGCTGTAAAGCCGTATAATCAGTATATAAACATATATCTTTATAACAGCAGCACCTGAGCGCCTCGAGGATGACAGAATCATTGCATTGTCTCAGAGGGGGGTTCGGAGCTTTGTGTCAGAAATAGGAGCGGACCATGATAAAGAATTATTAAGTGAATCACTGCAGAATGTGAATGCGAAATATCACTGCGCATGAAACGACATGGATCAATCCGGGCAATAAGTGACTTTGGGATGAAGTAGTTAGCGAACAAGAAATGACAACTCTACAGACCCGGCTTCTTCCCAGTCTTCACGTTTCATTTTTAACACTATTGTTTCTTATCTCCAGTTATAAATCTGTACCTGAGGAATGTCAGCTGCTTCCACCACAAGTGTTCTCATAAAGAGTCTTCAAGCCAAAGGTCCACAAACGAGGGATCTCCTTGTATCGTTTATATTCACTTTCTTACACTGTTTAACAATATAATGTATCCAAGTATTCAATGTAAAAATCACTACAGTTACATCCTGTATTATACTCCAGAGCTGCACTCACTATTCTGCTGGTGCAGTCATTGTGTACATACATTACATTACTGATCCTGAGTTACATCCTGTATTATACTCCAGAGCTGCACTCACTATTCTGCTGGTGCAGTCACTGTGTACATACATTACATTACTGATCCTGAGTTACATCATGTATTATACTCCAGAGCTGCACTCACTATTCTGCTGGTGCAGTCACTGTGTACATACATTACATTACTGATCCTGAGTTACATCCTGTATTATACTCCAGAGCTGCACTCACTATTCTGCTGGTGCAGTCACTGTACATACATTACATTACTGATCCTGAGTTACATCCTGTATTATACTCCAGAGCTGCACTCACTATTTTGCTTGTGAAGTCACTGTGTACATACATTACATTGGGTGATAACTTACTGATCGCTGGGGGTCTGATTGCTGGGACCCCTCGCAATCCCTATATTGGGGCTCTGCAGCCTCATCCTGAATGAAGCTCTTCCTCCGCTCCTCTCACTGCTGCGTCCGGCTATTTCCCCATAGGCGGTGAGTGGAGCAGAGGTCGACCATGTGCTTTCTGCTTGTTTCATGTCTGCACTGAGTGCGGTGTTGTAATTTGGTAATTTGCATTCTAGGAAGTCTTGTCAGCTGATTTTAGAAAAAAAAAAACAACAACTATCTGCCTTATGGGGCTCAGTTGAGCTGTTCGCGGTGTGTCTGATAACAGGCTTGCTGACTGTTTCCAAAATTGATTCTAAGCTGTATACAGTGTTCAGGGGAAGTCCTAACCTTTATGGAGGAACCTGTGGGTCAGCCCTTGTGGCAGCAGCAATGGCCACATTACTCCGGGCCCGTGACAACCTGCTGTGGGAGTTGCAGTCTTGCATCCAGGGGTTGTCAGGCTGCTTTCCCAGAGAGGAGGAATACATTCCCACTATAGGATGATAGGACGGGAGTATATGGGGACACTGGATGTAAAGGAGAACACTGGATCTCTGTGCAGATGTCTTGACAAAGGAAATGTTACCGGGTTAGGAATTCCCCTAATTAGAGCAGCGAGTGGCTGGGAACAGAACAATCACTCCCATTGGAAGGGATGGTAGTGATACATTTTTTTAATGTTTTGTTGCTGCAGAAAAATCCAGGGAGCGGCATCGCTCTGCGTGTCCCTCTCCCGCTCTCTCGTCGTGAGGTGTGTGTATATTGGAGGGGGCTTATACTTACAGAGGTATGTGAAATATTTATTTGACACTGTAAAATTCACAAGTGCAGCGAGACGCTTCTCACATCGTCTAGAAGTTACCGAACGCGGAGTAAATGGACATCCGGAGTCATCATCTTCTAAAAATGCCTCGCAGATATATTTGTTCCTGGAAAAGCTGGGTGACAACCAAGCCCCGTTAACCCTTCTATAGGGGTCGTCAGCCATATTTCCAAAAGTCCCACGTGGCACATTTGTGTAATTATGAGATGATACGTTCCCCGTCTGCAAATTTCTGCATAATTAGGTTGATCTGACACTATGAAGGGTTCAAAAGATGGGAGAGCCGCCATATTGACCGTCACCCAGCTTTCCCAGGAGAAGATACAGCTGAGAAAAAAATGAATATATTTGTAAAATGCCATTAATTTCTGTTTGGTCAGTGACCATTTGGATGGGGTTGATTGGTAATAGGGTGACAGTTCTGGTCTTTGGGGACAAAACTCGCACTGTGGAGGCTCCTGGGAAAATCTTTGTATGGGGCCCTATTTTGGAAGCAGGGAATGAGTTCCCAATAACCTCAATATCCAGAAAAATCATTACCATACAGTGTCCAAAGTGAAAGTTACACACACTGCTCAAATAATGCCACCATACCAAGCACTAATAATAATCCAATACAATTCCCAAATAATGCATCATACAGTGTGTAAATACATCCACCATATAGTGCTCAAATAAGTAGCAATATAGTAATAAATCCATACAGTGCTCAAATAAGTCTAATATTTACTAATAAATCCACCATACAGTGCTCCAATAAATCCACCATACAGTGCTCAAATAAATCCACCATACAGTGCTCAAATAAATCCACCATACAGTGCTCAAATAAATCCACCATATAGTGCTCAAATAAATCCACCATATAGTGCTCAAATAAATCCACCATACAGTGCTCAAATAAATTCATCATACACTGCTCAAATAAGTAAGAATATAGTAATAAATCCACCATACTGTGCTGAATTAAATTCACAATATAGTATTAAATTCACCATACAGTGCTCAAATAAATCCACCATATAGTAATAAATCCACCATATAGTAATAAATCCACCATACTCATATCTTCACAGCATAGACAATTGCCTTCAGATGACCCCAAAGATAAAAGTCTAAGGGGGTCTGATCGGGAGACCTTGGTGCAGGGGCGTACATAGGAGTCATGGAGCCCCATAGCAGAAGTTCAAATCGCCCCCCCCCCCCCAAAAAAAAAATGTAAATAATTGTCAGGGTCACAGAAGAGCAGATCTCACAACTTTCCAGCCTTCACATAGTAATTTTCCTCCTGCTGACGTCCTAGGCTTCTCTTTTATTGTCCCATAAAGTGATACCAACAAAAGTGTCCCCCAAACACAGTATGATACCCAAATAGTGAATTCCTCCACATGCGCGGTATAATGTCCCTACTGTACCCCACCTCAACTCCCAGGGCAAAGTATGCTGACCCCAACACAGTATGATCCCCCAATTGTGACCCCTTAGAGCTAGAGAGGATGGAAGGTAATAAGGGAGGATGTTATACATAAAAAAAGGTGAAACTATATAACTAAGGACGGCGCTATACATAATAAGTGAGTACACTATATACTAAGGGACTGTGCTATACATAATAAGGCTACATTCCTGCATCTGTGTGCAGTGTCGGTGTGCTGCCCTGTTTTACAGACGCATTGAGCATGTCCTATTCTAATCCTCAAAATCTGATCAGAACAGGACATTCTCTGACCCTCACAGATCTCATTCTCAGATCCGTGATTTTCATGGATGTGTGAATGGATCCATAAAACTCTACGAGTCCGAGGACCATCCGATAAAAAAAATCTGACATTTCACACAAATGTGAGAATGCAGCCTAAGGGATTTTACATATAACATTATCACTCCAAGTCACACAGTGCAGATACAGAATAATATTTACATCCAGGCACTTACCGCTGACGTCTTATCTGATCACAGTCGGTTTCTGCTGCTTCTCCTCCATCTGGTCAGACCTTCATGTCGACATCTCCCAGCCACGACTCGTCTTGTCACGATGCTCTCCAGCCTAGAAAATAACAAGGTCACATATACTGTATATATACGTGTGTCTCCCCCACACTGCGCCCCTGAATACAGATATGTACCCCACCATTAATATACTATTAGCCACTTAGTAATCAAAATACAAAGTGATAAGCAGCACTGTGCCCCCCATTAACTATAATCTCCACCAGCCAATAATATAAATTATTCAGTCTCTGTGACTCTCCCCAATTAACTGTAAGGCTATGTGCAAACGGAAAATATACACCCCTGTCATTCCTCTCTCCCAGCACCCCTGTCATTGCCCTATCCCTGCACCCCCGTCATTGCGCTCTCCGAGCACCCCCATCATTGCTCTGTCCCAGCACCCCTATCATTGCTCTGTCCCAGCACCCCTATCATTGCTCTCTCCCAGCACCCCCATCATTGCTCTCTCCCAGCACCCCCGTCATTGCTCTCTCCCTGCAACCCCATCATTGCTCTCTCCCTGCACCCCCATCATTGCTCTGTCCCAGCACCCCTATCATTGCTCTCTCCCTGCACCCCCATCATTGCTCTGTCCCAGCACCCCTATCATTGCTCTCTCCCAGCACCCCCATCATTGCTCTCTCCCAGCACCCCCATCATTGCTCTCTCCCAGCACCCCCGTCATTGCTCTCTCCCTGCAACCCCATCATTGCTCTCTCCCTGCACCCCCATCATTGCTCTCTCCGAGCACCCCCATCATTGTTCTATCCCAGCAACCCCCGTCATTACTCTCCCAGCACCTCCATCATTGCTCTCTCCCAGCAACCCGTCATTGCTCTCCCCATCCCCGTCATTGGTCTACTAATCCACATCATTGCTCTCCCCGCCCCACCAACCCCATCACTGCTCTCCCCAGCCCCACCATTGCTCTCCCCAGCCCCACCATTGCTCTCCCCAGCCTCATCAGCCCCACGATTGCTCTCCCCAGCCCCATCAGCCCCACTATGGCTCTCCCCAGCCCCATCAGCCCCACTATTGCTCTCTCCAGCCCAGTCAGCCCCATTATTGCTCTCCCCAGCGTTTCAGTAAAAATAAAAAAACACTTACCTCTCTGCCCGTTCCCCCGCAAGCTGCGGCATCACTGCTCTTCCCAGCCCCACCATTGCTCTCCCCAGACCCATCAGCGCTCTCCCCAGCCCCATCAGCCCCATCATTGCTCTCCCCAGCCCCATCAGCCCTACCATTGCTCTCCCCAGCCCCATCAGCCCCACTATTGCTCTCTCCAGCCCATTCAGCCCCATTATTGCTCTCCCCAGCGTTTCAGTAAAAATAAAAAATAAAACACTTACCTCTCTGCCCGTTGCCCTGCAAGCTGCAGCATCATTGCTCTTCCCAGCCCCACCATTGCTCTCCCCAAACCCATCAGCACTCTCCCCAGCCCCATGAGCCCCACGATTGCTCTCCCCAGCCCCACCATTGCTCTCCCCAGCCCCATCAGTCCCATTATTGCTCTCTCCAGCGTTTCAGTAGAAATAAAAAAAACCTAGAACACTTACCTCTCTGCCCGTTCCCCCGCAGGCCGCAGCATCCTTGTTGTCTGCAATTTCCGCCCTCACACAGGCCCGCGCTGCATGATGACGTCATCAAGCAGCGCGTGCCTGTGTGAGGGAGGAAGCGGCGGGCAGGAAGCAGAGGACGGATCTCTGCAGCTCCGCTGCCATTCTGTCCTGTCAGCAGCGGAGCTGCAGGGATCGCTCCCTGCCCGCCACGAGCAGGGAGACGCTGCACCGGCGGGTCCCCCGGCGCAGCTGCACCAGCAGCGGTATGTCCGCCCCTGGACTGCTATGGGCCCCCCCAGCTCACGGGCCCCATAGCAGTCGCGTGGTCTGCCGCCATTGGCGGTACGCCACTGCCTTGGTGGCCATTCAACTGGTCCACGACGACCAATCCACTTTCCAGGAAACTGTTCATGTAGGAATGTTCGGACCTGACACCCATAATGTGGTGGTGACCATCTTGTTGGAAAAACTCAGGCAACGTGCCATCTTCAGTGCATAAAGAGGGCAACACATCATCATGTAGCAATTTCAGATATCCAGTGGCATTGAGGTTTCCATTGATGAAGAATGGCCCCACTATCTTTGTACCCCATATACCACACCATACCATCAAAATATGAGATGCGCAGTTTCTGAAACAACGGATACTGGAAGCCTGTGCTAGCATTTCTTCTGCGGTGTTGCTATCAGTGTGTCAAGAGTGGGAGAAGAGGGTTGCATTGACAATCCAACACAATGGGCAGCTCTTTGAACACATTTTATAAGTGGTCATAAACTTGTAAAAAACTCATGAAAGAATAAAGTTACGTTAAAACCAAGCACACCATTGTTTTTCTTATGGAATTCTCAATAAGTTTGATGTGTCACATGACCCTCTTCCCATTGAAAAAAATAAACTTGGATCCAAAATGGCCTCCATGGTCACCACCCATCTGGAAAAGTTTTCCCCCTCCCATATACTAATGTGCCACAAACAGGAAGTTGATATCACCAATCATTCCCATTTAATTTAGGTGTATCCGTATAAATGGCCCACCCTGTAGATCTAAACTGGACATTGTAGATGCAAACTGGACAGTGCAGATGTAAACTGGACAGTGCAGATGTAAACTGGGCAGTGTAGATGTAAACTGGACAGTGTAGATGTAAACTGGACTGTGTAGATGTAAACTGAACTGTGTAGATGTAAACTGGACAGTGTAGAAGTAAACTGAACTGTGTAGATGTAAACTGAACTGTGTAGATGTAAACTGGGCAGTGTAGAAGTAAACTGGGCAGTGTAGATGTAAACTGGACTGTGTAGATGTAAACTGAACTGTGTAGAAGTAAACTAAACTGAACTGTGTAGATGTAAACTGGGCAGTGTAGAAGTAAACTGAACTGTGTAGATGTAAACTGAACTGTGTAGATGTAAACTGAACTGTGTAGATGTAAACTGAACTGTGTAGATGTAAACTGGACAGTGTAGATGTAAACTGGACAGTGTATATGTAAACTGAACTGTGTAGAAGTAAATTGGACAGTGTAGATGTAAACTGAACTGTGTAGATGTAAACTGAACTGTGTAGATGTAAACTGAACTGTGTAGATGTAAACTGAACAGTGTAGATGTAAACTGAACTGTGTAGATGTAAACTGGACAGTGTGGATGTAAACTGAACTGTGTGGATGTAAACTGAACTGTGTAGATGTAAACTGAACTGTGTAGATGTAAACTGAACAGTGTAGATGTAAACTGGACTGTGTAGATGTAAACTGGACAGTGTAGATGTAAACTGAACTGTGTAGATGTAAACTGGATTGTGTAGATGTAAACTGGACAGTGTAGATGTAAACTGGACTGTGTAGATGTAAACTGAACTGTGTAGAAGTAAACTGGACAGTGTAGAAGTAAACTGAACTGTGTAGATGTAAACTGAACTGTGTAGATGTAAACTGAACTGTGTAGATGTAAACTGAACTGTGTGGATGTAAACTGAACTGTGTAGAAGTAAACTGGACAGTGTAGATGTAAACTGAACTGTGTAGATGTATACTGAACTGTGTAGATGTAAACTGAACTGTGTGGATGTAAACTGAACTGTGTGGATGTAAACTGAACTGTGTGGATGTAAACTGAACTGTGTAGATGTAAACTGAACTGTGTAGATGTAAACTGGACTGTGTAGATGTAAACTGGACAGTGTAGATGTAAACTGGACTGTGTAGATGTAAACTGGACTGTGTAGATGTAAACTAACAAAACTGAACTGTGTAGATGTAAACTGGACTGTGTAGATGTAAACTGAACTGTGTAGATGTAAACTGGACTGTGTAGAAGTAAACTGGACAGTGTAGAAGTAAACTGAACTGTGTAGATGTAAACTGAACTGTGTAGATGTAAACTGAACTGTGTGGATGTAAACTGAACTGTGTAGATGTAAACTGAACTGTGTAGATGTAAACTGGACAGTGTAGATGTAAACTGAACTGTGTAGATGTAAACTGGACTGTGTAGATGTAAACTGAACTGTGTAGGTGTAAACTGAACTGTGTTGATGTAAACTGAACTGTGTTGATGTAAACTGAACTGTGTAGATGTAAACTGAACTGTGTAGATGTAAACTGGACAGTGTAGATGTAAACTGGACAGTGTAGATGTAAACTGAACTGTGTAGAAGTAAACTGAACTGTGTAGAAGTAAACTGGACAGTGTAGATGTAAACTGGACAGTGTAGATGTAAACTGAACTGTGTAGATGTAAACTGAACTGTGTAGATGTAAACTGAACTGTGTAGATGTAAACTGAACTGTGTGGATGTAAACTGGACAGTGTAGATGTAAACTGAACTGTGTAGATGTAAACTGGACTGTGTAGATGTAAACTGGACAGTGTAAATGTAAACTGAACTGTGTAGATGTAAACTGGACTGTGTAGATGTAAACTGGACAGTGTAAATGTAAACTGAACTGTGTAGATGTAAACTGGATTGTGTAGATGTAAATTGGACAGTGTAGATGTAAACTGGACAGTGTAGATGTAAACTGAACTATGTAGAAGTAAACTGGACAGTGTAGAAGTAAACTGAACTGTGTAGATGTAAACTGAACTGTGTAGATGTAAACTGAACTGTGTAGATGTAAACTGAACTGTGTAGATGTAAACTGAACTGTGTAGAAGTAAACTGGACAGTGTAGATGTAAACTGAACTGTGTAGATGTAAACTGAACTGTGTAGATGTAAACTGAACTGTGTAGATGTAAACTGAACTGTGTGGATGTAAACTGAACTGTGTGGATGTAAACTGAACTGTGTAGATGTAAACTGGACTGTGTAGATGTAAACTGGACAGTGTAGATGTAAACTGGACAGTGTAGATGTAAACTGAACAGTGTAGATGTAAACTGAACTGTGTAGATGTAAACTGAACAGTGTAGATGTAAACTGGACAGTGTAGATGTAAACTGGACAGTGTAGATGTAAACTGAACTGTGTAGATGTAAACTGGACAGTGTAGATGTAAACTGAACTGTGTAGATGTAAACTGGACTGTGTAGAAGTAAACTTGACAGTGTAGAAGTAAACTGAACTGTGTAGATGTAAACTGAACTGTGTAGATGTAAACTGAACTGTGTAGATGTAAACTGAACTGTGTAGATGTAAACTGGACTGTGTAGATGTAAACTTGACTGTGTAGAAGTAAACTGAACTGTGTAGATGTAAACTGAACTGTGTAGATCTAAGCTGCGCAGCGTGACGCAATTTGATATTTTTACTTGCAGTAAAGTTATATTGAGCCATATTTATGGTGGAAAGTCAATAAAAGGGGTGGCTCCTAATTACTCGCCGTGCGGACTTTGACACATTGTTTACTGTTCTACAGTGTTCGCTATCCTGGGCACACAGCAGATAGGAGGCTGAGCCTTGTGCGTGGTGGCAGGGAGATCGGCACGCTCCTGCAAAAGTAAAAACGATGCACCTTGCAGAATATGCACTTAATACGTGACTTATTGTACAGGCAGCGGCTGCCCCGTAATGGCAGGCTCAAACTGTACAACTTAAAGGGGTTCTCCGGCTGTATGTAAATAAGGCATAATCATTGTAGAATGAAAAGTTCTGCAACTTTGTAATATAGTTTG
The DNA here is from genome assembly GCF_046119375.1 of Phyllobates terribilis. Lineage (NCBI taxonomy): Eukaryota > Metazoa > Chordata > Amphibia > Anura > Dendrobatidae > Phyllobates > Phyllobates terribilis. The sequence goes on from NW_027362769.1 coordinate 172,754,510, forward strand.
TGTTTTAATTCATTTTTGTTTTTAAGTTATTGAACAGAAACTTTCTTGTAGGTTTCGCTTCTGATGATTTGCTACAATTGTATCATTCTAGACAATGCTCTGTGAGCTAAATAGGCTGAACTCCAAGCTGATGCATTGCATGAGAACTTGCCATAACCGCTTATTTTAGGTCTGGGTCTGCGGTGGTTGTGTTAGAACTTCACTGTTTTTTACGCCTGACATCCTTCTGATCAAGGCAGTGTAAATCCTTAGATCCGCGGTCAGTAAGGTTTGCCCCCCGTCTTCTACCACATCAGGAAACTCCCACCCTAAAGGTGTAATCATCATGGGTTGTTATTATAGCTGGCAGCCTGATGAAGACCCCAGTGTCTGCCATACACTCAAACTGTTTTTTGATGACCTCGCTCAACAAGAAAATGCAACAAAAAGAAAAGAAATTTAAAAGTTGTATCTACCCCAAATTGCTACCAATAAAACCAAGCCATGCTGATGGAATAATAAAGCAGTTATGGCTCTTGGAAGATGGTGATGATGTCAGGGGTTTATTTTTACTGCTGGTATTTTGGGGTGTCCGGACGGGCGACCCCGCAGTTCACATTATCATCCTGTTTGCTGACTCTTCCTGTCGCTGACGTCTTGGGATTACCACTTGTAGAAGATGTTATCCTTTAATTTGCCTTTTGATGTAAACATCTTTGCACTGGGCAAAATGCAACTAAATTTAGTGGGGGATTCTAGGAATGTGGTCTGGAAAATTGTCGGTTGAGATAATTTTCAGGGTTCCCCTAGTGATGCTTGTAGCCTCTCTGAAGCCAGGAGATACAGACGGGGTGGTCGAGGTATCGGCACCACATAATCCAATGTTATCATTAGCACCATTTATACTGTGCTGCATAAGGGGGCGCAGGTATAATGGGCCCTTGGAGCCCTGGTGGGACCTCAAACCTTTGCTGTTGAGTGAAAATTCACTTTACAGAGGAACTCCATCGCTAGCAAATAAAGGAGTAAGGACCTGATGCAAGAGAGCCAGTAAGGATAAAACCTGGCACCATCATGGGGACTCAGCTTGGTCTTTGCCGTGTGACCCTTTTTCTCCTTTGCATGATTTTTGCACTAAATTAATGCTGAATTCAGACCATAAAATTACTAGAGACCCCAGCTTAGACCCCTCAGAAAATCTACATACTATCATTACTCTGTGGACTTGACTTTGATGCAATCCATTACGTTAGACCATTGCTTAGATTCCAAAATAAGTCTGTGGTCAGATCCTCTCCTTGATGTTCCACAGTGGTGGGAGAAATCTTGGAGTCTGGTGGGATGGTGTGATGTCATTACTTTCCAGCCACGTTGGACTTGTGATGTCACGGCGTGTCCTGGCTCATCTAACTGACATCAGATTGGTGGAGTGTGAAGTTGACACTTTCTTTTATCAGTTTTAGGGGGAAAGCTCCTCAGTATTACAAGTTTCGAGCTTTATGATTGAAACCCGAGCTGCATTTATCTGTGATCTTTTTATAAGCAGCAATTAATTCTGATTTTAGAACAAGTTGAAAAAAAAAACCCTCACTATTGATCTTTCCTGTCCGGTCGATACGACACTGCTGTAAAATGCTGCATAGTGTGAGGTTCTTCAGGGTCACCGCGTCATAGGAGTTTCAGGCTCTGAAATGCAGCAAGTGTGGCCATCGTCTACTGAGGATGACATCACAAGCCGCTGTCTATGATGACATCACATGCTGTAGTTTATGATGACATCACGAGCCGCTGTCTATGATGACATCACATGCTGCTGTCTATAATGACATCACGAGCCGCTGTCTATGATGACATCACATGCTGTAGTTTATGATGACATCACATGCTGCTGTCTATAATGACATCACGAGCCACTGTCTATGATGACATCACGAGCCGCTGTCTATAATGACATCACGAGCCGCTGTCTATAATGACATCATGAGCCGCTGTCTATAATGACATCACGTGCTGCTGTCTATAATGACATCACGAGCTGTAGTTTATGATGACATCACGAGCCGCTGTCTATAATGACATCACGTGCTGCTGTCTATAATGACATCACGAGCCGCTGTCTATAATGACATCACGAGCCGCTGTCTATAATGACATCATGAGCCGCTGTCTATAATGACATCACGTGCTGCTGTCTATAATGACATCACGAGCTGTAGTTTATGATGACATCACGAGCCGCTGTCTATGATGACATCACATGCTGTAGTTTATGATGACATCACGTGCCGCTGTCTATGACATCATGTGCCGCTGTCTATGATGACATCACATGCTGCTGTCTATGATGACATCACATGCTGTAGTTTATGATGACATCACGAGCCGCTGTCTATAATGACATCACGAGCTGCTGTCTATAATGACATCACGAGCCGCTGTCTATGATGACATCACATGCTGTAGTTTATGATGACATCACATGCTGTAGTTTATGATGACATCACGTGCCGCTGTCTATGATGACATCACGTGCCTCTGTCTATGATGACATCACACTGTATTAGGTGTCAGGGCTAGAATTTGGGCGCTCATGGGACATAGGACAATGTATGGCATATAGGACTGTTTGGAGGTAGCACACTACATGTTTTATTGGATTGTATGGGACGGTTATTCGGGCGCTGTATGGACACTGCGCATTACATGGTCTGTAGCATCTCATGGCACTTACATTTTGACCCTGTGAAAGGCATCACACTGCATGGTATATATGGTGGTGTAATCTTTGGCCTCTATAGGGATAGAATAGAAGATGGCATGAACTGTTTGTGTATGGAGGATGTTTAGCTCTGTATGACAAGGTCCTTTGTGCAATGTACAGGTCTATTGGCAGCACACTACATCACGTATATTGAATCGAACTGGCACCATCATTCTGACCCTGTATGGAAATAGCGCAGTACATGGTATACAGCGCTGTACGGCACTGTTATTGTGACCCTGTATAGAGGAGCACAGTATATGGTATACAGCACTGTACGGCACTGTTATTGTGACCCTGTATAGAGGAGCACAGTACATGGTATACAGCACTGTATGGCACTGTTATTGTGACCCTGTATAGAGGAGCACAGTATATGGTATACAGCACTGTACGGCAGTGTTATTGTGACCCTGTATAGAGGAGCACAGTATATGGTATACAGCACTGTACGGCAGTGTTATTGTGACCCTGTATAGAGGAGCACAGTGCATGGTATACAGCACTGTATGGCACTGTTATTGTGACCCTGTATAGAGGAGTACAGTACATGGTATACAGCACTGTACGGCACTGTTATTGTGACCCTGTATAGAGGAGCACAGTACATGGTATACAGCACTGTATGGCACTGTTATTGTGACCCTGTATAGAGGAGCACAGTATATGGTATACAGCACTGTACGGCACTGTTATTGTGACCCTGTATAGAGGAGCACAGTGCATGGTATACAGCACTGTACGGCACTGTTATTGTGACCCTGTATAGAGGAGTACAGTACATGGTATACAGCACTGTACGGCACTGTTATTGTGACCCTGTATAGAGGAGCACAGTGCATGGTATACAGCACTGTACGGCACTGTTATTGTGACCCTGTATAGAGGAGTACAGTACATGGTATACAGCACTGTACGGCACTGTTATTGTGACCCTGTATAGAGGAGCACAGTGCATGGTATACAGCACTGTACGGCACTGTTATTGTGACCCTGTATAGAGGAGCACAGTGCATGGTATACAGCACTGTACGGCAGTGTTATTGTGACCCTGTATAGAGGAGTACAGTACATGGTATACAGCACTGTACGGCACTGTTATTGTGACCCTGTATAGAGGAGCACAGTACATGGTATACAGCACTGTACGGCACTGTTATTGTGACCCTGTATAGAGGAGTACAGTACATGGTATACAGCACTGTACGGCACTGTTATTGTGACCCTGTATAGAGGAGTACAGTACATGGTATACAGCACTGTACGGCAGTGTTATTGTGACCCTGTATAGAGGAGTACAGTACATGGTATACAGCACTGTACGGCACTGTTATTGTGACCCTGTATAGAGGAGCACAGTGCATGGTATACAGCACTGTACGGCACTGTTATTGTGACCCTGTATAGAGGAGCACAGTATATGGTATACAGCACTGTACGGCAGTGTTATTGTGACCCTGTACAGAGGAGCACAGTACATGGTATACAGCACTGTACGGCACTGTTATTGTGACCCTGTATAGAGGAGCACAGTACATGGTATACAGCGCTGTACGGCACTGTTATTGTGACCCCGTATAGAGGAGCACAGTATATGGTATACAGCGCTGTACGGCACTGTTATTGTGACCCTGTATAGAGGAGTACAGTACATGGTATACAGCACTGTACGGCACTGTTATTGTGACCCTGTATAGAGGAGCACAGTACATGGTATACAGCACTGTACGGCAGTGTTATTGTGACCCTGTATAGAGGAGTACAGTACATGGTATACAGCACTGTACGGCAGTGTTATTGTGACCCTGTACAGAGGAGCACAGTACATGGTATACAGCACTGTACGGCACTGTTATTGTGACCCTGTATAGAGGAGCACAGTACATGGTATACAGCGCTGTACGGCACTGTTATTGTGACCCTGTATAGAGGAGCACAGTGCATGGTATACAGCACTGTATGGCACTGTTATTGTGACTGTGTATAGAGGAGCACAGTACATGGTATACAGCACTGTATGGCACTGTTATTGTGACTGTGTATAGAGGAGCACAGTACATGGTATACAGCACTGTATGGCACTGTTATTGTGACTGTGTATAGAGGAGCACAGTACATGGTATACAGCGCTGTACGGCACTGTTATTGTGACCCTGTATAGAGGAGCACAGTATATGGTATACAGCACTGTATGGCACTGTTATTGTGACCCTGTATAGAGGAGCACAGTGCATGGTATACAGCACTGTATGGCACTGTTATTGTGACCCTGTATAGAGGAGTACAGTATATGGTATACAGCGCTGTATGGCACTGTTATTGTGACTGTGTATAGAGGAGCACAGTACATGGTATACAGCACTGTACGGCACTGTTATTGTGACCCTGTATAGAGGAGCACAGTATATGGTATACAGCACTGTATGGCACTGTTATTGTGACCCTGTATAGAGGAGCACAGTGCATGGTATACAGCACTGTATGGCACTGTTATTGTGACCCTGTATAGAGGAGTACAGTATATGGTATACAGCGCTGTATGGCACTGTTATTGTGACTGTGTATAGAGGAGCACAGTACATGGTATACAGCACTGTATGGCACTGTTATTGTGACCCTGTATAGAGGAGCACAGTATATGGTATACAGCACTGTATGGCACTGTTATTGTGACCCTGTATAGAGGAGTACAGTATATGGTATACAGCGCTGTACGGCACTGTTATTGTGACCCTGTATAGAGGAGCACAGTATATGGTATACAGCACTGTATGGCACTGTTATTGTGACCCTGTATAGAGGAGCACAGTACATGGTATACAGCACTGTATGGCACTGTTATTGTGACCCTGTATAGAGGAGTACAGTATATGGTATACAGCACTGTACGGCACTGTTATTGTGACCCTGTATAGAGGAGTACAGTATATGGTATACAGCGCTGTACGGCAGTGTTATTGTGACCCTGTATAGAGGAGCACAGTACATGGCATACAGCACTGTATGGCACTGTTATTGTGACCCTGTATAGAGGAGTACAGTATATGGTATACAGCACTGTACGGCACTGTTATTGTGACCCTGTATAGAGGAGTACAGTATATGGTATACAGCGCTGTACGGCACTGTTATTGTGACCCTGTATAGAGGAGCACAGTACATGGTATACAGCACTCTACGGCACTGTTATTGTGACCCTGTATAGCGGAGCACAGTACATGGTATACAGCGCTGTATGGCACTGTTATTGTGACCCTGTATAGAGGAGCACAGCACATGGTATACAGCACTGTACGGCACTGTTATTGTGACCCTGTATAGCGGAGCACAGTACATGGTATACACCGCTGTACGGCACTGTTATTGTGACCCTGTATAGAGGAGCACAGTACTTGGTATACAGCACTGTATGGCACTGTTATTGTGACCCCGTATAGAGGAGCACAGTATATGGTATACAGCACTGTACGGCAGTGTTATTGTGACCCTGTATAGAGGAGCACAGTACATGGTATACAGCGCTGTACGGCACTGTTATTGTGACCCTGTATAGCGGAGCACAGTACATGGTATACGGCACTGTACGGCACTGTTATTGTGACCCTGTATAGCGGAGCACAGTATATGGTATACAGCACTGTACGGCACTGTTATTGTGACCCTGTATAGAGGAGCACAGTACATGGTATACAGCACTGTACAGCACTGTTATTGTGACCCTGTATAGAGGAGCACAGTACATGGTATACAGCACTGTACGGCACTGTTATTGTGACCCTGTATAGAGGAGTACAGCACATGGTATACAGCACTGTACGGCACTGTTATTGTGACCCTGTATAGAGGAGTACAGTATATGGTATACAGCGCTGTACGGCACTGTTATTGTGACCCTGTATAGAGGAGTACAGTATATGGTATACAGCGCTGTACGGCAGTGTTATTGTGACCCTGTATAGAGGAGTACAGTATATGGTATACAGCGCTGTACGGCACTGTTATTGTGACCCTGTATAGAGGAGCACAGTACATGGTATACAGCACTGTACGGCAGTGTTATTGTGACCCTGTATAGCGGAGCACAGTACATGGTATACAGCACTCTACGGCACTGTTATTGTGACCCTGTATAGCGGAGCACAGTACATGGTATACAGCGCTGTACGGCACTGTTATTGTGACCCTGTATAGCGGAGCACAGTACATGGTATACAGCGCTGTATGGCACTGTTATTGTGACCCTGTATAGAGGAGCACAGCACATGGTATACAGCACTGTATGGCACTGTTATTGTGACCCTGTATAGCGGAGCACAGTACATGGTATACAGCACTGTATGGCACTGTTATTGTGACCCTGTATAGAGGAGCACAGTACTTGGTATACAGCACTGTATTGCACTGTTATTGTGACCCCGTATAGAGGAGCACAGTATATGGTATACAGCACTGTACGGCAGTGTTATTGTGACCCTGTATAGAGGAGCACAGTACATGGTATACAGCACTGTATGGCACTGTTATTGTGTCCCTGTATAGAGGAGCACAGTACATGGTATACAGCACTCTACGGCACTGTTATTGTGACCCTGTATAGAGGAGCACAGGACATGGTATACAGCACTGTATGGCACTGTTATTGTGACCCTGTATAGAGGAGCACAGTACTTGGTATAAAGCACTGTATGGCACTGTTATTGTGACCCCGTATAGAGGAGCACAGTATATGGTATACAGCACTGTACGGCACTGTTATTGTGACCCTGTATAGCGGAGCACAGTATATGGTATACAGCACTGTACGGCACTGTTATTGTGACCCTGTATAGAGGAGCACAGTACATGGTATACAGCACTGTACAGCACTGTTATTGTGACCCTGTATAGAGGAGCACAGTACATGGTATACAGCACTGTACGGCACTGTTATTGTGACCCTGTATAGAGGAGTACAGCACATGGTATACAGCACTGTACGGCACTGTTATTGTGACCCTGTATAGAGGAGCACAGTACATGGTATACAGCACTGTATGGCACTGTTATTGTGACCCTGTATAGCGGAGCACAGTACATGGTATACAGCTCTGTACGGCACTGTTATTGTGACCCTGTATAGAGGAGCACAGTACATGGTATACAGCGCTGTACGGCACTGTTATTGTGACCCTGTATAGCGGAGCACAGTATATGGTATACAGCACTGTATGCCACTGTTCTTGTGACCCTGTATAGCGGAGCACAGTATATGGTATACAGCACTGTACGGCACTGTTATTGTGACCCTGTATAGTGGAGCACAGTACATGGTATACAGCACTGTATGGCACTGTTATTGTGACCCTGTATAGCGGAGCACAGTACATGGTATACAGCGCTGTATGGCACTGTTATTGTGACCCTGTATAGAGGAGCACAGCACATGGTATACAGCGCTGTACGGCACTGTTATTGTGACCCTGTATATAGGAGCACAGGACATGGTATACAGCGCTGTACGGCACTGTTATTGTGACCCTGTATAGTGGAGCACAGTACATGGTATACAGCGCTGTATGGCACTGTTATTGTGACCCTGTATAGAGGAGCACAGCACATGGTATACAGCGCTGTACGGCACTGTTATTGTGACCCTGTATAGCGGAGCACAGTACATGGTATACAGCGCTGTATGGCACTGTTATTGTGACCCTGTATAGCGGAGCACAATACATGGTATACAGCGCTGTATGGCACTGTTATTGTGACCCTGTATAGAGGAGCACAGCACATGGTATACAGCGCTGTACGGCACTGTTATTGTGACCCTGTATAGTGGAGCACAGTACATGGTATACAGCGCTGTACGGCACTGTTATTGTGACCCTGTATAGAGGAGCACAGGACATGGTATACAGCACTGTATGGCACTGTTATTGTGACCCTGTATAGAGGAGCACAGTACATGGTATACAGCGCTGTACGGCACTGTTATTGTGACCCTGTATAGAGGAGCACAGCACATGGTATACAGCACTGTATGGCACTGTTATTGTGACCCTGTATAGAGGAGCACAGGACATGGTATACAGCACTGTATGGCACTGTTATTGTGACCCTGTATAGAGGAGTACAGTACATGGTATACAGCGCTGTACGGCACTGTTATTGTGACCCTGTATAGCGGAGCACAGTACATGGCATACAGCACTGTACGGCACTGTTATTGTGACCCTGTATAGAGGAGCACAGTATATGGTATACAGCACTGTATGGCACTGTTATTGTGACCCTGTATAGAGGAGCACAGTACATGGTATACAGCACTGTACGGCACTGTTATTGTGACCCTGTATAGCGGAGCACAGTACATGGTATACAGCACTCTACGGCACTGTTATTGTGACCCTGTATAGAGGAGCACAGTATATGGTATACAGCACTGTATGGCACTGTTATTGTGACCCTGTATAGAGGAGCACAGTACATGGTATACAGCACTCTACGGCACTGTTATTGTGACCCTGTATAGAGGAGCACAGTACATGGTATACAGCACTCTACGGCACTGTTATTGTGACCCTGTATAGAGGAGCACAGTACATGGTATACACCGCTGTACGGCACTGTTATTGTGACCCTGTATAGCGGAGCACAGTATATGGTATACAGCGCTGTATGGCACTGTTATTGTGACCCTGTATAGAGGAGCACAGTATATGGTATACAGCACTGTATGGCACTGTTATTGTGACCCTGTATAGAGGAGCACAGTATATGGTATACAGCGCTGTATGGCACTGTTATTGTGACCCTGTATAGAGGAGCACAGTACATGGTATACAGCACTGTACGGCTCTGTTATTGTGACCCTGTATAGCGGAGCACAGTACATGGTATACAGCACTGTACGGCACTGTTATTGTGACCCTGTATAGAGGAGCACAGCACATGGTATACACCACTGTACGGCACTGTTATTCTGACCCTGTATAGAGGAGCACAGTACATGGTATACAGCACTCTACGGCACTGTTATTGTGACCCTGTATAGAGGAGCACAGTACATGGTATACAGCACTCTACGGCACTGTTATTGTGACCCTGTATAGAGGAGCACAGCACATGGTATACACAACTGTACGGCACTGTTATTGTGACCCTGTATAGAGGAGCACAGTACATGGTATACAGCACTCTACGGCACTGTTATTGTGACCCTGTATAGAGGAGCACAGTACATGGTATACACCGCTGTACGGCACTGTTATTGTGACCCTGTATAGAGGAGCACAGTACATGGTATACAGCACTGTACGGCACTGTTATTGTGACCCTGTATAGAGGAGTACAGTACATGGTATACAGCACTGTACGGCACTGTTATTGTGACCCTGTATAGAAGAGCACAGTACATGGTATACAGCACTGTATGGCACTGTTATTGTGACCCTGTATAGAGGAGCACAGCACATGGTATACAGCGCTGTACGGCACTGTTATTGTGACCCTGTATAGCGGAGCACAGTACATGGTATACAGCACTCTATGGCACTGTTATTGTGACCCTGTATAGAGGAGCACAGTACATGGTATACAGCACTGTACGGCACTGTTATTGTGACCCTGTATAGCGGAGCACAGTACATGGTATACACCACTGTACGGCACTGTTATTGTGACCCTGTATAGCGGAGCACAGTATATGGTATACAGCGCTGTATGGCACTGTTATTGTGACCCTGTATAGAGGAGCACAGTATATGGTATACAGCACTGTATGGCACTGTTATTGTGACCCTGTATAGAGGAGCACAGTATATGGTATACAGCGCTGTATGGCACTGTTATTGTGACCCTGTGTAGAGGAGCACAGTACATGGTATACAGCACTGTACGGCTCTGTTATTGTGACCCTGTATAGCGGAGCACAGTACATGGTATACAGCACTGTACGGCACTGTTATTGTGACCCTGTATAGAGGAGCACAGCACATGGTATACACCACTGTGCGGCACTGTTATTGTGACCCTGTATAGAGGAGCACAGTACATGGTATACAGCACTCTACGGCACTGTTATTGTGACCCTGTATAGAGGAGCACAGTACATGGTATACAGCACTCTACGGCACTGTTATTGTGACCCTGTATAGAGGAGCACAGCACATGGTATACACAACTGTACAGCACTGTTATTGTGACCCTGTATAGAGGAGCACAGTACATGGTATACAGCACTCTACGGCACTGTTATTGTGACCCTGTATAGAGGAGCACAGTACATGGTATACACCGCTGTACGGCACTGTTATTGTGACCCTGTATAGAGGAGCACAGTACATGGTATACAGCACTGTACGGCACTGTTATTGTGACCCTGTATAGAGGAGTACAGTACATGGTATACAGCACTCTATGGCACTGTTATTGTGACCCTGTATAGAGGAGCACAGTACATGGTATACAGCACTGTACGGCACTGTTATTGTGACCCTGTATAGCGGAGCACAGTACATGGTATACACCACTGTACGGCACTGTTATTGTGACCCTGTATAGCGGAGCAGAGTACAGGGTATACAGCACTCTACGGCACTGTTATTGTGACCCTGTATAGAGGAGCACAGTACATGGTATACAGCACTGTATGGTACTGTTATTGTGACCCTGTATAGAGGAGCACAGCACATGGTATACAGCGCTGTACGGCACTGTTATTGTGACCCTGTATAGCGGAGCTCAGTATATGGTATACAGCAATGTACGGCACTGTTATTGTGACCCTGTATAGAGGAGCACAGTACATGGTATACAGCACTGTATGGCACTGTTATTGTGACCCTGTATAGAGGAGCACAGCACATGGTATACAGCACTCTACGGCAGTGTTATTGTGACCCTGTATAGCGGAGCACAGTACATGGTATACAGCACTCTACGGCAGTGTTATTGTGATCCTGTATAGAGGAGCACAGTACATGGTATACAGCACTGTATGGCACTGTTATTGTGACCCTGTATAGAGGAGCACAGGACATGGTATACAGCACTGTATGGCACTGTTATTGTGACCCTGTATAGAGGAGTACAGTACATGGTATACAGCGCTGTACGGCACTGTTATTGTGACCCTGTATAGCGGAGCACAGTACATGGCATACAGCACTGTACGGCAGTGTTATTGTGACCCTGTATAGAGGAGCACAGTACATGGTATACAGCGCTGTACGGCACTGTTATTGTGACCCTGTATAGAGGAGCACAGCACATGGTATACAGCACTGTATGGCACTGTTATTGTGACCCTGTATAGAGGAGCACAGTATATGGTATACAGCGCACTGTTATTGTAACCCTGTATAGAGGAGCACAGTACATGGTATACAGCACTGTATGGCACTGTTATTGTGACCCTGTATAGAGGAGCACAGCACATGGTATACAGCGCTGTACGGCACTGTTATTGTGACCCTGTATAGCGGAGCTCAGTATATGGTATACAGCACTGTACGGCACTGTTATTGTGACCCTGTATAGAGGAGCACAGTACATGGTATACAGCACTGTATGGCACTGTTATTGTGACCTGTATAGAGGAGCACAGGACATGGTATACAGCACTGTATGGCACTGTTATTGTGACCCTGTATAGAGGAGCACAGCACATGGTATACAGCGCTGTACGGCACTGTTATTGTGACCCTGTATAGAGGAGCACAGTGCATGGTATACAGCACTGTATGGCACTGTTATTGTGACCCTGTATAGAGGAGTACAGTACATGGTATACAGCGCTGTACGGCACAGTTATTGTGACCCTGTATAGCGGAGCACAGTACATGGCATACAGCACTGTACGGCAGTGTTATTGTGACCCTGTATATCGGGGCACAGCACATATGGCACTGTTATTGTGACCCTGTATAGCGGAGCACAGTATATGGTATACAGCACTCTACGGCACTGTTATTGTGACCCTGTATAGAGGAGCACAGTATATGGTATACAGCACTGTACAGCAGTGTTATTGTGACCCTGTATAGCGGAGCACAGTACATGGTATACAGCACTGTACGGCAGTGTTATTGTGACCCTGTATAGAGGAGCACAGTACATGGTATACAGCACTGTACGGCACTGTTATTGTGACCCTGTATAGAGGAGCACAGTACATGGTATGCAGCACTCTACGGCACTGTTATTGTGACCCTGTATAGAGGAGCACAGTATATGGTATACAGCACTGTACGGCAGTGTTATTGTGACCCTGTATAGAGGAGCACAGTATATGGTATATAGCACTGTACGGCACTGTTATTGTGACCCCGTATAGAGGAGCACAGTACATGGTATACAGCACTGTTATTGTGACCCTGTATAGAGGAGCACAGTACATGGTATACAGCACTGCACGGCACTGTTATTGTGACCCCGTATAGAGGAGCACAGTACATGGTATACAGCGCTGTACGGCACTGTTATTGTGACCCTGTATAGCGGAGCACAGTACATGGTATACAGCACTGTACGGCACTGTTATTGTGACCCTGTATAGAGGAGCACGGTACATGGTATACAGCACTGTACGGCACTGTTATTGTGACCCTGTATAGAGGAGCACAGCACATGGTATACAGCACTGTACGGCACTGTTATTGTGACCCTGTATAGCGGAGCACAGTATATGGTATACAGCGCTGTATGGCACTGTTATTGTGACCCTGTATAGAGGAGCACAGTACATGGTATACAGCACTGTACGGCAGTGTTATTGTGACCCTGTATAGAGGAGCACAGCACATGGTATACAGCACTGTATGGCACTGTTATTGTGACCCTGTATAGAGGAGCACAGTACATGGTATACAGCACTCTACGGCACTGTTATTGTGACCCTGTATAGAGGAGCACAGCACATGGTATACAGCGCTGTACGGCACTGTTATTGTGACCCTGTATAGCGGAGCTCAGTATATGGTATACAGCGCTGAACGGCACTGTTATTGTGACCCTGTATAGAGGAGCACAGTACATGGTATACAGCACTGTATGGCACTGTTATTGTGACCCTGTATAGAGGAGCACAGCACATGGTATACAGCACTGTATGGCACTGTTATTGTGACCCTGTATAGAGGAGCACAGTACATGGTATACAGCACTGTACGGCACTGTTATTGTGACCCTGTATAGAGGAGCACAGCACATGGTATACAGCACTGTATGGCACTGTTATTGTGACCCTGTATAGAGGAGCACAGCACATGGTATACAGCACTGTACGGCACTGTTATTGTGACCCTGTATAGCGGAGCACAGTACATGGTATACAGCACTCTACGGCACTGTTATTGTGACCCTGTATAGAGGAGCACAGTACATGGTATACAGCACTGTACGGCACTGTTATTGTGACCCTGTATAGCGGAGCACAGCACATGGTATACAGCACTGTATGGCACTGTTATTGTGACCCTGTATAGCGGAGCACAGTACATGGTATACAGCACTGTACGGCACTGTTATTGTGACCCTGTATAGAGGAGCACAGTACATGGTATACAGAACTGTATGGCACTGTTATTGTGACCCTGTATAGAGGAGCACAGCACATGGTATACAGCGCTGTATGGCACTGTTATTGTGACCCTGTATAGCGGAGCACAGTACATGGTATACAGCACTCTACGGCACTGTTATTGTGACCCTGTATAGAGGAGCACAGTACATGGTATACAGAACTGTACGGCACTGTTATTGTGACCCTGTATAGCGGAGCACAGCACATGGTATACAGCACTGTATGGCACTGTTATTGTGACCCTGTATAGCGGAGCACAGTACATGGTATACAGCACTGTACGGCACTGTTATTGTGACCCTGTATAGAGGAGCACAGCACATGGTATATAGCACTGTATGGCACTGTTATTGTGACCCTGTATAGAGGAGCACAGCACATGGTATACAGCACTGTACGGCACTGTTATTGTGACCCTGTATAGCGGAGCACAGTACATGGTATACAGCACTCTACGGCACTGTTATTGTGACCCTGTATAGAGGAGCACAGTACATGGTATACAGCACTGTACGGCACTGTTATTGTGACCCTGTATAGCGGAGCACAGCACATGGTATACAGCACTGTATGGCACTGTTATTGTGACCCTGTATAGCGGAGCACAGTACATGGTATACAGCACTCTACGGCACTGTTATTGTGACCCTGTATAGAGGAGCACAGTACATGGTATACAGAACTGTACGGCAGTGTTATTGTGACCCTGTATAGCGGAGCACAGTACATGGTATACAGCACTGTACGGCAGTGTTATTGTGACCCTGTATAGAGGAGCACAGTACATGGCATACAGCACTGTACGGCACTGTTATTGTGACCCTGGATAGAGGAGCACAGTATATGGTATACAGCACTGTACGGCAGTGTTATTGTGACCCTGTATAGAGGAGTACAGTACATGGTATACAGCACTGTTATTGTGACCCTGTATAGAGGAGCACAGTACATGGTATACAGCACTGTACGGCACTGTTATTGTGACCCTGTATAGAGGAGCACAGTACATGGTATACACTGTACGGCACTGTTATTGTGACCCTGTATAGAGGAGCACAGTACATGGTATACAGCACTGTATGGCACTGTTATTGTGACCCTGTATAGAGGAGCACAGCACATGGTATACAGCGCTGTACGGCACTGTTATTGTGACCCTGTATAGAGGAGCACAGTACATGGTATACAGCACTGTACGGCACTGTTATTGTGACCCTGTATAGCGGAGCACAGTACATGGTATACAGCACTCTACGGCACTGTTATTGTGACCCTGTATAGAGGAGCACAGTACATGGTATACAGCACTGTATGGCAGTGTTATTGTGACCCTGTATAGCGGAGCACAGTACATGGTATACAGCACTCTACGGCACTGTTATTGTGACCCTGTATAGAGGAGCACAGTACATGGTATACAGCACTGTACGGCACTGTTATTGTGACCCTGTATAGAGGAGCACAGTACATGGTATACAGCACTGTACGGCACTGTTATTGTGACCCTGTATAGAGGAGCACAGTATATGGTATACAGCACTGTACGGCACTGTTATTGTGACCCTGTATAGAGGAGCACAGTACATGGTATACAGCACTGTACGGCACTGTTATTGTGACCCTGTATAGCGGAGCACAGTACATGGTATACAGCACTCTACGGCACTGTTATTGTGACCCTGTATAGAGGAGCACAGTACATGGTATACAGCACTGTACGGCACTGTTATTGTGACCCTGTATAGCGGAGCACAGTACATGGTATACAGCACTCTACGGCACTGTTATTGTGACCCTGTATAGAGGAGCACAGTACATGGTATACAGCACTGTATGGCACTGTTATTGTGACCCTGTATAGAGGAGCACAGCACATGGTATACAGCGCTGTACGGCACTGTTATTGTGACCCTGTATAGCGGAGCTCAGTATATGGTATACAGCAATGTACGGCACTGTTTTTGTGACCCTGTATAGAGGAGCACAGCACATGGTATACAGCACTGTATGGCACTGTTATTGTGACCTGTATAGAGGAGCACAGGACATGGTATACAGCACTGTATGGCACTGTTATTGTGACCCTGTATAGAGGAGTACAGTACATGGTATACAGCGCTGTACGGCACTGTTATTGTGACCCTGTATAGCGGAGCACAGTACATGGCATACAGCACTCTACGACAGTGTTATTGTGACCCTGTATAGAGGAGCACAGTACATGGTATACAGCACTGTATGGCACTGTTATTGTGACCCTGTATAGAGGAGCACAGGACATGGTATACAGCACTGTATGGCACTGTTATTGTGACCCTGTATAGAGGAGCACAGTACATGGTATACAGCGCTGTACGGCAGTGTTATTGTGACCCTGTATAGAGGAGCACAGTACATGGTATACAGCGCTGTACGGCACTGTTATTGTGACCCTGTATAGAGGAGCACAGTATATGGTATACAGCGCACTGTTATTGTAACCCTGTATAGAGGAGCACAGTACATGGTATACAGCACTGTATGGCACTGTTATTGTGACCCTGTATAGAGGAGCACAGCACATGGTATACAGCGCTGTACGGCACTGTTATTGTGACCCTGTATAGCGGAGCTCAGTATATGGTATACAGCACTGTACGGCACTGTTATTGTGACCCTGTATAGAGGAGCACAGTACATGGTATACAGCATTGTATGGCACTGTTATTGTGACCCTGTATAGCGGAGCTCAGTATATGGTATACAGCACTGTATGGCACTGTTATTGTGACCTGTATAGAGGAGCACAGGACATGGTATAGAGCACTGTATGGCACTGTTATTGTGACCCTGTATAGAGGAGCACAGTATATGGTATACAGCGCACTGTTATTGTAACCCTGTATAGAGGAGCACAGTACATGGTATACAGCACTGTATGGCACTGTTATTGTGACCCTGTATAGAGGAGCACAGCACATGGTATACAGCGCTGTACGGCACTGTTATTGTGACCCTGTATAGCGGAGCACAGTACATGGCATACAGCACTGTACGGCACTGTTATTGTGACCCTGTATAGCGGAGCACAGCACATGGTATACAGCACGGTATGGCACTGTTATTGTGACCCTGTATAGCGGAGCACAGTACATGGTATACAGCACTGTACGGCACTGTTATTGTGACCCTGTATAGAGGAGCACAGTATATGGTATACAGCACTGTACAGCAGTGTTATTGTGACCCTGTATAGCGGAGCACAGTACATGGTATACAGCACTGTACGGCAGTGTTATTGTGACCCTGTATAGAGGAGCACAGTACATGGTATACAGCACTGTACGGCACTGTTATTGTGACCCTGTATAGAGGAGCACAGTACATGGTATGCAGCACTCTACGGCACTGTTATTGTGACCCTGTATAGAGGAGCACAGTATATGGTATACAGCACTGTACGGCAGTGTTATTGTGACCCTGTATAGAGGAGCACAGTATATGGTATATAGCACTGTACGGCACTGTTATTGTGACCCCGTATAGAGGAGCACAGTACATGGTATACAGCACTGTTATTGTGACCCTGTATAGAGGAGCACAGTACATGGTATACAGCACTGCACGGCACTGTTATTGTGACCCCGTATAGAGGAGCACAGTACATGGTATACTGCACTGTACGGCACGGTTATTGTGACCCTGTATAGAGGAGCACAGTACATGGTATACAGCGCTGTACGGCACTGTTATTGTGACCCTGTATAGCGGAGCACAGTACATGGTATACAGCACTGTACGGCACTGTTATTGTGACCCTGTATAGAGGAGCACAGTATATGGTATACAGCACTGTACGGCACTGTTATTGTGACCCTGTATAGAGGAGCACAGCACATGGTATACAGCACTGTACGGCACTGTTATTGTGACCCTGTATAGAGCACAGCACATGGTATACAGCACTGTACGGCACTGTTATTGTGACCCTGTATAGAGGAGCACGGTACATGGTATACAGCACTGTACGGCACTGTTATTGTGACCCTGTATAGAGGAGCACAGCACATGGTATACAGCACTGTACGGCACTGTTATTGTGACCCTGTATAGCGGAGCACAGTATATGGTATACAGCGCTGTATGGCACTGTTATTGTGACCCTGTATAGAGGAGCACAGTACATGGTATACAGCACTGTATGGCACTGTTATTGTGACCCTGTATAGAGGAGCACAGTACATGGTATACAGCACTCTACGGCACTGTTATTGTGACCCTGTATAGAGGAGCACAGCACATGGTATACAGCGCTGTACGGCACTGTTATTGTGACCCTGTATAGCGGAGCTCAGTATATGGTATACAGCACTGTACGGCACTGTTATTGTGACCCTGTATAGAGGAGCACAGTACATGGTATACAGCACTGTATGGCACTGTTATTGTGACCCTGTATAGAGGAGCACAGCACATGGTATACAGCACTGTATGGCACTGTTATTGTGACCCTGTATAGAGGAGCACAGTACATGGTATACAGCACTGTACGGCACTGTTATTGTGACCCTGTATAGAGGAGCACAGCACATGGTATACAGCACTGTATGGCACTGTTATTGTGACCCTGTATAGAGGAGCACAGCACATGGTATACAGCACTGTACGGCACTGTTATTGTGACCCTGTATAGCGGAGCACAGTACATGGTATACAGCACTCTACGGCACTGTTATTGTGACCCTGTATAGAGGAGCACAGTACATGGTATACAGCACTGTACGGCACTGTTATTGTGACCCTGTATAGCGGAGCACAGCACATGGTATACAGCACTGTATGGCACTGTTATTGTGACCCTGTATAGCGGAGCACAGTACATGGTATACAGCACTCTACGGCACTGTTATTGTGACCCTGTATAGAGGAGCACAGTACATGGTATACAGAACTGTACGGCAGTGTTATTGTGACCCTGTATAGCGGAGCACAGTACATGGTATACAGCACTGTACGGCAGTGTTATTGTGACCCTGTATAGAGGAGCACAGTACATGGCATACAGCACTCTACGGCACTGTTATTGTGACCCTGTATAGAGGAGCACAGTATATGGTATACAGCACTGTACGGCAGTGTTATTGTGACCCTGTATAGAGGAGTACAGTACATGGTATACAGCACTGTACGGCACTGTTATTGTGACCCTGGATAGAGGAGCACAGTACATGGTATACAGCACTCTACGGCACTGTTATTGTGACCCTGTATAGAGGAGCACAGTATATGGTATACAGCACTGTACGGCAGTGTTATTGTGACCCTGTATAGAGGAGTACAGTACATGGTATACAGCACTGTACGGCACTGTTATTGTGACCCTGTATAGAGGAGCACAGTACATGGTATACACTGTACGGCACTGTTATTGTGACCCTGTATAGAGGAGCACAGTACATGGTATACAGCACTGTATGGCACTGTTATTGTGACCCTGTATAGAGGAGCACAGTACATGGTATACAGCACTGTACGGCACTGTTATTGTGACCCTGTATAGAGGAGCACAGTACATGGTATACACTGTACGGCACTGTTATTGTGACCCTGTATAGCGGAGCACAGTACATGATATATAGCACTGTACGGCACTGTTATTGTGACCCTGTATAGAGGAGCACAGTACATGGTATACAGCACTGTATGGCACTGTTATTGTGACCCTGTATAGAGGAGCACAGCACATGGTATACAGCGCTGTACGGCACTGTTATTGTGACCCTGTATAGCGGAGCACAGTACATGGCATACAGCACTGTACGGCACTGTTATTGTGACCCTGTATAGAGGAGCACAGTACATGGTATACAGCACTGTACGGCACTGTTATTGTGACCCTGTATAGCGGAGCACAGTACATGGTATACAGCACTCTACGGCACTGTTATTGTGACCCTGTATAGAGGAGCACAGTACATGGTATACAGCACTGTATGGCACTGTTATTGTGACCCTGTATAGCGGAGCACAGTACATGGTATACAGCACTCTACGGCACTGTTATTGTGACCCTGTATAGAGGAGCACAGTACATGGTATACAGCACTGTATGGCACTGTTATTGTGACCCTGTATAGAGGAGCACAGCACATGGTATACAGCACTGTACGGCACTGTTATTGTGACCCTGGATAGAGGAGCACAGTACATGGTATACAGCACTCTACGGCACTGTTATTGTGACCCTGTATAGAGGAGCACAGTATATGGTATACAGCACTGTACGGCAGTGTTATTGTGACCCTGTATAGAGGAGTACAGTACATGGTATACAGCACTGTACGGCACTGTTATTGTGACCCTGTATAGAGGAGCACAGTACATGGTATACACTGTACGGCACTGTTATTGTGACCCTGTATAGAGGAGCACAGTACATGGTATACAGCACTGTATGGCACTGTTATTGTGACCCTGTATAGAGGAGCACAGTACATGGTATACAGCACTGTACGGCACTGTTATTGTGACCCTGTATAGAGGAGCACAGTACATGGTATACACTGTACGGCACTGTTATTGTGACCCTGTATAGCGGAGCACAGTACATGATATATAGCACTGTACGGCACTGTTATTGTGACCCTGTATAGAGGAGCACAGTACATGGTATACAGCACTGTATGGCACTGTTATTGTGACCCTGTATAGAGGAGCACAGCACATGGTATACAGCGCTGTACGGCACTGTTATTGTGACCCTGTATAGCGGAGCACAGTACATGGCATACAGCACTGTACGGCACTGTTATTGTGACCCTGTATAGAGGAGCACAGTACATGGTATACAGCACTGTACGGCACTGTTATTGTGACCCTGTATAGCGGAGCACAGTACATGGTATACAGCACTCTACGGCACTGTTATTGTGACCCTGTATAGAGGAGCACAGTACATGGTATACAGCACTGTATGGCACTGTTATTGTGACCCTGTATATCGGAGCACAGTACATGGTATACAGCACTCTACGGCACTGTTATTGTGACCCTGTATAGAGGAGCACAGTACATGGTATACAGCACTGTATGGCACTGTTATTGTGACCCTGTATAGAGGAGCACAGCACATGGTATACAGCGCTGTACGGCACTGTTATTGTGACCCTGTATAGCGGAGCTCAGTATATGGTATACAGCACTGTACGGCACTGTTATTGTGACCCTGTATAGAGGAGCACAGTGCATGGTATACAGCACTGTATGGCACTGTTATTGTGACCCTGTATAGAGGAGTACAGTACATGGTATACAGCGCTGTACGGCACTGTTATTGTGACCCTGTATAGCGGAGCACAGTACATGGTATACAGCACTGTACGGCAGTGTTATTGTGACCCTGTATAGAGGAGCACAGTACATGGTATACAGCACTGTACGGCACTGTTATTGTGACCCTGTATAGCGGAGCACAGTACATGGTATACAGCACTCTACGGCACTGTTATTGTGACCCTGTATAGAGGAGCACAGTACATGGTATACAGCACTGTACGGCACTGTTATTGTGACCCTGTATAGCGGAGCACAGCACATGGTATACAGCACGGTATGGCACTGTTATTGTGACCCTGTATAGCGGAGCACAGTACATGGTATACAGCACTCTACGGCACTGTTATTGTGACCCTGTATAGAGGAGCACAGTATATGGTATACAGCACTGTACAACAGTGTTATTGTGACCCTGTATAGCGGAGCACAGTACATGGTATACAGCACTGTACGGCAGTGTTATTGTGACCCTGTATAGAGGAGCACAGTACATGGTATACAGCACTGTACGGCACTGTTATTGTGACCCTGTATAGAGGAGCACAGTACATGGTATGCAGCACTCTACGGCACTGTTATTGTGACCCTGTATAGAGGAGCACAGTATATGGTATACAGCACTGTACGGCAGTGTTATTGTGACCCTGTATAGAGGAGCACAGTACATGGTATACAGCACTGTACGGCACTGTTATTGTGACCCCGTATAGAGGAGCACAGTATATGGTATATAGCACTGTACGGCACTGTTATTGTGACCCTGTATAGAGGAGCACAGTACATGGTATACAGCACTGTTATTGTGACCCTGTATAGAGGAGCACAGTACATGGTATATAGCACTGTACGGCACTGTTATTGTGACCCTGTATAGAGGAGTACAGTACATGGTATACAGCACTGCACGGCACTGTTATTGTGACCCTGTATAGAGGAGCACAGTACATGGTGTACAGCACTGTACGGCACTGTTATTGTGACCCTGTATAGAGGAGCACAGTACATGGTATACTGCACTGTACGGCACGGTTATTGTGACCCTGTATAGAGGAGCACAGTACATGGTATACAGCGCTGTACGGCACTGTTATTGTGACCCTGTATAGCGGAGCACAGTACATGGTATACAGCACTGTACGGCACTGTTATTGTGACCCTGTATAGAGGAGCACAGCACATGGTATACAGCACTGTATGGCACTGTTATTGTGACCCTGTATAGAGGAGTACAGTACATGGTAAACAGCGCTGTACGGCACTGTTATTGTGACCCTGTATAGCGGAGCACAGTACATGGCATACAGCACTGTACGGCAGTGTTATTGTGACCCTGTATAGAGGAGCACAGTACATGGTATACAGCCCTGTACGGCACTGTTATTGTGACCCTGTATAGCGGAGCACAGTACATGGCATACAGCACTGTACGGCAGTGTTATTGTGACCCTGTATAGCGGAGCACAGTACATGGCATACAGCACTGTACGGCAGTGTTATTGTGACCCTGTATAGAGGAGTACAGAACATGGTAAACAGCGCTGTACGGCACTGTTATTGTGACCCTGTATAGCGGAGCACAGTACATGGCATACAGCACTGTACGGCAGTGTTATTGTGACCCTGTATAGAGGAGCACAGTACATGGTATACAGTGCTGTACGGCACTGTTATTGTGACCCTGTATAGCGGAGCACAGTACATGGCATACAGCACTGTACGGCACTGTTATTGTGACCCTGTATAGCGGAGCACAGTACATGGCATACAGCACTGTACGGCAGTGTTATTGTGACCCTGTATAGAGGAGCACAGTACATGGTATACAGCACTGTATGGCACTGTTATTGTGACCCTGTATAGAGGAGCACAGGACATGGTATACAGCACTGTATGGCACTGTTATTGTGACCCTGTATAGAGGAGTACAGTACATGGTATACAGCGCACTGTTATTGTAACCCTGTATAGAGGAGCACAGTACATGGTATACAGCACTGTACGGCACTGTTATTGTGACCCTGTATAGCGGAGCACAGTACATGGTATACAGCACTCTACGGCACTGTTATTGTGACCCTGTATAGAGGAGCACAGTACATGGTATACAGCACTGTACGGCACTGTTATTGTGACCCTGTATAGCGGAGCACAGTACATGGTATACAGCACTCTACGGCACTGTTATTGTGACCCTGTATAGAGGAGCACAGTACATGGTATACAGCACTGTATGGCACTGTTATTGTGACCCTGTATAGAGGAGCACAGCACATGGTATACAGCGCTGTACGGCACTGTTATTGTGACCCTGTATAGCGGAGCTCAGTATATGGTATACAGCACTGTACGGCACTGTTATTGTGACCCTGTATAGAGGAGCACAGTACATGGTATACAGCACTGTATGGCACTGTTATTGTGACCTGTATAGAGGAGCACAGGACATGGTATACAGCACTGTACGGCACTGTTATTGTGACCCTGTATAGAGGAGCACAGCACATGGTATACAGCGCTGTACGGCACTGTTATTGTGACCCCGTATAGCGGAGCTCAGTATATGGTATACAGCACTGTACGGCACTGTTATTGTGACCCTGTATAGAGGAGCACAGTGCATGGTATACAGCACTGTATGGCACTGTTATTGTGACCCTGTATAGAGGAGTACAGTACATGGTATACAGCGCTGTACGACACTGTTATTGTGACCCTGTATAGCGGAGCACAGTACATGGCATACAGCACTGTACGGCAGTGTTATTGTGACCCTGTATAGAGGAGCACAGTACATGGTATACAGCACTGTACGGCACTGTTATTGTGACCCTGTATAGCGGAGCACAGTACATGGTATACAGCACTCTACGGCACTGTTATTGTGACCCTGTATAGAGGAGCACAGTACATGGTATACAGCACTGTACGGCACTGTTATTGTGACCCTGTATAGCGGAGCACAGCACATGGTATACAGCACGGTATGGCACTGTTATTGTGACCCTGTATAGCGGAGCACAGTACATGGTATACAGCACTGTACGGCAGTGTTATTGTGACCCTGTATAGAGGAGCACAGTACATGGTATACAGCACTGTACGGCACTGTTATTGTGACCCTGTATAGAGGAGCACAGTACATGGTATGCAGCACTCTACGGCACTGTTATTGTGACCCTGTATAGAGGAGCACAGTATATGGTATACAGCACTGTACGGCAGTGTTATTGTGACCCTGTATAGAGGAGCACAGTACATGGTATACAGCACTGTACGGCACTGTTATTGTGACCCCGTATAGAGGAGCACAGTATATGGTATATAGCACTGTACGGCACTGTTATTGTGACCCTGTATAGAGGAGCACAGTACATGGTATACAGCACTGTTATTGTGACCCTGTATAGAGGAGCACAGTACATGGTATATAGCACTGTACGGCACTGTTATTGTGACCCTGTATAGAGGAGTACAGTACATGGTATACAGCACTGCACGGCACTGTTATTGTGACCCTGTATAGAGGAGCACAGTACATGGTGTACAGCACTGTACGGCACTGTTATTGTGACCCCGTATAAAGGAGCACAGTACATGGTATACTGCACTGTACAGCACGGTTATTGTAACCCTGTATAGAGGAGCACAGTACATGGTATACAGCGCTGTACGGCACTGTTATTGTGACCCTGTATAGCGGAGCACAGTACATGGTATACAGCACTGTACGGCACTGTTATTGTGACCCTGTATAGAGGACCACAGTATATGGTATACAGCACTGTACGGCACTGTTATTGTGACCCTGTATAGAGGAGCACAGCACATGGTATACAGCACTGTACGGCACTGTTATTGTGACCCTATATAGAGGAGCACAGCACATGGTATACAGCACTGTACGGCACTGTTATTGTGACCCTGTATAGAGGAGTACAGTACATGGTATACAGCACTGTACGGCACTGTTATTGTGACCCTGTATAGAGGAGCACAGCACATGGTATACAGCACTGTACGGCACTGTTATTGTGACCCTGTATAGCGGAGCACAGTATATGGTATACAGCGCTGTATGGCACTGTTATTGTGACCATGTATAGCGGAGCTCAGTATATGGTATACAGCACTGTACGGCACTGTTATTGTGACCCTGTATAGAGGAGCACAGTACATGGTATACAGCACTGTATGGCACTGTTATTGTGACCCTGTACAGAGGAGCACAGCACATGGTATACAGCGCTGTACGGCACTGTTATTGTGACCCTGTATAGCGGAGCACAGTACATGGCATACAGCACTGTACGGCACTGTTATTGTGACCCTGTATAGAGGAGCACAGTACATGGTATACAGCACTGTACTGCACTGTTATTGTGACCCTGTATAGCGGAGCACAGTACGTGGTATACAGCACTCTACGGCACTGTTATTGTGACCCTGTATAGAGGAGTACAGTACATGGTATACAGCACTGTACGGCACTGTTATTGTGACCCTGTATAGCGGAGCACAGTACATGGTATACAGCACTATACGGCACTGTTATTGTGACCCTGTATAGAGGAGCACAATACATGGTATACAGCACTCTACGGCACTGTTATTGTGACCCTGTATAGAGGAGCACAGCACATGGTATACAGCACTGTATGGCACTGTTATTGTGACCCTGTATAGAGGAGCACAGTACATGGTATACAGCACTCTACGGCAGTGTTATTATGACCCTGTATAGAGGAGCACAGTACATGGCATACAGCACTGTACGGCAGTGTTATTGTGACCCTGTATAGAGGAGCACAGTACATGGTATACAGCACTGTACGGCACTGTTATTGTGACCCTGGATAGAGGAGCACAGTACATGGTATACAGCACTGTACGGCACTGTTATTGTGACCCTGTATAGAGGAGCACAGTACATGGTATACAACACTGTATGGCACTGTTATTGTGACCCTGTATATAGGAGCACAGGACATGGTATACAGCGCTGTACGGCACTGTTATTGTGACCCTGTATAGAGTAGCACAGGACATGGTATACAGCGCTGTACGGCACTGTTATTGTGACCCCTTATAGAGGAGCACAGTATATGGTATACAGCGCTGTACGGCACTGTTATTGTGACCCCATATAGAGGAGCACAGTACATGGTATACAGCACTGTATGGCACTGTTATTGTGACCCTGTATAGAGGAGCACAGTATATGGTATACAGCACTGTATGACACTGTTCTTGTGACCCCGTATAGAGGAGCACAGTACATGGTATACAGCACTGTACGGCACTGTTATTGTGACCCTGTATAGAGGAACACAGTACATGGTATACAGCACTGTACGGCACTGTTATTGTGACCCTGTATAGAGGAGCACAGTACATGGTATACAGCACTGTATGGCACTGTTATTGTGACCCTGTATATAGGAGCACAGGACATGGTATACAGCGCTGTACGTCACTGTTATTGTGACCCTGTATAGAGGAGCACAGGACATGGTATACAGCGCTGTACGGCACTGTTATTGTGACCCCGTATAGAGGAGCACAGTATATGGTATACAGCGCTGTACGGCACTGTTATTGTGACCCTGTATAGAGGAGCACAGTACATGGTATACAGCACTGTATGGCACTGTTATTGTGACCCTGTATAGAGGAGCACAGTACATGGTATACAGCGCTGTACGGCACTGTTATTGTGACCCTGTATAGAGGAGCACAGTACATGGTATACAGCGCTGTACGGCACTGTTATTGTGACCCTGTATAGAGGAGCACAGTACATGGTATACAGCAATGTATGGCCCTGTTATTGTGACCCTGTATAGAGGAGCACAGTATATGGTATACAGCACTGTATGCCACTGTTATTGTGACCCTGTATAGAGGAGCACAGTACATGGTATACAGCACTCTACGGCACTGTTATTGTGACCCTGTATAGAGGAGCACAGTATATGGTATACAGCACTGTACGGCACTGTTATTGTGACCCTGTATAGAGGAGCACAGTACATGGTATACAGCACTGTACGGCACTGTTATTGTGACCCTGTATAGCGGAGCACAGTACATGGTATACAGCGCTGTACGGCACTGTTATTGTGACCCTGTATAGAGGAGCACAGTACGTGGTATACAGCACTGTACGGCACTGTTATTGTGACCCTGTATAGAGGAGCACAGTAGATGGTATACAGCGCTGTACGGCACTATTATTGTGACCCTGTATAGAGGAGCACAGTATATGGTATACAGCACTGTACGGCACTGTTATTGTGACCCTGTATAGAGGAGCACAGTACATGGTATACAGCACTGTACGGCACTGTTATTGTGACCCTGTATAGAGGAGCACAGTATATGGTATACAGCGCTGTACGGCACTGTTATTGTGACTGTGTATACAGGAGCACAGTATACGGTATACAGCACTGTATGGCAGTGTTATTGTGACCCTGTATAGAGGACCACAGCACATGGTATACAGCACTGTATGGCACTGTTATTGTGACTGTGTATAGAGGAGCACAGTATACGGTATACAGCACTGTATGGCACTATTATTGTGACCCTGTATAGAGGAAAACAGTACATGGTATACAGCACTGTATGGCACTGTTATAGTGACCCTGTATTGCGGAGCTCAGTACATGGTATACAACACTGTATGGCACTGTTATTGTGAACCTGTATAGAGGAGCACAGTATATGGTATACAGCACTGTACGGCACTGTTATTGTGACCCTGTATAGAGGAGCACAGTACATGGTATACAGCACTGTATGGCACTGTTATTGTGACCCTGTATAGAGGAGCACAGTACATGGTATACAGCACTGTACGACACTGTTATTGTGACCCTGTATAGAGGAGCACAGTACATGGTATACAGCAGTATACGGCACTGTTATTGTGACCCTGTATAGAGGAGCACAGTACATGGTATACAGCATTGTACGGCACTGTTCTTGTGACCCTGTGTAGAGGAGCACAGGACATGGTATACAGCACTGTACGGCACTGTTATTGTGACCCTGTATAGTGGAGCACAGTACATGGTATACAGCACTGTACGGCACTGTTATTGTGACCCTGTATAGTGGAGCACAGTACATGGTATACAGCACTGTACGGCACTGTTATTGTGACCCTGTATAGAGGAGAGGAGTACATAGTATACAGCACTGTATGGTACTGTTATTGTGACCCTG
The DNA here is from genome assembly GCF_046119375.1 of Phyllobates terribilis. NCBI lineage: Eukaryota > Metazoa > Chordata > Amphibia > Anura > Dendrobatidae > Phyllobates > Phyllobates terribilis. Next base: position 172,783,357 of record NW_027362769.1, read on the forward strand.
TATATAGGAGCACAGGACATGGTATACAGCGATGTACGGCACTGTTATTGTGACCCTGTATAGAGGAGGACAGGACATGGTATACAGCGCTGTACGGCACTATTATTGTGACCCAGTATAGAGGAGCACAGTATATGGTATACAGCGCTGTACGGCACTGTTATTGTGACCCTGTATAGAGAAGCACAGTATATGGTATACAGCGCTGTACGGCACTGTTATTGTGACCCTGTATAGAGAAGCACAGTATATAGTATACAGCGCTGTACGGCACTGTTATTGTGACCCTGTATAGAGGAGCACAGGACATGGTATACAGCGCTGTACGGCACTGTTATTGTGACCCAGTATAGAGGAGCACAGTATATGGTATACAGCGCTGTACGGCACTGTTATTGTGACTGTGTATAGAGGAGGACAGTACATGGTATACAGCACTGTATGGCACTGTTATTGTGACCCTGTATAGAGGAGCACAGTATATGGTATGCAGCACTGTTTGGCACTGTTATTGTGACCCTGTATAGAGGAGCACAGTATATGGTATACGGCACTGTATGGCACTGTTATTGTGACCCTGTATAGAGGAGAGGAGTACATAGTATACAGCACTGTATGGTACTGTTATTGTGACCCTGAATATAGGAGCACAGGACATGGTATACAGCGATGTACGGCACTGTTATTGTGACCCTGTATAGAGGAGCACAGGACATGGTATACAGCGCTGTACGGCACTGTTATTGTGACCCAGTATAGAGGAGCACAGTATATGGTATACAGCGCTGTACGGCACTGTTATTGTGACCCTGTATAGAGAAGCACAGTATATGGTATACAGCGCTGTACGGCACTGTGATTGTGACCCTGTATAGAGGAGCACAGGACATGGTATACAGCGCTGTACGGCACTGTTATTGTGACCCAGTATAGAGGAGCACAGTATATGGTATACAGCGCTGTACGGCACTGTTATTGTGACCCTGTATAGAGGAGCACAGTACATGGTATACAGCACTGTATGGCACTGTTATTGTGAGCCTGTATAGAGGAGCACAGTATATGGTATGCAGCACTGTATGCCACTGTTATTTTGACCCTGTATAGAGGAGCGCAGTACATGGTATACAGCACTGTATGACACTGTTCTTGTGACACCGTATAGAGGAGCACAGTACATGGTATACAGCACTGTACGGCAGTGTTATTGTGACCCTGTATAGAGGAACACAGTACATGGTATACAGCACTGTACGGCACTGTTATTGTGACCCTGTATAGAGGAGCACAGTACATGGTATACAGCACTGTATGGCACTGTTATTGTGACCCTGTATATAGGAGCACAGGACATGGTATACAGCGCTGTACGGCACTGTTATTGTGACCCTGTATAGAGTAGCACAGGACATGGTATACAGCGCTGTACGGCACTGTTATTGTGACCCCTTATAGAGGAGCACAGTATATGGTATACAGCGCTGTACGGCACTGTTATTGTGACCCCATATAGAGGAGCACAGTACATGGTATACAGCACTGTATGGCACTGTTATTGTGACCCTGTATAGAGGAGCACAGTATATGGTATACAGCACTGTATGACACTGTTCTTGTGACCCCGTATAGAGGAGCACAGTACATGGTATACAGCACTGTACGGCACTGTTATTGTGACCCTGTATAGAGGAACACAGTACATGGTATACAGCACTGTACGGCACTGTTATTGTGACCCTGTATAGAGGAGCACAGTACATGGTATACAGCACTGTATGGCACTGTTATTGTGACCCTGTATATAGGAGCACAGGACATGGTATACAGCGCTGTACGGCACTGTTATTGTGACCCTGTATAGAGGAGCACAGCACATGGTATACAGCGCTGTACGGCACTGTTATTGTGACCCCGTATAGAGGAGCACAGTATATGGTATACAGCGCTGTACGGCACTGTTATTGTGACCCTGTATAGAGGAGCACAGTACATGGTATACAGCACTGTATGGCACTGTTATTGTGACCCTGTATAGAGGAGCACAGTACATGGTATACAGCGCTGTACGGCACTGTTATTGTGACCCTGTATAGAGGAGCACAGTACATGGTATACAGCAATGTATGGCACTGTTATTGTGACCCTGTATAGAGGAGCACAGTATATGGTATACAGCACTGTATGCCACTGTTATTGTGACCCTGTATAGAGGAGCACAGTACATGGTATACAGCACTCTACGGCAATGTTATTGTGACCCTGTATAGAGGAGAACAGTACATGGTATACAGCACTGTACGGCAGTGTTATTGTGACCCTGTATAGAGGAACACAGTACATGGTATACAGCACTGTACGGCACTGTTATTGTGACCCTGTATAGAGGAGCACAGTACATGGTATACAGCGCTGTATGGCACTGTTATTGTGACCCTGTATAGAGGAGCACAGTACATGGTATACAGTAGTATACGGCACTGTTATTGTGACCCTGTATAGAGGAGCACAGGACATGGTATACAGCACTGTACGGCACTGTTATTGTGACCCTGTATAGAGGAGCACAGTACATGGTATACAGCACTGTATGGCACTGTTATTGTGACCCTGTATAGAGGAGCACAGTACATGGTATACAGCAGTATACGGCACTGTTATTGTGACCCTGTATAGAGGAGCACAGGACATGGTATACAGCAGTATACGGCACTGTTATTGTGACTCTGTATAGAGGAGCACAGTACATGGTATACAGCATTGTACGGCACTGTTCTTGTGACCCTGTGTAGAGGAGCACAGAACATGGTATACAGCGCTGTATGGCACTGTTATTTTGACCCTGTATAGAGGAGCACAGCACATGGTATACAGCGCTGTACGGCACTGTTATTGTGACCCTGTATAGAGGAGCACAGTACATGGTATACAGCACTGTACGGCACTGTTATTGTGACCCTGTATAGTGGAGCACAGTACATGGTATACAGCACTGTACGGCACTGTTATTGTGACCCTGTATAGTGGAGCACAGTACATGGTATACAGCACTGTACGGCACTGTTATTGTGACCCTGTATAGAGGAGCGCAGTACATAGTATACAGCACTGTATGGTACTGTTATTGTGACCCTGTATATAGGAGCACAGGACATGGTATACAGCGCTGTACGGCACTGTTATTGTGACCCTGTATAGAGGAGCACAGGACATGGTATACAGCGCTGTATGGCACTGTTATTGTGACCTCGTATAGAGGAGCACAGTATATGGTATACAGCGCTGTACGGCACTGTTATTGTGACCCCGTATAGAGGAGCACAGTATATGGTATACAGCACTGTATGGCACTGTTATTGTGACCCTGTATAGAGGAGCACAGTATATGGTATGCAGCACTGTTTGGCACTGTTATTGTGACCCTGTATAGAGGAGCACAGTATATGGTATACAGCACTGTATGCCACTGTTATTTTGACCCTGTATAGAGGAGCGCAGTACATGGTATACAGCACTGTATGACACTGTTCTTGTGACCCCGTATAGAGGAGCACAGTACATGGTATACAGCACTGTACGGCAGTGTTATTGTGACCCTGTATAGAGGAGCACAGTACATGGTATACAGCACTGTAAGGCACTGTTATTGTGACCCTGTATAGAGGAGCACAGTATATGGTATACAGCGCTGTACGGCAGTGTTATTGTGACCCTGTATAGAGGAACACAGTACATGGTATACAGCACTGTACGGCACTGTTATTGTGACCCTGTATAGAGGAGCACAGTACATGGTATACAGCACTGTATGGCACTGTTATTGTGACCCTGTATATAGGAGCACAGGACATGGTATACAGCGCTGTACGGCACTGTTATTGTGACCCTGTATAGAGTAGCACAGGACATGGTATACAACGCTGTACGGCACTGTTATTGTGACCCCGTATAGAGGAGCACAGTATATGGTATGCAGCGCTGTACGGCACTGTTATTGTGACCCCGTATAGAGAAGCACAGTACATGGTATACAGCACTGTATGGCACTGTTCTTGTGACCCTGTATAGAGGAGCACAGTACATGGTATACAGCACTGTATGGCACTGTTATTGTGACCCTGTATATAGGAGCACAGGACATGGTATACAGCGCTGTACGGCACTGTTATTGTGACCCTGTATAGAGGAGCACAGCACATGGTATACAGCGCTGTACGGCACTGTTATTGTGACCCCGTATAGAGGAGCACAGTATATGGTATACAGCGCTGTACGGCACTGTTATTGTGACCCTGTATAGAGGAGCACAGTACATGGTATACAGCACTGTATGGCACTGTTATTGTGACCCTGTATAGAGGAGCACAGTACATGGTATACAGCGCTGTACGGCACTGTTATTGTGACCCTGTATAGAGGAGCACAGTACATGGTATACAGCAATGTATGGCACTGTTATTGTGACCCTGTATAGAGGAGCACAGTATATGGTATACAGCACTGTATGCCACTGTTATTGTGACCCTGTATAGAGGAGCACAGTACATGGTATACAGCACTCTACGGCAATGTTATTGTGACCCTGTATAGAGGAGAACAGTATATGGTATACAGCACTGTACGGCAGTGTTATTGTGACCCTGTATAGAGGAACACAGTACATGGTATACAGCACTGTACGGCACTGTTATTGTGACCCTGTATAGAGGAGCACAGTACATGGTATACAGCGCTGTATGGCACTGTTATTGTGACCCTGTATAGAGGAGCACAGTACATGGTATACAGTAGTATACGGCACTGTTATTGTGACCCTGTATAGAGGAGCACAGGACATGGTATACAGCACTGTACGGCACTGTTATTGTGACCCTGTATAGAGGAGCACAGTACATGGTATACAGCACTGTATGGCACTGTTATTGTGACCCTGTATAGAGGAGCACAGTACATGGTATACAGCAGTATACGGCACTGTTATTGTGACCCTGTATAGAGGAGCACAGGACATGGTATACAGCAGTATACGGCACTGTTATTGTGACTCTGTATAGAGGAGCACAGTACATGGTATACAGCATTGTACGGCACTGTTCTTGTGACCCTGTGTAGAGGAGCACAGTACATGGTATACAGCGCTGTATGGCACTGTTATTGTGACCCTGTATAGAGGAGCACAGCACATGGTATACAGCGCTGTACGGCACTGTTATTGTGACCCTGTATAGAGGAGCACAGTACATGGTATACAGCACTGTACGGCACTGTTATTGTGACCCTGTATAGTGGAGCACAGTACATGGTATACAGCACTGTACGGCACTGTTATTGTGACCCTGTATAGTGGAGCACAGTACATGGTATACAGCACTGTACGGCACTGTTATTGTGACCCTGTATAGAGGAGCGCAGTACATAGTATACAGCACTGTATGGTACTGTTATTGTGACCCTGTATATAGGAGCACAGGACATGGTATACAGCGCTGTACGGCACTGTTATTGTGACCCTGTATAGAGGAGCACAGGACATGGTATACAGCGCTGTACGGCACTGTTATTGTGACCCCGTATAGAGGAGCACAGTATATGGTATACAGCGCTGTACGGCACTGTTATTGTGACCCCGTATAGAGGAGCACAGTATATGGTATACAGCACTGTATGGCACTGTTATTGTGACCCTGTATAGAGGAGCACAGTATATGGTATGCAGCACTGTTTGGCACTGTTATTGTGACCCTGTATAGAGGAGCGCAGTACATGGTATACAGCACTGTATGACACTGTTCTTGTGACCCCGTATAGAGGAGCACAGTACATGGTATACAGCACTGTACGGCAGTGTTATTGTGACCCTGTATAGAGGAGCACAGTACATGGTATACAGCACTGTAAGGCACTGTTATTGTGACCCTGTATAGAGGAGCACAGTATATGGTATACAGCGCTGTACGGCAGTGTTATTGTGACCCTGTATAGAGGAACACAGTACATGGTATACAGCACTGTACGGCACTGTTATTGTGACCCTGTATAGAGGAGCACAGTACATGGTATACAGCACTGTATGGCACTGTTATTGTGACCCTGTATATAGGAGCACAGGACATGGTATACAGCGCTGTACGGCACTGTTATTGTGACCCTGTATAGAGTAGCACAGGACATGGTATACAACGCTGTACGGCACTGTTATTGTGACCCCGTATAGAGGAGCACAGTATATGGTATGCAGCGCTGTACGGCACTGTTATTGTGACCCCGTATAGAGAAGCACAGTACATGGTATACAGCACTGTATGGCACTGTTCTTGTGACCCCGTATAGAGGAGCACAGTACATGGTATACAGCACTGTACGGCACTGTTATTGTGACCCTGTATAGAGGAACACAGTACATGGTATACAGCACTGTACGGCACTGTTATTGTGACCCTGTATAGAGGAGCGCAGTACATAGTATACAGCACTGTATGGTACTGTTATTGTGACCCTGTATATAGGAGCACAGGACATGGTATACAGCGCTGTACGGCACTGTTATTGTGACCCCGTATAGAGGAGCACAGTATATGGTATACAGCACTGTACTGCACTGTTATTGTGACCCTGTATAGAGGAGCACAGGACATGGTATACAGCGCTGTACGGCACTGTTATTGTGACCCCGTATAGAGGAGCACAGTATATGGTATACAGCACTGTAGTGCACTGTTATTGTGACCCTGTATAGAGGAGCACAGTACATGGTATACAGCACTGTATGGCACTGTTATTGTGACCCTGTATAGAGGAGCACAGTATATGGTATGCAGCACTGTATGGCACACTTATTGTGATCCTGTATTGAGGAGCACAGTACATGGTATACAGCACTGTACAGCACTGTTCTTGTGACCCCGTATAGAGGAGCACAGTATATGGTTTACAGCACTGTACGGCACTGTTCTTGTGACCCCGTATAGAGGAGCACAGTATATGGTATACAGCACTGTATGGCACTGTTCTTGTGACCCCGTATAGAGGAGCACAGTACATGGTATACAGCACTGTACGGCACTGTTATTGTGACCCTGTATAGAGGAGCACAGTATATGGTATACAGCACTGTATGGCATTGTTCTTGTGACCCCGTATAGAGGAGCACAGTATATGGTATACAGCACTGTACGGCACTGTTCTTGTGACCCCGTATAGAGGAGCACAGTATATGATATGCAGCACTGTATGGCACTGTTATTGTGACCCTGTATAGAGGAGCACAGTACATGGTATACAGCACTGTATGGCACTGTTCTTGTGACCCCGTATAGAGGAGCACAGTATATGGTATACAGCACTGTATGGCACTGTTATTGTGACCCTGTATAGAGGAGCACAGTACATGGTATACAGCACTGTATGGCACTGTTCTTGTGACCCCACATAGAGGAGCACAGTACATGGTATACAGCACTGTACGGCACTGTTCTTCTGACCCCGTATAGAGGAGCACAGTATATGGTATACAGCACTGTATGGCACTGTTATTGTGACCCTGTATAGAGGAGTACAGTATATGGTATACAGCGCTGTATGGCACTGTTATTGAGACCCTGTATAGAGGAGCACAGTACATGGTATACAGCGCTGTACGGCACTGTTATTGTGACCCTGTATAGAGGAGCACAGTACATGGTATACAGCACTGTACGGTACTGTTATTGTGACCCTGTATAGAGGAGCACAGTACATGGTATACAGCACTGTACGGCAGTGTTATTGTGACCCTGTATAGAGTAGCACAGTACATGGTATACAGCACTGTATGGCACTGTTATTGTGACTGTGTATAGAGGAGCACAGTATACGGTATACAGCACTGTATGGCACTGTTATTGTGACCCTGTATAGAGGAGCACAGTACATGGTATACAGCACTGTATGGCACTGTTATTGTGACTGTGTATAGAGGAGCACAGTATACAGTATACAGCACTGTATGGCACTGTTATTGTGACCCTGTATAGAGGAGCACAGTATATGGTATACAGCACTGTACGGCACTGTTATTGTGACCCTGTATTGCGGAGCTCAGTACATGGTATACAGCACTGTACGGCAGTGTTATTGTGTCCCTGTATAGAGGAGCACAGTATATGGTATACAGCACTGTACGGCACTGTTATTGTGACCCTGTATAGAGGAGCACAGTACATGGTATACAGCACTGTACGGCACTGTTCTTGTGACCCTGTGTAGAGGAGCACAGGACATGGTATACAGCACTGTACGGCACTGTTATTGTGACCCTGTATAGAGGAGCACAGTACATGGTATACCGCAGTATACGGCACTGTTATTGTGACCCTGTATAGAGGAGCACAGGACATGGTATACAGCGCTGTACGGCACTGTTATTGTGACTCTGTACAGAGGAGCACAGTACATGGTATACAGCACTGTACGGCACTGTTCTTGTAACCCTGTGTAGTGGAGCACAGTACATGGTATACAGCACTGTACGGCACTGTTATTGTGACCCTGTATAGAGGAGCGCAGTACATAGTATACAGCACTGTATGGTACTGTTATTGTGACCCTGTATATAGGAGCACAGGACATGGTATACAGCGCTGTACGGCACTGTTATTGTGACCCCGTATAGAGGAGCACAGTATATGGTATACAGCACTGTACTGCACTGTTATTGTGACCCTGTATAGAGGAGCACAGGACATGGTATACAGCGCTGTACGGCACTGTTATTGTGACCCCGTATAGAGGAGCACAGTATATGGTATACAGCACTGTAGTGCACTGTTATTGTGACCCTGTATAGAGGAGCACAGTACATGGTATACAGCACTGTATGGCACTGTTATTGTGACCCTGTATAGAGGAGCACAGTATATGGTATGCAGCACTGTATGGCACACTTATTGTGATCCTGTATTGAGGAGCACAGTACATGGTATACAGCACTGTACAGCACTGTTCTTGTGACCCCGTATAGAGGAGCACAGTATATGGTTTACAGCACTGTACGGCACTGTTCTTGTGACCCCGTATAGAGGAGCACAGTATATGGTATACAGCACTGTATGGCACTGTTCTTGTGACCCCGTATAGAGGAGCACAGTACATGGTATACAGCACTGTACGGCACTGTTATTGTGACCCTGTATAGAGGAGCACAGTATATGGTATACAGCACTGTATGGCATTGTTCTTGTGACCCCGTATAGAGGAGCACAGTATATGGTATACAGCACTGTACGGCACTGTTCTTGTGACCCCGTATAGAGGAGCACAGTATATGATATGCAGCACTGTATGGCACTGTTATTGTGACCCTGTATAGAGGAGCACAGTACATGGTATACAGCACTGTATGGCACTGTTCTTGTGACCCCGTATAGAGGAGCACAGTATATGGTATACAGCACTGTATGGCACTGTTATTGTGACCCTGTATAGAGGAGCACAGTACATGGTATACAGCACTGTATGGCACTGTTCTTGTGACCCCACATAGAGGAGCACAGTACATGGTATACAGCACTGTACGGCACTGTTCTTCTGACCCCGTATAGAGGAGCACAGTATATGGTATACAGCACTGTATGGCACTGTTATTGTGACCCTGTATAGAGGAGTACAGTATATGGTATACAGCGCTGTATGGCACTGTTATTGAGACCCTGTATAGAGGAGCACAGTACATGGTATACAGCGCTGTACGGCACTGTTATTGTGACCCTGTATAGAGGAGCACAGTACATGGTATACAGCACTGTACGGTACTGTTATTGTGACCCTGTATAGAGGAGCACAGTACATGGTATACAGCACTGTACGGCAGTGTTATTGTGACCCTGTATAGAGTAGCACAGTACATGGTATACAGCACTGTATGGCACTGTTATTGTGACTGTGTATAGAGGAGCACAGTATACGGTATACAGCACTGTATGGCACTGTTATTGTGACCCTGTATAGAGGAGCACAGTACATGGTATACAGCACTGTATGGCACTGTTATTGTGACTGTGTATAGAGGAGCACAGTATACAGTATACAGCACTGTATGGCACTGTTATTGTGACCCTGTATAGAGGAGCACAGTATATGGTATACAGCACTGTACGGCACTGTTATTGTGACCCTGTATTGCGGAGCTCAGTACATGGTATACAGCACTGTACGGCAGTGTTATTGTGTCCCTGTATAGAGGAGCACAGTATATGGTATACAGCACTGTACGGCACTGTTATTGTGACCCTGTATAGAGGAGCACAGTACATGGTATACAGCACTGTACGGCACTGTTCTTGTGACCCTGTGTAGAGGAGCACAGGACATGGTATACAGCACTGTACGGCACTGTTATTGTGACCCTGTATAGAGGAGCACAGTACATGGTATACCGCAGTATACGGCACTGTTATTGTGACCCTGTATAGAGGAGCACAGGACATGGTATACAGCGCTGTACGGCACTGTTATTGTGACTCTGTACAGAGGAGCACAGTACATGGTATACAGCACTGTACGGCACTGTTCTTGTGACCCTGTGTAGAGGAGCACAGGACATGGCATACAGCACTGTACGGCACTGTTATTGTGACCCTGTATAGTGGAGCACAGTACATGGTATACAGCACTGTACGGCACTGTTATTGTGACCCTGTATAGAGGAGCGCAGTACATAGTATACAGCACTGTATGGTAATGTTATTGTGACCCTGTATATAGGAGCACAGGACATGGTATACAGCGCTGTACGGCACTGTTATTGTGACCCTGTATAGAGGAGCACAGGACATGGTATACAGCGCTGTGCGGCACTGTTATTGTGACCCCGTATAGAGGAGCACAGTATATGGTATACAGCGCTGTACGGCACTGTTATTGTGACCCTGTATAGAGGAGCACAGTACATGGCATACAGCACTGTATGGCACTGTTATTGTGACCCTGTATAGAGGAGCACAGTATATGGTATACAGCACTGTATGCCACTGTTATTGTGACCCTGTATAGAGGAGCACAGTACATGGTATACAGCACTGTTTGGCACTGTTATTGTGACCCTGTATAGAGGAGCACAGTACATGGTATACAGCACTGTATGCCACTGTTATTGTGACCCTGTATAGAGGAGCACAGTACATGGTATACAGCACTGTACGGCACTGTTATTGTGACCCTGTATAGCGGAGCACAGTACATGATATACAGCGCTGTATGCCACTGTTATTGTGACCCTGTATAGAGGAGCACAGTACATGGTATACAGCACTGTATGCCACTGTTATTGTGACCCTGTATAGAGGAGCACAGTACATGGTATACAGCACTGTACGGCACTGTTATTGTGACCCTGTATAGCGGAGCACAGTGCATGATATACAGCGCTGTATGCCACTGTTATTGTGACCCTGTATAGAGGAGCACAGTACATGGTATACAGCACTGTATGGCACTGTTCTTGTGACCCCGTATAGAGGAGCACACTACATGGTATACAGCACTGTACGACAGTGTTATTGTGACCCTGTATAGAGGAACACAGTACATGGTATACATCACTGTACGGCACTGTTATTGTGACCCTGTATAGAGGAGCACAGTACATGGTATACAGCACTGTATGGCACTGTTATTGTGACCCTGTATAGAGGAGCACAGTACATGGTATACAGTAGTATACGGCACTGTTATTGTGACCCTGTATAGAGGAGCACAGGACATGGTATACAGCACTGTACGGCACTGTTATTGTGACTCTGTATAGAGGAGCACAGTACATGGTATACAGCACTGTACGGCACTTTTATTGTGACTCTGTATAGAGGAGCACAGTACATGGTATACAGCACTGTACGGCACTGTTCTTGTGACCCTGTATAGTGGAGCACAGGACATGGTATACAGCACTGTACGGCACTGTTATTGTGACTCTGTATAGAGGAGAACAGTACATGGTATACAGCACTGTACGGCACTGTTCTTGTGACCCTGTGTAGAGGAGCACAGGACATGGTATACAGCACTGTACGGCACTGTTATTGTGTCCCTGTATAGTGGAGCACAGTACATGGTATACAGCACTGTACGGCACTGTTATTGTGACCCTGTATAGAGGAGCGCAGTACATAGTATACAGCACTGTATGGTACTGTTATTGTGACCCTGTATATAGGAGCACAGGACATGGTATACAGCACTGTACGGCACTGTTATTGTGACTCTGTATAGAGGAGCACAGGACATGGTATACAGCGCTGTACGGCACTGTTATTGTGACTCCGTATAGAGGAGCACAGTATATGGTATACAGCACTGTACGGCACTGTTATTGTGACCCTGTATAGAGGAGCACAGTACATGGTATACAGCACTGTATGGCACTGTTATTGTGACCCTGTATAGAGGAGCACAGTATATGGTATGCAGCACTGTATGGCACTGTTATTGTAATCCTGTATAGAGGAGCACAGTACATGGTATACAGCACTGTATGGCACTGTTCTTGTGACCCCGTATAGAGGAGCACAGTACATGGTATACAGCACTGTACGGCACTGTTATTGTGACCCTGTATAGAGGAGCACAGTATATGGTATACAGCGCTGTATGCCACTGTTCTTGTGACCCCGTATAGAGGAGCACAGTACATGGTATACAGCACTGTATGCCACTGTTATTGTGACCCTGTATAGAGGAACACAGTACATGGTATACAGCACTGTACGGCACTGTTCTTGTGACCCCGTATAGAGGAGCACAGTATATGGTATACAGCACTGTATGCCACTGTTCTTGTGACCCCGTATAGAGGAGCACAGTATATGGTATGCAGCACTGTACGGCACTGTTCTTGTGACCCCGTATAGAGGAGCACAGTATATGGTATGCAGCACTGTATGGCACTGTTATTGTGACCCCGTATAGAGGAGCACAGTACATGGTATACAGCACTGTATGGCACTGTTCTTGTGACCCCGTATAGAGGAGCACAGTATATGGTATACAGCACTGTATGGCACTGTTATTGTGACCCTGTATAGAGGAGCACAGTACATGGTATACAGCACTGTACGGCACTGTTCTTGTGACCCCGTATAGAGGAGCACAGTGTATGGTATACATACAGCACTGTATGGCACTGTTATTGAGACCCTGTATAGAGGAGCACAGTACATGGTATACAGCACTGTACGGCACTGTTCTTGTGACCCTGTATAGAGGAGCACAGTACATGGTATACAGCACTGTACGGCACTGTTCTTGTGACCCCGTATAGAGGAGCACAGTGTATGGTATACATACAGCACTGTATGGCACTGTTATTGAGACCCTGTATAGAGGAGCACAGTACATGGTATACAGCACTGTACGGCACTGTTCTTGTGACCCTGCATGGAGGAGCACAGTACATGGTATACAGCACTGTACGGCACTGTTATTGTGACCCTGTATAGAGGAGTACAGTACATGGTATACAGCACTGTACGGCACTGTTATTGTGACCCTGTATAGAGGAGCACAGTACATGGTATACAGCACTGTACGGCCGTGTTATTGTGACCCTGTATAGAGTAGCACAGTACATGGTATTCAGCACTGTATGGCACTGTTATTGTGACTGTGTATAGAGGAGCACAGTATACGGTATACAGCACTGTATGGCACTGTTATTGTGACCCTGTATAGAGGAGCACAGTATATGGTATACAGCACTGTATGGCACTGTTATTGTGACTGTGTATAGAGGAGCACAGTATACGGTATACAGCACTGTATGGCACTGTTATTGTGACCCTGTATAGACGAGCACAGTATATGGTATACTCCGCTGTACGGCACTGTTATTGTGACCCTGTATTGCGGAGCTCAGTACATGGTATACAGCACTGTACGGCAGTGTTATTGTGACCCTGTATAGAGGAGCACAGTATATGGTATACAGCACTGTACGGCACTGTTATTGTGACCCTGTATAGAGGAGCACAGTACATGGTATACAGCACTGTACGGCACTGTTATTGTGACCCTGTATAGAGGAGCACAGTACATGGTATACAGCACTGTACGGCAATGTTATTGTGACTCTGTATAGAGGAGCACAGGACATGGTATACAGCACTGTACGGCAGTGTTATTGTGACCCTGTATAGAGGAGCACAGTACATGGTATACAGCACTGTACGGCACTGTTATTGTGACCCTGTATAGAGGAGCACAGTACATGGTATACAGCACTGTACGGCACTGTTCTTGTGACCCTGTGTAGAGGAGCACAGGACATGGTATACAGCACTGTACGGCACTGTTATTGTGACCCTGTATAGTGGAGCACAGTACATGGTATACAGCACTGTATGGCACTGTTATTGTGACCCTGTATAGAGGAGCACAGTACATGGTATACCGCAGTATACGGCACTGTTATTGTGACCCTGTATAGAGGAGCACAGGACATGGTATACAGCACTGTACGGCACTGTTATTGTGACTCTGTACAGAGGAGCACAGTACATGGTATACAGCGCTGTACGGCACTGTTATTGTGACCCTGTATAGAGGAGCACAGTACATGGTATACAGCACTGTACGGCACTGTTCTTGTGACCCTGTGTAGAGGAGCACAGTACATGGCATACAGCGCTGTACGGCACTGTTATTGTGACCCTGTATAGTGGAGCACAGTACATGGTATACAGCACTGGACAGCACTGTTATTGTGACCCTGTATAGTGGAGCACAGTACATGGTATACAGCACTGGACGGCACTGTTATTGTGACCCTGTATAGAGGAGCGCAGTACATAGTATACAGCACTGTATGGTAATGTTATTGTGACCCTGTATATAGGAGCACAGGACATGGTATACAGCGCTGTACGGCACTGTTATTGTGACCCTGTATAGAGGAGCACAAGACATGGTATACAGCGCTGTGCGGCACTGTTATTGTGACCCCGTATAGAGGAGCACAGTATATGGTATACAGCGCTGTACGGCACTGTTATTGTGACCCTGTATAGAGGAGCACAGTACATGGCATACAGCACTGTATGGCACTGTTATTGTGACCCTGTATAGAGGAGCACAGTATATGGTATACAGCACTGTATGCCACTGTTATTGTGACCCTGTATAGAGGAGCACAGTACATGGTATACAGCACTGTTTGGCACTGTTATTGTGACCCTGTATAGAGGAGCACAGTACATGGCATACAGCACTGTTTGGCACTGTTATTGTGACCCTGTATAGAGGAGCACAGTACATGGTATACAGCACTGTTTGGCACTGTTATTGTGACCCTGTATAGAGGAGCACAGTACATGGCATACAGCACTGTATGCCACTGTTATTGTGACCCTGTATAGAGGAGCACAGTACATGGTATACAGCACTGTTTGGCACTGTTATTGTGACCCTGTATAGCGGAGCACAGTACATGGTATACAGCACTGTACGGCACTGTTATTGTGACCCTGTATAGCGGAGCACAGTACATGATATACAGCGCTGTACGGCACTGTTATTGTGACCCTGTATAGAGGAGCACAGTACATGGCATACAGCACTGTATGGCACTGTTATTGTGACCCTGTATAGAGGAGCACAGTATATGGTATACAGCACTGTATGCCACTGTTATTGTGACCCTGTATAGAGGAGCACAGTACATGGTATACAGCACTGTTTGGCACTGTTATTGTGACCCTGTATAGAGGAGCACAGTACATGGCATACAGCACTGTTTGGCACTGTTATTGTGACCCTGTATAGAGGAGCACAGTACATGGTATACAGCACTGTTTGGCACTGTTATTGTGACCCTGTATAGAGGAGCACAGTACATGGTATACAGCACTGTATGGCACTGTTCTTGTGACCCCGTATAGAGGAGCACACTACATGGTATACAGCACTGTACGACAGTGTTATTGTGACCCTGTATAGAGGAACAC
This sequence comes from Phyllobates terribilis, assembly GCF_046119375.1. Lineage (NCBI taxonomy): Eukaryota > Metazoa > Chordata > Amphibia > Anura > Dendrobatidae > Phyllobates > Phyllobates terribilis. The sequence continues at coordinate 172,799,328 of NW_027362769.1, forward strand.
AGTACATGGTATACAGCACTGTACGGCACTGTTATTGTGACCCTGTATAGAGGAGCACAGTACATGGTATACAGCACTGTATGGCACTGTTATTGTGACCCTGTATAGAGGAGCACAGTACATGGTATACAGTAGTATACGGCACTGTTATTGTGACCCTGTATAGAGGAGCACAGGACATGGTATACAGCACTGTACGGCACTGTTATTGTGACTCTGTATAGAGGAGCACAGTACATGGTATACAGCACTGTACGGCACTTTTATTGTGACTCTGTATAGAGGAGCACAGTACATGGTATACAGCACTGTACGGCACTGTTCTTGTGACCCTGTATAGTGGAGCACAGGACATGGTATACAGCACTGTACGGCACTGTTATTGTGACTCTGTATAGAGGAGAACAGTACATGGTATACAGCACTGTACGGCACTGTTCTTGTGACCCTGTGTAGAGGAGCACAGGACATGGTATACAGCACTGTACGGCACTGTTATTGTGTCCCTGTATAGTGGAGCACAGTACATGGTATACAGCACTGTACGGCACTGTTATTGTGACCCTGTATAGAGGAGCGCAGTACATAGTATACAGCACTGTATGGTACTGTTATTGTGACCCTGTATATAGGAGCACAGGACATGGTATACAGCACTGTACGGCACTGTTATTGTGACTCTGTATAGAGGAGCACAGGACATGGTATACAGCGCTGTACGGCACTGTTATTGTGACTCCGTATAGAGGAGCACAGTATATGGTATACAGCACTGTACGGCACTGTTATTGTGACCCTGTATAGAGGAGCACAGTACATGGTATACAGCACTGTATGGCACTGTTATTGTGACCCTGTATAGAGGAGCACAGTATATGGTATGCAGCACTGTATGGCACTGTTATTGTAATCCTGTATAGAGGAGCACAGTACATGGTATACAGCACTGTATGGCACTGTTCTTGTGACCCCGTATAGAGGAGCACAGTACATGGTATACAGCACTGTACGGCACTGTTATTGTGACCCTGTATAGAGGAGCACAGTATATGGTATACAGCGCTGTATGCCACTGTTCTTGTGACCCCGTATAGAGGAGCACAGTACATGGTATACAGCACTGTATGCCACTGTTATTGTGACCCTGTATAGAGGAACACAGTACATGGTATACAGCACTGTACGGCACTGTTCTTGTGACCCCGTATAGAGGAGCACAGTATATGGTATACAGCACTGTATGCCACTGTTCTTGTGACCCCGTATAGAGGAGCACAGTATATGGTATGCAGCACTGTACGGCACTGTTCTTGTGGCCCCGTATAGAGGAGCACAGTATATGGTATGCAGCACTGTATGGCACTGTTATTGTGACCCCGTATAGAGGAGCACAGTACATGGTATACAGCACTGTATGGCACTGTTCTTGTGACCCCGTATAGAGGAGCACAGTATATGGTATACAGCACTGTATGGCACTGTTATTGTGACCCTGTATAGAGGAGCACAGTACATGGTATACAGCACTGTACGGCACTGTTCTTGTGACCCCGTATAGAGGAGCACAGTGTATGGTATACATACAGCACTGTATGGCACTGTTATTGAGACCCTGTATAGAGGAGCACAGTACATGGTATACAGCACTGTACGGCACTGTTCTTGTGACCCTGTATAGAGGAGCACAGTACATGGTATACAGCACTGTACGGCACTGTTCTTGTGACCCCGTATAGAGGAGCACAGTGTATGGTATACATACAGCACTGTATGGCACTGTTATTGAGACCCTGTATAGAGGAGCACAGTACATGGTATACAGCACTGTACGGCACTGTTCTTGTGACCCTGCATAGAGGAGCACAGTACATGGTATACAGCACTGTACGGCACTGTTATTGTGACCCTGTATAGAGGAGTACAGTACATGGTATACAGCACTGTACGGCACTGTTATTGTGACCCTGTATAGAGGAGCACAGTACATGGTATACAGCACTGTACGGCCGTGTTATTGTGACCCTGTATAGAGTAGCACAGTACATGGTATTCAGCACTGTATGGCACTGTTATTGTGACTGTGTATAGAGGAGCACAGTATACGGTATACAGCACTGTATGGCACTGTTATTGTGACCCTGTATAGAGGAGCACAGTACATGGTATACAGCACTGTATGGCACTGTTATTGTGACTGTGTATAGAGGAGCACAGTATACGGTATACAGCACTGTATGGCACTGTTATTGTGACCCTGTATAGACGAGCACAGTATATGGTATACTCCGCTGTACGGCACTGTTATTGTGACCCTGTATTGCGGAGCTCAGTACATGGTATACAGCACTGTACGGCAGTGTTATTGTGACCCTGTATAGAGGAGCACAGTATATGGTATACAGCACTGTACGGCACTGTTATTGTGACCCTGTATAGAGGAGCACAGTACATGGTATACAGCACTGTACGGCACTGTTATTGTGACCCTGTATAGAGGAGCACAGTACATGGTATACAGCACTGTACGGCAATGTTATTGTGACTCTGTATAGAGGAGCACAGGACATGGTATACAGCACTGTACGGCAGTGTTATTGTGACCCTGTATAGAGGAGCACAGTACATGGTATACAGCACTGTACGGCACTGTTATTGTGACCCTGTATAGAGGAGCACAATACATGGTATACAGCACTGTACGGCACTGTTCTTGTGACCCTGTGTAGAGGAGCACAGGACATGGTATACAGCACTGTACGGCACTGTTATTGTGACCCTGTATAGTGGAGCACAGTACATGGTATACAGCACTGTATGGCACTGTTATTGTGACCCTGTATAGAGGAGCACAGTACATGGTATACCGCAGTATACGGCACTGTTATTGTGACCCTGTATAGAGGAGCACAGGACATGGTATACAGCACTGTACGGCACTGTTATTGTGACTCTGTACAGAGGAGCACAGTACATGGTATACAGCGCTGTACGGCACTGTTATTGTGACCCTGTATAGAGGAGCACAGTACATGGTATACAGCACTGTACGGCACTGTTCTTGTGACCCTGTGTAGAGGAGCACAGTACATGGCATACAGCGCTGTACGGCACTGTTATTGTGACCCTGTATAGTGGAGCACAGTACATGGTATACAGCACTGGACAGCACTGTTATTGTGACCCTGTATAGTGGAGCACAGTACATGGTATACAGCACTGGACGGCACTGTTATTGTGACCCTGTATAGAGGAGCACAGTACATGGCATACAGCACTGTATGCCACTGTTATTGTGACCCTGTATAGAGGAGTACATGGTATACAGCACTGTTTGGCACTGTTATTGTGACCCTGTATAGCGGAGCACAGTACATGGTATACAGCACTGTATGGCACTGTTCTTGTGACCCCGTATAGAGGAGCACAGTACATGGTATACAGCACTGTACGGCAGTGTTATTGTGACCCTGTATAGAGGAACACAGTACATGGTATACAGCACTGTACGGCACTGTTATTGTGACCCTGTATAGAGGAGCACAGTACATGGTATACAGCACTGTATGGCACTGTTATTGTGACCCTGTATAGAGGAGCACAGTACATGGTATACAGCGTTGTGCGGCACTGTTATTGTGACCCCGTATAGAGGAGCACAGTATATGGTATACAGCGCTGTACGGCACTGTTATTGTGACCCTGTATAGAGGAGCACAGTACATGGCATACAGCACTGTATGGCACTGTTATTGTGACCCTGTATAGAGGAGCACAGTATATGGTATACAGCACTGTATGCCACTGTTATTGTGACCCTGTATAGAGGAGCACAGTACATGGTATACAGCACTGTTTGGCACTGTTATTGTGACCCTGTATAGAGGAGCACAGTACATGGTATACAGCACTGTATGCCACTGTTATTGTGACCCTGTATAGAGGAGCACAGTACATGGTATACAGCACTGTACGGCACTGTTATTGTGACCCTGTATAGCGGAGCACAGTACATGATATACAGCGCTGTATGCCACTGTTATTGTGACCCTGTATAGAGGAGCACAGTACATGGTATACAGCACTGTATGGCACTGTTCTTGTGACCCCGTATAGAGGAGCACACTACATGGTATACAGCACTGTACGACAGTGTTATTGTGACCCTGTATAGAGGAACACAGTACATGGTATACAGCACTGTACGGCACTGTTATTGTGACCCTGTATAGAGGAGCACAGTACATGGTATACAGCACTGTATGGCACTGTTATTGTGACCCTGTATAGAGGAGCACAGTACATGGTATACAGTAGTATACGGCACTGTTATTGTGACCCTGTATAGAGGAGCACAGGACATGGTATACAGCACTGTACGGCACTGTTATTGTGACTCTGTATAGAGGAGCACAGTACATGGTATACAGCACTGTACGGCACTTTTATTGTGACTCTGTATAGAGGAGCACAGTACATGGTATACAGCACTGTACGGCACTGTTCTTGTGACCCTGTATAGTGGAGCACAGGACATGGTATACAGCACTGTACGGCACTGTTATTGTGACTCTGTATAGAGGAGAACAGTACATGGTATACAGCACTGTACGGCACTGTTCTTGTGACCCTGTGTAGAGGAGCACAGGACATGGTATACAGCACTGTACGGCACTGTTATTGTGTCCCTGTATAGTGGAGCACAGTACATGGTATACAGCACTGTACGGCACTGTTATTGTGACCCTGTATAGAGGAGCGCAGTACATAGTATACAGCACTGTATGGTACTGTTATTGTGACCCTGTATATAGGAGCACAGGACATGGTATACAGCACTGTACGGCACTGTTATTGTGACTCTGTATAGAGGAGCACAGGACATGGTATACAGCGCTGTACGGCACTGTTATTGTGACTCCGTATAGAGGAGCACAGTATATGGTATACAGCACTGTACGGCACTGTTATTGTGACCCTGTATAGAGGAGCACAGTACATGGTATACAGCACTGTATGGCACTGTTATTGTGACCCTGTATAGAGGAGCACAGTATATGGTATGCAGCACTGTATGGCACTGTTATTGTAATCCTGTATAGAGGAGCACAGTACATGGTATACAGCACTGTATGGCACTGTTCTTGTGACCCCGTATAGAGGAGCACAGTACATGGTATACAGCACTGTACGGCACTGTTATTGTGACCCTGTATAGAGGAGCACAGTATATGGTATACAGCACTGTATGCCACTGTTATTGTGACCCTGTATAGAGGAACACAGTACATGGTATACAGCACTGTACGGCACTGTTCTTGTGACCCCGTATAGAGGAGCACAGTATATGGTATACAGCACTGTATGCCACTGTTCTTGTGACCCCGTATAGAGGAGCACAGTATATGGTATGCAGCACTGTACGGCACTGTTCTTGTGACCCCGTATAGAGGAGCACAGTATATGGTATGCAGCACTGTATGGCACTGTTATTGTGACCCCGTATAGAGGAGCACAGTACATGGTATACAGCACTGTATGGCACTGTTCTTGTGACCCCGTATAGAGGAGCACAGTATATGGTATACAGCACTGTATGGCACTGTTATTGTGACCCTGTATAGAGGAGCACAGTACATGGTATACATCACTGTACGGCACTGTTCTTGTGACCCCGTATAGAGGAGCACAGTGTATGGTATACATACAGCACTGTATGGCACTGTTATTGAGACCCTGTATAGAGGAGCACAGTACATGGTATACAGCACTGTACGGCACTGTTCTTGTGACCCTGTATAGAGGAGCACAGTACATGGTATACAGCACTGTACGGCACTGTTCTTGTGACCCCGTATAGAGGAGCACAGTGTATGGTATACATACAGCACTGTATGGCACTGTTATTGAGACCCTGTATAGAGGAGCACAGTACATGGTATACAGCACTGTACGGCACTGTTCTTGTGACCCTGTATAGAGGAGCACAGTACATGGTATACAGCACTGTACGGCACTGTTATTGTGACCCTGTATAGAGGAGTACAGTACATGGTATACAGCACTGTACGGCACTGTTATTGTGACCCTGTATAGAGGAGCACAGTACATGGTATACAGCACTGTACGGCAGTGTTATTGTGACCCTGTATAGAGTAGCACAGTACATGGTATACAGCACTGTATGGCACTGTTATTGTGACTGTGTATAGAGGAGCACAGTATACGGTATACAGCACTGTATGGCACTGTTATTGTGACCCTGTATAGAGGAGCACAGTACATGGTATACAGCACTGTATGGCACTGTTATTGTGACTGTGTATAGAGGAGCACAGTATACGGTATACAGCACTGTATGGCACTGTTATTGTGACCCTGTATAGACGAGCACAGTATATGGTATACTCCGCTGTACGGCACTGTTATTGTGACCCTGTATTGCGGAGCTCAGTACATGGTATACAGCACTGTACGGCAGTGTTATTGTGACCCTGTATAGAGGAGCACAGTATATGGTATACAGCACTGTACGGCACTGTTATTGTGACCCTGTATAGAGGAGCACAGTACATGGTATACAGCACTGTACGGCACTGTTATTGTGACCCTGTATAGAGGAGCACAGTACATGGTATACAGCACTGTACGGCAATGTTATTGTGACTCTGTATAGAGGAGCACAGGACATGGTATACAGCACTGTACGGCAGTGTTATTGTGACCCTGTATAGAGGAGCACAGTACATGGTATACAGCACTGTACGGCACTGTTATTGTGACCCTGTATAGAGGAGCACAGTACATGGTATACAGCACTGTACGGCACTGTTCTTGTGACCCTGTGTAGAGGAGCACAGGACATGGTATACAGCACTGTACGGCACTGTTATTGTGACCCTGTATAGTGGAGCACAGTACATGGTATACAACACTGTATGGCACTGTTATTGTGACCCTGTATAGAGGAGCACAGTACATGGTATACCGCAGTATACGGCACTGTTATTGTGACCCTGTATAGAGGAGCACAGGACATGGTATACAGCACTGTACGGCACTGTTATTGTGACTCTGTACAGAGGAGCACAGTACATGGTATACAGCGCTGTACGGCACTGTTATTGTGACCCTGTATAGAGGAGCACAGTACATGGTATACAGCACTGTACGGCACTGTTCTTGTGACCCTGTGTAGAGGAGCACAGTACATGGCATACAGCGCTGTACGGCACTGTTATTGTGACCCTGTATAGTGGAGCACAGTACATGGTATACAGCACTGGACGGCACTGTTATTGTGACCCTGTATAGTGGAGCACAGTACATGGTATACAGCACTGGACGGCACTGTTATTGTGACCCTGTATAGAGGAGCGCAGTACATAGTATACAGCACTGTATGGTAATGTTATTGTGACCCTGTATATAGGAGCACAGGACATGGTATACAGCGCTGTACGGCACTGTTATTGTGACCCTGTATAGAGGAGCACAAGACATGGTATACAGCGCTGTGCGGCACTGTTATTGTGACCCCGTATAGAGGAGCACAGTATATGGTATACAGCGCTGTACGGCACTGTTATTGTGACCCTGTATAGAGGAGCACAGTACATGGCATACAGCACTGTATGGCACTGTTATTGTGACCCTGTATAGAGGAGCACAGTATATGGTATACAGCACTGTATGCCACTGTTATTGTGACCCTGTATAGAGGAGCACAGTACATGGTATACAGCACTGTTTGGCACTGTTATTGTGACCCTGTATAGAGGAGCACAGTACATGGCATACAGCACTGTTTGGCACTGTTATTGTGACCCTGTATAGAGGAGCACAGTACATGGCATACAGCACTGTATGCCACTGTTATTGTGACCCTGTATAGAGGAGCACAGTACATGGTATACAGCACTGTTTGGCACTGTTATTGTGACCCTGTATAGCGGAGCACAGTACATGATATACAGCGCTGTATGCCACTGTTATTGTGACCCTGTATAGAGGAGCACAGTACATGGTATACAGCACTGTATGGCACTGTTCTTGTGACCCCGTATAGAGGAGCACAGTACATGGTATACAGCACTGTACGGCAGTGTTATTGTGACCCTGTATAGAGGAACACAGTACATGGTATACAGCACTGTACGGCACTGTTATTGTGACCCTGTATAGAGGAGCACAGTACATGGTATACAGCACTGTATGGCACTGTTATTGTGACCCTGTATAGAGGAGCACAGTACATGGTATACAGTAGTATACGGCACTGTTATTGTGACCCTGTATAGAGGAGCACAGGACATGGTATACAGCACTGTACGGCACTGTTATTGTGACTCTGTATAGAGGAGCACAGTACATGGTATACAGCACTGTACGGCACTTTTATTGTGACTCTGTATAGAGGAGCACAGTACATGGTATACAGCACTGTACGGCACTGTTCTTGTGACCCTGTATAGTGGAGCACAGGACATGGTATACAGCACTGTACGGCACTGTTATTGTGACTCTGTATAGAGGAGCACAGTACATGGTATACAGCACTGTACGGCACTGTTCTTGTGACCCTGTGTAGAGGAGCACAGGACATGGTATACAGCACTGTACGGCACTGTTATTGTGTCCCTGTATAGTGGAGCACAGTACATGGTATACAGCACTGTACGGCACTGTTATTGTGACCCTGTATAGAAGAGCGCAGTACATAGTATACAGCACTGTATGGTACTGTTATTGTGACCCTGTATATAGGAGCACAGGACATGGTATACAGCACTGTACGGCACTGTTATTGTGACTCTGTATAGAGGAGCACAGGACATGGTATACAGCGCTGTACGGCACTGTTATTGTGACTCCGTATAGAGGAGCACAGTATATGGTATACAGCACTGTACGGCACTGTTATTGTGACCCTGTATAGAGGAGCACAGTACATGGTATACAGCACTGTATGGCACTGTTATTGTGACCCTGTATAGAGGAGCACAGTATATGGTATGCAGCACTGTATGGCACTGTTATTGTAATCCTGTATAGAGGAGCACAGTACATGGTATACAGCACTGTACGGCACTATTCTTGTGACCCCGTATAGAGGAGCACAGTATATGGTATACAGCACTGTATGCACTGTTCTTGTGACCCCGTATAGAGGAGCACAGTACATGGTATACAGCACTGTATGGCACTGTTATTGTGACCCTGTATAGCGGAGCACAGTATATGGTATACAGCACTGTACAGCACTGTTATTGTGACCCTGTATAGAGGAGCACAGTATATGGTATACAGCACTGTATGCACTGTTCTTGTGACCCCGTATAGAGGAGCACAGTACATGGTATACAGCACTGTATGCACTGTTCTTGTGACCCCGTATAGAGGAGCACAGTACATGGTATACAGCACTGTACAGCACTGTTATTGTGACCCTGTATAGAGGAGCACAGTATATGGTATACAGCACTGTATGCCACTGTTATTGTGACCCTGTATAGAGGAGCACAGTACATGGTATACAGCACTGTACGGCACTGTTCTTGTGACCCCGTATAGAGGAGCACAGTATATGGTGTGCAGCACTGTACGGCACTGTTCTTGTGACCCCGTATAGAGGAGCACAGTATATGGTATGCAGCACTGTATGGCACTGTTATTGTGACCCAGTATAGAGGAGCACAGTACATGGTATACAGCACTGTATGGCACTGTTCTTGTGACCCCGTATAGAGGAGCACAGTATATGGTATACAGCACTGTATGGCACTGTTATTGTGACCCTGTATAGAGGAGCACAGTACATGGTATACAGCACTGTACGGCACTGTTCTTGTGACCCCGTATAGAGGAGCACAGTGTATGGTATACATACAGCACTGTATGGCACTGTTATTGAGACCCTGTATAGAGGAGCACAGTACATGGTATACAGCACTGTATGGCACTGTTCTTGTGACCCTGTACAGAGGAGCACAGGACATGGTATACAGCACTGTACGGCACTGTTATTGTGACCCTGTATAGAGGAGCACAGTACATGGTATACAGCACTGTACGGCACTGTTATTGTGACCCTGTATAGAGGAGTACAGTACATGGTATATAGCACTGTATGGCACTGTTATTGTGACCCTGTATAGAGGAGCTCAGTATATGGTATACAGCACTGTACGGCACTGTTATTGTGACCCTGTATAGAGGAGTACAGTACATGGTATACAGCACTGTACGGCACTGTTATTGTGACCCTGTACAGAGGAGTACAGTACATGGTATATAGCACTGTACGGCACTGTTATTGTGACCCTGTATAGAGGAGCACAGTACATGGTATATAGCACTGTACGGCACTGTTATTGTGACCCTGTATAGAGGAGCACAGGACATGGTATACAGCACTGTATGGCACTGTTCTTGTGACCCCGTATAGAGGAGCACAGTACATGGTATACAGCGCTGTACGGCACTGTTCTTGTGACCCTGTACAGAGGAGCACAGGACATGGTATACAGCACTGTACGGCACTGTTATTGTGACCCTGTATAGAGGAGCACAGTACATGGTATACAGCGCTGTACGGCACTGTTCTTGTGACCCTGTACAGAGGAGCACAGTACATGGTATACAGCACTGTACGGCACTGTTATTGTGACCCTGTATAGAGGAGCACAGTACATGGTATACAGCACTGTACGGCACTGTTATTGTGACCCTGTATAGAGGAGTACAGTACATGGTATATAGCACTGTACGGCACTGTTTTTGTGACCCTGTATAGAGGAGCTCAGTATATGGTATACAGCACTGTACGGCACTGTTATTGTGACCCTGTATAGAGGAGTACAGTACATGGTATACAGCACTGTACGGCACTGTTATTGTGACCCTGTACAGAGGAGTACAGTACATGGTATATAGCACTGTACGGCACTGTTATTGTGACCCTGTATAGAGGAGCACAGTACATGGTATATAGCACTGTACGGCACTGTTATTGTGACCCCGTATAGAGGAGCACAGTACATGGTATACAGCGCTGTACGGCACTGTTCTTGTGACCCTGTACAGAGGAGCACAGGACATGGTATACAGCACTGTACGGCACTGTTACTGTGACCCTGTATAGAGGAGCACAGTACATGGTATACAGCGCTGTACGGCACTGTTATTGTGACCCTGTATAGAGGAGTACAGTACATGGTATATAGCACTGTACGGCACTGTTTTTGTGACCCTGTATAGAGGAGCTCAGTATATGGTATACAGCACTGTACGGCACTGTTATTGTGACCCTGTATAGAGGAGTACAGTACATGGTATACAGCACTGTACGGCACTGTTATTGTGACCCTGTACAGAGGAGTACAGTACATTGTATATAGCACTGTACGGCACTGTTATTGTGACCCTGTATAGAGGAGCACAGTACATGGTATATAGCACTGTACGGCACTGTTATTGTGACCCTGTATAGAGGAGCATAGGACATGGTATACAGCACTGTATGGCACTGTTCTTGTGACCCCGTATAGAGGAGCACAGTACATGGTATACAGCGCTGTACGGCACTGTTATTGTGACCCTGTATAGAGGAGCACAGTACATGGTATACAGCGCTGTACGGCACTGTTATTGTGACCCTGTATAGAGGAGCACAGCACATGGTATACAGCACTGTACGGCACTGTTCTTGTGACCCTGTACAGAGGAGCACAGGACATGGTATACAGCACTGTACGGCACTGTTATTGTGACCCTGTATAGAGGAGCACAGTACATGGTATACAGCGCTGTACGGCACTGTTCTTGTGACCCTGTACAGAGGAGCACAGGACATGGTATACAGCACTGTACGGCACTGTTATTGTGACCCTGTATAGAGGAGCACAGTACATGGTATATAGCACTGTAGGGCACTGTTATTGTGACCCTGTATAGAGGAGTACAGTACATGGTATATAGCATGTACGGCACTGTTATTGTGACCCTGTATAGAGGAGCTCAGTATATGGTATGCAGCACTGTACGGCACTGTTATTGTGACCCTGTATAGAGGAGTACAGTACATGGTATACAGCACTGTACGGCACTGTTATTGTGACCCTGTATAGAGGAGTACAGTACATGGTATATAGCACTGTACGGCACTGTTATTGTGACCCTGTATAGAGGAGCACAGTATATGGTATACAGCACTGTACTGCACTGTTCTTGTGACCCTGTATAGAGGAGCACAGGACATGGTATACAGCACTGTATGGCACTGTTATTGTGACCCTGTATAGAGGAGCACAGTATATGGTATACAGCACTGTACGGCACTGTTCTTGTGACCCCGTATAGAGGAGCACAGTACATGGTATACAGCACTGTACGGCACTGTTCTTGTGACCCCGTATAGAGGAGCACAGTACATGGTATACAGCACTGTATGCCACTGTTCTTGTGACCCCGTATAGAGGAGCACAGTATATAGTATACAGCACTGTATGGCACTGTTCTTGTGACTGTGTATAGAGGAGCACAGTATATGGTATACAGCACTGTACTGCACTGTTATTGTGACCCTGGATAGAGGAGCACAGTACATGGTATACAGCGCTGTATGGCACTGTTATTGTGACCCTGTATAGAGGAGCACAGTACATGGTATACAGCACTGTATGGCACTGTTATTGTGACCTGTATAGAGGAGCACAGTATATGGTATACAGCACTGTATGGCACTGTTATTGTGACCCTGTATAGAGGAGCACAGTACATGGTATATAGCACTGTACGGCAGTGTTATTGTGACCCTGTATAGAGGAGCACAGTACATGGTATAAAGCACTGTATGGCACTGTTCTTGTGACCCCGTATAGAGGAGCACAGTACATGGTATACAGCGCTTTACGGCACTGTTCTTGTGACCCCGTATAGAGGAGCACAGTACATGGTATATAGCACTGTACGGCAGTGTTATTGTGACCCTGTATAGAGGAGCACAGTACATGGTATAAAGCACTGTATGGCACTGTTCTTGTGACCCCGTATAGAGGAGCACGGTACATGGTATACAGCGCTTTACGGCACTGTTCTTGTGACCCCGTATAGAGGAGCACAGTACATGGTATATAGCACTGTACGGCACTGTTCTTGTGACCCCGTATAGAGGAGCACAGTATATGGTATACAGCACTGTATGGCACTGTTATTGTGACCCCGTATAGAGGAGCACAGTACAAGGTATACAGCACTGTATGGCACTGTTATTGTGACTCTGTATAGAGGAGCACAGTACATGGTATACAGCACTGTACGGCACTGTTATTGTGACCCCGTATAGAGGAGCACAGTACATGGTATACAGCACTGTACAGCACTATTATTGTGACCCCGTATAGAGGAGCACAGTATATGGTATACAGCACAGTACGGCACTGTTATTGTGACCCTGTATAGAGGAGCACAGTATATGGTATACAGCACTGTATGGCACTGTTCTTGTGACTCCGTATAGAGGAGCACAGTATATGGTATACAGCACTGTATGGCACTGTTATTGTGACTCTGTATAGAGGAGCACAGTACATGGTATACAGCACTGTATGCCACTGTTATTGTGACCCTGTATAGAGGAGCACAGTACATGGTATACAGCACTGTATGGCACTGTTATTGTGACTCTGTATAGAGGAGCACAGTACATGGTATACAGCACTGTACGGCACTGTTATTGTGACCCCGTATAGAGGAGCACAGTACATGGTATACAGCACTGTACAGCACTATTATTGTGACCCCGTATAGAGGAGCACAGTATATGGTATACAGCACAGTACGGCACTGTTATTGTGACCCTGTATAGAGGAGCACAGTACATGGTATACAGCACTGTATGGCACTGTTATTGTGACCCTGTATAGAGGAGCACAGTATATGGTATACAGCACTGTATGGCACTGTTATTGTGACCCTGTATAGAGGAGCACAGTACATGGTATACAGCACTGTACGGCACTGTTATTGTGACCCTGTATAGAGGAGCACAGTACATGGTATACAGCACTGTACGGCAGTGTTATTGTGACCCTGTATAGAGGAGCACAGTATATGGTATACAGCACTGTACGGCACTGTTCTTGTGACTCCGTATAGAGGAGCACAGTATATGGTATACAGCACTGTATGACACTGTTATTGTGACCCTGTATAGAGGAGCACAGTACATGGTATACAGCACTGTATGGCACTGTTATTGTGACCCCATATAGAGGAGCACAGTACATGGTATACAGCACTGTACGGCACTGTTATTGTGACCCTGTATAGAGGAGCACAGTACATGGTATACAGCACTGTACGGCACTGTTATTGTGACCCTGTATAGAGGAGCACAGTACATGGTATACAGCACTGTGCGGCACTGTTATTGTGACCCTGTATAGAGGAGCACAGTACATGGTATACAGCACTGTACGGCACTGTTATTGTGACCCTGTATAGAGGAGCGCAGTACATGGTATACAGCACTGTACGGCACTGTTATTGTGACCCTGTATAGAGGAGTACAGTACATGGTATACAGCACTGTACGGCACTGTTATTGTGACCCTGTACAGAGGAGTACAGTACATGGTATATAGCACTGTACGGCACTGTTATTGTGACCCTGTATAGAGGAGCACAGTACATGGTATATAGCACTGTACGGCACTGTTATTGTGACCCTGTATAGAGGAGCACAGGACATGGTATACAGCACTGTATGGCACTGTTCTTGTGACCCCGTATAGAGGAGCACAATACATGGTATACAGCACTGTACGGCACTGTTCTTGTGACCCTGTACAGAGGAGCACAGGACATGGTATACAGCGCTGTACGGCACTGTTATTGTGACCCTGTATAGAGGAGTACAGTACATGGTATACAGCACTGTACGGCACTGTTATTGTGACCCTGTATAGAGGAGCACAGTACATGGTATACAGCGCTGTACGGCACTGTTATTGTGACCCTGTATAGAGGAGCACAGTACATGGTATACAGCGCTGTACGGCACTGTTCTTGTGACCCTGTACAGAGGAGCACAGGACATGGTATACAGCACTGTACGGCACTGTTATTGTGACCCTGTATAGAGGAGCACAGTACATGGTATATAGCACTGTAGGGCACTGTTATTGTGACCCTGTATAGAGGAGTACAGTACATGGTATATAGCACTGTACGGCACTGTTATTGTGACCCTGTATAGAGGAGCTCAGTATATGGTATGCAGCACTGTACGGCACTGTTATTGTGACCCTGTATAGAGGAGTACAGTACATGGTATACAGCACTGTACGGCACTGTTATTGTGACCCTGTATAGAGGAGTACAGTACATGGTATATAGCACTGTACGGCACTGTTATTGTGACCCTGTATAGAGGAGCACAGTATATGGTATGCAGCACTGTACTGCACTGTTATTGTGACCCTGTATAGAGGAGTACAGTACATGGTATACAGCACTGTACGGCACTGTTATTGTGACCCTGTATAGAGGAGTACAGTACATGGTATATAGCACTGTACGGCACTGTTATTGTGACCCTGTATAGAGGAGTACAGTACATGGTATACAGCACTGTACGGCACTGTTATTGTGACCCTGTATAGAGGAGTACAGTACATGGTATATAGCACTGTACGGCACTGTTATTGTGACCCTGTATAGAGGAGTACAGTACATGGTATACAGCACTGTACGGCACTGTTATTGTGACCCTGTATAGAGGAGTACAGTACATGGTATATAGCACTGTACGGCACTGTTCTTGTGACCCTTTATAGAGGAGCACAGGACATGGTATACAGCACTGTATGGCACTGTTATTGTGAACCTGTATAGAGGAGCACAGTATATGGTATACAGCACTGTACGGCACTGTTATTGTGACCCTTTATAGAGGAGCACAGGACATGGTATACAGCGCTGTATGGCACTGTTATTGTGACCCTGTATAGCGGAGCACAGTACATGGTATACAGCACTGTACGGCACTGTTCTTGTGACCCCGTATAGAGGAGCACAGTACATGGTATACAGCACTGTACGGCACTGTTCTTGTGACCCCGTATAGAGGAGCACAGTACATCGTATACAGCACTGTATGCCACTGTTCTTGTGACCCCGTATAGAGGAGCACAGTACATGGTATACAGCACTGTACTTCACTGTTATTGTGACCCTGTATAGAGGAGCACAGTACATGGTATACAGCGCTGTATGGCACTTTTATTGTGACCCTGTATAGAGGAGCACAGTACATGGTATACAGCACTGTATGGCACTGTTATTGTGACCCCGTATGGAGGAGCACAGTACATGGTATACAGCACTGTACGGCACTGTTATTGTGACCCTGTATAGAGGAGCACAGTATATGGTATACAGCACTGTATGGCACTGTTATTGTGACCCTGTATAGAGGAGCACAGTACATGGTATACAGCACTGTACGGCAGTGTTATTGTGACCCTGTATAGAGGAGCACAGTACATGGTATAAAGCACTGTATGGCACTGTTCTTGTGACCCCGTATAGAGGAGCACAGAACATGGTATACAGCGCTTTACGGCACTGTTCTTGTGACCCCGTATAGAGGAGCACAGTACATGGTATATAGCACTGTACGGCACTGTTCTTGTGACCCCGTATAGAGGAGCACATTATATGGTATACAGCACTGTATGCCACTGTTATTGTGACCCCGTATAGAGGAGCACAGTACATGGTATACAGCACTGTATGGCACTGTTATTGTGACTCTGTATAGAGGAGCACAGTACATGGTATACAGCACTGTACGGCACTGTTATTGTGACCCCGTATAGAGGAGCACAGTACATGGTATACAGCACTGTACAGCACTATTATTGTGACCCCGTATAGAGGAGCACAGTATATGGTATACAGCACAGTACGGCACTGTTATTGTAACCCTGTATAGAGGAGCACAGTACATGGTATACAGCACTGTATGGCACTGTTATTGTGACCCTGTATAGAGGAGCACAGTATATGGTATACAGCACTGTATGGCACTGTTATTGTGACCCTGTATAGCGGAGCACAGTACATGGTATACAGCACTGTACGGCACTGTTATTGTGACCCTGTATAGAGGAGCACAGTATATGGTATACAGCACTGTATGGCACTGTTATTGTGACCCTGTATAGAGGAGCACAGTACATGGTATACAGCACTGTACGGCACTGTTATTGTGACCCTGTATAGAGGAGCACAGTATATGGTATACAGCACTGTATGGCACTGTTATTGTGACCCTGTATAGAGGAGCACAGTACATGGTATACAGCACTGTATGGCACTGTTATTGTGACCCCATATAGAGGAGCACAGTACATGGTATACAGCACTGTACGGCACTGTTATTGTGACCCTGTATAGAGGAGCACAGTACATGGTATACAGCACTGTACGGCACTGTTATTGTGACCTTGTATAGAGGAGCACAGTACATGGTATACAGCACTGTACGGCACTGTTATTGTGACCCTGTATAGAGGAGCACAGTACATGGTATACAGCACTGTACGGCACTGTTATTGTGACCCTGTATAGAGGAGCACAGTATATGGTATACAGCACTGTACGGCACTGTTATTGTGACCCTGTATAGAGGAGCACAGTACATGGTATACAGCACTGTATGGCACTGTTATTGTGACCCTGTATAGAGGAGCACAGTATATGGTATACAGCACTGTACGGCAGTGTTATTGTGACCCTGTATAGAGGAGCACAGTATATGGTATACAGCACTGTACGGCAGTGTTATTGTGACCCCGTATAGAGGAGCACAGTATATGGTATACAGCACTGTATGGCACTGTTATTGTGACCCTGTATAGAGGAGCACAGTACATGGTATACAGCACAGTATGGCACTGTTATTGTGACTCTGTATAGAGGAGCACAGTATATGGTATACAGCGCTGTACGGCACTGTTATTGTGACCCTGTATAGAGGAGCACAGTACATGGTATACAGCGCTGTACGGCACTGTTATTGTGACCCTGTATAGAGGAGCACAGTACATGGTATACAGCGCTGTACGGCACTGTTATTGTGACCCTGTATAGAGGAGCACAGTACATGGTATATAGCACTGTACGGCACTGTTATTGTGACCCTGTATAGCGGAGCACAGTACATGGTATACAGCGCTGTACGGCACTGTTATTGTGACCCTGTATAGAGGAGCACAGTACTTGGTATACAGCACTGTACGGCACTGTTATTCTGACCCTGTATAGCGGAGCACAGTACATGGTATACAGCGCTGTACGGCAGTGTTATTGTGACCCTGTATAGCGGAGCACAGTACATGGTATACAGCGCTGTACGGCACTGTTATTGCGACCCTGTATAGAGGAGCACAGTACATGGTATACAGCGCTGTACGGCACTGTTATTGTGAGCCTGTATAGCGGAGCACAGTACATGGTATACAGCGCTGTACGGCACTGTTGTTGTGACCCTGTATAGAGGAGCACAGTACATGGTATACAGCACTGTACGGCACTGTTATTGTGATCCTGTATAGCGGAGCACAGTACATGGTATACAGCGCTGTACGGCACTGTTATTGTGACCCTGTATAGCTGAGCACAGTACATGGTATACAGCGCTGTACGGCACTGTTATTGTGACCCTGTATAGAGGAGCACAGTACATGGTATACAGCACTGTACGGCAGTGTTATTGTGACCCTGTATAGCGGAGCACAGTACATGGTATACAGCACTGTACGGCACTGTTATTGTGACCCTGTATAGAGGAGCACAGTACATGGTATACAGCGCTGTACGGCACTGTTATTGTGACCCTGTATAGAGGAGCACAGTACATGGTATACAGCACTGTACGGCAGTGTTATTGTGACCCTGTATAGCGGAGCACAGTACATGGTATACAGCACTGTACGGCACTGTTATTGTGACCCTGTATAGCGGAGCACAGTATATGGTATACAGCACTGTACGGCAGTGTTATTGTGACCCTGTATAGAGGAGCACAGTACATGGTATACAGCACTGTATGGCACTGTTATTGTGACCCTGTATAGAGGAGCACAGTACATGGTATACAGCACTGTACGGCAGTGTTATTGTGACCCTGTATAGCGGAGCACAGTACATGGTATACAGCGCTGTACGGCACTGTTATTGTGACCCTGTATAGCGGAGCACAGTACATGGTATACAGCGCTGTACGGCACTGTTATTGTGACCCTGTATAGAGGAGCACAGTACATGGTATACAGCGCTGTACGGCACTGTTATTGTGACCCTGTATAGCGGAGCACAGTACATGGTATACAGCACTGTACGGCAGTGTTATTGTGACCCTGTATAGAGGAGCACAGTACATGGTATACAGCACTGTACGGCAGTGTTATTGTGACCCTGTATAGAGGAGCACAGTACATGGTATACAGCACTGTACGGCACTGTTATTGTGACCCTGTATAGAGGAGCACAGTACTTGGTATACAGCGCTGTACGGCACTGTTATTGTGACCCTGTATAGCGGAGCACAGGACATGGTATACAGCACTGTATGGCACTGTTATTGTGACCCTGTATAGAGGAGCACAGTACATGGTATACAGCACTGTACGGCACTGTTATTGTGACCCTGTATAGCGGAGCACAGGACATGGTATACAGCACTGTATGGTACTGTTATTGTGACCCTGTATAGAGGAGCACAGTACATGGTATACAGCACTGTACGGCACTGTTATTGTGACCCTGTATAGCGGAGCACAGGACATGGTATACAGCCCTGTATGGCACTGTTATTGTGACCCTGTATAGAGGAGCACAGTACATGGTATACAGCACTGTACGGCAGTGTTATTGTGACCCTGTATAGAGGAACACAGTACATGGTATACAGCGCTGTACGGCACTGTTATTGTGACCCTGTATAGAGGAGTACAGTACATGGTATACAGCACTGTACGGCAGTGTTATTGTGACCCTGTATAGAGGAGCACAGCACATGGTATACAGCACTGTACGGCAGTGTTATTGTGACCCTGTATAGAGGAGCACAGCACATGGTATACAGCGCTGTACGGCACTGTGATTGTGACCCTGTATAGAGGAGCACAGCACATGGTATACAGCACTGTACAGCACTGTTATTGTGACCCTGTATAGAGGAGCACAGTACATGGTATACAGCACTGTACAGCACTGTTATTGTGACCCTGTATAGAGGAGCACAGTACATGGTATAAAGCACTGTACGGCACTGTTATTGTGACCCTGTATAGCGGAGCACAGTACATGGTATACAGCACTGTACGGCACTGTTATTGTGACCCTGTATAGCGGAGCACAGTACATGGTATACAGCACTGTACGGCAGTGTTATTGTGACCCTGTATAGCGGAGCACAGTACATGGTATACAGCACTGTACGGCACTGTTATTGTGACCCTGTATAGAGGAGTACAGTACATGGTATACAGCACTGTACGGCAGTGTTATTGTGACCCTGTATAGAGAAGCACAGTACATGGTATACAGCACTGTACGGCACTGTTATTGTGACCCTGTATAGAGGAGTACAGTACATGGTATACAGCGCTGTACAGCAGTGTTATTGTGACCCTGTATAGAGGAGCACAGTATATGGTATACAGCACTGTACGGCAGTGTTATTGTGACCCTGTATAGAGGAGCACAGTACATGGTATACAGCACTGTACGGCAGTGTTATTGTGACCCTGTATAGCGGAGCACAGTACATGGTATACAGCACTGTACGGCAGTGTTATTGTGACCCTGTATAGAGGAGCACAGTACATGGTATACAGCACTGTACGGCAGTGTTATTGTGACCCTGTATAGAGGAGCACAGTACATGGTATACAGCACTGTATGGCACTGTTATTGTGACCCTGTATAGAGGAGCACAGTACATGGTTTACAGCGCTGTACGGCACTGTTATTGTGACCCTGTATAGAGGAGCACAGTACATGGTATACAGCACTGTACGGCACTGTTATTGTGACCCTGTATAGAGGAGCACAGTACATGGTATACAGCACTGTATGGCACTGTTATTGTGACCCTGTATAGAGGAGAACAGTACATGGTATACAGCACTGTATGGCACTGTTATTGTGACCCTGTATAGAGGAGCACAGTACATGGTACACAGCACTGTACGGCACTGTTATTGTGACCCTGTATAGAGGAGCACAGTACATGGTATACAGCACTGTATGGCACTGTTATTGTGACCCTGTATAGCGGAGCACAGTATATGGTATACAGCACTGTACGGCACTGTTATTGTGACCCTGTATAGAGGAGCACAGTACATGGTATACAGCACTGTACGGCGCTGTTATTGTGACCCTGTATAGAGGAGCACAGTATATGGTATATAGCACTGTACGGCACTGTTATTGTGACCCCGTATAGAGGAGCACAGTACATGGTATACAGCACTGTACGGCACTGTTATTGTGACCCTGTATAGAGGAGTACAGTACATGGTATACAGCACTGTACGGCAGTGTGATTGTGACCCTGTATAGAGGAGCACAGTACATGGTATACAGCACTGTACGGCACTGTTATTGTGACCCTGTATAGAGGAGCACAGTACATGGTATACAGCACTGTACGGCACTGTTATTGTGACCCTGTATAGAGGAGTACAGTACATGGTATACAGCACTGTACGGCACTGTTATTGTGACCCTGTATACAGGAGTACAGTACATGGTATACAGCACTGTATGGCACTGTTATTGTGACCCTGTATAGAGGAGCACAGTACATGGTATACAGCAATGTACGGCACTGTTATTGTGACCCTGTATACAGGAGCACAGTACATGGTATACAGCAATGTATGGCACTGTTATTGTGACCCCGTATAGCAGAGCACAGTACACGGTGTTCAGCATTTTATTTCTGACAAGCAATAGATTGGGGAAAATATCTGCGGTTTTATAGAGCGCACATGTGACCAAGATGGCCGCCGCTGCCGCTGTGCATTGTGCTGGCGCTCGTCCTATGTTTTGCTTTCTTTGCTTACAATAAAAGCTTATTTCCAAATCCACGTCCATCACTTCCAAAACAAAGAAAAAAAAACACATTGGCAAGAAGCCAAAAAATGAATTTCCCTTTGCCCCGCGGGTGACGCGTCTTTTGAACGTTGTATTGAATATTTTGTGAATGTGATAATTCCTTTTATCCAAAATGTGTAGTTAAAAAGAAATTCATCAAAAAGTGATTAGGACTTCTGCAGAAGGCGAGCCTTTGATCTACTGCTCTTATTGCAGGTTCAGGGCAATTAAGCATAATATATGCGGAGGTGACGCGCTCCTCACTGTCATGTGATACAGCGTCTCGTGTCGCCAGGTCACACAAGTCCGTCACCTGAACCGCGGCCGCTCCCCTCCCTGGAAGCGCCGACATCAGCAAAGCCCAGAATCATGGAGGCCTCGTCCCTCCAGTGCCCCCGATTCACTGTGACCCAATCACCTATTTACTGGCTGACTGTATACGCACAATTTATAGAAGATTTCCCATATACTTCTGCTTCCATTCCTCACTGTTTTCAGGATCTCTACTCACTGTCTGTGAAGAATGACATTTACAAGGTTTCAAAATTGTATAATGAAATCAAACTTGTTCATGGACGTTGTGGACAAGCGCCGGGTAAAAGAAGATCCCCAGCAATAAGGTGATCACAGAGAACCAGCACCAAGATCTTTCCGAAAGATCCATCATTGTGATGGAAGCTAAAGCCGCCTCTGTCTCATACACCTTCCTGTGTCATCATATACCCTCCTGTGTCATCATACACCCTCCTGTGTCATCATACACCCTCCTGTGTCATCATACATCCTCCTGTGTCATCATACACCCTCCTGTGTCATCATATACCCTCCTGTGTCATCATACACCCTCCTGTGTCATCATACACCCTCCTGTGTCATCATACACCCTCCTGTGTCATCATACACCCTCCTGTGTCATCATATACCCTCCTGTGTCATCATACACCTTCCTGTGTCATCATATACCCTCCTGTGTCATCATACACCCTCCTGTGTCATCATACACCCTCCTGTGTCATCATACATCCTCCTGTGTCATCATACACCCTCCTGTGTCATCATACATCCTCCTGTGTCATCATACACCTTCCTGTGTCA
Source organism: Phyllobates terribilis (assembly GCF_046119375.1). Taxonomy (NCBI): domain Eukaryota; kingdom Metazoa; phylum Chordata; class Amphibia; order Anura; family Dendrobatidae; genus Phyllobates; species Phyllobates terribilis. The sequence continues at coordinate 172,822,596 of NW_027362769.1, forward strand.
TCATATACCCTCCTGTGTCATCATACAACCTCCTGTGTCATCATACACCCTCCTGTGTCATCATACATCCTCCTGTGTCATCATAAACCCTCCTGTGTCATCATATACCCTCCTGTGTCATCATACACCCTCCTGTGTCATCATACACCCTCCTGTGTCATCATACATCCTCCTGTGTCATCATATACCCTCCTGTGTCATCATACAACCTCCTGTGTCATCATACAACCTCCTGTGTCATCATACAACCTCCTGTGTCATCATATACCCTCCTGTGTCATCATACACCCTCCTGTGTCATCATACACCCTCCTGTGTCATCATATACCCTCCTGTGTCATCATACACCCTCCTGTGTCATCATACACCCTCCTGTGTCATCATACATCCTCCTGTGTCATCATATACCCTCCTGTGTCATCATACACTCTCTTGTGTCATCGTATACCCTCCTTTGCTGTCGTATACCCTCATATCTCCTGCGCGATCACGTCCCCTCCTGCGCCATCACGCACCCTCCTGCGTCATCATGCCACCTCCCGCGTCATCACGCACCCTCCCGCGCCTTCACGTCCCCTTCCTGCGTCATCACGCACCCTCCTGCGCCATCACGCCCCCTCCCGCGCCATCACGTCCCCTCCTGCATCATCACGTCCCCTCCTGCGTCATCACGCCCCCTCCTGCGTCATCACGCCCCCTCCCGCGTCATCACGCCCCCTCCCGCGTCATCACGCCCCCACCCGCGCCATCACGCACCCTCCTGCGCCATCACGTCCCCTCCTGCGTCATCACGCACCCTCCTTCGTCATCACGCACCCTCCCGCGTCATCACGCCCCCTCCCGCGTCATCACGCCCCCTCCCGCGTCATCGTGCCCCCTCCCGCGTCATCGCGCACCCTCCCTCGTCATCGCGCACCCTCCCGCGTCATCACGCACCCTCCCTCGTCATCACGTCCCCTTCCGCGCCATCACGTCCCCTTCCTGCGTCATCACGTCCCCTCCTGCGCCATCACGTCCCCTCCTGCGCCATCACGCACCCTCCTGCGTCATCACGTCCCCTCCTGCGCCATCACGTCCCCTCCTGCGCCATCACGCACCCTCCTGCGTCATCACGCACCCTCCTGCGCCATCACGCCCCCTCCTGCGCCATCACGCCCCTTCCTGCGCCATCACGTCCCCTCCTGCGCCATCACGCCCCCTCCTGCGTCATCACGCCCCCTCCTGCGTCATCACGCTCCCTCCTGCGTCATCACGCCCCCTCCTGCGTCATCACGCTCCCTCCTGCGTCATCACGCACCCTCCTGCGTCATCACGTCCCCTCCTGCGCCATCACGCCCCCTCCTGCGCCATCACGCCCCCTCCTGGGCCATCACGCCCCCTCCTGGGTCATCACGTCCCCTCCTGCGTCATCACGTCCCCTCCTGCGCCATCACGCCCCCTCCTGCGCCATCACGCCCCTTCCTGCGCCATCACGCACCCTCCTGCGCCATCACGTCCCCTCCTGCGCCATCACGCACCCTCCTGCGCCATCACGCACTCTCCTGCGCCATCACGCACCCTCCTGCGCCTTCACGCACCCTCCTGCGTCATCGCGCCCCCTCCCGCGTCATCGCGCCCCCTCCCGCGTCATCGCGCACCCTCCCTCGTCATCGCGCACCCTCCCGCGTCATCACGCACCCTCCCTCGTCATCACGTCCCCTTCCGCGCCATCACGTCCCCTTCCTGCGTCATCACGTCCCCTCCTGCGCCATCACGTCCCCTCCTGCGCCATCACGCACCCTCCTGCGTCATCACGTCCCCTCGTGCGCCATCACGTCCCCTCCTGCGCCATCACGTCCCCTCCTGCGCCATCACGCACCCTCCTGCGTCATCACGCCCCCTCCTGCGTCATCACGCACCCTCCTGCGCCATCACGTCCCCTCCTGCGCCATCACGCCCCCTCCTGCGCCATCACGCCCCCTCCTGGGCCATCACGCCCCCTCCTGGGTCATCACGCCCCCTCCTGCGTCATCACGTCCCCTCCTGCGTCATCACGTCCCCTCCTGCGCCATCACGCCCCCTCCTGCGCCATCACGCCCCTTCCTGCGCCATCACGCACCCTCCTGCGCCATCACGCACCCTCCTGCGCCTTCACGCACCCTCCTGCGCCTTCACGCACCCTCCTGCGCCATCACGCACCCTCCTGCGCCATCACGCACCCTCTTGCGCCATCATGCACCCTCCTGCGTCATCACGCACCCTGCTGTGTCATCACGCACCCTCCTGTGTCATCATGCACCCTCCTGCGTCATCATGCACCCTCCTGCGCCATCATGCCCCCTCCTGCGTCGTTGTATATCTTCCTGCGTCATCATGCACCCTCCTGCGTCATCACGCACCCTCCTGTGTCATCACGCACCCTCCTGCGCCATCACGCACCCTCCTGCGCCATCACGCACCCTCCTGCGTCATCACGCACCCTCCTGCGTCATCACGCACCCTCCTGCGCCATCACATACACTCCTGCGTCGTTGTATATCTTCCTGCGTCGTCATCGTATACCTTCCTGCGTCATCATCATCATCGTCATATACCCTCCTGCCATTATAAAGCCTCATGTGTTATCAGATTCTAATCACTTTACATTATTTGCTCAGATAAACCTCACGTTTAGTCGCTGACAGAGTGGAGCTAAACTGCTGCTCGTTTCCAGGAAAATTCTGAGTGCAGCTCTGGACGTGACTAGAGGAAAAAACATTAAATTTTAAACCTGGAGTTGCAATTTTCCTAAAGGAAGCACTGAATATGTCACTGCAAAAATAACGCCTTCACGATTTCTCAATGTTTGCGCAGGGAAGTCTTAAAAAATGTAATAGTGTCTTGGAAGCCCGACGTGACTGAGCGACAGCAGCTCCTTAAAAATAATAACATTTATTTTGAGACGTCACCTGCGGAAATAGCAAAAAAACACAGAAACCGCCAAGTTCTTCTTGCATCTGGTAACACATGGTGAGAAACCACCGCGCTCGTCCTGTGGTCGCTCCGCACTGACTAGAAGTAACGGTGCACTTATTTTAGGTTTTGTAGCTTTTTCTTTCACAAGGGGGCGGATTATGGGCGAATCAGGACGATGTTTTCTCCCAGAATAGAAGAAGTGACAGGTACATAAATATGTGTCTTGTTCTTCTTTCTTACATTGTGTTTGGAAATATATTTTTCGGGGAAAACAGTATGACAACCAATATGGTCTCCAGGGCTTGTGCCACGGCTTGCATTGGCCAGATGGCAGCGCCCTGCACATGGCACCTTATTGGAGCGGCTCCATACTACAGTGCAGGAGGTGCGCCACGTGCTGCTGTACACGTATGATGGAGGTATTCTACCAAGAAGCAATTTGGCAAGTGTTACAGTATCCAATAGAGCATGGCGCAGGGTGAAATCATGGGCAGAGGAACAGTGCGGGCTGGAAACTTCTGGAAAGTTGAGTATTCGCGAGCACAACACCGCCTGAACGTTTGGCCCTGGTCATGTCACCTCTTACAGGTCAGACCCCCCTCCATGCCGGATCTCCTCCCACCCAATGCCTCCCCGAGATCCTAGGGCTCAAGAAACCTTCCACATAAGCTGCTTTGCAGAAAGTTTCAGACTTACAAACTTTTCCAAGAGTCCAGTTGATCTTCCATTTTTTTCCTGGAGCCACCAGGACATTATGTAGGAGTAGGGGCCCATACACTGTATACTTTGGCCCCGTGGACTTGTTTGGGAGCCCTAAAATGTCTCCGACTGTAATTAAGCTATAATTTGGCTGCGTGCGACAGCTTCTATTCAGGACTCTGGGAACCCAGTGGAGGAGTTGATGGAAATCTGATGTATAAACAGTATGGCAGAAGATGGTAACTTAAAGGAAAACTAAAGCTAGAAATGATGATACAAGTACACAGCAGCTTATATTGCTTTTTGTTCTATTGCACACAGCAAAAAAGGGGAGAGGCTCCTGTTGCAGCCAGTTGTCTTACAGCCAGTTCTAATTATTTTTTTTTATTATCATATGAGCGAAAATGTGATCAAAGGAATCAATTGATTATTGTTGTTTTTTATGGTCTATGTTTAGCGTTCCTTGATTATAAAGTGAGCAGATGCCATTGTGTCCCCTGACTACCACTGGGCTGGATCTCCTCGGTATGGCACTAACTCATCACTGGATTCTTACGTTACTATAGGTTTGTTGAACTGGGTATTCAAATATGTAAAATCGATGGGGGTCCGACCGCTGGGAACTCCACCAACCCAAGAAAAGGGTCTCTAAAGTACCATAAGAATGAATGGAGAGGATATGCGCATGATTAACCACCACGCCATTCACAAGTGGCTCTTCAGAGCCCTGGTTCTCGGGGGTCAGTGGGGGTCCCAGCTGTCGGACCCCCAGCGATAAGGACGGAAGTTATCCCCTATTTCATGAATTATGGATAACTTTAACCCCTTTAAGTAAGAGATGTGGCGGCAGGAGGGGCACAATGAGCTTTGCTGTGCCCCACTTTAAATTCTAGGCACGCCCCTGAGGGGGACTGAAGTTTTTCTGCCGATTTCATAACTTGTGCTGCGCCCATAGATTGTCCTTTTTGTGACGTCTAAGTCATTGTGTTGGTGAATGAGCAGTCATTACTCATTTCCTTCCATCGAATGCTATCACGGTATTTTCTGCTCGTTTCTCTTATTTCCGAGTAGAAATTAATTACCAGATAACTTTTCTACATTTTCACTTCTCCACATTTCAGCTGCTATAACCTCATAGCTGTATGGGGCCTTATTTTATGCAGGAAAAATGGTATTGCATTTCAGGTGCTTTTTGCGGGTTCCTATAAAATTACTGAGCAATTCATATAATTATTTCTAAGGATGTAAATATACCGTATATAGAATAAAAAGTTATTTTTAGAAAGGAAAAAAAAAAGAAAAAATGTTATTTTTTTTGTTTATCAGATTGTTCACATTTTACACTTAATAACTTTCTGAATAAATTCCTCAGGTTATTATTCTCTTGTGGATACTTTATGTGCAGGTTTTACTTTATGAGTAATGCATGTGCAATAAAATAAATTTTTGTATTTTTGTGAGGAACTTGTTTCTTTTTCCTTTGTTTAGGTTTTTTTTTTATTTTACTTTAGCCAGTCCTGCTCTCAGCTCAGAAATAAGCTGTATCCAGTGTAGACCATGCCCTGTGAGCTAAACAGCCTGATACATTGTAACAATCTGCTGCTGATGTGTTTAGTTCCCAGAGCATTGAGTAGATCGGTTCAGTCCGGTCCGGGTACAATTGTATCCACTGCTCGGTTCTGACAAGACTTGCTGCTGTGTACAGAATAATTAATGTTCGGCTTCACCGACAACAAACACTGATCTTGAAATTGAAGTAAAAAAAAAAGTTTATTAGAAAGCTGTAAGACATTATAAGGGTTTAGTTTTATTGAAATGGCTTGTCCTGTTTCAAAAATTATTGCTCCAAAGGCTCATGGGGTCACACCTCCCACCCAAAACTGAGCTTTTACTAATCCTCCAGCTGCCTCTTGCTGCAACTCTGCTATTTGCTTGTGCTGTCTAGAGTAAGAGGGGCTGCAAAGCTTAGAGATTGGCTGCAGTGCTTTCGATGTGACTTCACCGATGCAGCCGATCAACACAGACTGGAACAATGATGACAGGCAGCACTGGACCCAGAGACAGGAGAACAAGTGAGAGGCAGCACTGGACCCAAAGACAGGAGAACAAGTGAGAGGCAGCACTGGACCCAAAGACAGGAGAACAAGAGAGAGACAGCACTGGACCCAAAGACAGGAGAACAAGTGAGAGGCAGCACTGGACCAAAAGACAGGAGAACAAGTGAGAGGCATCACTGGACCAAAAGACAGGAGAACAAGTGAGAGGCAGCACTGGACCGAAAGACAGGAGAACAAGAGAGAGACAGCACTGGACCCAAAGACAGGAGAACAAGTGAGAGGTAGCACTGGACCCAAAGACAGGAGAACAAGTGAGAGACAGCACTGGACCCAAAGACAGGAGAACAAGTGAGAGGCAGCACTGGACCCAAAGACAGGAGAACAAGAGAGAGACAGCACTGGACCCAAAGACAGGAGAACAAGTGAGAGGCAGCACTGGACCAAAAGACAGGAGAACAAGTGAGAGGCAGCACTGGACCCAGAGACAGGAGAACAAGTGAGAGGTAGCACTGGACCCAAAGACAGGAGAACAAGAGAGAGACAGCACTGGACCCAAAGACAGGAGAACAAGTGAGAGGCAGCACTGGACCAAAAGACAGGAGAACAAGTGAGAGGCAGCACTGGACCCAGAGACAGGAGAACAAGTGAGAGGTAGCACTGGACCCAAAGACAGGAGAACAAGTGAGAGACAGCACTGGACCCAAAGACAGGAGAACAAGTGAGAGGCAGCACTGGACCCAAAGACAGGATAACAAGTGAGAGGCAGCACTGGACCCAAAGACAGGAGAACAAGAGAGAGACAGCACTGGACCAAAAGACAGGAGAACAAGTGAGAGGCAGCACTGGACCAAAAGACAGGAGAACAAGTGAGAGGCAGCACTGGACCCAAAGACAGGAGAACAAGTGAGAGGCAGCACTGGACCCAAAGACAGGAGAACAAGAGAGAGGCAGCACTGGACCAAAAGACAGGAGAACAAGTGAGAGGCAGCACTGGACCCAAAGACAGGAGAACAAGAGAGAGACAGCACTGGACCCAAAGACAGGAGAACAAGTGAGAGGCAGCACTGGACCAAAAGACAGGAGAACAAGTGAGAGGCAGCACTGGACCCAAAGACAGGAGAACAAGTGAGAAGCAGCACTGGACCCAAAGACAGGAGAACAAGTGAGAGGCAGCACTGGACCCAAAGACAGGAGAACGAGAGAGAGACAGCACTGGACCCAAAGACAGGAGAACAAGTGAGAGGCAGCACTGGACCCAAAGACAGGAGAACAAGAGAGAGACAGCACTGGACCCAAAGACAGGAGAACAAGTGAGAGGCAGCACTGGACCAAAAGACAGGAGAACAAGTGAGAGGCAGCACTGGACCCAAAGACAGGAGAACAAGAGAGAGACAGCACTGGACCCAAAGACACGAGAACAAGTGAGAGGCAGCACTGGACCAAAAGACAGGAGAACAAGTGAGAGGCAGCACTGGACCCAGAGACAGGAGAACAAGTGAGAGGTAGCACTGGACCCAAAGACAGGAGAACAAGTGAGAGACAGCACTGGACCCAAAGACAGGAGAACAAGTGAGAGGCAGCACTGGACCCAAAGACAGGAGAACAAGTGAGAGGCAGCACTGGACACAAAGACAGGAGAACAAGTGAGAGGCAGCACTGGACCCAAAGACAGGAGAACAAGTGAGAGGCAGCACTGGACCCAAAGACAGGAGAACAAGAGAGAGACAGCACTGGACCCAAAGACAGGAGAACAAGTGAGAGGTAGCACTGGACCCAAAGACAGGAGAACAAGAGAGAGACAGCACTGGACCCAAAGACAGGAGAACAAGTGAGAGGCAACACTGGACCCAAAGACAGGAGAACAAGTGAGAGGCAGCACTGGACCGAAAGACAGGAGAACAAGTGAGAGGCAGCTGGACTGAAAGACCGGAGAACAAGTGAGAGGCAGCACTGGACCCAAAGACAGGAGAACAAGTGAGAGGCAACACTGGACCCAAAGACAGGAGAACAAGTGAGAGGCAGCACTGGACCCAAAGACAGGAGAACAAGTGAGAGGCAGCACTGGACCCAAAGACAGGAGAACAAGTGAGCGGCAGCACTGGACCCAAAGACAGGAGAACAAGTGAGAGGCAGCACTGGACTCAAAGACAGGAGAACAAGTGAGAGGCAGCACTGGACCCAAAGACAGGAGAACAAGTGAGAGACAGCACTGGACCAAAAGACAGGAGAACAAGTGAGAGGCAGCACTGGACCCAAAGACAGGAGAACAAGAGAGAGGCAGCACTGGACCCAAAGACAGGAGAACAAGTGAGAGGCAGCATTGGACCCAAAGACAGGAGAACAAGAGAGAGGCAGCACTGGACCCAAAGACAGGAGAACAAGTGAGAGACAGCACTGGACCCAAGACAGGAGAACAAGAGAGAGGCAGCACTGGACCCAAAGACAGGAGAACAAGAGAGAGGCAGCACTGGACCCAAAGACAGGAGAACAAGTTAGAGGCAGCACTGGACCCAAAGACAGGAGAACAAGTGAGAGGCAGCACTGGACCAAAAGACAGGAGAACAAGTGAGAGGCAGCACTGGACCCAAAGACAGGAGAACAAGAGAGAGACAGCACTGGACCCAAAGACAGGAGAACAAGTGAGAGGCAGCACTGGACCAAAAGACAGGAGAACAAGTGAGAGGCAGCACTGGACCAAAAGACAGGAGAACAAGTGAGAGGCAGCACTGGACCAAAAGACAGGAGAACAAGTGAGAGGCAGCACTGGACCAAAAGACAGGAGAACAAGAGAGAGACAGCACTGGACCCAAAGACAGGAGAACAAGTGAGAGGCAGCACTGGACCAAAAGACAGGAGAACAAGAGAGAGGCAGCACTGGACCCAAAGACAGGAGAACAAGTGAGAGGCAGCACTGGACCAAAAGACAGGAGAACAAGTGAGAGGCAGCACTGGACCCAAAGACAGGAGAACAAGTGAGAGGCAGCACTGGACCAAAAGACAGGAGAACAAGTGAGAGGCAGCACTGGACCCAAAGACAGGAGAACAAGTGAGAGGCAGCACTGGACCAAAAGACAGGAGAACAAGTGAGAGGCAGCACTGGACCCAAAGACAGGAGAACAAGTGAGAGGCAGCACTGGACCCAAAGACAGGAGAACAAGAGAGAGGCAGCACTGGACCCAAAGACAGGAGAACAAGTGAGAGGCAGCATTGGACCCAAAGACAGGAGAACAAGAGAGAGGCAGCACTGGACCCAAAGACAGGAGAACAAGTGAGAGACAGCACTGGACCCAAAGACAGGAGAACAAGAGAGAGGCAGCACTGGACCCAAAGACAGGAGAACAAGAGAGAGGCAGCACTGGACCCAAAGACAGGAGAACAAGTGAGAGGCAGCACTGGACCCAAAGACAGAAGAACAAGTGAGAGGCAGCACTGGACCCAAAGACAGGAGAACAAGTGAGAGGCAGCACTGGACCCAAAGACAGGAGAACAAGTGAGAAGCAGCACTGGACCCAAAGACAGGAGAACAAGTGAGAGGCAGTACTGGACCCAAAGACAGGAGAACAAGTGAGAGGCAGCACTGGACCCAAAGACCGGAGAACAAGTGAGAGGCAGCACTGGACCCAGAGACAGGAGAACAAGTGAGAGGCAGCACTGGACCCAGAGACAGGAGAACAAGTGAGAGGCAGCACTGGACCCAAAGACCGGAGAACAAGTGAGAGGCAGCACTGGACCCAGAGACCGGAGAACAAGTGAGAGGCAGCACTGGACCCAGAGACCGGAGAACAAGTGAGAGGCAGCACTGGACCCAAAGACAGGAGAACAAGTGAGAGGCAGTACTGGACCCAAAGACCGGAGAACAAGTGAGAGGCAGTACTGGACCCAAAGACCGGAGAACAAGTGAGAGGCAGCACTGGACCCAAAGACCGGAGAACAAGTGAGAGGCAGTACTGGACCCAAAGACCGGAGAACAAGTGAGAGGCAGCACTGGACCCAAAGACCGGAGAACAAGTGAGAGGCAGTACTGGACCCAAAGACCGGAGAACAAGTGAGAGGCAGCACTGGACCCAAAGACAGGAGAACAAGTGAGAGGCAGTACTGGACCCAAAGACAGGAGAACAAGTGAGAGGCAGTACTGGACCCAAAGACAGGAGAACAAGTGAGAGGCAGTACTGGACCCAAAGACAGGAGAACAAGTGAGAGGCAGTACTGGACCCAAAGACCGGAGCACCTGTGAGTGGCAGCACTGGACCCAAAGACAGGAGAACAAGTGAGAGGCAGCACTGGACCCAAAGACCGGAGAACAAGTGAGAGGCAGTACTGGACCCAAAGACCGGAGCACCTGTGAGTGGCAGCTGGACCCAAAGACCGGAGCACCGGTGAATAGCAGCTGGACCCAAAGACTGTAGCATCGACGAGGGGCAGCACTGGACCAAAAGACAGGGGCAGCGGCGAAAGGCAGAACTGGACCCAAAGACTGGAGCACTGGTGAGAGACAGTACTGGGCCCAAAGACTAGAGCTCCGGTGAGTGGCAGCTGGACCTAAAGACAGGAGAACAAGAGAGACAGTACTGGACCCAAAGATGAGCAAAGGTGAGAGGCAGCACTGGATCCAAAGACCGGAGCACGGACGAGAGACAGTACTGGACCAAAAGACAGGGGCAGCGGCGAAAGGCAGCACTGGACCCAAAGACTGGAGCACGGACGAGAGGCAGAGCTGGATCCAATGACTTGGGCAGCAGCAACAGGCAGTACTGCACTCTGGGAAGGAGTAAAAGCTCGGCTTCAGGACGGGGTAAGTTGCCTTCCTGAGCCTTTGGAGCAGTAATCGTTGAAACTGTACAACCCCTTTGATTTCAAATAAACCCCTCTCTAAGCTTCTTGACAACCTCTGAAGAAAATCTGTCCCTTTTGGGTGTAACATTTGGTAATTGTCATCTTGGGATATTGTACTTGTGAGTTTGCCCTTTGTGGGGCACTGCAAATATTACATTCATTCCATCTCCACCCTGCACCATTACTACACTGATGCTACAGATAACGGAGCTATTCTGGCAATGACATGACGTTCTGGAATTGCCATTTAAGCCTTTCTCTATGTAAGGAAGTTCACAATGTCATCGTCTCGATGGTTCCTTCCCAGATATCTGCATTTTCCCCAGTATCTTCTGGGGTCCTGAGCGCAGCGGACATCTCATTGTGTAAGAGGACATTGAGTGAGTTGCACCTTGGGGAGGCAAATATTATTTCTAGTCAGCAAACAGTCTGATGGGCCCTTTTTCCATTCAGACGCATTGAGGAAGGTGAACATTTTACTCTTTCTGTTTACTTTGTTTCAACTCAGCCTGAAAAACACCAATTCTAGGTGAAAAGTGTCCGTCGTGGATGTGTTTACTCAGTGGGTCCGGTTCCAGGTCAGTAGAGGAGTAACCAGCCTGCCTGGGCCTTACTGTTCCACTTGATGGTGCAGCGGGCGCTGGTTGGGGCCTTACAATGTGCATCATCGTAGACAACGGCATTTAAAGGGACACCACACTTAACTGTCACCTCTGTCTGCGGGGCAGGTGAAGGCGCTCAGTTGCTGGCTGTTATCCGCTGCAGTAATGTCTTGAAATGAGTGGAAGAAAGATGATAACAGAATAGAAGCCCCTTTAGATCATGTTGAGAAATGGGAGGTCACTTCTGGGGCCACGCGTATTATGCATGGCTTTGCCAACCTTGGCACTATGACATGCAGGCTATCAGTAGGTACAGTATATTCACAAGGTGCATTCATTTACAGTGATTGATGCAAAATGTTGCAATTGTGTCACAAAGCAAAAGTCTGAACGGATTTGCTTATGCGAGCCTCAATATTGGCTCATTAGGACATCCCCATTTCTACATAGGAACCCACTAATTTTTATTTGGCCATTGCAAATCCAGCAGCTGAATCCTCCGGCGATCATCGGATTCTGCAAAGAAAAGCTGCAAAATCCTGTAGCAGCGGCCACTGCTGGAGGAATATGGTACTACATGGTGCCCACCATGCCGGAGCCGCTCGTTGCAGCTGTTCTCAGGTTCACCTTAATATTATCATTAATAACTATGTAGCAGATGAGATAATGCAGAGAAGCTTTACCGCCTGATGTGTTCATAGATTGGGATGAGGACATTTTATCATTAATAAACTCATTAGTTATCGTGCGCAGTCATCCCGGGTCATGGACACAGCGGCCGTATCAGGTCACGCTGAGGCCTTCACAAATATTCACCAATTGCTCTTTATGGGTTCTAATAACTAAATGGCCAAAGATGGGAGCGAGTGACCACCCCTCCGGGGACTATTTTACCGGAGACACTTGTCACTCGCCTCTGCACACATTGTAGTAAAAGGTGAAACAAGCTTCCAAAAGGGAAGGTATAAGGGGAGCACTAGCACCCAAATGCTGGAGCATGGAGGTCCCTACAACACACGGACACAACAGTGTGATAAATGGCAGGAGGGGTCTGCGGAGAGGTACAGTGCTAAACACAGCGAGCAATGCCAATCTGTACAAAGCCAACACTCAAAATGGGAAGGGGATATTATTATTAATCCTGTATTATACTCCGGAGCTGCACTCACTATTCTGCTGGTGGAGTCACCAAGTAAGTAATGTACAGTAGTGTTTAAAATAATAGCAGTCCAATATGACTAACCAGATTAATCACTGTTTTTGGTATACATTATATCACCACATGTCAGACAATTTCCCAGTTGGCGCAGTAGATTGTAAGAAAACCCCCAGACTCCGCATTCATGATCTGCAGGTTTCTGAGTCTGTGAATAATTAATTGTAAGGGGTGGGTGTTCAAAATAATAGCAGTGTGGAGGTGAATTAGTGCGGTCAATCATTCTGTGAAGAAGCAGGTGTGAATCAGGAGGCCCTTATTTAAGGGTGAAGCCAGCACATGTTGTACATGCATTTCTCCTTGAAAGCCTGAGAAATATGGATCGTTCGAGTCATTGCTCAGAAGAACAGCGTACTTTGATTAAAATGTTGATTGGAGAGGGTAAAACTTATAAAGAAATGCAGACAATGATCGACTGTTCAGATAACATGATCTCCAATGCTTTAAAATGGAAAGCAAAACCAGAGAGACGTGGAAGAAAACGGAAGACTACCATTCGAATGGATGAAAGAATAGTCAGAATGGCAACGGCTCAGCCAATGATCAGCTCCAGGATGATCACAGACAGTCTCCAGTTACCTGTGAGGACTGTGACAGTTAGAAGACGCCTGTGTGAAGCTAATCTCTTACCAAGAAGTCCCTGCAAAGTCCCACTGTTAAAAAAAGACATATACTGAAGCGGATACAATTAGTCAATGAACACATCAACTGACCTACAGAGAAATGGATAAACATTTTGTGGACTGATAAAAGTAAAATTGTTCTTTTGGGATCCAAGGGCCGCAGACAGTTCATCAGACGACCCCCAAACTCTGCATTGAGCCACAGTACACCCTGCAGACAGTGAAGCATGGTGGAAGCATCATGATATGGGCATGTTTCTCTTACTATGGTGTCGGACCTATTTACTGCATACCAGGTATCATGGACCAGTTTACATATATTAAAATACTTGAAGACGTCATGTTGCCTTACGCTGAAGAGGATATGCCCTTGACGTTGGTGTTTCACCAAGACAACGACCCTAAACACACCAGTAAATGAGCAAAATCTTGGTTCCAGTCCAACAAAATTGAGGTTATGGAGTGGCCAGTCAAATCCCCGGACCTTAATCCGATAGAACACTTGTGGGTGACATCAAAAATGCCGTTTCTGAGGCAAAGCCAACAAATGCCAAAAAACTGTGGGATGCAGTGAAAGCATCCTGGGCTGGAATAACAGGTGCCAGAAGTTGGTTGACTCTATGCAACATAGCGGTGAAGCAGTTCTAAAAAACTGTGGGTAACAACTAAATATTAGGTTAGTGATTCACAGGAATGCTAAATCCTCCAAAAATACATATTGTGAGTTTGTAAAGACAAATGCAGACACTGCTATTTAGAACAGAACAATGTTCATTTTTTGTTATTTTCTGTAAAGTAGTTAAAAATTATCTACATTTCTCTCCATGTTTTGAATTAGAAAACAGCGTGCAATGTTCCCAATGCTGGAAATAACAACTAGTAGAAAGATTTTGCGCTTAACTCGTGTTTTTGAACACTCTGCTATTATTTTGAACACTACTGTATGTACACAGTGACTGCATCAGCAAAATAGTGAGTGCAGCTCTGGAGTATAATACAGGATGTATCTCAGGATCAGTAATGTAATGTATGTACACAGTGACTGCACCAGCAGAATAGTGAGTGCAGCTCTGGGGTATAATACAGGATGTATCTCAGGATCAGTAATGTAATGTATGTACACAGTGACTGCACCAGCAGAATAGTGAGTGCCGCTCTGGGGTATAATACAGGATGTATCTCAGGATCAGTAATGTAATGTATGTACACAGTGACTGTAGCAGAATAGTGAGTGCCGCTCTGGGGTATAATACAGGATGTAACTCAGGATCAGTAATGTATGTACACAGTGACTGCACCAGCAGAATAGTGAGTGCAGCTCTGGATTATAATACAGGATGTAACTCAGGATCAGTAATGTAATGTATGTACACAGTGACTGCACCAGCAGAATAGTGAGTGCAGCTCTGGAGTATAATACAGGATGTAACTCGGGATCAGTACAGGATAAGTAAAATAATGTATTTACAGTGTCTCAACTTTTTATGTGATTACGTCTAGAAATAACTGTAATATGGTATCAAAGGTCCTCACCCAACCCCTGTAGGAATTCCCATGTCACCTATTTTAGAAGTTTACTGCACAGTTCCCAGTCTTACTGTCACCTTATTTGTAGGTTATTTGGTCACACAAATATGATGAAGCGGATGAATGACCTCATATTGTAGGCAGAATTTAATAAGGTATCATGCAAAAAAACATCAAGACCCTGAATTTTTTTTAACACAGGAGTTGCATTTTTGGTAAATAAATGTAATAATAAATGGTGTGAGGAGCGGAGCGCTCGGGCCCACGAGGCACATCCTGCTGGGATATCGCATTGCTGTAGGACATGGCTGTCATCAGGTGGACTTAGCTGGGACGTGTTGCAGGTATCGATCAGCCGCTCAGATTCCTCGGCCTAATCTCTGCGCTGAACCAGTTGGACTTTTGAACCTCAATGAGGAGTTGACATGGAGAAGGCTGTTATTATGTGACGGCCATGGGGTTTCTAGGTGGATCTCTACCTTTAAATAAAGAGCAAACATTGGGCTGCATTCCAGCAGAATCACTCAACAGCGGGGTGGGGAGGTCCAAGGAGCTGACCTGTTAACCCCTTCATTTACAGGGGGCAGAAACTGTCTCCAAAATTACCCATAATACAGATCCTAGGACTGTAGGATCATGATTCATGTTGATATAACCTGGGCATCTCCTGTATATAATTATATATGTACAGCTGGTATAACCTGGGTATCTCCTGTATATAATTATATATGTCCAGCTGGTATAACCTGGGCATCTCCTGTATATAATTATATATGTACAGCTGGTATAACCTGGGTATCTCCTGTATATAATTATATATGTCCAGCTGGTATAACCTGGGTATCTCCTGTATATAATTATATATGTACAACTGGTATAACCTGGGCATCTTCTGTATATAATTATATATGTACAGCTGATATAACCTGTGCATCTTCTGTATATAATTATATATATATAAAGCTGGTATAACCTGGGCATCTTCTGTGTATAATATTCTATGTACAGCTGGTATAACCTGGGCAAGGCAGATCGCAGAATTTGGCCAGCTTTAGTGTCATTGTGCACCTTCAGACCAGCAGCGCATCTATGCCACTTGTGTGAACTGTCAATCTTGTGCACCGTCAGTGAGTTGCTAGGTTGGGGAGCGGTGCGCTCCCGGGGATGACAAGTGAGAACAGTCCTTTAAATGAAGCTATTTCCTGCAGTTCCATGCAGTGTAAGAGACGCGTGGAGAATAACTCATAATGACTTTTTCTGTTTTCTAGTATAGACCAAATATTTCCTTTATTAAAGGGGTTGTCCATGCTTGGGACTAAACTCTGCAATCAGTCTGCGTGATTGTAGACTGCCGAATGTTGACGGTGTACAGTGTGCGCTCTGTCACAATTAAAGTGCGCGAGAGTGTTCACTTGACCACATGTATGTGACTTTCATACTTGCGGTCATGTATCAGTTAGATTCCTATGTAGTTCAAAAAAGAGCAGGAGTCTAGTCGGCATGTGACTTCCCCTTTGCATCAGGAATATCGGGAAATTGTGCGCATAAAGTGCTGCCACAATTCGATCATCAGTCACATAGAGTTACTGCTTACTTCTGTCCCAACTCTGGACAACCGCTTTAAAACTCCTGCGTCAGATGCACATTTTGTTACATTTAGTCAGATACATTTGTATTAGGAACTAAACATAAGATATAAAACCCACAATGGGGCTATAGTGTTAGACACAACAGATCCTCCCCGGAATGCAGACAAGTTACTGGAGGAGCAGATGGACCTTCATATCTGTTGTATCAATTGTGTATTTCTCAGTGCGGTTACCAGCTGAAGCAACACCACCAAAAAAACTGAATTTAAAGTTTTCCTCCTTTGCCAAGTCCATATTATTGTACATAGAGGGCGGTAATATTGTAATTGTAGTTACTGTATATTCTTGTACATAGGAGGCAGTATTATAGTAGTTATATTCTTGTATACAGGAGCAGTATTACAGTAGTTATATTCTGGTATATAGGGGCAGTATTATAGTAGTTATATTCTTGTACATAGGAGCAGTATTATAGTAGTTATATTCTTGTACATAGGGAGCAGTATTATAGTAGTTATATTCTTGTACATAGGGGGCAGTATTATAGTAGTTATATTCTTGTACATAGGGGGCAGTATTATAGTAGTTATATTCTTGTACATAGGAAGCAGTATTATAGTAGTTATATTCTTGTACATAGGGGGCAGTATTATAGTAGTTATATTCCTGTACATAGGGGGCAGTATTATAGTAGTTATATTCTTGTACATAGGGGCAGTATTATAGTAGTTATATTCTTGTACATAGGAGCAGTATTATAGTAGTTATATTCTTGTACATAGGGGCAGTATTATAGTAGTTATATTCTTGTACATAGGAGCAGTATTATAGTAGTTATATTCTTGTACATAGGAGCAGTATTATAGTAGCTATATTCTTGTACATAGGGGGCAGTATTATAGTAGTTATATTCTTGTACATAGGGGCAGTATTATAGTAGTTATATTCTTGTACATAGGGGCTGTATTATAGTAGTTATATTCTTGTACATAGAAGCAGTATTATAGTAGTTATATTCTTGTACATAGGAGCAGTATTATAGTAGTTTATTCTTGTACATAGGGGGCAGTATTATAGTAGTTATATTCTTGTACATAGGAGCAGTATTATAGTAGTTTATTCTTGTACATAGGGAGCAGTATTATAGTAGTTATATTCTTGTACATAGGAGCAGTATTATAGTAGTTATATCCTTGTACATAGGGGGCAGTATTATAGTAGTTATATTCTTGTACATAGAGGCAGTATTATAGTAGTTATATTCTTGTACATAGAGGCAGTATTATAGTAGTTATATTCTTGTACATAGGGGCAGTATTATAGTAGTTATATTCTTGTACATAGGAGCAGTATTATAGTATATTCTTGTACATGGGGGCAGTATTATAGTAGTTATATTCTTGTACATAGGGGCAGTATTATAGTAGTTATATTCTTGTACATAGGAGCAGTATTATAGTAGTTATATTCTTGTACATAGGAGCAGTATTATAGTAGTTATATTCTTGTACATAGGGGACCGTATTATATTAGTTATATTCTTGTACATAGGAGCAGTATTATAGTATATTCTTGTACATAGGGGCAGTATTATAGTAGTTATATTCTTGTACATAGGGAGCAGTATTATAGTAGTTACATTCTTGTACATAGGAGCAGTATTATAGTAGTTATATTCTTGTACATAGGAGCAGTATTATAGTAGTTATATTCTTGTACATTGAGGCAGTATTATAGTAGTTATATTCTTATACATAGGGGGCAGTATTATAGTAGTTATATTCTTGTACATAGGAGCAGTATTATAGTAGTTATATTCTTGTACATAGAGGCAGTATTATAGTAGTTATATTCTTGTACATAGGAGCAGTATTATAGTAGTTATATTCTTGTACATAGGGGACCGTATTATATTAGTTATATTCTTGTACATAGGAGCAGTATTATAGTATATTCTTGTACATAGGGGCAGTATTATAGTAGTTATATTCTTGTACATAGGAGCAGTATTATAGTAGTTACATTCTTGTACATAGGAGCAGTATTATAGTAGTTATATTCTTGTACATAGGAGCAGTATTATAGTAGTTATATTCTTGTACATAGGGGCAGTATTATAGTAGTTATATTCTTGTACATAGGGGGCAGTATTATAGTAGTTATATTCTTGTACATAGGGGGCAGTATTATAGTAGTTATATTCTTGTACATAGGGGGCAGTATTATAGTAGTTATATTCTTGTACATAGGGGGCAGTATTATAGTAGTTATATTCTTGTACATAGGAGCAGTATTATAGTAGTTATATTCTTGTACATAGGGGGCAGTATTATAGTAGTTATATTCTTGTACATGGGGGCATTATTATAGTAGTTATATTCTTGTACATAGGGAGCAGTATTATAGTAGTTATATTCTTGTACATAGGGGGCAGTATTATAGTAGTTATATTCTTGTACATAGGGGCAGTATTATAGTAGTTATATTCTTGTACATAGGAGCAGTATTATAGTAGTTATATTCTTGTACATAGGGGGCAGTATTATAGTAGCTATATTCTTGTACATAGGGGGCAGTATTATAGTAGTTATATTATTGTACATAGGAGCAGTATTATAGTAGTTATATTCTTGTACATAGGAGCAGTATTATAGTAGTTATATTCTTGTACATAGGGGGCAGTATTATAGTAGTTATATTCTTGTACATAGGAGCAGTATTATAGTAGTTATATTCTTGTACATAGGAGCAGTATTATAGTAGTTATATTCTTGTACATAGGAGCAGTATTATAGTAGTTATATTCTTGTACATAGGAGCAGTATTATAGTAGTTATGTTCCTGTACATAGGAGCAGTATTATAGTAGTGATACTCCTTTCCTGGGGCAGAATTATAGGCGATTTTTTTCATGGACACTTTTTTGTGATACATCATAGTTTTATTTCCTGTCAGTTAATTGGGAAATGATTGAGTCAGTAATTATTTATTTGAGAGTTTGGGACACAAAAGTGTAAAAAGAAAACACGAAAAAGCTTTCAAGTCCAAGGGTTTTGTGTCGGGAATGTCATTTCCCGGGAAGGACACTGTTCTCATATCTTATCAAATAAGGAACTGATTTTCCTTGCAGCTGTGTTTGAATTCCGAGGCCTTGATAACGTTGTGTGCAGAAGATTCTTTACCTTTGGCTGGGACTGCAGAGCAAACGGCAACAATGTAGCAGCCACTAATCTCATGCATTACATTTGTTTGGCCCAAACTACACTGCAGTCTAAAAAGGAGTCACTTCAAATCCTTAATGAAAAATTAATGCTTTGTTGTCTCCCAGGGTGGAACTGTGAGCAGGGGCTGGAGAAAAGTATTTAATATACAGTACAGACCAAAAGTTTGGACACACCTTCTCATTTAAAGATTTTTCTGTATTTTCATGACTATGAAAATTGTACATTCACACTGAAGGCATCAAAACTATGAATTACCACATGTGGAATTATATACTTAACAAAAAAGTGTGAAACAACTGAAAATATGTCTTATATTCTAGGTTCTTCAAAGTAGCCACCTTTTGCTTTGATGACTGCTTTGCACACTCTTGGCATTCTCTTGATGCGCTTCAAGAGGTAGTCACCGGAAATGGTCTTCCAACAATCTTGAAGGAGTTCCCAGAGATGCTTAGCACTTGTTGGCCCTTTTGCCTTCACTCTGCGGTCCAGCTCACCCCAAACCATCTCGATTGGGTTCAGGTCTGGTGACTGTGGAGGCCAGGTCATCTGGCGTAGCACCCCATCACTCTCCTTCTTGGTCAAATAGCCCTTACACAGCCTGGAGGTGTGTTTGGGGTCATTGTCCTGTTGAAAAATAAATGATGGTCCAACTAAACGCAAACCGGATGGAACAGCATGCCGCTGCAAGATGCTGTGGTAGCCATGCTGGATCAGTATGCCTTCAATTTTGAATAAATCCCCAACAGTGTCACCAGCAAAGCACCCCCACACCATCACACCTCCTCCTCCATGCTTCACGGTGGGAACCAGGCATGTAGAGTCCATCCGTTCACCTTTTCTGCATCGCACAAAGACACGGTGGTTGGAACCAAAGATCTCAAATTTGGACTCATCAGACCAAAGCACAGATTTCCACTGGTCTAATGTCCATTCCTTGTGTTCTTTAGCCCAAACAAGTCTCTTCTGCTTGTTGCCTGTCCTTAGCAGTGGTTTCCTAGCAGCTATTTTACCATGAAGGCCTGCTGCACAAAGTCTCCTCTTAACAGTTGTTGAAGAGATGTGTCTGCTGCTAGAACTCTGTGTGGCATTGACCTGGTCTCTAATCTGAGCTGCTGTTAACCTGCGATTTCTGAGACTGGTGACTTGGATAAACTTATCCTCAGAAGTAGAGGTGACTCTTGGTCTTCCTTTCCTGGGGTGGTGCTCAAGTGAGCCAGTTTCTTTGTAGTGCTTGATGGTTTTTGAAACTGCACTGGGGGACAATTTCATAGTTTTCCCAATTTTTCGCACTGACTGACCTTCATTTCTTAAAGTAATGATGGCCACTCGTTTTTCTTTACTTAGCTGCTTTTTTCTTGCCATAATACAAATTCTAACAGTCTATTCAGTAGGACTATCAGCTGTGTATCCACCAGACTTCTGCACAACACAACTGATGGTCCCAACCCCATTTATAAGGCAAGAAATCCCACTTATTAAACCTGACAGGGCACACCTGTGAAGTGAAAATTATTTCCGGTGACTACCTCTTGAAGCTCATCAAGAGAATGCCAAGAGTGTGCAAAGCAGTCATCAAAGCAAAAGGTGGCTACTTTGAAGAACCTAGAATATAAGACATATTTTCAGCTCTTTCACACTTTTTTGTTAAGTATATAATTCCACATGTGTTAATTCATAGTTTTGATGCCTTCAGTGTGAATGTACAATTTTCATAGTCATGAAAATACAGAAAAATCTTTATATGAGAAGGTGTGTCCAAACTTTTGGTCTGTACTGTATATTTGTCCCAATCCTGTTTTCTCTAGTTCATGGAGAACTATGGGGTTCCAAGATCTGCATTATTCCATCATTTCCAGCTTCATCATGTACTCTGTCCCCTATCTTAAGATGTCAGCACCACGACAGTTTGCTGTGGCAACATGTCATCCTCATAGCTATGTGTGAAGGGGGCTGGCTGACTGCTTATTTCACTAGCCATGCCAGCACTCTCCCCTATTTCTGCATCAGCAATGATTAAAAGGGGGCTGGCCTAGCAAGTAACATGAGGCAGTCAGCGGACCCCCTTCACGTGCAGCTCTGATTACAGTGTTGGCACAGGTAATGTTGTCTTGTGTCAAGTACAAGCCAATGAATGAGCATGGTATGAATGGTTGATTTTCTACTGGATGCTTGAGGTGCAAGTGTTCTTTGTAGCAAGATTTCTTTTTTTTTTTTTTCTTTTTAAGTGCAAAAATATAAATGAAGCCGGAAAAAAATGCTACCGTTTTGTGTTTACAGCTGCTGTGCAGATCAATACGTCACCATAGTGATGGACAACAAAGTAACAGTGTAGTCTGATCTTGGAGTCACACTTCCATCTGTCCACTATTTCTTTGTCATTTGCCAACAGTTACAATTTGGTGAAAACAGATCACAAACGATGCCCAAAATTGCCCATTTTGGGAGATTTCCCGGGATGAGCCTTAAATGTCCTGAATTTTCAGTTTTACGTGTTGATAGCGAAGCTTCTTGCAATCTCACTGAATGCATGTGAGGAAGAAGCAGGTGTCTAATGGCTGCAGTATCAGACTACGGGATTTGTGTCTGCACCATGGAGATCCATTGTCCTGGACAGGAGCCGAGAAGGGATCGGATACAGTGTTTGCTCATTTTCGGAGCCATTCTCTTGGCATATGACCAGTTTGTTATATGAGGTTACAGTCACAAAATGTGACACTATACCTATAGGGAACCGCCCAGCACATTTTTAAGTATGGAAGTAGCACTTTGGTTCTTTAGATGAATGTCCCCCAATAAAAATGATGCCTTTTTTGTACCGATCTGATATTCCATTCGTGAGAAATTTAGTGTAAAAGTCATATGTAAATCAGGCTGGACGTGCACTGGGGGCGTGTCAAAGCATTTCAATTTTTTTTCTTCCAAGAGGATTGACACACCCCCAGTGCACTTCAAGCCGGATTTACATATCATTTCACACTAGATTTCTCATGACTTCCACATAAGATCTCTTTTTATTGGGGGACAAGCAGTAGCGTAACTTGTCGTTCGTGGGTCCCAATGCATAAAGCTTCAATGGGGCCCCCAATTATTACAAGTCTTTAATAATAATGTTTTTTTCATATGGGCCAAAGGCACCTTTTACACCCCTTAGGCTCCAGGGCGCAGGTGCATTTGCAGCCCCTGCACCTATTATAGTTATGCCCCTGGGGACAAGCAAACAGCCGGACCACTGTGCCGCTACATTCATCTGTAAAAACCTGCTGACGTCTGCCTTTAATACGCAGGCGGTACCTGTGCATTGCGGATAAGCGCACTTCATTGTTCTTGTGACACTGGAGCGCCCGGTCCCATTAACAATAAACTGCAGGGAGGACGATACAAAGAGAATGAGAATAATGTGCACTGGTCCATGGCACCCGGCAAATTAAAGTCCGATTAAAAGTGTGGAATTAACGATAAATGGAGCATTTACAAGAAGCTGAAGAATTGTGACGGCAGCGGGAAGCAAATACCAGCTGAGAGCATCCCCCTCCTTCTAATCTGCTTCTCCTTAGTTATATCTCTGGCAGCCAATACGTCCTACAAAAGTTCTCACCCAACTTTCCCAGACTTGTGTCGGTTTAGTGATGCAGCAGTGAGGACAATGATGTAAGTTTTGTAGTTAAGCGGGGGGCGTGGCTAGTGGGAGGGGCCTAAGTGCAGGGGCGGGGCCTGAGTGCTGGGGAGGGGGTCTAACAAGCCACAGCGTTTTACATAGAGGGCTAGGGCAGTGAATTTAGCGAAATTCTAGATACGGCTCTGCTGTTAGGCACATGAGATTTACTAATTGCAACTTCATATTCCACAACTTAAAGGGGATGTCCTCTACTACACAACCTCTTTCTAATAGCACCAACCTGCAAAACTAAATTAAAAAAAATCCTCTGAGCAGTCACAATATTGTTATATCACGTGACCGCTGCAGTCAGTCAGCTGGCACATGGGTGCTAAGTTGTCAAGAAGTGGACAACCCCTCTAAGTTATAGGTCTCATTTTTTCCCATATATTCCTATAGACAACAAAATATAATATCCAGCCGCTTTGTAATGGTTCTTCATTACCTAATTTCACCTGTTTTTTCTGTGTGTTTTCACACTACTGCAAGGAATCAGTCAACAAGCAGGCTAACTGCTGTTGATGGATCTTAAAACTCCTCTATTTCTCTAATTGTCTCTAATGCAAATCCCCCTGTATGAGCTCTAATGTGCAACCAACAAATATGACTAAGGACTCGTGTAGATGAACGCATTTTCAATCTGAGAAAAAAAAACGGACCAGTGTTATTCTATGGGGCCGTGCACATGTGCGATTTTTTTTTCCTCAGACCGAGTCTGACAGCTGGAGATCTAATACCGGCACAAGGTAGAAGAAGATCAGGACCACAGCTCATTCACTGCAGACAACAGATGGTTTCCATGTATCTAGAAATGAAAACAGTTGGAAGATATTTTGAAACAAAATCCTCTAATGGAAAAAAGCACAGACCCCTAACATGTTATATGGTGTGCCCCGTATACAGTGCAGTTACTGAGAGCGCAGCCACAGCATACCAACATGCATAGATGTGCAGGCTCAATACATGGATGCTCACGTATATACAACCTCTGGCAAAAATTATGGAATCACCAAGCTCAGAGGATGTTCATTCAGTTGTTTAATGTTGTTGAAAAAAAGCAGATCACAGACATGGCACAAAACTAAAGTAATTTCAAATGGCAACTTTAGGGCTTTAAGAAACACTAAAAGAAATCAAGATTAAAAATGTGGTACTCAGTAATTTTTTTTCAGACCAAGCAGAGGGAAAAAATTATGGAATCACTCAATTCTGAGGAAAAAAATATGGAATCACCCTGTAAATTTTCATTTCCAAAACTAACACCTGCATCAAATTAGATCTGCTCATTAGTCTGCATCTAAAAAGGAGTGATCACACCTAGAAGAGCTGCTGAACCAAGTAGACTGAGATGAATCATGGCTCCAACACGAGAGATGTCAATTGAAACAAAGGAGAGGATTATCAAACTCTTAAAAGAAGGTAAATCATCACGCAATGTTGCAAAAGATGTTGGTTGTTCACAGTCAGCTGTGTCTAAAATCTGGACCAAATACAAACAACATGGGAAGGTTGTTAAAGGCAAGCATACTGGTAGACCAAGGAAGACATCAAAGCATCAAGACCGGAAACTTAAAGCAATAGGTCTCTAAAACAGGAAATGCACAACAAAACAAATGAACGAATGGGAGGAAACTGGAGTCAATGTCTGTGACTGAACTGTAAGAAACCGCCTAAAGGAAATGGGATTTACATACAGAAAAGCTAAACATAAGCCATCAATAACACCTAAAGAGAAAAAAACAAGGTTAGAATGGGCTAAGGAAAAGCAATCGTGGACTGTGGATGACTGGATGAAAGTCATATTCAGTGATGAATCGTGAATCTGCATTGGGCAAGGTGATGATGCTGGAACTTTTGTTTGGTGTCGTTCCAATGAGGTTTATAAAGATGACTGCATGAAGAGAACATGAAAATTTCCACAGTCATTGATGATATGGGGCTGCATGTCAGGTAAAGGCACTGGGGAGATGACTGTCATTACATGTTCAATAAATGCCCAAGTTTACATTGATATTTTGGACAGTTTTCTTATCCCATCAATTGAAAGGATGTTTGGGGATGATGACATAATTTTTCAAGATGATAATGCATCCTGCCATAGAGCAAAAACTGTGAAAACATTCCTTGAAAGAAGACACATAAGGTCAATGTCATGGCCTGCAAATAGTCCGGATCTCAATCCAATTGAAAATCTTTGGTGGAAGTTGAAGAAAATGGTCCATGACAAGGCTCCAACCTGCAAAGCTGATCTGGCAAAAGCAGTCAGAGAAAGTTGGAGCCAGATTGATGAAGAGTACTGTTTGTCACTCATTAAGTCCATGCCTCAGAGACTGCAAGCTGTTATTAAAGCCAGAGGTGGCGCAACAAAATACTAGTGATGTATTGAAGTGTTCTTTTGTGTGTTTGTTTTTCATGATTCCATAATTTTTTCCTCAGAATTGAGTGATTCCATAATTTTTTCCCTCTGATTGGTCTGAAAAAAATTACCCTTACTGAATACCACATTTTTTATCTTCATTTCTTTTAGTGTTTTTTAAAGTCCTAAAGTTGCCATTTGAAATGACTTTAGTTTTGTGCCATGTCAGTGATCTGCTTTTTTTCAACAACATTAAACAACTGAATGAACATCCTCCGAGCCCGGTGATTCCATAATTTTTGCCAGGGGTTGTATATGCATGCTCACAACATACATGGATTCCTATCCGTGCACACTACCACACATAAGAAACAAGTTCTGTAAGTGGACGCGGCACTTATACGGTTCTGTAAGCCGACAGCAGCTAAAAGCAGGAGCTAAAATAGGGAAGGATCAGGCAGCATAGGCTGTACACATCTATATACATCAGTATACAGACCCTCAGTGCCAATTGTTGCATCTGCACCAATACAGAGGCGGCTCTGCTCCAGAATTATTTCTCTCATCGATGTGCAAATTGTGCTCATTCTTCATTGCTGCTTGTCGTGAGGTTAATGTGAATGTAACTTATATGAACCGTTATATCAGGAGAATGTACCATCTTCTATCTACCTGCCCGGGATCAATACCCTCTGCTGCCATTAATGTGTTATATCGATCTCAGTTTATTGTCCTGTCCTCCACATTGTGCTGAATTATAATCAGTAATAACAAGGTCAGAAAGCACAAGTGCCATATACCTGCCATTATATAATATATATATATATATATATATATATATATATATATATATTTATATTTATATTAGTACACCTGCCACCATGTATATAATACACCTGGCACAATATAGATATATAAAGCATACCAGCTGCCATATACAATATATATATATATATATATATATATATATATATATATATATATATATATATTATACATATATTATATACAGTACAGACCAAAAGTTTGGACACACCTTCTCATTTAAAGATTTTTCTGTATTTTCATGACTATGAAAATTGTACATTCACACTGAAGGCATCAAAACTATGAATTAACACATGTGGAATTATATACTTAACAAAAAAGTGTGAAACTACTGAGAATATGTCTTATATTCTAGGTTCTTCAAAGTAGCCACCTTTTACTTTGATGACTGGTTTGCACACTCTTGGCATTCTCTTGTTGAGCTTCAAGAGGTAGTCACCGGAAATGGTTTTCACTTCACAGGTGTGTCCTGTCAGGTTTAATAAGTGGGATTTCTTGCCTTATAAATGGGGTTGGGACCATCAGTTGTGTTGTGCAGAATTCTGGTGGATACACAGCTGATAGTCCTACTGAATAGACTGTTAGGATTTGTATTATGGCAAGAAAAAAGCAGCTAAGTAAAGAAAAACGAGTGGCCATCATTACTTTAAGAAATTAAGGTCAGTCAGTGCGAAAAATTGGGTAAACTTTAAATGTGTCCCCAAGTGCAGTTGCAAAAACCATCAAGCGCTACAAAGAAACTGGCTCACACGAGGACCGCCATGGAAAGGAAGACCAAGAGTCACCTCTGCTTCTGAGGATAAGTTTATCCGAGTCACCAGCCTCAGAAATCGCAGGTTAACAGCAGCTCAGATTAGAGACCAGGTCAATGCCACACAGAGTTCTAGCAGCAGACACATCTCTACAACAACTGTTAAGAGGAGACTTTGTGCAGCAGGCCTTCATGGTAAAATAGCTGCTAGGAAACCACTGCTAAGGACAGGCAACAAGCAGAAGAGACTTGTTTGGACTAAAGAACACAAGGAATGGACATTAGACCAGTGGAAATCTGTGGTTTGGTCTGATGAGTCCAAATTTGAGATCTTTGGTTCCAACCACCGTGTCTTTGTGCGACGCAGAAAAGGTGAACGGATGGACTCTACATGCCTGGTTCCCACCGTGAAGCATGGAGGAGGAGGTGTGATGGTGTGGGGGTGCTTTGCTGGTGACACTGTTGGGGATTTATTCAAAATTGAAGGCATACTGAACCAGCATGGCTACCACAGCATCTTGCAGCGGCATGCTATTCCATCCGGTTTGCGTTTAGTTGGACCATCATTTATTTTTCAACAGGACAATGACCCCAAACACACCTCCAGGCTGTGTAAGGGCTATTTGACCAAGAAGGAGAGTGATGGGGTGCTACGCCAGATGACCTGGCCTCCACAGTCCCCAGACCTGAACCCAATCAAGATGATTTGGGGTGAGCTGGACCGCAGAGTGAAGGCAAAAGGGCCAACAAGTGCTAAGCATCTCTGGGAACTCCTTCCAGATTGTTGGAAGACCATTTCCGGTGACTACCTCTTGAAGCTCATCAAGAGAATACCAAGAGTGTGCAAAGCAGTCATCAAAGCAAAAGGTGGCTACTTTGAAGAACCTAGAATATAAGACATATTTTCAGTTGTTTCACACTTTTTTGTTAAGTATATAATTCCACATGTGGTAATTCATAGTTTTGATGCCTTTAGTGTGAATGTACAATTTTCATAGTCATGAAAACAGAAAAATATTTAAATGAAGTGTGTCCAAACTTTTGGTCTGTACTATATATATATACACTGCTCAAAAAAAATAAAGGGAACACTTAAACAACACAATGTAACTCCAAGTCAATCACACTTCTGTGAAATCTACCTGTCCAGTTATGAAGCGACACTGATTGTGAATCCATTTCTCCTGCTGTTGTGCAAATGGAACAGACAACTGGTAGAAATGATCGGCAATTAGCAAGATACCCCCTATAAAGGAGCGGCTCTGCAGGTGGTGACCACAGACCATTTCTCTGTTCTCCTCCTCTTTGGCTGTTGTTTTGGTCACTTTTTCATTTTGCCATTGCTCTCACCCCTAGAGGTACAGTAGCATGAGGCGGTGTCTACAGTACAACCCACAGAAGTTACTCAGATAGTGCAGCTCATCCAGGATGACACATCAATGCGAGCTGTGGCAAGAAGGTTTGCTGTGTCTGTCAGCGTAGTGTCCAGAGGCTGGAGGCGCTACCAGGAGACAGGCCAGTACACCAGGAGACGTGGAGGGGGCCGTAGGAGGGCAACAACCCAGCAGCAGGACCGCTATCTCTGCCTTTGTGCAAGGAGGAACAGGAGGAGCACTGCCAGAGCCCTGCAAAATGACCTCCAGCAGGCCACAAATGTGCATGTGTCTGCACAAACGGTTAGAAACCGACTCTACGAGGGTGGTATGAGGGCCCGACGTCCACAGATGGGGGTTGTGCTCACAGCCCAACACCGTGCAGGACGCTTTGCATTTGCTACAGAACACCAGGATTGGCAAAGTGGCCACTGGCGCCCTGTGCTCTTCACAGATGAAAGCAGGTTCACACTGAGCACATGTGACAGACGTGACAGAGTCTGGAGACGCCGTGGAGAGCGATCTGCTGCCTGCAACATCCTTCAGCATGACCAGTTTGGCAGTGGGTCAGTAATGATGTGGGGTGGCATTTCTTTGGAGGGCCGCACAGCCCTCCATGTGCTCGCCAGAGGTAGCCTGACTGCCATTAGGTACCGAGATGAGATCATCAGACCCCTTGTGAGACCATATGCTGGTGCGGTTGGCCCTGAGTTCCTCCTAATGCAGGACAATGCCAGACCTCATGTGGCTGGAGTGTGTCAGCAGTTCCTGCAAGATGAAGGCATTGAAGCTATGGACTGGCCGCCCGTTCCCCAGACCTGAATCCGATTGAGCACATCTGGGACATCATGTTTCGCTCCATCCACCAACGTCACGTTGCACCACAGACTGTCCAGGAGTTGGCGGATGCTTTAGTCCAGGTCTGGGAGGAGATCCCACAGGAGACCATCCGCAACCTCATCAGGAGCATGCCCAGGCGTTGTAGGGAGGTCATACAGGCACGTGGAGGCCACACACAATACTGAGCCTCATCAGGAGCATGCCCAGGCGTTGTAGGGAGGTCATACAGGCACGTGGAGGCCACACACAATACTCAGCCTCATCAGGAGCATGCCCAGGCGTTGTAGGGAGGTCATACAGGCACGTGGAGGCCACACCCAATACTCAGCCTCATCAGGAGCATGCCCAGGCATTGTAGGGAGGTCATACAGGCACGTGGAGGCCACACACAATACTCAGCCTCATCAGGAGCATGCCCAGGCGTTGTAGGGGGGTCATACAGGCACGTGGAGGCCACACACAATACTCAGCCTCATCAGGAGCATGCCCAGGCGTTGTAGGGGGGTCATACAGGCACGTGGAGGCCACACACAATACTCAGCCTCATCAGGAGCATGCCCAGGCGTTGTAGGGAGGTCATACAGGCACATGGAGGCCACACACAATACTCAGCCTCATCAGGAGTATGCCCAGGCGTTGTAGGGGGGTCATACAGGCACGTGGAGGCCACACACAATACTCAGCCTCATCAGGAGCATGCCCAGGCGTTGTAGGGAGGTCATACAGGCACGTGGAGGCCACACACAATACTCAGCCTCATCAGGAGCATGCCCAGGCGTTGTAGGGAGGTCATACAGGCACGTGGAGGCCACACACAATACTCAGCCTCATCAGGAGCATGCCCAGGCGTTGTAGGGAGGTCATACAGGCACGTGGAGGCCACACACAATACTCAGCCTCATTGTGACTTGTTTTAAGGACATTACATCAAAGTTGGATCAGCCTGTAGTGTGTTTTTCCACTTTAATTTTGGGGGTGACTCCAAATCCAGGCCTCCATTGGTTAATAAATGTGATTTCCATTGATGATTTTTGTGTGATTTTGTTGTCAGCACATTCAGCTTTCTACAGAACAAAGTATTCAATGAGAAGATTTCATTCATTCAGATCTAGGATGTGTTATTTCAGTGTTCCCTTTATTTTTTTGAGCAGTGTATATATATATATATATATATATATATATATATATATATATAAGAAAGCGCAGCAGCAGTCCATTATGGCCAAAATACATAAAGACAATAAAAACGTTTGATTTAAACTGTGTTATTACTCAATGAACTTTACTTACAAAAAACGGAGGTTCTTAGCACATAAATTGGCCAATTCATGTGTGCCCATCAACCGCTGCAAGGTGACCTCCCATCTGATGGGTACTTTTCTGCCTACATGCCTCTCTTGGGCTACAAGCCTATAACTCTAGACAGAACATGTCACTTCTGGGCTGAAACACCTACAATTTAAATGGGCTGCTAGAGTAGAATATACATCACCTGCTGGTTAAATGGGGGGAGTGCAAGGTCAAACAGGAGGCAGTTACCACCTCCTATATTAATATGTAAAAAGAACTGACCAGCACATCCTAATGTGAACAGGTGCAAGCTGCAGAAACTGAATAAGATATATAAAAAGAAAGCGCAGCAGCACTCCATTATGGCAGGTGATGTATATTCTACTCTACCAGCCCATTTATACCTGGGAAGGTACAGTGGTCGCATGGTGTCCTGGGACTTGTAGTCTGTGACTGGTGCGGAGCGCGCTGGGGACTGGCAGAAGCTGCAGGTGTTTTGCTTCTTGCTCAGCTCATTGGCACCTCCAGGTTTGTAAACATTACCGCATGGCATGAAACATTAATGAGGCATCCATATTTTATAAGTGTAGCTGTGTGCGGGCAGACAGCCTGATGCTGGCACTGAAGACTCGTCCCAGGAGGGAGATAAAGCAATCTATTAGAGGCGATCTCTCCATGCTGACAGCATGGTGCAGAGAAGGGCTGATTGCCGAGAGGAGGGGCAATATCTAATATGGTGGGCGCAGTATCTGGCTCAACCAGGACCCTCCTACTCCTGGGGGCTCATGGAACATACATGAGATCAGGAGTTAATTGCCCTATACATGGATCCTATAGAGTGGGACATATTCACACACAGCTGCCAGACGGTGATTCACATAAATCGTTTACATCAGGGACCAAGGAATGATCCAGCATAAAGTGTCTGATGTATGTTCCTGGGGTCCAGGACACAGAAGACCACCAAGAGTATGGAAAAATCTCCAATAGCTTCGTATGGAGCTCGCTCCTCTCATGGTTCTTTCCAGGTGACAGTGACCCTCTTATCTCTAGACCCTTGTGCAGATGCCCCTTCTATGCTTCTGTGCAATCTATAGGGCCTGATAGGTGGCCATGCCTCTTAAAGGGGATGTTCCATCAAGACAGCCCCTTCTAAGAATGAAGCCGCCCCATGGTCACTGGATTGCTGAAATGTGACTGCTTTAAGGCTGGAGATACAGATTATATAGCAGTAGGCAAACCTCTCCTTCCACTGATCTCTCCCTACATACTCATGCATGCTCAGGTTGGCCGGTCGTGCATGTGTTCCCTGTAGGAAGAGGACAGTAATCAGCTGCCAGACCCTTAAGGGCAGCTAATCTCCCCAAGAACTAAGGGATTCGGAGGCTAAAATACAACTGTGCAGTCGGGGGAGAGAAGGGAGGTCATCAAACATACTATGGTCGTCCTGTCCTGCCGGAATCAGTGGGTCAGACTTATATACATCTAATATGTAGATCCAGCAACTGGATCGTTAAAGCAGAGACGTCTGCAGGTGTCGGCTCCTTTGCCGTGATGTAGTACTGGGAGCCGCTGATCCTGACTGTATAAGGAGTACATCACCTGTCCTAACACTGAGCGGAGATGTCAGACGTGTACAGGTGTCGGCACAGCGGCAGGACAAGTCTCAGCACCGCGCACCTGGCAGGAGCCATGAGCAGTCACTGTGCCCACGGCTTACTGTAACACCTGATACCATATGTCTGTGGGCAGGAGCAGGCGGCGTCTCTCCCATTGTCTTTGAAGTCGGGTATATTGATGACGTCACTTGGTATCAGAATGTAGTGAATACCTGTGGTATACCGGGCAGGAGGAGACTGAGACTAGTTATACCAGGTCGTGTATGAGCCATTCCCCAGGCATCACAAGGGGCATCTGATGACGAAAGCCCACAGATGAGACCCCCATGATCCGATAATGTCAGTGAAGCTTCATTCCAAAAGCAAAAAAAGCAAAAATGTTATTAAACTATTTACAGCAGCTCCATTGTGCATAATAGTGGGGTCCAGGGTGGGACCACCCCCTTGTAATAAATCCCCTGGAGCTTTGACTGAATATATACATAGCTGATTGTGGGGGTCTTCTGCTGAGGCTAGAAGTGCAGCATCAGTAGTCAATACATTGGGCATCTATGTCATTCCTGAACCCGGCGATCCTGGTATTGGCAATGCCTCCATGCCTCGTCTATTACCAGAGGATCCGCTATGGTTCCCTCCATATGAGAAGGGTTAATGCAAAGAGGAGAACTCGAAATGTTTTAGAGCCGAATTTATAAAATATTTCTGAGCCGAGTACTCCTTACTCAAATGGTGTCAAAGAGCCAAAAGGTGGATACAGTGTGCTGCACATCGAAAGTAGAGTGTATGAGCCCCCGAGACATGGCGAGCGCCCATGTAGGAACGGCCGAGGCTGATACCTCAGTGATGACCGAGAAGACAACTTAGATACTAGTTCTGTCCCTTTCCGAAGGGCAGTGCCATCCTCCGGACCTCACCCAGAATATGAAGTGGTCTCCTGAGCAGTTAATCACGACATCCATTAGTACAGTAAAACTTCACTCTGAGACTAGGGCAGGTCCGGGGGGTGAAGGGAGACCTGTGCCGCACAGGCCGGGGTGTAGACGGACGCCGTCTGTGCGCCAGGACTGAACCACTCGTGATCCGCTGGGTTTACGCAGTCAGACTGTGGCAGAAGAAAAGGAAGCACGAGCCCGATCCCTTACTCTCTCATACTGAATGTGGATGAACCTCCTATACCTGAACCATGCAGGAGCACAGGCTGACGATTCGAGGATGGGGGATGTGGAACTCACGAGCCCATATACAGCGTAGAAAACTGTAACGTGTAGAAACTAATCTACATTATGGTTCTGACGGGCATGGAATATCTTCTTCTGCTTTTATTGCTCTACGACATCTAAAATAAAAATGAAGCCACTTTGCAAATAGCCTTGAATGAAATTCTCCTACTGTTTTTAGTACACAGCTCCTGTGCAGGCCTATGTGTCTCCATGGTTACAGACTACACATAAACCCTGTGTAGTCTGATCCTGCAGGCATGGGTTACTCTTCTGCCTCTTCTTATTGGATCTTGTAGATGAGAGTTGGTGAGAACTGATTTGCACGTCCTATTCCATCTGCCACGACAATGGTCTGCAGCTGCCGGACGGCAGAGGGGGTTCTTACCTCTTACCTGGCGGTGCACTCGGCTCTTCTTTTGATTAATCGGCCTGGTGCAACAACATCATCATTGCGACTTGATGCACCCCCAGGTAAGAGGTGGGACCCCCTCTCCCGTCCGGCGGCTGCAGACCATTGTTGTGGGAGATGAAATGGGATGTGCACATTGATTTGCTCCAACTCTACTAAAGGCAATAGAAGATAGATGAAGCATGCAAGATCAGACTGCACAGGCTTCAACTGTAGTCTGTAACCATGGAGACACATAGGTCTGCGTAGGAGCTGCATACAAAATGGCAGAATATTCTTTATCTCGACTATTTGCAAAGTTGCTTCATTTCTTCTTTTACTTTACACACTTTAGAGCAACAATCTCCAACTAGTGGCTCTACAGCAAAACTATGACTCCCATCGGCTGTCAATACATGCTGGGAGTTGTCGTTCCACATCCGCTACCACCACATTAGAGTAAATTGTCATTTCATTGTGTAAATTCCCTTTGAGTTTAGTTTTTTTTGGTGCGTCCTGAATTTCACATCTTGTTTTTTTTTTTTTTTCTTTTCCAGCGCTGCAAAGACCGTCTAAACTCGTTGGCCATCTCTGTCATGAACCAGTGGCCGGGCATTAAGCTGCGAGTGACTGAGGGCTGGGATGAGGACGGCCACCATTCTGATGAATCCTTACATTACGAGGGGCGAGCGGTGGACATCACCACCTCGGACAGGGACCGGAATAAATACGGGATGCTGGCACGGCTGGCCGTGGAGGCTGGATTTGACTGGGTGTACTATGAATCCAAAGCGCATATCCACTGCTCTGTCAAGTC
This sequence comes from Phyllobates terribilis, assembly GCF_046119375.1. Classification (NCBI taxonomy): domain Eukaryota; kingdom Metazoa; phylum Chordata; class Amphibia; order Anura; family Dendrobatidae; genus Phyllobates; species Phyllobates terribilis. Next base: position 172,857,036 of record NW_027362769.1, read on the forward strand.
AGGTAAGAACACGGTTTCTGTATGATTATTTCTCATAGCATACGTGTCCAGCATCTAGCCTGACCCCTATATAACACATCCATGCACAGAGTCTGTATATCCCAACACAACGCTTATAGGGGCCTTGGTGATATAGAACTAAGCTCTGAATTACACTTTCTGCTTTCCATCATGTTGTCGTAGCGTTTACCAACATTCACCACTAGGGGGGAGCTCAGTGCTGCTCAGTAGCTGTATCAATACATATAGCTCCCCCTAGTGGTGGTCACATGCAGCCAGAATCTTAGTGGTAATAACAGAACTGTTATCTCCGGTTCTCTGCACCATAGAAGTTACCTCTACTGCCACCTGTGGTTCCAGCTCATGTTAGCATTAACCCTTGCAAGACTCTGCCACTTGATTATCTTGCCAGAGGTTTCTCTTCAAAGAAGCTTTCTTATGAGAGAATTAGTCAGGCAGTTGGAATCGAGATGATTGTGGCCATGACAAAGCATTTCATTTATTTATTTTTACTTTAGGAACACAATTTTAATTCCTTTGTAGAAACTTTGTGAGAAAAGTTTAGGCCTCTTATCGATCAGGCAGAGCCGAAAGTGGCGAGAGCACTTTTTCTGCCTGGAGGACTTGCACGACGTAATACTTCCTTTCTCCTGTGGTGGCGCTGCAAAAAAATATAACACTTGCTGCTAGATCACGGCTGATCACCAGGGATGCTAGATTTTCCTATATTTGATGTGCCCTTTAAGGATCCTGTGTACATGACAACCTAGTGATGCAAATTGTCATCGTAGAATAATAGTGTTGCGGAGGTGTCTATACTTTACTTTGGATAGAGGTTTTGGTGGAAAATGGACATGATGCAGAATGAATGGCATCCAGTATGTCTGACGAGTCACTTTCATTGCTCAGCAAATCCAGTGAGGTCTCTCCGTGATCCCTTCCTGATACTGTACCAGCCGTCAGATTAAGTTGTTTATCTGCTATTGATCCCGGTTGCAGAATGTCTTGCTATATCTCCCTTTCCTCTTAGAATAGAAGATCAATAAGCAATCAATACTGCACTCATCTTTGGAGGACTAGTAAATCAAAACATGCTCTAATTGGAAATGCTCTAAAAATAAAAGATGCCGGAGGGAGTCACATAAAGAAAAAAAAATCAAAAGTTCTCTGCAGCCGCATCGAAATGCAAGGAGAATAGCTGCACAAAACTTAAAGAAGGCTTTTTTTTTTTTTGCCTGGGATACGGGGTACAAACAGGAAATGTTTGAACATGGAATAATATATAAAAGGATTTGGAGCTATGATAGGGTTAAAAAAAAAAAAAAAGATTTATGTCTATGGGGGTCCTGCTCTAGACGGACAACAAAGTGTGAATTGTGCGAGTTGTAACAGTTGTGCCCCAGTGGTCATAAGAGGTACTGCAGAATTTATACTGTGCAGTTTTGGAAATGCACGGACAATGCATGCGTGACTTTAAAGTCGTTTTGTGGAAACATGTATATGGCATGAAAAGAAAAACCAAAAAAAAGATTGTACTGTAATACGTTGAAGAATTTGCAAATATGACAAGTTCTTGCAAAAATTCGATCAGCACCATTCAGCATGTGACAATTATACGGCGCATGCAAATCCTGTCCTAGATTAGGCCTCAAACTGCAGTGCGTTATATGTGCTCAGCTGTAAAAGCTGTGCCCTTGTGGTCATGAGTGGTACTGCAATTTACACAATGCATTTCTTATACATGGTATAAAATGATCATTTACATTGCTACATGAAGGCAACACAGAACTTTGTGACAATCCTCTAAATCTTTAGGATTTGTGCCAAGCATTTCCGACACTGCATCAAATACGGAAACCAAAAGAACGTCATTGAAATTCCTAAGGGCAGCAGCTCTCTCCGCAGCATTCTTCGTGGCAGCCCTGTTATTACACGTTTTGTCATTACCTTGCCTCACTTACTCGGTTTTTAAAGCCCATTTGCCTCGAGATTTCCTTTGTAAAATTAAAAAACAAACATTCCCGGCAAATATTTGCAGTTTGATCTGGCAGAGCTTGTACATAGCTCACTAGACCATTGGAGATGTTTGTACAATGCGCTTTACCCCCCGGGGTGTGACACCGGGCCGTCATGCAGCCGGAGGTGAATATTGGCAACCTGCGCTACTGTTGTGTTTTTTTTACGTATAAAATTTAAAGAATTCTGCCAAGGAGAAAAATGGGAAAATCTGATACTTGGCAAAAATGTAACAATTTCTTGAAAGGAAATCTTATTGAACTCTGTCTGTAATAATGATGGTTTCTGCGAGGGCTGACAGTCCGGTGTGTGAATGACAAGTGCTATGGGACGCAGGAAAGGTGTGTTGAGAATGAAGCTCCTCTCTTCTCGACTTTGGGGTGTCCCAACAGTTTTTGGGTTTTTTTTTTGGAATGGTGCTCGTCACAGGGGCTCATGGTTGAAGATGGTCCCCTTTGCCTTGGTAAGTATCATTTGCTTCAATGTCTTCATATATTTTTTGGGTACGGTCAGCTGACTGTGTGGGGTTTATGGCACTCTCTTGTGTTTTCTCGGCAGACCACGGAAATCCACCGATTGCCCCTCAGGATCATGCCAGGAAGTCTTCCATTGACAAAAGCAGAGCGGAAGAAGCCCAAGATCCGCATTCTGTGTGGAGAACACAGGGGGCTGCCGACGTGGAAGCCGAAGGGGGCAACAACCCTTGGGACAACCACCTAAGGTAATGCCAGTGGGTGGTCTGATACAGTCACAGAACTCCCAGACCCATGATCCATAGGTCCACTGGTCACTTCATGCTACATACAGCATATAGGTCAATTTAAAGGGAAACCACACCTAGAAATGCCTGACAACAGAAGACAACACCTTTCTATCTGTTAGTTGTCAGAGCCACTTGCTGGGTTAGTGTCTTATAGAAATCTGGAAGTGAAGCACACAAATTTCACACCTTGGTTTCCCCATGTTTCTGATGAAGTACTGAGTTGGGACTTGGCTTAATTAAAGGGGCAGGGATAACTTTGTTTTAGGTCAGGCTCACTGAGAGCAAGACTCCCCCAGCTAGAGACAAATCCTCCAGAATTATCATCCAAGAGGGGAGATAAAATAGAAAAGTATTATGTTAGTAGTGCTGTAAGAGAGACTGTTACAAAGTAGCGACATTTGTATAAAAACCATAACATTCTCCTCCCAGCACCAAATATCTGTATGTGTCTATGGGTCCATCATTTGAAGGGGCATTGCTTCTTAGTGTCAGGAAATACTAATAATGGAGACTTACTGAAAAAAAACATCTGGCTGTTATTTATGCCCATAAAAAAATGCAACAATCCCAATGATTTCAGTATATCTGCTCATCTGTCCCCATGACAACACTTCCTGCCTCTGCGATCACCTTGTGCTAGAGACACTATGTTTATTTATTTTACTCACTTATATAGGCCATTAATTCCTCAGAGCTTTACAGACCTCATCACCACTCTCCCCATTGGGGCTCACAATCTACATTCCCTATCACTTTGTCTTTGGAGTGTGGGAGGAAACCGGAGAACCCGGAGGAAACCCACACAAACACGGGGAGAACATACAAACTCCTTGCAGATGTTGTCCTTGGTGGGATTTGAACCTAGGGCCCCAGCGCTGTAAGGCTGCAGTGCTAACCACTGAGCCACCGTTCTAACCACTGAGCCACCATGCTGTCCTATATATAGTACAGTCCTAACCACTGATCCACCATGCTGCCCTATATATATAGTACACTGCTAATCACAGACACTGTGCTGCCCTATATATAGTACAGTGCTAACCACTGAGCCACCGTGCTGCCCTCTATGTAGTGCAGTCCTAACCACTGAGCCATCGTGCTGCCCTATATATAGTACAGTCCTAACCACTGAGCCATCGTGCTGCCCTATATATAGTACAGTCCTAACCACTGAGACACAGTGCTGCCCTATATATAGTACAGTCCTAACCACTGAGCCACCGTGTTGCTATATATGTATATAGTACAGTGCTAACCACTGAGCCACCGTGTTGCTATATATATATATATATATATATATATATAGTACAGTACTAACCACTGAGCTGCCCTATATATAGTAGTCTGAATCACCAAGTCATCGTACTGCCCTATGTATAATACAGTGCTAACCACTGAGCCACTGTGCTGCCCTATATATAGTACAGTCCTTACCACTGAACCACCATGCTGCCCTGTATATAGTACATTCCCAACTACTGTGCTGCCCTATATATAGTACAGTCCTAACCACTGAGCCTCCATGCTGCTATATATATATAGTACAGTCCTAACCACTGAGACACCGTGCTTCCATGTATATTTTTATATATAGTACAGTACTAACCAATGAGCCACAGTGCTTGTAGTCCTAACCGCTGAGCCACCGTGCTGCCCAATATATAGTACAGTCCTAACCACTGAGCCACCTTGCTGCCATATATATAGTACAGTCCTAACCACTGAGCCACCGCAATGCCTTATATATAAAGTACAGTCCTAACCACTGAGCCACTGTAATACCTTATATATAAAGTACAGTCCTGACCACTGAGCCACCGTGCTGCCCTATATATATATATAGTACAATCCTAACCACTGAGCCACCATGCTGCCTTATATATAGTACAGTCCTAACCACTGAGCCACCGTGCTGCCATATATATATATATATATTATATATAGTACAGTCCTGACCACTGAGCCACAGTGCTGCCCTACATATATAGTTCAGTCCTGACCAGTGAGCCACAGTGCTGCCCTACATATATAGTACAGTCCTGACCACTGAGCCACCGTGCTGCCCTATATATATAGTACAGTCCTGACCATTGAGCCACCGTGCTGCCCTATATATATAGTACAGTCCTAACCACTTAGCCACCGTGCTGCCTTATATATATAGTACAGTCCTAACCACTTAGCCACCGTGCTGCCTTATATATATAATACAGTCCTAACCACCGAGCCACCGTGCTGCCTCATATATATAGTACAGTCCTGACCACTGAGCCACCGTGCTGCCCTATATATATAGTACAGTCCTAACCACTGAGCCACCATGCTGCCTTATATATATTGTACAGTCCTGACCACTGAGCCACCGTGCTGCCCTACATATATAGTACAGTCCTGACCACTGAGCCACCGTGCTGCCCTATATATATAGTACAGTCCTAACCACTGAGCCACCATGCTGACTTATATATATAGTACAGTCCTAACCAGTGAGCCACCGTGCTGCCTTATATATATAGTACAGTCCTGACCACTGAGCCATAGTGCTGCCCTATATATAGTACAGTCCTAACCACTGAGACACAGTGCTGCCCTATATATAGTACAGTCCTAACCACTGAGCCACTGTGTTGCTATATATGTATATAGTGCAGTGCTAACCATTAAGCTGCCCTATATATAGTAGTCTGAATCACCAAACCATCGTACTGCCCTATGTATAATACAGTGCTAACCACTGAGCCACTGTGCTGCCCTATATATAGTACAGTCCTTACCACTGAGCCACCATGCTGCCCTGTATATAGTACATTCCTAACTACTGTGCTGTCCTATATATAGTACAGTCCTAACCACTGAGCATCCATGCTGCTATATATATATATATATATATATATATATATATATATATATATATATATATATATATATATATATATATATATAGTACAGTCCTAACCACTGAGCCACCGTGCTGCCCTGTATATAGTACAGTCCTAACCACTGAGACACCGTGCTTCCATATATATTTTTATATATAGTACAGTACTAACCAATGAGCCACAGTGCTTGTAGTCCTAACCGCTGAGCGACCGTGCTGCCCAGTATATAGTATAGTCCTAACCACTGAGCCACCGTGCTGCCATATATATAGTAGAGTCCTAACCACTGAGCCATCGTGCTGCCTTATATATATAGTACAGTCCTAACCACTAAGCCACCGTAATGCCTTATATATAAAGTACAGTCCTAACCACTGAGCCACCGTGCAGCCCGACATATATAGTACAGTCCTAACCACTGAGCCACCATGCTGCCTTATATATATAGTACAGTCCTGACCACTGAGCCACCGTGCTGCCCTATATATATATAGTACAATCCTAACCACTGAGCCACCATGCTGCCTTATATATATAGTACAGTCCTAACCACTGAGCCACCGTGCTGCCTTATATATATAGTACAGTCCTGACCACTGAGCCACTGTGCTGCCCTATATATATAGTACAGTCCTGACCATTGAGCCACCGTGCTGCCCTATATATATAGTACAGTCCTGACCATTGAGCCACCGTGCTGCCCTATATATATAGTACAGTCCTAACTACTTAGCCACCATGCTGCCTTATATATATAGTACAGTCCTAACCACTGAGCCACCGTGCTGCCTTATACTGTATATATAGTATAGTCCTGACCACTGAGCCACCGTGCTCCCTCATATATATTGTACAGTCCTGACCACTGAGCCACCGTGCTGCCCTATATATATAGTACAGTCCTGACTACTGAGCCACCGTGCTGCCCTATATATATAGTAGTCCTAACCACTTAGCCACCATGCTGTCCTACATATATAGTACAGTCCTGACCACTGAACCATCATGCTGCCTTATATATATAGTACAGTCCTAACCACTGAGCCACCATGCTGCCTTATATATATTGTACAGTCCTGACCACTGAGCCACCGTGCTGCCCTACATATATAGTACAGTCCTAACCAGTGAGCCACCGTGCTGCCTTATATATATAGTACAGTCCTGACCACTGAGCCACCGTACTGCCCTATATATATAGTACAGTCCTGACCACTGAGCCACCGTGCTGCCATATATATATATATATATATATATATATATATATATATATATATATATATATATATATACAGTACAGACCAAAAGTTTGGACACACCTTCTCATTTAAAGATTTTTCTGTATTTTCATGACTATGAAAATTGTACATTCACACTGAAGGCATCAAAACTATGAATTAACACATGTGGAATTATATACTTAACAAAAAAGTGTGAAACAACTGAAAATATGTCTGATATTCTAGGGTCTTCACAGTAGCCACCTTTTGCTTTGATGACTGCTTTGCACACTCTTGGCATTCTCTTGATGAGCTTCAAGAGGTAGTCACCGGAAATGGTCTTCCAACAATCTTGAAGGAGTTCCCAGAGATGCTTAGCACTTGTTGGCCCTTTTGCCTTCACTCTGCGGTCCAGCTCACCCCAAACCATCTTGATTGGGTTCAGGTCTGGGGACTGTGGAGGCCAGGTCATCTGGCGTAGCACCCCATCACTCTCCTTCTTGGTCAAATAGCCCTTACACAGCCTGGAGGTGTTTGGGGTCATTGTCCTGTTGAAAAATAAATGATGGCCCAACTAAACGCAAACCGGATGGAATAGCATGCCGCTGCAAGATGCTGTGGTAGCCATGCTGGTTCAGTATGCCTTCAATTTTGAATAAATCCCCAAAAGTGTCACCAGCAAAGCCCCCCCACACCATCACACCTCCTCCTCCATGCTTCACGGTGGGAACCAGGCATGTAGAGTCCATCCGTTCACCTTTTCTGCGTCGCACAAAGACACGGTAGTTGGAAACAAAGATCTCAAATTTGGACTCATCAGACCAAAGCACAGATTTCCACTGGTCTAATGTCCATTCCTTGTGTTCTTTAGCCCAAACAAGTCTCTTCTGCTTGTTGCCTGTCCTTAGCAGTGGTTTCCTAGCAGCTATTTTACCATGAAGTCCTGCTGCACAAAGTCTCCTCTTAACAGTTGTTGTAGAGATGTGTCTGCTGCTAGAACTCTGTGTGGCATTGACCTGGTCTCTAATCTGAGCTGTTGTTAACCTGCGATTTCTGAGGCTGGTGACTCGGATAAACTTATCCTCAGAAGCAGAGGTGACTTATATATATAGTACAGTCCTAACCACTTAGCCACCGTGCTGCCTTATATATATAATACAGTCCTAACCACCGAGCCACCGTGCTGCCTCATATATATAGTACAGTCCTGACCACTGAGCCACCGTGCTGCCCTATATATATAGTACAGTCCTAACCACTGAGCCACCATGCTGCCTTATATATATTGTACAGTCCTGACCACTGAGCCACCGTGCTGCCCTACATATATAGTACAGTCCTGACCACTGAGCCACCGTGCTGCCCTATATATATAGTACAGTCCTAACCACTGAGCCACCATGCTGACTTATATATATAGTACAGTCCTAACCAGTGAGCCACCGTGCTGCCTTATATATATAGTACAGTCCTGACCACTGAGCCATAGTGCTGCCCTATATATAGTACAGTCCTAACCACTGAGACACAGTGCTGCCCTATATATAGTACAGTCCTAACCACTGAGCCACTGTGTTGCTATATATGTATATAGTGCAGTGCTAACCATTAAGCTGCCCTATATATAGTAGTCTGAATCACCAAACCATCGTACTGCCCTATGTATAATACAGTGCTAACCACTGAGCCACTGTGCTGCCCTATATATAGTACAGTCCTTACCACTGAGCCACCATGCTGCCCTGTATATAGTACATTCCTAACTACTGTGCTGTCCTATATATAGTACAGTCCTAACCACTGAGCATCCATGCTGCTATATATATATATATATATATATATATATATATATATAGTACAGTCCTAACCACTGAGCCACCGTGCTGCCCTGTATATAGTACAGTCCTAACCACTGAGACACCGTGCTTCCATATATATTTTTATATATAGTACAGTACTAACCAATGAGCCACAGTGCTTGTAGTCCTAACCGCTGAGCGACCGTGCTGCCCAGTATATAGTATAGTCCTAACCACTGAGCCACCGTGCTGCCATATATATAGTAGAGTCCTAACCACTGAGCCATCATGCTGCCTTATATATATAGTACAGTCCTAACCACTGAGCCACCATGCTGCCTTATATATATTGTACAGTCCTAACCACTGAGCCACCGTGCAGCCCGACATATATAGTACAGTCCTAACCACTGAGCCACCATGCTGCCTTATATATATAGTACAGTCCTGACCACTGAGCCACCGTGCTGCCCTATATATATATAGTACAATCCTAACCACTGAGCCACCATGCTGCCTTATATATATAGTACAGTCCTAACCACTGAGCCACCGTGCTGCCTTATATATATAGTACAGTCCTGACCACTGAGCCACCGTGCTGCCCATGATGTTGATCCAGATCACCATCCGCACATCGATGTAGCGGCCAGAATTCAGGGCCGAATGTTGATATTGATGTGGAGGAGATTTACTATGCGGATTGGACCACGGGCTGCTCCAGATTCATTACATGTTGCAGCTTATTAAATACTAAATAATATTGTTCTAAAGTGATTTCCGACCTACGAGTCTCCAACTCCCAGCACATCCGGATAGCCTGCGTAAGGCAGAGCATGTTGGGAGTTGTACTTTTACAACATTTGGAGAGCTGCAGTCTGGAAATCATTGCCCTAGAGCCTGTGCCTTCATTATGCAATACACCCTCTGCACCAGGTCCATCTGTCCAGCTCCAAGTCACTGGACGTTGTGATGTCCCAGAGGCGACAGATCCACGCACGCTGTAAAGGCTTGACATAAGCCAACAAGAAAGGGCAATGTGTAAATTGTCCATTTACGTCTTAGGTGCTGACATAACCGGCTCTGCTACATCACTGTATGTAGCCACTAACACTGGAGGTATTAAGTGTAATGTGTTATACCAAGAAAGCTGCAACAATTCCTAGTCATTACTGAGACTGCGATTTCATAGCACTGGAGACCATAGCAGGTCTATGCCAGGAGTCAGCAACCTGCAGCACTACAGGTTTTGTGACACATAACTCTCAGCATACCCCGACAGCCATGCTGGCAGAGCATGCTGGGAGCTATAGTTTCACAACAGCTGAAGTCCTGCACATTGCTGGTGTAAGCTTCTAGGCTTCATGTCCCAGGAGACCATACAAGGTCTAAGCTTCATAGCACTGGAGACCGTACAGGGTCTAAGCTTCATAGCACTGGAGACCATACAAGGTCTAAGCTTCATAGCACTGGAGACCATACAAGGTCTAAGCTTCATAGCACTGGAGACTGTACAAGGTCTAAGCTTCATAGCACTGGAGACCATACAAGGTCTAAGCTTCATAGCACTGGAGACCATACAAGGTCTAAGCTTCATAGCACTGGAGACCGTACAAGGTCTAAGCTTCATAGCACTGGAGACCATACAAGGTCTAAGCTTCATAGCACTGGAGACCGTACAAGGCAGTGTAAATTGTAAAGATGTAATGAATTTAAATCTAGTTATGGGGAATATTCAGGTATTATAGGTCTTCATGGAGGGATACCCATTCATGTCCTTTTTATTTTTTTATTTCAGGTCACATGGAGTTGAAGAATTAGGATCTACCAGCTTCAAAGGACTAAAGAAGAAGAAGAAAAAAGGGGAAAGAAATTACAGAAAGAAAAAGAAAGGGAAAACTCCAGGAGGTGATGAGAAAAAAGTAAAGAAAAGGAAAAATGAAGGAAAAAATGCAAGTGACAAAGCCTCAAGGAAGGGAAGGAAGGAAGGAAAGGGAAGGGTGACGAAGGAGAACTGAAGAAGGAAAGATACTGATTGACAAGCAAGAGAAAGTCATTGGTGGAATAATGCAAAGAAATGGAGATGAGAAGCTAGTGAACTGGAAGACGGTACCTTCCAAACCCAGGGCACCGCCATGGGCTCCGCAATGGGCCCTAAACAAGCACAAACCTAGGAGACAAGGAACAAAATGTTAATAGAAACAATAAGGAAATAAAAGAAAAATAATCACTGGAGATGTGAGAAAATATAAAGGATGATAAAAAGCAAAGCATAAATGATCGACCAATGAAAATGAGCGTAATAATATATGTTAAGTTATACATTCAGATATATACAGGGCCAGTCATTTCTAGAAAATACACTGCTGAGCTATCGTAGAATATACATCAGTGTAGCTGATTCACTTGTAACAAAAAAAAAGATATTAGATGTGAATGGTACAATGAAGCAGCTTCTAGTTGTATTGTGAAGGACTTGAGTTTTTCGAAGCAATTGTCACATTGGTCTTGCAAAAAAAAGGGCATTTTAATGGTAGAAATGTTATTTAGAATGGGAATATTACGTGCTGATTAAAACAAGGATCACAAGCTGAATTAACAGATCTACAAAAAAATAATGTATATTTTTTTTGAGACTTCATATATGGGGTCAGTGCAATAAGCACATAGTGGTGCATGGACTCAAAAGCTTTCTATCGAGCCTGTAAACTGCTGTGCATGTGCTTCTGACCTGCGCTTTGAGCGTTCGGTGGGTGTCTCAACCCCTGGGCTACAATATATCAAAAGATTAGTAAAAGTTTAGTTGCACTTTAAAAAATAAATAAAATGTAATTTCTGGGATATGCTATACGAATCATAGAGGTCGAAGTACAGTGTTGAGACCCCAATTCAGTGTCACTTTAACCATAGGGCAAATAAGGTCCATGATGGATCATGACATGATGGTGACTTCATGCTCAATGCCTATCACACCTGGGCTTGAAGCCCAGCAGGGAAAGTGAGCGCAGGCTCTGGGATTATATGAGGCTCCATTGTGGCACCTTCAGTAGGCGATTTGGGAAGCACCTGAGGATAGAGCACTATATGGGGTCATTGGCACTTTAGGAGGCAGGTCTGTGGCAGGACCTCACGAAGCATCTGAGCTTGAGGTACTTTACATAGTGCTCTACGTAAGGCTTCCTTTTTCGTGCCACATTATTTCTACTGTCGCCAGGGGACGGGTACTAGACCATTGTGGTGGGTGCACGATAGAATGGCGCTATCCCAAGCTATTGTAAGACAGGAGGTCTAATGCCCCCATTGGACCTTTGAGCGAGGCAGAGTTCAGACAGCAAAAGGGGAACATCTAGGGCTCCCCATATTTTAGACTTCCATGGTATATCCTAGAAAAGGATCTGACGTAAGACGCGTAACTGAGCGCTAATCATATATCATGTGGAACTTAAATAAGAAAACTGTGAGATTCTGAGGAAAGGGCATTACTGATCTTCACTCTTAAGTTCACGTCAGTCTCTTCTGTATCGAAATGGTCGTGGTGCATGTGTGTCGATCCTCATGCTTCATAGCCCCCCATGACATAGATCCTCCATTTCTCCCCCACGGCCGTCTGTACCCCCTCTTCACACACTCTCCTGTCCCCCTCACTCCATGACTGTAAATACTGGGTCACTGGTAACAAAGTGTCCATTTCGGGCATTCGGAGAGAAATGTATCCAACTCTTCAAATATTTCTTGGAGACGATCCTCATGGTTTACATTGTATCTTGTGACACATCTATGTGTCATGGGCGCAGACAGATCAGAGGCCGTGCACGATTCACTCATTCATGTTCTTGTTTTCATCAGCACGTAATATAAAAGATTTCATTAGAGAGGTGGTCCTATTAAAGAGACCCCTTCTCTACAGATGACAACTGCAGGGAATATCAGATCAGCCGTACATTTCTGTATGGGAAATGTAGAATCACATGCTGGGCGAGGAGTATTCAACCATGTAATACTGGGAACACTGGGTCCTTTACAGTGGGAGTTGCTTTCTGTTCAGATTTACGTTGGGGTCCCGAGCTGAACTTTAAAAGGACATAAGATGCTGTCAGACCTGAGCCTTGAAGGAAGCCCTAAATGTCCTGGACATTGTGTGCAACATTTTAGGGGCCCTGTTGCAGAATTTGAATTTGCACTTGCAAAGCATAAAGGGAACCTGTCACATTGTACCTGCAGTCTGATCTGAGCACAGCATGGTATAAAGGGAACCTGTCACATTGTACCTGCAGTCTGATCTGTGCACAGCATGGTATAAAGGGAACCTGTCACATTGTACCTGCAGTCTGATCTGTGCACAGCATGGTATAAAGGGAACCTGTCACATTGTACCTGCAGTGCAATCTGTGCACAGCATGGTATAAAGGCAACCTGTCACATTGTACTTGCAGTCCGATCTGTGCACAGCATGGTATAAAGGGAACCTGTCACATTGTACCTGCAGTTCGATCTGTGCACAGCATGGTATAAAGGGAACCTGTCACATTGTACCTGAAGTCCGATCTGTGCACAGCATGGTATAAAGGGAACCTGTCACATTGTACCTGCAGTGCAATCTGTGCACAGCATGGTGTAAAGGAAACCTGTCACATTGTACCTGCAGTCCGATCTGTGCACAGCATGGTATAAAGGGAACCTGTCACATTGCACCTGCAGTCCGATCTGTGCACAGCATGGTATAAAGGGAACCTGTCACATTGTACCTGCAGTGCAATCTGTGCACAGCATGATATAAAGGGAACCTGTCACATTGTACCTGCAGTCCGATCTGTGCACAGCATGGTATAAAGGGAACCTGTCACACTGTACCTGCAATCCGATCTGTGCACAGCATGGTATAAAGGGAACCTGTCACATTGTACCTGCAGTCCGATCTGTGCACAGCATGGTATAAAGGGAACCTGTCACATTGTACCTGCAGTGCAATCTGTGCACAGCATGGTATACAGGGAACCTGTCACATTGTACCTGCAGTGCAATCTGTGCACAGCATGGTATAAAGAGAACCTGTCACATTGTACCTGCAGTCTGATCTGTGCACAGTATGGTATAAAGGGAACCTGTCACATTGTACCTGCAGTCTGATCTGTGCACAGCATGGTATAAAGGGAACCTGTCACATTGTACCTGCAGTCCGATCTGTGCACAGCAAGGTATAAAGGGAACCTGTCACATTGTACCTGCAGTCCGATTTGTGCACAGCAAGGTATAAAGGGAACCTGTCACATTGTACCTGCAGTCCAATCTGTGCACAGCAAGGTATAAAGGGAACCTGTCACATTGTACCTGCAGTCCGATCTGTGCACAGCAAGGTATAAAGGGAACCTGTCACATTGTACCTGCAGTCCGATCTGTGCACAGCATGGTATAAAGAGAACCTGTCACATTGTACCTGCAGTCCGATCTGTGCACAGCATGGTATAAAGGGAACCTGTCACATTGTACCTGCAGTCCGATCTGTGCACAGCAAGGTATAAAGGGAACCTGTCACATTGTACCTGCAGTCCGATCTGTGCACAGCAAGGTATAAAGGGAACCTGTCACATTGTACCTGCAGTCCAATCTGTGCACAGCAAGGTATAAAGGGAACCTGTCACATTGTACCTGCAGTCCGATCTGTGCACAGCAAGGTATAAAGGGAACCTGTCACATTGTACCTGCAGTCCGATCTGTGCACAGCAAGGTATAAAGGGAACCTGTCACATTGTACCTGCAGTTTGATATGTGCACAGCATGGTATAAAGGGAACCTGTCACATTGTACCTGCAGTCCGATCTGTGCACAGCAAGGTATAAAGGGAACCTGTCACATTGTACCTGCAGTCCGATCTGTGCACAGCAAGGTATAAAGGGAACCTGTCACATTGTACCTGTAGTCCGATCTGTGCACGGCAAGGTATAAAGGGAACCTGTCACATTGTACCTGCAGTCCGATCTGTGCACAGCAAGGTATAAAGGGAACCTGTCACATTGTACCTGTAGTCCGATCTGTGCACGGCAAGGTATAAAGCAGGAGAAGCTGAGCAGAATCATGTATAAGTTTGTAGGAAAGATTCAGTGAAATCCCTGCCGTCTGTATGCAGAGGAGTCCAGTGGGTGGTCCTACTCAGTGATTGACAGCCTTATATGACTGTGCATTCAGAGATATCCATCACTGAGTAGGACTGCCCACTGGACTCTTCCTCATACAGACAGCAGGGATGTCAAATAATAAAATACAAGTTATGTAGAAACATTTCCCACAAAAAAATGTAGATCAATCTAATCAGCTCCTCCTGCTTATAATATCCTGCCTGCAGATCAGATACCATTTTTAACAGGACTGGTTCCCTTTAAGGGAGGCTCCCGCTACTGTAAGTGACTCCATTCGGACTTTTATCTGAAGTCCTGGAAAATTGGATCTTGACGTTTGCTCTGAAGGGGCCATTGACAGCAGTGATGTAGATGGAGTCATATCATGATCTGTTGGGCATCATTTTTGGCAGAGTCCATCTATTTACGACAGGCACCAAGCCGTAGTCAACCACGTCTTACTGCCAACCTTAAATAGGCACAGAATGCCAAAAATGGGCACACAGTGACTGTGTCTGCATCATTACACTCAATGGCCCCTTCAGAGCAAAATGTCCGAATCCCATTTTCCATGGCTTCAGACGTAAGCCCCAAAGGAACCACTGATAGTAACCTAAAACGTATTGTAAACCCCCCTAATTCCTCCGGCCCCTTCAATTAAATAAGAATACCCTAATAAAACATATGGATGGGGGTTGTCTTTAAGAACAGTTGTCTAAAAGTTACCTGTCATTAGGTTTTATCCTTCTAAACTGCTTTCACCACGGTCTAAAATTCCTTTCTAAAGTTACAGCTATTATTCTGCAGTGGTCCTGCGTACCCAAAAGTAGTTTTAAAAATTCTCAAGTCATGTGCAAATTAATGCACTTATGTCTGCCGGACTTTGCAAGTATCCTGATGACTAGCGCTTTGCCAGTCCCTCTGTTATCAGCCTCCATCATTCGCAGGCCACTCTAAATCCTGTGATCAGAGAACAACCGGTGCAAGTGCAGGATGTTTGGTGCAAGCGCAGAAAAAGATTGATTTCTTTCCCCAGAACACGGCAGACACACAGGACACGCCATGGATCTTTGCTGTACTGTGCTAGCGTTAGATTTGGGGTACCATTGTAGTAAGAGGGGCTGGATCAGTGCCGATTCTTTCAGTAACTGAATAAACCCAGCGGACACTTGAGTGCGACCATGCACAAGTTACAAAAGTTTTTAAAGTAGTTTTTCTCAACTTCAGAAAGTTATTTCCAAGCTATCCAGCATGGTGAAGATGGATTAGAAGGGTAAATCCTGGCGACGGGTTCCCCATGACTTATTTCCATGACCGTCCCATTTTAAGTGATTGTCGAAGTGACGACAGAAGAGTCTGAACCTGCGGGGGGCGCCGCTACTTACTGAACTATTACGTAAAGAGCTAATTTATTACTGTAAGCGATTTCTATTTTTTTATTTCCGTACAGTCGGTTTTGGTACTACGGTGATTGTAGAGTGTATATTTTGCTTCTGTGAAATTGTACAATATATTTAAAATAAAGTGATCTGTGAGAATCCAATCTGCGTCGCGCTTCGTTATTTCGGGAAGGAAACAACTTTTTTTTTTGCAGCTGGGTGATGAGGAAATGTTCTTTTACAATAGATTCAGAGATGGAGCCGAACTTGAATTTTTATGCATGAATGCAGTGAACCTTTCCCCCCATTATCTGCTGACCTGGAGTCTGAGAAGCTGAGATATGAGCTGCTGTTGGTTGTGACCCTCACACTAGGCTGAGACGAAGGGAATACTGGGAGCAGTGGGCTATACCGTATGTACGTATGGTGCGGTGAGATGCATGATGATGATGATGATGATGATGAAGGGCAGCTCTACAGAAGACCCCAGCAAACAGCCCCCTAGATCTCAGCTGCTGTGAGTATCCCCCCACCCCTGTGAGTGCGGGGGGCCGCAGGATATTGGAGTTAATTGGCTGCAGTTAATGAAGGTTGAAGATTTCCAAACCTCTGAATCAGTGACGGGATGGAATGAATGGTCCCCCAACAAAGAGGAGAGACCACCAGTTCCAGAAATCGCTAATACCAAATGGGGTTGGGAACGTCAAAATTGCACGAGCCCTGGGCGAGGTGACCCCCGGCTTACAGGCCCCCCGTGTTCATGACATGTGGATAGGACAGTATTCAGTGTTTAATCTCTTGCATATGAGTTAAGTGTTTGTCGCCGAGACTAAAAATGGCAGAAAACCCTGGAGGTCTGTAATATCGGCCCCGTCAGTCGCTATTATGCCCCATTCCCTTGGTACAATACGACCCCAAACAATCCCCGATCTCTCAGTCACAAGCATCAGGGGGCACAAGACGGGGAACCACCGAAATACACAGCTCTACAAGATCAAAGAACTGCTCTTCTGAAATCCTCTGTGCCGCTGGGCATCCTGCTCATTCTACCATGTAACTCAGTCTGTGATCTCCTACTTTCCTCCAGCACCTTCCATAAATCATGATACCGCCTCAATAACATAAAGGGACATTGCGCCCCACCGCTTAATCCCAACGTCTATCCTGAAACACTCTGTGCTGCTCATATTCTGCTCCTCCTCATATATGTCGATCTGAGGCCTCCAGCCTGACATTGCCAGGTGACCTGCAGCCCAGTCCTTGATAACATAATTATATAAGGTCACGGCTGCCCCATAAGTCCTTGAATACAGCAAAATCTGGAGAGACTTGTAAAGGGGTTGGACAAGATTGGAAAAGCATGGTTGTTTTCTTCCATGAACAGCGCCGCAACTGTCCACAGGTTGTAGGTGGTATTGCAGCTTAGCTTCATTAACTTCAATGGAGCTGTACTGCAATATAAAAAAAACAGCGCCACCGCATGTCAGTGGCTGTCTTGGGTATTGCAGCTATACCCCATTGGGATCCAGCTGCAGTATCAGGTGCTGGATGAACAGATGTAGTCTTCCATAGATCCGCAGGCCGCTCTGCCCAGGCGAGGGTTAAGTAGAGCTTAGCGCAGTGTGACAGAGGTGAGTGTTGTCACGTTGTTCCATATCCGGAACACTTGAGACAATGGGATTGTAAATGTAGCCGATTTTTGCATATCTGGATTTTTTTTTAGCAATTAGTGGTTAATGATTAGACAGAGCTCTCCTGACACTGTGCAGGAGTGAGCTGGTCCCGGCAGGTCCCATCCTGCTCCACACCCCATGCTGGGATTCCATATTGTGGGTCAGGGACTCAATGACAGAGCAGGAAATGCTGCCGAGAGCGCCAGACCATGGGGACGCGGAACGCGTGGGATACGGCGCAGTCAGAATAGAGCACGTGGGATACGGCGCAGTCAGAATAGAGCGCGTGGGATACGGCGCAGTCAGAATAGAGAGCGTGGGATACGGCGCAGTCAGAATAGAGCGCGTGGGATACGGCGCAGTCAGAATAGAGAGCGTGGGATACGGCGCAGTCAGAATAGAGCGCGTGGGATACGGCGCAGTCAGAATAGAGAGCGTGGGATACGGCGCAGTCAGAATAGAGCGCGTGGGATACGGCGCAGTCAGAATAGAGAGCGTGGGATACGGCGCAGTCAGAATAGAGCGCGTGGGATACGGCGCAGTCAGAATAGAGAGCGTGGGATACGGCGCAGTCAGAATAGAGCGCGTGGGATACGGCGCAGTCAGAATAGAGCGCGTGGGATACGGCGCAGTCAGAATAGAGCGCGTGGGATACGGCGCAGTCAGAATAGAGAGCGTGGGATACGGCGCGGTCACAAAAGAGCACGTGGGATACAGCGCGGTCACAAAAGAACGCGTGGGATACGGCGCGGTCAGAAAAGAGCGCATGGGATATGGCGCAGTCAGAAAAGAGCACGTGGGATACAGCGCAGTCACAAAAGAGCGCGTGGGATACGGCGCAGTCAGAATAGAGAGCGTGGGATACAGCGCGGTCACAAAAGAGCACGTGGGATACAGCGCGGTCACAAAAGAGCGCGTGGGATACGGCGCGGTCACAAAAGAGCGTGTGGGATACAGCGCGGTCACAAAAGAGCACGTGGGATACAGCGCGGTCAGAAAAGAGCACGTGGGATACAGCGCGGTCACAAAAGAGCGCGTGGGATACGGCGCGGTCACAAAAGAGCACGTGGGATACAGCGCGGTCACAAAAGAGCGCGTGGGATACGGCGCGGTCACAAAAGAGCACGTGGGATACAGCGCGGTCACAAAAGAGCGCGTGGGATACGGCGCGGTCAGAAAAGAGCACGTGGGATACGGCGCAGTCACAAAAGAACGCATGGGATACAGCGCAGTCAGAATAGAGAGCGTGGGATACAGCGCGGTCACAAAAGAGCGTGTGGGATACAGCGCGGTCACAAAAGAGCACGTGGGATACAGCGCAGTCACAAAAGAGCGCGTGGGATACGGCGCGGTCACAAAAGAGCGCGTGGGATACGGCGCGGTCACAAAAGAGCGCGTGGGATACGGCGCGGTCACAAAAGAGCGCGTGGGATACGGCGCGGTCACAAAAGAGCGCGTGGGATACGGCGCGGTCACAAAAGAGCACGTGGGATACGGCGCGGTCACAAAAGAGCGTGTGGGATACAGCGCGGTCACAAAAGAGCACGTGGGATACAGCGCGGTCACAAAAGAGCACGTGGGATACAGCGCGGTCACAAAAGAGCACGTGGGATACAGCGCGGTCACAAAAGAGCGCGTGGGATACGGCGCGGTCACAAAAGAGCGTGTGGGATACAGCGCGGTCACAAAAGAGCACGTGGGATACAGCGCGGTCAGAAAAGAGCACGTGGGATACAGCGCGGTCACAAAAGAGCGCGTGGGATACGGCGCGGTCACAAAAGAGCACGTGGGATACAGCGCGGTCACAAAAGAGCGCGTGGGATACGGCGCGGTCACAAAAGAGCACGTGGGATACAGCGCGGTCACAAAAGAGCGCGTGGGATACGGCGCGGTCAGAAAAGAGCACGTGGGATACGGCGCAGTCACAAAAGAACGCATGGGATACAGCGCAGTCAGAATAGAGAGCGTGGGATACAGCGCGGTCACAAAAGAGCGTGTGGGATACAGCGCGGTCACAAAAGAGCACGTGGGATACAGCGCAGTCACAAAAGAGCGCGTGGGATACGGCGCGGTCACAAAAGAGCGCGTGGGATACGGCGCGGTCACAAAAGAGCGCGTGGGATACGGCGCGGTCACAAAAGAGCGCGTGGGATACGGCGCGGTCACAAAAGAGCGCGTGGGATACGGCGCGGTCACAAAAGAGCACGTGGGATATGGCGCGGTCACAAAAGAGCGTGTGGGATACAGCGCGGTCACAAAAGAGCACGTGGGATACAGCGCGGTCACAAAAGAGCACGTGGGATACAGCGCGGTCACAAAAGAGCGCGTGGGATACGGCGCGGTCACAAAAGAGCACGTGGGATACAGCGCGGTCACAAAAGAGCGCGTGGGATACGGCGCGGTCACAAAAGAGCACGTGGGATACAGCGCGGTCACAAAAGAGCGCGTGGGATACGGCGCGGTCAGAAAAGAGCACGTGGGATACGGCGCAGTCACAAAAGAACGCATGGGATACAGCGCAGTCAGAATAGAGAGCGTGGGATACAGCGCGGTCACAAAAGAGCGTGTGGGATACAGCGCGGTCACAAAAGAGCACGTGGGATACAGCGCAGTCACAAAAGAGCGCGTGGGATACGGCGCGGTCACAAAAGAGCGCGTGGGATACGGCGCGGTCACAAAAGAGCGCGTGGGATACGGCGCGGTCACAAAAGAGCGCGTGGGATACGGCGCGGTCACAAAAGAGCACGTGGGATACGGCGCGGTCACAAAAGAGCGCGTGGGATACGGCGCGGTCACAAAAGAGCGCGTGGGATACGGCGCGGTCACAAAAGAGCGCGTGGGATACGGCGCGGCCACAAAAGAGCGCGTGGGATACGGCGCGGTCACAAAAGAGAACGTGGGATACGGCGCGGTCAGAAAAGAGCGCGTGGGATACGGCGCGGTCACAAAAGAGCACGTGGGATACAGCGCAGTCACAAAAGAGCGCGTGGGATACGGCGCGGTCACAAAAGAGAACGTGGGATACGGCGCGGTCAGAAAAGAGCGCGTGGGATACGGCGCAGTCACAAAAGAGAACGTGGGATACGGCGCGGTCACAAAAGAGCGCGTGGGATACGGCGCGGTCAGAAAAGAGCACGTGGGATACAGCGCGGTCACAAAAGAGAACGTGGGATACGGCGCGGTCACAAAAGAGCGCGTGGGATACAGCGCGGTCAGAAAAGAGCACGTGGGATACAGCGCGGTCACAAAAGAGAACGTGGGATACGGCGCGGTCACAAAAGAGAACGTGGGATACGGCGCGGTCAGAAAAGAGCGCGTGGGATACAGCGCGGTCAGAAAAGAGCACGTGGGATACAGCGCGGTCACAAAAGAGAACGTGGGATACGGCGCGGTCACAAAAGAGAACGTGGGATACGGCGCGGTCACAAAAGAGAACGTGGGATACGGCGCGGTCACAAAAGAGAACGTGGGATACGGCGCAGTCACAAAAGAGCGCGTGGGATACAGCGTGGTCACAAAAGAGCGCATGGGATACAGCGCGGTCACAAAAGAGCGCGTGGGATACAGCGTGGTCACAAAAGAGCGCATGGGATACAGCGCGGTCACAAAAGAGCGCATGGGATACAGTGCAGTCACAAGATCCAGGGAGTTTCTTAAGTTTAGTTACTGTATATCTGTAATCAATTCTAGAAGTTGCCACATTTCATCATTTTCTTCAGTTGTTGTTAAGCTCCTCACCCCCTTAAATATTTGCATCCCCTCCAGCATCCAAAGATCACAAATTTTCAGTACAAGTTTATATAGTGACCACTAGGAGGAGCTCACTACATACAGATTTATACAGCCACCACTAGGGAGAGCTTACTGCATACAGATTTATACAGCCACCACTAGGGGGAGCTCACTACATACAGATCTATACAGTCACCACTAGCGGGAGCTCACTACATACAGATTTATACAGTCACCACTAGAGGAGATCACTACATACAGATTTATACAGTCACCACTAGAGGAGATCACTACATACAGATTTATACAGCCACCACTAGAGGGAGCTCACTACATACAGATTTATACATCCATCACTAGGGGGAGCTCACTACATACAGATTTATACAGCCACCACTAGGGGGAGCTCACTACATACAGATTTATACAGCCACCACTAGAGGGAGCTTACTACATACAGATTTATACTGCCACCACTAGAGGGAGCTCACTACATACAGATTTATACAGCCACCACTAGAGGGAGCTTACTACATACAGATTTATACAGCCACCACTAGGGGGGAGCTCACAACATACAGATCTATACAGCCACCAATAGGGGGAGCTCAATACATACAAATAATGGATTAGTGAGCTCCCCCTAGTGGTTGCAGAATTTTATCATAACAATAGCTGTGTGAAGGGAAGATGGGGATTTGGAGATGTATCAGAATTATTGAGCAGAGTTACTATGATTATGGGGACTCAGTGAAGGACACTGCAGGTTATTTGATGTTTTTTTATAGCAGGAGGAAGGAGAAGCGGCAGCTCGCCGGTGGTGATGTCAGCCCAGAAAAAGAGCTCTGGTATCAATATGAAGGTAGCGAGCAGGAAGTCACAGCCATTAGTGAACTCTTACAAATACCAAAGAGGGGAGGAATAAGGAGGTTACTCAGGGACAGAGGGACAGTGAAAGGAAAGAGTGAAGAGGAGGACAAGGTAGCATAGGACGGAGGTGAGAGGAGAGCGGAGGAGAGCGCAGGCCCCCGTAGAGATGACGACTGCCAGACTGCTCCCCTCCGCGGTTACACGCAGCATCTTAAACCCACATCCCCAGACCACAGAGAACACACAGAGCCGCCCAGCAAAACAAGACGGATATTAAAAATAATCACAGTAAGGTCCTTGGAAAAGTTCAAAACGACCTAATCACCTATATATAAACCAAAAGCAAACAGGGGTTTGAGGCCGGGGGCGGGTGTGGCCGAGGGGGGCCGGGGAGGGGTCCTCTATAAAGGACCGTTTACTGACCAGAGGGCAATAGAGACATAAAGATGACTACTCATGTGTAACATAAAGTGAGCAGCCATCCAGTCTACTACAGATAGATAGATAATAGATATGTGCCCCCCATATCCACCTCCAGGGGCTTTTCTGACCTCCCACCCTACATCCATAGACATTAATATGTAGTCGCCCGTCTGCAGATATAACGGCTCCTTGTGGATGGGGTGATGTCTCGTTTTCTACAAGATTTTGGAGGCGTCTGTGGGAATTTTGCCCCTTCATCCAGAAGATCATTTAATTTGGTCCGGGCTCTGTGCGGCCCCTCATGTTCTCCCCCCATGTCTGTATGGAGCTTGTGCACTGAGCACAGTCATGGGGGGCAGATAAGGGTCTTCCCCAAACTGTTCCCACAAAGCTGAAGCTACAATTGTCCTCAATGTCTTGTGCAGAAGATTAATATTTCCCATCAGTGGAGCTGAGGGTCCGCGGCCGCCCCCTGATAACTGCTCCTAGCACTACCCTCCTTTACCATCTGTACAGGGGCACAATGCAGTCAGGGGGTAACATCCTCCTGGAATCACCAAACCTAGCCCCCTCCATCAGACGCAGATAGAGAAGTGCGATCCGTCACTGCACAGAATACGTCTCCTCCAGAGTCCAGTGTTGGCGGCTTTACACCACTCCATCCGACGCTCGGCATTGTGCTTGGTGATGTACGGCTGCAGACAGCTGCTCGGCCATGAAGCTCCCGGCAGGGGCGCAGTGTTTGTGCTGATAGCAGAGGAGGTCTGGACTCTGCATTTATGGGGTCAGCAGAGCGGTGGGGAATTTTCTGCTCCTCAGCACTCGGCCCCCTGCTCTGTAACGTTACGGGGTCTCCACTTCGTGGCTGAGTTGCTGCGGTTCCTTCCACTCCTCAATAATATCACTCACAGGTGATGGGGGAAGATTAGACCGGGGCAATGAAGCCAGACTTATACGCCGGAGGCAATGGGGCAGGATGAGAAACCAGAACCCCATGGTTAAGTCGTGCAGCTCAGTACTTTCTCCATTTAGTGTAGACTGAGATGGGAAATACATGGACAGATAGTCTCATTTCTCGCCTCCCTCTTGTGCATGGGGTGACATTCCTGGAGTCCTGTCCAGCAGGGAAAGGGTGAAACCTGCCGGTCTGATGCCCTGTGTGCTCATTTCTGAGAAATCTCATTGATGAAGACCTCGGTGAAACGAGCAGCAGGCAGCACACCGCCCCCGGCTCCGGGTCGCCGCCACAGGCAGCTCTGTGCCCAGCTCAATATTTGAGATTGAGTTTATTTGTGGCCTGTGGGATGCGGGCAGCGACCCTCCTTGGGATGGATCTATTTGTCAGCGCCCGTGGTTTATCCTGTCCCGTCCCTCTCCGGGTCTTCACCTAATTTTAGATAAGAGTAAACATTTGACTATTTCGGCCATTCTTCCCTTAAATGGCCTAAAAAAAAAATCAAAATGACTAATAAAAGAAACATAAATAATAACCGGTGGCGGCTGCGGTGTTATAAGGCAAGCAGGACACACAATACATATCACGTGTGTTCTATTCAATGACTGCAATAATGTAGCTCAAAAATGCACTGTAAATATACTCATAGTAAAATGGCGCCCCCTCTGGCCATGACTTTTGATTGACACCTCCAGTGCTGTACTTGTATTGGAGAAGGGTGGCAGTACCTCTGCGTGCTTCCATTGATGCAGTAGAGGAGCTGGTGCCACGTGTGGCGCTGTGTCTGGCACTTTTCACGATCTGTGCTTGCAGCAGGGCTGTGGAGTCGGAGTCGTGGTCGATGTCCACTTTGGTGGAGTTGGTATAAAATGGACCGACTCCTAAAATATATAATAAATTGGGTACAGTAGTTCAATGCAGAATGTGCTGAATATTTTTTCATAGGAATTTGGGAAAGTTATGAAATATCCTATAAATGGCTGGTCTATTCCTGATCTAAGGCTACATTCACACACAGCGTTTTTGCTGCGTTTTTTGAGGATACGTTTTTCAGCTGCAAAAGCAGATCAGCTTTTTAAAAATACGCATCACCTGAAAGGTTTTTGAGCTCATAGATAATGTTTTCAATAGCAAAAGCAGATTAGAAAGACGCCGCACAAACTGACATGCTCATTCTTTGTGAGGATCCGATTTTGAGCCCAAAAACGGATTCTCACAAAACGATGTGTCTGAATGTCATATCTGGAAACCCACTGACTTTGCTGGGATGCCCAGAGTCACTGCATTTTACGGCAAAAAACGGATCCGCAAAAGAGCTGTGTGTGAATCATGGCCGTAGCCAGTGAGGGTCGGGGGGGGGGCAGCTGCCCCCCCCCTAGCAGCAGGGGCACGCACCTATCAAAACTCACTTGTATGCTGCAGTGCTCCCGTCCTGCACCGGCTCCAGACTGCAGGGGGCAATCTCCCCTCCTCTGTACTGTCTTCTGCCGTCTTCACCAGAGAGAGGAGGGGGAGGGGTGCCTGCCCTGCACAGGATCCGATTCCTGGGCCCCGACTTGGAAAAAGTGAGAAAGTGAAAGTACTACTGCTCATCTCTGTCACAGGAAGGTAACTAATGCTAATATTGTAGGTGATTATTATGTGCTCTCTGTACAATGTGTGAACTATATGTGCGATATGTGCAATGTACCATTTGCTGTCTGTAGCTGTCATCTGTCTATCACACTCTATCTATCCCTCCATGTATTCATCTATCTAGCTATCCATCCCTCCATCTATCCATCTATCTATCCGTTCATCTATCCTTTAATTTATCCCTCTATCTATCCATCCATCCCTCTATCTATCCATCCATCCCTCTATCTATCTATCCATCCATCCCTCTATCTATCCATCCATCCTTTCATCTATCCCTCCAGTTATCCACCCATATGTCCATCTATCATCTATCCATATATTTATCCATCCATCACTGTATCTATCTATCTCTCCATCTATCCATCCCTCTATTTACATATCCATCCCTCTATTAATCTATCCATCCCTCCATCTATCCCACTATCTATCTATGACTTTATCCATATCTGTCTATCCAGATCTTATCTGTACCAAAAAGAATGAAGCTCTGACCGAGGTAGCAGTTAGGATGAGTGGCCTACAGGAGGACTGCCAGGCGCAGGAGGACTCGGCTCCTGACAGTGCTACTGCTGCCATATCTTCATCCTCATCAGATGAGGAGTTTTACTTTGATAAGTATTTGGATGACATGGAGCAGGCAAAGCGTTGCCGCAAGGAAAAAGATTTCACTCCGTCTCCTATAGCAGATGGGCCAGATTTCAGCAAAATGTTTCACTTGCTCTCAAAGAAATAGAAAAATTCAACCGTTCATCAACACTGACTGTGCACGAGGCAATTCCTTGATAACCAGAAATTGTTAGAGATGTTGCTCATGTGGTTACGGCTTTGCCTCCAACCCAAGTTAGTGTAGAGAGGTTGTTCTCCAGCCTTAAAATTATTAGGTCAGATTTGAGGTCCTCTATGAAGGAGGATCTGATGGAGGCGATACTATTTCTTAGAACAAATTCATAGACTGCACAAATGTTATTTAGTACGTTTTTGTTGAAAACTGTTTTTTTGCCACTTACATAGTTTATTACATAGTTATATATACACTACATACAGTATATACTATATATGTAATCAATATTATATAGTGTATTACATATTTACAATTTATTACAGTTTTTTGTGTTCTAAAGTTGTATTCCAATAAATATATATTATGTTCTATCTAAATATCTTGATTATTGTATCATAAAAATGATTAAATGTCTGATGTTCACATTGTACTACAACAAATTTTTCACTTAAATATAAGCAATATATGTGGGAGTCGGAGTCGTGGAGTCGGTGTAAGGGAAATTGAGGAGTCGGAGTCGCAGGTTTGGCTTACCGACTCCACAGCCCTGGCTTGCAGGGAGCCATCAGTCATGGAGCCATTCGGAGGCCGCCCCGCTCCTGCAGACGGAGCCTGGAGCTGGATTTCCTGGAGATGTAGAACTGCTGGAGTGGTGTTTAGCCACCTCCATTCACTGACAGCAAGCAGACATCTGTAACATCACAACCTGTAATAACGTTTATGTTCACCATTATGATGAGATTTCTTTTCCTAACATTTTTTTTTCTCCTTTTTTTTATCTAGAACATTCCATTGCGGCAAAGACCGGAGGCTGCTTCCCGGGGACGGCAATGGCCACCCTATCCTCTGGGGACAAGATTCCCATCTCAGAACTTTTGCCTGGCATGACAGTCCTGGCCATGGACAGCGATGGCCGGGCCGCCTTCAGTGACTTTGTGACCTTCCTGGATCGAGACCCCGGATCTCAGCATCTGTTCCAGGTGATCAGGACAGGGGACCCTCCCCGAAGGCTTTCCCTCACCCCAACTCATCTCATCTTTGTAGCGGACAATGCCTCCACCCCGGCAGTTGGGTACAAAGCTATATTTGCCAGTCAGGTAAGACCAGGTCAATATATCCTGGTGTCTGGAGCCCTGGGACTAGTGCCGGCCAGAGTCACCTCAGTCAGCACGCAGACAGACATGGGGGTTTTTGCTCCTCTCACCCTACATGGGACCATTTTGGTGGACGACGTCGTCGTTTCCTGTTTTGCCCTGGTACAAAAACAGAGGCTGGCACAGATCGCCTACTGGCCTTTGCGGGTATTATATGGTCTAGGAGCAATGGAAGGAAGTGAGACATTGCAGCCGGTAGGCATTCACTGGTATAGTCAGTTCTTGTACCAGTTGGGTCGAAGAATCTTGGACAAGAGCGAGTTCCATCCTCATGGGATCCTCCAACTGGAAAGTTGAACTTTAGGGTCAAGGATCAACCAGTGAGACGACCCTGCCAGGGTTGACCGACCATCTTGTTCTGCGTCATCTACTGACCTACGAGAAGAGGTTCTACATAGGAGATAGTGAAGACCGGTCCTTCATCCTGTTCTTAGTCTGGTGTCCATGATGAAGAAAGACTGTCCTCCATAGATCTCAAGAGCTTTAAGGTACCATGAAGTCCTCACGGTGGAGAACGTTCCTTCAGCAGCACTTATATAGACAAAACTGGGGCATTACCAGAACCTTCTCATCACTGGCAATTTACTGCGTCCATGAGTAGCTTCAAGGTTTTTATGTTGAACATTAGGGGAAACCGGAGATTTGGGCATCTGATGTCCAGGTACTAAACCAAGCGAGAGCCATGTTTACCCAAGAACTGAACTAGGACTTTCCACCTTCAGACCCAGACGAGGCTCCGGGCTTTGTGTCTTGGTACAGGGTGGCATTGTCCAAAAAAAACGTAAAGGGGGCAAGTGACGGCATTAACCCATTGTATGCTTCTAGTCTACCGACGGAACGTTTTATGGTAGAGCAATTCATCTGGTGCCGACAATGAACTCATGAGCGTCTGCACCTGCAGGGGAAGAATTAACGGGCAGAACCGACAATTAACGTCTCTCAGGGAGACATTCTAAGGCATCGCATGCCGCGCCTCCCCCGCCGCCATATTTATTTTATTATGTATCTGTGTATTATAGGTGTATAAATGTTTCCTGTTTATATATATATAAATCTATAAGACAAAGTTATTAATATTATATTCCTACCAGGACTTCTATGGAGGGAAAGGGTCACGTTGTAAGAGCTCTGCGGGGGCGGGTGACACACCGAATAGCAGCACCGCACCCCCGGCAGAGAAATGATTCAAGCACATTTTCAGCTCAGGTCTTCGAATAAAAGAACATTCTGACTTATTGGCGCTATCGTCTCTGTCTCTGGATGGTGAAAAGGGGGTAAAGATGAGACAAAGGTGGAGATTTACGGGGGGATTCACCATCAAAATGACACTTTATAGACTTTGCATAAGGAACTTTCTGCAACTTTCTAATATGTTTTCTCTTTCAATTCCTCATCATTTCTAAGATCTCTGCTTGCCATCAGTGAACTGGAAAATTCTCGCTTACTTCCAGATGTAAAAAACTGGTTAGGAAAGCACAAAATGGCAAAAAAAAAGCAAAAGAAACCAAGAAGTAGAGCGGTAATGCCAGGGCGAGGAGACCTAATACTTCTCACAGCTGAAGGTTTACTACAATTGTATCCAGAGTGATACATTGTAACAAACAAGCACAACAGAGATTTGTGCTGCTGATGTGTTTAGGATTATCTAGACATGATGCCATTGTAGCAAACCCCCAGTCATGAGATTGAGAAGTATTAGGACTGTGCAGGTTTTCAGCTTCTTACAGCAAGCAGAGATCTTTAGAAAGTGAGAAACTGAAACGCAAAGTCTATTTGAAAGTTTCTGCAATGATTAGGCCCATGCACATTACCTACAACTCTCCAGTGGCTGCAAAACTACTATTCCTATCATGCCAAGCATGGTGGGAGTTGTAGTTTTGCAGCAGCTGGAGAGCCATTGCGAAAGTAACATTAGTGATGATGATTCATTTTATAAGACAATGGCTAATTTCCTTCATAGACAATATAAGTGACAGCTCAGATCTCAGGCACAGAACTGCAGTAACCACACCTGTGTCCTCAGGGACATCCATAGTCTTAGGGAGGGAATTTGCAATTACAAAGACTATACTGCCATCTTGAGGCGCTCACTGGTATTACAAGACAGTAACTCAAATTTTGCAACTTTATTTCATATCGTTTACCATCCACTCCAAGATTAACAGAAGAATTAGCAATAAACTTGGGTTATGTCTTAATCTGTAGCAAGTGTGCAATAAATATATAAAATATATGAGATTTACATAAAACCCCTTCTGACTCCAAGGAGATAAATTGTTGGCGATTATTACACTCATATAATCACAGTGTAATATTGTGAAGGATTTATTGCCATAGAAGTAGAGATTTAATGCGGCCACAATATTGCACCTGCAGGATTATATGGGACCGGACGCTTGTTGACCCGCGTTCCATGTTATGTGCCCAGCTGTGCCCCGCACTGAACGGTAAGTCATAGAGGATGAAGTTAGGATTCTGTATTTCCAAGTGAAAGACATGAAGGAAGCATCAGCCAAGGAACAAGTACAATGCGAATGGCCACTTACAGGACACAGCGTCTTTTCCTATGATTTCCTTATTGACCCCACTACCTGTGCAGGGGAAATCAGTGTGGCAATCCTAAAGTGAAATGAACAAACCACTACCCATATTTGCCAGCGGAGGTCAGAAGGTTACAGAACACTACTCATACTGACCAGCAGAGGTCAGGTTACAGAGCACTACTCATACTGACCAGCAGAGGTCAGAAGGTTACAGAACACTACTCATACTGACCAGCAGAGGTCAGAAGGTTACAGAGCACTACTCATACTGACCAGCAGAGGTCAGGTTACAGAGCACTACTCATACTGACCAGCAGAGGCCAGAAGGTTACAGAACACTACTCATACTGACCAGCAGAGGTCAGAAGGTTACAGAGCACTACTCATACTGACCAGCAGAGGTCAGGTTACAGAGCACTACTCATACTGACCAGCAGAGGTCAGGTTACAGAGCACTACTCATACTGACCAGAGGAGGTCAGAAGGTTACAGAGCACTACACATACTGGCCAGCAGAGGTCAGGTTACAGAGCACTACTCATACTGACCAGCAGAGGTCAGGTTACATAGCACTACTCATACTGACCAGAGGAGGTCAGAAGGTTACAGAGCTCTACTCATACTGACCAGAGGAGGTCAGAAGGTTACAGAGCACAACTCATACTGACCAGCAGAGGTCAGAAGGTTACAGAGCACTACTCATACTGACCAGCAGAGGTCAGAAGGTTACAGAGCACTACTCATACTGACCAGCGGAGGTCAGAAGGTTACAGAGCACTACTCATACTGACCAGCAGAGGTCAGGCTACAGAGCACTACTCATACTGACCAGTGGAGGTCAGAAGGTTACAGAACACTACTCATACTGACCAGCGGACGTCAGAAGGTTACAGAACACTACTCATACTGACCAGCAGAGGTCAGAAGGTTACAGAGCACTACACATACAGTGCCTACAAGTAGTATTCAACCCCCTGCATATTTAGCTGGTTGACACATGCGGAATTAACTTGGCATTGTGACATTTGTACTGTAGATCAGCCTGGAAGTGGGAAATGCACTGCAGCAACTTTTTTTTTTTTTTTTTTTTTTAAAACGTTAAAAGTTAATTCAGAGTGTCATTTATTATTCAACCCCTCAAACCACAAGAATTCTGTTTGGTCCCCCTAAAGTATTAAGAAGTAGTTCAGGCACCAAGAATAATGAGCTTCACATGTGTGGATTAAAGATCTCTTTTTCCAGCCTTTTCTGACTATTTAAGACCCTCCCCAAACTTGTGAACAGCACTCAGACATGGTCAACATGGGAAAGACAAAGGAGCATTCCAAGGCCATCAGAGACAAGATCGTGGAGGGTCACAAGGCTGGCAAGGGGTACAAAACCCTTTCCAAGGAGTTGGGCCTACCTGTCTCCACTGTTGGGAGCATTATCCGTAAGTGGAAGGCTTATGGAACTACTGTTAGCCTTCCACGGCCTGGACAGCCTTTGAAAGTGTCCTCCCGTGCCGAGGCCAGGCTTATCCGATGAGTCAAGGCTAACCCAAGGACAACAAGGAAGGAGCTCCGGGAAGATCCCATGGCAGTGGGGACATTAGTTTCAGTCAATACCATAAGTAACGTACTCCACCGCAATGGTCTCCGTTCCAGACGAGCCCGTAAGGTACCTTTACTTTCAAAGCGTCATGTCAAGGCTCGTCTACAGTTTGCTCATGATCACTTGGAGGACTCTGAGACAGACTGGTTCAAGGTTCTATGGTCTGATGAGACCAAGATCGAGATCTTTGGTGCCAACCACACACGTGACGTTTGGAGACTGGATGGCACTGCATACGACAAGAATACCATCCCTACAGTCAAGCATGGTGGTGGCAGCATCATGCTGTGGGGCTGTTTCTCTGCCAAGGGGCCTGGCCATCTGGTCCGCATCCATGGGAAGATGGATAGCACGGCCTACCTGGAGATTTTGGCCAAGAACCTCCGCTCCTCCATCAAGGATCTTAAGATGGGTCGTAATTTCATCTTCCAACAAGACAACGACCCAAAGCACACAGCCAAGAAAACCAAGGCCTGGTTCAAGAGGGAAAAAGTCAAGGTGTTGGAGTGGCCTAGTCAGTCTCCTGACCTTAACCCAATTGAAAACTTGTGGAAGGAGCTCAAGAATAAAGTCCACATGAGACACCCAAAGAACCTAGATAACTTGGAGAAGATCTGCATGGAGGAGTGGGCCAAGATAACTCCACAGACCTGTGCCGGCCTGATCAGGTCTTATAAAAGACGATTATTAGCTGTAATTGCAAACAAGGGTTATTCCACAAAATATTAAACATAGGGGTTGAATAATAATTGACCCACACTTTTATGTTTAAAATTTAATAAAATTCAACTGAGCAACATAACTTTTTGATTTGTAAGATTTATACTTCTGTTCATAAAACCTACTCTCGTTTGCAGTTTGAAGGCTCTAACTTATTTGCATCTTATCAAACCAGCTAAATCTGCACGGGGGTTGAATACTACTTGTAGGCACTGTACTGACCAGCAGAGGACAGGTTACATAGCACTACTCATACTGACCAGAGGAGGTCCGAAAGTTACAGAGCACTAATACTGACCAGCAGAGGTCAGAAGGTTACAGAGCACAACTCATACTGACCAGAGGAGGTCAGAAGGTTACAGAGCACTACTCATACTGACCAGAGGAGGTCAGAAGGTTACAGAGCACTACTCATACTGACCAGCAGAGGTCTGGCTACAGAGCACTACTCATACTGACCAGAGGAGGTCAGAAGGTTACAGAGCACTACACATACTGGCCAGCAGAGGTCAGGCTACAGAGCACTACTCATACTGACCAGAGGAGGTCCGGAGGTTACAGAGCACTACTCATACTGACCAGAGGAGGTCAGAAGGTTACAGAGCACTACTCATACTGACCAGAGGAGGTCAGAAGGTAACAGAGCACTACTCATACTGACCAGAGGAGGTCAGAAGGTTACAGAGCACTACTCATACTGACCAGCAGAGGTCAGGCTACAGAGCACTACTCATACTGACCAGCAGACGTCAGGTTACAGAGCACTACTCACACTGACCAGCGGACGTCAGAAGGTTACAGAGCACTACTCATACTGACCAGCAGAGGTCAGAAGGTTACAGAGCACTACTCATACTGACCAGCAGAGGTCAGGTTACAGAGCACTACTCATACTGACCAGCAGAGGTCAGAAGGTTACACAGCACTACTCATACTGACCAGCAAAGGTCAGAAGGTTACAGAGCACTACTCATACTGACCAGCAAAGGTCAGAAGGTTACAGAGCACTACTCATACTGACCAGCAGAGGTCAGAAGGTTACAGAGCACTACACTTACTGGCCAGCAGAGGTCAGGCTACAGAGCACTACTCATATTGACCAGAGGAGGTCAGAAGGTTACAGAGCACTACTCATACTGACCAGAGGAGGTCAGAAGGTTACAGAGCACTACACATACTGGCCAGCAGAGGTCAGGCTACAGAGCACTACTCATACTGACCAGAGGAGGTCCGAAAGTTACAGAGCACTACACATACTGGCCAGCAGAGGTCAGGCTACAGAGCACTACTCATATTGACCAGAGGAGGTCAGAAGGTTACAGAGCACTACTCATACTGACCAGAGGAGGTCAGAAGGTTACAGAGCACTACTCATACTGACCAGAGGAGGTCAGAAGGTTACAGAGCACTACTCATACTGACCAGCAGAGGTCAGGCTACAGAGCACTACTCATACTGACCAGCAGAGGTCAGGTTACAGAACACTACTCATACTGACCAGCAGACGTCAGGTTACAGAGCACTTCTCATACTGACCAGCAGAGGTCAGGTTACCGAGCACTACTCATACTGACCAGCAGAGGTCAGAAGGTTACAGAACACTACTCATACTGACCAGCAGAGGTCAGGTTACAGAGCATTACTCATACTGACCAGCAGAGGTCAGAAGGTTACACAGCACTACTCATACTGACCAGCAGAGGTCAGAAGGTTACAGAGCACTACTCATACTGACCAGCAGAGGTCAGAAGGTTACAGAGCACTACTCATACTGACCAGCAGAGGTCAGAAGGTTACAGAGCACTACTCATACTGACCAGCAGAGGTCAGAAGGTTACACAGCACTACTCATACTGACCAGCAGAGGTCAGAAGGTTACAGAGCACTACTCATACTGACCAGCAAAGGTCAGAAGGTTACAGAGCACTACTCATACTGACCAGCAGAGGTCAGAAGGTTACAGAGCACTAAACATACTGGCCAGCAGAGGTCAGGCTACAGAGCACTACTCATATTGACCAGAGGAGGTCAGAAGGTTACAGAGCACTACTCATACTGACCAGAGGAGGTCAGAAGGTTACAGAGCACTACTCATACTGACCAGTAGAGGTCAGGCTACAGAGCACTACTCATACTGACCAGCAGAGGTCAGAAGGTTACAGAACACTACTCATACTGACCAGCAGAGGTCAGGTTACAGAGCACTACTCATACTGACCAGCGGACGTCAGAAGGTTACAGAGCACTACTCATACTGACCAGCAGAGGTCAGGTTACAGAGCACTACTCATACTGACCAGCAGAGGTCAGAAGGTTACACAGCACTACTCATAATGACCAGCAGAGGTCAGAAGGTTACAGAGCACTACTCATACTGACCAGCAAAGGTCAGAAGGTTACAGAGCACTACTCATACTGACCAGCAGAGGTCAGAAGGTTACAGAGCACTACACATACTGGCCAGCAGAGGTCAGGCTACAGAGCACTACTCATACTGACCAGCAGAGGTCAGAAGGTTACAGACCATTACACATACTGGTCAGCAGAGGTCAGAAGGTTACAGAGCACTACACATACTGACCAGAGGAGGTCAGAAGGTTACAGAGCACTACACATACTGTCCAGAGGAGGTCAGAAGTTTACAGAGCACTACACATACTGACCAGCGGAGGTCAGAAGGTTACAGAGCACTACTCAAACTGATCAGCAGAGGTCAGGTTACAGAGCACTACTCATACTGACCAGCAGAGGTCAGAAGGTTACAGAGCACTACTCATACTGACCAGCAGAGGTCAGAAGGTTACAGAGCACTACTCATACTGGCCAGAAGAGGTCAGAAGGTTACAGAGCACTACACATACTGACCAGCAGAGGTCAGAAGGTAACAGAGCACTACTCATACTGACCAGCAGAGGTCAGGTTACAGAGCACTACTCATACTGACCAGCAGAGGCCAGAAGGTTACAGAGCACTACTCATACTGGCCAGCAGAGGTCAGAAGGTTACAGAGCACTACTCATACTGACCAGCAGAAGTCAGGTTACAGAGCACTACTCATTCTGACCAGCAGAGGTCAGAAGGTTACAGAGCACTACTCATACTGACCAGCAGAGGTCAGAAGGTCACAGAGCACTACTCACACTGACCAGCGGAGGTCAGAAGGTTACAGAGCACTACTCATACTGACCAGCAGAGGTCAGGTTACAGAGCACTACTCATACTGACCAGCAAAGGTCAGAGGGTTACAGAGTACTACTCATACTGACCAGCAGAGGTCATAAGGTTACAGAGCACTACTCATACTGACCAGCAAAGGTCAGAAGGTTACAGGGCACTACTCATACTGACTGACCAGCAGAGGTCAGAAGGTTACAGAGCACTACTCATACTGACCAGAGGAGGTCAGAAGGTTACAGAGCACTACACATACTCACCAGCAGAGGTCAGGTTACAGAGCACTACTCATACTGACCAGCAGAGGTCAGGTTACAGAGCACTACTCATACTGACCAGCAGAGGTCAGAAGGTTACAGAGCACCACTCATACTGACCAGCGGTCAGAAGGTTACAGAGCACTACTCATACTGACCAGCAGAGGTCAGGTTACAGAGCACTACTCATACTGACCAGCAGAGGTCAGAAGGTTACACAGCACTACTCATACTAACCAGCAGAGGTCGGAAGGTTACAGAGCACTATTCATACTGACCAGCAAAGGTCAGAAGGTTACAGAGCACTACTCATACTGACCAACAAAGGTCAGAAGGTTACAGAGCACTACTCATACTGACCAGAGGAGGTCAGAAGGTTACAGAGCACTACTCATACTGACCAGAGGAGGTCAGAAGGTTACAGAGCACTACTCATACTGACCAGTAGAGGTCAGGCTACAGAGCACTACTCATACTGACCAGCAGAGGTCAGGTTACAGAGCACTACTCATACTGACCAGCGGACGTCAGAAGGTTACAGAGCACTACTCATACTGACCAGCAGAGGTCAGGTTACAGAGCACTACTCATACTGACCAGCAGAGGTCAGAAGGTTACACAGCACTACTCATACTGACCAGCAGAGGTCAGAAGGTTACAGAGCACTACTCATACTGACCAGCAAAGGTCAGAAGGTTACAGAGCACTACTCATACTGACCAGCAAAGGTCAGAAGGTTAGAGAGCACTACTCATACTGACCAGCAGAGGTCAGAAGGTTACAGACCACTACACATACTGGTCAGCAGAGGTCAGGAGGTTACAGAGCACTACACATACTGGTCAGCAGAGGTCAGAAGGTTACAGAGCACTACACATACTGACCAGAGGAGGTCAGAAGGTTACAGAGCACTACACATACTGACCAGCGGAGGTCAGAAGGTTACAGAGCACTACTCATACTGATCAGCAGAGGTCAGAAGGTTACAGACCACTACACATACTGGTCAGCACAGGTCAGAAGGTTACAGAGCACTACACATACTGACTAGCGGAGGTCAGAAGGTTACAGAGCACTACTCATACTGACCAGAGGAGGTCAGAAGGTTACAGACCACTACACATACTGGTCAGCACAGGTCAGAAGGTTACAGAGCACTACACATACTGGTCAGCAGAGGTCAGAAGGTTACAGAGCACTACTCATACTGACCAGCAGAGGTCAGAAGGTTACAGAGCACTACTCATACTGACCAGCAGAGGTCAGAAGGTTACAGAGCACTACTCATACTGACCAGCAGAGGTCAGGTTACAGAGCACTACTCATACTGACCAGCAGAGGTCAGAAGGTTACACAGCACAAATCATACTGACCAGCAGAGGTCAGAAGGTTACAGAGCACTACTCATACTGACCAGCAAAGGTCAGAAGGTTACAGAGCACTACTCATACTGACCAGCAAAGATCAGAAGGTTACAGAGCACTACTCATACTGACCAGCAAAGGTCAGAAGGTTACAGAGCACTACTCATACTGACCAGCAGAGGTCAGAAGGTTACAGAGCACTACACATACTGGCCAGCAGAGGTCAGGCTACAGAGCACTACTCATACTGACCAGAGGAGGTCCGAAGGTTACAGAGCACTACTCATACTGACCAGCAGAGGTCAGAAGGTTACAGAGCACTACTCATACTGACCAGCAGAGGTCAGAAGGTTACAGAGCACTACTCATACTGGCCAGCAGAGGTCAGAAGGTTACAGAGCACTACACATACTGACCAGCAGAGGTCAGAAGGTTACAGAGCACTACTCATACTGACCAGCAGAGGTCAGGTTACAGAGCACTACTCATACTGACCAGCAGAGGTCAGAAGGTTACAGAGCACTACTCATACTGGCGAGCAGTGGTCAGAAGGTTACAGAGCACTACTCATACTGGCCAGCAGAGGTCAGAAGGTTACAGAGCACTAGTCATACTGACCAGCAGAGGTCAGAAGGTTACAGAGCACTACTCATACTGACGAGCAAAGGTCAGAGGGTTACAGAGCACTACTCATACTGACCAGCAGAGGTCATTAGGTTACAGAGCACTACTCATACTGACCAGCAGAGGTCAGAAGGTCACAGAGCACTACTCATACTGACCAGTGGAGGTCAGAAGGTTGCAGAGCACTACTCATACTGACCAGCAGAGGTCAGGTTACAGAGCAATACTCATACTGACCAGCAGAGGTCAGAAGGTTACACAGCACTACTCATACTGACCAGCAAAGGTCAGAGGGTTACAGAGCACTACTCATACTGACCAGCAGAGGTCAGAAGGTTACAGAGCACTACTCATACTGACCAGAGGAGGTCAGAAGGTTACAGAGCACTACTCATACTGACCAGTAGAGGTCAGGCTACAGAGCACTACTCATACTGACCAGCAGAGGTCAGAAGGTTACAGAACACTACTCATACTGACCAGCAGAGGTCAGGTTACAGAGCACTACTCATACTGACCAGCGGACGCCAGAAGGTTACAGAGCACTACTCATACTGACCAGCAGAGGTCAGGTTACAGAGCACTACTCATACTGACCAGCAGAGGTCAGAAGGTTACACAGCACTACTCATACTGACCAGCAGAGGTCAGAAGGTTACAGAGCACTACTCATACTGACCAGCAAAGGTCAGAAGGTTACAGAGCACTACTCATACTGACCAGCAAAGGTCAGAAGGTTACAGAGCACTACTCATACTGACCAGCAGAGGTCAGAAGGTTACAGAGCACTACACATACTGGCCAGCAGAGGTCAGAAGGTTACAGACCACTACACATACTGGTCAGCAGAGGTCAGAAGGTTACAGAGCACTACACATACTGGTCAGCAGAGGTCAGAAGGTTACAGAGCACTACACATACTGACCAGAGGAGGTCAGAAGGTTACAGAGCACTACACATACTGACCAGCGGAGGTCAGAAGGTTACAGAGCACTACTCATACTGATCAGCAGAGGTCAGAAGGTTACAGACCACTACACATACTGGTCAGCACAGGTCAGAAAGTTACAGAGCACTACACATACTGACCAGCGGAGGTCAGAAGGTTACAGAGCACTACTCATACTGACCAGAGGAGGTCAGAAGGTTAAAGACCACTACACATACTGGTCAGCACAGGTCAGAAGGTTACAGAGCACTACACATACTGGTCAGCAGAGGTCAGAAGGTTACAGAGCACTACTCATACTGACCAGCAGAGGTCAGAAGGTTACAGAGCACTACTCATACTGACCAGCAGAGGTCAGAAGGTTACAGAGCACTACTCATACTGACCAGCAGAGGTCAGGTTACAGAGCACTACTCATACTGACCAGCAGAGGTCAGAAGGTTACACAGCACTCCTCATACTGACCAGCAGAGGTCAGAAGGTTACAGAGCACTACTCATACTGACCAGCAAAGGTCAGAAGGTTACAGAGCACTACTCAAACTGACCAGCAAAGGTCAGAAGGTTACAGAGCACTACTCATACTGACCAGCAAAGGTCAGAAGGTTACAGAGCACTACTCATACTGACCAGCAGAGGTCAGAAGGTTACAGAGCACTACACATACTGGCCAGCAGAGGTCAGGCTACAGAGCACTACTCATACTGACCAGAGGAGGTCCGAAGGTTACAGAGCACTACTCATACTGACCAGCAGAGGTCAGAAGGTTACAGAGCACTACTCATACTGACCAGCAGAGGTCAGAAGGTTACAGAGCACTACTCATACTGGCCAGCAGAGGTCAGAAGGTTACAGAGCACTACACATACTGACCAGCAGAGGTCAGAAGGTTACAGAGCACTACTCATACTGACCAGCAGAGGTCAGGTTACAGAGCACTACTCATACTGACCAGTAGAGGTCAGAAGGTTACAGAGCACTACTCATACTGACCAACAAAGGTCAGAAGGTTACAGAGCACTACTCATACTGACCAGAGGAGGTCAGAAGGTTACAGAGCACTACTCATACTGACCAGAGGAGGTCAGAAGGTTACAGAGCACTACTCATACTGACCAGTAGAGGTCAGGCTACAGAGCACTACTCATACTGACCAGCAGAGGTCAGAAGGTTACAGAACACTACTCATACTGACCAGCAGAGGTCAGGTTACAGAGCACTACTCATACTGACCAGCGGACGTCAGAAGGTTACAGAGCACTACTCATACTGACCAGCAGAGGTCAGGTTACAGAGCACTACTCATACTGACCAGCAGAGGTCAGAAGGTTACACAGCACTACTCATACTGACCAGCAGAGGTCAGAAGGTTACAGAGCACTACTCATACTGACCAGCAAAGGTCAGAAGGTTAGAGAGCACTACTCATACTGACCAGCAGAGGTCAGAAGGTTACAGACCACTACACATACTGGTCAGCAGAGGTCAGGAGGTTACAGAGCACTACACATACTGGTCAGCAGAGGTCAGAAGGTTACAGAGCACTACACATACTGACCAGAGGAGGTCAGAAGGTTACAGAGCACTACACATACTGACCAGCGGAGGTCAGAAGGTTACAGAGCACTACTCATACTGATCAGCAGAGGTCAGAAGGTTACAGACCACTACACATACTGGTCAGCACAGGTCAGAAGGTTACAGAGCACTACACATACTGACCAGCGGAGGTCAGAAGGTTACAGAGCACTACTCATACTGACCAGAGGAGGTCAGAAGGTTACAGACCACTACACATACTGGTCAGCACAGGTCAGAAGGTTACAGAGCACTACACATACTGGTCAGCAGAGGTCAGAAGGTTACAGAGCACTACTCATACTGACCAGCAGAGGTCAGAAGGTTACAGAGCACTACTCATACTGACCAGCAGAGGTCAGAAGGTTACAGAGCACTACTCATACTGACCAGCAGAGGTCAGGTTACAGAGCACTACTCATACTGACCAGCAGAGGTCAGAAGGTTACACAGCACTCCTCATACTGACCAGCAGAGGTCAGAAGGTTACAGAGCACTACTCATACTGACCAGCAAAGGTCAGAAGGTTACAGAGCACTACTCATACTGACCAGCAAAGGTCAGAAGGTTACAGAGCACTACTCATACTGACCAGCAAAGGTCAGAAGGTTACAGAGCACTACTCATACTGACCAGCAAAGGTCAGAAGGTTACAGAGCACTACTCATACTGACCAGCAGAGGTCAGAAGGTTACAGAGCACTACACATACTGGCCAGCAGAGGTCAGGCTACAGAGCACTACTCATACTGACCAGAGGAGGTCCGAAGGTTACAGAGCACTACTCATACTGACCAGCAAAGGTCAGAAGGTTACAGAGCACTACTCATACTGACCAGCAGAGGTCAGAAGGTTACAGAGCACTACTCATACTGACCAGCAGAGGTCAGGTTACAGAGCACTACTCATACTGACCAGCAGAGGTCAGAAGGTTACAGAGCACTACTCATACTGGCGAGCAGAGGTCAGAAGGTTACAGAGCACTACTCATACTGGCCAGCAGAGGTCAGAAGGTTACAGAGCACTACTCATACTGACCAGCAGAGGTCAGAAAGTTACAGAGCACTACTCATACTGACGAGCAAAGGTCAGAGGGTTACAGAGCACTACTCATACTGACCAGCAGAGGTCAGAAGGTCACAGAGCACTACTCATACTGACCAGTGGAGGTCAGAAGGTTGCAGAGCACTACTCATACTGACCAGCAGAGGTCAGGTTACAGAGCAATACTCATACTGACCAGCAGAGGTCAGAAGGTTACACAGCACTACTCATACTGACCAGCAAAGGTCAGAGGGTTACAGAGCACTACTCATACTGACCAGCAGAGGTCAGAAGGTTACAGAGCACTACTCATACTAACCAGAGGAGGTCAGAAGGTTACAGAGCACTACTCATACTGACCAGTAGAGGTCAGGTTACAGAGCACTACTCATACTGACCAGCAGAGGTCAGAAGGTTACAGAACACTACTCATACTGACCAGCAGAGGTCAGAAGGTTACAGAACACTACTCATACTGACCAGCAGAGGTCAGGTTACAGAGCACTACTCATACTGACCAGCGGACGTCAGAAGGTTACAGAGCACTACTCATACTGACCAGCAGATGTCAGGTTACAGAGCACTACTCATACTGACCAGCAGAGGTCAGAAGGTTACACAGCACTACTCATACTGACCAGCAGAGGTCAGAAGCTTACAGAGCACTACTCATACTGACCAGCAAAGGTCAGAAGGTTACAGAGCACTACTCATACTGACCAGCAGAGGTCAGAAGGTTACAGAGCACTACTCATACTGGCCAGCAGAGGTCAGAAGGTTACAGACCACTACACATACTGGTCAGCAGAGGTCAGAAGGTTACAGAGCACTACACATACTGGTCAGCAGAGGTCAGAAGGTTACAGAGCACTACACATACTGACCAGAGGAGGTCAGAAGGTTACAGAGCACTACACATACTGACCAGCGGAGGTCAGAAGGTTACAGAGCACTACTCATACTGATCAGCAGAGGTCAGAAGGTTACAGACCACTACACATACTGGTCAGCACAGGTCAGAAGGTTACAGAGCACTACACATACTGACCAGCGGAGGTCAGAAGGTTACAGAGCACTACTCATACTGACCAGAGAAGGTCAGAAGGTTACAGACCACTACACATACTGGTCAGCACAGGTCAGAAGGTTACAGAGCACTACACATACTGGTCAGCAGAGGTCAGAAGGTTACAGAGCACTACTCATACTGACCAGCAGAGGTCAGAAGGTTACAGAGCACTACTCATACTGACCAGCAGAGGTCAGAAGGTTACAGAGCACTACTCATACTGACCAGCAGAGGTCAGGTTACAGAGCACTACTCATACTGACCAGCAGAGGTCAGAAGGTTACACAGCACTCCTCATACTGACCAGCAGAGGTCAGAAGGTTACAGAGCACTACTCATACTGACCAGCAGAGGTCAGAAGGTTACAAAGCACTACTCATACTGACCAGCAGAGGTCAGAAGGTTACAGAGCACTACTCATACTGACCAGCAGAGGTCAGAAGGTTACAGAGCACTACTCATACTGACCAGCAGAGGTCAGGTTACAGAGCACTACACATACTGACCAGCAGAGGTCAGAAGGTTACAGAGCACTACTCATACTGACCAGCAAAGGTCAGAAGGTTACAGAGAACTACTCATACTGACCAGCAGAGGTCAGAAGGTTACAGAGCACTACTCATACTGACCAGCAGAGGTCAGAAGGTTACAGAGCACTACTCATACTGGCCAGCAGAGGTCAGAAGGTTACAGAGCACTACACATACTGACCAGCAGAGGTCAGAAGGTTACAGAGCACTACTCATACTGACCAGCAGAGGTCAGGTTACAGAGCACTACTCATACTGACCAGCAGAGGTCAGAAGGTTACAGAGCACTACTCATACTGGCGAGCAGAGGTCAGAAGGTTACAGAGCACTACTCATACTGGCCAGCAGAGGTCAGAAGGTTACAGAGCACTACTCATACTGACCAGCAGAGGTCAGAAGGTTACAGAGCACTACTCATACTGACGAGCAAAGGTCAGAGGGTTACAGAGCACTACTCATACTGACCAGCAGAGGTCATTAGGTTACAGAGCACTACTCATACTGACCAGCAGAAGTCAGAAGGTCACAGAGCACTACTCATACTGACCAGTGGAGGTCAGAAGGTTACAGAGCACTACTCATACTGACCAGCAGAGGTCAGGTTACAGAGCAATACTCATACTGACCAGCAGAGGTCAGAAGGTTACACAGCACTACTCATACTGACCAGCAAAGGTCAGAGGGTTACAGAGCACTACTCATACTGACCAGCAGAGGTCAGAAGGTTACAGAGCACTACTCATACTGACCAGCAGAGGTCAGGTTGCAGAGCACTACTCATACTGACCAGCAGAGGTCAGAAGGTTACAGAGCACTACTCATACTGACCAGCAAAGGTCAGAAGGTTACAGAGCACTACTCATACTGACTGACCAGCAGAGGTCAGAAGGTTACAGAGCACTACTCATACTGACCAGAGGAGGTCAGAAGGTTACAGAGCACTACTCATACTGACCAGCAGAGGTCAGGTTACAGAGCACTACTCATACTGACCAGCAGAGGTCAGAAGGTTACACAGCACTACTCATACTGACCAGCAGAGGTCAGAAGGTTACAGAGCACTACTCATACTGACCAGCAAAGGTCAGAAGGTTACACAGCATTACTCATACTGACCAGCAGAGGTCAGGTTACAGAGCACTACTCATACTCACCAGCAGAGGTCAGGTTACAGAGCACTACTCATACTGACCAGCAGAGGTCAGAAGGTTACAGAGCACTACACATACTCACCAGCAGAGGTCAGGTTACAGAGCACTACTCATACTGACCAGCAGAGGTCAGGTTACAGAGCACTACTCATACTGACC
Organism: Phyllobates terribilis; assembly: GCF_046119375.1. Lineage (NCBI taxonomy): Eukaryota > Metazoa > Chordata > Amphibia > Anura > Dendrobatidae > Phyllobates > Phyllobates terribilis. The sequence continues at coordinate 172,901,184 of NW_027362769.1, forward strand.
AGCAGAGGTCAGGTTACAGAGCACTACTGATACTGACCAGCAGAGGTCAGAAGGTTACACAGCACTACTCATACTGACCAGCAGAGGTCAGGTTACAGAGCACTACTCATACTCACCAGCAGAGGTCAGGTTACAGAGCACTACTCATACTGACCAGCAGAGGTCAGAAGGTTACAGAGCACTACACATACTCACCAGCAGAGGTCAGGTTACAGAGCACTACTCATACTGACCAGCAGAGGTCAGGTTACAGAGCACTACTCATACTGACCAGCTAAGGTCAGAAGGTTACAGAGCACTACTCATACTGACCAGCAAAGGCCAGAAGGTTACACAGCACTACTCATACTGACCAGCAGAGGTCAGGTTACAGAGCACTACTCATACTCACCAGCAGAGGTCAGGTTACAGAGCACTACTCATACTGACCAGCAGAGGTCAGAAGGTTACAGAGCACTACTCATACTGACCAGCAAAGGTCAGAACGTTACACAGCACTACTCATACTGACCAGCAGAGGTCAGAAGGTTACAGAGCACTACTCATATTGACCAGCAAAGGTCAGAAGGTTACACAGCACTACTCATACTGAGCAGCGGAGGTCAGAAGGTTACAGAGCACTACTCATACTCACCAGCAGAGGTCAGGTTACAGAGCACTACTCATACTGACCAGCAGAGGTCAGAAGGTTACAGAGCACTACACATACTGACCAGCAGAGGTCAGAAGGTTACAGAGCACTACACATACTGAGGACAGCAAATTGCACAGTGCTACTCATACTTACCAGCAGAAGACAGAGCACTGCTCATACTGACCAGCAGAGGGCAGCAAATTACAGAGCAATACTCATACTGACCAGCAGAGGGCTGTAGATTACACAGTGCTACTCTTTTTGACCAGAAGAGGGCGGTAGACTATACAGCACTACTCAGACTGACCAACAGATTGCAGAGCACTACTCATTCTGATCAGTAGAAGACTGCAGAGTACAGAGCACTACTCATACTGACCAGCAGGGGGCAGCAGATTACAGAGCACTACTCATACTGACCAGCAGGGGGTAGCAAATCATTAGTAATAATATAGATCCTTCACATTAGAAGACCTAAAATTATTAAAATTTCAGAGTCCTCGGTGGTTGATCCCTTTTAATGGTTAACTGAAAAGATGGTAACAAATAGCAGCTCTGGAGACTCCTCCATCTCCTCATCAGGCTCAGAATAATCTGAACCACAGGAATAATGCAGTATTGAGACAGGTGACCAGAAGAAGAACTATCAATGTGGGGGAAACAGTTGTGGCAGGAAACATTGGAGGAGTTCATAGATAGTGTGAGATTTTATTGTCCTATGATTGAGGACTCTCAGATAGAAAAATACACGGCTCAAAAAAATAAAGGGAACACAAACAACAGGATATAACTCCAAGTAGATCAAACTTCTGTGAAATCAAACTGTCCACTTAGGAAGCAACACTGATTTGATCTGTGTGTAATGACTCCATATAATAGATCCCTCTGCGTGTAATGACTCTATATAATAGATCCCTCTGCGTGTAATGACTCTATATAATAGATCCCTCTGCGTGTAATGACTCTATATAATAGATCCCTCTGCGTGTAATGACTCTATATAATAGATCCCTCTGCGTGTAATGACTCTATATAATAGATCCCTCTGTGTGTAATGACTCTATATAATAGATCCCTCTGTGTGTAATGACTCTATATAATAGATCCCTCTGTGTGTAATGACTCTATATAATAGATCCCTCTGCGTGTAATGACTCTATATAATAGATCCCTCTGTGTGTAATGACTCTATATAATAGATCCCTCTGTGTGTAATGACTCTATATAATAGATCCCTCTGTGTGTAATGACTCTATATAATAGATCCCTCTGTGTGTAATGACTCTATATAATAGATCCCTCTGTGTGTAATGACTCTATATAATAGATCCCTCTGTGTGTAATGACTCTATATAATAGATCCCTCTGCGTGTAATGACTCTATATAATAGATCCCTCTGCGTGTAATGACTCTATATAATAGATCCCTCTGCGTGTAATGACTCCATATAATAGATCCCTCTGCGTGTAATGACTCCATATAATAGATCCCTCTGCGTGTAATGACTCCATGTAATAGATCCCTCTGCGTGTAATGACTCCATATAATAGATCCCTCTGCGTGTAATGACTCCATATAATAGATCCCTCTGCGTGTAATGACTCCATATAATAGATCCCTCTGTGTGTAATGACTCTATATAATAGATCCCTCTGTGTGTAATGACTCTATATAATATAGGAGTTTCACTTTTTGTATTGAAGAACTGAAATAAATTAACTTTTTGATGATATTCTAATTTAGTGAGATGCACCTGTATATATCAGATAAAGTCATAATTGCTATAAAAATGAAATCTGCAGAGAATACTGGATCTAGAAAGTAAATGGTGCGAAAGGTGAAGAATAACCAGGTACAGACTAAGGAACAAGTGCACAATTTTCTAATACACAGTCCACTACTTATCCATTAATATTTTTATTCAGGGGTCAAACCCAACCTGACCTAATCCTTTATGGCCGGGGGTTTTGCTACAATTATATCCAATACCATCAATGTAGACAATCCTCTATGAAGCCATCAGTTACCTGCACTGATACATTGTATCTCACGGAGGATTATCTGGACTGGATACAACTGTAGCAAATCCTCTGCAATGGGGAGTAATAGGGCTGTACAGGCTTTTAGGGTATGTGCACTAGTTGAGTAAATGGATTCAGAAATTTCTGCACTATTTCTGCATCTCTTGGTAGAAAAAACGTAGCTGCAAAAACGCGCATTTTTGCCCTGCGTTTTTTGAATGATTTATGTGAAGTCAATGGTGAAAAACGGACAGAGAATTGACACGCTGCAGATGATTTTCTGCACCAAATCTGCAAGTCAAAAATAAGCAACGTGTGGACGAGACTTCAGGTTTCTCATTCACTTTGCTGGCATCGGAAACTCTTCAGGTTTTTCTAGCAAATCTGCGTGCCAAAAACGCACCAAAGCGTGCCCACAGCCTTAGCGTTTCAATAAGACTGTTCGAGTTTGTGCACAAGTTGCAGATTTGTCACATTTTTTTGTGCATAGATTTGTCACAAAATCTGGATGGTTTCCTAATGCCAGTAAAGTGAATGAGAATCTTGGAGTTTCATGCACACGTTGCTTATTTTTGACTTGCAGATTTGGTGCAGATTTGAGTGGGGAAAAAATCTGCATGAAAAACGCAAGTAAAAAAAGTTTGTTTTTTCTGCCAAGAGATACAGGAATGGTGCAGAAATTTCTGCATGTGTACATACCCTTCATATTCACTGACAGCAAGCAGATATCTTGCAAAAGGTACATTAGAAATTTGTCGACGGCAGGGCTTCGGCCAGTAATGTCCCCATGTCTCATGCACATGACCCTCTACAGTGATGGATACAGTATATAGAGTGCATGTGTGTGGAGGAGCCGGTTGTAGGTCTTACATTGGACCCCCTGTCCATACAATGCGAGTCCTTTGTCTGCCCCGACATGAGTATAACACAGAGCACAGATCCATGTGTCAGGGCGCAGCTCGATGAATGATCCTCTTATCGTATCGGTGCGGTGATATATTAACAGAGGCAGTAAATGGCATATGTCACTGTGAATGCAGAGCAGTGGTCTCCGGGGTCTGAGCCGGGGGCAGATGTGGCTGCAGCTGCTCCACAAACATGTCTGATGTTATACAGTATCTGTCATCATGAGGTTTTCAGATCCCGAGATCGAACACCCGGCGCGCCCCAATCATGACAATATGGCGTCCAGCAGTCCCGGTACAATAAAGCTTTAATGTCTTATAATGAAAAGTTCTGCTGCTTTTTATTAGAATTATTCAACTTCAAGATCTGTTTTCAGTCAGTGAATGGAAATATTCCCATAGTCAGAGAACAGCCGGGAGATCCCGCAGATATCTCCCCACGAACCAGCACTCCGCTGCCTCCAATCCTCAAGACAATTATGCAATTGGCTGACGATTGATGAACGAGGCTGCGGCTGCTTCTACTACTAGGACAGTTATTGGGGAACTAACACTGAGCATATGGTATGTACACCTCCCTCTGATTCTAACACATGGAATATTATATATATATTACATACAGGGGCATCTCACTAAATTAAACTGTCATCAAAAAGTTAATTTATTTCAGTTCTTCAATACAAAAAGTGAAACTCCTATATTATATAGAGTCATTACCCACAGAGGGATCTATTATATAGAATCATTACACACAGAGCGATCTATTATATAGAGTCATTACACACAGAGGGATCTATTATATAGAGTCATTACACACAGAGGGATCTATTATATAGAGTCATTACACACAGAGGGATCTATTATATAGAGTCATTACACACAGAGGGATCTATTATATAGAGTCATTACACACAGAGGGATCTATTATATAGAGCCATTACACACAGAGGGATCTATTATATAGAGTCATTACACACAGAGGGATCTATTATATAGAGTCATTACACACAGAGGGATCTATTATATAGAGTCATTACACACAGAGGGATCTATTATATAGAGTCATTACACACAGAGGGATCTATTATATAGAGTCATTACACGCAGAGTGATCTATTATATAGAGTCATTACACAGAGAGTGATCTATTATATAGAGTCATTACACACAGAGTGATCTATTATATAGAGTCATTACACACAGAGTGATCTATTTCACGTGTTTATTTCTGTTAATGTTGATGATTATGGCTTACAGCCAATGAAAACACAAAAGTCATTATCTCAGTAAATTAGAATATTTTATAATAACAGCTTGAAAAATGTTTTTAAAATCTGAAATGTCTGTTCAGTAAATGCCTCAATACTTGGTCGGGCTCCTTTTGCATCAATTACTGCATCAATGCGGCAATGTGGCATGGAGGCGATCAGCCTGTGGCCCTGCTGAGGGGTTATGGAAGCCCAGGTGGCTTTGATAGCAACCTTCAGCTCGTCTGCATTGTTGGGTCTGGGGTCTCTCATCTTCCTCTTGACAATACCCCATAGATTCTCTATAATAGATTCTCTATGGGGTTAAGGTCAGGCGAGTTTGCTGCCAATCAAGCCCAGTGATACTGTTGTGTGTAAACCAGGTATTGGTACTTTTGGCAGTGTGGACAGGGGCCAAGTCCTGCTGGAGAATGACATTTCCATCTCCAAAAAGCTTGTGGGCAGAGGGAAGCATGAAGTGCTGTAAAATGTCCTGGTAGACGGCTGCGCTGACTTTGGTCTTGATAAAACACAGTGGACCTACACCAGCAGATGACATGGCCCCCCAAACCATCACTGATTGTGGAGACTTCACACTAGACCTCAAGCAGCTTGGATTGTGGCCTCTCCACTCTTCCTCCAGACTCTGGGACATTGTGGAGTGTGTCAATGACTGCCTTCTGGACATCTGTCACGTCAGCAGTCTTCCCTATGATTGTGGAGCCTACTGAAACAGACTAAGGGACCTTTTTAAACACTTCAGGAGTCTTTGCAGGTTTTTTTTGTTAATTATTCTAATTTACTGAGTTAATGACTTCTATGTTTTCATTGGCTGTAAGGCTGTGTGCCCACTATGCGTTTTTTAAGCGTTTCCGCAGCGGCAATTCCGCTGCAGAAACGCTTAAAAAACGCTTGGTAGAAGGCCTGCCATGTTACCCAATGATAATCCGCTGTGCTGTGCACATGCTGCGGAACTTTCCGCTGCGGATTATCATTGCGGAAAAATCCGCAGCACTACTAATTATTTTGCAGAAGCGCTGCGTTTTCACCGCCATTGACTTGCATTGGAACGCATGGAATCCGCATCACGGCATCTGTACTACTAGCTGCCATCACCAATAGTTTACACAGGCCAGATGGACACGGGTTGCAGGCAGCGTACGGCTTCAGAGGTGCGGTTTATAAAGCAAGAGGAGCAGAGATATTAAATTTTTGATATTTAATCCGGGAAGGTAGGCTGCGTTTATAAAAAAATATACAAAGATGATACAAAACAATACGGTATATAGAGGAGGGAGCAAGGAATCTGGCACAACCATCAAACGTTAAAATCCAGTTTATTCAGAGGTCATTAAAAAATAGAATCCAAGGAAACCTTATAAACCCTAGGTTTAGCGGAGGGAAGCACTCCTTAGAGCAACTCCTTAGAGCAACGGACAGTACCTCAGAGTACTGTGTCTTCCAGAACGGACAAAAGACAAAAAGTCAAACTCTGATTTTTATTAGATCAAGGTTACACCCACATACCTCCCATTGGTGAGCTCATATGGGGGATGGTTGTGGGATCTGCTAGGTCTTTAGAAGACTATGAGATCCCTAACTTTCAGGATTGCTTAGCCTCTGGCCTAGGTGATAGATATTGTGATCATGTTTCCTATCATGATTCTATCTTTCTATAGTAATGAAACATGGCATGGATAGCATCATCCATCTAAGCGATATTACATTGGAGGTGTTAGGCCGGCCTTACGGTGATGAGAGTGAATGTGTTATGTTAATCACTTCACCACAATGCTGAAAATATATA